>NC_063255.1:8302261-9563924 GCF_020740725.1 Corvus hawaiiensis | reverse complement strand
AGAGTGTGTGCACAGCTGCTAATGGCTCATGCACAGCTGCTGATAGACAAAAACCTCTTAGTATTTTATCCCCAGATGATGTCCGCCTCCTTCCCTCATCCAATGTCTGTCACCAAACGATAATTAAAAAGTAAGAAATTATTACTTTTTGCAGCTTTCTGAAAGAATTAACTCACATCATATTCAACAGAAACCCACGAAGGCAAGGGATGAAAAAGCTAGCTCACAGTGCTTTTCCATGGACCCAGACAGTGTACCACATCTCGGGCAGTGGAACTGACGATTTCCATGTCAGTCATATAAATGTTGCAACCTTAGAACTTTTGCTACCTCTTCACACCTTATTCCACAGGACTTTTGCATGCAGTCCTTGACCTGAATGGTCTCTCCCAGCATAACCTAGGAGAGCAACAACTAGTCATGTACAGGACAAAAATAGACTTTTAATGGAGTAAATCAGAACAGTGAAATGGAGACATTTACAGCTGCAGTAAGCAGATTCTGATGTACATTTCTTTAATTGGAGAAGCGATGAGCACTGGATTAATGGTGCTGGTCCTTCATTTATGGATGATGAAAATTTTGCACAGCAAGAACATTCAATTTCTTCTTTCATGAAATTTGCTTTCACTTGTATTTAATGTCTCCTTTGCCAGTATTTATCCTTACTTAGCATGGACTGCAGGCCTACCTTAAAATTACCAACTCTGCCTGCCTTCCCCTCTTTCTACAAAAGAAGGATCTGGAAATGTTCTGTTTCCTTTGGTGGCATTATATAGATCTTACAGGGGTTTGTTACATCAAAATGCCATACAACTTAGGAGAAGTTCTTAATGAAAGAAAATAACCTGCATTACTTGTAACACATATAATTTTACATGTACTTCTCAAACACAGCATATGTATAAACCACACTGGTACACATCTCTTGGTAAAATTGAGATTTTGGTATTTTCTGCTTCCTGTGATCAAATGTTAGATTTTTGTAATTTTGTTTTCTGTATAGAAGAAATGTATACTTATTTGTACATGTCTCAGTGCTATTTGTCTTCAGTATTTCTGTGGCCTAATTGACCTTAACAATTCACCATCTTGCAGTTTTTAATAGCAGCCCTGAGATGGTTAGGATGAGAAAACATTTTCATAATCTGTAGTTTTTTCTTCGGGAGAATGGATTCTTCTCCACATCAGAATAACTTGTTTTCAGCCAGGAAATTGAACTCTCCTGAGGCCCAGCTTAGATGAAAGAATTTTGAGTCACATAAGAAGAAATAATGGAGCATGGTGTGTGTGAATAGTCCTGAAGACTGCACCAAGGCTAAAAATGGTTGAAAGATTATGGACTCACTTTAGATGAAGGTATACCTTGTTCTCTGTCAAGTTTTATTTTTATTTTTTGTCTATGTTGGGAAAAACTCACAGAAAAAAGAAATTTATAAATGAAATTTACAAGAAATCAGTGCTAGCAGAAAAAAAGGGGCAATCTCTTTTCTATGTCCTAGATTAATTGATCACTACTAAAGATTTAGTAGGCTGTTTTACTTGTCTGAATTAAATTATTTTTATTACTTATTCTACTTCATCAAAATACCATGACATCATTAGTTCCGATGCTTTATATAACTCTGTAATACTAATGGTACTAAGACTAATATAAAAGAAAATAATTTTCTTCTCTTCTGCCAAACACAGTAAATTTTTATACCTGTAGTAAATACATTCCTGCTTCTCTTTATTTTTTGTTTTGGTATAACTTGAACATACGCAGAACAGCTCAGCTGTAGAAATAAAAAAAACCCAGCAGCCTGTGTATAGAGACATATGTATTTGTTCAGTGAAGAAAGTGGGGCACAGAGAAGTAACAAGACTTCTATGAGATGACCCAGTAAGATGCACCTGACTGCAGAACAAAGCTGTTGTCTCTCAAGTCAAAGTTTCATACCCTGTGAGATATTTTTAAGATTATTTCTCAACAGGAGGTCACCATAAAGTCAAATGGCAAACTAGGGTTAGCAAGGAAGGAAAATAATATTTATATTTACCATTATATAATGGTGTCTGCCAGCTTAATTGAGGATTGATCCAGATTCATAATATGTGCTGTTTTCCATGTCTGTTTCCTTGAAGTTTGCAATAAAATAATTTTGATTTGATCCCACCCTACTTATGTTATTTTCCTTGCATATTTTCTCACAGATACTGGCAACAAATATTTCCCAATAGATTTTATATTAATATTAGCAAGTGTTTGTGAAGCAGGAAGAATCTTACTTTTGCAACCATTAGCATCCTTTGAAGAAAGCATATCACAAGGCAAGTGGAACTTCAAGCATGAATGTTACATGGCAGCTGTCCATGTAGTTATTTGATTTTTTTTTTTTTTTTTTTACTCTGTTGTACAGTTTGAATATCCCCAGTGAGTACTGATAAATATGTAAATATGATCTTGGTGATTTCTCTTCTGGCCTGATGCTGAATGCTGGAAGTCCTACTGCAACATCTCAGTGCAGTTCTTCAGAACTGGTGAGGTGGAACAGGAAGGTTAAATTAAATCTCAGAATATTACTATTGGTTTTTACCATTTCTCTGAAGTGTCTTATTTATGCAAATCACTTTCTAAATGTAATAGAATATTTGTGTGCTTTGAGTGCCCATCTTTTTTGAAGAAAAATATTTTAATTCCAGTGCTTATTTTCTGTTTAATAATCTGCCAGATCTTTATTCAATCCTTATGGAGATAACATCACCACAAAGAAAAAGTAAAAAGTGAAAAACAAATTCTAATTTGATTTTTTTTATATTTTTTGAGTTGTATGTATGTAATTGTTTACTATTTTTTGCTAATGTCTGCATTGTTGGGTACATGAAGTGCTTTAGAAATTATTAAGGAAGTGCTTTCTCTGACAAATGTTCAGCTGACAGACTAAGTGGCTTTGATAAGTCACTTCAAATTTTTGCTATGTTAAAAATATTTTTTTCTTTTAGTTTATATGTAAATGTACCCCCCAAAAATTTTTCTTTAAAATAATAGTATTAAAAATAACTATCTTATAACTGTATTGGTTTGAAGAACTATGATTGAACCCTACAAAAATGTAGACCTTTCTGAATAATTTTATATAAAACATGATACTTGTTTCATACAATGCCTAATCCTGTGAACATTTCTAAAATTAGTGCATACAGGTGTGAAAGTTCACATGTTACTGTTCAGAGTGCTATATACTATACTAGGCTCAAGTATTTTCAGGCTTGCATCCCTTCTCTGTAATATGAGAAAAATATACAGTTTCTATAAAAATGGAAATACCATTAATTGGTCTGGAGTGCAACTTGACATTAACAATAGCTTTTTTCTCCTGTTGCACACAGTGTTCCTACATAATTGCATAATCAATCCACAAAACCAAGTCCTTGTGATTTAAAAATCTCTCCCTTCTGGAAGTTCCAGAGCCAAATAAAGAAGTGCTTTTTAAAGCTTATATATTTCAATAATGTGTAAATATCAGCATTAAACAGAATGACCCAATTTCCACCTTCCAGTACCTAAAGGGATTCTACAAGAAAGATGGGAAGGGACTTTTCACAGGAGTATGTAGTGACAGGATGAGGGGAAATGGCTTCCAACTGGAAGAAAGCAGGTTTAGATGAGATAATAGGAAGAAATTCTTTACTTTGAGAGTGGTGAGGTGTGGAAGGTATCTTTTCAGCTTTATACCGGCTAGCACTTGTATTTCAATGCCTTAGAAAGCCTCGAGCAGCCTAGAGAGGTAGCACGGGCAATCTGGCACTTTAGTAGCTCTAAAATCGGTACCTGAATCAGCTGCAGAGCAAATACCACCAGCAGAAGCAAAGAGGGAGAAATATAGCTCCCTGCTCCCTCAATTCCCTGCAGTTAGAAGCTTTCAAACGAGACAGACAACCAGAGATATTCACAGGAAGATAGCTGAGCTGAGAGAGGGCGGAGCCTCCCCTCGACCATCTTTTATTCGGAGAAGGGGGAAGGGGAGGACTGGGGGTGGACCCAGGGTGACCGGCCAATCAGACACTGCTGAAGAGTCTGAGTTACATTTGGCTTTGCCCACTCTTGGAACAAAGGAGCTCGGAGCACATGGGCAGGAGCAGGTATCTTTGGGAGGGGGAGGGGAAGCTCAGAACAGGCAGCAACAGTGAGGCACTGGAAGAGAATATCCAGAGAAGCTGTGGATGTCTGATCTCTGGGAATTGCTCAGGGCCAGGCTGGATGGGACTCTGAGCAACCTGACCCAGTGAAAGGTGTCCCTGCCTATGGCAGGGGGATTGGAACCAGCTGATCTTTAAGGTCCCTTTCAACCCAAACCATTCTATGACTCTGTGACAGATCCTACACTACCTTTTAAATTATTGTCTTTCCATAGTCCTGATTTTTCAGAATTCAACCATCTTTTTTCACCATTTCATCCTTTGCTCACGTTATCAGTACTGGTAGGATGCTTTTACAGATAGCTGGAAAGTGGCATCTTCTTGACTTAGTTAAAGTTTGAATAATTGTCAGATTTAGTCCTGCAAGCTACTCTCCTGTGTTGCTTGACTTAGTTTAAGTACTTAAGATCCCTTATTCGCAATCATATTTTAATGAATATAGATACTATTGAATCAGGGGGATGGGAAGCAGGAGAATTAGTTTGTTAGGAACAGTGCATCCAGCTTGGTCAGCATACCAGGGTAGGAAGAAAAGAGACCACTGATAAGGGCAGAGGGAGTCTCAGACAGACATCCTGCCTCATCCCAAAACTAGCTCAAACCAGTCTCAAAGCTTAAACCCAGGCCAGGGGTACAAAAGAGCATGCGTAGAGAAGAAAGGTGAAAAGTTCAGGATGATGAAGACTCCTGACTTCATCAAAAAGACCCTCGGAAGACCCCTACCAAAGCCACCAAACCACACTGCGCAAGCACAACGCGGATGTAAATGACTTTTGGGTTCATTATAATACGAAGCGAGGCTGGGCGGGGCTAGGTGATGAATATGTATAGGCGTGCTGAGAAACTTAATGAATATGGAACTTGTGACCCGGTAAATACCGAGCTGAATGCAGCTGTCGGCACGCATGGCTTTGGAGGAGCAATCCCCCGTGCGTCCCAGCTGGAAATAAACATACCTACTTTACTACTTATTTAGTAGTGGAGTTCTGTCCGCTCTTCATTTGGCGAGCAGCCAGGAGAAACTCTGTCCGGCTGCAGGATCAGCTGAGGAGCGGACATCCTAGGCGCGCCCCAGGGCTTTCCTGGAGGATCTCCACCCCTCGGCTCGCTCACTGCGGCGGACAGACAACGACCTGGAACTGCGGACAAACGGTATGTTTTGCATTTAGGTTGCCTGTAAGTCGTACGCGTGGCCAGGGCTGCTGGTAAGCCGCGAGGAGACGTCCCGCATTCAGCGCAGTCCCTGTGAGGGTAAAGGTGGGGCTTGCAAGCAATCGGCTACCGGAGCCAGCAGGGGGAATCGCCGACTGATAGAGCGGCCGCTAGCGATCCTGGGAGCGGATCGGGTGATTCCAAGAGGGGGTCCCACCGGAACTTGTTACTGTGTCGGAAAATACAAGCGGGACCCTGAAACTGTTACAAGCGAGTGTTGTGAACATTTTTGCTACTAGTAGCTGGTTTGAATGCTGTTGTGTTGCTTATATGTCTATGTGGATATTGGTTGTTGACAGACTGCTTTTATGTCTGTAGATGTGTATTAGGTCGCCTATTTGTTTGTAAATCGGGAGCGTGCGTGTTGCCGTGTGTCGTTTGAGAGTGTGATACTGAGACATTTGTTTGGGGGAGTGCTTGCTTGTTGAATTTAGAATCGTGGCTGGGAGAACCTCTGCAGAAGGATTAGTGGCAGAGAATTTAGAGTTTGAAAGAGTATGTGGAATAACTTGTTTTTGTGGATGTGTCAGAACCTTTTATTCAACAGGAGGATGGCAGGTCGCATGGGTATTAATACAGTGTAAAGTTTGTACGAGGAGGTGATACTGCTCTTCTGCCAGACGGCAGAGCCTGTGTTCTCAGTGCTATTAAGCTGATTTTGAGCCTGAGATTTTAAAGGTTGTGTGTGGGAAGTCGCATTTGGTACCTGAGATTTAGGAATTTCGGGAAGAAATTGAGAAAGAACTGAAAGAAAGTGTGGAAAAAGGGGATTTCAAGCAGCAGCAAGGCAGGCCTGGCAGAAGGCACAAGAGAATTTATAAAGAGTAACTTATACACTATACAGGTGACCCGGAGGGGGAGTATGGGAAGCAGACAAAGTAAAGAAATCCCCAGAGCAAGCCCGCTCGGCTGTATTCTGGTACATTGGAAGGAGATAGTAGGAGCTGGAGGCACAGAAAATAAAAGAACCCTTATAAAATATTGTACCCAGTGGTGGCCACTGTATAAATTAGAAAATGAAGCCAAATGGCCATCTAATGGAACTTTAGATTATAATACCTTGCTTCAGTTAATGCTGTTTCTGAGGCGGGAAGGTAAATGGGAAGAAGTTTCCTACGCTGACGCATTTTTTTCTCTCCGAAAACATCCTGAATGGCAGAGAGATTGTGGAATCAAACCCCCCAGTGATCCTGGGGTGTTAGCTCTGGAAAAAGAAAATAATAAGGGCCGAAGAAGAATTAAACGATGCTGTTCGTCATGCAGTATAGGTCAAAGATGCACAAGGTCAGACAAAGTCTATCAAGCAGCAGCTCAGGGACAAGATGATGATGAATTAACCGATTTGCTTAAGCCTCCCCTTAAGAGACAGGAAGAGGATGCGGACTCGGAAGGAACACCAACGCCAACCTCCTCTCCCCCGGGCAGTCCTGTCTCGTCCCGAACCAGGAAACAGGTACTGATGGCACCTCTGAGAGAGGCAGTGGCACCTGATGGGGATACAATGTTAATTAGAGTACCTTTCTCTACTGCTGACCTAGATGCATAGTATAACGTTGCCAAAAATTATCGAAGTGATCCAGCAGGTATTGCTGAGCGCTTGCGACTTATAATTAAACAGCATAATCCAGATTGGGCTGATATACAATTACTATTGGGTGGACTAACAGAGACAGAAAGACAGCTAGTTTTGAAAACAGCTCAAGACTTGGCAGAGGACTATTACAAAACACAACAGTTAGATGTAAAAGATTACTTCCCACTCCAGGAACCACACTGGAACCCGAATAGAACAGCTGAATTAAAGAAATTAAAAGGTTATCAAGAATGGATAGCAAAAGGGGTGGAAAGGGCTATTCCCAAGACCCTAAACTGGTCAGCTTTGTACGCAATAAGACAGGGTCCTTCCGAGTCACCATCCGAATTCCTGGATCGTCTGAGGGATGCAATGCGCCATAACACATCACTGGATCCTGAGACCGAGGTAGGGGTACAACAGCTAGTATCTTTGTTTCTAGGACAATCCACAGGAGATATCAGACGTAAATTGCAGAAACTTCAGGGGCCAGAAGGGAGGAACCTGGAAACTCTATTGGATGCAGCTTGGAGGGTATTCAGTAATCGAGAAGAAGGTTACAAGCAAGGGATGAGGAAATTAGTGGCAGTAGTAAAAGAAGGGAATAGAGAAAAGCTTAGACAAGGACCCCCCAGACGAGGACCTCCCAGACAAGGCCCACTCCGGCTAGGTAGAAACCAATGCGTGATTTGTGGGAGGTTTGGTCATTGGAAAAACGAGTGCCCAGAAAGAAGACAAGAAGACCACCAGAACAAGGGAAACCGAGGAAGGGGGAGGGTGGTTGCACACGTGAAAGAAGATTGAAGAGGACCGGGGGATTCCACCCTAGCAGATCCACTGGTTATAATGAAGCTAGGGGACAAGGAAAAAGAAATAGAATTTTTGGTGGATACAGAGGCAACATATTCAGTTTTAAATAAAGCTTTAATGCCTGTAGGGGATGACTATATTGTGGTACATGGAGCAACTGGCCAATCTGAAAAAGCTTATTTTTGTAAGCCATTGAAATATAAAATTGGGAAACAATGGGGTATTCACAAGTTTTTATATTTACCCAATTCTCCAAAGGCTCTCTTGGGAAGAGATTTATTAGAACAATTACAAGCAACCATTATTTTTAGGAATGGGGAAGTTATTCTGGAGGTAAATGACCAACAGTATGTAGAAATACTGAGCCTAATATTAACAACCAAAGACCCTGTAGAGGAAATCAGGGAAGAGATAATGGGCCAAGTGTTCCCAGGAGTCTGGGCCACAGATGTACCTGGAAGAGCCAAAAATGCAACCCCAATACAGATCAAACTCAAAGAAGGGAGACAACCAGTTAGAATTAAACAGTACCCCCTTAAAAGGGAAGACAGGGAAGGAATTGGCCCGATAATTGAAAAATTCTTGCAGTTGGGATTACTAAAAGAGTGCCAGTCTGATTTCAATACTCCTATCTTGCCTGTCCGTAAACCTGATGGGTCTTACCAGGTGGTACAGGATTTACGGGCTGTTAACAAGATAACCGAGGACCTCTATCCTGTGGTGGCAAACCCTTACACTCTGCTAACATGTTTAACACCAGAGCTAACTTGCTTTACCGTTTTAGATCTAAAGGATGCCTTCTTTTGCCTCCCTCTCCATGAAGCCAGCCAGAAAATTTTTGCATTCGAATGGGAAAGCCCTAAGAGGGGGCGCAAAACCCAGCTCACGTGGACGGTGTTGCCTCAGGGATTTAAGAGCAGCCCCACCCTGTTTGGAGAACAGCTCGCAAAAGACATAGAGTCCTGGGAAGCCCCACCAGGAGAAGGGAAGCTATTGCAGTACATGGATGATCTCCTAATAGCTACCCGAACAGAGGAAGCTTGCACAGCCTGGACGGTAAGCCTTTTAAACTTCCTGGGACTCCAAGGGTACAGGGTATCCAAGAAAAAGGCTCAGGTGGTGAAACAAAAAGTGATCTATCTGCTATCTGGGCTATGAAGTCAGTGCTGGGCAACAAACTTTGGGGCAAGATCGCAAAGAAGCGATATGCCAAACCCTGAAACCCCAGACAGTGAAAGAGTTACGGACTTTTCTGGGGATGACAGGGTGGTGCAGACTGTGGATTTACAATTATGGGCTGCTCGTGAAATCACTATATGAACTCATTACAAAGGAAAGCAGAGCTCTCCAGTGGACAAAGGAGGCCACGCGGGCCTTCAGCCAGCTGAAGAATGCCCTCATGTCAGCTCCAGCTCTAGGACTTCCAGACATGAGTAAGCCATTCTTTCTATTTTCCCATGAGAAGCAAGGGATCGCCCTGGGAATACTAGCACAGGACCTGGGCCCATACCGACGGGCAGTTGCCTATTTCTCTAAGCAGCGAGATGCAGCAGCCAAAGGATGGCCTGGGTGCCTCAGAGCTGTTGCAGCAGTCGTGCTAAACATCCAGGAAGCACGCAAATTCACCTTGGGCCAGAGAATGACTGTGCTGGTGTCCCACACGGTGTCCGCAGTGCTGGAAGTGAAAGGTGGGCACTGGCTCTCCCCACAAAGGTTCCTGAAATATCAAGCCATCATGGTAGAACAAGATGATGTAGAAATAGTGGTAACTAACATTGTCAACCCAGCTTCCTTTCTCAGTGGAAATCAAGGGGAACCGGTACGCCATGATTGCCTAGAGACTATCGAAGCCACCTACTCCAGCCGCCCAGATCTAAAGGATACCCCTTTAGACAACGCAGAGACCTAGTTTACTGATGGGAGCAGCTACATCATCAGTGGAAAGCGGCATGCTGGATATGCAGTTACCACCTGCCGCGAGGTGATAGAATCTGGAGCCCTGCCAACAAACACCTCTGCGCAGAAGGCTGAAATAATCGCCCTAACCCGTGCCTTAGAGATGGCAAAAGGAAAGAAAATAAACATCTATACCGACTCAAGGTATGCCTTTGGAGTTGTGCACGCACACGGGGCCATTTGGAAAGAAAGAGGACTGTTAAATTCGCATGGAAAGAACATCAAACGTGCACAAGAAATAATGCAGCTGTTAGAAGCAGTCCAGCTACCCGAGAAGGTAGCAATCATGCACATAAGGGCGCATCAAAAGGTGAGCTCAGAATTAGAAGAAGAAAATGAACTGGCGGACAGAGAGGCAAAAGAGGCAGCAAAAGGTGAGGTAACAATAACTGGAGCCTTGATCCCAGATGGACAACTTTCCCTAGAGGGTAAGCCAACATATAATAAAAAAGACAGGAAATTGATTAAAGGTGAAAGGGGAACATTTAACCAAGAGGGATGGGCTATCAATGCAGAAGGAAAAGTAGTTATTCCCTCTCATTTGCTATGGGCCGTAGTTAGAGAGGAACACCAGAAAACACACTGGGGAACAAATGCCTTACATAACTACTTAATTGGGAAAATTATCGCTAGAAACTTATGCGAAACTGTTGTGCAAGTAACTCGACAGTGCAACCTTTGCCTCCAGACTAACCCCAGAAACACCCCCAAACCAAAAATGGGCCAGATTGGGAGAGGCCATGGGCCTGGACAGCAGTGGCAAATTGGTTTCACAGAACTTCCAAGAAAAGGGGGGTACCGATATTTATTAGTGCTAACAGATACTTTTTCAGGATGGCCAGAAGCTTTTCCTACCAGGACCGCTAAGGCTTGAGAAGTAACCAAGGCGTTACTACAAGAAATAATACCGCGCTTCGGAGTTCCAGACACAATGTCCTCAGATAGGGGACCACATTTTATTTCAAAGGTGGTACAACAAACCAGCCGACATTTAGGCATAGACTGGGAACTCCACACTCCATACCATCCCCAGTCAAGTGGCCAAGTGGAGAAAATGAATCATTTGATTAAACAGCAAATTGTGAGATTAGGGCAAGAAGCTAACCTACCCTGGCCCCAATCTCTTCCACTTGCGTTGTTACAAATTCGGACCAAGCCCAGAATTAAGGAAAAGTTAAGTCCCTTTGAAATACTCTATGAGAGACCATATGGGGTACAGAAAGGCATATCTACCCAAATAGGGGAAGAGACGCTAACCACCTACATGATTGCCTTAGATAAACAGCTTAAAGAAATTGGAAAACATGTGGCTGGAGCTCGAAGTCGAGGTTTGGACGGTCCTGTACATGACATTCAGCCTGGAGATTATGTATATGTTAAGTCTCTTACAGAAAAGACTCTGGAACCACAGTGGGAAGGACCATTCCAGGTGCTCCTCACCACTTACACCGCGATTAAGATCAGAGAACAGAGTGCCTGGATTCACCATACCCGAGTAGAGAAGGCTCCAGAGACTCTTTGGAAAGTGACCCCTGGGGATGATGAACTGAAATTGAAGTTCACCCGAACAAAATGAAAATGTCAGGGTGGCATGAAAGTATAACCCAGAAAATTGTTTTTCTCACAGTTATAATTGTAACCTTCAGCTGGGAAGATATTCATAAGAGAGAGGACATATGGTCCCAAGCCTTTATGCGGGTTACTGGACTCATGGGGAGATATTCTGATATAAAAGATTTAAACCCGTTGACTGTAGTCATGCACGGAAACCAAGTGTATACAAAGCAAGAATGGAAAAAACAAAGAACTTGGCAGCTCCAAGGGACTGTAGGAGAAAAAAATCAAGATAGGATGCCGAATGGTTAACGGGACTACTCATAGAAAAGCAACCCAAATCAGTGTCTCAACTACTCCTACAGACAAACACCGTGAGATCTGTAGTTATTCAAGTGAAGCAGATTGTTGGTGTAATTTTACACTAGTACAGACTGTGGAAGTGGTTTGTCTTTGGGGCCAAGACAGCAATGGACTCTCATTCAAATTCCAGATAAATGCCATGGCTAGGCCTACTACCCCCTCTGACGATCAGATCCAAACCCAGGTCACATTACTTAAGTCTGAGCCAAAAGTTTATGAGATTGGCCCTTATGTAGTGAGGAACACAGGCCAGCAATTACTGCTGTTTAATCCAGAATGGTCTCTTAAGCGTGTGGAACTACTAATGCAAATTAACATTTCTGAAATCCAACCAGCCTGCTCCCCTTTAATTCAAACATCCCTTGAAGGATGGACAGCCTGGCTGCAGAAGCAAACACCCCTCAAAGGCAGAATGCGGAGAGACCTGACTGGCATGCTGGGAACAGGACTGGGAGTCATAAATGGGATTGATTCAGAGATATTGATGAACAAACTGGCCACAGCGACCAGTGATCTGACCAAATTAAAACAGCCCCTACAATCCTCCCTCTTAGCATTAGGAAACAGCCAGTGGCAAGTCTCAAAAATACTCCCAGACCTAGCAAAACTCAGCAACCTGGACCACGAACTGATATTAAACACACTTGGCACAGCTCAAGACAATGTCTCATTAGCCCTTAGCTGCATACAAGCTCAATTATGGATGCCGTCCACAGCTTCCTTAATCATAAGAGAAGGTAATGAAGGTGTATTTCCTATTGAAATCCGAGAGGCTGTTTGGAACAATGCTACTAAATTAGAAAGAAAGCTCCAATCCTGGTGGACCTTGGTAAATGTCACTTATGACCCAATGACTAACATAGCTACTGCCTTCGTGCTTACGATACGGAATGCCACAGTTTATGTAATTCATCCTATTGTTGCATTGGGACTAAACCATAAAGGGACAGTTTTTTACCCCTCTGAACATAGAGTATGGGCTCGGATAGTAGGAGAAAAATGGCAAACAGTGAATTTAGAATCTTGCATCACACGGGAACAACAAGGATTTATCTGTGAAAGTAATACACTTGATGCCAGAGACATATGTCTTGATGCAGAACAAGGCATTTGTCACTTTGAGATCCACCCAGACACTTCACCAAAAACTGTACTTGTATATATTGGTCAAGGCTGTGTATGCTTAAGAACTATCTGCACTTCTATGATAATAGATGACAATGTTATTAATGTAACTGCCATGAATCACTCTAATTTTTGTATTTGTAATTTTGCCAAAATTGTTGGGTGTGACTTTTCGTATTTAGCACCAGTTTTGTCTCATCAATTAATAAGGTCTAACTACACCATTTACCATAAATTGCTACCCACACCTATTGGGATGGACCTAACATTAGTAAAGCAATTAGTGAAACATCAGGACTTAATGGAGATTTTGAGAGAAATCTAAAGAAATGGGGAAAAGACCTTAATCACCGTCCATTATGACACACAAGAAATCAGCAGAATCTTGCAAAGAGTAAAACAAGATGCAAGCCATAACTGGTGGGACTCGCTTTTCGGGTGGTCACCTACCGCAACTGGCATCCTAAATACATTATGTCACCCCATCATTTTCTTACTAACCTTGGTTAGTGTCTGCCTCGTGCTGTCTATCACGTTACTAATTTGGAACTATAGAGTACTCAAAAGGTTATCAGTTCTAACTACTGTGTCAAACGCACACGGAAAAACATTAAGGGATGCCTACCAAAAAATTCATTAGAAAAAGAATTTAAGTATTAGTAAAAGAATTTACTAACTTTTTAGAAAAGGGGGGACTGAATCAGGGGGATGGGAAGCAGGAGAATTAGTTTGTTAGGAACAATGCATCCAGCTTGGTCAGCATACCAGGGCAGGAAGAAAAGATAAGAGACCACTGATAAGGGCAGAGGGAGTCTCAGACAGACATCCTGCCTCATCCCAAAACTAGCTCAAACCAGTCTCAAAGCTTAAACCCAGGCCAGGGGTACAAAAGAGCATGTGTAGGGAAGAAAGGTGAAAAGTTCAGGATGATGAAGACTCCTGACTTCATCAAAAAGACCCTCGGAAGACCCCTACCAAAGCCACCAAACCACACTGCGCAAGCGCAACGCGGATGTAAATGACTTTTGGGTTCATTATAATACGAAGCGAGGCTGGGCGGGGCTAGGTGATGAATATGTATAGGCGTGCTGAGAAACTTAATGAATATGGAACTTGTGACCCAGTAAATACCGAGCTGAATGCAGCTGTTGGCATGCATGGCTTTGGAGGAGCAATCCCCCGTGCGTCCCAGCTGGAAATAAACATACCTACTTTACTACTTATTTAGTAGTGGAGTTCTGTCCGCTCTTCACTATTAACAGGCAGTATGCCTGAGTTGTCTTCCATTCAGTTCCTTATACAGAGCCATATCTTGCACAACTAATATCTGTCTTTGATATAATATTCATTAAGTTGAATATACTGCTTTTGAAAAGTTTCTTGGAATCTTTCTTCAAGATATAACCTAGAAAGCTGATGGTTGCGAGCTGCTTGCAAAAAAAAAAAAAAGAAGGCCTGTTCCAATTGTTTCTAAATTATAGGTAGATCTTCAAGTTATTACAATGAATTTCACCTACTAAACCAGCAATGAGGAAGAAAAACTGAAACTGAAGACTTTGAAAACAATTCTTTAAATTTGCACTGCTTTTTACAACTTTCCTGTATAGTTTTTAAAAAATTTTAAATGTGGAAAAGTGCTTGTATTTTAATAAGTACTTTTGGAAGAGCAGTATGAAGGTATAAGTCCTTTCAAGGTTGATCTAAACGTTCAGTTTTACCTCTAAATAAAAAGAAGTCCAGAGGAATCCAGAGATTGTACAATCACTTATCTGGAGCTGTATCTCACTTGCTGTCTTTGAGGTACCTCCAGGTGTTCTGATTGTTCAGAGGTACTTTTTATTACTTCTAGATAGTTGTGCTGGCAATAGGCACATTTCAATTACTAGCATGTGTAATGAGAAGAACACACAGCACTATTCCCTGTTGATTGCATTGCCTCAGAGATGCTGTCTAGATGGTGACATTGAACACACAGCTCCGGAAGGATTGTCCCAGTTTTTGCTGTCAGACTTTCATTCCTCAGTTCACATGGGCAGCTTTCTTGCAGCTAAAGAAATTTCTGCTGCAGAGGAGGGGAATAAGCTATCACAGCTGACAGAGGCAAACAGTACAACATGAACAGCTGAACAAATGTAGCATCCTGAATTGCCGTAAATACTTGGAGACAAGAGCTGCTACAGAAGACGAGACACTGGCTGTTTAAGTTTGAAAGCAGATGCCCGTACTCTGACTTCTTCTACTTGGAATGTAGATTAATTAGTGATTATAAAGAAGTTCCACCTCTAAGATGATTTTTCCCCTTTCCAGTTGTGATACCAATACATGAGGAAATGGTAACTGCCATAATGGAGACGTTCCTGTTACAGGCTTAGTGTCCTTTTATTAAAGAGAAATATGAATAAAATAACAAATCATTGGCAAAAGAAATGGAAAATAAGAAGTGGTTTTTCTCCCTAGGTCACTGATGGGTATAAAATACACATGACCTTAGACACACTTCCTTAAATTAAACAGTTGAATTGCTGATGGGAAGTGGACTATGGCAGGTGGTGAGAGATGGCTGTATGGCTGGTAGATGTAGTGGAGAGGGGGCACGGGTAGTCTTTGTGGTGCTCTGTAAATGAATTATCAGATGTTTGTTCTATGCCTATGGCAGCCTTACAAGCTGTAAGGGACCTTATGTGTCTCTGGCAAGTCCATGTCTTCTGAAAAAGACTGACTAGAAAAAACCCAACTTTTATTGACTGGTTATTCACTTCCTAGGACTGTCGCAGTGGAAGCATCAGGAGCATGAAGCATAAGGAGGCTTTAACCACTTTAACTAAGCCATCTCAGAGGACTTTGAACTTTAATGCTGGCAGTAATTATTGATGTTCTTGAAACTAAAGTATTGCTGAACTAGCAGTGGCAACTGTAGAGAATTAAGGGATTGCAAACATCCCCTCTAAGTGGTAGCAGGAGAAGATACAAAGAATTTGTTATTTTAAAATAAAAGTAAGGGAAAAAATGCATACAAGCTTTAACTTTTTTGAAAGTATATGCATAGAAAGTATCCTCAGCAGTGAAGGCAGGTAAGCATACCTAAAACTTCAGTTAACAAAGGCACTTTCAATATTTATTTCCTATAGCCTTTTAAAATATTTATTCTTTTATTTAAGAATTATTTTTTTTAATGACTGTATTCTTCCATGTGACTTTCAGTTTAGTTACAATTGCTGCTAAAGACTAATTTGCATAGAAGTTGGATAAACACAAACACAGATGGAATTGCCATGCAACCATTCATCTTTGTACCTACGCATTCACAGAGACAGGAGAAGGTGTTTGACACATAGAACAGTGGAGATTTTTGTACATTTCTAAGTGTTGTTGTTCACTTGTGTGACTGATGGAAGAACTGGACTCAAAAGGTTAACCAGAAAAAGACCCCACAGTATATGGTCAGTCTTTCTAAGGCATTTAATTTTAGAAAACTCGACATAATTTTCTTTTTTTTTTTAAGTGATTGTAGGGAAAGGGAGAGGGCAGGTCTTCAACACCAAACAATCTCCATTTGAAAATAAGATGATACAAGAGAAATAAAATAAGAAAGAATCCATATTTACCTTCAAAACTTACCTGAAAAATTCTGGATCTTACTTAGGAACTAAAAATCAGATAAATTTAGGCATCAGTGGAAACAAGATGTTATAAAAAGGATGAAAAATTGTAAATGTCTTCTGAGAAATAGGGGTGGCAGTTCAGGCAAGATGCAATCTTTCAAAGTGGTTGTAACAACAGGATACTACTTTATATAAAAGGACCATAAATTGAATGCAAAGAATATCCTCAAATACTTTCCAAGCTTTCAATGTCATGTGGACCAATCACAGATAGCCAGAGGAAACGGGTATCTGGCACTTTATTAATGGAGTTCTTCTATCTCACTTGTTTGTAATGGCATTCAAAAGCACAACAACCTTCTCTGACAGTAATGCTCAACGGGTGGTAGATGATGTTGATATTAGATGTGAGAAAGTTATCTCAGTTCCTTTTGTAAGAAAGATTGGAATTTCAGAATGTAATATGTGGCAAGCTGGAAAGTCAAATCTGATAAGTAGGAGACTGTAACACAGCTGGATAGCAATACAGTGGTAGCAATAGAAAAGAGATCAGGAAAGTTCTGTATCTAAAACTTGCTTTTCTTAAATGCCTGAATAACGTTTTTTATATACTAGATGGCAAGTTGCAAAGGGCATGAATGATTTGTGATGACCTGTAATGTCCTAAATGAGAAGATTTTGTCTCACCTTTTTTCTTGTCTTTGAGAAATACATCCTCTCTGAGCAGAGACTATAGTAGATTCTTCTGCTGCTCCTGTTTTGTGTCCATAAAAGAAAGAGGCTTTTACTCTAGTGTAATTACAAAATTATGAATGTTAGAATATTTCTAATCAAATGATAATCCAACCACTTTTGCCATCTCGCAGGTGATCTTTTAGTAAATTCTCTGAATGTCACTTGTGTGAGGAATGACTTACCAGTTAACATTTTAGAAGTTAGTGTTTTCATAGATTTTATTCTTGAATTCTGTATTTCCAGCCTGGATAGATTTGTAATCTATTTTCATGCATATTGTCTATTCACTAACCATTCTTTTGGTTCCCTACTGCTAATACTTCTGTATTGGAGCACTTTCTATTTAACATGAATATGACCGTCCCCAAAGTGCTATTCCTATCTAAAAAATTCTCCATCTAAAAATTATTAGATGTTTGAGATGAATCCCTTCCATGCATTGAAACACTGAAGTGAAAACCATGAGTTAATTTGTATTTTATGTTCAGAATTTTATTTTTCTAAGTGTGATAAGCTTAATAGAATTTTTTAAATCCATGTATCACGGAGATACTTATCCATGCTTGCATGAGAGAGTGTCTTCCTAGTGTATCATGCAGTTTGCAAGAACTATGGCTTCTGAAAATCACAATAAGCAGTTTATAATGCTTTAAAATATGCTATTCCATGATTTAATAATCTTTGTATGTTGTGCATTGTGAGATGTGGTTAGTGTAGACATGAGTTATGAAACATATACATATATGTTTCAAAAATATCCTATGATCAAAGTACACATGAGATAGTATCTTAACACTATATATATTTACTACTAGGAATTTGTCAGTGAGGATCTGTTAGGGAATGATGGACTTATGTTCTCTGGAGTTTTTGTCTCTGTTTTGAAGACTGTGGTACACATCCTACTAAGAAAAACCACAGGACGATGGGAGGCATCAGGCTCTCCCTAATTTTGAAATTCATGATTGACAAAGCCAGTTGTTTTGTAGTCGTGCATATTCTTCACTAGTATTTCCAGTCCAACACATTTTCCTTTCTTTGTCTCTCAGTTATGTTCATCTGTAGCTCTAAAAGGGCTAGTCCATCATCAAATCTCTTCAGCTAACAGAGGAGAGGGAACTCTCACATAGACTTGGAATCATAGAAGCATTTAGGCTGGAAAAGACCTTTAAGATTATCAGCTCCTACTGTGAACCTTGCATTGGCAAGTCCCACTAGGCCATGTTCCCAAGTTCTACATCTACCCGTCTGTTAAATACCTCCAGATATAGTGACTCCGCCACAGGCTGCTTAGGGGCCTGTTTCAGTGCATGGTAGCACTTTCTGTGTAGAAATGTTTCCTAATGTCCAACCTAAGCCTCCGCATGGCACAACTTTAGGCTGTGTCTTCTCGTCCTGGCACTGGTTGCCTGGGAGAAGAGGCCAACCCCCACCTGGCTACAGCCTCCTGCCAGGCAATTGTAGAGAGTGATAAGGTCACCCCTGAGCCTCCTTTTCTCCAGGCTAAACACCCCCAGCTCCCTCAGCTGCTCCTCACAGGACTTGTGCTCCAGACCCTTCCCCAGCTCCACCGCCCTTCTCTGGACTCACTCCAGCACCTCAATGTCCTTCTTGCAGTGAGGGGCCCAGAACTGGACACAGCACTCGAGGTGTGGCCTCACCAGTGCCCAGTACAGGGGGCAATCCCTGCCCTGGTCCTGCTGGCCACACTATTGCTGATCCAGGCCAGGATGCCATCGGCCTTCTTGGCCACCTGGGCACACCCTGGCTCATGTTCAGCTGCTGTCACCAGCACCCCCAGGTCCTTTCCAGCCCCTCTGTCCCAGCCTGTGCCGCTTCCTGGAGTTGTTGTGACCCAAGGGCAGGACCCAGCACTTGGCCTTGTTGAACCTCACATCATTGGCCTCAGCCCATGGATCCAGCCTGTCCAGATCCCTCTGCAGAGCCTTCCTGCTCTCCAACAGATCAGCATTCACACCCAACCTGGTGTCATCTTTAGAACTGGCGCTAGACAGAGAGAACAGGCATTTTGCTAATAGATTTAATAAATATTTCCTGTCAACAGAACTAGTGGGTTCCATTCCTTACTCTGGATTCTTTAAAAAAAAGATTTTGTATGTGTATTTGGAAGAAAGACCAGGGCTTCTTTCTTGCCAAAGAGCACTTCAGCAAGTGTGAATTTTTTTTCTTAAAATCTTGGATATTCTGGGAATTATAAAGCAAAAATTATCACAACTGGATATAAGAGAAATAAGCTTTGTTTTGTCTAACCCTTTAAAGAAATATCTATGCTGTTTTGTCCATCTGCTAAAATTCAGCCTAAGGCAGATTCCTGGCACAGGCAAAGTATAAAATTTGAAATCTGTGGGTTTGTGCAGCTGGCAAAATTTCTTCCCCCTTTTTTCAGCAATTCAAATGGATTTCACTCTTAGACTATCTTATTAAAAGAAAGAGGTGTTAGTCCCACTATTTACAACATGATTATGTTGTCACTATTGTTGTCTGATAAAAGACCAGCAGCATGTTTTCTGGTGAGAGAAAAGGTAAGAAAGAACATGAAAACAGTGCTGAGCTGGACCTTCACTTTTATTTGCTCAGCCACCTGCCGCTTCAGATCTATATAAGGAATATGCCTGCCCTGCAGCCAGCAGAGAAGTACAGAGATAGTCAAGCTATCCACACAGTTGGGCTTGTTTATACCAAGCAATCTGGTAGAAGCAGCATGGAACCCTACGTGAGTCAAGGTATTCGGGTGAGAAATGAGAGTTGATTAGCTGATGCGCTGATGCTTTTAGACCTCTTCCAATGCTTCTGCTATCTCTTTTAAAAGTGGTTTGTGCATTCCTGTACTGAAGGAAGATGCTATTATACCTGACAAATTAAATTTACAATTTACTAAATTTTCCAGATGTGTTTAGTTAAAATATTTTACATTTCTTGCTTTACGTGTTCAAGTATTCAAGGACTAAAATCTTTACAGTATTTGTGTTTCATATGCCATAAATATGTGAGCTGCTCAAGCAGAAAAGATAATATTTATTTATAGTGATCATGATTTTTTTCATGTTTCTCAGTTTCTAAATCACTGAAGAGTTTACCCTTATACTAATCAACTCTACTTTGTGGAGATATTTTCATTAACAGAGAGACAGATTGTCTTTTCCTCAGCACTGCGGCCCACTCCAAGCAGATGACTAAAGAACCATGGAGAGCATATGCTCAGCTATGACAGTGAATGCTACACAAGCATTTTTTCTACTGTTGTGAAATGTGGCTGTTAACATCTCTCCATTTTTCTCAGTACACTCAAAGACTTATTCAGTTGCTAATGCTGTTTGAGTCATGGAATATCTTTGCCTACCACATGGAAACAGGAGGAAAAACATGGAACATATGCTTTTATAAGAAGGCTCTAAGAGAATATACAAATAGCAGTGGTGAATTCTAGCAATACCCATAAGATTATGGAAAACATCTTTCACAGGGGAAAAAAAAGGCATTATAGTTTTCTTCTGACTTTTAGAGTTCAAATTATATATACGCAGTTTGAAATTTAGTTTGTGGAAACTCAAATATAAATATAACAGGTTAGAAATTCTACTGTTAATTACTGAAGGATTTAATATAATTCTGTCTTTAAAATAATCTGTCTTTAAAGATGTAGGTTCATCCACTTTGCATATAGACTTGGATATTTGTGCTTAAAGGGAGTCATGTATGCTGCTTTTACTTTGAAATGTGATGGTAGTTTAGGACTACATATATAGAAATGCTGAGTGAACAGCTAGTATCTCAGAAAACAGTAGAAATTCATCATTTTCAGTTGTGAATATGGATAAACAGACAGTTGCTAATCCCTAAGGATGCATATTATTAATATAGAAGTCATGCAGACTATGTAGTGTAAGCACTGAGAGGTGACATTGTTCTGCATTACTCACAGGATCCAGTCTGGAAACAGGGCAAAGATATGGTTGACTGTAGAAGTTAGGGCAGGTCTGGATGTCATCTAAGGACAGAAAATAACCTGGCAAAGTTTTTAACCATCTTTAAGAATTCTGCTTTGATAAAATTCATTTATTTCCACTGTTTAAGTGAGATCCCACTAGTTCAGTTCCATAGGATAGACTAGATATAAAGTCTATATAGGTCTGATAACCTTTCCTAAGAAAATCTCTGTGGTTCCCTGACCATCTAACAGAACAAAGACATCAGAAGCAAATCACCTTTATGGGGTGCAATGGGCATCAAGGCAGCTGCTTGAGCACTGACCTGTTTGGTAGTGCTATTTGTACTGTAAATGTTCTTCAGCTTTTATCATATGATGTCTTGATCCATGGTCATTGAGACAAAAAGTGATTTTTTTTGGTGAAACTCTGAAAGAGAGGGCAGTCATGCAGGTCAGCTCACTTTCAATCATAAATCAAACAAAGCATTCTGTGACAAAAATAAAAAAATTTCATACTGCTCAAGATTATTTACCCTGCTTATACAAGATAATCAATTCCAACCTCAGAGGGAGGTCACTGCCTGTGGTCATACTTTTAGAGATATTATACTGGCGTCTAGCAGGAGCATGTAACACTGCAGAGCTTGCAGGATTATTTCTGTAACATTTAGAATAAGTAATAGAGCCCATTTTAACCATGTTATTTTAAAACAAATTTTTGCAACCTAATAAATGATTAAAGCCTAATCTATCTGCACTGGTAGGCACTTTCCTGAAACTCTTAGGTGACTATCACATACTTAATTTTGCCTACCTACAGTAATTTACTGTGTGATTCAGCAAAATAATTAAGCTTACATAGTTGTGTAGATTTCACTGAGATCATGCACATTCTCAGGATTTGATATACACCTCATTAACTTGGGGAACTGAGATCTAAATATTTGTCTTACAGGGTTGCATCCATCCAGATTTATCTTGGATTTGATTTAGTCTTCCAGGTAAAGACACTTTGGCATAGCTTTCCCCACAGGATCAGTCTTAGAAAGATTGTATGAAAAAGTTGCAATTTAAGAATTTCTATTCAACAAAAGAAAGAAAATCAAACCAAAGCATCTTTCAGGAACTCCTTCAGAAAACTACAATCACATCAGGATATGGTGAAATCTAAGCAGGATATTCAATGTCAGTGAGTTCTATTCCAGAAGATTCATCTAGTCATTCCTGTTCCCCAAATTGTTTTTATCTTAAGCCTCAGAGGTGCGATGATGGGCGGAAAAATATTCCACTTTCCACAGAACTACTTTCCAGTTCAAAAGAGCCAGTTTTCTGAGTTTAGTCTCAGTGTTATTTCAGATAAATACACAGTGCTTTGCCTGTTCATCATAGTAACCCGTCTCTGCATATCTGACACCTATTGTGTTGACCTCTCTTCGCTCTTCTACTTTCTAAAATTCCTTCAAAAAATTCCTTCCAAAATTTCATTCCAAGTGTGCTAAATTGTAGTTTTAATATAAATTAATATTCCAGCCACTTTTAAGAGCATTGATAGAAATACTTGAAAATGAGAATTGTACATTCCTTTGCAGAACGGGGCTACCTATGCAGTTTACATATCTTGTCTCATGTAACCTTATCAAAGGCAACTAATAATCTGCCAAAGCTGTTGATAGCAATCAATTGATGGATTCAGTGCTGAGATTTTAAATTTTCACTTTTGTCAGCTAACATGGCACACCTCATTGGCTAATCTGAAAGCTGCATGTGATTATGTACTAAACAGTACAATTTTAAGGTTATGCTAAATGTATCAACAATGTATCAATGTATCAATGTAGAGAGTTTCTCTTTTACTGCTTGCAATATTAAACATGCAATAGTTCTTCTAAAATGTCAATATATGTTAGGAATTATTGTAGTGAAATCAATAGAATTAACAGTGTAGCAGCAGAATCTAATTCTGACATAAGTGTTCAATTTTTTTCTCTGAGGCATGTGTCTTATTTAAATTTTAAAAAGTAGAGAGTCAAAGTCAAATGGCTAGTAAATTCTACATGCTAAATTCTATAAATAAACTATGAGGATGAAAATATTTGAGCTAGTAGTCCTCCATGCAAATTCAATTCAATCTAGTCAGAATAACACTCTCAAAAACTATGTAGAGAAATACTGAAGTCTTTAAGTTTCAGTCTTTATTAATAAGATTGAAAGGGGGTTTTCTGTTTCTTGGTTTTACAGGAAATAATTTAAGTGTCACTGAATTTTTTGAGTTATGGATAATAATGACATCTCTGTGATTCAGTTGTAGTAGCATTAACAGGTCTTCCTTTTAAGAATGCCACATAGAAGTCACCTGTTATGAAAAGAAGCCCTACAACTTTTACTCCTACTTGAGTAAAACTATGCCAAAATATGAGGAAAATCCTCTAAAATCTTTCTTCTGTCTTATCTAGTAAATCTCAAATCACAGTTCAGTGAGTGCTTTGTCCTCACATCAGTGATAGCAGAATATGAATGATTATTATAGGAGCTGCAAAGGGCTCGTTTGATAGAGTTCGTAGCCTTATATATGTTCCCAGCTGTTTGTATGTTCTTCAGTGCAATGAAACTGGATGTAGCTGAGGGCACTGGCTTGAGAATGAACTCCTAAAGGGACTGACCAGGGCTGTGTGGCTGAGGTCTCTCATAGCCTGAATAAATCATTTAGCTCTTCCCAGGCCTCTCTGGCAAAGTATTTCCTGGAGGATAAATGGAAGTTGATGTGCCAGTCGGCACTGAGTTTCTGAAATGAATAAAATACTACCTGGTGTTCTTTAACATCTTCTAGTCTGTTTTATCAACTGCCAGCAAACGTTTCAAATTAGCATGTCACATTCTATAGACAGCTGAGAGACAAATTCTCTCAAACACAGTGTATTAGGCTAAATAATGTAACATATTGTTTGAAGAATCAGTAGATCAAAGTAAGTGGGTTTGGTGTCTCACAGATCCAAACAAAAAGTACATTATAAATCAAATAAAGCACTAAAATTCTGTGAGAAAAGTCCACCACATAACAGTAATTACTCATTTACTTGCTTTGTCCTCCCTTGCCAGTATTTCCTATTTGGAGATTACACCAACAAGAAATAATGCTGATGGTTGTTTTCAAAGGGTTTTTGTCATAACTACTTTCTAAATCTAAGCAAATTTTAAAATTCACAGGAAGAGAACTGCAGCACCTTTCTAAAATCTAAATATAAAAAAAGATAATTTATAGACATACTATTTTTCAGTGAAGTGTGCTTTCTTCTTATGCTGAGAGGTTTTCAAGATTGATTGCATAATTACCAAAAATATTTTTGAAACATAAGAAAATTGCAGTGTCGTCTCCATTCCACCAGAAATGCCTCTTGAGAAGGAGTTGAATTTGCCATCACAGATGTTCACCAACAGAAGCAAGATTCACTTTTTCCCAAATTAAAGTCACTTCCTTTATCATTGCCTAATTAACTTTTTTTCCTCAGAACTACCTCGCTGAGGGTGCCTCCACCCTGTGATGAGATCTTCGATGAGGAAGTGATTTCTGTGCAGATCATGGACTACGGTCAAGAAAGCTTTTTGGATTTCCTAGGTATGAAATTAATTGAGTTGTAAAAATCCACAGGCAAGCAAGTAATAAAACAATTGAGAATATGGAGATTAAATTAATTAAAAGAAAGACTTGAGCTTCTACTCTTCAGTTTCTTCCCTTTAATGGAAGATTAGCCAGATGTTCTTGGAAGTATAATACTAGAAGGTCGCTGAATGAAATAAGGGCCTAGTTCTGTGAATAATAATGGGACACAGATATCTTTTTCTCTCTTAGGAATGACAGCTCAAATCAGGGACTTCCAGCTTCCTCCCTTCCAGCTTAATAAATCTTAAATAACTTTTTTGGAGAATAGGAGCTGCTATCCTCCTTTGCAGGCAGGGAGTAGATGTAATAGGGTTAAACACCTCATCAGGCTGAGAAAATAATTTGACTCAGATCTCATTTTATTATAATAAGTCACCCCATTTGCTGACGAGTTGTACCTAGAAACAAAATTGGTTGATGAAAGATGAAAAGTGATTGTTTTCCAAGAATGAATACACTCTGTTAAGCTCTTGATTTGAGTAGAATCAAGAAGAACTTTTAAAATCTATTCGACAAATCTGGATTTTTAAAATCTGGCTGGCGTCTGCAGCCAATCAGGCACGGAGAGGGCATTGCCAGGAGCAGCACGGGAGATGTAAATGGCTCCAGGGAGTGCAGGGAACAGGAGCAGGCAAATAGGATTTGGTGTGTCAGAAGAATGTGACATGACATTTGCATGGCAGTTCACACAGGCAGGGGGAGCAGGAAAGGCACAGCCACCCTCCCAGCTCTTGAGTTGGGTGTTTGCTTTTTTCCTAACTTGCCCAACTTGACTAGACCCAGCAATGGGTCTAGTCTTGCACAAAGTCGAAAGTCGTTCTAGCAGGAGCATGGTGACCCAGACAAAGCTCCCCGAGAAGAATGCAGCTATCTAGTCTCTGGCTGTAGGGATTGCCTGAGCCTGGTGTTAGTAGCAGAGGACAGAGGAAAAGACACCTGTGGGCTGTGTGAGCAGGTTGATGATCTGCTCTGTCTGGTAGCAGAGCCTAAAGAGGAGGTGGACAGGCTGAGGAGTATCAGGGAGTGCAAAAGCAGACTGCTGGAGTCACACTCTTCCATCCCTGAGAGAAACTCATTGGATGGAAGCTCAGCAGGACTTGGAAGAACCACCACCTCTCTTGCCATCAGTCAGAAGGACGAGACCTAAAAGATGGCAGAGAATGGAAATGGGTCCTTGCTCAGGGGGTAGAAGAATCCCTCCCAGCCTCCCTCTCCTTCCCAGGTGCCCTTACAGAACAGGTGTGAAGCCCTGTGTCCTGAGGGTCAGGCAGATGACAGTGAAAGAGAAGGTGTATCTGTAGAGTCTACCTGATCAACACAGTCAACCAGACAGATTACATTTTCAAGTATTAAGACAGAAAGGAGGGTAGTTATAGTGGGTGACTTGCTTCTGAGGTGAAAAAAGGGCCCTATATACCAACCAGACCCATCCCACAGGGATGTCTGCTGCCTCCCTGGGGCCTGGGTTAGGAATTTTACCAGGAGACTCCCTGGACAAATTGGGCCCACTGATTACTGTTCAATGCTCGTTGTCCAGGTCAGCAGTGATGAGGTTGGTAAGAGAAGCACCAGGGTAATCAAAAAGAGACTTCAAGGCACTGGGTCACCTGTATGAAGGGACAGGAGCACAGATGGTATTCTCCTCGATTCCTTCAATAGCAGGGAGGAACCTCAAAGGGAACAGGAAAACCACATGATCAATAAGTGGCTTGAAGGCTGGTGCCACGAGTTAAACTTTGGGTGTTTTGATCATGGGGCAGTTTATATGGCACCAGGCCTGCTGGAGACAAGATGGGGTTCACTTATCTAACAAGGGCAAAAGGATTCTAGCCCATGAGTTGGCTGGGCTGCTTGAGAGAGCTTTAAATTAGGTTTGAAGGAGGCAGGAGATGAGACCAGGCTCAGGTGTGGCATGCCAGAGTCAGGGGTGAAATCATCAGCCTAGTTGAAGTGCATGTACGCTAATGCACAATGTATGGGAAACAAACAGGGGGAGCTGGAAGCCGTTGTGCAGAAGGAGAATTATGACAGTCACTATCAGGGAAACATGGTGGGATGACTGGCATGACTGGAGTGCTGCAATGGACAGCTACTTGCTCTTCAGAAGGGACAGGCAAAGAAAGAGACATGGTGGAGGTTCCATGTATTAGGGAGGCTTTTGACCATATAGAGCTTGAGGATAGTGATGATGTGGTTGAGTGCTTATGGGTGAAGACCAGGGAGAAGGCTAGTGTGGCAGATATCTGGGTCAGAGGCCTGTTCAGCACACTGACTCAGAAAGTACCTTGGGAAGCAGGCTTTAAAGACAAAAGGGCCCATGAAGGCTGGACATATTTTAAGAAAGAAATCTTGATGGTGCAAGAGCAGGCTGTCCCTGTGTGCTGAATGATGAGCCACTGGGGAAGACCAGCATGGCTGAGCAGGGAACCTTCACAGGAGCACAGGTAAAATAAGAGGGTGTATCACCTTTGGAAAAAGAAGCAGTCAGTACATGAAGTGTTTCAGGATGTCATTAGGCCATGCAGAAAGAAAACTAGAAATGCAGAAAGAAAGATCAGAACTTAATCTGGCCACTTCTGTGAAAGATAGTAAGTGTTTTTATAAATACATTAATAACAAAAAGAGGGGCAAGGAAAATCTCCATACTTTAATAGATATGGGGGTAAATATAGTCACCAAAGATAAAGAAAAGGCTGAGGTGCTTAAATCCTTCTTTTCATCAGTCTTCAGCAGTAAGACTGGTAATCCTTCGGGCAGTTGGCCTCCTGAGCTGGTAGACAGGGACGGGGAGCAGAATGGACCTCCTATAATCCAGAAGGAAGTAGTCAGTTACCTTCTGAACTCCTTAGATGCTCACAAGCCTATGGGACCAGATGGGATTTATCCTAGGGTAATGAGGGAGCTGGCACAATAACTTGCCAACCCACTCTCTATAATTTGTCATCGTTCCTGGCTAACCTAGGAGGTCCCAATTGACTGGAGGTTGGCAATGTGACATCCATCCACAAAAAGGGCCAGAAGTAGGATCCAGGGAACAGCTTGACCTCGGTGCTGAGGAAGGTTATGGAACAGATCACCTTTATTACAATCACACAGCATATGCAGGGCAACTGGGGCATCAGGTGACATTCCCTGGATGCAGGGAAGGCTGTGGATGTTGTCTACCTGCACTTCAGCAGGTAGCATTTGACTCTATCTCCCACAGCATTCTCCTGGAAAAGCTGGTAGCCCATGTGTAACCCAGATGTACTCTTTCCTGGGTTAAAAACTGGCTGGATGGCCAGGCCTGAAGAGTGGTGGTGAACAGGGCTGCACCCAGTTGGTGGCTGTTCACAAGTGGTGTCCCTCAGGGAGCAGTGTGGCATCCAGTCTGCGTAGTATCTTTATTGATGATAGTCCTGTTTAATATCTTTATTGATGATGTGGATGTGGGTATTGAGTTTACTATTAGCAAATCCATGAATGACCTCCAAGTTGGGCAGCAGTGTTGATCTCCTGTAGGGCAGGAAGGCTCTGCAGAGGGGTGTGGACAGGCTGGATCCATGGGCTGAGGCCAGTGATGGGAGGTTCAACAAGGCCAAGTGCTGGGCTCTGCCCTTGGGTCACAACAACTCCAGGAAGCGGCACAGGCTGGGACAGAGGGGCCGGAAAGGACCTGGGGGTGCTGGTGACAGCAGCTGAACATGAGCCAGGGTGTGCCCAGGTGGCCAAGAAGGCCAAGGGCATCCTGGCCTGGATCAGCAATAGTGTGGCCAGCAGGACCAGGGCAGGGATTGTCCCGCTGTACTGGGCACTGGTGAGGCCACACCTCGAGTGCTGTGTCCAGTTCTGGGCCCCTCACTACAAGAAAGACACTGAAGTGCTGGAGTGAGTCCAGAGAACTGTGGTCTTTATTACTGAATATCATCATACACCTCAAAATCATTATTTTGTTGTAAATCAAAATTACAGACAATATAAATATAGTTTCATCACAATGATATCACTTACTCTATTGACAGTGTAAGTGGTAATTCAGAGTGCAATGTGAAGCACACTAAAGGCTTAGTAGAATGAGGACAACAGAACTTCAAGGTATTTTTTTTTTAAGTAAAATCCACTTTGGTTTAAGATCAGTTTGAAATCATAGAATATGTTAAAAAATTGAGCAGGGAGAAATGTCCTTCTAAAATTTTGCTGTGAGCTTTCATTTTATCCCAGCCTTGTTTTGTTTAGGAAGCAATACATATTGTAAACTAGTTAGGGATAGTAACATATACCATGGAATTAACTTTAGATTTATTTAATAAATACATTGAGTATGGAAACTGATAACAGATTTTCTTAGGGGAAAGGAGTATTTATAAAGACAGACTTTATGTTGCTGTTTCAAGTTGTTAAAAATTAGCATGTTGAAGGACAATTGCACATTCTTATTTGTAACTCCCCCTTACTCTCATACATTAATGTGTAATTCAAGTTTTGGGCATTACCAGCTCAGGTATAACCCTAAAATACTGTCTGGTTGTAGCACCTTTTGTTCATCTTGCCATGCTTACCAAACAGAGTAAATTAAGTCAATGGAGATGCTCACAGGATTTTATACAAGGGACAACAAAATCCAGCTACATTTTTGATATGACACATTTTTTCCATTCTTATCCATAATTCAGTTGTGCAAGTGGGCTTTTTTACATTTTAATAAACAACATGAAAGAAAGAGCTATTCTTGTGACATTTGCAGAACAACAAAGAAGAGCTGAAATGTGTACAGTAGCCCTTTCTTGTGGTATGTTTAGGCTGATTTCTCTGATTAAGGTATTTAGTCACCCAGTAAAGACAATTATTTAATGTTACAGTAGCCTTGTTTTTTTTATTGTCTAGGAAACCAAAATATGAAGAAAAAATATTTTATCAGGATAACATTTGAATTGGGGATTATTTTTTAATTGTTTGTGTACATTTCACTAAGGAAAATGTCAAGGTCTGTATTGTCCAGGAATTCTTCCCCATCTGAAAAGTGATGCTCATACAAAACAAGAGCAAGAAAAGAGAGCAGCTACTATACTGCAGAAATTAACCTATGTTGAATCCAAACCATTGGATCATTTTGCAAAAAAATTGTTGTAAATAAATTTCAAAAGCAACTGTTTACTAACATTTTCAGAGAAGCTGTTCAAAGTTTTCTTGTAGGAATATTGACCACCACATTTAAGATTTTTTTTTTGAGGTTCTTTTTTTAATTGTGCTGCATCTGATGTACCATTTTTAACAAAACTAAGTAAACGTAAAGAGAACAGAAACATTTTTAAGCAGCATGGATCAATAAGGATGTGTTGGTACACTAGGTGATGTACTGAGCACAGTTCTAGAGACTGCTAAATAATGAATGCATAGTACATCTGCTACCTCCCAGTGGTTAGGAATGGGAAGTGTCTCACTTATGAGCACTGGCATGAAGGTATGCTTCAAAATCAAGGGCTAACAAATTTTTTCAACTTGATAATATTTATAAAAACACTACTTTTGTGTTTACTGTAATTGATAGGACTTCATATGGGGGTGGGAATTTTTTTTTACTGCAAGATATATCAGTAAAAATTTAATATTTCTGTCTGTTTATATGCAAATAGCTAAAAGCATTCTGTCTATTAATGGAATTTGCCTTCAAATTTATGAATCATATTTTATACTCTGGCTCCAATCCTCACCTGCCCTTCAATCTCTCCTGAAAACTGGAGTTCAATGCATGAATGACTCCAGGGTCATGAAAGCAATTAGAAGTATAGAAACTGGTGGCTGTTTTAATTGCTGAAAGCTATTTGATCACCCACCTCTCTTTTTTTCTTCTCATAAATGACTGGGAGGTGGTATTCACTAACCAAGGAATCACAGTAAAAGCTGAGTTGGAAGGGACGCACAAGGATCATCAAATCCAACTCCTGGTCCTTCAAAGAACCATCCCCAAGAGTAACACCATGTGTCTGAGTATTGTCCAAATGCTTCTTGAACTCTGTCAGGCTTGGTGCTGTGACCACTTCCCTCAGGAGCCTGTTCCAATGCCCACTTGAATCCTTTGGGTGAAGAACCTTTTTCAAATATCCAATCTAAACGTCCCCTGACACAATTCAGGCCATTCCCTCAGGTCCTGTCACCAGTCACCACAGAGATCAGTGTCTGCCCCTCCTCTTCCCCTCACAAGGAAGTTGTAACTGCAGTGTGGTCTCCCCTCAATCTGCTCTTCTCCATGCTAAACAGAGAAGTGCCCTCAGCTGCTCTCATACAGCTTCCTCTCAACGCCCTTTACCTTGTTTTTTGCCCTTCTTTGAACACTCTCTAACAGCTCTATGCCTTTTCTGCATTGTGGTACCCAAAGCTGCCCCAGCACTGGAGGTGAGGCCGCCCCAGTGCAGAGCAGAGGGGACAATCCCCTCCCTTGCCCAGCTGGCGATGCTGTGCCTGATGCCCCCCAGGACACGCTTGGCCCTCCTGGCTGCCAGGACACTGCTGCCTCCTGTTCAACTTGCCACTGACCAGGACCCCCAGGGCCCTTTCCATGGCACTGCTCTCCAGCCTCTCACTCCCCAGTCTGTCCATACATCCAGGGCTGCCCCATCCCAGGTGCAGAATCTGGCACTTTCCCTTGTTAAATTTCATAGATTGTGATTGCCCACTCCTCTAATTTGTTTAGGTTTCTCTGCAGGGCCTTCCTTCCCTCGAGAGAGTCAACAGTTCCTTTCAAAAATCACTGAGTTAAGTTTTGCAATGACATCAGCCAGGTCTTTGAGGATCCTTGAATGAATCCACTCAAGTCCCATAGACTGGTAGGGATCCAGTTGCAGCCGTGAATTCTACACAATTTCAGTGTCAGCTGGGAGTTGATCATTCTCACAGTCATGGTCCTCCAGCTCAGGGCACTGAGACCCCCTTGTTTCATCATTCATGTTGAAGACAGAGGCAAAGAATATATTCAGGGAAGGACTGGGATGTTTACCAAGGTGTGCTTGCCATTTACATTGTCACAGTGGAAAATGAGTATCCGGATGCAGAAGGAAAATGTTTTAGTGATTTATAAAGAAACAGAAATGTCCATGTTCAATATAAACTTATTTTAGATCATAAAGATCCAAACGTGGCCATAATAACATTTTCATTATGCTATTGAAACTTAGATGTTCAATAGTCTTGAAATGCAATTGCTAGAGGTTCATTTTCCTAGCATCAATTAAATTCCTACTATTAACATGTAATGTTGCGTAAACAAGTCTGTCTCACATAGCTGATTATTTTAACACAGGAATAATGTATCAATTGTTACTGTGGATAAACAAAATTCCACTTTGCTTTTGCTGTCAACTTTATGAATACTAAACACACAGGATTTAGCTTAGTTGAAACAGTTCTTTGAGATACAGCAATAAATTACTTCTATTGTGCACTACTTCCAGTACCATGCTTCCTTCTCAAAGTCCCTTTAATTTCCACCTTTGGCATGAGAAAGTGATTACCTGACAACTTTCAATGTGGCTTTGAGTTAACATTTGGGGCTATTTAGCTATGGTTAGCTAAGTTCTCTTTGGGCCCAACTTGGGTTTGTTTTGGTGCCTGCCCCCCCCCCATTTGTCCTATTTTATTTTCTATTTCTCTTATAGTGTTTTGGGGGGGGGATGTTTGTCTGAATTTTTTTTTGTCCAGAAAACTACAAATGCATTTCAGGTTAAAAGATATAATTTAAAACTCTCACAGACAGCTTCAGTTTGGTACCTTTACTACAGCAAGATAACTGAATTTAATTTTTCAAGCTCAAAACCAATAAGTTAATAGAAGTAACATAACAACTAATAAAAAATAAGTTATTTCTGCTTGTGCTGACTATCGCATTTACAGTGCTTGCACTAAATAATTTCATGATGGGTCTCTGCCTGATACTCAAAAGAATAAATTTTAAAAGTACAAAATTACGTAAATGAGATAAAAACATAGTATTCACTGATTTTTTTCAGGCCCAGGCTGCAGTCTTGAAAACACTGGAGAGTGAATCTTTAGGTACGCTCACCTTCTGCCACTTTATATCAGAAGCTGTATGTGAGATATGTAAATGCCAGCCTCTTTTTTTTTTAAGTGAATGATTATTCTTCAAATGTAACATAACATCATGAGCTGAGTATTTATGTTATAATACCTCCTCACTTTCTACCACCCAGATTTTTATAGTTTGTGAACTTGCTTATCCAAATCTCCAGAGGGAAAATCTTGTCTGCCTTCTGTGCTTGGAACATATTGTTCATGACATTATTATTATTAAAAGATCATTAATTAACAGTGAAGAAAATCTTGAAACACATGCAGGAATAGCATCTGACAAGTCAACATTTCACAATTTGAGGATAAAAACATATCCAAGTCACAGAAACTATTATGGTAGACTAAAATAATAAGCAAATTAAGGGCTAGAGCATTGAACTTTAGAGCTGAAGGGAATGTTTAATTGTTTGTATAGCAGTTATCCAAAACTTCACTGAATCAAGCAACTGCTATTAGTGAAATAATGCACAAAATCCCAAATTAACTTATGGAAGAACAAACCAACAGACAGACTTTTTTACTGCATGAGCACAGAATGACAATTTCAGATAAATTAATATTCTTTATGAGAAGGTGTTAGTGTGACAGTAATATCTCTATGAATTTTTTGCTTTGATATCCTACTTTGCAAATACAGACTTCATGCACTCTTGCTATTCTTATCACTTAAGCTTGAGTGCCTTCAAGTAATGCATTAAGCAAATTGATTACCATCTCTTACATGCATATCCTTTCATTTTTTCCCCGAGAGGGAAGCTCATGCAGTTGGAAACTGTCTTCTGTATTTTTATGTACTACTGATGTGCACAAATAGAGATATCAATCTGATTGATCTATATGTCAGTCCATCTGATAGGAAGCCAGATTGTTGGAGCACATTTTTGCAGTTGGAAAAGGAAATTGAGAGGTTTGTGGCAGTCAGTAGTTCCCATGGTCCTCTCTTCTGTAGCCATGGGCCAGTCTGTGGGAGTACATTATCCTCTGAAAACACAAACAAGTTCTGTCTTTATTTCCAGCATTTCACTGTGCTATAAGAATGAAGTTGTTGAGCATGGTCCTTATGAAGACCTCATGAGGATAAGTGTAAATCAGTGAAATACCAAAAAATTCAAAGTCGCAAATATAACTTAGAGGTCAAATAGGGATATTTGATAAAAATTAAGACTTACTTTTGTCTTCTAGATTCTGGGAGTTTAGTTTAAATGTCTTTATATTGATTTCTAGATCTGTAGTTCTAAATCAGAGTATAGACATGCAGCTGGGATTCATGCATTTAAATAGAGGATTGATTCATTTACTATTAGTGCTATATTTTGCCACTCAATTGAATTACTAATATTATAACATCTTTGTAAGTTTTAAGTTCTTATACTTCGTGAAAGTAGAGAAAGGTATTTGTATCTTCAGCACTTTTATAACTTTCAAGCCATTTCTATTTTCCCAAGTAGATCTCCCCATTTCTAATGTACCCTGATACAGAAGGCTAGAAATTCCTCATACCCTGGTGTAATTGTCCCAGACATTCCTGCCTAATGAAACTAGTTAAAATAAGCGAATTTAAAATACAAATCTTTTCTACCTGATTTTTTTTTTTTTTTGAGTGGAGGAAGCAGGTGCAAGTGAGTGGTTGTTATCATCCTGTTCTTACATTGGTAATGAAGTACAAATATTTATTTTATATTTATTAGACCCTCACCTCTATTTCAGTGTACTTACCAAGCTGACTGGCAGAACAATTTAAATGAAAAAACATGAAAACACAAGTCATAATACTGGTTAAAGCACATGAATTACCTGAAGTAGTATGTTGTGTTTAATTTTTAAGTTGCAAATCAATGTCTTCCCATCACATTTAAGATCATATTTTTAAATAGTTGTAACAATTTTGTTTGAAACTGATATATATTGAAATTCCAAAAGGTAAAAGTGAATAGTATAAAATAGCAGACACCTCTTAAGAAATGCATTAAATTATAGTTGGAGGCAACCTTTCCCTGAAGGAAATCATGATAATAAAGATGAAAGGTGTTAAGACTGATGGGATTATTTTTTGCTGAGGCAGAAATTGGCAGAATATGTAAACCGTTTATACCATGCCTCAAAATACAGCCTACAATCAGATCATGCCCCCAGTACTACCCTTCTTTTGTATTTTATTTTGTTTTCCTTTCTGGTGTGTTGGATTTCTACATTTAGGTGAGCACTCACTGGGTTTCTTGTTCAGAGTCTCCAGTCAAGCACTGTGATGATGGTGGCCAGGTGGGATGTCCATGTAGTGCCCTTACTGAGTCAAGTTCATAATTTACAGAATCACAGAACAGGTCAGGTTGGAAAGGACCACAGTGGGGTCATCTGGTCCAACCTCCCTGTTCAATCAGGGCCATCCCAGAGCACAGGGCACAGGACTGTGTTCAGATGATGCTTGGATATCTCCAGTGTGGGAGACTCCACAGCCTCTCTAGGCAACCTGTTCCAGTGCTCAGTCACTGAACAATAAAGAAGTTCTTCCTCATGTCCAGGTGGAACTTCCTGTGCATCACTTTCTGCCTGTTGTCTCTTGACCTATTGCTCAGCACTACCTATATATAGACATTGATGAGGTCCCCTCTCAGTTATCTCTTCTCAAGGCTGAACAGGCTGAACTCTGCAGCATTTCCATTTAAGAGAGATGCTCACTCCCCTAATCATCTTTTTTGTCCTCCTCTTTTGCCAGTGATGATTTTGTAGACCTCTCATGTCATCTTTCCTTCTTCTTGTTAGTATAGGTCATGGAGACCTATTTTGTTTAGTCAATCCTTTTATGGAAGATGTTTCTTGCCTTTGATAATCCTTTTTGCCTCTCTGCCTTAGTTTTACTGTTCTATTGTAATATTCTTCAGACAGAAGAACCAATCCACAGGCACTGTTTCTAGGTGCTATACAGATTTATATCTTACCATAATGATGTTCTCTGTTCTATTTTTTATTCCTTCCTTGATTAGTCATAACATTTTGTTTGCTTTTTCACTTCTGCTGCACACTGAGCTGATTTCTTCATGAACTTTTCATAAAATGACTTTCTTTTGTAAGCCTTTAATTATTCAAAAATTTATTTTGAGTGGATTCATCTGTCTCATAAACCTATCACTGTGTCATACCCTAGCTTGCCATTGCCATGGCACACACATGACTTTTTAGAAGCTATGTCCCTGGTGATATGCTTATTTACTGGATGGATCATCTTGCCATGCTGCTAACAGGGAGACTGTTAGAATTCCACCCCTTAAAAGAGTAATGGCAAGGAAAATGGTAAAATCATGGAAAATTGGATATCGATTGATGGGGCAGTGAAGCCCAGAGCCCTTCCCTTAAATCAGCACTGTCCTCTGATGATACCTTAGAAAGTAACTGCCTGTCAGTCATGATTAGAGAGAGATGATTTCCTCACACACCAGCCCAAAGCCCTGCCTTGTATATAATGCTTGGTCTCAATGATCTGCAGCTGCAAATTGCAATGGAGAATAGGTAATTCCAGATGTAAACACAAAACACAGTTACTACAGGAAAGAAATTTACAAACAAAGGAGCCAGAGATAATGAATCCTGCTTTACAGAGAAGTTTCATGAATCCTTTCTTACTGACTGCTGGATGTCCTATTTTTGAAAGCAAACTGTTCCCTGTTTATGATGAAATGAAACCATTTGATAGACAGATGACAAGCATGCGGTGTACTAGAAGCGCAGCTGTTTGCAATATCATTAAAAATTCTGGCAAACCCAAGGATATTGAAAGCAGCTGCTAGACACTTTCCAAAGTAATGTTATTATGTTTCTATACTAATTCTTGGGAGTGCAATTCAATTTCTTACTAGTAAATCTTTGAATTTTATTTCAAGGCAGCTGAATTAGACTCCTACTTCTTAACTGACTTGTAAGAAAATCTTCATTTTTCTGTGAATTTAGAAAATTATACCAAGTCCCAAGAATTTATTAATGACTCCAATATAATATGCCAATATCTTAAAACAACAACAACAACAAAACGAGTGTGAACTTTAGAATTAATTTAGTACCTTTTTGTTTGTTTTCTTGCTGCAGGTGTTCCTCATTAATAACAAAATGGACAGATTCTTTTGTGTACTTAATTCCTTGAGATGCCTGTATGATGGGTAGGAAAGTATCTTTTCTGCTTTGTTAGCAAAGTAATTTTGTACTTAACACCTCACTATGAAAAACACAAAACAAAAGTTAATGAAGAGATTCTGAAGATTCCAAAAGGAAAAGTCCTTTAATTATCACATGCACAAGGTAACTATATATTGCTAAAAGGACAAATAAAAATGGGAAGTCTATTTTGATGCATCTAGAATTCTCTTTACATCTTTCTAGAAAAGTAAAAGCAGATGCTGAAATACTCCTCGTCCAGGTCTGACATTCAAGATACCTTGAACCAACCCTTCTACTCTGATTGGTTGGTTTTTTTCACATGTGGAGTTGGATATTTTTCCCCCGGAGTTTTATGCTTTGCTGTAGTTGGGATGTAGATCAGTAAGGCTGGTTAAAATGTCCTTAATTCAGCTTCTACTTGGCTCGTTTTGCCTTTCAACGTACGCCTTCTGCTGAGCTATTTTCTCTAGCTTGGCATCACGTTAACCGCCCTTCCATGACTGCCTCGAGGCTGGTTCGCTTCTGTTTACAGCAGGTTGTAGAAGTCTGTCTTAAGAGGTCTGACCTTGAAAAACTAATTCTTTCCATGGATCTCATGTTGCACTTGCAAATTATTGTATTCATGATTATTCATGGCGTTATACTTGCCAGCTGTCTATATAGCTTAACAAATCAATGCGCCTGTGAAATCGCTGCTGCAGCTTGCCTTCTTAAGAGAGCACCTGCAAAGCATAACTCTGATCTTTATCATCATCTCAAATCCTCCTCATTTTCTTTTTCATTTTCACTTCCTGGAATTTTTCTTTACTTATATTGACCCTGAAGTGGATCTCTGATTTGTCTAGGCTCTCTTAGTGATCTGTTATGGTTCACATTCCAAAGCAGGTAGAATTTCTCTCTAGATGTACCTTTTCCAGTGACTATAGAGGGAGAGGATCTAGGTAGCCACTTACATCTGTACTGTGTAGACAGCAAAAGTAAGGGGAGACAAAGTCCCCACTTCAAATTTACAGCTAAATGTCCTTTCCAATGGATAAATACTTTGGTTTTCAACATCTCTCTCTGCTTGTTCACAGTGTTACCTTTCTGGATTTTTATATCAAGGAGGTAATGAGTGGTAGTCTGTTTTGCGTGGTGATTACTCAGAATGCACATCAAGGCTTCCTTCCAAATCCACCTATTCCTGAAGACTTTTTCTGAGGCTTGCAGACCTTGTTGAAATGTGAGTGAGATAAGTGAGACAGTTGGAAGTACCCCAATACAGTTTAACAACTTTTTCTCTGCTGTGAAACTGTAATGGTTGACCTCTACTAAGAAGATAAATTATAATGTAAACCTGTTACCACATGAGTAAAAAACCACTTAAGTTAAAATCATGAGATCTAGTTATCACATAATCCTATTCTTAGTTAACACAATCTACAGAAAAACCTGTGGTGGAGTCCCACAGCTACTGTGGAACAGAATAGCATAGCCTCTGATGGTTTTCCTTTCTCCAAAATGCTGGAGTGCTTCAAAATTATATTTAGGACTACATCAAGCTGCTGACCAGTATAGAGTACAAACTCTGCCTAGACTATAAACTCATAAATCCATGAAAAGAAGAATTGAAATTCTTAGAAGAGTTTAATGTTCTCATCATATTTTTTTCGTAGAAAAGTTTTAAAGAGAGGAACAGTAGATAAGGAGTGGCTCCTCGGTAACAGTAAGTTCTTTAAATCAGCTGCTATAGAAATACTGTATAAATAAAATCAACCTATTGGATTCCTGTATTAGATAACGTCTAAACAGTACATAAGAAATGAGTGAGAGAATGTTTTATTCATGTGATGTATGCAGTGCTCAGCTTTGAGAAACAGCAAGGGGAAAAATCAGTGAAACCTTCCTTTGTTTCCAAAGTGAACATTCTTGCTGTAATGAAGGAGTTTGAAAGCTCCTCAGATTAGTTAAATGCCATGGAAAAAAATCATAATAAAAATCTCCTTTTCACTTTTTTAGCATATGAACTGTGTTTGAAGGAAAATCCTGGATGAGCATCACCAGACGTGTTACTAAAGGAGCATCAACAACTCTGCAGGCAAGAGAAGGAAGTAATAATTTTGCTAAATTTGTTTCTGGATTCAGTGGTTTAAAGTAACTGACTGTTGCATGGCTTTTGGCAAAACACATTTTTGACTGCAACTTCTTTTTGATGCTGTTTTCAAATGAGCAACAGCATCAAACTGAGTACCAAAAGCTGGCAGAGCTTTTGCATATCTCTCCCTCTCACACTATGACAACAGGCTTTTTAAAGTAGTTTCAAGGAAGTCCGTTCACATCTTATAGAAAGCAAGAGAAATTCTTCTTTTGCTACTATGCAGATCAATGCTGCTCATGGTCCAAAGTATAATTGGCAGAGAGATTTCCCTTTTTCCCCAACTTACCTAGTCAATGCACCTTCTGGTGACCTGGATTTCAAGAGAAAAAGTCAGTCATACTAGCCAAGAGAGATAATGTGTATAAAAAACAGACCCTGTACCTCCCAACAGGTTGTCTGCCTTGGTTGCAGACCTCAACGCACGGGCTTCATACTCTTCACCTTTGAATTGCAAATCGCACTTTCTTTTACATTGTAACAGTAATGATGGGTAATATATACTTCACAGGTTTTTCAACCTTCTAGTCCATATACTGAGAAGCACTTGCAATTTAAACTAAAAGGGTTTGTTTGAGGTATTAACCAGATCATGTGCCTGTTTGACACTTTCTAAAGAAAATCAAAGATAAAGCATTTTTGTTTATATAGGAATCCCAAAAATAATATAAAATTTGGTTGAAAATGCCATGGATATCGGACCTTACTTATCCAAGCAAAACTATCTTCAGAACTGGATCAGGTTGCTCAAAGCCTTGCCCATGGGAGATTTGAGAATCTCCAAGGGACAGAAATCACAGAAATCTTGAAGTAGGCTTTTCTTCTAGGCTACCACCCAAGTGAAAAAATTGTTTTTCTGATATCCAGACTGAACCTTCCAAGCAACAGTTGGTGCCCATCATCCCTTTTTAGCTCATCTGGCATTATCAAGAAAAACATTGTCTCTGACATCTTTGCAAATATCTATAAAATGGTTTCGGGAACCTGTATGATTTACAATAACCTAAAATCCTAAAGTTATATATAATTTCACATCCAAAGAGAATTGCAGAAAGAAAAAATAGAAATGGTAAATGTGGAAAGATGCACCATTTTTTTAAAAGGAACTACTTTGATGAAATTTTTGTTCGAAGGGATATCTGCAACACCATATAGAGATTCCTTTGCTTCATGGAATTAAAACTAATTAGAGTTATATAAGTACAGCTAAAAATAGAGAAATGTTATTTCTTAAATTTTGGCTTTCTTTATGGGTGGGTATTGTATTTATTTTATTCATAGCAATCATGTATTATGCCAGCTAACATAAGATAAGGAGTATTCTCAGAGTGTACTGTAGATAATGGCATGTTCCTGAGCAAAGGGGATTAAAGTGTAAAATTGAGGCCAAAGTTAAACGAAAGTGACTGCTCTGAATGCTATTTAAAGCAATTTAGAGACATGAAGGCAACTCAACATTTCAGATTGCTGCATGCTGAGGATTCTATTTTTAGTGTGCTCTGGTGAATTGGTGTGAAATTCATGGCAGCTGATACTAATTGTAGTGAAAAGATACTTATAAAGTGGTGTGGGATAGAGCTGCATCTGCAATTCACTGAATGTATGGAAAAGAGTCACCTCAGGGAAAGTATGAAGTAAATGCTGTTCATGAAGCATAAAAATACTCAGCCCTTGAAAGGCAGATCAATGACCTCAGTGAGTTAAATATATATTAACAGCATAGAAATCAGCATTTTAAAAAAATGGTCATTGCTATTTGCTGACTACAGAACCACAAAGCATTATGGCATTAAGCCATTTGAACATACATCCAGCTCTAAGATCTTTACTTGATTTTTCTGAAAGAGGTATCTCTTATGGGTTTTGCTTGAATGGAATGAATAGTTATAACTTGCTGAACTCTAAAGCCTTATTATTAATTTTATCAGGTTTTGGTTCGAATTTTTTTTGTGCATTACCTTTGGCACATATTTCAACAAAGTGCTAGTAGAGCCAGACTTCCATGTATTTGAAGCCCCCCCAATGGAATTGTTTAAATTTTAATTAGAATTTATGTTTGTACTCTGCTGCAAATCTTAAAATATAAGACGCTATGTTTTTCTAAAACCCTGTGGTCCTGTTACTTCTGCAGCTACAATAAGGAAAGTAATGATCAGCTATGATTACAGCTTCCTTTCATGGCAATGATTTGTCTTAAAATCACAGTATGAAATCTGTGCATAGTTTAAATTGGGTCTCCTAAGATCCAAGAAGTCTCTCATTCAGGCAATGTTTAAACAAGAGAAAACTTGAAAAGGATGTACCAGTTGCCTAAACCTTACATTTATAAGAAAGCACAGCAGAAAATCAGAGCAAAATTGTCCACTGAAAATGTTTATATTTTGTTCATTTTGTTCATTGTGCTGTTTTTCAAGAGCCAAGTATTTTGATTAATAAAATTTGTAAGTGCAGCATGGGATGAAAAAGTGCCATCAAAGCAATGAGCTATCTGGCTGCACATGAGGCCACATTGTTAGGATCTTTCCAAATATGTGAAAACTACAATTAAGGCAACACTGCTGGCTTATTTCCTTCTCTGACAACAAGCATTTAAGTTCAAAATCCTAACAGCTTCAGACTCAGAAAGGACACTGATAGTGTGCACTAAGAGTGAATCTGATGCTTCTGGAAAGAACTGACACTTTTACTGCCTACACCACACATTGCATAAATACAGATGGAAAGCAAAACAGGACAGAAATGTAGTGGATTATCTTCTTGCACTCAGGATGAATAAATGCCTGTGAGAGGATGAACTGTAACTTGGGGCTGTAAAATAGCCTTAGTGGAATGGGACCTGCCTGAGTCCCTCTGAGAGGAACATTAGGTGGTTTGGTTTTTAATGAGGTGAAGACCCTGTTTGGTTAGGTATGGTAAGAAATGTTAACTTGGAGATTTGGATGAGGTGGGGGAAATCAAGCTAGTCCTAAGTGATTGAGTTAATGTATTGAAAACCTTCATGTCTCTATGAGAAGACACTGTTCATTTTCTAGAACATGTAAACTTGGAAAATCCTCTAGGCTCCTGGCCATAGCAGTCTAGATACCGATAAAATACAGCTGAAATACTACTGCTGTTCAAACTGGAGCAGTATCTTGTTATCTCAAAACTCAGTGTTGTTTTAGTGTGCCACCTGCATAGTTTCCAATTACTCTAGCAGATTTTGTGTGCTAGAAAAATTTAGTTTGATGCAAAACAATTCAAGAACTTTTAATCGTAGGTATTGCTCATGAACAAATTAGTCTGTCTAGGCAGCAAGTCTACATAACCCAAAAGCATTGGGTTGGCTTGCATATATGTTCTTCCATGTTGGTTGGGGTTTTTTTTTTGGTTGGGGGTTTGGTCGGGGTTTTTGGGTGGTGGTTGGTGGTGATGGTGCTGTTATTTAGTTTAATAGTTTAATCTTAAATTATCCAGAAGAAAATTTTCTACTGTAAATCAGTAGTGGTTAGTACCACATCTGTCATCCAAATAAGACATATTCTACAGTTTTTTTCCTGATAAAATTTTAACAAGAGAGAAATCAAGTCAAATCAAGCACTTCATTAATTAGCTGAGAAGAATAAAACAGGCTAATTCCTGTGCAAATCCCAGGATGCAGTGGATGGGGAAACGTAGTCAAACGTCTTAGTCTGCGAGAAAGAAAAATGAATTGCAAAAGAGGGATCAAAGGGTGAGCTTAAGAGCATGACTGCTGTAGCAAAAATGAGCTTAGCTTTATGTGATAGATCTTGGCTGGAGAGTTATTTTAATAAACAGGAGCAGATGTCATTACGATACTGTTATAACTTTATTCTGTTCTTTGATTTTTGAATAGAAGTGCTCTAAGTATTTGTAACTTGTCCCTAAAAGGACAAGGAGTTCTGAATCACGCTGGGACCCTCATTGCTGGTACTACTAACACAGTTGGAGTCCTGTACTGTAAAGGTGGTGAAGATGAAGCAGCAACAAATGACTAGGCTAAAGGAACGGGAAGGTAAAAATGGACAGTGAAGATGGGTAAGAATATCTTGCAAATTCCCTCTGGACTATTGCAAGTGTCTGCCATAGTTGACTAGGAAAGGAAAAGGCATCTCACATTTGATCACTTTAAAAACTTAGTGCTCTTAAGTGTCTGTTCAAATCCAGCACCGTAGGTATTTGGATGTATTAAATTTGTCTGGCCTTTGAAGTCTCTTCTTCAAAAGCAGTGAATTGCAGACTTTTAAAATATTGTTACAAATTACATAGATTAATAGCCTGCTTTATATGGATTTTACAATGATGAGAAATCCTGCTGGAAAACTAACTCTTCAGGTTCTTTATTCTGTTTAACAAGATGGGGTTTATTACTTGTCACATCTGATACAGAACACAAAGATGGGGAGAAGGAAAGACAGTAAAAGCTGTGTTTTCCTTCAGCAGCAACTGTTCCTAGCTGTAATTCCTTTTCTGTGAAGGCTGGATATCCTCCTCTGTCTGAAAACATCTCAAACTTGCTGATGGGGTACCAGCTTCTGACACTTTCTGCCTTTGTAGGCAGCAGGCCCGTCTGGGCTATGACCTGGCGCATGAGGCATGATGGATGTGATCAGGATGCAGAAGTGGCTGAAGTGCAAAGGAACGGTTCATTAGAGTTGGTACTGAAACCATCCATGAGTGTGCTCCAAAAGGTGTCAGTGACAGATAGAAAGAAATGCATAAGCTTTAAATATCCAGGTCCATTTGCCTGTATTCACTGGAGTTGCCAGATGTCACTATGGCATTGGAAATTTGTTAGTTTTCTCTTAAAATCAGAGAATAGTCTTAAAATGCCATACCCCACTGCATTCCAGATTGATGGTTCTAGCGCAAGACCCAAGAATGTGTAATCTTTGCCTATTCCAGTTTTGTTAAAAATAACTAAGGGGTTTTATACTGAAAGTTCAATACAGCATGTTTCGGGATGGATATTTTCCCAGTTAACTGAGTCTGTGTCTCTAGCAGATCCCTGAGATCAGCTGTAGACTAGAAACAGTCAGCAGTCTGTAATCTGTGTTAATTTAAGGTTGAAAGATTCTCAAAAGGGAATTACATATTAGTTTCCTGTGGTCAACAAGTCCCCTGATTCTTGCAGGTATTTGTTCAGTAAAGTGCAGGCTTTCTGCCGTGCCATCTGAGAGGAAGAAAGTTGTGAGTTGGGGAAACTTGCTTTTTCTGAAAAAGGGAAAGTCCGTTTTCATGTGATAAGATTCTTAGAAGTTAAAGCAGTTGGATCAGCTTTACAGATTCAGCCTGAGTCATGAGGAACGTGTGCCTGACAGGACAAAAGAGAGCTGTGAAATCAATTTAATTTGACACCTATAAAATTTTGTTCACTAATCTTGAACAAAATAATTTGAAATAAACCTTCCAAACCAAAATTTATACTATGCAGAATGAAGTGTGTAATTTCCATTCTGAGAAGAAATGCTTTAAAGACAAATAATTTAAATTATGGCTGTCAGTAATTAATAAGATGAAAATATAGCATCTTCTAGTAGCTTGGATTCTTTCTCATAATAGATTATTTGACTGGTGTTTGAGATCCTTCATGTCCTACATGTCAGAAAGACTTCCTTTGTCATGATGCAGGATAATCATGCTTTCATCTAGACCAAACTTTCTCCACAAATTTCATTATGTATTGTATGAAACGGAAACTTAAGTATTAAAGCTACATAAATGAAATGTAGAGTAGTTAGTATGATTATGAAGCTCTTAGATGCATAATGGATCAATATTAGCTTGTAGCAGTAAAAACAGATTTTATCCCACAATATTTTATTTCAGTAAATTTTAGAGGTTCTGACTTTTCTACAGTACTTGAGTACCAAAGATTTTCAACGTGTGCTGGTTCCTAGCATTATAAGTTACATATCATGACTGTGTAAGTGCAAAAGATCATAAGGTATGTGGGGCTTTGGATGTAAGCAGGTCCAGAATTAATCAATCTCTTCTCATCTGGAGAATTTTGCTAATGACATAGTCTCTTAGTTGTGTGATTCCATACAGTCAAATGCTGAAAGCTAGATTATAGGAAGAGATTAATGATTTAGCCCTCCTGTAAAAATAATAGGCTCAGACTCTCCCTAACATGAAACTTACAAGGAATGGTTGACAAATCTATAATATTGTGATTCCTGAGGCTAAAAATGCACTACTCATACTCTACTCTTGACTAGAAATATTGACCTCAGTTTTCTAGAGGCCTGCTAGCCACAACTCTTGGAATCAAAATCAGGAGTTTGAATTTTTAAATTCTTAACTCATCTTCAAATGAATGTTCACCGTTATGTTTTTCATAATTTTGACATTTCCTGCTTCATATACATTCAAAGAATGTTACCTAATGTTTCAGACTAGAAAACTTTAAATCCCTGGCTCAAAACACTTGCTAGAAGTTCTCAGTGAAATTATTTTCACTCAGTATGAGCAACTGCTTTTTCTTCAAAATACTTTCCACAGATTTTTCCCCAGAGCAGTCTAACAAATCTCAGTACACACAGACTTTATGGAAGAAAGTAATATATTGAAATTGGGCTCCCATAATTTAAATACCATTTGCAACTAGAGAATGCACTGAAAGTGATGTCTGAAATTCACATTTGTCAGCATACTAACATTAGCTTATATGTGTTTTGATATATGTGACATTGGCTACAGATAACACTGTACTTCCCTGTACAGTCCATCTGAATCATATTTTAAATTTGGAAAACCCAGATGTAAATTAGTAACTATGTGAAGCCACTTTTTCAACCTAACATTTTTTTCCTCAGGTTCACCTTGTTGATGTTTCTCATTCTTGTATTGATTGCTGTAGTAGCAGAAAATATTTGTAGCCACAAAAATAGCAGAAGTATCTGAATTGAACTTCTCTGCATTTTTCACAGTCAAATCAGATCATGTAATTGCTTTTTAAGCTTCCTTCTAAGTTGTTTCCTGTCATACTTGATTTTGCAGTGGATTCAGAGAAGACCACTGCAGTTTCCTGGAGTTGTCCTACAAAGTTGATTTGAGGCTATATTCTGTCTCTTGTCAGAGTAAATCTTAGTAATTCTTGCTTCACGTTTGCATTTGCTGAATGTTGTGAAACTCCACTGAAGCTTTTTTGCGTTTATGAATAGATGTTTGCAAATCTGGTCTTGGGTTTAAGACCTCTGAAAGTCAGGTTTTGTTTGTTAATTCCCTAAACAGCGTGTTCAGTCCTCTTTCAGCCTCTGCACTGCAAGAGGTCACAGATAAGACCCGAGAAAAACAGTTGCTGAGAAAATCTCTTTAGACTCTTTACACTGCCATCAGCATTTAATGTTTCTTGATATCTCTCACTTCTCATTTACTTAATATGCTCTATGAAAATACTTATCACAAGAACTAATACCACTACAAGGATTTTGCATATGTACAGAAAACCGTATTTAGCTGTAAAGTAGTCAACCTAACTTTAATTTTGACAAAATTTATTGATAACCAAGATCTCAAGAAAAAAGCTCATTACATCCATGATGCTTCTGTTTGCTCATGTATTATGCTCTGAGGCTATTGAAGAGAAATATTTTGGTCCCAAGGAAGTAAATGAAATGAATAATAGACTAACATAGTCTCCTCTCATTCTATGAACATTAAATGTTATGTTTCTCTCTATATTTTTATAATATTCAGGCTGCAAACATTTTAAATACTTTTGACATCCAGTCCATAATCAATTCAGACTACTTGTCACATAGTGTTCCAGTTATGAGAATCTTTACACGGTTAGAAGAATAGGTGGATAGGTGGAACATTTGCAGGCCAGCCGATCAGCTTTAAGTTCTTGTTTTCAAATAGGTGTTGCTCTATGTAGCTATTATAGAAGCATTATTCTCACCTTTTAACTGATTTGAGAAAAATATAGTGGTTTTTGTTCTGAATTCTGGTAATCTCAGTTTTTAACTTGTCCTATCTCACATAAAGAGGCTTGATATTGATCTAATGGTCATTTTTCATTTGTCAGCAGGAACAAATTGTTCCTAGGAGTTGTATGGCTTGAGAAATTATTTAATTTGATCTATTGCCTATGATTTTCCTGTATTTGAGGTGTGTTGAATGTGATAAAATGGACTAGTGTTTTCCAGATATATTTTAAAGGCTATTCAAATATAAGAAAAAATCCAAGAAATTTTCATCTTATTAATCCATAAATCTTATTCTTCCTAATGTCAAATAGTTGTCTTAGAATAGTTGCAAACTCTCCCTTGTCAATTTAACAATTTGACAGAGAAGAATTTAAAGATATCTAGATTCACAGAATTTTTCTTATGAAGGCAAACATTCTATTAAAAAAATATTTCCACAAACTATTATATGTATATCTCAATTCCAAATAAAAAGTCCCAAAGAATGAAACAGGAAGGTTTGGACATAGTTTCCTACAATGCTGCTATTTGTGTTATGATGCAGTTTTGCAAAAAGTCAAGTTGTTCTCTTGAGTGAAATTAAAACAGCTGTGTAGATTATCCAAACACAAATTCAAACATTTTCAAGCAAATACAATGAACTAGGATTTAGTCTCTTGTACTAACCACACTGCATTAACTGATTTCATGACATAAAATCTCTGTGCAAGGCAATCTTTTGGGGTGTCTTGGTCTCCTAGCTAATCAGTTTGGTGCTTTCTAGTTCTTCATGATTATATGGAGTTTTATCATTGTCCTTCTTGATATCCTCTTGCAAAATGAAAATCCCTGTTCTCTCTTTGTATGGAAGACATTGTTTACTCTTGAAGCCATTCTCTAAAAATTTCCACTTCTGCTTCCTCTTTCATTTGATGAGAGCGAGAGTTGGAAGGATTGCACCTTAAAAGCTGTGAAAAATATTTACAGTACAGTTCTTTCTTATTCGGTGAGGCTGTTTCATTTGCGGGTTTGTTGTTGGGGTTTTTCATTTGTTTTTAAGTGACCAAGTATCAAGGTGGTACATGATAATAGCACAAATCTTTGGCTGGCAGCCTAAAGCACATAAACTGTGTCCTATTAAAACTTCATACATGCTTTCTGGTAGAAAAATGTTTTCTGTGGAAATAATTTGATGCTGGAAAGGCTGTCTTAATATATGGAATTTGAAGCATGGGCATAATGATGTGACTTTATTCACAAATTTCAAGTACAAACCATACAAATGGGCATAATTAGGACACCTGACTCTAAGTGACATTTACAATTCCATCTGTTTTTTCACAATCCTATCATGCATCTTGAGACAATTTTTCCTTCTGAGGAAGGTCTTGTTCTCTTATCTTGCTAACCCTCTATATGCATATGCAGAACAAGAAATAAATTTTTCTCTCTTGTTTCTTTTTCCTTTTTTTTTCCTCTTTTTTCTTGTTTCTTTTTTTTTTACTTTTCTTGATGAATGTGTCTGAAATGAAACATAATGCTCCATTTCAGACATTTTATTATCTGGAATTTTTTATTATGAAGCTGGAGAACTTAAATATTTCTCTTCTAAGTTTCTTTTGTTTTCTGTGCCCTTATTTATTCTGTTCTGATTAGGAATGATAGCCACTCACTTCTTTTATCATAAAAAGAGGTAATTTAACTGATACTTCAGAGAAATTCAATATATTAAATACAGTACAAGTCTTAGAGTGTCCAGGGAAAATTATGTCCCTTGCTGAGGAGTAATGTGAAATACTTCGTATTTTTAGTTATGTATTCATCAATTTCTATAGAATACTTAGCCTCAGAATGACAAATTCTAGAGCAGGATTATTGAATATATTAAAGTCTTAAATCTTTCTGAACCATAGCTGCTGAAGATTGCAGCAGAGTCTCTGAAAGTATGGGAATTGATCCAGGATGCTTGGATATAGATACATCTTAAATTACAGCATTCTTTTGAAAAAAGTGTGTTCTATTTTTGTTCAGGCTAAGGTTCTAGCCCACAACAGGGGGCCTTAAACGGACTGGAGGTGCTTCTGAAAATATTATGCAACTATTTCCTCTGCTTATAAGCCTCATATGGTTCTAAGATTTTGGTATGCCTTTTATTTGTTATCGCAACAGGATTTGCTTTATCTTTTGTATTGATTTTTTTTAATGCTATTTTGCAATGAGCAGATAATCCTGGCAGAGCATCTCTGACAGGATTTCAGCTTGTAGGTAGTGAAATGCTACCTTATGCCTGTGAATTCCTGGATTGCAAGAACCCTTTCAGAAAGTCCTCAAGTCTTGAAACACTCAAGAAGTTGGTAATTTGACTTAGTTGGCTTAAGTGAAAGCTATTTAAGGACTTAGGTCCATATAAATTTAGGTTTTGACAAAAGCATTGCCTATTTGCCCAACACCTTCATCCCTCTGCCCATTCACTGCTTACAGTCTTCTTCATGGATAGGATAGGCGCAGTCAGGCAGTTAATATTGTAAAGCTCATCTGTTTGGTTGGGTTCTTTGAGAGGAACAGTACTTCATTGTTATTATTTAAGTGATGTTTATGGATGTTGAGTCATAGAGTATAAATTGAAGTCTTCCTGAAAAAATGTGCATAGGAGACACTGTTCCTGTCTGGTGAGCATCTGAGCTTACTCGTGTAGTAAGGGAGCTTGGCAGATAACTGCAGCGCAGAGACTGCAGGGAGCAAACAGCCAGGCTTCAGAGGCAAAAGGGTAGGAGGAACCCTCCAGGACTGAAAAGGAGAGAGAAGAGTTTCTTACTACTTCTTTACTGATTTAATCTTGGAAAAGCTTGAAAGGGAAGCTCTGCTTGCAGAGGCATAACAGGCAGGAAGCTTACTTGGCATCCTGCAAAACTTAGTTTTCAGCCCTGTGCAGGCAGGGTACTCCCTGTAAGCCAAACCTCTTATCCTCCCAGGAGACTGACCATGGCTGCCTTCTTTTGTGTGCATCCTCCTCAGTAAGCTGTTTCTTCATCCTGGTTCCTGGAGCCTGGTCACCCCTTTCAAATCCCAAGCCATGTGAGGGATTTTGAGCTCGGTAAACACAAGAGAGAACAGAGACTGATACTTCATGTAAAACAGCTTCTTGGTCACCTATGGAAAGCCACCTGGCTTCCTGAGCACTGGGTTTTTATGTAACTTTCTTGAAGTTCTCCTCCTGCTAGTTGTTTTTTGACAGAGCTACTTTTTCTGCAGCTTGTGAACTTCAATCAGTAAGTACCTCATACCATAGTGGCCTCCTAGCCTTTAACCTTTTAAACTAGTGAAAATTGAATTTGAGGAAAATAAGTAATAAAATTACAGATGTCCTTTAAAACTAAGCCTTTTAGTAGCTCTGTAAGTTCAAAGTGAGCAGCAGGCTCAGATTCCAGTCTGATGCAACAGATTACTTACAACACTGAGAAGTTCTACCCATTTTCTAGTACTGAACTGAAATATTGTATCCCTTAAGCATTTTAGTGGTGATTGGATTGGTCTGTATCTGAAATCTAGTGTTGAAACATTCATCTGGCTTACTGAATATCTTAGATTTTTATTTTTCAGCAATGTGTAGTAACTGTCACTAGATGAATATACATCAAAAACACTAGCATAAACCCAAGATGATTCTGTTGATTTCAGAATGCTCAGCAAAAACAAATCTTGGAAGAGAAACACAATATATTGTCTAGTAATTTGGAACATGCTGTATTTTCAAATTAGAAGTCTTAATGTTTTGTTAAATATTAGGGACAAGCTTCCCACTGAGATGAAATATTCTATTAAAACCCAAAGTATGATGTGTTTTTCGTTATTGAGTTTTCACAAAACACATACGTTTTGACATGTCACAGTTCATATTGAAGCCTTTTTTTCTGAAATCAGTATGATGTATCTCAGATATAGATCTATTTTCCTAAATCTATAGTATACCTGTGTATTTTATAGATATAGATATATATTCTCTACAAATGTTTAGGTCTAGATATTTAAACATTTTATATAGAGTAATGTATAGATATATCTATATAAATAGATACGTCTAGATATATTTATATAGATATCTATGTAGAAAAATAGATATTCAATATATTCATTTGTGTGTATTACTACTACATATCTACTGATATCTACTTTATACATGGATACCCCTATATTTATGTATCAATATATCTATATATTTTCTGTTTATATTTACCTATCTATATAGATAAAAATACTGTTTATACATGAATAGGTATATAGATAGTTTTCTATGTATATTTTTTTAATCCCATAAAATTGATCTTTCAGTTAGCAATATGTCACATAGAAACACACGCTGCCATATGAGCTACATTTATCACCTTTCTACAGCAGGTGAGTTTCTGCATGTTGTCAGTGTCGTTAGTGCTACAAGCTAACATGGGGTTACTGGGACACTGGGTAGTACTGGCATGAGTTGTGTTGTCCAAAGTAAAGGGTAATATTGAAGACTATTTACTTCGGAGAGAGAAAAAATGGGCCAGGAATTTATAAAGGGTTAAATGCTGTGGCTAGGACATGTTTATTTTATTAAAACAAAACTCTGTTTCTTTCTTCAGAGAGATGATTAATTTAGCTTGGTTTATTCTAGTGATGAAACCAGTCAAGACCAAGCAAGAAAAATACATCCTCTGACATTGGGATGCCGTATATAGGATTGTTCTGTCACTTACTCAAGAAGGCTTTGTGTAGATTTTCCAGCATGTAGCTCCCCCAGGCTGTGACACATCAAAGATGCAAAAAAAATTTGCTAATTTCTTTCCTTGGTTAGGGTGATCTGCTCCTTATTCTTAGCCCTTCTGATGAGTTGGGTGTAGATGAATAGGCCTTTTCTTACTTTCCAGGCCTGACAGAGCAGGCTCTTTCTCATCTCTTAGATTCTTATAGAAGAACGCTGGAAGGATAAAACAATGTGAAAATCAGTGAGTCACAATCTATAATTTAAACATAATTCACCATGACTCATTCATGAAATCCTTTTGCAGTTTCATGTGACAAAACAATAACCATAAGCAAAATCATCACTGCCTACTCAGTCTTCTCTTTACAGCTACGCAACTCTGTGATTCAAATGATTTTGGAGAGTTTTAGCAGATATAAATCGACACAAAACTATCAGAAGCAGAAGAACTCAATGACTTAGAGCAGCTGTGTGGTCATACTTTTTTAAGGGTTCAGCTGGCACAAACATCTTCAGTTGTTACACAGACCCCTTTCCACTCCTAAGCAAGAAGCTGGTGAGAGTAAGTGCTCTGGGATGGGCAGCCTAACCCAGACTGCTCTCTCAAGACCCGGGTCTGTGCTTCCAGAAGATGGCAAACCTCCTGTAGTGTGACTCAGTATTGCAGCCAGGGTTTTCCCTCTTACTCCAGAGGCAGATTTGCCCTGGAATACAGTCTGTGGGTCTGCCTGCTAATAGATGTTGTGGCTTCACTGAGGTCTGCAGAATAAGTAGCAATTGGACAGCTCTTTTAATCAGTGTATCTTTTGTTATAAGACCTTGATTTGGTGCTTCATGTTCTCTGTGCTTCTTGCATGACCTAGCTTAAAACACAAAAAAGAAACTTAAAAAGCTGGATGAACAGGCGTTCAAGACAGGGAGTGTTGGAAGGGATTAAAATAATTATATCAGTGTTTCCACTAAATTAGAGGAGCTACAGCAAATTACTGCATTACAAGCTTTTAAGGAAAAAGGAACGTAGAAAAGAAATATGGAATATTAATCAAAATGCAGTTTCCAGAAGAATCCACAGTAAAGAAGGGCTTGTGCAACAGTGAAGTGGCTTCTTTTGTTACTGGAGAGGGAAGACATAACATTTTTTGCATTACCTACCATAAATCCAAAATGGTAGACACTGGACAGAGCCTTCTCAGTTGTTGTTAGCAGTGGCGTCCTTGCAAAGGAAATTTGCATGTTGTGTCTTGGATTAGCAATCTGATTTATTCAATCATTGACACCAATATATTGCAATATATTAAAATGGCACATAATCAATCATGGCTCTCAATGACTGTCACATTAAGAACTTCATCTATTATAGAAAGCAGCCTTCCCAGAAGGAGATTTTTCAATTGACACTGAATGATAAAATGTATCTAACTTTAAAGATGGATATTTTTTTTCTAACAGGTTTTGTCTGACCTTTCAAATTTCTTCAGAAGGTCTTTGGCAAGTTAACTTTGCATCTTAAGCTTACGCTGTGCACCAAAAAGTGACCAGAAAATGTGACTCTACTTCTTTGGAATAAAATGTGTTGTTAAATGATATAGTGAGCTCTGGGATTTGTGCTATTGGTTGAGGGCTATCCCTTTGCTTTGGTGATAATGCATCTTTCACAATCCAGTTCAAAGCAGAATTTCTTGCAAATTGGCCTATAAACTTTTAAAGTGCATTTAGTCTCATATCTGACTAGCATAACTTAACTCATTGCACTGCATTAGTATGTATTTATTGTTGTTTATGACATTATTTATTCTGCTAATTGCATAATCAGTCATTAACAGGGGACAAATATGTTAAACAAAGTGGTCTCAAAATTTTACTCATTAGTCCCTAAAATTTAATCCAGACTTTAAACATAATATGCATCAGAATATAAACCATCAGAATATAAAATAAACCTAATTTTCAATCATTGACTAAAAGGGGTCCTAGAAAAGTGTCTAATACTCCCATACACAATACCAGCACTAATTTATAATTCTCTCTCAATACCTGTGAAGTATCTGTGGTATTTAAGAAATTATGGATATTCCTCAACCTCTAAAGGCAGTCTGTGCCTGAAGTCTGTCTTAAAAGAAGCATTTCTGTTATCTAGTCTGAATATTTTTAACTAAAATCCTTTATTACTTTTTGTCCTCCTGTGACCATGAACTGATTGCTTCCTGTCTTTAGATACATAAAAACATTCTAAAAGAGGCTTATGTAAGCTTTGAATAGCCTGGGATAATTCATCCAAAGAAGGGAACAATCTTTGATAAAGGATCTGCGTTGGTCCCTGATCACTCTTTATACTTTTCTCCTGTTCTGTAAAGTTGATCTACACTTTTGAAAATTACAGTGGCAATCTGACTGTTGCTGGGTAAAGCCCACAGGTAAACTTGTGTATATTTCAGACAGTGATTCTGATTATGGTCTTTTCACTTCGACAAATTTAGTTTTACAAAGATAGTAAAAGAGAAAAAGCTTTTTTTTTTGTGTAATATACTTATTCGAATACACTTCTCCAGCCAAAAAAGATAATATAAGTGCACAAGGTAGATTGCTTATACATTATAATATATTATTATGTAACTAATATATAATATATTGTATAATATATACTATATATATTATTATATATCAAATTAATACATGTGACCAGTGTAAAATAATAATTTTGAAACTTTTCATTTCCTATTAAAAATGTAAAAATCCTTTTTTTGTGGTTTTTTTTGTTTTTTTTTTTTTTTTTAAAGAGAATTAAATCGATGATAAAGTCTTGATGGTTATGCCATCTTTACTGATTTTTTAACATTGTAATTTTGAAAGGTGTAATGGACACCATGTCACAAGAAATGCAAGCATAGGTTACGTATTGTCTCTGCAACTTAAGTTGTCCCGTAACATCTTGATCATGCAAACTATGTCAGCTGTTTTTCCTTAAATCCTTTTTCATTTCCGTTTATTTGTGTTGCTTCCACCTCAGCAGTTTTGCAGTGTCAGATATGTGGTATCAAATCGCTCTCTAGAGGAAACCCAAAGGTTGGTCCTGGAAAAGATGACATTCCTGAAGGAAAGAGAAAATAAGCACAAGGTTTTCTGGGGTGCACTAGGTTAATTGGTGTCTCTGAAAATTAGGCTGTAAGTGGATATTGTTTCAGTTAGAAAATAGATTGGTTTTATGAGACAGTTCTTTTTTATATGATTGAATTAACTCTAAGCTTCTTTATGAGCTATTTATATTGATGTACAAATCTTCTACTAACAAAAAGAAAATACTTTCTGAGGATGTAATTAATTTGTTTTAATCTATTCTGTAGTTTAAATTGAAAGACAGCATAAGCATCCCACTTGAATAGCTTGCTAAGACACCATCTGATTTGATTAATAGTCCTCTGGATCAAATGTCAACTTTTTTCCTAAATAAAATAAATTTAAATTCCTATCTTAATATAGAAATACAAAATATATGTAGTGTGCTTCAATATGATCCTTTAGGTGCAGCTTGCAGTAACACAAACAAAAGGTCCCAGCTCTTCTAAGTTCAACCATAAGGCAGCGCCTTAACAGTGCAATCAGTTTGTCCTAGATTCCTTCCAGCATAGTTCAGGATGCTCTCTGACAAGCATACGTAATCCTCTGAGAAGCTCTGTGTTATGAAGTCCTCTTTTAGATGAAATTTTAAATAGATTAGGCTTTTTTTTTTAGGATTTAACTTCCTGGACTTTATAAGCATAAAACCAGAAATTATGTCAGAAAATATTACTATTCTGTTACTTCCACAGACTTTGTCTGGCCTTGTTTTCATTTTATGCTTCTGTAAGCTGTGTATGTTAGAGTTGTTTATGTTACAGTTGTCATGCAGCTTTTCTTGAGGGGAAAATAAGATCCTGAAGAAGTCACTTAAACAACTAAAAGAGTTAGGGTTTGCTGGCCTGAGTGAAGCTTTAGAATCTGTATATTACTCATTTATATTACAACAATTGTATAGCGGTGTCTTCTCTATTTGAGAACATGTTCCCGTTTCTTATGTTGATTGGACATTTTAGATTTTTCTTCTCCAGCAATTAATGCTACTGTTACTTGATGTTAGTCATCATATAATCATTGATAAATTACCTTCTAGATTCCTGAAATACCTCACCCTGTAGTGTTGTTTGGCCAGCAAAACTTCAGTCCATAGAACATACTGTCTACAGAAAGCACTAGTCTTCTTTTGTTTAATTTAAAAATCTAATTACTTGGATACTCACATTTGAAATTTCAAAGGCTGTTTTCTACTTTCCCCACTCTAGTCACCATCAGAATCATAATTGGAGTCACTGTTCATAGCACATCTCAAATTTGGAATAGCTGGTAAGGTCATGTGGCTGCCCCAGTGCAGAGCAGAGGGGACAATCCCCTCCCTTGCCCGGCTGGCGATGCTGTGCCTGATGCCCCCCAGGACACGCTTGGCCCTCCTGGCTGCCAGGACACTGCTGCCTCCTGTTCAACTTGCCACTGACCAGGACCCCCAGGGCCCTTTCCATGGCACTGCTCTCCAGCCTCTCATTCCCCGATCTGTCCATACATCCAGGGCTGCCTCATGCCAGGTGCAGAATCTGGTGCTTTCCTTTGTTGAACTTCATATGGTTGGTGATTGCCTGGTCCTTTACTTTTGTCGAGGTCTCTCTGCAGGGCCTCCCTGCCCTTGAGGGAGTCAGCAGCTCTTTCCAGTTTTGTATTGTCTGTGAATTTGCTCAGTATCCCTTCCAGGCCTACTTCCAAGTCATTTATAAAGAAGCTGAAGGGCACAGGGCCTAAGAGGGAGCCCTGTGGAACCCCACCAGTGACAGGTCCCCAGTCTGATGTCACCCTATTCACTTTGTGCCTGACCCATGAGCCAGCTTCTCATCTGTCACAGGATGTGTTTGTTCAGCTGTGAGTTGGACATATTGTCCGGAAGGATACAGTGAGAGACAGCAATGAGCACTTTAGTGAAACCCCAAAAGATTACATCAACTGGATCCCCTTGATCAGCTGAGTGTGTTACCTTGTCTTAAAAGAAAATCAGATTTGATAATCAGAACTTTCCTCTCGTGAAGCTGTACTGGCTATGACCAAGGACTGCTTTGTCTTTCAGGTGTTTTTCAATCCCCCCCACAATAATCTTCTCCACATTTACCAGGCATTGATGTGAGACTGACCAGCCTGTAGTTTCCACAGTCCTCTTTCTTGCTCTTCCTGAAAATTGGGACAACATTCACCAGCTTTCAGTCAGCAGTCAGATTGCTCAGGATTTCCAAGACCGCTCAAAAATCAGGAGAGGTTTTGCAATGACATCAGCCAGTTCTTGGAGGATTCTTGGATGAATCCCATCAGGGCCCATAGATTTTTAGGGATCCAGCTGCAGCAGTTGATACTGCACAGTTTCAGGGTTGATGGGAGTTGATTATTTTTGCACAGTCATGGTCCTCCAGCTCAGGGCACTGGGACCTCCTTATTCAGTCATCAGTGTTGAAGACAGAGGCAAAGAATGTGTTAAACACCTCTGCCTTGTCCATGTCTCTGTGAGGTGACCATCCTCATCCTCTAATGGGCTGATGTTATTTTTACACTGACTATTGCCATTAATATACTTTAAAAAACTTTTTTTATTGTCGCCCACATTTCTGGCCAGCTTAAACTCCGGTTTAGCTTTGGCCACAAATTTTCTCCCTACAATGACAAGCAGCACCTCTGTGTTCTTCTCATGTCACCTGACCTTGCTTCCACTGGACATACATCTTTTTTTGGCCTTATTTCCAAGAGAAGATTCCTGTTCTGACCTTCTGCCTTGCCTTCTTGACTTCTGGCATTTGGGAATTTTCTGCTCCTGTGCCCTTAGAAAGTGATCTTTAGAAAGTGACCAGCACTGATGGACTCCAGCACCTGCAAAAACATTTTCCCAGGGACCTTACTTACTAGATTCCTGAGCAGCCTGAATTGAGAAGTCAGTTCTCCTCATGTCCAGAGTTGAGTTTTGCTGGCACATTTTCTCCTGTAAACAGAGATTTTAAACTTGATCACTTTGTGGTCTCTGAGGCCAAGACAAACACCAATCTCCACTCAAGAGATCCACACTGATGACAAGCAGTTGACAAGGAGGGTGTCTTTCCAAGTTGGCTCTTCTCTCCCTCATGCTTTCCAGCAACAACTCTTTGTGATAAAACACCATACTTCAGGGTAAAAAGATTGAAAACTTTGAAGTCTGTTTTTTACATTTAATTTCCTATACAGCATGCAGCATATCGGGTAAGAACCTGTAGATTTATAGTGCACTTCCATGCTCTCTGTCTATGCTTTCCTGCACTGATAAATGATAGAAAGTCTTGTTCTCTCTTGTAACTTTAGCTGCCAGAAATTTAAGCCATACGTCTTCTCTCTTCTACTGCAGAGAGCTGTGCTGGAAATACAATAAAAGAGAAGTCACTCTGATGAATAGATTAATCTTTAAAAAAAAAATAATTGTGTAAATTAGTTACTGTACAAGTTAGGAACTTTTGATTGTCTTTCCTTTCAGATCTTCATAATCATTGCAAAGAAATTATTAAGTAAGCTATGATTTATGGGCTAAAAATGCTTTGATCTTTTCCAGTATCTGTACTAACCCTCCTTTTCCATGACCGAATAATTCAACCAATATTTGTGATATTACAGTCTAAGACACTGTAATTTACAGTGTTGCTAAACTTTTTTATTTGCTTTGTAACAGTTTCCAATAAAATGATGAAGTTTTTGCATAAGAACATCTGTTTGCCTGAAGAGAAAGATCTTTAACACTGGATGTAGTCCATGTTCTTCTATGTCAAGTAAAGCACCAAATATGTGTGAACATGGTAAGCAGAAGGAAAAAACCCAGAAAAAACCACATAAATTGTCCTAGGTCTTTAGAACAAGAAGACACTCCTAATGACAAAATAAGCTATGGATTTTTAGCTAGTCAGGAAGGCAGTTTGCCTAAAAACTTATTCTGATTCACCTGCAGAATGACACCTGAAATGAAACCTGAAAGTTCTGCCCACTGTCTGCTGCTTGTTAACAACTGATAAACATGAGACACCACAAAATGTTCAAAACTTAAAAGGAAGCTGAAGACATCAGACAATCTCAGAGCTTGCTGGACAACATAATTGTGTATTAGGAGTAAAAGTGGAAGAAGTAAAGATTTTGATATGAAGTCACCTTTTATTGCACCTCATCCATACAATTATCCTCAAAAGTACATTAGATGAAGAATAAAGACTAAATAGATGGTCATCAGGGGCTCCATATCAACAAAAATTAGAGTCACCTAAAAAATTCAGGAGGCTTCTAATGTATTTTGTACATTAAGGCTTGTGACCATTTTGGACAGCTATGAATTTTTGTTGTAATTCCCTACTTTCCAATATGATCATGGGATGAATGCCTGTTGTTTCCTTTGCATTAGAGCAAAGATAATTGTGATTCCATGTCTAAACATTTTCCTAGGTATAGGAATTTCCCTGCATTTTTGAGACCATTCTGTTAATCACCTTGTCTGTTTGAATTTATTTAGAATGTTGGGGTTTGTTGTGGTTCTTGTTGGTTTTGGTTTGTTTTCTTCAAAATAAACTGATCCACTTTTCTGTACCAGTTCATGATGATCTGAGCAAACCGTCACCCTTATTTTGTGGGCAGGCATACCCACGGCTTAGCAAAGTCCGTAATTACTTCTGAGAAGTTAATGTGTATGTGACAAGCTACTCATTGCAGGAATGTAACACCAGTCCCTGTATCTTTTGCTGTAAAGACCAAACTATTAAACAGCAGTAATGACACATGGTTGCTCTTGTAGCTGTCACTGCTAACAAAGCCATCTTCAGCAGCCTTGTGCAGCCTGTTATCTCTCTTGTTGGTGTTCACTGTTTGTGACTCTGCCCTATGTTTCTGAAGTGACAGGCTCCATTAATAAATGGGTAACTATCACAGTAAACAAGCAGTTGATTATCTTTTTTACTTAATACTTTTTCTATATATAGGGGAATGTAGCTGGCTCATCCCTGACACCCTGTGGTGCTCAGAACCATGGGTTGATGGTGATGGCAGTGAACAAAGCCGAGGTGCCTGGAAACTTCATTGCTGTTAAACCTCAAATGAATAGGAAGCTCTAATATTTGAACTAGGGAAAAATACCCAAAATAGGATTGTAAAGACCTATTCAGCTATCTGTAGTATTATATTACAATGCAAAACTGTCATAGGAAAAAAGTATGTATCTCTTCATACTAACCAATTCTCCATTAAAAAAAAAAAAAAGAGAAAAAAATATGTTTCTCTCCCCTTCCTCAGAATGTTTTTGATAACATTTATCTCATGTGATTAGATGAGATGAAATCACTTGTGACTACTGGAGAGAGATGGCTATGAAGGACTGGAGGAGCATAACAAAGTTAGGCACCTGGGAGGTAGAATGACAGAAGAGACTGTCTTTTGTCAGTGCAAGCAAATGCACAATAAAAGCGATAATTGTAACTGCAAACATACCTTGGGGGGATGTTCTAAATTAACTGTACCTTTCAGGAAAAAGGATCTGTGCATAGGTCCATGAAATTACTTGCCTAAAACATAGTTGTGCGCTAGGAAAGCAAATAAGAAAATAAGGATGGAAGAAGGAGAGATAATAAGAATTCCTGTAATTACCGTAACCCTTATATAATGAGGATTAGAATGAAATGTTAAATAAGTATATTACCTATAAAACTTTATTATTATCCCATATATCTGACACTGATTATCCTATTTAGAAAGAAAATATATATGTAGCATTGGAACATGCTTTTTATTTAGGCTTAAATTTACATATATAATTTATATGAATTAAGTAGAACCTTTTATAGCTGAACAATCATAGTTTTTAAAATAGCTGTTTTGTACTGATGAAATAGTACTTACTTATTTGCAGGGAGAAATTTGGTTCCTGGGGAACTATAATGAGCTGAGGTGAGGGAAAAATAAAGGGAAATTATAGCAGAGGAAATTGTTCCACTGTTATCCCATTTCTATAGTGTTACTGGAGAAGCTGAATGGATGAGAATTGATGGTTATGTAGCAGACCACCTTGAGTGCCATCACATGGTGTGTACAGGACAACCAGGGGATCAGATGCAGCCAGGTGGGTTTATGAAGGGCAGGTCCTGCCTGACCAACCTGATCTCCCTTTACGACAGGGTGACCAGTTTAAGTGTGTGAGGGAAAGGCTGTGGGTGTTGTCTACCTGCACTTCAGCAAAGCTTTTGACACTGTCTCCCACAGCATTCATCCAGACAAAACTGGCTGCTCATGGCTTGGACAGGTGTGCTCTTTACTTGGTAAAAACTGTCTGGATGGCCGGGCACAGGGAGTTGTGGGGAATGGAGTTACAACCAGCTGGTAGCTGGTCATGAGTGGAGCTCCCCAGGGCTTAGTACTGGGGCCAGTCATGTTAAATATCTTAATCAATCGTTTGGATCAAGTGCACTCCTAGTTAGTTTGCAGATAACACCAAGCTGGGTGAGAGTGTTGATCTGCTGGAGGGCAGGAAGGCTCTGCAGAGGGATCTGGACAGGCTGGATCCATGGGCTGAGGCCAGAGCTGGGAGGTTCAACAAGGCCAAGTGCTGGGTCCTGCCCTTGGGTCACAACAACTCCAGGCAGCGGCACAGGCTGGGACAGAGGGGCCAGAAAGGACCTGAGGGTGCTGGTGACTGTCGGGGTCCCTCCCCCCTGCCATGTGGCCCTGGAGAGGGGCCCTGAGGGCACAGACACGGGGTTTCCCTGTCCCTGGTCAGCCTCGTTCCCCATTGGATGTTTTGTGTTCCCCTGCACGGGCAAGGACCCTCGGGTCCCGTGATTGAGCAGTTCCTCGGCAGAGCCCTGGCCATGCGGCTGGAGAAATAAACATCTCTGAAACATCTCTCAAGAATCCGTCCATATATATTTCTTTTCCATGGGACTCCTTGTTTGATACATCATGTTACAGTATCCCCACTGCAACAGGTGACAGCAGCTGAACATGAGCCAGGGTGTGCCCAGGTGGCCAAGAAGGCCAAGGGCATCCTGGTCTGGATCAGCAATAGTGCGGCCAGCAGGACCAGGGCAGGGATTGTCCTCCTGTACTGGGCACCGGTGAGGCCACACCTCGAGTGCTGTGTCCAGTTCTGGGCCCCTCACTCCAGGAAAGACACTGAAGTGCTGGAGCAAATCCAGGGAAGGGCAGCAGAGCTGGGAAAGGGTCTGGAGCATAAGGCCTGTGAGGAGCAGCTGAGGGTGTTTAGCCTGGAGAAAAGGAGGCTCAGGAGAGACCATAGTGCTTTCTACAAATACCTGAAAGGAGGTTGTACTGAGGTTGTGGTCAGTCTCTTCTCAAAGGAAGTGGCCTCAAGTTGTGCCAGGAGAGGTTTATATTGGATGCCGGGAACACTTTCTTCATGGATGGGGTTGTCAAGCACTGAAACAAGCTGCCCAGGGAAGTAGTGGAGTCACCATCGTGTGACTATTTAAAAGATTTGTAGAAGTGGTGCTTGAGGACATGGTTTAGTGGTAGACTTGGCTGTTTTAAGTTTACATTTTGATTTGATGATCCCAAAGGTATTTTCCAACCTAAATGTTTCTGTGATCCAATCATTTGAAGGAAAATTCTGTAGCTTCTTGGCTTTTAACTGAATGATGGAATCAACTATGTTGCTGGTTTTAAAATCTAGAACAGGATAATACACCTTCTAAAAAAAAGCACAGAACTGTCTGCATCTGCTTTGTATAGTCTCCTGGACTTTTTTTATTTCCAAAGTATGATAAATTAACCTTGAAGTATAATATGATAAATTTAACTTTTTAAACTTAGTAACTACATGCTTTCATGTGTCAGTTTGTTCGCTAGAATTTGAACTACTTTGCAAGGTTCAGTTGAAGTTTATGCTAGATTTGATATTCTGCCATGAAAAGAATTTGAGACTGCTTTATATTTTTGAGATTTTACTTTGTTCAAAACAAGTCTCAAAACAAGTCTCAAAACAGGAAAATCTTTAAGATAATGTTTGAATTTTAACAAGTGTTCTGGGAGCCACAACTGTCAGTGAAATCCAGCCTCTGAATATCAATTTCATTTTGATCAAGCATTACATCCTAAGATTGTAATTTGTTTCATAACTCTGAAGCAATTATGTCAGCGTGATCACCATCTGCACTAGGCACAATTTCAAATCAATGCTATTCTTTTTTTTTTTTTTTCTTGAATGCGAGAAGCCTTTGTTAATCTTATATCACATTGAAAAAAAATGATCTCCCTATGGGGCCCCATCTATCATAAAAGGAAAATAAAATATGAAGCTCTTGGGTTATTGCCTCAATTTCTCTATTAGTACATTCATAAAACAAATTGTTACAAGTTTGAGAGACAAAAGTGCTAGGACTCTGTCCTACACTCAGCAAGTACCTAGATAACTTATGCAAATGCCTCATTTCAGTTCAGAGTAAAGAACTCATCTTGAAAGAGTTAACATAATCAGTTAACTGTCACAATTTTTGTAGGACCTGATTCGGAAATTAGCACTTTGCTGAAGACTTAAGTCTGTAGAGTTCTGGTATTCTGTATAAATTGCATGGGTGAGCATGTCAGAGTGAAAGAGATGGTCTTAACGGTAATGATATTGACATGTTTTGACTCCAAGCCATTTCTTAAGTAAGTTGAACAAAAGTGCATGATATTAGAAGAACTATTTATGTTGTTTCTAAGTCCTAAACTAAAAACCTGATAAACACATTTGAATTCAACCTGTATTTGAACACCTCATTACATTTAGTGAACGAACATAGAGAATTTGTCTTGATGTGGCCTCCATTTGTGGGTTTGGACCCTGCTTGACTACGGAAGGAAATCCCTATCCGGCCTTAGCCCTTTGGAGACAACTACAGAAAGTATGTACGTAGACCTTTGTAAGCTGCAGTTTGTCTGTTTCAATTTTGTATCAACAAAATGAAACCGTAAAAACAGAGGGGAGGCCACTAATAAACCAGGAGAAGCGATCATTCAGCTCAGAACCTTATCTCTGAAAGTGGACAGATGAGAATTGCTAGAGCAGAATGAAAGAACAAGGAGGTTTTTTATTGCTTTGTCTCCCAGCACTGAAATAAAAGTATTTCAAGAGGTTTAGTGTCTGTCTACTTTATAGACTTCTCTTTGCAGCTTCAGCATCCATGATGTCCTTCCACAACTAATTCCACCACATATCGACAGTCTGTGAAAACAACTTCAAATGTAAAATGTGAAAATTGGTAAAAATACTTTTACCCTGACAAGATCAGTAGCTTTTCTAATTGAGGAAATCAATCTCAAACATGGTTGAGAGAGGGAGTGGCATGAAGGAAATGAGCAGAAAAGTGCAGCTATTCCCTGCAGTGATGCTTTAGTTTTATTTCATCACTCATGTGGAAAGTTGATCTGCAAGGGAGCAGTGAACACAGAAGATTTAACTGTAGTTCTGGTTCACATTTGGATTGTGTGTAGAGCAGATTTCTTATTCTATTCTTACAATATTAAGGAGAGAAAAAGCCAAAGTCTTGTTTTTGTTAAGCTCCAGTCTCCTTTGTTCTCAGGGAAAATCCTGTTTAGCTTCCCATTGTGGATGAAAGTTTGAGCTCTACCATACGTGTATGCTGGATGCCTTCAAAGGGCAATGGTTTCTGTTATCACATGCTAGGTTTCAATAAGCTGCACCTCAGAGGTGCTCAGCCTGAGGCATGCAACTGTTGTACATAACCTGCTGTGATTTGGCTGACCTGTCATGAAGAGCAGGGAAAAGACAGAATTCTGTGATACTTGAGGCAAGCACTTTTACTGTAATGTCAACCTTTATTTCTCTGAACCAGGTCACCAGCTTGGACATCTCTAGAATGCATTAATTTAATCTTATATTGAGAAAAAGGGCACAGAGTTTAAACTTGGGACTTGCATAAGGCTTAGCAAAGATAAATGTAAAGATATATATACTTGGGATGGAATAATCCTGAGCAGCAATCTAGGTGGGCGCTGCCTGCCTCAGCAAGGGCTGTGTGGCCCTGGGGCCCTGGGGGACAGCAAGATGCACAAGAGCCACCCTCAAGCTGGCAGCAGCAAGGGCCATCCCCATCCGGTGTTTCAGTACCAGGGGCACAGCCAGGAGATCGAGGGATGGGATGGTCCCCTTCCACCTGGCACTTGCTGGAAACCCACAGAGAAAACTGTGTCCAGCTTTGGTCCCCTCCAGCTGTAGAGATACAGCTGGAGAGAGTAGTGGGGAGTCACTGATGTGGAACATTGTAGTCTTACAGTACCTACAAGGTGGTGACAGAGAAGATGGAGGTTCTCTCCTTGCAAGAGAACAGGACAAGAGGCAGCAGGCATAAGTTGCTTCAGGGGAAATTCTGGAGGGGTTGGTGGTAGTTTTGTTTTTACTTTTGGGTTTTTTTTGTTTGATTTGTTTTTGTTTGTGTCTTTTAATACACCACTTCTTGTAGCTTCTGTTCCTTGACTTTATTCTCTTTATCACCAAGTCCTCAAGTGGACTATAAATGGCTATGTTAGTGCTTGCCTTGATTATTTATCTCTTTCTTTTTAATTCCCTGAGCTATAGCTTTGTTTGGGTAGAATAGGTATGAATTTTGCATTTATTTTATTTTAGTGCATTTATGTACTTTCTCCCATACCAAGGGACAAGTTAAGATTTCTGTATAGCAATCCAATTAAAAAATAAGGTGAGATGGTTAGATCCCCTTCCCCGTGTGACATTGATTCACATTCAGTTCATGTGGATAGTGATAAATTGCCAACTGTGAAATAAGCAGATACTTCCAATCAGAACAGTTTTAATGTAAAATTTAGCACCACTACTTGACTCAGCAGACTGAGGCTTGAATGTGAGTTACAGTGAATTTACATTTCCGTCACTGAGTTTGTCCCCTGGTACCAAGGCTGCATTACTATTTTATTGACAACACAATTTCAGACTCTTGGGGTATTAATAACCCTGGAACTTGCTTTAATGTATTTTCAGATAAAAATTCTTTGCTAAAAGGCCTCATGACTTTGAGCCTGTCACCTGCAAAATGTTTGCTGGATTATTGCTGTGGTACAGTGAGCTGTTACAGTTGAACAGGTAAAAAAAAGTCATAATCAAGAAATCAGACACTTTTAAGAGGGCTTCTTTGTACTGCAGATTACTTGCAGAGTCTTTTAGGTACATCACCTTAAAAAATGCTGAAAATGGTCTGGCTAGCAACATGAGATGCCTTAATTGTGAAGTGCTATACCCATATGTCAGCCATGTAGTCCTCAATTTAATAAATTCATTACCTCATTTGATGTTTCCAAATTTATTCTCTGTTCACTATTGTTATCCTCACCATTTGAACAGTTGTTGAAAAATTTAACCTCCTTTTTTTCGTTCGTATTTTTCCATGCAAATGGCTATCAGTTTGATGTTTGGGAAGGGGGTGTGTGTCTAACCATTAGAGCAAACACACCTGTGACACTGTGATGTGTATGGATTAGGAATTGAGTCTAAATCTGTGCTCTCTCAAAGGTATATGGCTTTTGTGTTTGAAAGTGTGAGTCAACAGGGTAGGTACAACCTGTTCCAGCCAGTGGGAACTGGGTACTGCTAGCAAAGACAACCAAGTGTAGCCAATATTGTGGCAGGGTACATTAATCTAACCCTGGATTTTTCTCTGGTTGCAATTTTACACCTGGAGAAATAATTCCGTTTGATCGAGGTGCATGACAACTCTTATTTTCCCAGGTAGAGCTCTACCTGTGTTTCTCAAGTATTAGGCTGGATTCTTCAGGTATCCCAACAGGATACTATTTGCTCCCTGGTTTTGGTTTAGCATTCTTTCCAATAGCAGTGCCTCTCAAGGAAATCCTTGTATTTCTCCTCAGGCTGCCTCCACTGGTTACATTTAACCTGCTTTGACATACTGTTGCAGTGGGGATACTGCAACACGCATATATCAAACCAGGAGTCCCGTGGAAAGGAAATATATATGGACAGACAGATTCTTGATAGCTGTTTCAGAGATGTTTATTTCTCCAGCCGCATGGCCGGGGCTCTGCCCAGGAACTGTTCCAGTCACGGGACCAAGGGTCCTTCTGCCCGCGCAGGGAACACAAACCAACCAATGGGAACGAGGCTGAGCAGGGGCAGGGAAGCCCCGTGTCTGTGCCCTCAGGGCCCCTCTCCCAGGGCTACACGGCAGGGGAGGGACCCCAACACCTCACCCGTTTTATTTTAATAAAAGGAGAATGAAAACAACTGGATAAACATAACAAGAACAGTTTCAAAACAAAACAAGCCACCCTCCTGAGTCTTTAAATGTCCAAACAGATTCTGTGGAACATCTTAGGGCTGACAGAAGGGAGACAGAACTCTGAGCATGCTTTGTGGGGAAACTGAGGCAGGAGAGGGTTTAACTTCTTCCCTCCCCCTTTTCATCCCCCACTCGGCATTGGAAAGGGATTTTTGGGGAAACAATTGGCAAAAGCATGGTTTTGTGAGGGAAACCATGGATGAAAAAACGGATTGGGAATACACTGGGGGTAATAGGACATAGGGTAAAAGGGAAAGGTGGGATTAGGAAAGGGAGACTGTAGGGGGGGCTTACAATGGAGATACTGTCTAACATGACTACGGTTTTTTGCATATATACTGCCTTTTACAGGAACACCATCAGGCCCAGTGACCTGCGATGCTTGTAACCCTTTTCTCCCTAGTACAATATTAAATTCCACGACTTCTCCATCTCCCAAGCTTGGGATCCATTTTTCAGGGTTATTCTTTTTAATAGCAGTTCTATGCACGAATATGTCTTGCTGGTTGTCACACCTTGTTATAAAACCATAATTTTGCTTAACATTATACCATTTTACTATCCCTAAGGTCTTAGTTGCTATGATCTTTTCCTTTTTCCGAGTGGCTGCTGTTTTCTGTCTCGCTGCGTCTTTGCTCTCTCTTTCGGTCGCTCCCGTGTTGGAATTGTCGGGGCTGCTGGTGCCTGCGCGCTCTTCCAGGGGTTGCGTTCGGGGCTGCGCGGGCCGGGCCGGGCCACGCCGCTCAGTTCTCCGTGCGTCGCCTCCTCTGGTCGCAGCTTCGCTGCTGCTGCCGGGCGCTGCACCCACGTCTCGGCCGGGCCCCCGAGCGACGACTCCCCCGTGCCCCGCTCCAGCGCGTGTCTCGGCCGGGCGCGGCTCCGCTCCCCCGCCGCTGCCGCCAGCCACCGCCCGCGCGCTGTCCCTCTCGGTCGGGCGTTCACGGGGCTCGCCCCACCACGCGCTGCGCAGGACCGGGCGGGCACCGCCAGGTCCCGCCGCTCCCGCCGCACCTCGCTCCGCCACCGACACTGCGGCTCGCATGGCTCCACCCGCGCGCGGGAACTGCCTCGCTGCTGCTCGCAGAGCGCTCGGTGCACGTGGCCTGGGCCGCACGGTCCCTGCGCCAGGCTTCCCTTCGCCAGGACACAGCTGACATTGCTCAACAGTCTCGGTAACTAAATAATATTCATGAAAATATTCTTCCATCGGCATATATTTTGACTCCAATATTAACTGTGTCCAAACGGTTTTCCAAAAGCCCTTGGTAAGAATTAAATCCCAAGAAACATAGAAAAGGTTCTTAAACAACCATGCCAGGAAGTGTTTCAGTTCTTTTTGAGCTTGAATCAAGCTAAAATTTACAAATCGTTGTTCAAGAATCATTTTAAGATAAATGTCCATATGCGGCTCTGAGAGCCAAGAGTCTTCCCACCGTTCCTCCATAGTTTAGATATGGAATAGCAAAGCAAAACCAAGAAGAGGAATCCAAAGTTTCCAGGGTTTACTCACACAAATCAGTCGCTTAGGGATCGGGGATCGTTCTGTTCACAATTCTCTACCATTTGTTGCAGTGGGGATCCTGCAACACGCATATATCAAACCAGGAGTCCCGTGGAAAGGAAATATATATGGACAGACAGATTCTTGATAGCTGTTTCAGAGATGTTTATTTCTCCAGCCGCATGGCCGGAGCTCTGCCCAGGAACTGTTCCAGTCACGGGACCAAGGGTCCTTCTGCCCGCGCAGGGAACACAAACCAGCCAATGGGAATGAGGCTGAGCAGGGGCAGGGAAACCCCGTGTCTGTGCCCTCAGGGCCCCTCTCCCAGGGCTACACGGTGGGGAGGGACCCCAACAACATACAGCCTTGTCAAATAGCCAGAGTGCTCTCACCAAGAGTGTTCTATGTATTAAATGTTTTGTGAACACTTTCTTGAGCTGTTTCATTTCTGGGCATAATGACATTTAAAACTGCATATGTTTTTACTCACTTACCTTGCCTCATCTGCTCTGAGGGACTGATCCTTCTGTTTCAGTTTGTTGACAAATGTAAAAATTCATTACATGGGTTCCTGATTATGATTTCTTCCTCCTAATGCCCAAATTACTTCTCCTGTTCTGTTTTGAATTATCTTAAGGCTTTTTAATACCTACTATGGCTGTGAGTATTAATTGATCTGCTCTACTGGGTGTTAATAGCATTATTAGGTATGCCTAATAATCACTCCATTAGCTGTATCTGGGGCAAGACCAAAAAGCTGAGACCTTTTCAAGTTGGATTGCAGGTCCCTGTAAGAAAAGCAAACTGAAGTATTCCTCTTCCTTGCCCTATGGCTATCATCCCAAAGATTTTAAGTTATTGTCTATTTTTAGGTATTGTCTCTTGATTCCTAGAGAGAAGAATTGCGGATTACTGACTCTTTGGATGACATGCTTCAGAAAATGCTGTGATGTATTAAAGCTTGCTGTCCTTCTTTAGGGATGATTTACCTAAATGCCCAGTTGCAAATGCCACAGTAGTCTGTGGACCAATTCAGGAATTCAAACTAAATTATTCACTTTTTCAGTTCTTGGGCTTTCATAAAATAAGTTGTGAAAATAGAAAATATGCATCAAATATCACTCTCATATTAAGTGAAAAGTCAAATTGTTTGTGTTTTTTTTTTAATTTCTCCTCTCTCTTTACTATACTTACAGAGTTCTACCAAACAGATGGACATATATTGAGAGAAGAAATATAAAGGAGACCAACTTAGTTCTGAACAAAGTTGCTCTGACCATTAGAATTACCTAGATTTCCTGCTGTGTTAGAATGAGTTAAATGCCAAATGCTATCTCAACAGATTAGATTGTAATGAACTGAAACTGTCTATGGCTTTCCTAAAAGAAGGGCCCTAATTCTGCTGCTGGAAGTCTTGGAAGTACCCATGGCAATACTCAAGGATGAGTTTCCTTCAGTAGTCTCTGGTTCTATTGATGCCCCTTGCCTTTTGTGTAAAACCACTCTGACAGCAGCTGCAACTTGCTGACAAACAGCTTCTAATTCTGCCATGTAACTACTAACTGGATCCAGACAGGAATCATTCTCGCCCACCTCTCTTACTGCAAATACTAAACACTAGATATGCAAATTTTTTCTAGGCTTCTTAGCAGCAGAGATAAGAACAAACCCTCTTCCCTGCTCTTACCATTCCTAAGGAACTGGGGTGGAATATGGAGGTGAGGAGAGGATGAGGGTTCTTGGCTCACATTTTGTTGCTCTACTTGTTTTCCTGGGAGTAGTGACTGTCAAGAGGACAAGTTACTTCTCCCATTAGCACAGTGGGAGCAGTTTGCAGCAAGTCTGGTTGACAGTTTTCTCACATAGTTGCTGGAGCTGTTACCGTTTTGCTGCCCATTGTGATACAGCCACCTTACTCATGCTCCAGGCTGGCTTCAGAGGGAAGTAGACACATGATTTTTTTATAATCACTTTGTTAGGACATCCCACGAGTTGTTAGTGTCAGCAGCAGCCCCAATTAACCATGTTTTCTATGGCTGCTGCCCTGAAGGGAGAAGTAGCAGGTGACTTCCCTGCCAGCCCCAGGCTAAGTTCAAAGCTGTGATACAGCTGCATCCCTGAACTATCCCCAGCTTTCTTCCACAGAAATGAAATTATTCCCATATGGTTTTGTTTTTCAGCTTTTAAAATAATAATGTGTATATGAGCCTAATAAAACTTGCCTTTTATATCTAAATAAGACTAGATCTTCTTTCCTGAAGGTAGTCTACAACTAAAAGATTGAATCTCACATGGAATGTATTTTGGGCAGTATCACTCTGTGCTTGTTCTCTTTTTTATTTTTTCATAAATGTTTCCTGCTGTCAGACATGAAATATTGAGCTAGATGGACCTTCAGTATGACCTTGCATTGCTGTACAAAATGTTAGTGAATGGAAAAAAGAACATGAGGCTTGAATATCAGCCATAAAACACTGAACTTGTTGGAAAATTGATGGAATATAACTGATATTCTGAATACTTTTATGGGTATGCAGTCAGATTGAATATTCTAGTTTCCACAGTTTCCACACTGGAAAATTATGGTAGAAAGTAATGGTTATGGAAGCAGTACTTTTTATTTATTAAACTAAATGAAAAGACAACTTCAATGTTGACCTTGATTGTAGTGTCCTATTAAAGGCACCATCTAAATAATAGTCTCGTTCAGAAAGTTGATTCCTCTCAAAGAATACAAATCTTTGAAGAGATTTTTAAACTAGGATCTTAGACACTCATTTCTTGTTCTGTAGATTGTTATGAAATACTGTCCTAAAAAGACAGGACAGATTCAGGTAAAATAAGCATCAGGCAAAAAACTGTGTTGTAAAATATTTAATTCTTATCAGTATAGAAACATTTCCTGACTGAATTACAGATATTGCACATATAGGTGGCATTTACTGTTGCATCTATATTAGACCATATAAATTGTCTGTTAGCCTGCATGCACTCTAAGAAAAAATAATTTTTTAAAAAATAAATTATCCTTTAATTATAGTTCATAAAGGATATAGTTCATATGATAGCTAATAAATGCTGGGTTCAACTCGTCAGTACTGATTTGTATGCATTTTAAACTGCTCATAAATGCAATGCTGGCTGTGGTAGATAGGATTTAAATTATTGAGCCTAATAGGGGCAGGTTCAAAAAGTACCTTTCAAGTTCTTGACTTCTTGCAGAAAGTGTCGTGTTTTAAATAGTATCAGTTTTCTGATACTTACTTGGTGTATCCATTAAATGACAGAAATGTCAAAAGATCTTTAATTCTGGTATGAAATGTAATCATCTGGACTTGTCGGATTTCTCATACCGCCACAACAGCATGATACACAGTCACTGCTGTTAGGAAATATATAAAGTGTTAAGAGCTGTAGGGAGAGCTGCAGGTCACTGACTCAAAGTAGTTGAAAACTGTCAGCATTTAACCATGTAATTTTTCTGCTTTTGTAAGTAGTGTCTGTAAATCAACTTCATATATGCTAATATTAAGACAGCCATACTTGTTTACACAGTAGAATTAAAGGTTTTTGAGCACAGAACTGTGAATCACATCTCTCCCTCCCCCTTTTTCCATGTAGCTTAACAAGTCTGTGAGTTTTTGGAGTTTTTTGCATACTTTTGTTTAACTAGTATAAATAATTTTAATCGACCCCTTAAAAGGATGTTGTGAAATTGTATTAAACTGACAAGAAACCCTAACTCTCTTTCTAAGTTCACCACTAAGCATCCTGCTGTCCGTTGCCATACTCTAGTCAAGACCTTTTTCCTACATGTGTCCAAATGGACTTATATGTGGGAGTACAGTCACACTTTAACATGCTGGAGGTGCCTTTAAGGGAAATACGCTAGCTACGGAAACAGCATCACCATTTTTCGTAGCTAAGTGTTATTCCCATTTGATTTTCCCTGCATGGAAATACATAGGATTTCAACTAGAACGTGTAGATGGCCTACACAACAAGTGGAAAATACTTGGTCATGTGGCACAGCCTGCTCTCTGCAATGAAAGGGCATTTCATGCCAAAACCATGCAACTTTTCTCGTCTTGGAATTTTTTCTGAGAAACCAATACCTCCTTCTCCTGTTTCTGGCAAATGTTAAATTCTGCTTGCCATTGAAGAGAAAATACACATGCTTTTGTGGAAAGCAGTCATACCTCTTCCTTGCAGCATTCACAGCATTCACTTTTGTCCCTTAATTTGGTGCTCATGTGCTTGCTCGAGCTTTGTAGCTGTGAACAAAGTATCTGGCCAATAACAGATGATGGTGAATGGAAATAAAGAATGTATTTCACTGAATCATTTGTTGATTAGTTACAGTTTGGATACAATTATTTTTGACTCTGGCTTGTCTCTTGGGAATCCAGTTTTTCATCTGCATATTTTTCACAAAATTCTCCTGAATCCCTGTTAAAAACAAGATAAAGTACTCTGTAAAAGACATCTACGTTCAAGCTTATGTGACAGGCTTTTTTAGATGGTTACTGGGAATGCTTACCTTCTGTTTCTCCACAGTATACACACACTGAATTAATTTTCCTGTATCAAAAGAAAGATGAGAGTCATTGATCATGCTTGATGATGTTAGGGAAATCCCCAGGAGATAAGTTACTTCACAGTCAAAATACAGGAGTGTCATACAGACATTTTGTTCAAACAGTGAGCATTTCAACCTCTGAAGTTAAGCTTTATTCACCTCTTCAATGTATCATGAATAAAACATTCTGTATCACTGCTCTGTAACTTTAAGAAAAAAAAAAGAAAATGCAAAAACATTAATACTGTATGGCTGCCCAAAATAGCTGATTCCCCCATCTGCTACAGATAGGCTGGAGTAGAGATGTGTGAATTGTGCCAGCTCAGTTTTGATTTGAACTGCATCTCCTGTAATAACTGAACAACTCCCAAATTAGGAAACCAGTAAGCACATAGAAAAAGATAATGGCAGGGTGGTAATTTCTCCAACTACAGACAAATAAAATAAATACCTTAGTTTTCTCTCCAAAGGATTTTTGAGGACTGTCATTTTGATCTCCTTTTTCTTCCTTTGTTTTCCCCATTGTGTCCATCAGTTCTGTATCCTACTCTTGTAAAAATAGCAAATTCAGAAAGAAGAGATTCATCTTGCACGTGGCTCTGAGATTAGTGATTCTTTTTCAATTTTTTCAATTTTATGTTATAATGTTTTGATTTGATTTTTGCTATAAAGTGTCTCTTGCTATATCACAAGCAGTTCTTTAGGCTGAAAAAGTTCTGGAACAACTAATGTTGCTAATGATTATCATCATCATTGCAAAGTTTTGCATTGGTTCAGACCAACTTCATGAAGAACCTTGAAAATTTCAAAGGAACTTCTAAGAAATATTTTATATCCTCTTATATGAGGAAACAGCATTGTGAGTCACTGAAGTACTATCATAAATGATGAGAATATACATTACTATGTTTGGTAGTACATGTTGTTGCACAAAATAAACACAGGGATGGAGATAATTATGTTTGTGGTTCCATGAAGATTCTGTGGGATGTGAACAGCTGGCAACCCCTGGGGTTGTCCAGCTTCACATTTTGGCTAATGTTTGCTTTACTATTATTTGCCTTTCTGTGCTCTTGCATGGTGCATAATAAATCAGATTTCTGGGATGAAGGTGTGCAGTATGTTTAAATTCTCAGTGCCTCTTAGGCACACAATTGCAAATCATGCATAAAGAACCAAACTGCGCTGGAGAGCAAGCTTTGATCCTGCCAACTCTCAGACCTTTCTCTAATGCATTAAATTAGTCAACTATTCCTTCAGGTAGTTTATCATAGATTCACTGAATTATTTAGGTTGGAAAAGACTTTTAAGATCGTCAACACAAACCCTTAATCTAAGACCACCAAGCCCAGCACTTTACCAGGTTCCTAATGCCATATTTCCATGCCATATTTACATTTAAATACCACCAGGAGTGGTGACTCAACCACTTCCCTACAGAATTGTGCAGTATGTGATTCAGCATGAAAGAGGTAAATGAAGATGAGTTTTTAAGGGGGATGTATATGTTAATGTTCTGGAATTAATCTTTTTCAACAAAGCTTCCAATCATCAACAACTTCCCTTCCTAATTTCCATGGGGTCCTTGCTTCTCCTCCATATAAATGAATAATAGGAGAAGACTATGTGGTTTTAGAAAATGATCTAATAAATTTAGAATGCCTTAATTAAATCACAGCTTGTAAAAACACATTTTATGAAGACAATATTTTAAATCTTGAACAATTTTTATGTGCATCTGGAAATAAAGTGATTGCTAGTAGATAACTGCATACTTGACATGTTTAAGTGCTTGCTTCTTCGTCTGTGACTTTAAATAGTGCACACTTGTCAGAACTGCTTCAGGTTTTAGTAATTCCTTGGCAAAAATTGCTAATAGATCATAACACCTCATATTTTTATTTGTAATATATCATCCTTATGCATCAGACTGACTCAAAAACTAATCCATTTATGTGTAATTCCATTCTATTACTATAAAAAAGCCCCAGCTCATCAAAACATACTAAATTCATGGTAGGCTTACAGTTAAATCTCTGCAGGAGGAAAATATGTATAGATACAAAAACAGCTTGAATCTTAATACAAGAAATTTCACATAGCACTAAGTCATGGTTGCTCAAAGATGTAAAAACTATGGAATACAAAGAATATTCAGGTAGATAAATGCCATGGAAGTATTCTTTTGTCATACCTTTATCAGTACTTTTATCATAATGAAGTTGATGTGAAAGCTTGAGTTCTCTTTAATACTCGCATCGCTGTTACTGGAACTGCCCTGCTGCCAAGCCCTTTATCTGGATAATGGTCCAGAACAACCTAGAGTGTATCCTGCACCACAGTGTCTGTTCTGTATGTATGTTGCTGAACTTGTTCCTCAGAACAAGTATATGGGTTTATGGTGGTTGTCTTGTCACCAAATGAAAACAGCTTGAGAGAACAGAGAAGTAATAGTCAGAGTCTGAGCGTCTCATTCAAATTTTTCATACAAAGCCATATCTAAAAATAAAATATTGTTTAAAATTATGTGAAAGACTCAGTTTTTAATACAGGTAGAAGTGCAGTAAGACTTTAGACTCCATCTTGTCTCATGTAGTCTGGCTTTTGGGCAGCATTTTTTTGGGGAGTGGGGGGAAGACCGCAATGTGTAACTGGGGCTTGTATTAAAGTTCAAGAGGCAGATCCTAACTCCACACTAAAAGCCACATTATGACAAATGGCCAGGCTGTGTGATATCTTCTGAATGACAAAATCATCTTAAACTTACTACTCATTAATAGCTAAAAATTGTCAGATTGCAGTTACAACTAAATGGTAGTTTGACCCCTTCACTAATGACAGAGCGACTTTGTGCTGAACTAATGGTGGATTCTCACTGATCTTTACCTGACTGACTAGGAAGAAAGTCTACTCAAAGTTCTCTTATCCTGTCCACTGGGACATCGTGCCTCATGTCTAAAGTAGTATTTAACATTTCCATTGCCATCCTAGGCTTCAGAAGGTGTGCTGATTGATCTTAATGACCGTGTGTCCTTCTCCTATGATGCGCTGAAATGCATAATAATACATGGTTTAAGTACACTACATGATCCGGTAACACGTAGTCATCTTATCTTAAGTGTTTATTCCCTTAGAAGTCTTCTGCTGGGACAAAGAGCTGTGTTCATCTGAACAGTGAGGCTCAGATTGCACAGGAAAAAGATCCTGGGTTATTAAGATATATTTTTTCATCTGTATGTAAATGCTGTATTTTCAGGACCTGAAAATGTATGGAATTAATCAGAACTGTTGGAAGGGGGAATGGCTGGATTAATTGGTCTCTTCTATGTCTAATTCTTAAGACTTCATGAATACAGATGAAAATATAAGTTAGGAAATATGCAAAATTTTTTTTCACTCGTCTTTTGTTAGTTTTATACTTTTCAGTCAAAGGCATAAAAAATTCCTAATTATGGTAACTGAGGATAGATGTTTTAATCAAGATCTTATGAGCAAAGTGAAAAAAGACTGAATTTGTCCTTTCTGTATCTCTACTTTTCTCTGCTTCAGACCTGTATTTAATATTCACTCTAATTTGCAGATCTTTTAAAGTACAATAAAGCTTTTTCATATGATAACCAGTGCAAAAATTTTTTTTTCTAACTCTGAGACACAAGCTCAGGAAGAAATGTAATTATTATTCAGTTTTTAGATATAAGAATGATTTTCTTGCTCTTAAGGGGATTGTTGACAAGTCTAAGAACTACAACAGTTACCCAAGTAATTCACTTTCTTAGTAAACTGTCATTATCTGTCTGATGTAGTCATCTACCTTTCAGATTTTTTGAGCATATTTGTTCTGTAATTTATCCCAATGAATAAAGCCAACAGCTCTAGAATTGTCATTAAATTCATGCCTTTTTTGTCTTGAGTGTAGCCTCTCCACACAATTCATACATTGGGAGCTACTGGAGAAGTATGCTGTTTGGTATATGGAGTCTGAAAGAATTTGTCATTCATTTAAGGAAAAAAAAAAGAAGATATGATTTCTTTATTTTTCTTGGTGGTTAGCACTGTATGTGTTTATGTGAGGTGTTTTGTCAGCTTTAATTGCATATGTCTCTATATGGATGACAAGTCAGGACTGACTATCTTTCTATGTTCTTTCTACTTCATACTGAAAAATCTTCCTGTTACTTTTGTGAGCATCAGTGATACTTCTGGTGTTGTAAAACAGGCTCCAGGAATCTTGATTTTTATTCTCCTGACACTTGCTTACAGTAGAGATGGAATAATACTTTTCTCATTTAAAATGGAATGCATGTCTCTTACTTTTATCTTTATTTCACTACTTTTGAACCCATGGTATATTATCCTTTGGCTCTTATGGTTTTTTGTATATGGAAGATAGAGTCATCATGGATAGCAGTGTCCTTTTTCACAGAGAATGCAGTCAGCATGAGCACTGTAAAATTTACTTTTCACTATCATTTCCCCAGCAGTATGATCTCTCTTTGCTTTATGCTTTATTACATATTCTTCAGAAAGAAAGCCATAGCACTCTGCAACACTGTAATTTCTATGTAAATGGGAATTATCATTGCGAATAAAACCAATGTTTTAATGTTCAAAGGCTGTATAAGGCACAAAGTAGAAGGCATGCATTAAGTAGGCAAATCCTTCAGTATTTCCCCATGTTAAATATTTTCTTTATTCTTTTCATATGGAATTCCTTCAATACTTAACTATTCTGCTTTTAATTTTATTGATATTTACATGTGCAACTAATTCTCCTCTTAGGTTGTCAAACAGTCCATTACAGTTGTGAGTGCTGTTGAATTGTGTGCTAAATCAAACCATCATGTTCATTTTTAATCCCTGAAAGCTCTGATAGATATCTGAAATAGTGCTTTTTAATATGTGCATTAGTGATATAGTTCTATATAAAAACATAATATAAACTTAAATTCCTGTGAGTTATATAATAATTGCTGCACCAGCTTCAAAGTTTTTGAACTAAATCACAGAAAATTTCAACTATTGAGCCTCACCACCTAGATTTTTGAGCAGTAATTATTATCAGGATATTTCTCTGCTGTTCAAAAGAGGGGAATAAAAGAACAGAAGATCTGTCTCCTGTTTCACTAAAACAGAACTTGACAGGCTCAGAACTTCTGTCTTGCTAGGATCTTTTAAGTGCCGCTACTTTCTGGCAAGAACAGTTCACACTCATTTTTCTTTCCTTTTGCATGTCATCTGCATCTCAGAAAAGATTTCTAGCATTAGTTGTCTACATCAATGTTACTTTTCATAGACTATTGTGGAACAGTATTCTCTTATAACTGTGATTTAATATGACATCACCCTTTCTTTTCCCCAACATATTTTTTCTTCCTCAATGCAACAAACTATTCACTTACAATGAAAATGTGTCAACAGTGCATGTCTGTTGCTTGTCAAAAAAACAAAAAGAAAAGTAATGCTGCACAGTTAATCAGGAAAAAAGTGTAGCATTTATTTCCAGGACATTACCTATGGTGAGAGAATCTAAAACTCCACCATATTTATGCTGTCATCTCCTGACTTGTAAGATACAGGAAAAAATATTCAGTCTGGTTCTGATGGGTACAGCTTTTAAGGTGGTGTTATTCATAGATCTAGTTCATAGAGCAATACTTAAACGTTAAAATCTCAGTTGTTCAACCTAAGAACAAAAGCAACACAATCCTCATGTCTGTGCAAAAAAGCTTTTATGTGCAGGTCAAGTGTAGTTGATTTATATAGCCCAGCCTAGATACTTCACTTGAGAAAAGTGAGCACAATCCTTCCTCTCCACCTCTTCAGACATCAGAATGGGACCGTGAGCACCAGTTCTCTACTGCTCTGTTTCTCTTCAGCGTCATGGGTAAAGACCTACTCACACTCCCAAGTAGACAAACAAAAGTACCACAATGCAGTGATGGGAACAGCCAGTTTTTATAAATGCTTCTTTTAGACCAGAATGTTCTTGCTCTGTCTGAGAATGCAGAGGACAAAGAGGAGCTGTTCTCTTAGAGACCTGCAGAGCCTACCCCCTCTGATGTTCTTGCTAAATAACGTGGGAATGAAATGAGACCTTTTGCCACAGGGTGTTTTGAGCTCAGACAGATTTATTCAGCACTACATTACCAGAGCTCTCTAGATTGCTGGAAAAACCAAAGATTACTGTAACCAGTACACAGTAATCAATACCCAGAGGGTTGGTGGATGTCCCATTATTGGCAACATTCAAGGTCAGGCTAACTGAAGATGTGTGCAGCCTGGTCTAGTTGAAGATGTCCTTTCTTGCTGCAGGAATATTGGACTAGAGGACCTTTACAGGTCCCTTCCAAGACAAACCATTTTAAGACTTCTCAGCAAAGCGAGTTGGAGATGCAGTAGATACACAGAATGTTACTTTGCAAGGTACTGACTTGCAATCTGCAGGTTGGTTGGTATTCCCAACCCCGGAGCAGTGCTCATACCACATTAAGAAGTGAAGCCTCATTAAATACGTAAAGCTCTTGCTAGGACTGAGACCCCACCAATCTTGCCTGAAGCTTCCAGTTGTACCAGTTTCAGACTGGCTTAATATGTGAATTACATATTAATGTAATTATTTACAGCTTAATGTAATTAATTACAGCTTAATGCTGTAATTCACTTGAGCTAAATGGCTAATATGAAAGGCTTAGAATTTGCCAGAGCAGCATGATTATGAAGCCTTAAGCTGTTCTTTCGTACAAAAAATGCAAACAGGTACAAGCAAGAATTAAATATATTTTACCTTTATGTTCTGTAAATACTTCTGAAAACATTGAGAACTGTGTATTCCTATAAAGCTTGCAGACTGCTGAGTGATAATTAGTCTTTATGTCACTAAAAAAGCCTTATCTGTAGGATAAGGATCTGTAAATATTCTGCAGTGCACACGTGCAGAACTTCAAAAAAAAATATTTCATCAGACTCTCATGGGATAGCAGGTAAGGAATTTTACATGAAGATTAAAGTGTGATTGTCTTTAGGAATATGCTGTATTCCTAAAGAATATTGAAATTCTGAGAGAGATTGTCAGACCTGCTTTCCTCTTGTTCTCAGATTCAGTGGATGAGTTTCAACTGCCTGTCTTGCTGCAAACCCCTTGTATCTAAGGCAAAGTGTACCTGAAAGGTGAGATCATTCCCTAGCCTTCATTTCAGTGCACCCATTCACACCTGAAACACAATAGTCTTGCCTTGTCTAGGTTATCTCATAATGTGTGCTGGTGTTCACTGGTTTTGTGCTACAGCAATTTGTGCATCAGCTCTCCTAGCCAATTAACTCCAAATAAATTCAAATGTTTGTTTTCTTCCTATCTCACTTCTGTAACTGGGGAGAACAGCTCTGACAGCCTTCTTGGGATCAGAGCATTGTTCCTTAAATCATAAGAACAAAGCTTTCAGAGAAGCAGATACAAGAGAGCCACTGCAGGGATTCTCTAACCTGAAGTGTTGGTAGCATTAACATAATTGAGCTGTTTCTGAAGTTCATGTGTCTCAGCAGAGATCTGGCAGCCGAAGCTGCCTGCAGCACTGCTGCCGAAGGAATATGTGCCAGCACGTGTGTTGTCTCTGCCCCACTGGACCAAAACCAATTCTTTAGCTTAAGTGAAGGACTGATGTAATTCTTGCTCTTTGATTTTGAGTAGGCATGTTTTGGTCATTTTCTCAGGTTCTTTCTGAACTAAACCCAACTAGTCCACCATAAAAACCCTGATAACATTGTCAGCCTACAGCATTTATGGATGGCTACCAAGAATGCACAGTGATACCTTTTAAAACCATGTTCTGTCAAGTACCCAAGAAAACTGAGTCTTTGAGGTTATCTCATGCAATTACGAGATACAGCTATGTGGATCAGAGGCAAAACATCAGTACTGCTTTGCCAAGAGTCTCTGAGGTGAGTGTAGGAAGACAGCCATTGAGAATCAGGTACGGCTGATGACCAGGAACATAAATTTCTTCCATCAGCTCTCTGTAGCTGCAATTATGATGACACTTCAAGTTTATGGAACATATTGGCAAGAAGAATTTGGTAAAACTACATAAGCATCTGGAAGTGGAACACTTGAAATATGAAGAATCAACCTTTTTTACACTTCGTTACAATTCCTGCTTTTTTCCTCTCTGTCTGCCAGCAACTATCTGTAACAGACTTCAAATATAGACACATCAGGAAAAAATGCAAAGACAATCATGTGTGTAATTTCTTAATACTGAAATTACACATTCATACTGGACAGTTTCACATGAAATAAATGTAATTGTCTACTTGTATGTCCCATAAGCAGCTAGCCCCTGTCTTCACACAATCACTGTAAACTAACATGCAAATTAAATCCAGAGCTGCAATCTGTTATTACAGCATGTGTGATGTGTTGGTCTCACAGGTCATCCTGAAAGCTGGTCTGGTCTGCTGAAGATAACCAGCAACTTTGACCAGGCAGTGGAAGCATATCAGCCATGACCACTTCAGTTCTGGTATTTGCTAGGATTGTGCTCATACTAATGAGTATTCGTTATCAATAATGAGTATTCATACTAATGAGTATTTACATCAACATTGTTGCACTTATTTTCAGCTTTATTCACTGACTACTAAAATTTGCATGAAAGAATCACCTATATTCTTTGGAAGCTTCTGGGATACATAAGAAAAAGCCTAAGGCTGGATGTAGCCTTTTCAAGTTCTGCCTTTCAAATAAATCCATCATTAACTCACTGTTCTTTAAAAAAAAAAAAAGAAAATCAAGAGGGAGTTTTTGGGGCTGAGATGATTTTCCGACTACACAAATACACTGAATTCAGAAAAAAAAGAGCTGTTAGCATCCTACTGAGCCTGTTGGATCAAACTACATGTACATAATTGTCTTCAGGGCAGTCCTGGATATCACTAAGTCTCAGATCACAAAATATCATTGATTTTTATTACAAAATGGATGTAGGAGAACTTGCAATTTTCTGTTCCTTCCAGACTACACAAATTCTGTCTGAGTTGGAGAGAGCAGTTGGCAAAATTGTGTGGACTCTGAAGATTCTAAAGATTCCCTGAGCATCTACATATACTGTGGGAAAACCCCTACTTCTAGGTCCTGAAGCATTTAAGTATGTGATGTAGGCTTTGACCTTCTTCTTGTAAAGAAATATGTGGCCTAAACAACAGGCACTATTGCTTTTTGGGGGAGAAAGGACTGATGCTTATAAAGAAAGAAGTTCTACTTTGCTCAGCCTAAATAATGGTCTTTGGTCTTGAACTAATAAACCTCACCCTAATTTTAGCAATAAAAGCTTTCAATGCTTTCACTTTTATGTATGCAAAGAGACATTTTCGTCCTAAAAGGCACAAGACTAAAAGTCCTTCTTAGTGCCATGCCAGGAGCAAAAAGTATGATATAAAACCTTATTTCCAAGCCCTTACAGTTACAATACTTGATACAAATGGGAAAACCACAATTTTCTGCTGATCTTTGTGAGACAGTAGGATGTGCTAAGAAGATCACTTGGTCTGAAATTTTTAACTGGAACTACAGATGGAAAAGGAGTTTGGAACTTTTAAACTCTTCTGTCTTTGAGTAGCCACTTTGCCTGACATAGCTGGAAGCTTTCAACAGTTCAAATGAGTTTCAACTGTCTTCTAAATTTCTAAATGTTTATTATTTAATTGATATTCTTAAAGGTAGGAAGCTTAGTTTTTTCAACTGTGAACAATTGTATGTTATCAAATATATTTGTTTGCAATGTTGCACAGAATAGCTGATGCTGCAAGAGATGTCTGGAGGTCAGCAAGTCCAATTTCCCTGCTCAGGGTAGGAGCTGCTAGAGTGGATCACTCAGATTGCATCTCCATTTGTTTTGTTCATTCTGGTTTGATATTTTCAAGGAAAAAAGAAGAATAAAGGTTTTTAATAGTTGTACTTCTAATGAAACCAGACCCTTGTAAAAATGATATGTGAATTAGAGGAGAATGAGACCCTTATAAATGAGCTCTGTATTCTTGTCTTTCATTATACTTGCTTATGTTCATGAGCTTATGTTAGGTATCTTTATTTTGGATTCATGCTATAATGAATAGTGAAAATTCTGTACTGCTGGTGTGAATAACAGTATCAATATTTATTGTGGTGAGTAGTTTCAGCTTTGCAATTGCTGAATATACAGGCCAGCAGTTTGGGGGCCCGTTTGAAGTTAACTTGAAACCAAGCTGAGGTTGTTAGGGCTCATATTTAAAGTAAACAGAAGTGATCCTGGACATCTGATATTACCTGTTGTTTGCCTTGTACCTCCTGGCATAAAGGAGTGCACTTAGCCACAGGATACCCTTTCAGTTCTCTGTTCCTGAGGCCTCTCAGGTCACTGATACTGTTGTCAACAGCAATGCGATGACATGTTTGGTAGGATGAGGATTTTAAATGTCCTTTAATTGTCCTCTTCCCATCATAAATGTGGAGATATCTTATGGATTAATTCCATCTCTTCTTCATGTTTATATAGGTTGTCTTTGCTTGTACATGGTATTGCTGGGGAAAAAACAAACAAACAAACCAAAACCCAAAAAAGCCAGCAATTGCAAATGCAAAAAAGTATTAGCTATATTTATAGCTGCCTTAGCAGACATTAGCAGTAAGAAACCAACACAGATTAATCATCCTGGTCTCTGGGTTTGCCATAACTCTTGTGACTGATCTGAAGGACTATTTTTAATATTTTCATCTGTTAGCTTCTGAACTTTAAGCTTAGATAAAGTACAAAACAAAATAAATTTTCAAGTAGCTATTGAGGATTGAAGTTTTTACTTTTTATTTCATCTTTGAAAGGTGAACAGTATTTCAAAAAATTAATAGAGGGTGTGAAGCACACAGAAACTATGTTTTTTAAAGAAATTCAAACACAGTGACAACATCCATAAGCTTATTTCCTCAATAATTTGATTTCACATTCCTATATACATGTATAGGATTACATTAGGTAATCTGAGGGTGGAGTTTGGTTTCAGCACTTTATTTTTCCTTTTCCTATCTTTTCAATGTCTTCGTTTATGTGCTCAGTTGATTCAAAAAACAGTTTTTATTTACAGCTCTATTTCCAACTTTCTGTCACTTACAGACTGTTCTTTTAAGATCTATAGGTTGCTACTGCCCAAATTTTTAGGCAGTATCTTGGCATTCACTCTGTGCATGCTCCTTTGTAGTATTTCAGTATGTTCAGCCAGTGTCTGTCCTGATTTTCTTAAAGAAGCTGACAAAGTTTTTGAGCAACAGAATCATTGTAAGCAAGTTTGCAGAACATTATTTAAAAGAAGCTTGAGAGTTTTATATTGATATAATTACTCTTTTATAACATAATGAAAAAAAAATAGAAAAAAAATGTTGAGAATTAGGGGGCACAGCATTGACCTAGAGGGTCTCTAAGGTCTCTTCCAACCCAAATTGTTCTATGAATTTATGAACTTGCCCTCCATGGAGGATTTGTCACGTAGAACCAATCTAGTTTTGAATTTTCACTTTTTTTAAAGCCTACCATGTACTGGTGTGTAGGAACAACTATCTTCTCAGATAAAGTAGGATAATCCCCACACTGGAGAATAAGGATTATAGAAACTGTTTTTAAGTAGTGCAGTTTTAGATCTCTTGTTGAATGTTATCAGTAGCATGACATTAGAGATTTCCTGAGAAGATTGTAAAATATTAATGGTTCATTAACTGAAAAACAAACCTTGTTCACCTTGTTCACAATGTGAGTCTGTTTTGCCAGATAGGATAATGTTTAAGTACCAATATTTGATATTACAACTTTCTTATCACTACAAGACAAATGAGGCAATCTCAGGGGAAAAAAAAAAAAACAAGTTACTGTAAGATGTAGATGTGACAAATCTTTTTAGGCTTGAACACTGCACATGAATGGATGCCTTGTACAATGCTTCTGAGGCTATTCCTTACTTAACAACACAAAAATGCCTAATATTTGAAAAGTCTTTAGTATCAAGGCACTGGGAATAATGTCTTGGGAAATCTTGAAAAGAAGTTCCAGGCAATGAATGAAAAACTATTGGAGATAATGTTGAGCCTTTAAATTGAGATTTCTAACAGCTTGACAGATACAGCAAGGTGGGTAAATCCTTACTTTGGGTAAATCTACATAAGTAAGTACACAACTATGATGTGCTTCAAGTAGGTGTCACTAATCTACTGTTCTTTTACCCTGTCTTCCAAAACAGTAAATAAAACATCCTTTTGATGTCCACAGAATAGAAAAGAAATGAAAGGATGAACAGTGGTGTCAAGAAAGCCCTGTTCCTTATGGATTAAAGGCTAACAGGTTACAATGTGAGGTCTGAACAAAGCTTCTTTTTCTGTCTGGGGCCTAAGCCCTTCCAGATAGATTATCTGGTATTTGATGAGCAACCTATTGAACAGTTTTCCCTCTGTGGGAGTACTGGAACACTGTTTTTCACACAATTTTTGTGAGTTCAATACTTTTTCCATGAGCTGTGGCTGAACTTGGCCAGCATGTTCAAAGGTTATCACAGGGTCTTGGTCACACATTTCCACAAAATTATTTTTCATAGAAAAACAAAATAGTAATTTCAATGAGTAAAGAGCCCACTGTACTAGCTACAACATTCCTGGGTGATGGAAACCACTGAAAGAAAACCCCCCAAAAGCCCAAGTGATAACACACTAGAATATCTATCTAAACACCAGAATTATTCCAGATGAATTTAGATGTGTAGATAGTAGTTTTCTTCAACCATTTATTAAACATGCTTATTTGGATTGCTAAACTGAACTAATACTGTTTGTTATAACAGATAGCAATTGACCAGTACTCATCCTACACAAAATTGAAATACTTTGTTAAATGACAGTATGTTGGATAATTCATACTGTATTCACAGTATCCAATTTTTGATCAAGAATTTCCATCATGCTTGTAGTACATTTTTAATTCACCATATTCAACTCTTCCCCAACCCCAAAAAAGTTATTCCAATTTCCTCATAAAAGTTTAATATTAAGCAAATTTTAAAATTAGGTTAAAATAAAAGTCCTCTGGATCTAAGCTTAAAAGTGGTGAATGAAGTAACTGCAGATTTTTTTTTTAATTATATTTATCTCATCTAGAATGTGATGCCAAAAGGATGAACATAAACAGTGCTTAGAAAAGTTGATGTATATTTGGGAGTCATTGCTGCCAAAGGAAAACCGAAGCCCTGGGAATTTGCCAGCCATGAAGTAAGTGTAGTCATGAAGAAAGACGAGACTGAATTCTGGTGTCTGTATGCACTGAGATGAAAGAGCTCACATTAACAAACGGTGGGTATATCGCTGTAGGACAGCTTTTCCACAATACAAGCATTAGCACCTAATCCAGCAGTGAGGATGATGATTTGATACTTTATTTCTTGCTGGTATTTTAGTTCTTTCCTTCCTCCTGCTTCCCTTTAAAGGGTCTCTCTGTTTAAGTAGGCTGTTATAAGTAAAGATCATGTCTTTGGATTGTACCTGACGAAATGTGGGTGTTTCTGAATCTGCAATGGTTGTGGAATGAGAGAAAAGACACAGTTCATCACCTGCCTGACTCTGGCAGAGTCAAATTTTGAGTGTTCTCTTTCAACAAGAACCACATGCTGCAGAGGGGCAAATCTAGAACTGACTCAATGACATAACTCGCCGCAAGTTTCTCTCTGATGACGAGTAGAAATCAGCCTTTTTTTCTTGTTACACCTCTTAATGTACAGTTAAGAACTGACTTCCTGCCCCAGTTTGACAAGCCTGCGGATCATCTCTGTAGCTTGATGGTTACTGCTATTCCTACCTCCTTACTGTTTTGCTGTAAGACAGAGGAGCAAAGGGAGGCAAACTGCCCCTAATTAGTATCAGAAGAGTCTGGCCATGAAAATGTTCGAATTATTCTTCATTAAATAGTTAAATAACATAGTATATGTGAATAACAAAGTTTTGCAAGACTGAAACTTACCTGTTTGTTGCTATCAATTTTGAGGTCTGCCTCTTTTAAGGAGTGGTGGAGGTACAACGTCATTGAGGGAAATCAGTCTATTGGAACATTTTGGTCTCAGTTGGTCATCTTGTTTTCTTTAGGCTGCTCAATCATTATGTCAAAGCCAGGTCCTAATCTTCTTGCCAGAATCATTTTGTTGCTGATCTAATTCAGATTTCCTGGCATCTTGAAATATAGAATTAATTTCTGTAGGTATGAAAACTGGATGTATTTAAAAAACCCAATATAGATAAACAAGAATACACTAAAACAAATGTAATTCAACCAAAATTTATTTTCAGACCACTAGAAAATGCTTTTTGGCATTAAACCTAAAATGGGAATCTATTTGCAGTTGGCATGATATAATTAGCAGGGCACTTCAATATAAGTGGTGTCCTTATGATTTTTGATGATTTCATAATAATACTTCAAATTTTACAATCTTCAAGAGTAAATAGAAAAGTAATCATAAAAATAATGATGAAATGCCTCTCCTTTGCTCCATTCTCAGCCTTCAAAATGTTAGAGAGAAAAAAAAATATTGATAATATTAAGGAGGCTCTAGGAGACCATGCATCTCAACATTTGCATTATTTTTGCAGAAACCTTTTTTTAACAGGTTCTTTCTCTCTCTCTCCCTGAATATGTACTAATGTGTTTCTAATATTCAGAGATTATTCAGAATTAATTTTGTAGCAAAATTAGTGCTCTGGAAACTGGGTTTGTGCCAATCGACTTTCAATTTTAAAGAGATTGAGACAGCAACTAATTGTGACAGTACAGTAGCATGTGCTTGGGGCTTTACTAAGCCCTCTTGATGACCCTTCTAAAAGTACCATGTGATTTTTCCTGAATGCATGATGTGCTTTTCCTAATTATGTGAGAAATTACTGAACTACTCAAAAACTATATAAAATATTGTCCTGAACTTGGCTATAGAGAATACTGATGGGCCCCATACTCTGACCCAATGTAGAAAACAAAAATGAAACTTTTGAAATTGCTGCTTTTTAGAGAAATTTGGCAGAAAATAATCCACTTGTAGTTGCTTGACCTAATTCTGTTAGAAGGTATTTTTCTAGAGATTCCTAAGAAATGAAGTAGCAAGAGTTGCAAATTAAGATAACTTAATTCATTACAAGAAGGTAGCATGCCCACTGGAAAATTGAAAGCTAAGAAAACTAAGTATATTTTCAGGAAACGTGGAAATAAAAGTCACCTCTAACTTATACTACTAAATAACCAGATACTGGATGCTGTGTTGATAAGACATCATACTGGGATCTAACTTTACAGAAAATCTGTTATTTCTTAAAATTTTTCCTAAAACTGAGTTTTTAAAAAATTCATATTAAAACATCTGAGAAATTTAAATGTAATTTTTTTACATGATTACTTTTGGTATTACATAGAAGAATCCCTTATTTTAACAGGGGCCTGAAATTCAAATGGAGACAGGAATTTTAATATCAAACTAAGAAATTCCAACTTCATTGAAATGATCTTGACTTACTTTACCATTTTTAAGCTTTGAGGGAGATAGTAGTGTTGTGTTTGCAAACAAAGTATTTCAGCCTGAAAACTTTAATCCAGTCCTTCTGCAGTTTTTGTTTATATTTCCCCTTCTGCCTGATCTTAATAATGTTATGAGATTTACATAACTTTTCACAGCAGCACTGGCTGATAACTGATTTAATTTTTTTCCCAATGTTAGGAAATGAATGAGCAAAAACTCATGCTGCTTTGAAATAATATTCCATTATATTTTGCCTTGCTGCTAATTGTATCTAATTGTATTGAAAAATAGAAGTGAAACACTTCTTTCCCAATTCTCAGTTTTATGTAATTACTCTTATTTGAAGTGAAGAAATGTAAATTAATTAATCTATATTTCAGTCTTCACACACTACAAAGAGTAGATAATACATGCTTTGTGTATGTATATATGTGCAAATGAGAAATAGTGATTACCTGTCCTTCCAATGAAGTTTGCATTTTCTCAGAAATCTTGTCTATGGGGTACTCAGCTTCTCCTTTCTGATGAGGTTATGGTTCAGATATTCAAGCAATAGTATGGAACCTTTTAGACATATGCACATATGCAATATTTTATTCTGCCTTTTTTTTTTTTTAATTTAAATCCTTCAGCTTTAAGAGATTAATTTCTGTGTCTGTTCACATGCTGTAGTAGAAAAAGTCTCACGAAGTACATGCAAAGAGGTGATGTTTTTCCAAGTGAAATCATAGAATCACTCAGGTTGGAAAAGACTTTTAAGATCATTAAAGTCCGTAACTAATACTCTGAATTTGGAAAGCAACAGATTTCTTTAGAAAAAAATTGAAAAAGATTTCTTTAGGTTTGCATTTGAATATAATTTTCTTCACTAGAAGACTGCACTGGTATCTAACATATTTCTAATGCGTGTCTGAGTGGAAACTGTATCAGGAAACCATGGAGCTGAAGAAAATCTAATTCCTGATTTTAATTTGTTAGATTCTGACACCCTACTTATCTAGTCCTTTTCAGATTAACACCTATCTTTTTCATCTTGGGTAGAACAGAAGTCTTGACAAGATATTGTGGAAAGCGATATTAGCACTTACATTTATTCATGTGCAGATAATCTGTTCCTCAGCCCCTGAGCTTTTCCATGTTAGACCTGACATTTACAGATGAAAGGTTTCCCTTTCTTATTGTCAGCTTTCTCTAGAACTGTTTTTCCTCTTAGGAATGCTTATATTCTTGTGACATCACTTCTGCTATCCGCCATGCATTCATTAACAGAAAAATTTTTAATGCAGAAAACATGGAAGGATTTTTTTTTCTAATTAGAGTGAGCAGATTATACAAATAACCATGCTAAGAATTTCAATAGTGTTTTCAATTATTTCATCTGATAAGTGATCAGCAGATTTAATGTGGATCTTACTAGATTGCCTGTCACTTCAAAAACAAACATTTCAACATCTATTTATGCAGTTGTGGATCAATATTGACAAAAGTGTACCACATTAATGTACTCCAATGCTATCCTTCTGGTGATGGGAACGGATAACCACCTTCTTTGTATTCTGCACTGCAATGTAATGGGTTATTATTCACAGGGAAATGCTAGGGAATGTTTCCCAGCAGTCTGATGGAGACTGAAGTTCTGAAGTTGGCACATTAGACTGGACAGATGCTGCAAACTGCAATGTTTGATGCTATCTAAAAGGACACAGAATGAAATCTGTGATACTTCTTTAATGTTTAGTTCAAAATTTCGTAACTCTTTCTGCTCTGGGACAATAGCATTTAGTTAGCCTATCAGCCAGGCTAACGAGTTTTCTTTATATTTTCTCTCTGAACATAGTTCCAGATTGTTCCAGGAAATGCAAGTGAAGCTTTGTCTGTAAACACTGGGTGAAAATACATGTAGAGATTGCTCAGACTGTTTTTCAGGCACTTAGGGAAATGTCTGACACAGGTTGTTAAAACTACTAGGGGAAGAAATGCCTTGGTCTTTAAATGTGTATGTGTGAACTTGTTAAATACAACATGGATCTGAAAAGTGAGGGATTCTGTACCTTAATGGCGTTAGAAGATGAAATTATCCTATTATCAGTGTAGTATTAAAAGAAGACCAACTGCAGTGCATAGAGAGTGAGATAAGATTTTGTTAAAAAAGTTCTGTGAAATGGCCTTCAAAAAGTACGAAATTTAACAAAAACCATTCCCTCCAACAAAAAAGAAGAAAGGGTCAAATCTATCCCAACAAAACAGTGGTACTATGTAGAGTTAGTGTAGAGTGTCTTCTATTCCCCCAAAATATAATTTATGTGAGAAAAAGACTGAAGGAAACAACACATCCTACAAATCTACAATGAGTTCAAGAAGAAAAATCATTTTTACTTCACTTGGAATGTTGCAGTGGGGATCCTGCAACACGCATATATCAAACCAGGAGTCCCGTGGAAAGGAAATATATATAGACAGACAGATTCTTGATAGCTGTTTCAGAGAGATGTTTATTTCTCCAGCCGCATGGCCGGGGCTCTGCTCAGGAACTGTTCCAGTCACGGGACCAAGGGTCCTTCTGCCCGCGCAGGGGACACAAACCAACCAATGGGAACGAGGCTGAGCAGGGGCAGGAAACCCCGTGTCTGTGCCCTCAGGGCCCCTCTCCCAGGGCTACACGGCGGGGGAGGGACCCCAACACCTCACCCGTTTTATTTTAATAAAAGGAGAATGAAAACAACTGGATAAACATAACAAGAACAGTTTCAAGACAAAACAAGCCACCCTCCTGAGTCTTTAAATGTCCAAACAGATTCTCTGGAACATCTTAGGGCTGACAGAAGGGAGACAGAATTCTCTGAGCATGCTTTGTGGGGAAACTGAGGCAGGAGAGGGTTTAACTTCTTCCCTCCCCCTTTTCATCCCCCACTCGGCATTGGAAAGGGATTTTTGGGGAAACAATTGGCAAAAGCATGGTTTTGTGAGGGAAACCATGGATGAAAAAACGGATTGGGAATACACTGGGGGTAACAGGACATAGGGTAAAAGGGAAAGGTGGGATTAGGAAAGGGAAACTGTAGGGGGGGCTTACAATGGAGATATTGTCTAACATGACTACGATTTTTTGCATATATACTGCCTTTTACAGGAACACCATCAGGCCCAGTGACCTGCGATGCTTGTAACCCTTTTCTACCTAGTACAATATTAAATTCCACCACCTCTCCATCTCCCAAGCTTGGGATGCATTTTTCAGGGTTATTCTTTTTAATAGCAGTTCTATGCACGAATATGTCTTGCTGGTTGTCACACCTTGTTATAAAACCATAATTTTGCTTAACATTATACCATTTTACTATCCCTAAGGTCTTAGTTGCTATGATCTTTTCCTTTTTCCGAGTGGCTGCTGTTTTCTGTCTCGCTGCGTCTTTGCTGTCTCTTTCGGTCGCTCCCGTGTTGGAATTGTCGGGGCTGCTGGTGCCTGCGCGCTCTTCCCGGGGTCGCGTTCGGGGCTGCGCGGGCCGGGCTGGGCCACGCCGCTCAGTTCTCCGTGCGTCGCCTCCTCTGGTCGCAGCTTCGCTGCCGCTGCCGGGCGCTGCACCCACGTCTCGGCCGGGCCCCCGAGCGACGACCCCCCCGCGCCCTGCTCCAGCGCGCGTCTCGGCTGGGCGCGGCTCCGTTCCACCGCCATCGCCGCCAGCCGCTGCCCGCGTGCCGCCCCTCTCGGTCGGGCATTCACGGGGCTCGCTCCACCACGCGCTGTGCTGGGCCGTGGGAGCACCGCCGGGTCCCGCCGCGCCTCGCTCCGCCGCCGACACTGCGGCTCGCGTGGCTCCGCCCGCGCGCGGGAACTGCCTCGCTGCTGCTCTCAGAGCGCTCGGTGCACATGGCCTGGGCCGCACGGTCCCTGCGCCACGCTTCCCTTCACCAGGACACAGCTGACATTGCTCAACAGTCTCAGTAACTAAATAATATTCACGAAAATGTTCTTCCATCGGCATATATTTTGACTCCAGTATTAACTGTGTCCAAACGGTTTTCCAAAAGCCCTTGGTAAGAATTAAATCCCAAGAAACATAGAAAAAGTTCTTAAACAACCATGCCAGGAAGTGTTTCAGTTCTTTTTGAGCTTGAATCAAGCTAAAATTTACAAATCGTTGTTCAAGAATCATTTTAAGTTTAAGATAAATGTCCATATGCGGCTCTGAGAGCCAAGAGTCTTCCCACGGTTCCTCCATAGTTTAGATATGGAATAGCAAAGCAAAACCAAGAAGAGGAATCCAAAGTTTCCACGGTTTACTCACACAAATCAGTCGCTTAGGGATCGGGGATCGTTCTGCTCACAAATCTCCACCATTTGTTGCAGTGGGGATCCTGCAACACGCATATATCAAACCAGGAGTCCCGTGGAAAGGAAATATATATAGACAGACAGATTCTTGATAGCTGTTTCAGAGAGATGTTTATTTCTCCAGCCGCATGGCCGGGGCTCTGCTCAGGAACTGTTCCAGTCACGGGACCAAGGGTCCTTCTGCCCGCGCAGGGGACACAAACCAACCAATGGGAACGAGGCTGAGCAGGGGCAGGAAACCCCGTGTCTGTGCCCTCAGGGCCCCTCTCCCAGGGCTACACGGCGGGGGAGGGACCCCAACATTGGAATATTCTATTTGAAACATCTGCTTGGATAAAATCTGGGTTTGAGCGTAAAAACTTTTTTTTTTTTTAGATTTAAATCATCTTTAGTACTTACAAGATGCTTTAAAAAAAGGATGGATGCAGATCTGTCTCCAAGTGCCAGCCTGGACTTCTGACATTACTGTCATGCCAAAGAAATGTAATGAAAAACAATTAATGACCCTCTAAGATAAGAGCAGGAGAGAAAATATTCTCTTCTTGCTTTCCTGTATCTCAGTACAAGGATCACCTCAGACTTTCTAATCCCAATTCCTGAGACGGTTTATTGCCTGTTTCATAACAAACTGGTTCTGATCTGAGATGTGGCCTTGCATTTATACTAAATGTCTTTTCCCCTTTGAACCTGACAAGATTTCAGGACAACAGTATAGACACTGAGAATCTGGTTCTATATGCCACCTTGTTTGAGAAAATAGATTACCTCTGCTTCCAGAGTTGGAGCACCAATAAAGTGGAGGGGGTGGAGTCCTCCTATGAATGAAAGTACTGGAAACATGAAGGAGGAACAAGTAGATCTATATGCTGTTACTATGTATCAAATTGGAAGATTTTTAGATTTTTAGATGCTTTCTCTCTCAAAACCCTCCTGGGATTATAAGTTCATAGATATTTAACAATATAAAAGGAAATAGATCAGGTCCTTTTTCTGTGTGTGTATATATAATATGAAATATTTTATTTCTGGCAGTTCTTATTCATGAAGCAACACTATGTTATGGTGCTACAAAGAACAGTCCTGCTCACTGAAGGAGGCAACTGGTCTATACATTGTCTGACATGCAGTGTCAGGATATAATTGCTTTGCACCTTCAAAATTGTGTTGTAGAAGCAACATCTTTTCTTTGAGTGCTTTCTAAGGTGTTCTTTGAATATTATCTGATTACCTTACAATAAACTAATAGATTTTGCTTCCTCATCTGCCAAAACTATTGGGAAGTATCATTAATTTCCAAACGAAACCAAAGGTTAAAGTGAGTTAATTGCCCATGAATGTGTCATGAGATCTCTCTGGAAATCAGTGGACAATTCCCTGAACTGCTGAATCTCAGTCCAGTGCCTTAGTCATTTCCTTTTCCAGGAGAAATTTAAATCTCAGAAAATCTGAGAAATTCTTGTAGATTCTTCAGTCAAGGGAGTTTTCAATGTTATGGAAAAATCACTTTTCTTTTTCATGGAAAATAAAAAAAAAAGGACAGACTTGCACTTTATAAAAATGTTCAGAAAATTCTCACAAAAGCAACTTTAAATCCTGAAGTGACTGGGTTTGGAGATGGCAGAAAAATCCATAGTTTATCTACAAATTACCAGGTGCTTGAGCTGAGATAGCAACATCTGAGAAAAGTGGCCTAAATATATTTGCACATTGCATCCAATCTCCCACAGTCAACAGTGCTATGAGCTAGATCTGCCTCTGTTCTTCTAATGACCTCCCCAAAGTAAATGAACAGGCATAGAAATGCAGACAGTCTTTATTAGATCATAAATTAAATTCATTAGTTTTTGTTATAGAGATGGCATAAAGAAAATTCAAAGGGAGTAAATGAGAAGAGAAATCAAAAGAGATTATAAATAACTTCCCCACTGGCCATTCTGTCCTTGCAGGGCAAATACTTGATTTCTGTCAAGGTTTTAAACAGCTCAGTGGCTTTCTTTTTTTCCAAGCGCTGCTCTTTTCTCTTTGACAACTTCCTCCCATGAGGTCTGGCTGTTTGCACTCTACTCCACAGTCCATAGGCTCTGCACCAGCTGCAGGCTCACAGAACTTTACAAATGTTCTTGTTTCACATCTTCTGTTCTATTACCATCTGAAAAAGACCCATTTCTCTCCATCCTTTAGGGGGCTCCTGAAGTGGCCAACTCTGTGATGAATGGCCAATGTTAGCTCTGTGTAAGAGGAATGAAAACCATTGCTACAACTCTCTTCTTCATAGTGGTAGCAATACTGGGCAGACATTTGAACAACATTTTCAGAGAAATTTCTTACTGTGATCATAATGTGCTGGCTCCTCCTGGTGCAAAACACAGGCTCATGAGGGCTGTTAATCAAACCAAACTACTCCACCCATTAGGCCTGTGATAAAAAAACGTGCTTTGCTTGAATTGCATCCAGGATGATTGTGGCCTGAAGGTAAGGGGCTCAATCAAAAGGGACTCATTCCCCTGGAATGGATTTTAGGAGCCAGTAATGACGCTTGGAGTCTGAGGAATCGGGCCTGCTGTTGTAGAGAAGTGTCACAGAAAGGCTCAGAGTAGTGTGGGTGGAGGATGAAAGGGGCTGTTTGAGTGCAAAGGAATCAGCAGGGTAACTCAGCGGGGTGAGGGCTGTCAGCTGGACAGTGTTGTGGCCTCTGGATAAGCAGGATTTCAGGACCATCAGCCCAGGTGCTGTTCAAAGGGCTTGGATTATGTGGCCCTGGTACCTAGAAAGGGGAGGATGAAAGAAGAAATGCATGCTCTCCTTGACCACTTAAGTTGAGGAACATGAAAAACGCCCTGTGAAGAGCTACAGTGTATTTATCGGGCTCTCTGAAAGGAGGCCTTGGATGCGCAGTGGGGGCAGTGCCAACAAACCTGTGTGGACATGTGCTCTGCCCCCAGGGCAGACCACAGGTTTCCCCGTGCTTGGTAGGTTTTGTGCCAGGAAATCCTGGGCACAGACACCTGCTGGGCAGTGGTGTTCAAGGGGCCTGGAGCTCTGACTCTGCTCAGTGCTTGGGTGCTCCCCCTAGGCCTCCTCCCCCGAGCTGGGATGCTGTTGTTCATATACCTGGACAGGACCGAGTGCTGCTGAGGGGATCTGCTCTGGGACCTCTCTCTGGCCACATTCCTCTGGTGGCAGGTGGAAAAGCAAGCTCTGTCCTCTTCTTCCTTGTCATCTGATGGTAGCGCCTTCAGGATACGATGGCAAGGCAGCCTGCAGAGTGGGCATGCAGCTCCCATCATGGTCCATTGCTGGATGCAGCCAAAGCAGAAGTGATGGAAACACAAGGCCAAGCAGGCTGCATTGGTGACTTCTCCCAGGCATATGGGGCATGGGTCATCTTCTGATGCCTCAGACTGCTCCAGCTGGCTCAGGCTGGCCATCATGGCAGAGCACACTCCTCCAGAGCTTCCTCAGCAGCTGACACCATGTCTTGCAAGGATAGATGTGCCATATACTAAGCTTACAAGATGCTGAAGGGGAAAGTAGGAAGAACTGAAGCAAGAGGTGGGACAGGGGAGTTCCAGTTCTCCCAAAGGCTCCTTCCTTCTTGAGGGCAGACAAGCAGCCACAGCAGCAGCAGTCCTGTAGGGCAGACAACACCAAGGGCTGCTCCCCTCATCTGCCCCCTTGGCCCCCCTAGACACACTGAAAAACAATCCCACTCCCCCAGCCCCTTTCCCCAGCTTCCACAACTTGGGCGAATGGGACCCTCCATGAAGGCAGAGGAACTTGGTGTCTGCCTTCAGTAGGGCTTGTGGCCCTGGGACACCTGCTGTGTGGGACCCACAGCAGGAAGGGGTGGACTTAGATCAACACCCAAAGCTGCTGATCTCCCCAAAGCCAAGACTCAAGCCCAAAGACAGGGTCTTGCTCAGGTGTGCACACTGTGGGTGTGCCCAAAGGAGGCCTGAGCACAATGTGCCAGGATAGTGGCAGGGGCTGCTAAAGAGCTGTGAGGTCATGAACAGTCACTGGCAGTTCAGTGGTGACATCCCACAGGTCTCTGGGGCTGTGTCTCCACTGCTGCCCTTTGAAGATCACAATGGCCCCAAGGGGAAAAAGTCCCTGCTTCCCATGACTTCAGCCATTGTCACATGGCCCTCATCACCTTACCTTGTGTGAGAGAGTTAAAACCTGAAAGGGTTATTGTCTTGTCAGACACTCATCAGAGGAGAACAGGAATATTACTATGCCAGTGAGGGAAAGTGCAGTTAGACAAGATGGACTTGCAGAGGCAGGACAGCACTTTTCTGGGACCAAATTCCTTATCTTGGGTAACTATCTCAAAAAACAAGGTTGAATCAGGATTGCACTTGTGTCTCTGACCAGGGGAAGGGAATTGAAAACAAGAGACGCCCCAACCCCCTTTTGAAATGTTCCAGAATAACAAAATGTGCATGTGTGAGGACTGTTCTATAAATAACGGAGCTGAGAGGGGGTGTGTGTGCACCCACCATCCATGCCCCTATCATCCAGAGGAACCACGTCAGAGATGATACTGGAATGCTGGGTGGTGACCAGGGTCTTCATCTCTGTTTTCCTATCTTTCCTTCTTCTTCTCCTTACGTTTAAATCACTGCTGCCATGGGCTGTTCAGGCTGTTCACATAAAGTTCAAAGTTTGAATTGCTGCTGCTACAGGCTCTTCCAAAATCGCCATTGCCACATGCTGTTCAGAAAAGTTTAAACCTCTGCTGCTGCAGGCTGTTCAAAAACGTAAATAATTGCTGCCAGATGCTGTTCAATATATCATAAGGTTTAAAAGTTGAAATCATTGCTGCCATAAATAAAACTTTCTAAGTGATCCTTTGGCATGGTTCTGCTCTAATTTCACCCAAGGGTATCCTGAAGGTCAGCTCTCTCAGAGAATGTGGCCCAGGATTGCCCTCTCCAGACCCAACATTTTGGCTTGGCATCATGGACAGAGTACGATTTTTTTCTTCTAAAAACAATTGAGGGCACCAGGGTCCTTAGCATGACCCCTTCTATGAGGAGACCCATATCCCAGGTACTTGCAGGTTTTGCTAGGAGGTTTCCTAGAGTCACAGGGTTTGCACTCCTCTCCTGGAGAGATTATAGGTTTACAATGCCTGGCCTTCTCCCCCTGTCATAACTCTGGCCCATAATAACTGGCATGATTCACAGGCAGTGCCTGGATTACCATTTTATCTACTGAGTGCAGGCTGAGATGGGGAAATGGAAAAGCATCAGTCTCTGTGGTATTGGGGACTGCCTTAGTCACCACCCAGCAGAACAGGCACGTGAGCAGGCTGAACAGGAAGAAAGTGGAACAGTTGAGTAGTCACCAGACAGGGCTAAAGTTTTACAGTAATTACTAGGAAATGAGACACACAGCCTTTCCCACTGGCTTGCTGCTGAACTGATATCTAGGGACTGCAGGCCACCTTGGTGGAATCATTGGACAGGGAAAAAATACTAAGGGAACAGTTGGAGAGTACTCATTCCTCTTTGATGAGGAGGAGAGGGTCTCTAACTTAGCATATCCATCCAATGACTTACAAAATATAAAGAAATTACACTCCTTGGTGGAAGAGGGGGCTGTGATTGAGACAGCGGCTGTTGGTAACAGCCAGGGATGTGTTCAGCAAGCCACCACATGCACCATCCCTTATTCCCCTAGGGATCTAGCTAAAATACAGGAAAAATATTCCCAGGGCCTCCCAAGAATCTGAAACTGAATACGTGTGGATGATGCCCCTCCCCAGAGGAGATTACATCCCACCGAGGCAGGGCTGGGCAGGATGATCAGACCCCGTGGGGAGGGTCCGTTCGAACACCCACGGCAGGCCATATCCTGGGAAGTGTGCAGAGAGCCGGTGCCCGCGGCTGACGGTGACCGAGCGTGTATCCCGCCACAACGCTCTTACCGAGCACGCTGCGGGCCCCGGAGGGTCCCGTCCCGCAGGCAGGCACTGCCCGGCGCTTTCACGCCGCTCGCAGGGCGAGTTCAAGGCTGCGGAGAGGCGCGGAGGGCGGGGGGAGCGGTGTTGGTGTTGGCCGGCAGCCCCGCGGGATGCTGGTGCTCCTCGGCAGTCCCCCGAGCAACCTCGAGCCACCGTGGCCGCAGCCCGGGCAGGGCGGTCCGGCCGCAGGTGCCGCCGGCGGGAGAGCGCGGGGACGGGAGCGCACGGCGGGCAGAGCGAATTAAAAATGCCGAGCTTCCAGTCCAAAGGTCGTAACAGCCTCTTCGGAACCATCTGCTCGATTATAATTAATGCGTGGAAGAAGCGGTCTTTGATTTTAAAGCACCCACAATGCCTTTTGCTGATTCACTTCCACACATCGGAATAAACTGCAATGAAAACCTACTGCCAGATTGAGTGTTAGTTTCTTTAGTGGTGAAAAATATGTCACATCGTGTATATACATTATTCCCCAGAGAAACGGAGGCTTTTTCATTTAAATCCATACAAATCAATTGTATCAAGAATGCACATATTCCTGCATCTCCCAGGGGATATGTATATGTGTAAACTGAAACAAAAATAGATAATGAATTCACATGTAATATCTGGATGCAGTTCCCATACCATATTGTTTTAATGATTGAAAAACCGAGTATTGTGATGGACACTTCAAACGCATCTTCTGAGTCAGTCTATAAACCCCAGCTAGGGGTCCCAGACCTGGGAATCTTGTGTTGCTGAGATTCATTACTCTCATCAGGAGCTCCTTCAGCTCTGTGCTGCCTTTCCACCTCATCTCTGTCTCCTGATTTCTGCCCTGGCTGTGATCTTCACCTTCCCCTATCCCATTATTCCCCATAATGTGGGTTTTAGATGCATAGCTCCACAGACTTCTCTCTTCCTTACTATTTATCTTGCAGGTGAATGTGGAAGGAAGTCAGAAGGAAGTTAAGTAGGAGTACCATAATGCTGAACACCATTAATGAATGCCATCCATCAGCTATCATCTCTATAAACCAGGTGTCAGAAACAGTTCTCTGTCCCTCATTGCCCTGATTTTCCAGTGTCCAAAACCTTCTTTGAAATCTGAGAATCAATCAGATGACACATTCAGCAGTCATTACACTGTCACTATGTGTAAGAATTTCATTACTCCAGCGCAAAAATGGGACTCTGTGACAGACTCAGGTATTAACTGATCTTTGCTGTCTAACAGTACCTCAAGTAGTCATAGCCCTAACTAAAGCTGTGAGCAAAATATTAAAGATGGAGCAACTGTGGGCCCAGAGTGGGAGAGCATGTCTGGCTCTGAGAGACGTCTCTGAATAAAGTCAGAGGAGGTCTATGTTTCCTCAAATAAGGAATCACAGAAACACAAAACAGTTGAGAACAGAAGGGCTGGACAGCTTACATCCCATGGTGATGTAAGGAAGATGTATTTGTATAGTTTGTGGATTGATTTTTCTGAAACTGCTGCTAGTATTTATGTTTAGGGTAACTCAGTACCTGTGCAGCTGCATGCAAGTTCTGGTGAGGACATGGTTACCACAGCTGCTTCCTCTGAATTTGCCATTGAATACACCTTTGAAATTGGTTATTCAGGCCTCCCCTTGAACACAAGTTTACAGGTGCTGCTCCTTAAAGCTGTTTTCTTCACAGCTCCCATCTGTTCCACAAAGCTGTTATGCTTCCATGACAGTCTTGATTCCAGCATACAGTCCAACTCCTGGGCTCTGGAGCTTGGCTGCACAGAATGGATAAAGACTGGAAGTCATCTAGTCTAGCCTCCTTGCTCAAGCACGATCCCCTAGAGCATGTAATCACGATTGGATCCAGCCAGCTTTTGAATAGCTCCAATGAGGGAGACTCCATTACTGCTCTGGGCAATCTGTTCCAGTGTGTGCTCATCCACGCAGTAAAGAAGTTCTTTGTCATGTTCAGGTGAGATGTCCTGTGTTCTGGCTTCTGCCTGTTGCCCCTTGTCCCATTGCTTGGCACCACTGAGCAGAGCCCGGCTCCATTCTTGTGATATGATCTTTTCAGATACTTACAGGCATTGATGAGGTACCCTCTCAGCAGTCTCTCCTAGAGCCTGAGCAGACCCAATTCACTTGGCCTTTCCTTACAAGGGAAATGCCCCAGTCTCTTATCAACCTGTGAGGAACCCACGGGGCCAGCACACCCTGATCCTGACAGCTACTCACTTTTGTACACCTCAAACAGTGAGAGACCAACTGTGAGTAAGAGGCCACTACAGCTTATGGGCATGTATTTTACTGAGCTAATGACTAAAGGTTAGCACAAAAGTTCAAGCAAACTTCCTCTTTGGCCTTCTCAACCATTTGTTGTTGTTATCTCCTTGTCTGGGGAATTTGTGATGCCATTCTCCTCTGCTTCTCACTTGTTTGATGGATTTATGATGTCATCTTGTTCTCACTTGTCCTCCCTGAGGCCTTGATTCTTGATTCCTCCTGGCTATCCTGCAGAGATAGGATGTTGTATTATGCATACAACAGAGGGGCTGGGGTGCCTCTGTTGGCACTAATTCCAAGGTCTTTCTGGTTTAGGAGTGCTCACAACAGTGCCTTGGCTTAACAGAAGTTCATCTCAGAATCTTCTGAGACAGCGTGTTTGGACAGCTTTTGAGGACTTTCAAGGACAAAGACACCACAGACTTCCTGAGCAACCTGTTTCAATGCTTATTCATGCTCACATGGGAAAAAAGATTTCATTCTGTTCAGGAGAAACCTCCTGTGCTTCAGTTTGTGCCCACTACGTCTTAGTACACACCAGAGGAAAAATTCTGGCTCTGTTGTCTTGCACCCTCCCTTCAGTTCCATGAAATTCTCCCAAAACTTCTCTAGGCTGAGCAGTCTGAGCTCTCTCAGCCTTTTCCATCATGGGAGATTTTCCACTCCCTTTACCATCTTAGTGGCCCTTCTTCTCTAAAATGTACATTTCTCTCTTGTGCTGGATATCCCAAAACTGGACATGGTGCTTCAGTGGTGTCCTCATCAATGCTGAGGAGAGGGGAAATATCATCTCCTTCAGTCTGCTGGCAAAAACCCTCCTAATGCATTCCAGAATACTGCTGGCCTTGTTTGAGGCAAGAGCACATTGCTGGCTTATGTTCAACTTGGTGTCCACCAGGATCTGGACATCCTTTTCTTCAGAGTTAAGATGGGTCAGCCACAAAAATTCTGTCCAGGGCTGTTGTAGGCTGACAGGGGTCACTGCATCCAGATCTGGGGGGGACTTTGCAGGATGTGAGGCAAGACTGTTTGGAGTTGCACAAATGTTATGGAGGGATGTTGTGAAAATGAGTGACAACTGATCCGTAAAAATGTCTCGGGGAAGGCCCAAAGGTGAGAGGAATGGGATGGGCCAATCCAGATAGGAGAGAAGAGAGGAGTTATCATAGGCTCATAGGAAATTTCAAGCTGGAAATGACACCAGGAGGTCCCCAGTGCAACTGTCTGCCCAAAGCAGCATCACTGAGGGGGCCACACCATGTGGCTCAGGGATTTTTCAAACCTGGAGTTGAAAATCTCCAAGATGGCAGACTGCACAGCCTCTGGGCAGCCTGCACCTCTCTGGGCTGTCCCCATGGGAAAAAATATTTTCCTTTATGTCCAGTCTGAAGCTATCTTCTTTCAACATTTGTCCATTGTTTCTCATGTTGAGAGCTTGTCCTTGCCTTCCCAACATGGAAGGTTATAGGTAGGAGACAGCTGCTCTGAAGTTCCTACAAAGCCCTTTGTCTCCAGGCAGAACTGGCCCCAATCCTTAGGCTCTCCTTGCAGAGCAGGTGGTCTAGTTCCCCCAGCATCCTGGTGGGTGTCTGCTGGGCTCCCTCAATCCTGGCACTGTCTTTCCTGAACTGGAGATGCCAGATCAGAGGACACAATATCTACATGTGGTCTAAGTTGTGTGGAACTGCAGGGGGATCATCATTTCCCTCCTGCACACTGTGCTCCTGTTCCTATAGTGTTGGATACTGCTGGCCCTTTCTGCTGGCAGTTCAATTCACAGTGTCTCCTCTGCCACTCACTGTCTCCAGTTCTGGCAACATTTGCAGAACTGTTACCCAGACTGACAGTGATCAGTGCCTTACACAGAAAAAGTTGAATATTGTTGAAGTGTTTGAGGAGTTATTTAAAGACCTGGCAATCTTCTCAACAATGTCATTTAATAATGCTTTGACCAGAATAAGCTTCAGATCTTAACATTTTTATGTGTATCTGTACTGTGATAGCATGTTCACATTATAATGATCAGGTAACTGAGGGATCATTCACATCCATCTAGTCCAAACCTTGCTTACATCAAGATGTACTTCCTCATCTTACTATGTATCTTACTAAGGGCCTTGTTCTGACATGTTTCAGCTATCTCCAATGATGAATTGTCTTTAGTCTTTCTTCTTCTTTTTTTTTTTTCCCTAGGTTTCATTTATCATTTTCTGTTCTGGGCTGCATCAAAAGAATGTGGCCAAAAGCTTAAGGGAGGTAATTCTGCCCCTCTCCTCTGCTCTCATGAGGCGTCACCTGGATTCGTGCTTCCAGCTCTTGGCCCTCCAACACAAGAAGGATGTGGACCTTTAGAGTGGGTCCACAGGAGGCCACAGAAATCATCAGAGGAATCTCCTCTGAGGAAAGGCTGAGAAAGTTGGGCACCCTGGAAAAGAGAAGGCTCCAGGGACACCTCACTGCAGCCTTTCAATACTTGAAGGGGGCTGATAAGAAAGATGAGGACACATTTTTTGTAAGGGCCTGTTTAAATAGGACAAAGAGTAATGGTTTTAAACTAAAACAGTCACCTCCCTTGACCTGCTAGCCACACTCCTTTTGATGCAGCCCAGGCTTTCTGGGCTGCGAGCGCACATTGCCAGCTCATGTTGAGTTTTTCAACTATCACTGTCAAATCTTTCTCTGCAGGGATGCTCTCAACCACCTTCCTTCCAACCCATAGCTGTGTCTGGGATTGCTGTGAACTCTGTATCCTGTTTGTAAAATGGCTATTGGAAATTTATCAGTTTCTTTTTTGAGATTTTTTAATTTGTCTTGCTTTGAGAAAGTAAGAAGCCTAAGTTAGGAAGATGGAGAGTGAAGACTTACTGCCCCCAGGTGTCCAAATGGGGATTCATTTGATTAGGAGGCAGCAATATCGCTTACCAAAATACCTTTCTTTTTCTGCCCAAGAAATCAGATTCTATGCTTTTATCATAGGTGTCCAAAGACTTTCACTTTGTTTTAGGATGTAAGGTATCACCACAAAGACTAGAAATAAATAAGATCAGGTTTCGGGCACTGACCAAATACATAAGCTGATTTTTCTTAGGAAATATTTACTTTCTGTTTTAATTTGGAACAGGAAAACTTTTAAGAAATAATTTGCATATGGCTAATGGTTTTGGACAAATCAAACCAGATCTTACTTAGCTTACTTACTAGGAGAACAAAACTGGGGGTTATTCTCAGAGGAGAGACAGGGTAAAACATATAAACAGCAATGAAGGAAGCATGGTTTCCATCTCTTGAAGAATCATAACACAAAAAACCCCAAACAAACCAAAAGAACAAACAAACATAAAAACCTCCACAGAAACACAGAAAAGAAGGTTTTCTCTAGAGGGTAGAGGGGTAATGTTCCTTCATCGGTATATCTGTTGACTTAATTCTCTGACCACGACACTTCACACATTTCCTGTGAGACACACTGGTCACTGAGTGGGGAAGTACTACTGTGTGATTGAAGCAAGGAGGCTCTTGGTGGGATCCTGTGCTCTTTGGAAAGCTCATAAAAGTTAGATTTTAATGGGAGCTGTCCTTCAATACCTCAAGACTCTTTCCCTTTCATCTTCTCCTGTGTGTTCTCCTACAACTCAGTAAGCTAAAGTGCCTTTTCTTGCTCTCATGCAAACTTTCAAACATTGCTTGAATATTTTGTTTTTTGAATTGCTTGTTGCCCACCAGGATTCCCGTGTCCTTTCCTGCAAAGTCATTTTCCAGCTGTTAGGTCCCTATCATATAGGAGTGCCTGGAGTTGTTTCCTCTTGGCTGTAAGCCTTTGCACTGCGTTTTGCTGTATTTATTGATGTTGCTGTCAGCCCATTTCTCCAGCCTGTGAAGGTCCCTCTGGGTGGCACCACAATCTTCTGTTGTACCAGCTGCTTCTCCCAGTTTTGTATCATCAGCAACCTTGCTGAGGGTACCCTATGCTCCTTTATCCAGGTCATTGATGAAGATATTGATTGGCATCAGAGCCAGCGTGGTCTCCTGAGGTATACTTCTAGTTACTGGCCTCCAACTAAATTTCATGCCACTGGTCACAATTGTCTGGGCCTATGCATTCAACCCACCCTGCTCTCTGCTCACCTAGCCCATATTTCAGCAACTTCTCTGTGAGGGTTTTATGGGAGGCAGTGTTAGAAACACTGATGAATTTGAGGTAGTCAAATGGGGAATATCCGCTGGTGTCCCCATTTCTACCAAGTCAGACATTTCATCACAGGTTATCAGGCTGGGCAAGCAAGACTTTTTTGTGAATCCATGCTGATGAGTTGTCCTAGTTTTGGATAGGACAGAGTTAATTTTCTTGCAATTGCCATGAGGGGCATGGAGCCTGGAGCAGTAAGGGCATGTCTGGGTTGTTATTCAGTACAACAATAGAGGGCATGACTTCGGGTGGAAGAAAAAATGAACATGACACAGAACCAAGGACATTTTTTTCCTTTTTTCCAGGGGAGCAAAGCAGTGAACATAGTGGTGGGATGGTGTGGTGTGGGTGATCCAGCCTGGAGGTTTGTCCATCCTTGTTTTTCATTGCCTTGGATTTCAGGGAAAAAGACTTTGGCTGTGGTAACATCTGTCATTTTCTCCCCTTGTCTCAGGAAGACACATGTCACTGGCCATGGTAACTATGGGTGGGTTGGACTTCTGTAGCCATTTTTTGCATGTAATCACCCTATTTTATACACTGTTGTTACTAGTATTGTTCCTGTTACTCTTTGTGTTCCTCATCTCGTTGCTGTTCTAGGAAATTGCTATCTCAACCCATAATCTCTGCCTTTTTGTCCCTTTCTCATCAGAAGGGGTGGTGAGAAGGGAAGAGGTAGCTTGGAGCCTAATTTCCAGCTGGCTTTAAACCACAATGCTAGTCCTGATCAGCTTTTTGCTCTTCATGTGCAAGGAATGGTTATTCCCTCACCTTCCAAAGTGTTCCTAGGAGTTGTTTTAGTAAACATAATCCAAAGAGTGGTGTATGTCTGGGTGCAGATACAAAACTTGCATACAATAGTTCATTTACCATAATTTAAATGTGGGGAAGTTGCGCTGAAAAAAAGAGCACCTAGTCTTTAGCAGGTAGCCACGAGCTGTCACGCTGTAAAAAAGAGTAAAACCTGAACTGTTTGTATCTAGCAACCTTGCTTTACTAGAGGAATAGCAGTCCCAAACAGGCTTGCTTCTAAGGATCCCAGCACTGCATGAGATAGTGCAGAGAGACATGTGCTGGTTATGCTCAGGAGCAGTCATTTGGAATGTGGTTTGTCAAAGACCTGTAGGTGCTAGCCATCTGGAATCATAGCAGGGAATCACAGATTCCAGAGATGAACCATCTCTGGATGACCTCTCACGAGTCAGTGACCACCACTGCCATGGATGAAAAGCTTGCCAACTGGCCTTCACTCATGGCCACTCCCCAGCAGGCTCTCCACTTTGGTCGCTTCTACATTGTGTGAGATCTGTGGCATAGAGGGAATTAAATTGTGGAATGATACTCAAGATCAGGGGCAGCTCTTTACATGATTCATTACAGACATGCGAAATATGCTAACATGCTTGCAAAAAGATTTGTGATTTCTCACAAATTTCTCTTCGCTCTGCTCTATATTGTACAGAAGAAACTGCATTGGACAAGTAAAGCAGTCACCCACCCCTTGTTTTTCCTTCACATGTCTGTTTGTACAGCATGTAACTTCAGGATATTGTACTTCTAAGCATTCAATGGGAGTAAACATTATCACAGTATTTAAGAAATTAGATTGAGCCATTTAATCCTTGGTATTTTTCCATCAGGAAGCCTGGAAAATGCCCAGTACATAGTGCGTGCTTGAGGTTTTTGCCCTCTGTACAGAAAGAATGAATTTTTTTATTTGGCATGTGTCTTTAACATTTCCATTAGTAAATTAGCATAGTTTTGCTGACTGAATTAGAGATCAGCTGATGATTTGTGTCTGTGTTTGTGTGTGTGCACTCACATGTGAAGTTTCCATAACTTGTACATGCAAAAGTTAAAAATCATTTTCTGCTTTGGCAATTGATTTGAGATGTTAAGCAATCTTGAAGTCAAAATTACATAACCTATTCATATTTTGATGGAGACAACCTTGTCCTCAGCAACATGGTCAAATAGATCAGTAAAATCTTATTCCAGTGATGTAGAACAACGTAGATAGATTTAAATATATGTAATTTTGTTATTTGTTGTAAATAAATAGCTTAACCAGCTACAAAAAGGAAGTTAGGGATGAAACAGATAAATGTGCTTATAAAACAATTTGTGCACTTATGAAATACATGATCTTAACTTGATAATTTTATTGTTTAACACAATTATGTCTGCAAAAAATGCTTCTCTTACTGAGTATGCCTCCAGTACCAATTGCTTGTTGCAATATGTAACACTTCTAGCATAGTTTTAGAAGATCTTTTCTTTTAATTCAAAAGAATTTAAAAATATCTGTATCCTTAGAAAATATGATTGTGAGATAAAGAAGAGTACAATCTAGAAACTTGTGAATTTGTGACCAAAGCTCTGTTAGTATTTAAGGTATTTCAGAATATTCATGAGAATATGTGAGGGTTTGTTTTTTTTTTTTTTTGCAAAAGCCATACTTCCTTATTTCTCTTGAATTAATCTAACCTGGATTATTCAGAGTTGATCTTTGGCTTTTCTACAGCTTTGTTGTCACATGACCTGACGTTTTCTCCTCTTTCTTACATCTTTTAGTCCCTGTGTTTCCTCACACTTAACGACATTTATGTTACTCTGTTTCTAAAGTTCACACAGTTTTTCTTTATTTCAGAAATATTTCTAGTTATGCTATCTTTCCAGTGAAAACTGTCAGCCTTCACAGTCTATTTCAGCGTTGCTGCTATTAACAGAAGCTTCAACCTGTTTACATTTGACCATTAATCTGTTCAGTGTAAACCATGGTCATTTTATTTCAGTCTACTAATGGGATTTATTGAAAAGTAATTATATTGTAATTATATTGTCTCCTATCAGACAGACCCTTTCAATATAAATTGCATTGTATGTTTTAATTTTTTTTTCTCTGAATAAATAAATAAAGTCTTTGTTCTCACCTAAATTATTTATCTATTTCTTACCAATGAGAAACCATGGGAGGAGAATTCTTTACTTGTTATGAAATAATTTACTTGTCATTTAGCTGAAATTCTTTCTGAAGTGGCCTTCTCTTTGCATTTTTTTCGTGGTAAGAATATAAGTGTCTTTGCAAGGACATTTGACCATCCATAATCTTCCTCTGAGATTTCTTACCTCATCATCTTATACATCCCAGTGAAAGAGAACATAATAGGAGAGTCTTATTGAAATACTTAGTTCTGCAGAACTACCAGACATGTTTGTAGTACACTCTATCTGTTCCTCAAAATCAAGACAAAAGATATGACTCAATTTCTAAAAATCATCACCTTTTAAACAGGTCTTCTATTTGAAGTAGTTTGCTTCTTCTTTTGAGCTTGAGTCACGCAGTAATTCTAAAAGAAAGATAGAAAAAATATTAATGTCAAGACAATTTACTGTCCTAGTTGCAGAACTGTAAGGAGAGACAAATTGAAGATTTACCTATTTGTTGTTTTTGCAAAGAGCATCAAAATATTGTCTGCCCCTCAAAGTGTATAAGCCTAACCTTCATACTGAAATTATTTAAAACAAAATTTGAAAAAAAATTGAAATGAGGACTAAAGCATTATTTTTACAATCCTTATTATATACTTTCTCTACTACCTTTCAATCTGTAAGAACTATCTGGTCACCCGATGACTTAGTAGAGACATGTAAAAAGAAAGCTCTGGCATAAACCCTTCTAGGGAGGAAAGATCTCACTCCTATTGAGATAATCTTGGTAAGACACGATGTGTATGGTAGATAGAACGTATTTTTCAACTCATCTGCTTTATTATCATTTCAGCTTTATTGATGTTTTTGCCTACCATTCTCAAAAATCAGCAAGAAAATTATGATGCCTTAGGCCTTGACGTTTATTGCCCTTGATAAGTTTAGCAGTACTTTTGCTGCATGCCTGTCTTGGTTTAGCATACTTTAGTTAAGGAAAACAGGAGAAAATCAGTGAAAGTTAATACTCATATGAGTTGTTCAAAATTATTTGAAGGCCCAAAGAGCCCATAACCCTGAAACATGGGTTATCAAAAGGTATTTCTTTCTCTAAAGTAACTGAGAGAACCAGACAGACAAATAACCACAAAAGATACACAAGTATATCTTTCTGTCTTAGCAACTTCTTCATCCTTTGACAAAGTAATAAATCCTGGCAAATACCGAGGAGAGTGAAGGACAAAGGGAATGAAGACTGTGTAGCAATTCTTCAGGGTATACTCCCAATGTTCATAACTACATGTCTGTCTGTTTCACATATAGCATCTTGATGTACTTTTCTTGGACAAATATTTGTTCAGCTCTTACAGATCCTGCATAAGCTTTTAACATCTGAAGTATCCTGCATCAAGAAGTTTGAAAGTTCAACTGCAATTTCCTAAAGTGACTATGGAAGAAACTACAAATAGTTGTTCTGTATTTGCCTTCTTTGTGCCACTTGTAATTCAACTTTCACATATAGGTCTCCAGCAAATCCTACTACCAGCCACTTCTGGATTGAAGTGTAAGTGTACATACTTCTACTCAAAATATTTTTTTACTGGTAGAAATCCAGAATGGGTATACCAGGAACAGCTAAGTAGCCTAAAACTCTCCAGCCTATGGAGAGCATATGGTGGGTGTGTGAAATCATGAGAGGGTGAATTGTGCAAGAATGAGTACACTTTATTTTCCATTGTATGTGCTAGAAAGCATTGGATGAAGCTATTGTGGAAAGGCTGAAAACAAACCAGAGGCAGAGGTCTTTTGCCTAATGTTTGGTTAAAATATGGAACTTCACGGCCATGAGCTGCTGTGGAGAGAGAAAATTTGCATGTGTTCAAGAAGTTTATGATCAAAACAATGGGAAGAAAATCCTCTGCAAGTTATTAGTACAGCAACATTGCATTCAGTCAGTAAGCCCTAGACCTGCATGTTTTTGAAGGTTACAAATGCATTTGAATAAACTAGTGTATGCTCATTCTGTTCTAATTTTCCTCCTTAGGCATCCACTGCAGCCAGGTATTCGAGAGTGTATAATGCTTCAGATGGACCACCAATTTATCAGTCCTTGGGATCTGCACTCTCATGGGTTGGATTTGTCATTTTAGTTTCTCTATCTTTACTTTCTGTAAGCTGTTGCAAAAATGAAGAAAACATACAAACTGAGATTAGCATCATAGTCTTTTATTAGGGACATCTTGGATGATGATTGTCTTCTAAAGGTTGCAGAATTTTTTGGACTGTTGACCCCTAAAGTGGGCATATTCCTCTAGCTGATGCAGGAGCTGCCAGTACAGTTAATTTGAGGTCTCTTAACTGAAAAATCCCTTTAGCAACATGTGCTCCTCTCTCTGCCAGGTCACTTGCCTGTGAAGCATGGATGCTGACAGTAATGTCTTTGAAACAAAACTGCCCTTTGGAATTACTGCAAAAAATATTGCTTTTTTCTTATAATGAGAATTTTCCATAGTAGAGTGTCTCATCTGGCAAATACAGCTTGCCACTAGTATTATTTTTTCCAAGATTTTGAAGTTGATGAATACATTATAACCTATCTGTAATTCTAGTAGGAATTAGAATATATACAAATCCAAATACAGACGCTGGTTTCTCAACATACAGAAAAATCTCTTTTCTTTCTACCCACCTAATTGTATTATTTCTTAGGTTTTGCTAGATATTTATGTAGGTATTAGTCTTTTTTTCAGCTTTAGCTTTCTACAGAATTATTTGCCTAATATTTTCAATTCCAGCTGTATTGTTCAGGTAGAAAATTACATTCATAAAATACTGTGAAGCCATCAAGTAGTTTTTTATGTTATTATGTCTTCTCAAAACATGCAGTTCGTATGGTGATTCCTGAGATATAACTCAGGAGGATAACATTGGTAAGCATTGTTTCATTGTCCATTTTAAATTAGATATCTGATCCTGTAATTATAGGCACTTTAGGTATCGTAGATCCAGGCCAGAGAGAAGAGAATGATAATGTCCACAAAGGTACATGTGATCTGACACCTGAAAGCTTGAAATGAAACAAACATCATTATTTTAGAAATAAAGGTGCATTTGAAAGCCTGTTTGCATAAATACTATTAAAATCTTTGGCTCACCTGCTCTAGGCATTTATGCTAGAACAATTTAAGACTGTTTTTCACACACCTGTCAAGCTATTCTGTTAGAGGTTATTGCCTCTGAGATGTCTCTAATTTCAAAAGTCGAGGCCACAGATATGACTTCTCTCTTTTTCTTTTTTTATTCTGCTAACCTCACTAATGAGAAGAGGAAGTGGTGGGTGACTATCACAATTGAGGACTGATTTACCAGCTACTGTTAGAGGGGTGCCAACCCCTCCCCATGGATTGCACTCTCATTACCTTGATTTTCATCAGCTGATTCCTAATGCAGCAGTCTTCAAAATTTTTGATCACACACTCCATCATTAAAAGGATTTTCAGCACACCCCCCTTCTTTATTGTTTAATAAGTGAAATATATTTACTGTTGTACTATTTTGCACACTATAAGGCATGCACAAAAATAGAGATTAAAAAGTATGATATTAAGATAAATTTTGAGGAGATTTTTAAAAACTGCAAGAGCTGTCAATGAGATGAACTCAGACATCCATTTGAATTGAGTTAATCTGTTTAATTTGGGCAGAAGCAAATAAGGAAAAAAGAACCTCTGCCTTTGGGAACTGACACTATCCACAGTCTAATTCTTCTTCCTGACCTGTAGTAAGACATATCTGTTCTTACTGGCCTATCTACACTGAAATAATACAATGTTTCGCATGGAGACAAAACTCCATTTTTCATGGACTAGAAAAGATAATGGTGAAATGAAAGTACAAACAGCGAAAACACAGACAACTTGATCTGGACAGTTTAAAATATTTTATCTGAACCCTTTTTGATGATCTGTCAGCTGATCTTGCTTCTTTGATTCTGCAGTCAGAAAATAATGTCCTTGTTCTGATATTTCAACTTCCTGTCACAGCTCATCCTTTTCAGATTCATTTGACTGAGAAAGTTATCAATCCTGTGGTGTAATCAATATATACTAGTCCTTGCAGCTGTCAGTGTTACCTGAAGTGAGTCTCATGCATATTAATGCTGAAATTTTATTAAAGCTTTTGTACAGATAGTATGATACCTGGTAGGACACTAAGGAAGAGAATAGGAGACAACAGGACTTGTAAGTGAGAGTGGTGCAAATGAAAAAATGATGGTGGAAGTCCTTTATTCATTGTTCAATTTCTGTTTCTTGATGGAGAAAAAACAGTACCAAAAAACCCCCCCAACCCTAAACCTCAAGCCTGTGAATAATTTCAGCTTCCCTTCAATAAATGATAACCAGTTTGATATTTCCCACTTTAATTGCTGATGCATCAAATAAAATATTAATTACTGCTCTTGCATATTATGCAGGACAGCTGGGAGTCTGTTACAAACATACTGCTGCAAGATTTGATACTGCTGTAAGAGTCAGGTCATTTTGAAAAGGGGTCTCTGGGGATGAGCAGGAGTTTTTATGAACTCCTGGTGAATTGGAGAAGACAGTAGAAATTAGAGTGATTTCATTGGTTAGGTCAGCAGAGAGAGGTGGCTTGCAGGCTGCACACTAATGTCTATGCTGCCTTCAGGTCTGTCAGCTGAAATTAATGACTCACTGCAAACTAGAAAGGACTGTTTTCTGTGAGCTGCTGGGGGATAAAACAGCTTTGCAAGGTCACATTCTGTGCACACTGTTCCTCATTAACCTCCGCCTGGCCTAATCATCAGTGAAAAACAAAATCCTCATGTAGACATATGATAAAAGGCAGTAATATCTGATTATATTTGAGACCAACAGGAGGTAGGAGAGCTTATTCTATGAACAATGTATTTAGCTAGATAAGACCTGGCAGAGCAAACATGGGTTTTAGTGGAATTAATGGAAACAAAACATGAATACATTTCATATCTAAGAATAGAGTATGATCCCACAATATTCACTTTATAATGTGCATTTCTTTTTTCAAAAATATATTTCATATGCATTTCAACTTGCTTTCTTAATTTTCCACTGTTCATCGATATTAGCTGAAAAAAAATATTTTCTGTATCTAAAATGATAGATATCTAAATTATCTAAATTATTAAAACAACCACTTTTTTTTTTTTTTTTGTTCCATTGAGATTGCTCAACAAGAGAGTTCGTAATAGGAGAGAAGAGAGGAAAACACTCTGGCAGAGACTTTCAGTTCTTTGCCAGAAGAGACTATATTTTGACCTTTAGCCAAGATACTAATCCCAAACCAAATCAAAAGTTATATTCAAAAAAAAGCACCACATTGTGTCTTCATTTTTTCCAGAAATTGAGACTTGGTGTTAAAGATCTTCAGATAGGAAAGGAATTGTGTGTCCCTCAAGGGACTGAGAAGAAAGCACATAAACCAAACTTAAAAAAAAATCCATAAATATTTTAGAGCTAGGGATGTTGCAGACTAAAAAAAAAGCCTGAATAAAGGTAAAATAATCAAGATTTATTTCAAATAATAACACATGCTTAGTCAATGCAGTAGAAAATAGATCCTGTTCACAGAATATGGATGGACATAACGATATTTCAAATACCACATTCTTAGCCAATGAACTAGAAAATGTGCATAGCTCACATGAGATACACTGGGATAACGATGTTGCCCAGTTGTCAGTGAATTAAGCCAGGCACTGTACACACAGTGACAGCCCATTTTCCAGTGAACTCAGACAGCTGCAAAGCGGCCATGTTTTGGCAGCCCCTTGGAGCTGCAATCTTTCTCAGAAAGGAAGACACTCCTGAGAGCTCCTCAGGAACTTCCAGCTTTCTCAGTTTACCGCCTTCCTAGTGGGATGCTCTGGGCTCTGAATACATTTGAGTATGCTGGTGGGAATTTTTGATTTGACCTATTGTACCTTATAAAATAGATATCCTCATTCTCTCTGAAAAAGTAATGGGAATCTGGTATTTAATATGCTGTGTAAGAGCAGTGCTTTCCTTTTGTTTTTCCTTGCTTTTTAAGATTTCCATAAAGCATTATTTAAGATAAATAGTGAATTTCAAGAGCTCCCTGATATCTTTTTAATATAAGTATGAGTTAGAGAAAGAGTTTGCCGCTCTTTTGATCACATTGGAAAGGATCAAACATACTCAGTGAACTTCGTTGTTGTTCCTAAATTGAAATATAGGGAGCCATTTTGTTGTCATGTATCATAATAAGTGAAAGCATACCAAGCAGTGATTTTTCAGCATATATTATATGTTACATATTTCTGCTTTTATAGAATTATTGTGCTTGCCTAATGCTTCATTAACTCCATTCTGGAAGGTCATGTCTTTTGTACTGGAACAGCACGTTATGAACTATTATGGTTGACAACAGCGAGTTATAATGTTGGAATAACACAGTAGTGTTAATCACAGTGATTCTAATAGGATCTGACAGGGAGAGCATGTGAAGGCTGTGCAGAAGGTGATTATCTAAAAACTCCTACTCCCCAGAACATTTGCAAGGATGTTTGCACAGATCTGCTACTCACAGAGAGTTTCTCTAGAATAAAATCTGTGGTGCTGGAAAACAGTTGTGGAAACAAGTAGAGCCTTGCCAGAAAAAGAGATCTACACCTTTTACAACTGATATAAATTGATGTTTCAAGCATTGCATCCTTGTCGTTTCTTGTTGAAAAAAGACAGTGAAGAAGAGATGGTCCAGATTCATCCTGGTGCTATCTTCCAGCATTTTACCATGATGCCGAACTAGGGGGAGTCCTTTAGCTCGGGCTGCTCCACAGACGGAGGGCAGCTTTATGGCTACCTCAACTGGGTGTTGCTGCTGGACGCATCTCTCTCTGTATCTTCATGAAAACCAAATGGAATAGGATAGATAGATAGATAGATAGATAGATAGATAGATAGATAGATAGATAGATAGATAGATAGATAGATGGATGTCTAAGCTGGGAGGCTGAGTGAAGTGCCCAGTGTTAGGAAAGAAAACATCAGGTCTGAGAATCCACTGCTGCTGTTTTCTTCCCCACCCTCCCACTCACTTCTCAGTAACATTGCTGCCTTTGGTCTCACACTTCCCTATCACCTGTTAGTTGTCAGAAGCAGCACTGCCTCTGTAGTTTTAAACAAAACAAAACAGTTCAAAAACTTAAGTAACTTAATTCTTTGAACAGAAAGCAGTGCTATCTCTTGCGATGTACGTGTTACCAAATGCTGGCAGAAAGAAAACTGATAAAATGGGTGCAGAAATTTAGGAATATTACCTAATTCTCAGATAGCAAACAGTAACATCCCTTAAAAGCATCAGAAATGAGAATGATGGGCACACTTGCAGTGTGAGTGCCATTTTGTCTTTGTATCAGGATGCCCAGCTGTGTGCCTCAGGTTGGTGGCTGCAGCCACAATGCTCAGGGCATCAGTGTGCTCAGGGCATCCCAGTGCTCAGAGCATCCCCGTGCTCAGAGCATCCCCGTGCTCAGGGCATTCCAGTGCTCAGGGCATTCCAGTGCTCAGAGCATCCCAGTGCTCAGGGCATCCCAGTGCTCAGGGCATCCCGGTGCTCAGAGCATCCTAGTGCTCAGGGCATCCCGGTGCTCAGGGCATCCCGGTGCTCAGGGCATCCCGGTGCTCAGAGCATCCTAGTGCTCAGGGCATCCCGGTGCTCAGGGCATCCCGGTGCTCAGGGCATCACAGTGCTCAGGGCATCCCGGTGCTCAGGGTATCACAGTGCTCAGAGCATCTCCGTGTTCAGGACATCCCCGTGCTCAGGGTATCCCTGTGCTCAGGACATCCCCGTGCTCAGGGCATCCCGGTGCTCAGGGCATTCCAGTGCTCAGGGCATCCCGGTGCTCAGAGCATCCCAGTGCTCAGGGCATCCCGGTGCTCAGGGTATCCCGGTGCTCAGGGCATCTCGGTGCTCAGGGTATCCCCGTGCTCAGGGCATCCCCGTGTTCAGAGCATCCCAGTGCTCAGAGCATTCCTGTGCTCAGAGCATCCCAGTGCTCAGGGTATCCCGGTGCTCAGGACATCCCAGTGTGGCTCTCGGGTTGCGGGGCTCTGAGCACTGCGGGGCCCTGCAGACCGACAGCATCTCATCCCAATCCTGCAAACAGTGGTGACAAAGTGACACCTTCCGGCCAAAGAGAAGATTTGCACAGCGCCCAAACCCTCCTGTACCTCGGATGGTGCAGGCGTTGCAAGAGACCGATTATTGTCTCTCCTGCAGTCTCTGTTTGCTCTTGAAATATTGATAGCTAATTGCCTTCTACCGGATACCATTGAACCGCCTGATGCTGGCAATCATAATACTGTACTGCTGGTATTGGCCACTGATGCTTTCGAATTGGGCTGAAATAAATCAATGCCAACCACTTTTTAATCCCTTATGAATATTCATTTAAAAGCAAATGAATATTCATTACCTAAGGACCTGGAGACGGTAAAGATCTGAGAGATGTGTGGTAATTGTAACATCATTACCTTGTCCTAATGCTATGTGGAGGGTACAGAAATGCTCCATGTGACACACACTGAGCTTCTCAAGAAAAGTGGGGTTCCACAGATTGTGACACAGGTGCCAAAGACCAGCACCCAATTTCTTTCACAGTTTGAAAATGGATGGATAGGTAAGGCTGCTGAGTGTCTGAAGCATTCCAGGATTATCTAGTTAGTACAAACTTTATATTATTCTTTCTATGTACTGAATTTGCTAGAAGTCTTTAAAAAGTCTATCCTTGATTGAAATGTTGCCTATCAGCACGGGCATTGATGAACAGAATTGGTGGTGAGAGCAGGTAATAAAGTAAGATGGGGTTTTGGTTGGTTGACTCAGCTGTGTCAGTTCTGTACCTTTACACCAAGTGAGAGCTTATGAACTGCTGTAATGGAAAAATACTATTCTTCTAAACATGACCTGGAACTTAATAACTCAGTGAAATTGCTTTGACTTGATGTAATAACAGAAAGCGGGAAAATGAAATAGACTAGAACCTTATTTCTCCTAAGCTGAGTGGTTGGGCATGTCAGTGGTTAAAAATATCCCCAAAAGAAAAAGTAAAGCAATCAGTCAATGTTAGTAGTATACTGATAACCAAATAACAGACCATGATCATGCTTCTAGTTCAATGTTGGTGCTTCGCCACTGCCCTTAATTTTAGCTGGGTGTACATTATAGATCTTTCCCCTTGGGGATCTCCAATTATTCACCAAACCTCTGTATGGAAATCTCATTTCCACTTACAGGATTTTTTCCAAATGCTATGTAAATATTGTCTGCTTCCAGAAATCTCTTCTCCTATATTCTTTTCAGCAACAATCTCTGTCTGCTGTCTTTCAGTAAAACCACAGCACCATGTCTCATCCTAGGCTGCATTTTTGTCTTTTAACCGTGTCTCTGTGTTCCTTCCATTCAGTGATGATAATGAATAACTCTTCATAATTGAGTGATACTGGACGATTTCAGTAAGAAATTGAGTGACAGCATGTGCTATCATCTATTTCTTCATCATCATTAGTGCTACAGCACTGACAAGGAAGCAGTATTTTTACTTCAGTTATCAAGTTTTGATAAACAGGATGTAGGATTTCTTTCATTGGTGCTTTTTGTTTAATTGCCCAGTAGTTTAAATACATAATTTCCTGACAAATTCACATCAAGCGTCATTTCATATTTCTTGACTGGCTTCCCCCTGTTAAAATAACTTCCAACCTGCCTCACTTGCTCCCTGCATTTTGGGGCAGGGAGTTTACCATCTACCCTTTTGTAGCTTTCAGCATTGTGCTAGAGGAATTTCCTTTTCAGAGGCTGAGAGTCAGCTGTTAGGTTCATGGTGAACAGGGGCAAGGAATTTTTGTGACTGTTTTACTATTGCAGAAATAGATCTTCCATTTCTCCATAAAAACAACATAAAACCTTTTTTTCAGGATAAATTAAGTGTAGGCTACATTGGTCAATGAAATCGTCAGATTGACAAACGAGTCAACAGAGCTACACCACCAGATCCAAGCCTGAATCTGTTTTTTGATGTCCAAGTCCTAGTAAGCAATGACCAAACAGGTTGCACCAGTGCCTTAGATGCTTTTACTCTGATCTAACTCTAAGCAGATAGGGTATAAATATATACCTACTTACAAGGTACATCTTCAAAGCACTGTGCAACATGAAGTAAGTTGCTTTTATGAATAGATTTATTAAAGGAAATTATAATCTTGAATGCCTATTTGTGAAGTACAAAATTATGAGAAGTTTAGGTTGCTTGATTTCCTCCCACACATATACATAATGATTTAGCTCTTTTTTGTGCAGACTGATTAACAGAGAGGTAATTATGAATTTTTACACTATATGATGGACCTAGGATCAATCTCCCAGCTGGATCTTAAAGTAGAAGATTAGATTTCATCTTTTGCTAAGATTTGTGGAAGAGAGATGAAAAAGCAAGTAACAGTCTTAAATCTGACTATATTGCTGCTTCATCTTGCATGAGAAGTCTTTACTTCCAGAAACAGCCCCAGTCTTGAAAATCACCAGTGGCAAATATTGATTATTTGAAAAACTGTAAAATCTCAGAAGTATATTTGCCTTACCTATTGCCAACAATTGAATGGCATATGCTTTAAAGAATGATACATTTTACATTCAGTGTTTTCAGCAGAAGGGGGAGGAATAGTATTGCTTAAATGATTGTTCTCATCACTTCAGCCTCCGGCTTTTTGACTCCTGCTAGAAATTTACTGTCAATTAACTCAGTGGGCGAGGAGCTTGGTAAGTTTATGACAGCTGTATAGGAAAAAAAGAGATTTTGTGGCTTGTTTCCGGGACAGTGTTGGAAAGGAGACTCAGCCTTGTAAAATATTGGGTCTGGCTGGGATGAGTCAACATCCTTCACTGCAGGCCATACAGCGCTTGCTTTAAAATTGTGGCTAAAGCAGTGTTGATAATACAGCAGTGTTTGGGCCACAGCTGAACAAAACTTGCATAGTGTCAAGGGGTTCTCTTTCCTACCCTAACTCCCCAGCGAGTAAACTCGGGGTGGGCAGGACATTAGAAGGCCACTTAGCCATGACAACTCTCTAACTAACCAAAAGGAATATTCTTCTCTCTAACTAAAGGAATATTCCATTCCATAGAGCATCCTTCTCTACAATAAAGGCTCAGAGAAAGGATATGAGATATGACAGAGGACATGACACTTGCCTTCTCAAGCAACTGTCACACATGCTGAGGCCCTGGTTCGCAGAAAGCATTTGGATGTCTGCCCACCAATGGCATGCAGCGAATGCATTCCTGTTTTTGCTCTGCTTGAATGCACAGCCTTTGCTTCCCCTATTAAAATGTCACTGTCTTGATGCCAGAGTGGTTTTACCTGCCTTCCATTTCCTCCATGTCTCACAGGGAAGCAGAGGGAGAGAGCAGCTGCGTGGGTTTTTGGCTTTTGGCCAGGGTCAAACCACCCCCACAGCCAGCTACCCAACAACAGGAAAAACATAGACTTTTGGAGCATGTACCCCTAATACAGCTCTTCTAACATAACAAAAACAATTGAGGAAAAGAAAATCAATAGCTTTTTAATTGTCTCTTCTAAAATATTTATTACTTCTCCTCATATGAAAAACCCCAAAATACAAAGTGATATGGGTGAAGAATCATACTTACATTAGCAAAGCCATTGGTACCTTATTAAGCTAAATACATGGTTTTCAGATGGTATTTTTCACTGGGAAAAATTAAAAAATGGGCAAACTGTATGTTAGCTTTTCTTGATCTAAAGAGTCTTCTAGTTCTAAGTGGTGACAAACACAATAATGAAAAAAAAATCTGTATTATGCAGTTTTTCTATAATTATTGCAGCATTAACCCTACAGTAAGGGAACGACCAAAATTTCAGCATTTTTCTGCTGCCCCTGGCATATCACCAGTATAAGAAAGAGTATGAGACCATGGCAGGCACACAGTGATATGCTTCAGGGATATCTGCCATGATTTGACCCATCCTTGGATTAGACTGTCCTTGAGACAAAGGCTCTAATCAGTACTTTTCATTTGTGAATTTACATAGTTAGTTTTTAAGCTTGTTTAAGCTTTGATATTCACAATATGCTGCACCAGTCAGTTCTCAGTTTAATGACATCTCGTGGGAAAACTACAACCTAACAATGTTACAATAGCTAGCACATAAACTAGCTGCTGTTTTGCTTCTTTCAACTTCTGTTATCTGCCGCTTAATCTTGCTTAAAATGTTTTTCTTCTACAACTCCGAGAACTCATTTTCAGTTTCATAGTTAACTATCAGTGGTCTTATCAGCACACTGAGCACCCTTCTTGCTTTCATTACTATGTTGAACATCGTGGATCTTGGTGTTGATCCCTGCACATTATTCATATTCTTCTGTTTCTTGTTAAACCAACTGTTATTCTATAATAGGTCTGTTGCTTTTCCCCCTAGTCTTGGGGCCTTGTAAAAATTTTTTGGAGTCCAATACACCATTTCACTCTTTCCATGAGCTTGTTTTCCTTCAAATAACTCCTATACTGACTCTTCCTCAGTGTACCATCTATACTCATGTCTGCTGATTTTACTTTTTACTGATGTACCAACGAATCTAAGCATGAAGACCTATCACCTGAAAGATTTCTTTCCAGATGCTTTCCAAACTTTAATTAATAATGAAGAAGGCAGGCTCTGACGTGAAGGAAAGGTTTTTCCAGATGTCTTACCTTTCTTGCGCTTCTGTGCTTCTTTGGTAACAGGAAGATGTTTTTCTAAAAGAACTGCTCTGAAGGGTGCTTGAATTCACCCCCGGTGTTAGCTTTTGCTGTTCATCACTCTTGAAATCTATCAAACACCTTCCATTTCTTCGGCACACATCTTTGCCCATGCCTGTTATCACTGGCTCTCCTTTTTGAAATCCTGTAACTTCTGCCTCTTTGCTCACTTATGATGTTCTAAGGGTGACATTAATGTTCCTCTCTTTTCCTGCAGGTTATGCTCGCTTGCTTGCCCCACCTAGCTGCTGAAACAATGGCCAGACAAATGGCTCATTTGTAGTGTGGTTTGTCCATGCTGTGATGGAAGAGCATCACAGAGTATTTGAACTTACCCATCTTTTTTCGGAAGAGGTTACCAGGAGGACAACATCAAAGGCACATCATAAAGCTTTTGTAAAGGGTATCTGTGACCTTGCAAAAGCATACATAAAAACTCTCTAAATTCAAAGGAAGAGTCAAATGATACACACAGTTGTTTTGTTTGGTTTTCTGTCACTCAACGTACATATTATGACCGTGATCTTAGAACAGGCCATTATGTTGTGCAAAGATAGCTTTTCTTTGGGTACTCTTGTAACTGTCAGCTAATGCATATTGTTACTGTATATGTAAGATGTGGCAGAAAAAATATTTGTACTGTTGTTAAAATTTGGTATATGTTTTATCCAGTAGAAAACTGTCAAGTCTTTGGCATTAAATTTTGCACAGGAGTGACTACTGCACAGCACTTGGGAGCAAATTCTCCCTTCTCTATAAAGCCACAACTCTTCCCTTTATTCCACCATTTACCAGGACCTTTTCCTTTGCATGCAGTAAGGTAACAGCGCCCTAAAGTAGCTCACAGGTAACTTTATGACAACTATGCTCCTGTTGAACAAAGTGAGCATGTCATCCTTAGGATCCTAGATCTGATGTGCTCTGTTATCATTACAAGCTGAAATAAGCAGCTGATACAATTCTTTCCAAAATGTGAGTTAGGACAAAACCTGCTCTTCCCTTCTTTGCACATTTTTCTTACTAGCAATGCCAGAAAGCCAGAAGCAACGTAAAACTTTTCCAAAGGTAGGGAAGTCCAAAGGGTTACATGAAACAATATTCAGAATATTTATTAGTTCATATGTCTGCACTGTCAAAAACTGAGGCATGGCAGAAGTTACAATCACCTGAACTGCTTTTAAGTGTTGTATTTCCTCATGATGACACTTCAGAGCATACAGATAAGTGCAGATCCTTCTGTCTAGCCTGATGTAACAAAACTGATCAGGCAGCTCATTTTCCCAAGTTAACTGATCTGACAGAAACACTTTTATTTACTTCTCCAAAAGCAGGCTGTGCTTTTGAGTTGTGTTTTCTAGGTAGTGTCTATACGTACGCAGACGGAAAAAGCCCAGTAAGAACTTTTACATACACTCAATGCATGTTAAAAGGGTTAAAACCAGAAGACTTGGTGAGGAAGAAGAAACAGTTTTGCTCAAAGTGACCTTGCTGCTGAGAATGCTGAAATGGCCAGTGCGGAAAAACTCCCATTTCCTACGCCTACTGCTGCTGCTCATCCTCTGAGAAACAGACATCACATGGAGAGAGAAGACATCCATAGACATGTACAAATGCTGTTGTTATATGGCAGAAAGCAGTGAGGCCTCCACTGTCCACTAGGATAAGCTGAGCCTGATGGAGCCTCTGTCCCTGCGTGTCTCTGCTGCCCGGCCTTGTTAAAAAGGTAATGAAATAAATCTACTCTCTGCTTTTTGTCTGTGGTTTAATGGTTGTCCTTCAGTATTTTGAAGTGTTGACTCCACACTTGACTTTTCTGAATTGGTGGTTTTATTTCCTGGGATTTGGATTTCTTTCTTACCACTTCTTTCCTTCGTTTCTGTGTCATAGAAGTTAGAGGTCGCAGAGATTTGTGTGAACTCTGAGCAGAACCACTGCGCCTGAACCTTCCAAGGTTGTTCCTGACACAACAACTGCATGCAATGGCTGAGCTATGTGGCAAACTGAGCTAAGCTCACCAAGAGAAACACATCACTAAAAGAAAGACCCTAATTCCCAAGTTTCAAAAGGTACTCCATGACCTTATTTGTCTGACAGTCTTAGAGGGAGCTGTAAGTAATGTAGAGGCTAATGTATTTAAAATATCAGACATGATTACTCGCTCTTTATCCACAGAAACAGAATTAAAGCAAGTAAACAACAGTTGTTATGCAATATGCAAAGGCTATTGCTATTTTACTTGCACTGTGGAGATGTTTTCTTTCCAATCCATGGTATGTACTTGAGCTGTCAAGTTGTTTGGGGTTTTTAAACAATACTGCTCCAACATGTTTTCCTTTATGTTCTTGGAAGTATTCATGCATTCAGAAGACTTGTGACACTTAACAGCAAAGGATAGAAGTCCTCTTATTCCTCTCTTTTGGAACTACTCCAAACTTTGTCTCCCTCTGCTATTATTCTCTATTTTCTACATACTGCCTTTTAAAGGGCAGATTTTTTAAAAACACAATAGAAGAGTACTTGGTATTACAAACACATGGATTCACTTTTACTCTATGGCAGCAACTTCTCCACCAAGTGGTCTTGGCTGCACATCCTACATCTGCTTAGGATGGGACCATTTATTGGTAGCAGTTAGCTTTAGTCTTTCCTGTATTTGTCCAGACTCATCCTTCTGTACAACAAACTCCAAGCAGCAGAAATACAGGTAATGGTACTGTATCCTCTTCCAAAGGTCTGCCTGCCAGGTAACTGTCCTCTGCTAGGGGGAAACAAGCTCACAAAAATTCAGAACTGCCAAAGGAGAGACCAAATATACACTTGCTGCTGTGCAGTTTAATTTATCTAATTTAAGCTCTTCTGGCAAATAAAGCAATTAGCAAGGTATGTTACTTAACACAGCAGAAACAGTATGCATACTAACAAAATGTCCTATTATGCCTTCATGGCCATAGGAGGTGGCAACCTAGTAAAATACCCCTAGGTGTTCCTTCAACTGATAATTGCAAGGAAAAAAAACCCAGTGCATACTTCAATTGCTACGGCAACTGCAGAGATTTGTCTTCATGGGAAGACAAACACCATGTAAATATGTTTTGGTATCTTGCGCCTTATAAAAAAAATTAAGGCTGATGCAGGCTGATATTTACCCTGCTTAATCCAGATTCTATTCCAGCTGCTATTTTCTACTGGTAAGCTTTAGCACCACCTCCCATTAACAGTGAAACACTGGATGCAAATTTCTAACTTACATGTCCAGGTTACAAAGGATGACTCTACACTGAATGCAGTTATGTGCATTTAAAAAGGAATTACTCAGATTTTACTTTATCTTTGGGAATTCTCATCTAGAAGGTTAGAGATCTAACTAAAGGTAGTTGAGTAATCAAGCAAATGAGTAGTCTGGGTCTAGAGATCTGAGAGTATCGGAAAAAAAATTTAAAAAAAAGGAGTTTGTTTCTCTAAGACACCAGACATAAGAACAATCACTTTATGGTTAAATTTATTGAAATTATTTCTAAGTACACATATCAATTCACACTACTTATAACTACTATCCTCATTATCTGATATACAAACAAACAGAGGGTATTTCCATTTGCTTAAGCAATACACAGAAACAGTTGAGTGAGTACAGAATATAGAATCAGAATGTAAAATAAGGCAAGCATGAAAAAAGCATTAGGCTTAGTAGTCTTTCACTAGAAAGACAGATTTTGCTGTCAAGTTTCAGAGGAAAACTTTTAACAAACATACTGCAAAAGAGAAAAACAAAATTAACAACAGTAAACAAATTTCTTCCTTCAAGGCACTGTCAACTTTTAATGGCAATCTGAAAATAATTCAGCAAGTCAGTTGATAGCAATATTACCAGAAATAACAAAAAAACCATCAAAATCTCTTTGGTTAAATATAAAGCTGAATGAAAAAACAAAGAAGATGAAGTTTCTGTAAGTAATTCTGGACATGACAGAACAAACATTATACAACTACAAAAATGAACTCAATTGCCAACAGTAAATTTTGACAAGACTTTCAGTTAGAAGCTGTAAAGTTTGGAACTTGGTTTATTTTTTCAAAAACAATTATATATGCACTTTCTAGCATAATAAAGTAACAAGACTAAAACTGTTAAACTAGCAGAGAAGTACTTTCTAAGCATGTAACTTCTAGCTCTCTTATGAGACATCTCATTTCGCTTTGTGCTTTAGTCTGCCCAAGGGTTCAGCAATGGCAGATTGTGTTCAGCTGCTGTACAGGACTTCCTACACACTGAGTGGTCCAACTGAAAACATGTTTTCTCCTACAGATTTCCACTCAGTCTTCCCTGTACATGCCTAATTGCAAGTCATCTCAGCTTCTGCTGTCTGTCCCTCAGGACCCCTATGAAATACAAATATGCAGCTCCTTCCCATGTCCCTACACCGTTCTCAACTGGTTGCTTCCTCATTATCTGCACCTTCCTATTTTGGGGGAGCTTCCAGCTAAAACTGAATCATCACACATCTTACTATGGTTAGACAACATGCACTGGGGTAGCTCAACACTTAGGGGACCACTTGTCTCAAAAACCTCCCCTACACTTAAGGTACCAAACAATCAGTTTCTTTTCAATTTTCATTGCTCAGCAGTCACCACTCAAAAGTTCTGAGCCACAATTTAAAGGCAGAATGTAAACCTCACTTTCTCTGGCTGAAAAAAGAGTTAGAGGCACTTGGATGATGATTCTTGTAGCAACATCAGTACTGAAGAGTCTTCCCTCTCTTCCCCGGGATTACACGCATAGAAGGACCTACAGCTAATCAATTTTATTGAACAACGGCAGGGTAATGCATACTCCATACTAAAGAAATTTTAATACAGTTCTATTTGAACCCCCAGTTTGGAAGCTCTTCTAATATTTGTCCATCTTCAGTAGGAATTTGGTCTCACAGCTGCTTGTGTCTACTTTGGACCTAAGGGCAGGAAGAACTGGCAGTGAAGCAGCTTGAAGCATTAGGAAACAGCCCTTCAGGATTCTTTTGCAGATTTCAACCTTTTCCTCTAAGAAACTGGTAAGGCTTTTGCTGGTCTAAAACCCAGTAAAATATCCCCTCTTGCAAGAAAGTTTTAATCTTGGAAGACAGGATTTGCCAAGCAGTTGAAGTTGTTAAGACTCAGTCTACCCATGTAAGTCAGTTGTTACAGATTAATGTTTTGTTATTAAAAGTAATTTTGTGGAACCTTATACTTAGCTCCAACTGCTGTTTGAAAGAAATTTCAGAATTGTTTTGGATCTTATTTGGTATATACTGGCTTGAATGAAGTAAAAAAAAAAAAAACCAAAACAACACAATCACTGCCTAGGGTTTTGGGTTTTTTTTTAAAGTTATGAAGTTTTCGTTCCATTCAATGCTAAGATTATAAAGCAACTGAAATGGGAATGTTTTGAACATACACAACACATACTTCTCAAAAGATAAATTTCAAGATTTCCAGAGCTCCTTGCAGTACTTGGACCAAAAAAAGTAAGGTTTATGCCTTTGAAGTTGACCATTAATTATGCCAATTACTTAAGATTTACCATTTAATATTGCTTGTTATTCCCCTCTGTAGGGTAGCCCAAAAGGGTTTGAACCTCAGAGAACATGCATAGAATAAAACCACTTCCAATGATGAAAAACTACTTACCAACATAAAAATAAACACCAAACCCCTGAGACAAAGCAAGCAGAACATGCCACAGGCAGGTCAACGTAAAGCTACAGTTTCAGCAGCCAATCTAACCAAGCTAACAGAGTTCTGACAGATCTAAGATGCATTGCTTCTAAAATCCATGCTCAATCCAGGTTTTCCCTGCTAATGCTGCAAAAGACTATTTGTACGACTTGCCTATGTTAGCCAAAACTTTATAGCCCAACTGCGTGATTGGGAAGGAATGCTACGTGAAGGTAGAAAAATGTTACCATTTCTGATTACGTGGTGGGCTTTTTTCCAGACAGTATCTAACCTCATTGTCACTGCAAAATATATTAATGCTGCTTTAAACAGAATGTAATTCTTATATGTCTAAGTAACACTATCTTTTTTTACTATTTAACTGCCTACAAGAAACAAACTACTACAAACTCTAAAGTGTGCCAAACAATATACAGAAGTAAAGCTTTTGAAACTGCCAGCATTTACCTGCAACAATAAAAACACTCATATCAATGAGAAATTAATATAAAAAACTGTAGATGCATTCTGGTTTTAATAGTGCATAGAAACTCCAAGGCAAAATACAATAAACACAGTATCTAAGCAAGGGGAATCTTTATCCATATTCACTCCTTACAGTCACACTTCTCATTGTGTCTTATTTGGACGTTAACTTGTAGTTCTTCAAACTGGAAAATCAATTATGAAAAACAAAAAAGCACCGATCAGACTGGATTTTGTCTCTCATCACCAACAAAACAGCCCATGCTAGGATTTCTGGTATTTTTCAAACTCAGTAAGAAACACTAAGATAGAAAAAATAAAGAAAGGGAATTAAATCTGTTTTATCTCTTTGGTGTTTTCTACATTCCTTGACAGTCAAAGAAAAATGACCAATACAAAGAAATTCTGTTTAGATGTTTGTTTTTTTTTTCCTTTCACTTCCTATGGAGTCTGCAAACACTGCCTTTTTCCTTACATTTTTATGAAAAGACATTTTTCTGAAGTTTTTACTTCTTCCTCTCAAAATTAAAGTTTTAATTATTTCAAACACAGGCAAGGGATGCAACCAACTGTTTTCTTATTAGCTGAACATTTTTCAGTTGCTGAATGCATAATGTAACTAAATGGTATTATGGCAACTCTCTCTTCTAAAGCAGTACCTTAAGTCAGTAACAGCAGTGTTACAATTTTTGTGTAAGAGAAGTAGTGCTATTCATATTGCTTTATCCTATTATCCTGAAAAATTTTGCTGCTCAAGACCCATTCTGTGCTTTGCAAGGAGTTTAAGAAACAAGTTTGCTGAAAGAAGTAGAAGTACCAACTAGACAGTATGTATGATCAGAAGCATATATAGGTATATTCCCAAAAATTCAGCATTCTGTATAAATTATAATAACCAAACTGGTTTTGCCAGCCCCAGAGAGTGCAGTAATTTGTTTAAGCATAAGAAATTATTGCATTTATAGTCTGAGAAGGTACTGTACCTCCATTACTTCTTTCATCTACTCTGAAATATCTGAGCTGTACGGTATTTAAGTGTTTAGCCTACTAAGGACTATAGTACAGTAGAACTCAGAATAAAGCTAAGAAAAGTTAGAATGAAGACATTTTACTATTCAGAGTAAATTGCAACTCTTAATACTTCATTTCAGTCCGGATAAAGATTCCCCTTTCACCATTTCTTTGGTAAAAACAGCTGCATTGCATTTGTTTCATCAGCTGGTAAAAGGCATTTTCTTTGGTGGAAATACTTTTTTGATCTTACATGTCCACTTTTGCAACACTCAGATAATACGTCCACTCTATATTAACCACTTATTCAGTGAATACAACACTAGTTACAGTTTAGGAGATAAAAATCAAACAGACCAATCATAAGCCAACAGTAAGGCTAATCATGTAAAAAAACATCTACTACTAGTAAAACAACAACGTGACAGATAAAGGTCTAAATGCAGTATATCATATCATCTGTATAAAATGAGTAGCTTCAGAGTTATTTTAAAAGCATCTTAATTCTCAAATGTAGAGGACTTTACTTCAAAACAGTGAATGTTTAACATGCATAGCTGCATACATCTTCTGTAGCTTTGTGATGATTTCCACTTCCATTGGCTTAAATCTCCTGCAATAAAAAAGAACAAACACATTTCATTATAATATGAATTCTGTTATCTTGCTGCTTAGTATTTTCCTGTATTTGTTTGAAAATAAACTTCATTTTAATCAATACAGAATTTTTTTTGAATGGTTCAATTTGCAAATCAAATCATAGAATTATTTAGGTTAGAAAAGGCCTCCTAACACCATCAAGTCCAACCATTAACTCAACACCACCACATTCACCAGTAAATCATAACCCTAAGTGCCACATCCACACACCTTCTGAGCATGCCCAGGGCTGATGATTCCATCACTTCCCTGGGCAGCCTGTTACAATGCCTGACGCCCCCACCAGTGAAGAAGTTTTCCTAATATCCAATCTAAACCTCTCCTGATACAACTTGAGGCCATTTCCTCCTGTTCCGTCACTTGTTACTTGGAAGAAGAGACCAATCCCCACCTTGCTACAACCTATTTTCAGGGAGTTATAGACAACAACTGGCATTTACCATGTTAAGACATTAAAACTTTTTGACACTGTATATGAAGACAAAGCAGATGATTCTCAGAGAAGAATCCTTATTTACTGACTGAGTGCTATGAGTCGAAAGAACTTTGTAAGAATGGAACCTCAGATCTAACACAAGATAAATCCTTGTGTGCTGGTTTTGACTGGAATAAAGTTAATTTTTTTTCACAGCAGCTGGTACAGGGCTAGGTTTGGATTTGTGTTGGAAGCAGTGTTGATAGCACAGGAATGTTTTAGGTATTGCTCATCAGTGCTTACACAGTCACAAGGCCTTGTCCTCTCCTCACCAGCAAGGAGGCTGGGGGAATACAAGGAGTTTGTACAGCCAGAGCACCTGCCCCAGCTAATCACAGGGATACTCCATCCCACAGGGCATCATGCTCAGCATTGTAAAGCTGACCGAAGAAGGAGAAATGGGGAGGGAACACACATTCAGTCATAGCATTTGTTTTTCTCATGAACCCAAGCAGCTATTATGCATGTTCGAGCATGATAAAGCCCTTCTTTCCTGAAGATAGCTGAACACCTGCCTGCCCATGAGAAATAGTGAATGAATCCTTTCTTTTGCTTCTGTGTTCAGCTTTTGCTTTCTTCTGTTAAGCTGTATCTCAGCCCCTGAGCTCACCCGTTTTTACTCATCTGATTCTCTTCCCCATCCCACCAGAGAGCAAAATCAAGTGGCTGCATGGTGCTGAGTTGCCAGCTGGGGTTAAACCTATGAGAAACAGCGACAATATAGTCTTGGAAAGTATTTGTTCTGGATCATTTTCTGAGTTGTTACTCTCTTTATGTGAACTCTACCTGACACATCTCCTTCTCTTCTTTAAAAGAAAGGGTATGGCAACAGTCTTTACTTGGGTAGATGGCTTGTAGTGAGGATGAACCAGCAGTGACATGAATGTGAAGTCATTCACACCTCTCATCCACAGACCAGAAGTTGAGGTGCCAGATGCAGAAGAGAAACAAGTATGTGTAGTGTCAACTGACAGACCATCATCTGACAGGCATTTCTGGATGGCATCAGTAGAAACAGTCTATAATCAGACTGTGAAGAGGGTAGAGAATCAGGAAGTTCACTATACAGCTTTCATGGGGCTACACACCCTCTGCTTCCTTATTCTACAACTAGTCCTTTCAATCACCATCTACTAAGCCCAGTCTTCTGCCCCAGACTCCTCTAATCCCTTGCTTCACCTCTCCAGTACTGTCATATTCCCCACTTACTATTACAGAGGATCCTTCCTCCATAAACTCACTTGACACTCAAATATAGCTGGAGAGAGTGGGAATTTGAACACAGCAGCACTTCTTATGCATCTCAGCAGCTACCCTGGCATTCACTGGATTCTTACATGATCAGGAGTCAAGCAGGTTAATCTGTGTCTCATTTTAAAGACTGCATGGGTTAACAGAACTAGTAAATCACAATGACAATCACAACAGAATTGAATTAAAACAAATTGGACTTGATTTCTTGTTCGACTGCATCTTACTTTACCTAAACAATTATTTAATTACTATGGTGCTCCCCCATAAAAAATAAGATTGGGATGGTACAGTGGACTTCTTTGTCCAGCATTAGGCTGCTCAAGAGAAAAGTTAACTCTGGTATGTCTTTCATCTCTTACTTACCTTTCAAGGAACCAGATTAACTTCTTCTTTGCCTAGAACTACTTTCGTTCCCCAGCAATGTCGTCTTCTGATTTACTATAAGAAAAAAGAGGTTACATTCCACTACTCAACTTGTAAGTGTAAGATAGCACAATTATTTCCAGTCTCCTTCTGGAATAACTGCAACTAGCTGTTATGCTGTGGATCACAATAAAGACTTGAATTAAAAGTTCTCTTGCTAAAAAAAAAAAAAAGTTTGTGATTCACTACACTCCCACCTAAATACACAGCTGGATGTGACCTTTAATCACAGCCTCATCAACCAAATACAGCTGTATTAGTCATCCCTTGACATAATAGACCAGACATGTTCCTTTGGAGCTACTCTCCAGTACACAAATCCATCTTCTAAACAGCCAGCAGTTGAAATAACTTTCAGTTCTTGAATCCAGGAAGTACATAGTTAAATAAATTTTCCTCTTATGTGTTTATCTAAGAATCCCACAATAAAGATGAAGGAGCTGTACAGAACCACATCCCGCAAGTATAAAAACATTACTTTAGTGCACTATTCTGTGTTACCATCCTGGTATTTTCAGCATGTTTACGAGAAGTAGGGCTGTGCAATAAAGACAATTACTCAATTTTCAACCCAAGACATATCCCCAAACAGTCAGCAGTATAATAGCATACTATATTCCCAAGACATACTCCCACTTTATGCTATAATTGAATTAGAGCTTTAAGTCTCTTCAGGTAAGTGGAAAAGCAAGAAAATGTATTTTCAGCTAGCAGTGAAAAAAGGAATGAGAAGGTGAATACAACACAGGGAAACAAAGAAGGTCACTGAAGCAAAAAAAAAAAAAAATTCAAGGAGGGAAAGCACTACTCAGAAGAAAAAGGGAGACAAACACAGGAGGAGAGAAGGGATCAAGGGGACAAAAACTAGAGTAGACTGGACACATCTAAAATGAGGAACTGCTGGGCAACTTTCCTCTTGTTTTAAGAGGTAAACAGGCTAGATAAGGGAATTAGGCTTCAGAGGACAATCAGAGAGAAGCATAGCATATTTTAGCAAACAAGCCTAAAGAAATACATGGCTCTAAGGACAGGGGAGCCAGCATTGGAGCACAGACACTCAAACAGCACAGTAGCAACAGAAGTGCCTGCATTTGCTCCTTTGGTTCCAGCAGTGCAGCCCAGGAAGCCCAAGCTACCAGCACAGTGTGACATCTCCTGAGAGGCTGGAGTTATCCCCCGAAACAGCCAACAATGCCAGCTCTCAACACCCCAGCCAACTACAGGCTTAGCTACAAGAGTTAGGGCTTTGACCACATGCAAGGGAGAGAACTGGATTTTAATATGGACAAATATACTTTGGAAAAAAAATCAGACCCACTTCTGTTATGCTTTCACCGGGAAATTATTTTCTTGCAGTTATACTCTTCTAGAATGAGCTTATAATGAGGACACATGGTGCCCTCACAAAAAACGCCCCAAACAAACCCAAACCAAAAAACCCCCCCAAACAAACCCCAAAACCAACACAAAACAAACAAAAAGCACATACACAAAAAATCTTAATCTCAAAATTAAGTGCCAGGTAGAAAGTAGTGTTCTGTTCACTTTGGAATTAGGAAGTCTTAAGAATAAACTGTTCTTTCATGTTCACCATCATCTCCCTTTCCAATGGGATCAACAACAAGGTATAATTTTGTACAACACCAATACATGTAAGAACAAATACTGAACTACAGTATAGAAGTTTTTTGCTTACAGTTGCTCAATTTGGTCAAATTCTCTTTCACCTTCTGCAGAACAAAAGAAGTATTAAGTATAAGTATCCATTTAATAAACAATAGAAAATGTCTTGTTTAGTACGCTTGCTCATTGTTTAATCAGAACAAAATATTTTTAAATTTTATTAGTGTTCTTAAATTCATATTTCAAATTACCTTGTTCATCTATTCAAGGGAATTACCTCCAAACTGGTGAAAAGGTTTATTTTTATAAAGTTTTATTAATCTGATTTTAATACAAATTGTATTATATATAGATTTATACATTTCTGTATTTTGAAATATGGGTAACATGCATTTATGTATGTATTAGACACATGCATTTTTCCTTCTTACTAAATTTGGTTAAAGAAACTTCTTCCATCAAGGCTACCAAGAACTGCTTCCATTCCTAAGCATTCCTCCAAAAATTATAGCCTCTAAATTCCCTTTTGTATTGTAAGAAAAAAATAAAACAAACAGGACTACATCAAACCTGTTATGGGTAGGTATTGCTTAATGAAAGCTCTTGGTATTGCAGTGTTTTAGAAGAAAGAATTTTACCAGAAATACAGATGTGAAAATGACACATCTTCATATATGACACACTATGGGTCATACCTTTCTACCTTTGGTTCTAATTTCAACAGAAAGCTAGAAATTAATTAAAAAACCCAAACTGACCAACCAAACAAAAAACCCACACCAAAACTTACCATCTCCTTTCCTTTTCGAATACACCTCGTAGAGGGCAATAGTAGTTACAAGAATAACAACTTCGACCACAACTGCTATAAAGGGTTTGAGAGGTGCCATGATGGACAGAACTTTAACTTCAAACCTCTTTTTACTGCTCCCTAATCTAAAAGCAGCTTCACACCAATATATACCACTATCTTCCTTGGTGAGCTTGAGTATCTCCAGACGGTTTACATTGGCAGATTGTATCTTAATTTGAAACTTGTTCGTATCAGAAGATGGATTAATGGCAACCTGAAAAAAATACATTGCAACTCTTATTAATGTAATGAGAAGGTGTTTAATCCAAGAGCATCATCAACATACAGCTCTGTATAGATATGAACAATGAGTTAGCAACAAAAGGCATTCGTGAAGCACAATTAGCCCACCTTAAAGGGAAGGATCTATTTCAGCTGGACACCCTGGTTCCCTCTAGACTCACTGGAGGAAAATACAAACTTTCAGTGGGCAAATTGTCTGAACTGTTTCAGTTTATTTAAGACCAGATAAAAAGCACCTTTGGCTCTCCTGACTGTCCAATGACAAAGGCATCCTCAGCTGCCAGATCTAAGGCACAGGTTTCACCATAGCACAACACATGTACTTGCAAGAAGTGGAAGAGAGTACTCTGCTTCACCGGGAAATATGCTGATACTCTTACAAGTCATTGCTAATCTCCATCAGTATAAAAGAGACAAATCTATTTACCTCCCCTCATCAGTTGACAGAAGCAGGCTAAACCAAAGTGTTTTAGGAAGCTATGCTTCCTAGATAGGTCATAAGGCTAGGAAATAGAATTACTTGTACCTGGAGAAAGTAAAGGGTCATACAACATTTTATAGGTGAAAGCACATCTCACTGTAAGATTATTTTTGTATCCAGTGGCAAGATTTGAAGAGTATAACCAGTATAAATACAGTAAAAACAAGTCTCTCAAAACCCAGCTGATTTGTTTATGCAGGAGTATGGCAGGGCTTTTTTGAAAAAAACATCATACAAACCAGAACAAAAACTACATCCCTGTAACAATAAATACTTGTAAATAATACAATTTTTTTTCCATTTCCATACAAAGATTTCCATTAAAGTTAATGGAAATGCAATTCGTAGAGCTTGCAGTAAAGAGTCATACTTCACAAAGTATCTGTACCTATTTTTTGTCACATTATTTTGTTTGGCCAACAGATGGAGACCTTACCAGCTCAGTTCCATTGGTCATATACCAGGTCCAAGCCATGGGAGCATACTCAGTTTTACAAATCATTACAGCTAGATCTCTTTCATAAGTGATGAGAGTCTTTTCTTTTCCTTCAATCTTTGGTACTAAGAACAAGGAAAAAAAACTCATTGAATGAGAGATACAGATTTTGATTAGTGTTACAAAAGAATATATTTAGATATTCATTTATAGTACTCCATTCACTTTTTCCACTTAAAACCCTCACGATTCTATCCTTCATAACATGTTGTAAATGAGGAGTCATTTCAGAGACATAATCTATGCAGAAGACTAGAGGAATCCTGTTTTCAATTGCTGTGTGATCTTGAAAGTTGCCAATTAATACCAAACATCAAGCGAAAAAAAATCAGATTGATTTCTACCCTTACCCATTTCCTCTTTCCTTTCCTTGGCAGCTGCAAGCTACATGCTTCAGTTCTAGTACATTAGAAACAAACATGTAATTTTTCTGCAGTTTCGCTCAATTTACAGAAACTGTTAGAACTCTATTCCAGCCACGATGTGACTTCATAATGTTATCTGACAAGTTGTACATACAGAGAACTTTTCTGTAACTATGAAAAAATTGCAGATTAATGGAGATTTGTAGTTACAAACATTTTCTGAGCTGAAGCAATGACTTTTGGGTGCATGCTAATAAAAAGGACTTTTGGTCCAATCTTCCTGAGGACAGAATACAGCCAAGAAGAAACAAAACATCAGTTTAACTTAAGAGCTACTTGCCCTAGCCATTGCAATTGCAGGTGCCCCACAAGCTTCCAAAAGCATGTGCCCAGAAAGGCTATTGAATGTATTGAGACTATCCCACAGATACTGTTAGAGCTTAGCAAATGCACTATACTGAAGCATGTATTTCCCTTTCCCCCTCCTTTCCCTCTTTATTAGGATGTTTACCAGTATGTTTTCCTCAGATCCATTCATTTCAAATTTTACTTCAAGTTTCATTGCTGTACTTTGTAAGTACAGATCTAGTACATACTTCAGATTTTATTGATCACACTAGACTAAACAGGCCAAGTATTTGCTTTCAGCAGTTAAGATGAACAATTTGACACAGGTTAAGATTGTTCTTGTCCTCTACTCTTCTGGACTGGCTGAGCACAAATTATTTTTCCCTCAAAGATATCCACTTCTCATGTTTATTCAAACTTAAGTTTCCTGTCCAGAAATATATATGAAACCAATTTGTTAATAAGAACACTTTTACTCTCACTCAGAATTTGCTGCACCATAAATCAAGACACTCTACTAGTGAAGTTCTCTCACTCCATGTGTACGTTTTAATCATTAAACACTATCTTTTTAAAGAGTAGTGGCAGAGTACCTTCTCTGATATCATTAAAAGGGATGGCCTCAGTAATTACTGCTGCAATCCCCCTCGCAATTTAGAGAAGAGGAAATACAAGCAGGTTGGGATAAAAAACCCAATACACCCAGCACAACAAGCTTATGGTGGCAGAGATTTAGCCATACTGATTAGTAGCAAAGCTTAGCTACAGGCATGCCAGCAATACATGTGACCACATTAGCCACGATTAAGGATACGAATATCCATTACAAGTTCTTCAATCTGGCTCTGTAACAAGTTGTTAAACCTTGAATGCATGCAAAGATTGTCGCAGGTATTGCTGCAAGTAGATCACACCGAATTTGGTTGCAAAATACTTCCGCTGCACAAAGCCAACTTTTGAAGAGACAGATATCAGCACCAGCATGTACACCAGTCAGTTGTCCATACTGCTTTAAAAACCAGAGCAATTTCATGGTGCACATACCTCAACAGCTGCTTAAGGATCCCTGAACAAAGGGCAAAGAAACTAATCCATTCTACCCTCTTAGAAGCTAGTAGTATTTCACAACATTTTATAACACCCATGAACATCCTCTGTTCATGTTCCGTGTTTATTAACTTGAACTTCCAGTAAGTTTTCTGCAAACCTGAGTAAAAATAAAACTCAAAATCTGAGGGGTTATGTCAAGCCAGGAACCAGGGGGCAAGGAAAGGAGAGGTAACACATCCGATAATCCCAAACTGCTTAGTGGAAAAGCTATTGCAGTTAGTTACAGCAGTGATGACTTTACCCACTGAATCTATACCAACACATTACTCATCTTTCAGTTTGAGAATCGTTCTCCCTGCATTATTGACTGGAAGATTCAAGGATTTCTCTTTCCCATTTCCTTTACTCTTGCATTAATCTTAAAAAGCATCAAGCCAGTACTTTTTATGGCATCAGAAGTGGCAGCATTCAACCACCAAGAAGCAATTCTCCCATCTTACAATAAATCAGTGAGTCCTATGCACTGTTCTGGAAAAGATGACTTTCCTATTGAGTCATTACTGCCCTTACTGTAATACTATTGTGTACTTACAAAAAAAGAAAAGGTCTCAGAATTTTTTCCATCTACACAGTTAGCTATTCAACTGAACCTTACACACATGCTGACAAGAAAAATACATAATTATTTTTTAGAGATTAAAAGGCCTGAATAAACTACAGCTTTGCATTTATTCAGTACTGCAAGCTAGTCTTTCCTGGCTGAAGGTCTGGAAGCAGGTATCAACATTTGATATTTGAACCTACGCAAGTTTCCTCAAGTCCTATTACCAGATATCGCACTGAACAAAGGCAGCTTGCAGCTGCTGAATTAGGGAGCCCCACTGGTTAGTTCAGCTGAGGTTAGGGCAATGTTTTGAAGAGTTAGGGTTTCTCAGAGCCTGTATTCAGGGAGAATCTTTCATGCATCAGCCTTCACACATGAAATGCTTGCCTTGCTCTTGCAAAGATGGTTGGATGGTGGGAATAAAGAAGGGAGCAATTCCCATTAGAGTTATTCATCAGATCAGCAGCTTGTATTAGTTTCATTTCCACACACCTCCTATGCAACTGGATTTCACCTACTACTTTCCAGGGTAATATTATTGGAGAAGAGAACACAAAACAGAAGAAAGAGCACTCATACTACCCAATGAAGCAAACTAATTGTTCATCAAAGCACTATTCTTACAGTGTTACAGAATAAAAGACACACTAAAGCCATAATGTAGTGTTCCAGAAACACAAATGAAATGCTTAAAATCCTGCCTCCATTTTACCGATCATTACTTCACTTTTAACACCAAACCTCATACCAAACTTTCAAATTACTGGCTCTACTTTTTGAAGAAATTTATCTGTGACACCGTCTTTTATTCTCTATGCCCCAGAAAGGGAAGAATATTCACTTCTGCCATAGAGATGGAGAGGGAAGGGGAAATCAGTTAAGTCAATAAGGGTAAAGAAGTAAACTTGTATGCTCTTTTGGTTATTAGAATTTTTTTTAAAAAAGGCTTTTAGTTTTTGGTTCAAAATTCTTCCATCCATGCTACAAAAATTACTTTAAACACTTAGTTATTCTCACTTAGCCTGACTATATTAGCCACTACTTATAAAATTAGGTTGCAATTTCCATACTACCCAAAAAGAACACTAATACAGCTTTGCAGTGGTCAGCTGAAACAAAAACTTAAAATAAATACAAATTAATTAAATTACCTTGCAAATGAAATGTAGCACTGACTTCTACTTCACCTTTCAGAACACAGCTGTAACTTCCCAGGTGACTGCTTTCTGATACTGTCAATCTTAAAAAAAGAATCACCAATTTAGTTTTTCATGTATATTTTCTTTTTGTACCACAAGTGAGTGCTAACTAGCATTCTAAAGAAAACAGTAAGGCTTAGTAATGGAGCAGAGAACATAACATCACTGAAAACACTAGGATTCGGGTTTAGCGCAATGAAGAAATGGCATAACATTTTTAAGAAAACAGAAGAGCACAAGCACACCTTGGAACATAAACACCATTTTCACCCTTCATGCTGACAGAAGGCCACCTTTAAGCACCATTATCTACAGGTTACTAAATTAAACATGGGTTCACCATGTGAACTAGGAAGCATATCCTATGTAGGGCTTTAGGAAGAACAAACCATTTAAGTAATCTCTTCAACATAAAAAATAGTTTTAAAGAGCATCCATCAATGAAGTCCAGCATCTTCTCCACTGGAAAACTATACATTTTACTGGCACTTTAAAAAAGATTTACACAGCTGTGTATATGGAGTATCAGTTATGTTCTCATCATATTTTCTATAACAGAAATTTTATTTAAGTATTACTGCTGTTAAAGCTATACAGAAATAAATTGGAGACCGATCAGTTAAAATGCGTAAATGGCCTAATTCTGAAGAACAACAATAAATTGTATCAACTGTAGAAAGGTTTCTACAACATTTTTTGAGTTTCTGTAGAGGTTTGAAAGACTTAAGAAAACCTTCAAAATATCTTTACTGTAAATCTCACTTCAACTTTTTGTTAACTAGGAAAGAAAGAAAATGACCACTGATGCCTTCAAGACTTCTGCAAAACATCAAAGAGGTGGAAAAGATCATGTGGAAAATGAGGGAGTGGAAAGAAAAATTGTTAAAATATTTTAATCTCAGACTGATTATTATTTCACTTACTGAACAGAATTACTGGACTTCAAGGAACTGTTTCCTTATTCTATGTTCTTTTTAAAAAAAACCTTTGTTTTTCGAGCACTAGAGGAAAAACAGGAGCTTCTCCTCCAGCCTTGATGTACCTGCAACCTTTCTCCTTTCCTGAAGCTTCAGTATGTTGATTAACCTTTGCATTGGGCCCTTTTCTAATATACACATTACTAGTATTGGGCAGTGTATATAACAGGACAACTCATTATAAACTGAAAATCACAGTGTAAAGAATGCTACTTACTGGATGGTCCAGCTGTTCTGAGTTTTACTGGTGTGACTGATTGTTTCATTTCTCCTTTTCCAAGTCACCTGAGGATTTTTCAAATCAGAATGCTCCTCTAATTTGCATGTAAGTTCAACTTTAGTCGGACTGCCCACAGAGACAATTTTTTGCAGTGCAGTACCAGACACACCTATAATAAGTTAAAAACATTTAATGAAAAAACATATTTCCTCATTCTGGGTGAAAAAACCTCCAAGATTGTTTGTTTACATATACAGAATTACAGGGGGATAACAGGGGCTATTTACACTCTCCAGGGCAAAATAACCCCTGAAAAATCAGAGTTTCAGAGTAATTTCTTAAGTCATAATTGAGTTAAAATACATTATCCTTTACAAAAATAACACACTCCACACTCCAAATATAAGACACTTTTGTAGGTAAACTTCCTAGAGGGCTCTAATATAAAAGCATAGATACTCATTTCACTGAAAGCAAGGTAGACTTAAGAGACAGATGTAAGTTTTTACATTATTTAATCCAAATGAAAAACACTAAGTACTTAGTATGTATATACAAAGTTATATTAATAATGTCAAGAAGAGTTAAGACAAATATCTATAACCATCTGGATTTTAGCCAGCTGCAGATTTTTAGGATACTGTGAGACCATAGCTATATCCTACTGCAAGGGAAGCTGTTGGTAAAATGCACAACCTTAACATTGCTGGATCAGGCCTTTCATGCTGCAGTTACTCAAGCTGACATCAAATCATCTTCAAACCCTTTTAGGGCTGCCTTTGCCTTCCTGGCCAGTCAGAAGAATTACAATTCCAATACAGTAGAAAAAACTGTCAGTTTTTTGCTTTTCATGAGCATAAAATAAGCATTTCCAAAAAGTAGGTATCAACAGCAAGTATCTTCTCTGATCCAAAAAGACAGTCTTTTATAAGAAAACACCTTAGACATTGGACCTGTCAGCACTGACATTTTATTTCATAACTGGGCTTTAGAAGTGTGGTTAGCCATCTAAATACTCCAAGAAAATTCATCCATGGCTCACTTCAATCCCAGACCTATCCTGTAGTATTTGGCTGTCACAAAAGTGTAGTTGTATTGCACAGCTCACATTCTTTCCAAGAGAAAATGAACTTTAAAGGTACACCTCACTGACTCAGTAATGCAAGTCATACCCAAGCAGCAGTGAAGTCTCACTGAAGTGATAGCCCCAGATACAGAGTAGGTGAACTTTACTGGGTCTGGCAGAGACATTTACAACCTGAAGAACAACATGTCCAGGACTGCAAGTCCCAGCCAAAAGACTTAACATCTATTGAACTGGAGATAACCTTAGAAATGCAACACCTCAGTCTTCCACTGCAGTCAGTTACTGAAACTCATTTAATTAGAGCAACTAGACTCAATAAATGAGCCAAGCATAACTCAGCTTATTGAGGTTCTTTATGATCAAAGTAATTTTACAAATGGAATTGGTTTCACAGCAGTAAAAGTTTTACAGTCAGACTAATTACCCCAGCTGAAAATAATATCTGTCCCTTCTGAACTTATTTTAAAATTAAATCCATACTCTGAATGAATGGCACATAAAACCTGATAATGTCGGATTAACCAAGAGCAAGACTGATGTCTAGAGCATCCCTGTACTGAGTGCACATACCAGAACAGGACTCAGATAGTACCTTAAGTCTTCAACTGCTAGAAGAAAATGCAGCATAAATGCTGCAAAACTACATCCTTAGAATATCATGCCAGTACTTTGAAAATCTTCCAGAGATACTTCAGTTAGATTAGTTTCTCCAGCTATCCAAGAAATTAATTCTAGAATATTATTTGGCAACTGGGAACATCACATGTACTTTAAGAACAGGTTTATTTTTCCTGTTCTTCATGTTTTAACGCCTGCAACGTTGCCAAGCTAATACCTGTTGATCAGCAAGTACCCTAGCTTACATGGTCTCTCCAAGTGGATTCACTGGTGCAAAAAAACTATCACTTCAATTGATTTGGAGGAAGAGAGAGGTATGAATTGGTTTTACTTGTAGTTTTAACAGAAGTAGAAATCTAATTCTCCACTGAAAAATAGTTATTATTAGAACACAGAAGTTAATAATAGCATAAATGTACATACCTTTTACTGAGCTCATCACATGCCCACTGTAAACATCTTCACTTTATCAAGAACTTGCCATTCTAGATACTTCTGCAACTCTTATACGAAAGTTTGTGTGTACGCACATTCAATATAAAATAATTGGAAGACAAAAAATAACACCCTCACCAGGTAGGACTATCTCATACTCCAAGACATCATATGAGATCTCCTTGCCTGCTGGCTTGAGCTCTTCTGTGGCAACATCTGGACCTAACAAGGTTTGGGGGGAAACAAAGTGATGTTATCCTATATAAATAATCACACAGTAGTGTCAATATGGTACTGCAATTATTAATTATAACAATCTTAGAGGGAGAAAATGGACCTTGCCAAATGCTGACTCCTGTGGAGATCCTTTTATAGACCTGTGTTAGCAGCCATAATCTTAAAGCAGCAGTGTTGTAGGGTTGCTGTTACAGCAGTTATGCTATGTTAGATAATAGTTTCTAGCTTTATTGTAATGTTGCATTTGTAAACATCAGTAGTCTAAAAATGTCATAGCTATTTTACAGCCTGACTCAAAAAGTCACATATAGCTTACATACAGGACTACATCAATGTTTAAATAGTTCTTGAAAAAGTAGTAAGCTTAAGAAAATTTTAAGAAAACCAACCAACCAAAAAAAAAAAAAAAAACCCACAACCAACAAAAAACCCCAGAACAACAGACTGTTGCCATTCCCAAAGCTACTACAGACAGGAAGTCAGAGGCAGACTATCTCATCTAGGTGCTGCTTTAACAAATGCAGAGGCAAGAACACCTTGTGGTCCACTACAAAATGGTCCAAGACCCTCACTACTTCTCAGAAGTCCTGATACACAGCAGGAAATGCCCTTCTACAAAGAAAAGATAACAATATTAAACATCATATGCCCAACCTAAAAATATTATTCTCCTTTTGTGAGGAGAACTTGTATTTACAAGTTGTATGGTCACCAAAATTCCTTTTTGGTAGGGCTGTGGGTTACATATTCCTCAGAGAGTATGAGATCTTTTATAAAGCTCTACAAAGCTTGATACAGCAACTCTCAGCACAGTTTGTTCCCATCACTTGTTCTCATGCATTTCAAGAACAGAGAAATAAAGCAAATTAATAAGCTGCAGCTCTAACAGATGTAGCCCAGCTACAATAACCTTCTTTTAATTAAGTGATGAAATGAAAGAAATAGATTTCACCACCAACAATCTGATAGATACATGAAATGTTTTAAGCCACATGTGCTTTTACATTTTTGGAAAGTAATTTTATTGTCAAATATTTCATAATGCATTGCAGAAATATATGAACAGTAATTAGGGACTGATTCTACCTAGTCACATAGCTTTATAAAAGAAAATTATTCTGGTTTTTGTAGAAAGAAAGGGGCTTGATTACCTCTCCTCTTCATGATTCCCAACCACAACTGAGAAGATAGAGGAACTGGGCTATAGCTTTAGCCTTCCCACTCAGAGATGCATTGGGTGGCCAAATTGATCACTGCACAGTAGAAACAGCACCTCTGAAAGCCGACATCTCATCAGAATTATTCCTTCTCTTACTTTGCGTAAAATACTGAACGCTCAGGTAAAGCTATTAAACACATGCCTCTGAGCTACAGCTGACAGGATCTGGCTGCACTGAAGGAGATCCCTGCTAGTGGTTTGCATCTAAAGGCACAAGCAGAGGTACCACAGGCCTTTCAAGTTGTTGGCCAGTTCCAGAAAACATCCTATCAAGCTCACAGCACAAGGAATTCTGCGCCACAGGAAATCAACCTTCTGCCTGGCTTGCTCCATCTCCATTTTCAAACTTTCCCTCAAGCTTCGACCAGTTTAAGTAAAAATAATCCTGTATATTTAGGTGGTTGGTATGGAAGAACAGAGCTTCCAGGCTATTTCATTTGGTGTTGTTTACAGTACATTGCTGTCTCAACTGGTAGTACAAAATGGCTTTTTAAGCAGAGAAATCAAAGCTGTCTCTAGAAGTAGACAATAGTCCTGTTGCTCTAGACAAGAACACAACAAGCCTTGATCTCCACCCCATAGAGAAGTAAACTAGTCCAAGTGTTTACCCAGGAAATAATATGTCAAGGCTGAAAAATTCTGGCAGATCTTAGCCTGCCTGTGTGTGCAAACAGACAGCACACCAGGGCTGTCACAGATCACCTGAGTTCATGTCAGTCTAGTATGTGCATGACCCATATCCTAAAATATCCTGAAATCCCTCAGAATGATACATTCAGAGAGCATCAGTGCTAGTTCATATGGTAGATCCAGCCACAAAAAACAACACAACCTTTAAAGTGTCTTGCCCACAAACAGGATTTTCACACTGACTTTCTTCCTCAATTCACGTATCAATTGAAAATATTCAGGTGAGGTCATATATTAAACATTTTCTATGTTTCGCACATGTCCCCATGTGTTTATGTATGTAGGGAGTTATTGAACCTATTAGCTGTTGCACTCCTAGTTCTCACAGTGTGCTAAAAAGCTCTGAAGATGATAAATACCATTATGTCAAAAAAAACCCACCCAACTTGTGGGTGAAGCAACTTGCCAGAACTTTGTTGAGGTCACATATAAATGTAACTTAGCTCCTATTTTCTTGCACTAATCAACATGAGCTTTGGGACAGTGCTGAAATTCTGATTTTCTGATCTTTGTGTAGAAAGGAGAAATAGAATCAACAATCATTTCTTGTTTCTTGTCCTGCCTGGAACTTATTCTTGGCTTCCCATTAAAACTACAGTTAAGGCACAAGAACAACAGGCAGTTTTGACACAGCCACAATTACAAAAGATGAAGCTAGCAGGCACAGTGATGCAAGGACATTACTATACCTTTCACTAACACACAGGCATACGGAGCTCTCCTATTAAAAATTATCACATCTAAAGACTAGAGCAATCTCCCTGCAGTGGCACTTGTTTGGGTGCTGCCTGACTTCCATGGTCATTGCCTACTTGTATGGCATATATGCCTAAGCACAACAGATCATGAAACTTGCAGTTGCACAGCTTTTTCCAGTCCTGAAGATACTTAAAACACTCAAGCTCTTGCAGTGGCTTCAAAAGGTCTAGATGCTGTATCTACTTCTGTTTCTTCCACAAAGTCACAGTCTGATTTTCAAGAGACTTAAGTGTGAAAATGTAAACTCTATATGATAAACAAATATCAACAGGAAAAAGGACTATACTTTGAGGTATACTGAAATAAAACAATTACCAGATGATTCATTAAGTCCAGCTTTCACCTTAGTCACAGAATTCACCTGAGTCTGACTGGAATCTTGCGTTGTCATAGCTGGACCTAAAAAAAAAAAGCCAACCAAACAGAAAAAGTTTAAGGAAACTCTGAGTTACAAAAAGCTAGATCATGAAAATAATTCCAGCAGAACATCCTCACCTCAGCTCTTCTCCATTTTACTTCACGTTCTGAGCATACACATTAGAAGATGCACAAGAACTGTTTTTCATTAGTTCTTCAGCTCACTTTAGGCAAGTAAAGATTAAAGAATAGAGGAAATATTTATTCTAATTTCTGCACAGAGTTCTTTTCTTGCAGTTAGCTTATAGCCAGGCAAAGCCATTCTTCAGAATGTTCCAGCAACTTTATAAACTGTACTCACATCCTGTCTTGTTCATGGGCTTAAAACACCACTTATGCTACTGACACTGGTCAATTATTTTTAACACAGATTATCAGATTTTCCAATAGAATAACTTCATGACAATTTTACAAGTCTAGTGTGATGAAAAAGCAATGAACAAGCTACCTTTGCTTCCATTAGCACCTTGGTAAGCAAAAAAAAAAAAAAAAAAAAAAAGACATCTGTATCAAACATTAACTTCAACATCTAATGCTAACAATTATTTCCATTTTCCATAATACCACTGCAAATGTGATCCTCCTCCTGTAATACAGCTTTTACAAGAACCAGCTGAGATGCTAATTTCCTTTATGTTCCTGACTGGAAAAAGAAAGAGCAAAGGAAGAGGCAGAGAGGACCTGCTTAGTAGTTCTGTCACTCTTTTAAGAACTCAAGATACCTAGACATTTTAGAAGAATGGAAATGTCTCCTCATTCCTTTATTTCCACATTTGGGTGACAGAACTAGTGTTTATTTTGTACTAACTATCTTCACTGACAAAGGTATTCCAGGACATGTTCCACTGCCATAGCACTCAGGGGAAGTTATTCAGCCATTAGTCACACGAGGGTAAAAGGACATGTATTTTGCATTTGTAATTAAAGTCTTGCACTGGGGAGAAATTAGCATCATAAACTCTTCTGGACATCCAAGACAGCAACAAACACAGACCACAGAATATTCTGAATTGGAAGGGACCCACAAGGATCTAGCCTAACTCTTAAGTGAACAGTGAAAATCTACATCGTATTTTTATGTGCATTCAGACTTGAGAACCACATGCCTTCAGCAGGAGGTGAAGTCAGCACTCTGCCATTTCCTAAAAATGAACACTACTAACACTCCTATCCCATTTCAGCACCTAAAGGCATACACAACCTATAGATTCTCTCATTGGCACCTCAGGCACACAGTTACTCCATCACAGCTTGCACCATCTGCTGTCTCAATCTGCCCATCAAACTTCAACCAGTTTGGATCAAGAGTGAAACAAGGTAGCCAAAAGATACGATTAAAAGAAAAAAAATAAGCATTAGTAGTTCTTAACAGCAGCCTTTTTATTTTTCCATACTTTTTCCTATCAGTCCACTGATCCCACAGCCAGCTGTTCTCTTCCAGCCCTTCACCTAAGAAAGGAATTTAAAAAATCTGCTCTGAGGATGTGCTGGCTTATGAGCCAGACAGCAAGAAGACTGAGTCTTATTCTTTGCCTGACAGAGGTACTGAGCAAGGTGAGCTATTATTTTTCTGATATTCATAGTAAAATTGAAGAAAGGTCCATGAATTTTTATAACTGCAGCATCTTGAGGCATTCTAAGCATGTCATGGATCACCTGCACATTAATTGAAATCACCAAAGATGATAAATTTAGAAGGTGCCACTGCCAAGCTGTAAAGCAGCTCTGTTATCTCTCTGCAATGAAGGCAGATAACCTGCAATGTGGTTTGCATACTAACAGGGTTATCATCTTGGCTTTCTTCCTTGATTCATGTATCAAGTGAAAAAAGTCAAGTACAGTTATTTTTGTCACCACTGCTTCCAGATCTTTAATCTTTATCTGTCCACGTCAAACTACATAAAACACAGCTAACATTGCACCACTCTCTTCCTCTCATGTATACTTGCTGAATAGCACTGGAGATCAAGATGAGCCAGCACTGCATCATTAGTGTCACCGAGCCACGCAATGATGTAAGCAAGTCACATGGAGTACTTCTCTAGCTACTGAGTCATGGCTGCATGCCTTAGCCTATAATTGTTTTGCATCAGACTTAATCAATAGTGTGGTAGCTTGTTGAGTTCTCATTTCCTTAATTTCCATGTGGGAAGGAATAAGCAAGAGTATGATGTCATTAATTTCATTTTTTACCTTACCTCTGCTTCAAAAGGCAGCCAATATTTTGGGGGAATAAAGTATAGATATATCATGCTTACTATTAGCAGAGCAATTTCAGGCTTAAAAATCTATTTTCTCTCTTTCAGTTAGAAAGGCAGCTAAGAAAAGGCTGAAATACAGTCTGGTTTAACATCTTTATTTTACTATTTAATTTAATATCAACCATACACTTTTTAAGTTCACAAGCATTCAGCAGCATCCAAAAGCAGCCACCAGAACCTCCCAATGCCCCAAAGACATCAGAGGATCAACATTAAGGCCTTCCAAATGCCCTGATAAAAGCCATTCCCTCAAGTGAAACCAGAAAAACCCAACCTGGAAGCAAAGTCCGTAAGGAATCAGGTGTGTTCTATACTCATAGCTCCTTGATTGCTTCAGGAGCAGAAGCTGAGAGATGAGACGTGGTGGAATTGCTTTTCCTAAATCAATCTGTGAGCACTTGCTGCAACTAAATTAGACAACCACAAAGGTAAACAAAGCGAGCAACAAGCTCTGAACAACATTGTGACACCTAGTTAGAAATTACCCTTAACTCAATACAAAATAAAAGCAGGAGTTTAGATTTTTCCAAAACAATTAGCTAAACAATTACATGACTAAGATAACAAAATATGTATTTCTTTAAGATACCATCTCAAAACAAAAATCTAATAGGGCTTTTGGGGCACCTGCCTCACCAGCTGCAGACCATGTAACCCACCTTTCTGCAATTCAATCCTTGTGTAGCAAGTGCTCCCTCTGCTTACTTTTACTGCAAGCATTTCTTTTGGTTGAAGAACCCTCACATCTCCAAAACACAGTTTCTGGACTTCACTAGAAAAGAGTTTTTAATTCTTCTCTCTTCAGGTGACATGAACTTCTCTTTGCTGCAGCTGTGTAGATAGTCCCTGTGCTCAGCTTTACACCCATCTAGTTAATAAGCAATGGAAGAGTAAAGGGTTTTTTCATTTCAATCATCATGGAAACCACAGTATGATGCCTCCCTATGTAGTTCATACAGCTATAAAAACATTTAGAGGAAGGCTGAAAAACAACAGCTTCACTCTATACAGATGAAAATTACTAAAGTTAGTGCCTTATTTCTGATGTCTGCTCAAAACCACGAATGATACCCACCACTTTAGGAAGATGGTAATTTGTGCAAGTTTTGAAAATACAAATAAGAGTTTAGCTGTTTGATTCACTTGTTTGCTTTGTTTTTTTCTCGTGAAAGGCTATCATTTCACCAACCACTTTACATAAACTTTAAATTGCTTCAGCCACCATCAGGTATGGTTTTTGGCAGTAACAGCTATCAAAAATAAATAGCTTATGGCAATTAGCCACATGCTGACTCACGCATTCCTACAAAAAACAGACCATTTACACTCAAAAAACTTCTCAATTAAGTGAACCGTTAGAAAGGACTTCAAGTTGTGTGTGTACATAAATACACATGTATTTTAAAAAGACTTAAGAACTACAAAGTAGATTTTTCTCTGTGTGCATACATAAATATGCATTTCAAACAAGACTAGAGAAGTATGTTTCCTTTCAAATTATGTGAAACTACTAGAAATTTTACAGAAGGTACAATCACCTAGGGAGCAGTACTGCTCCTCTTGGTACTAGGAGTGCAGCTGAGACAGAAAAAAACAACTACTTGTATTTCACACACTGAAAATGCAGCTAAACCACAGTGAAATCAAGTCCCAGCACGGATATTCACCTAAGAGTATGCACACATAGACAGAAGAGAACTCTTGGTCTTGGCACGACCTACTCTAAGAATATCACCCTTCACAGCAAACATCAGCAACCCAGTAATTCCTTCTATAACCATTCTCTACTACTCTGCAATGCCTCAGAAAAACCAAAACAAAAATCCACTAGTTTTAGAAATAAGAACGTATTTCCCGAGAACCAGCTGGTCTGCTCCTGAACTGCTGAAAGCTACTAGAGGAGGAGCGAGGCCCAGAAGGCTCAAGTTCCTCTTTCTTCACAGGTTTTAAATGCTACGTTTAGAAACACAACACAAAATCCCAAGGAGCATCCCCCACAACCTACCAGCCACACTGGTATCTTAATAATGTAATCTATTCATTCGGGGGGGGGGGGAGGGGGTTGGGTGGGTTTTTTTTCAGCATTTAAATGCTTTTCTCAGTAAGGATAAGACAGCACTAAGACACAACACCTCACCTTCCTAGTCCTACACCTGTGAGCTAATAAACCCTCTGGTAAGTGAAGGAGAAGCTGGTAAGGCTACGGGACGGCTGACCGCCGATGCGGCTCAGCCCATCTGCTGCCGCCCACCACCCCGGCGCCGGAGGACATCGGGAGCGGATCCCCGCTGTCCCACGAGAACCCCGAACGCTGAGGGAGGCACGGGCGCCAGGGAGGGTCGGGGCCGCTGAGAAAAAGAAACGCCTCAGCTGTTCCCACAGGCAAGGCCGAAATGCAGCCGCCGTGCTGGGGCAGCGCTGCGTCCCCCCGAGAGCCGGGGGGATGCTGCGGAGCAAGGAGGACCTTTGCTCCCAGGCGGTGCTCCGGTCCACCTCGCTCCGGCCCGCCCGACACGGAGGGCGGAGGGGGCCCGGCCCGGGGAGAGCTTACATTTACCTGCAGGGCTCCCTTCCAAGAGGCTGATGCAGAGCAGCAGAGGCAGCAAGCGCCCCAGGCGCCGGCCGGAGAAGGCAGCAGGCATGGTGCCCCCGCCGCGCTCCCCTGGCTCGGCCCGGATCCACACCCCGCGGGCTGCACCGCCTGAGGAAGCTTCCAGCGGGCCGGAGCGGCTCTGCGGAAGGGCCGGCTACTCCAGCAACGATGGAGGCCAAAAGCAAAGCTGCCCCAACTTCACCGCGAGAAAAAACAAGAAGCCCCAAAAAAACCGCCGAGAAAGCGCTCGTGCCACGACCGTCCCCCTCCGCGGGAAGATCTACTCAGCAGCGGGCCCGCCGCGCTTTAAGTGGCGGAGGAAGGGCGGGGGCGCGCACCGGTGGCTAATTGGACCGAGGCCCTGGCGGCTGAGCCACCTGCGAGACCCCCGGGGCAGCGGGAGGTTGACGGCGCAGGTAGGGCCACGGGGTCGCGAGTTATTTTTGGCCCAAAGGGGCAGTGGCTGCAGGACCACCTGTGCAGGAGCAACTCTCGGCGGCAAACGGCTCTGGCAGGGCTTGCCCGGAGAAGATTGCCTGGGGCAGAGCTAGTCTGTCTGTCCCTACCCTTTAGGTGGTGATCTTCCGGAGAGCCCAGCTTTGAGGGTCACTGGCTCCAGGGCAGCTGGGTTATACTGTATGGGAGCTGCGGCTCTTTTGCATCTCCCGGCTTGTACAGCAGTGCCCAGGGAGCACCATTTCTAGCAAAAGCTTCTCAGGTTTTTGATAATAGCTAAGTGAAATTGTTTACACTCTTTTTTTTTTTTTTTTCTATATTTACGTTTACTTACCTAGTAAACCCACTCATATGTGTATATGTATATGTGCATTATATGCATTTCTGTTTGCTGCTTGGTAAATAACTGAATTCTGATAGTGCAAAATGGAATCTGGCACGGTGGCATTCTCTGAAAGAATAACTGTGATGGGGTACTTACTGCTTCTTTCCTTCTTGTCAGCTTCAGCTAATGCAGAGGTTGAGTTGCGTAAAAAGTTTGTATCAATGATGCAAAAAATAAGACTTTACACCATCTTAGCTCTCCATGCTGACAGAGCTGTTGGAGTTTATGCAGAGTAAATGCCCGTGTTGATTTTCCAGCGCTACACATGTTCATGCTTCCATTCATATTTTCCAATACCAGTACAGTGTCGTTCAGAATAAAATTTTCATTCATAAAAACTCCCAGTAAGTACAACTAATGGCAAAAGACTGGGAACAGGACTCTTTCACATTTGCTGTGTGTTCCAGGAATACTCAAAATGCAATGGCTATAAGGAGAGATTGAACCCCCATGTTTGTTAATCTGCCAGCCTGCTAAAACTGCACAGTGATGGGATTCAGAGAGAGAATCCAATTCAGATAAAGCTGTTTAGGAATGGTAGATGATCTTCAGCTTTTAATAGGAAAAAAATTGGCTGACACTTGAAAGCTGTTTTATCTGAACCAGTTAGGCCTGAAGAGACTTATCTTGGTGGTGGGTAAGGGAAAGGAGAGGAGAGAGAAGGGGAGGAGGAGAAGGAGAGGCAGAGGAGAGAGGAGTATGAACAGCCTAAAGATATGAAAGGACTGGTATATAGCTCCAGTCCCTGGAATGGGTGAAAAGAAAACTTTATATTCACTTTATTTAGTGGCTGGGTGTGCAGCACCTTTTGGTAAAACGTATTTTATCCACCTGGAATCCACATGGATTGGTTAGTAGAAATGTATGACTAAACACTGGCAGCTGGCACAAATGGATCTGTTAGGGCAGTCCCACCTAGGACCTAGCTGTAGCTTTGTCAGCTCCCGCACACTGGAAACTGCAGAGGTTCTGATGGAGACAATTGGTTTTGAGTGACTTGGTGTTTAGTCCTGTATAGGACTGGCTTCTGTATTTTCAACCAAGTTAACTTTGGTGAGCAGTCAGAAGACATGATGAATGCCTTTGCAGGATTCCATCTCAGCTCTTCTTCAGGCCTTGTCATCTGCTAATAGTACATCCCACATTTACTTAATGCTGAATTGAAAGAAAATAGTTATTAGACTGCTGTTGAAGGAACTGTTTTTCCTATACTCATGGTATGAGATACAGAAGCCACAAATGGAACAGTATGAGAATGGAACAATTCCAGTACAATGGAACAGTAAAGAGAAAGGCAAAGGCAGGAGGAAGGATGGCAGAAGGAACGCAAAATAGAAGCAGAATTTAGAGGAACTGGTCAAGCGAACCAAACAGCCCTTTAAGGGTTTTCATGCTCAGAGTTTGCCTTACCATTATAATATGCTAGATTAGATTACTCCATAAGAACTCCAGCTGCATTTGGTAGATCATTGAAAGTGTAAGAATGAGAGGTTTCAGAAATTATAAGGTTAGTGATAACAATGATAAAACAGAATATTTGGGATATTTTAAAAAATTAATTATTATATTAGCTTGCATTTGGAAACATTGTCTGGTGAGTAATTAGAAATTTCAGGAAAAGTATTTAAATTTTACATACCAAGTCTAATCTACTACACTTATTCATATCCAGCATATTTTCCTCTTCTCTCACTTCCATAGAGAAACGTTGACTTATTATCACATGGTAATTACTTGGCAAATATTACAATTGTTTTGGAACAAGAATTCATGTGTTGAACCGTACCTGGCTTATGAAAAACCTTATATTTAATAAAACCTCTGATACAGGGAAATTGCTGGTTTATTCGGCTGATTCAGGAAGATCTTTGCTGAAATTTTTCATGGCAAAAGGAAAGTAAATGAAACTCTGAAAACTGATATATGTAGATTATTGGCTGAATACAAACGTGGATTGTAATTTGAACTCTTACAGCTCCTTTTCACTAACAACCAAATCCTGTGTTCTCAAAGCCCAGTCTTTGGTATTCATTTATTTCTGTTAATGACTAAAACAGTAAAATAACCAAAGGGCATATGTGATCCAGCAGTTTTCTTGACTGGAGGTTTGCTTTTTATAAAATCCACTTAGACTGTGAAAAGGTAACTAATGTGTATGTGAGAAGAACAGTGAAAAAGAAGGAAACAATCAAAATGGACTGAAAACCACTTGAGGTGGAAGTTTATTTCAGAGATGGTGCTTAGCAGCTTTCAATATTTGAAACTGAATCATCAAGACCTTATTAGACTCTAGCTGGACTTGACTTTTTTTATGGGTATGAAATTTTTAATTGTAAAAGCATGAAAATAAACAGTGGTAAATAGAAGACACAATGTAGAATTACTTTAGAAATAAGTCTTGCAAGCTTTCCAGGATATAATTTCGCAAGGCCAGGAGGTAATGTGTTACTAGTCTGTGGACCACTATCAAGAGGATGTGCTGAAAGAGATGTTATGCAACACCTGCACTGGGGAATGAGTTCCCCATTCTGTGGTAACAGTCAGGTTATAATAAAATTTTCAAAGAACAATGCAAAATTTACAGGTTTCTAGGAGCCAAAGTAGTATACTGAGTGCTAGTACAAGACTACAAAACAGCATTTTACTGTTTTGTCCAAACATTTATCTTTTGGTTGCTCTCTTTTAAGGATTTGACTAAACAGAAGTTTTGTCTGGATTTAAAATTACAGGCCAGATTATGCAATCTTCATATTCTGCAATTGCCTGCTCTATGCTGTCTGCATCCTGCTGAGTAGCTATAAATCCAGTATCTCCTGCTACCACCTCAAAGGCAATTTGCAAGGTTAAGCACATAATCTCTATTGAGAATTCTGCCATTTATCAAATGTTTAATGTTGTATTCTAAGATCAGAGCTATGTATGTAACAAAAATTGGGGCTATAGTGCTTTAGGATCACATTTTTTGAAAATCTTAGGTTGCTGCCAGTACCAATTACTGAAATTGTCAATACTGATCATATAAGATTGTCAGTTGTTACTGTGCAGGGTTGCAGATTATGTAGTAAAGGCTTTGTTCGTATGGCAAACACAACATCATAAGGAACTGGCATCCAAAAATTCAAGCAAGATTTTTGGCAAAGAATTCTTTCTGCCCACCAGTCCCCTGATTTCTGATATCTGAACAAAAATTAATTTTTAAAATGGAAAATATAATGAAAAAACCCCAGTATTTTGTTGAAAACACAATTTAAATTGCAGCCTTATGTATGGACAAGTAAAGAAATGTCTACAATCTGTTAGTTTAATGTAGAAGTAAAGTTCACTGTGATACAAATGCATGCCACCTCATCACAGGGTTTGCTTTGCAAGATGTGCTTCAAAATTTGCAGAAGGTATTATAAATGTCTCAAACAGGACCGGATGTCAAGGGAGGCAGTATCCTTCATTACAGTAATATACCTGTAAAAGTAAGGCAGCCTCTGATGTGAATACACTTTGAGAACAATTACTCAAAATCTGAATGCAGATTGAGAACAATTGTTCTAATTGTAGTTCTACTGAAGGCACACATGTGAGTCTCACCTACTGCTTTAATAACAGCACCAAGAGCACCTTTGATAAGTCTTTCTTTTTCACAAATTCTCTATCTTCCAACCTTTCAGACTTTTGAAAACAGCCTCTCTTTTGTGGCAACCATAAAAAATCATGAGAATTTTGTATATAATATAAATTATGTATGAAGGTATCCTCCATTCTGCTGCAGTACTTGCTCAATTATCACCAATAAGCAGGAGCACTAAGTTGTCTGAAGAAAAAGGCCTTACTTATGTAATTACATTTGAGCTATTTGGGGCACCTGCCCTGGGATAATCAACATGTGAAAACTTCCTGTCTCTTGTGGGTATGGTGGCAGACTGTAGACTTTTTCTCATCCAAATTAGGTATTTTATGGTTTTCCGGGGGGGGGGGGGGGGGGGGGGGGTGTTGTAGTTTGTTTGGGGGTTTTTTTGGGTAGTTAACAGAAACTTAGTTTAACTGATTTCCCCCCCCCCCCCCCCCCCCCCGTTTGGAAATATGTTTGTAATTCTGAAGATAAAACCTGAAGATAAGGCAGCATAAAATAAGTAACAAGTTAAGTGGCATAAGCCTTCCCTGGTGGAGGGAAGTAATCAAGTTAAACACCAACTCCATTTATTTATGAGCAAACTTCAGTGAACTTTAGAAACTCTGACAGCATCCTTTTACTTTGAACATTTTTTTTTTTTTGGTCTTTATGTATTAATTTAGAAGGAGAAAAGAGGACTGCAGTGGAAAAAAAGTGGACAAAGTTACGTAACTGAAAGTGTTATTTGTAATTTCAAAATCATGAGACTTTAAACAGTTTTTATTAGTCTTTTGCCATTTAATTCTTTTGTCTCTTAAATGAAAGCTACGTTTTTGGGGGTTTTTTCCTCTAATGACAGAACTTCTACTCCCAGTGAGGGAGCAGAAACAAGAAAGATGAAAAAGGTTGCAAAAGCCATAATACAATCTTCAGCACTTTTACTGACTACAGAGCCATCATAGCCAAAAACAGAGAACTGAAGTGGAAGGAACAATGCTGCCATTTGATCACATTAAAACTTTGCAGAAGGGAAGTAAGATAAGTCCCTGTCCTCATCAGCAGAGAGGCAGAGAACTCAGTCTGTGTGCATGGGACATACGTAACAATAGAGAATCTGAATGAATGTGCATATTCACTCTCCTAAATTTTAATAATCCATACACATGTTGGTAGAACAACACCATCCAAGACAGCGCAAGCATATGTACCCTGGAATTTCCACACTACAGGAATATATCCATGCTTATTGTACCATACTCTTCTTAAAGAGAAGATTCAGTTTCAAGAGTGATAATTCAGCTAGTTTTTAATTCACCCAAGTTCAACATTATGTAGCAGATACAGAACTATTTAAATACTCGCTGAAATGATGCATACTTAGAACTGAATAGCTTAGTACTTTAATTAAAAAAACGTATGTTGGTTCAGAGAGAGGTGGTCTTGGATAATTGTGTGTGAAGGAAAGCACTATTTTAACACAAAACTAACTGCAAATATTTCTAGTTCTTTGCAGAGGGAAGGGCCATTTTCCAGTCTGCAAATATTTTGTTTGGAGAAGTGGAAAAATGTCAGGCAGCAAACAGAGTTCAGACAAAGGAAGGAAAGCCATCCGAGCCTCAATATTGAGCAAATTACTTGCCTGCTGCCATAAGAGTGATTATCAGGACTCAGGGTTTGCATGCCAAGAATATATGGAATACTTATTTTTCCCATGTTTACTTTTTCTGGCTGAATATGCATCATAATCCTATTGTTCTTCTGGTGCCTAAAGTGATACTCACTCTTTACTTCTGCATGGGAATCATTTTCATCCAGAGCTGTAAACCCCTTCATTAGAAGTGTCCAGTGGGATCAATGAGAGGAGCTCCTGAGCTATGAGTCATCTCGTGTATCTTTTCAGTCCTGTAAGTATATAAATTTTATTTGACACTGGTAATAATAGAGTTAAAATGGCTTTTTCAGCTGAGATTATGTCACACTAGAGGAGTTCAAAGATGAACTTCTGAGTGTGACTTTTTAACAGCAGATCTGTTCTGCAAGGCGTTTCACAAAGGACTTACCAGGGTTATATTACAACTTGGATAATATTTCCAGAGACAAAACACATACATATATATATATTTAGCAGTGAAAGTAGCCTAAAATATATTGGTGTATAGAATTGAATTTCAAAGTGAAAAAGAATAATCATAAGTAGTTTTTAACTTTAGGTATAATTCAGCAATTGTTAATATATTTCCAAATACTTCTGTTCTCAATAAGCTGTGGGAGGATTATACAAAGATAACTTATTCTAATTGAGTTTTACCTTTCAATATAAAAATTAATTTAAAAATTATTAACGAAGAGAAGAATGTGCACAGTGTATCAGTAGTGAAAAATCTACAGCTAATGTAATATTTCTCCAGCAATAACTGATACCAATTTATCCTGGCTGATCTATGAATTTTACTTCACATTTTGTAAACCTCAGAAATGCCAGGAAAAAAAAAGGCATCTCTTCATTTTTCGTTGTTCCAGCTTCCTCTGTAGTGTGTTTTGCCTTCTTTTGGTTGTGAGAGTTACTGGAAACAATAGTTAACTGTATCGTAGCCTTTCAAGATCTAGTAATTATTGGATTTTGATTGATTTAACCACAAATTAGAGTTAGTACTTCTAAGACAGTTTCTTATCAGAAAAAAATAATTTTATTTGGTTTTTAAATAACTCATATAAGAAGAACAGTAAATTGTATCTGACAGCTGTAGGGCTTTAGAAAACATAGTGCTAAGGGCTGCATAGTTATTTACTGGAAAATTATGTTTCAGATAAAAATGTTAAACAGTCTACTTTGAGGATATGAGGTCATTCCAACTATTAAGTTTACTTATATTCTTCAGTTTGACTCACAGGGTTTGAAACAAATCTGTCAGAAGGAAATGTGATCTCTCCACGTGGACCCTATTCCCATGCTTGACAACATTTAATGTGTTTATCCTTACATCAGCCTCATGGGTGGTTTTAAGTCCAATGAAACACAAAGTGGTTCACCTGAGATAACCCAGGGAAAGGGTTACATTTGACTATTATTTTCTAGTTTTTTCTGCCCCGTGCCAGGTTCTTTTTGATTGCAAGGATAAAGCTGAGTAGATAGAAAAGGCTACTTAGGGTGCACTGAAAAAGTCAGAGGCATTCCCTGCTGACCTTTATTGCTCTTCTTTCTTTTAGGAGAGAGCAAACCATGCCCTTTGTACAGACAGCATGTTTGGACTTGGCTTGGGAAGAATGTGAGTTGCAGTCTCTAGCACACAGTGCAGATTGCAGGTGAGCATCTGAGGCAGCAGACGGCTCTGTGAACACAGTCATTTTGACCAAAACATGTGTTTGAGCACTTTAATACATTGGCGGGAATGAGATTATAAATATGAGAGACTGTGGGGTATGCCCAGCCCCCACCCTGGAGGGATGTCTGCTGAGATAAGGAGAGTGCCTAAACCTCCCAGCAGAGCTCCCCTGGAAAGGCAGCCACTCTGCAGTTATGGCAAGAAGAAGACAAACCCAGAATCCTCTGGGGGACTCTATGCAGATCCTTTGTAACCCATTGGCCCTTACCCTCTGGCACCCACCCCCTGTATCCCTATAAGAGCTAGGCCCCTGCCCCTGCGAGGACAGAGAGATGCCCGTCCCTGCCCTCCCTTCGTCGATTGTGGACTAATAAAGCTACCTCGTGTGGAACAGCTATACGGCCCTCTCATGTCTCTCTGGTCTGGCCTGGAGGCTGCCCTGCAGAGCTGAGCTGAAATCACGAGCAGACAATCACTGAAGAGCTGACAGCTTCTGCACGGGCCCTCCTGCCAGCAGCTGAGGGAAGACACCGGGCTTCGGGAAGACGATCTCTCTTGGGACCGTCTCTCCGGACCGGTCACAGCTTCCTCGGTCAGAGATACTGACCCTTCAACAGCTGCCATAAGAGACTGAAAAACTGCTGTTCAAGTTTTATTATCCTCTAGGACCTCTGCAAAGGATTTGATTCTTTGTATAGCTGTAGGGGCTTCATGGTTGCAGATCTTCTTGATTTGCAGCTAGTGTATCAACTATAAAAACTACTTTTTTTGTTAATTAAAAGCTTCTTACAGAGGTGTCTTTTCTAAGTTTACAAAAAATACTGTCCAGCTTTACTGTAAAAGTGGTGTGATCAGTTCTACATTCGAACTGTCCTGGGATTTTCAAACTGGAAATAAAATTTCAGTTATAGTTTCGTATTGATACACACTTCTTTTAAACATGCTTGAGAGTTTCATAAAATTATTTCAAGCTTCTCATAAAGTTGTAAAGACAAAGCTTATTAATTCTAAATTACGTTGAGTCTTTTTCTTCTCTCAGTTATAAACTCTTGAGGATGGTGGTGCTTCAGTAGTATAATGCATCAAGCCAGGGGCGGTGCAGGTGTTAATTACATTTTTAAAAGTAATAATTAAATAGTTTTTACTTCACACTGAGACCCTGAACTCCATGCAGCAAGTTAATTGAATTTAGTAGTAGGAAAATAAGAGAATAAATCTGGATTGCAGAAGGCACTGCCAGAAATCTGTGACTAGAGTGATTGGAAAATAAATTGATACTCTTTTCACACACTTTTCTTAGTTGCTGTTTCATTTAATCTTGATAAGGGAGGTTGGACAAGATGTCGTTTTAAAGTTCTCTTCCAACCCAACCCATTCTGTGAACCTTCTATAAGGGCATGGACAAGCTGCCTGCATCATCTAGTACATACCAGTTTTATCAGTGCAGTATAATTCATCACTATTTCTATAGCTCCTCTGCAGCCTCATCCTTGAACAGTGAAAGAGAAAACAGTTCTTAGGCAGTTCTCATGACAGTACAGTAATTTTTCCAGCTGTTGTGTACTGCAGAAGTTGCTCTGCCTACTGAAACTCTGAAATCATGTATTTCCTTCCTAGTAGGAAAAAAAATTGCCCATGCATTGCCCATGAAAACCTTTGCACTATTTAAGAGACCCTCCAAGCATGTTCTGTGATGTCTTAGGTAGAAGCCGCACAGGTGTACTACTGGAGAAACAGAGAACCTTGCAAGGAAAGGGCATCTCTATATCAGATTGTAACAAGGAATATAATGTGGTTCGTAAAACAATTTTATCTCATTGTCAGACTGAGTGATGAATGTGCCGGTTTTGACTGGAGTAAATTTAAATTTTTTCACAGTAGCTGGTATGGGGCTGTGTTTCTGACTTGATGAAAACAGTACTGGTAATACACAGATGTTTTAGTTATTGCTAAGCAGTGCTTATTCAGTATCAAGGCCTTTTTTGCACCTCACCCCATCCCACCAGGCATCCTAGGGATGGCTGAACATCTGCCTGCCAATGGGAAGTGGTGAATGAATCCGTGTTTTGCTGTGCTTGTATGTGTGGCTTTTGCTCTCCCTATTAAACTGCTTTTATCTTGAACCATGAGTTTTCTCACTTGTATTCCTCTGATTCACTCCCCCATTCTGCTGTGGAGGGGAGGAGTGAGCGAGTGGCTTTGGAGCTGAGTTGCCAGCTGGGGTTAAACCATGACATGACCTTTCAGCTACCTTCTTTCACTTCTTTTTTTTGTTTGTTTTTTTTTAATTGAATCTCTTTTCATGTACTTTTTGGTGCTGCTAAGTTGATACCAGAAGAAAAGAGGACATTTTTACTATCTACATTTTCCTAAAACACATACTATGCAACATTGTGAACACTCAAAAAATCTACACTTGGAGATTTTCAGAACAGAAGATTTTCAAAAGAGACATGATCTTGTAATGGCAACCTGAAGTCAACTGAAGCCAGAAGCATCACACTTGCCAATTCTTTGTCTGCCACGTATGCAGCTGATCTGATTCGCAGTAGAACTGTCCACATTTAGTCCTAAACAGAAATCCTCTGTAGTTCAAAAAAATTAAAATTCTGGGCTTTTAAAAAAGGAAGCAAAGTACAAAAGGGAGATCTCTCACAAAAGGACTGAGTTTCTCTGGGAACTGAGCAAGCATTTCTCCAGAAGATTTCTACTGAGAACAGCAGGGCTATCAAGTAGCACTTTTATGTCTCTTATTCAGATAAGGCTGTTGTGCAGTGTTTGCTGCATTTTCCCTCTTCCAACACAAGGCAGAGAATGTTTCTAAACTGCACATTTGTGTCTCTTTCTCTTGGTGTTACCTATCTGCAGTAGCTTTTGCCATTTTGCATGTGTGTGCATGTGAGTATTATCTGAATGAACAAGTGCAGTCAGCAGTACTAGTTCTTACTGCAAAAGATGAGATAGGAAATATGAATATAATCCCTAATGCTAAGTTTATACTGTGGGGTTTTTTTAATCACTCTTCTTCCTTCATAGACATAGAGGGGAAATGCTGTCTCTAGAATACATTTAGAATGTGAATTACAGGCACAAAAATCTGCCTTGTTGGAAACATGCACTGTTTTTCACAGTTTGAGGTAGCAGTTTCACTGTCAGTAGGCACTGATTAGAGAGCAGGCAGGAATGTGCTTGGGGTCATACTGAACAGTGGTCTGTGATTTGCTGTCCTATTAGCAATGGCTGAATCTTGCCCAAGGTCCATGTACTTCTGGCATGGATGAACTTCGACTTGAGTGCGGGTTTGGGTCTGTATCTGGAAAACAGTGTAGACATATCTAAACTAGTCATGTTTATATAAAACCCAGCTAACAATGAGCATGCAGATAAGGCTTAAATTGAAACAAAAATCCTTTCTCCAATGCAAGATCAACTTTTTGAATGATAATTACAAGTCATCAGTTTTCTTTCACAGATACCAGTAATTGCCCTGGGGCACAATTCTTCAGGAAAGAAAACCTCCTTTTTACAGGTTCTGCCTCATTATCCCTAGGTAACTGCACTGCCGATAGGGATATACTGACATGCAAGCACGCAGGACTCAGTGACAGTAGAGAGTAGATGGGTGGTGGTAGTTACTTTATTTTGGGAAGGAAGGTGATCTCTACTTAGCTGGAAGATAAATTGACTTTTAATCACAGTCTGTCTTCCAGTAAACATATTTTTAAATCAGTCTCTGTTTTTCAGTTCAGTAAGCTCTGTTAAGCTACCAAGAAGTGCACCTATCTGCAGTGAATCAGTGGCGGGTTAAATTTATGTATAACAGAAATCACTGATACATACTAAGAAAAAGCTTTCTCTTTTAAAGACAACCAAGAATAACATATATCTTAAAATCATACTGAATCTGCCCTTCTCTGAGTTCTCATCTTGTAAATCTTGTTAAAAATGTTTATCATTAGAAAATAGTAAATTGGAAAACTAAATTTGATTTGTTTTGACTTTTTTTTTCCACTTTGTGCTGCACTTAATGTAGGGCAGAGTTATGTTTTCTGGCTAGGCAAGTGCATTTCTGAACCTCAGCTCTGTCTAATGAGCTAGCAGAATATCCTATTCATAGAATAACAGAATCCTTTAGGTTGGAAAAGACCTCTGATATCATCAAGTCCAATCCTTGACTGTTGACCACACTGTCAACTAAGCTATGGCACTAAGTGACACTTCCAGTCATTTGTTGAACACCTCCAGGGATGATCACTCCACCACCTCCCTGAGCAGTCCATTCCAAGTTTAACAATCCTCTCCGTGAAGAAATTTCTTCTGATGTCTCAATTCCTTTTGATGTCCAAAACTGGCACACCATCTTGTTTCCTCTATTTATGACACAAATCCTTATTGGAAAGGAGTCAGCCCTATTGGAATAACTTGATCTCTTCCTGATACTCATTGTAAATTGTGTATCTCCTGAATTCCAGCTCCAAACAACAGCACAGTGCCTGGTTGCAAACATCCCTACAGCCAGGCTGTGTTTGGACACCATATACCATCAGGTTAGAATCCAAGGCACTCAGAGATGGTTGGTCCATGCTTAGTAAGCACTGGGAAGACACTTTTAAACTGTAGTTCGCTTGTTTGTGTTTGTCTTTGAAACTGCAGAGAAATTCCTGGGACTACAATGTATGGTACTATTTTAAACAGATGAGAATCTGATGGCATTACAATAAATAATGTACTTTTTTGTGTGTAGTTTTCAACCAGGTTTAGAATCCTAGTGTGTTTTGTTATTACATGCGACACTCACACATTTACTCACTTCATTCTTTCATTTTAAAGCTATCTTCCTTCAAAAACAGATCAGCAGCCCATGCTAGCTTTATATTTTCTGAGCTTACTATTTCTTCTTTTAGGTGGGACATGTCTAAAAGTAAGTATTCCAGTTGTTTGTAAAAGTGCTAGAATTATCCCTGTAGACTGCAATGTGGTTGCAGTCCCTATAGTGCAATAAAGTTTTGGCATAAAAAGCTCAGAATGCAACAAAATCAGAATGCACTGTATAAAGTACTGAATACTTTCATGAAGGCAACAGCGTTCACTCATTGCTTCAACAAGCTCATTTTTACTGCTGACCTGTATGACAAAAGGGGAGGTCCTCATTCTCTCTAGACACCTAAAGAACTGTGTAGTTTCAAATGTAAAAAGTTATTTGTGGTCCTTGATGGAAGATACTGTATGTTTGGGGTTTTTTTTAAGATTTGCTGTTTTGAGTGGAGGATTTACCACTGGTTGAGGTAAATCATACATTTAGTAGAAGTCATAGTTATAACATCAGTGTTCCTAGTAACTGAATTTTACTCACAATATTGAATCTCAGAATGGTTTGGGTTGGAAGGGACCTTACAGATCACCTAGTTCCAAACCTGCCATGGGCAGAGACACCTTGCTCTAGACTAAAGCCCCATCCAACCTGGCCTTGAACACTTCCAGAGATAGGGAGTCCACAACTTCTCTGGCCAACCTGTTCCAGGGCCTCCTCACCCTCACAGTAAAAAAAATTCTTCCCAATATCCAATCTGAACCTGCTCTATTTCAGTTTGAAGCCATTCCCCCTTGTTCTGTCACTGCACACCCTTGTCAAAAGTCCCTCACAGCTCTCTTTGAAGCCCCCTTCAGGTACTCAAAGACCACAATAAGGTACCCCCAGAAGCTTTCCTTCTCCAGGCTGAACAACCCCAACTGGTCTGTCAGCCCACTGATAACCTTGGTGGCTCTCCTCTACTCTCACTCTAGCAGGTTGTGCCAGTTTTGACAAATTTGGAGGAAAATATCCTCTGATAGAAGGCAGGTTACAACCATTCCTCCCCCACCAGGTTTGGGGGGAAAAAAAAATTCCTCTGAGGAAAGTGAAAGAGATAAAAACCCTATTTATTTAACAAACACACAGGAAAAGAATAATAATGCTGAATAAGAAAACCTCTCGCTGTGGAGAAAAACCTGGGAAGATTTCAGAGTCCTTCTGTAGGTGTGGTCTCTCTCCTCCTCCTCAGAGCTGGGTCAGTGTGGGCCCACCTCCAGGGCCTCGGTGGAAAATTCTCCCAATGTGTTCTGATGTTGAAGCAGTCCAGAAGAGAAGAAGGGAAAAAGTGAAGTCCCAGGAAAACAAAGTTCAACTCTCTGTCTCCCTCCAAAGAAAAGGAGCCAAAAGCTGGCTGGAAAGCAAGCAGGGTGCTTCCTCTGCTCTTCTCACTGTAGTAGGACACAGAGGAATGTGTATCTGTGTCCTTGAACAACTGCTTTGAAAAGTTCACTTGATTTTTTCCTCTCCCCCCTCTCAGGCTCCGTTTAAAGGCACAGAAAGGCACAGAATTGATTTTCTGGGCATAGAGCAGCAATAGGGGATACACATCATAAAGTCACCCCAAGAAACAGATCTACACCCTTCCAGTGCTGCAGACCCCAGAGTGGATGCAGTGCTCCAGGTGGGCACATGCAAGGGCAGAGCAGAGGGGCAGAATCCCCTCTCAACGTACTGGCCCCACTGCTTTTGATGCAGCCCAAGTTGGTTTTCTGGGCTATGAATATTTCCGCTTGATAGCAAGATGCAAGACGATGAACAACAGTAGTATGACTAAATAGAGAAGTGTGAATGTTTCAACATGGTCTGTGTGATTTTTTGCTGTTATTTCTGATCATGGTTACATCAACTCAACTTTTGAAACCATTATTCATCTCTCATGCCTATTATAATAGTAGGTTAGATGGTGACAGGTGAATTTAAAACACTTAGAAATCTGAGAAGATGCTGAATACTGAATGTGGCAAAGAGTTCTTTTTGTTGCTATCTATTCAAAATGAGATGGCCTTAGAAACAATGCCTTAATTCTTTCTTGTAAAGACTAAAGTGCTTTATTTCAAACACTTGAATGCTACAGTTAATCCTAGCATATCTACCTAAAGGCTACTGAGGACATTCCTGTAATCTGGTAATTAGTAAAGCAAAGCCTTAGTTACCTAATTGTAGGTGATAATTCCAGAGTTCTAGTGGTGGTGATAAATACATTGTGAAAAAATGCAGTACAGGAGCTTTTGAGAGCTTTCATTTCTTTTAAGGAGGAAAAAAATGCAAAAGTCTGGGTCAGATGTTTAAAGTTTGCTGGGCACAGCACCTTGAAGTGCTAGATGCGTCATGTTGTATATAGCATCTAACAAAAAGGATATAGTGGGAAAGGTAGAGAAAGTTGTTCCTTAGCATAAGACTCATGTCCTTTTTTCCTGTTTTTCTTCGACTACATTCTCTCGCTGTTTACAATCCAATTGTTGTTCTAGATTTTGTCTCAATTATTTATTTTGCAGAAGCAAGGATTTTATGTACTCCCACACATAAACATCTGCTCATCTATCATTATGCTGGAGTCAGTAATACAGTCAACAGTTCGCATATGTTTTTATGCTTTTAATCTCTCATAATCTGTATATTTTCAGGTCTCACATTCCCCCTCTCAATAAGGGATTGTCTTTATTCTTCCCTATCCCTCATGTTTTGTCATGAGACTCTTCAGAGCTTTGTTCTTTTAATAGTACTTTCTGTCTTAGGTTCAACAATGCTTTTATTTTTGTACCTATTTGGCTTTGTGAAATTTTTTCATTGTTTTGGTAGCTATGCTTGTACAGACAGAATATATTGGTTTTCTTAAGGAAGAAGGTAAAACAAACCTGCCTTTGTCTCTCTCATATGGTACTTAAAATACATAACCAGATATCGCACGCTCAAGGTAAGAGTAATTGATACCAACATCACAACTAAATTGCACTTTATACTTAGCGTATATTTATAATTAGAGTAGATAAAGAGATGTAGAGTAGATACAGAGATGTAGAGTAGATACAAAGATGTGTCCTAGGGAATGACCCTGACCTGAGTTGGTTGATGAGTGAGAAACTCTGAAATGACATCCTTTCAATGTCCAAAGTGGAATAAAATCCCCAAGTTGGATGGCACAGAAATGGTACTGGTTCTTGCACCAGGTCAGGCTCCAGCCCCACCCCTGTCTCTCCACCCCCTCTGAAGTAGCTTTCACATTTGTTACAGCATAATTAAAGATTAATTGGGTAAAAGAGGCAGACTGAAAAAGGGCATTAATCTGTGGCCACATGGTCAGAGGACTCACTGGGGAGTGACTGGAAATACTGTAAATTCCATTTATGTACTTTGTTCAGTAACTGTTCTTGAAACAGAATCAGCAATTGAATTTTTTATTTCATTTCATATTTCAAGTTTTACTTTTAGAGTGAAAGTGTTATAAGTAGGTATCAACTCATGTTTTTCCAGTGGTGGAAACATTTTTCAGCCCTTTGATAGGAAGCAGAAGGAGCCCCATTAGCAGGGGCAGGTGCCGAGCCTATACCCCAAGGTGTTCAAGGCACTCTGGGTAACTCAGGCATCTTTGAGTACTCCAGTCATTACATAAGCATTTCATCTAATGGCAGTTTAATTAATAACAGACCTTGAAACACAGACCAGGAAAAGGGCCTTGTGACGTTAAATCCCTTTCATGTTCCTGCCAGCCCCTCAATCTCAGCTGTTGAACAGGGGCTTGGTGCAGTGGGGAGGCCTCACCTGCAAGGTGAGATGGGGGCTCAGGATATTCCCCAGGTGAGGAGAACTTGGAGAAGTGTCTGTGCCTCACAGTAGTGTCCTACCTGCTGATCCTTAACTCGGGCTCCTGGGACTTGCTGCAGGGCTGTCCTCCAGCTGTCCTGCATGGAGCTAGTGTTAGGAGACTGGGTGCCCTCCGGAAGAGAGCTGGTTCTTTGCAGTGCTAAAAACCCCACCCTGGAAACACAGAGGCAACGTGCAGGAGGATTATAGTGCAATCACCTCAATCCCATCAAAACGAATATGTGATGCACAGAGCCCTTTTGAGTGATGCCTATCAAACGCACAGCCCGTGGCACTTGGTGGCATTTGACTGACTGTAAGGTAAGGTGCCAGCTAAATGCTGTTTTCAGGCTGAGCAGATAATTCGTCTCTGAACACCTACTCTCTTCCCTGGATCTGGCCAGGGTTGTTTGATGGTTACATACCTCCTGAGGTTTACATTTTCTCTTAAGGAGTCACACAGTATTCAGAAAAAAGTAATCTTCCATTGCCTCAATATAGGCAAACTCTTTTATTATTGTCACTGTGAATCTCCTCAAAACTGAAGCACTTTTACATAGTTCAGTCTTTAAACATCCTCTTTTATTCTCATTCAAGAAAGTCTGGTTTTGATAACAGTCAAGGATTTTAGTTTTTCATTTTGGCTAAAATAAAGAAAAGGTCCAAGGAGAAATATGGTAGCTTTTATCCCTTTAATTATGGGGTTTTTTTCTGACATAAGAGCACTGAAATCTGGCTAACAACATATAATCAAAGTAAAATAATTTTATCTTTGATTTTACTGTTTCAGTGATTCTTGAAGTAAAAATACACCTCTGTATACACTTTTGCTCCCCCACTACATTTAAGGCTCAGTAAGAACTGCTCATGTTGTACAATAGTCAGCATTTTGCCTATATTTTTATGCATGCAATTCGTCATCCGTTTATGCCTCTTTAAGGTTTGGCAGTGATTTCTTAAAATGTCTCTTCTAGTTGCAGTGCTCCTTTCAAAAATTACTTTTTCTTCCTGAGGCTCCTTGGTAAAAGACAGAAGAAAGGATAGTGGCAGAAGTATTATAAACTGAAGCAGATGGCATTTTGGTTTTGCAGAATATAATGAAGCTTGCACACAAAGTTAATTGTGCCATAACCAAGTACATTTCTTGAACTATGATGAAAATCAACCAGACATTTCCAGGAGGAAGGATTTTCACATAATTTAAGAAAGTGCCAGTAAATAACATGCCCATAAATAGAATCATTCCAAGCTGGGAAGACTTGGAGAGGTCAACAAATAGGCTAATGTAAGGAGCTTAGCTGGCTGATGCTTTTGAAGGTGTCTAGTCCTTTCTGATGGCCATGTTTAAAACTTTCATATAAGCCAGAAACTGTAAATAATTTCAAGGACCAAAACATCAAGATTAAAAGAAGCATTGAAGGGACTCATCCCCAGTCACTTCCTTTGGGAACTGCAAATAGCAGGATTAAATCAGATTTCACAGATACATCATGGTCATTGGAGAACAGAGAAAACTGCTTATAGTTCACTTTGGAGAAAAAATAAAATGTGTGCTACTGAGACAGAGTAAACAATGGTGGTAAACTTATTACTTACCATAATCGGCTGTATTTTTAGGGATGAACAAAATGGTATTAGATCTGAGAACTTCTAAACAGGTGTCAGAGAATATTAATAAAACTACAGAGGCAAAATTAGTGTCTTCAGTGCAAGATCTCCCTTGCTTGTTTTTATTTTTTTTATGTTCTTACTAGTCTCTGAACTGTCTTGTTCAATGGTCTTTCCCTTTGTTTTCTGTCAACATATTCTTGCATTATAACTCTTTCCCATGATATATATTTAAAACCTAATACTTTTTATTTCATTCTTCAAGATTGCATTACTAAATTGTATGCAACATATACCATGAACCTTATATAAAATACAGAAAGAGTTGCCAGCCATAAGTCTTGCATGTGCAAGGGGACAAAGAGTTCATATCCGATTATGCTGCCCTTCATCAATATTAGTGGAACTCTTATTACAACCCAGTAGAGTACAGTCTGTGTATACAGATGGCTGCTCATTAACCACAAAATAGTAGTTTTACACAAACCCTCCTACTTGGTTTTGCTGAAACTACAAGTGGACATGTTTATGTTTTTTCAAATACCCAGGAGTGTTTCTTCTTTTCCTCAAAACGGAAAATAATAATGAGTGGTAATGATCTAATTCAGAAAGAGGAAATCTCTCATGCATATGAGAAAGTAAAGTAGTATTTGGAAGATATGTGCATGATCAAGAACCTATATGGGGGGAAGAGGGGAATAACCACGGGTGCTTCCCTTAATTGAGATATGTAATAATAGTGTTTTTTGAAAGATAATATACTTTTACCAGGGAAATGCTATTGAACTAGAATATTAAGGTTAAACAATGACACCAGTAGAAGAGAGTCAGAGTCCATCTGGTCCTCCAGTGTCTGTAGGAGGCTTTGCTTCCTTAATCTCAAAGCATAGACTTTGACTGTAGCCATACAGGGTACTCGTAGGTTCTTTCTGCAACAATTAATTCAGTGTATTTTCTACTAGCCTGGACATACTGCAGTCACATTGGTTATGACCTTGTTTTACTGTATATTTCAGCTGTATGAACTTCATGCCTTTCAAAGGAAATCTGTCATTGCTTTTTGTTCCCCTTCCCCCATCCCTATTCCTTGTGTTGAAGGAAATCTCTGCAAGATGGAGTTAAAGTCTTCTGTATGACTCCTTGCAGCCTGGCAGACAGCAGCAGCAGTGAAGAATGTACGAAACTGAAGGTGTGGCAGGCAGAAACAAACAGGTAGTCTGGGGACACCTCCAGCCCACAGCAGTGAAGGAAGCTCTCATGACATTTGCAACTAGTCAGAAAGGGGGGAATGGGTTTCAGAACATAGGCATGCAATTTAATAGGACAAGCAGCTTGCCTCCAGCTATAGAGAGAGTACCTTAGGGAGTCTACAGGAGCCTTATTGTCTACAGTTACCTACCCCCAACTCTGAGTGTTGCAACAATTTTTGTCATGTGGTATTACCTATAGCAGTGATCAGCATACCATTGAAGAGATGAAGTGGGCATTTCTTGGAAGAAATGATCCAGAACTCAAGATTCTGCTATAAAAGCACAGTTGCTGAGGGAAAAATAATAAAATGTGAGGCAACTTTTAAATTAAAACTAAACTGTCCACTTCTGCTGTCCACTTGGCTTATGTACCTACTACATTTCCTTTCTTGTTCACCAGTTGTGTTGAACCCCACACACTTATTTCCCAAAGCCCTCCAGTCCCCCCATTTCTCAGAAGACTCCAAGAAAAATAAAATTGTACCAATCAACCTGATGAGAAGTTCTAGAACTGAAAGAATATGTACAGCCAAAAAGCAATTTTTAGCTTTCAAAAATAATGAATATAAACAGTCTCAGATATATAATTGAATAGTTCTGATTGCACACAATTAAAGACCTTCTTACTCAGATGTTAGATATCAAGGTGGGATGTAGCAAATCTTATCAAATTCTTTTTACATTTTAGTAGTGGTATAAAGTTCTGAAGCATAAACTTTCCTGCTAGTTATTTCTGGATGTAAATGAGAAAGTAAACACAGGCAATAATTAGAGAAAGCTGCAAACAGGCACATAAAAAGCTTTATTCTTTGCACTCACAGTGTGAAGCTTGATGCCAATACACTGTCTTTAAAAATACTTCAGGATAATGTAGATAAATTGACTAAAGTCTGTAGCTGAGTGCCGCAGCAGCCAAAGAATGAATACAAGTATACCGGTCTCCCCACTCATTTATTCCTGAAGCATTAGGAATGCTATATTACTTTCTTAAAATGTAATATGGCGATACAAAAATACATAATTTTAAAATGTGAAGAATTTAATGGGGCATATGCTACTAAAGAAGCCTAGTTTCTGAACTTGTGATCAAATGCTTGTATGGCAAGTAACTGTGACTCTTTTTCCTGCAATATTTCTTCTGAAATATATTCTTCACAAATGGTGTTTAGAACAATTTATTTGATAGTATTGTCACTCCTCTGTAAGTAGGAGGACAGAAGTGAGGGATGCTCTTAACAAAGTTTGCTTCTCTGGAACATCCAGTAGGAAGCTCACATAATCAAAACTGCTGGTGCCTCTTTAGGTGAGACAGTGACGTTTGTTACTGCAGGCTGCAAGGAGGCTTGACTCGAGGCTCTGTGCCCTCACAAACTGGAACACACAGATCTGTTCTTGGACTGTCTGAAAAATGGAGACTGATGTTTACATTATGAGGACCATTCCTTCCTGGGTAGTTTGTGTCCTTTCCCACTTAGCAGCCTACTCATCTCCAGATTCCAGCTATTCTGATCACCTGTGTGTTAAGGAAGTAACTGATACAATTGCACCATGTTACGTGGCCTTCTGCTTTCTAAAACCCCACTTTGTGATGAGTTACTTGGTCATCACATCAAATGTTTCAGCAGTACAGCTCAGCCGGCGTTTTTTAGGACTCCTGATGTGAAGTGCCATATTCTGTACTTCAGTAAAAGGTTTATGTTTTAGGTCATGGTGTTTATGTTCTTGCCTGTGCAAGGGGTGAATAGACTGCTTGGCTCTAATCAGTTTATACACAATGACGTTTGGACTTGGGAAACTTCTCAGGGTAGCTACGACTGACCAGTGCGCTTTGCTCTGGTCCTGTCCCCTCTCTTGAGTCAGTGTACAGTTTTGCAAAAAGCCATTTCAAGAGGTGATCTTGTTGAAAATTGCTTTTTATTTATACCTGATTTTTTGTTTCATTCCCTGCATCAGCTCACTGTTTGCACAAGCTCAAATGGTGCATATGCTACTAAAGAAGCCTAGTTTCTGAACTTGTGATCAAGTTGATGCCCTGGTAAAGGGGCTTAAAACACACAAAGGCAGAAGATAAGTTGACTGGGGAAGCTTGAACTGAACCTGTGAAATTTCATCATCATTTTAGGGGAGGAAGTGGGGAGGGGAAGGAAGAAACTGCCTTCTATAGTATGTTGTAATGGCTGTTGTAGACATTCACATAAAAATTCACATTCAAAGTTTAGTAGGGATTTTTTTTTCTTTTATCTCTTCATTCTTTTTTTTGCGTTTGTTCTCCTGCTTGAGTGCATGCTTAAAAATCTTGTATTTTACAGTGATTGTTATTGATCATATTTTGACTCTCTCGATGTTCTAGTTGAAGGAACATGGCCTTAAAACACCAATGACTATGTCAATTGACAAGTTTCTGAAAATTAAGGCTTTCCAAACTCCAAAGGTGCTCAAATTATGCCTCATTTTCCTTGGACATTCTTCTTACTTATTCCTTCCTAGGAGAGTATCAGAGTGGTATATGAACAATTGCTCTTTTTATCAAGTAACAGCAATGCCTTCTAAGGGAGATTTTGACTTTTTTATTCTGGTTAAATGCATGAATAGGTTATTTTTTTCCCAGCAGAAGATAATATTCTCCTTCATTGAATAATGTGGCTTGTGTATTAACTCCAGATATGGGAAAGTTGAACTGAGTTCCTTCCTCTGCAGGTGACAGATCTTATGCTCCTGAACAGAGTGCCATAAATACCCAGCTCTCAGATGAGTGCTCTTGCTCTGCGCTTGTAAAGTTGATTCTCTTTGTCTAAACCAAAACATTGAGCAAGGGCCTGGGATCCTCCCAAGGAATTTCAAACAGCTCTCAAGTGGAGCTGAAGGTTCACTGCTTCTCTGTTCCAGTCAAGGCAGAAAGAAAACCAAACCTGGCTTCTGCCAAGTATTCTAGCTAGGAGCTGATGGAGTTTTCTTGAGTGAGGGGCCGTTGTTGAAGTTATTTCACCTTCTATAAAATATTTCTATACATGTCAAGAGGCATTCCATAAATGTGAGGCATTGACATGAGGTCTCCTCAGGCCTTGTAAGCCTGAATAAAAGGATGTTTCTTCATAGTGCAGTTTTATGAGCTCTTATTTTTCCTCAAATAAGTGTCCCAAAGCAAAACTTTCTGTTTCAGGCTTAAAAGATCAGTTTTTTGTTAAATGGATGTTGGGGCTTTAGGAGCTCTCCTGGGTTTGGTTTTTTTTTTTTTTCTGTTAAAGGAATTTTCTCCATTCGTGTTGCTTGGGGGACAAATGGCTGGGTCCTTAAGAAAAACAAAAAAGCTGGCCATGGGGTGGGGCGCATCTGGCTACTCTTTTGTTTCACCTGGGCGTGTGGGCAGTCGGTCTCCCGAATCAGACAGAGAGGGAGGCTGCTTCTTCAGCTGCTTTTCCTTCTGCTGGAGAAGCCCCGGGATTCCAAAGCCGCCTTCCCCGCCCCACTCGGAGCCGGGCCGTGGCCGCCCTGCCCCACCGTTCCTTGGAGCCTTCGCTGCGTTGTAGCCCTGCTCGCTCTGCCTGCCCAGACCCCCGGGGGGTTCCCCGCTTGGATACACCTCATCTGCCACCTGGGATTTGTGCTCGTCCCTGCGGTCCCAGCCTGCTGTTCCAGCCTGCTGTTCCCGAGGGTCTGGCCGGACACCAGGATCGGCTGCCCAGGGGTTTGTGAAGCTCCTTTGTCCCATCCCTTCCCGGGATCCCAGGCCGCCGGTGCCGCGTGCTCCCCGAGCTCGCTCCGGAGCGCCCCCTGCAGCCGCGGGGGAACCATCGCACCTGCCCTGCTCACCGGGAGCCGCCAGCGCCCCTGCCGGCTGCGAGCGGAACTGCACCCGAGGGGAAAGGGCCTGACAGCCGAGAAGGCTGGGACTGGGTTTGTGATTATTTGCTGTTACTGCCATAGTTGTTGCTGTTTGTTTGACTGGTTCTACACATATAGATATATAATAGTAAAGAACTGTTATTCCTATTTCCCACATCTTTGCCTAAAAGCCCCCTTGATTTCAAAATTATAATAACTCGGAGGGAAGGGGGGTTGCATCTGCCATTCCAAGGGGGGCCCCTGCCTTTCCTTAGCAGACACCTGTCTTTCAAACCAGGACAATGGACCAGAACTTCTCTATGTTCTATTTCAAGAAGAGTTGAGAAAAATAAGTTTAGCTTGATAAAAACTAAATATGATTTTCATTTTTTGTTGATTCAACAGCAAAAGTCTCAGATGAAAGGACCTCAGAATACCAAAAACCACTGTCCTGCCATTTTGGTGAACATATGTATCACTTCTTCATTATTTAAACACCTTTCTGTGGACATCTGTTGAGTACTATATTACTTGAAAATAGTTCACTCTAATATTTTTAATCATTTACTTATGGTATGTTTTGTGGCATGCTACATAATACTGTGTCTTTCTGGACCTTGTAAACAGAAAAAGAAAAAAATTCTGGCTCAATGTAAATGCTAATACTGGTACCAGAATTATCATGTCTGCCTATTGATATCATCCAATACAACAATCCTGCTGAATATTTTCTAAGATAAGCAAGTATAAGGGATTATACTTGATTATAGTAAAGGGAGGGATTTGTAAATGTCTCCATGAAGATTTTTCCTACTATTTACTCAGCACTGCTCTTGTGACTGATTTAATGAAATGCATAAATCAGAGCTGAGTATTTTAGAAGTCTATCCATCTGTAATTCTCTTTCAGCATTCTCTCATCAGTATGAAATACTGTGCCAAGAGCTACATCTGTGTAGTTTACAGAATTCAAATAATTATGAAGATGAAAAACTAATTTAATAAGGAAACAAAACAAAAGAGCTGATAGTATAGAAATGTCCATAGTGGCATAAAAAAATCACAAAGACAAGAAAACTAAGGTAAATCTCCTTATGTAACATTTTGTCACTGTTTTGCACACCAGACCTCATACAGTGTATATGTAAAACTAAAATAAAGACAATGATTAGCATATTAGTAATTAATTCAGGGGGATGCAAATCTATAAAGAAAATATGCTGACACATTATCAACTGATTATTTTCACTCTTGAAATATTTACAAATATATCTGTTTTCAAGATTTGAAAGAAAAAGAAAACATCAAACATAAAATGCTACATAAAAATATAAAACAACTTAAGTTTACACCTAGAAATCATTAATTATGACCTAGTAACAACTGTGGTTGCTTTTCTATACTACTCCCATATAGCAAGGATAATATAATTGAGTTAGTCTGTTTAGACAAGTATACACTTTATGTTGTGAATGTTACAAGAAATTGATTTCATTCTACACAAGCTTTAGTATAAACACACTGTAGGCTTCTTAAAAAAAACCTTATCAGTCACAAGACAGTTCATCTACTTTTTATAACTTATTTAATTAGTGGTTATGGGTGTTAGATGGGACAAAGTAAAGACAAAGTTCAATCAAAACAGATGGAGCTACAACAGGATTTGTAAAATGGGTTACTTCACTGCTGGCAGCCTAGATCTCATTTCAGAGAAAGAATCAAAGCAGAACTGAGAAAGAAAAGGAAAACTTAAAGGTCACATAGAAGATCTGCAAAACACACTTAATCCAGAGACCTTTTTTGCATGTTTTTCCTAAATACTTTTGTAGTATTGAAATAATATGACACCCCTCTGATGTGAGTAGAGAAACTCCCTGCAAGAGTATATCTTTTAGGATATAATGTCAGTCTTACTACATGTTTTGTGTATCAGGGAAGTAATGGAGAAGGTAGTGTGACTGCTGAACCCATACATTGCTATAGGCTTTGCTTCATTAATGGTCATACCATAGAATCACAGAATCACAGAATGGTTTGGGTTGGAAGACACCTTAAAGTTCATCTAGTTCCAAACTCCCTGCCATGGGACATCTTTCACTATACCAGGTTGCTCAGAGCCCCATGCAACCTGGCCTTGAACACTTCCAAGGATGGGGCATCCACAGCTTCTCTTGGCAACCTGTTCCAGTGCCTCACCACCCTCACAGGAAAGAATTTCTTCCTAACAGCTAACATAAACCTACTCTCTTTGTCCTGTCTCTACATGCCTTGTAAGTAGTCTCTCTCCATCTTTCTTGCTCCCTTCTGTTGGGGTCCCTCCCCTGCCGTGTAGCCCTGGGAGAGGGGCCCTGAGGGCACAGACACGGGGTTTCCCTGCCCCTGCTCAGCCTCGTTCCCATTGGTTGGTTTGTGTTCCCTGCGCGGGCAGAAGGACCCTTGGTCCCGTGACTGGAACAGTTCCTGGGCAGAGCTCCGGCCTTGCGGCTGGAGAAATAAACATCTCTGAAACATCTAGCAAGAATCTGTCTGTCCATATATATTTCCTTTCCACGGGACTCCTGGTTTGATATATGCGTGTTGCAGTATCCCCACTGCAACAAAAGGTGGAGAATTGAGAGCAGAACGATCCCCGATCCCTAAGCGACTGATTTGTGTGAGTAAACCCTGGAAACTTTGGATTCCTCTTCTTGGTTTTGCTTTGCTATTCCATATCTAAACTATGGAGGAACCGTGGGAAGACTCTTGGCTCTCAGAGCCGCATATGGACATTTATCTTAAACTTAAAATGATTCTTGAACAACGATTTGTAAATTTTAGCTTGATTCAAGCTCAAAAAGAACTGAAACACTTCCTGGCATGGTTGTTTAAGAACTTTTTCTATGTTTCTTGGGATTTAATTCTTACCAAGGGCTTTTGGAAAACCGTTTGGACACAGTTAATACTGGAGTCAAAATATATGCCGATGGAAGAATATTTTCGTGAATATTATTTAGTTACCGAGACTGTTGAGCAATGTCAGCTGTGTCCTGGCAAAGGGAAGCCTGGCGCAGGGACCGTGCGGCCCAGGCCACGTGCACCAAGCGCTCTGCAAGCAGCAGCGAGGCAGTTCCCGTGCGCGGGCGGAGCCACGCGAGCCGCAGTGTCGGTGGTGGAGCGAGGTGCGGCGGGACCCGGCGGTGCCCACCTGGCCCAGCGCAGCGCGTGGTGGAGCGAGCTCCGGGAACGCCCGACCGAGAGGGGCGGTGCGCGGGCGGCGGCTGGCGGCGGTGGCGGTGGAATGGAGTCGCGCCCAGCCAAGACACGCGCTGGAGCAGGGCGCGGGGGGGTCGTCGCTCGGGGGCCCGGCCGAGACGTGGGTGCAGCGCCCGGCAGCGGCAGCGAAGCTGCAACCAGAGGAGGCGACGCACGGAGAACTGAGCGGCGCGGCCCGGCCCGGCCCGCGCGGCCCCGAACGCGACCCCTGGAAGAGTGCGCAGGCACCAGCAGCCCTGACAATTCCAACACGGGAGCGACCGAAGGAGAGAGCAAAGACGCAGCGAGACAGAAAACAGCAGCCACTCGGAAAAAGGAAAAGATCATAGTAACTAAGACCTTAGGGATAGTAAAATGGTATAATGTTAAGCAAAATTATGGTTTTATAACAAGGTGTGACAACCAGCAAGACATATTCGTGCATAGAACTGCTATTAAAAAGAATAACCCTGAAAAATGCATCCCAAGCTTGGGAGATGGAGAAGTCGTGGAATTCAAAATTATACGAGGTAGAAAAGGGTTACAAGCATCGCAGGTCACTGGGCCTGATGGTGTTCCTGTAAAAGGCAGTATATATGCAAAAAATCGTAGTCATGTTAGACAGTATCTCTATTGTAAGTCCCCCCTACAGTCTCCCTTTCCTAATCCCACCTTTCCCTTTTACCCTATGTCCTATTACCCCCAGTGTATTCCCAATCCGTTTTTTCATCCATGGTTTCCCTCACAAAACCATGCTTTTGCCAATTGTTTCCCCAAAAATCCCTTTCCAATGCCGAGTGGGGGATGAAAAGGGGGAGGGAAGAAGTTAAACCCTCTCCTGCCTCAGTTTCCCCACAAAGCATGCCCGGAGAGTCCTGTCTCCCTTCTGTCAGCCTTAAGATGTTCCAGAGAATCTGTTTGGACATTTAAAGACTCAGGAGGGTGGCTTGTTTTGTTTTGAAACTGTTCTTGTTATGTTTATCCAGTTGTTTTCATTCTCCTTTTATTAAAATAAAACGGGTGAGGTGTTGGGGTCCCTCCCCACCGTGTAGCCCTGGGAGAGGGGCCCTGAGGGCACAGACACGGGGCTTCCCTGCCCCTGCTCAGCCTCGTTCCCATTGGTTGGTTTGTGTTCCCTGCGCGGGCAGAAGGACCCTTGGTCCCGTGACTGGAACAGTTCCTGGGCAGAGCTCCGGCCATGCGGCTGGAGAAATAAACATCTCTGAAACATCTAGCAAGAATCTGTCTGTCCATATATATTTCCTTTCCACGGGACTCCTGGTTTGATATATGCGTGTTGCAGTATCCCCACTGCAACACCCTTCAGGTACTGGAAGGACACAATTAAGCTACCTTCTTGTCTTCAGGCTGAATGTTCCCAACTCTCTCAGCTCTTCCTCATTGGAGAGGAGCTCCATCTTTTCAACAATCTTTGTGTCCCTCCTCTGGACTGGCTCCAACAGGTCAATGTGTTCTTGTGCTGGGAACCCCAGAGATGGATGCAGCACTGCAGGTGGGGTCTCACCAGAGCAGAGCAGAGGAGCAGAATCCCCTCCCTCCCCTGCTGCCCATGGGGCTCTGGATGCAGCCCAGGACACGTTTGGCTCTCTGGGCTATGAGTGCTCACGGCTGGGTCATGTCCAGCCTCTCACTCACCAGCACCCCCAAGTCCTTCATACCCCAACTTCCTTTCCAAAGATATTGATGAATCTTTACAATAAACACAGTGAATTATTTTGGAATCCTGTTCATGAATATGTTGTATTTATGGAGGCTTGCTTTTAGTATTAATTTAATTGGGTAGATAGATAGATAGATCTATATCTAGTATTACTGGAATAGGCAAAGCATCACTAGATTTACAGAAAATGCCACCTTTTTTAATATGCTGGTTTTTTTAGAAAAACAAAGTGTGGATATGGCACAAATAAGATGTGTTAAAAATGTAATTAATAATTTAATTTTAAGTCATAACTTGTCTTGCTTGCATCAGTGGGACTACTCATGCTGAAAGCTTAGATGTGCTTTGCAAAAGCAAGGTCTTCATTAATTGTTAATACCCGTGGACATTATTTTTTTTAATGAGAAGCAAAAATACTGACATTATGTCCTTCAAAAAACAGAAAGACCTAAATATTTCTTCTCTTCCAAGGAAAAGCCATCTCACTCATTTTCTTCCAGTTATTTCTTAAATTTTTATTAATTTTGTTTTTTTCCTCCCCTTCTTCTCTTTCTCCTGCCACATTGTACATTTGCTTGGGACACATCTTTTTGTTTTAAATATTGCACACTTTCTTTTACATTTGATATATGTGTGCTGGAGAGCTCCCAGATTTTCTTTTCATTGCCAGGTCTTCTCTTTCCCCCATTTGCTATCTTGTAGAGAGCCAGCAGTCTTACCACTGGACATCTGAAGCTGGCCATCTACTGAAAAACCATCTGAAGTTAGTACATGGTTTTAAAAAGAAAGACATCTACTTGATATGTAGTAAGCATGATTTCATACAAAGTGCAGAAATATATGGAAGGGAATGGATTTCTTTCTCCAGATTTTCAGTGGTTTTGATTTATAACTCCACATACTTTTTGCCTAAGATTTTTTTAATTGTTCCCGTCTGTTTGGGATATAACAGAGACTGACCATTTTTACTAGTTTAGGTTATGGTGTTATTTAGCTTAACAGTGACTTCAGCTTTCTGGGTGCTGTTGGCTCACACTGTACTTCAGAGTTAAAGTAACAGGGAAATCCAGAAATGGGTTGTCTTGTGACAATCATGAACATGGCTTGCAAACAAATTGTCTGGATAACTGCTAAAAGACATGGTCAATGTGATGAATACTTTATGTGTTTGGCTGTGTTTCCTGACAGCTACAGGAATAAGCAAAACCTCACACAATGCACTCCCTTCCATGACTCTAATGTTAAATACAATGTCTGAGATATTATTTATAAAGGGAAAAAAGCTCCTGCCACATGACACAACTGTTCTACCAGATGAGAAACAAGCATAAAAGATGGCCTGTAAACAGTTTAAAAGATAAAACCCTTAGCTGTTGAGGCACTGGATGGGAGACTGTGGGAAAGTGACCAAGGAAGACACCTTTATGGAGTCTGAAAGTTTGGCTGTTGTATACAAGCTTGGGATGCTTTTGGTAAGAGTTAGATGAGACAGTTGCATACCCTCATTAATTATTATAAATGTCACTTTCTTTTATGTTTAGTTCCTTAAGATTAAAGAGTGCCTTGGTTTAAGAAGACTGACTGAACATTGTATTAACTCCCTGTTCCAATCTTCTGAAGGGGACAAATGCAGGGACCCAAATCTAATTATGCCTGTGAAGTTAAGCATGGTTGTGCAGCAGTAGTTGAGCAAACACTGCATGACTTTGCTTGGGTACAGGAAAGAGTACAGCTGCAGCAGCATGAAACACTGCATGGCCTAATCTTCCCTCTTCTTCAGCCTCTCATTTAAAGTTTGGTCAGAGATCAGTACCCCACAGCCTGCAGTATAAATAAGACATGGTCTACCGATGGAATTAGCCCCCAGCTTCTAAGGGTTAATCTTGCATCATGCAATCATGCTGAATGCTTCCCACTCTATCAATTCCAGCTAAACAGGAATTACTTAACAATTCCTTGTGATTTGGGGTTACAGATTCTTAGTTAAGATCAGGCACAGGTTGGCTGCAATGGAGGTTGCTCAGCAGGAAAGCATCGGTACCTGGTAACAGATGGTGACTTGGTGAATCGTATTTACTATAGCAGCAAATGGACTAAATGGATTATATTTAGCAAGGTAAGTATTTTATAGTTGGAGTACTTTCTGGCATGACTATTTGCTATTAAGAAATTGCAATCTGGATAAAGGGAACAGAGTAGTTTTGTTGAAGGCTTTTAAACCATGTGTTTGATCAGAAATTGAGGAATTTACCATACACCACTAGTAGTAGTAATTTCAGGAATTGTGTACCCTTGAGCCATTCACTAAGCTTCTGGGACCAAGTGTGAACTGGGAACAGTGTTTACATGTCTCAGGGCCACAAATGCAGGCATTCTGTGAGCATAGCAAAGCCATCCAAGTTCCCTGTGAAGTGACTGGGAGCAGTAAAGCTCTTGGGAAGGTTATTTAGAATAGTTGTAAAGGGAGCATTGCCTATGGCCAAGTAAGGAAGGGAGCTGAAATTCCACCTCTCCCCCTGGGCTGAGGTGCTTATCTGCACCCCAGGAGACAGGTGAGGGGAAGGCTTTGTTATGCTCAGGCAGGAGGGTGGACCTTCAGTGCTGATCACTGCTTGGCCTTAGGCTGTAACTGATAAGATGCACAGTAAACTCAACTTAATGTCAATCTATTATACACTCACAGCTCCCAAATTTTAGAGAAATATGTTACCTACCAGGCTGCAAAGTACTGAGGCTACATTACTTGCCTTAGAGGCATTGCCATTGTGCAGCCAGGAATGCCCACAACTTGGGGAAATTGCAAGGATACTGGAAAGAGGCAACTCAATTCAGGAGCTGGCAGGTACTTTAGGGTTCCCCTTTGGACTTGTTTGTGACTGACATCAGAAAGTTGAGTATATAAGGTTTAGAAATATTCCTGGTTGCCTTTCTTTTAAAACTCCAGTTTCTGTAAAGAAAGCTCAATTTTAGCCCTTCTAACTTGAGCTGCTTATGAGGTGAGACACCAAGAGTGATGTGCAAGAAGGGTACTGAATGGATGGGATACACAGAAGTTCAGAGTTGAAAAGAGGGAATAATGAGATGCACTAGGAAAAAAAAATGTCCTAATGGTGTAAGAGTTAGTAAGGAAAGGAAAAATATACAGAAGTGAAGCAAACAAGCAAAGACTGCAAACTTAGCTGATACTAGTGAAGGAGGAAAAACAAGAACAAGTTAAAACCATCATTAGGAAGTAAAATGCTGAGTTACAATGAACTGTGGTGTCATTTGGGACTCTAATTGCATGCTTTAGTGAACATTGCTAGGAGCATTTATCATGCCAGCAGCCTTAGGTTTAGCTACTGTGAGCCTCAGTGCCATCTGGAAGGACGAGCACTCAGTCTTTAATGGAAAGTTAAAGACCATTGTCATAGCAATTCATAGCAATCCACACTACATCTGTGTTTAGCACCTGTACATGCTTATGTTTTGTTTGAGGTGACTATTGCTGCTGTTCAATACATATACTTTTTAAATTAAAAAAAAATACAGTTGATTTGGAAATTTCAACACTGAATTGAGAAAAATAAGGCTTGGTCACCTATCACTTCAATGCTTTTCCCCTCTCTATTATTATTAAAATAGAAAAAAAGTAATGTGAGAGTTTTTACACTCCCTAGGCTACAAGACAGCTTAAAATAATTCTTAAAAATTTACTGAGGATTGGACAGCTGATATTTTAAGCGATTGTTTCATATTGTTATTGAAGACATTACTTTTTAAAATCAAAAATATTTGACGTTTTTATTAAGAATTAAACAGTATTTTAAATCATGTTATTAACTCCATTTTAACTTTTTTTTTTTTTGAAAGCAAAGGACCAGTGCTAGCTCACTACAAAAATCAGTAAAGATGCTTTACTTAGAATGAAATTCAGTCTGAAATCGTGATAAGTTCACCATGTTAGTGTATTTTAAGCCAAGTAATCACAGACTTGCAGTGATGACCCAAAAAAGTCAATATATTTATACCTTCACCAGGAGAACATCACTAAGGATTGTGTATACATAGAGTGCCATTGACTACTTGGATGGACAACTGAAATGGTATAGAGCACCGCTGACTTTGTATCTCTCTTAAAACTCAAACAGGCATAAAGAAAATTACATAAACTCTGAGTATCTACTTGACTATTACATCAAAATATTAGAATGTAATTGCTAATAATGGATGTCTAGTGAAAATTATACTAAAGATGTTTTTATGCCATGTGTCACTTCTCTGTTAGCATGAACAGGTTAGTAGTGCTCCTACATCTCTCAACCCTTAGTGCCTATGTTTTCAGGTTAATCACAGAATCACAGAATGGGTCGGGCTGGAAGGACCCACAATAGGTCATCTGGTCCTCCCTGTCCAAGCAGGGCCATCCTAGAGCACATGGCACAGGATTGCAACCAGATGGTTCCTGAATATATCCAGTGAGGAAGACTCCACAACCTCTCTGGGCAATCAGAAAGAAGTTCTTCCTCGTATTCAGGTGGAACTTCTGTGCATCGGTTTCTGCCTGTGGTCTCTCCTATTGCTCAGCACCTCGGAGCAGAGCCTGGTCCCTCCTCTGGCCCCTCCCTGCAGACATGGACAGACATCGATGAGGTCGCCGCTCAGTCCTCTCTTCTTGAAGCTGAAGAGGTCCAACTCCCTCAGCCTGTCCTCAAAATTATCCCTTGATAACTTTGTAGCCCTGAGCTGGATGTGCTGCAAGAGCTCCATGTCTCTCTCGTCCTGAGGAGGCCAGAACTGGCACAGCCATCCAGATGTGGCCTCACGAGGGCTGAGCAGAGGGGCAGAATCACCTCCCTCAATCTGCTGACAGTTCTTCCTCATGCTGCCCAGTATACCATTGGCCTTCTTGGCCACAAGGGCACACTGCTGGCTCATGGGCAGCTTGCTTTGGAAATTACTGTGTCATTTTAAAGAAGCTTACTGGAAGAGTAGCATTGTGTTTTATGCCTTAAGAGTGGAACAGTATTGATCCTTTAAATGTTCCACCTCCCAGAGGTCACTGTCTACAGACATCACTGAGTTTTGCTTTTCTGGTGACTGGCAGATAGTCCTGGACCTTGGAGAAAAAGTAGAGGTTTGGTTTGGTTTGTACTAGAGCTTTATTTGGAGCATACAAAAGTGGAGAATGATTTCTATGCTCTTTTGGAGTGTTGATGGTCATTTTGTGGTTTTGGATTACTTTCCTAACCTCTGCCCTTTTGAATGCTCTCCCGTACTAGAGATATTAGACAGATGCCATATACCATTGCCCTAAGTTCTATATATTCCCTGCAATGGCAAGCTTTCAAGTTTTTTTTTAGTTTTTCTTAAGACTTCTAATATGTGCTTATATGTCACATGAGCACGTTTAGAAAAAACATATAAAGAAGAGAGTTTGGGAGAGAACAGGGTGTCCTGATGCTTACTGAAATACTTCTATCAGCTTTACTAACAGGTGGTAAGGGGGGTTATTTCTGGCATAAAATGAAAGAAATCTGCTTAGTCTAAAAGAGGCAGAACCCATTTAAGAGCAGAAATTGTCTGACCTATGCATTTCCTCTCAGTCACTGTTCACACATTACTGAAACACATTCACTGTGTTGTTTCTCTTTCATTTTCCTCCCTCATATTTTGGGCCAGTCTTCTCACATGTATTTTCTAATCATGTACCTCCATTAATTTAACTTCTTTTCACCTCATTTACACCTTTGTAAATATTTTTAGGTTTTCAGGAGCACAAACATAAATGTTATTTATGTTTCTTTTTTACTTAATTGGTGTAATCAGTTCAGTACAATGTAACTGAGCTGAGCTGAACTTGGGATGAAACTAGAAATGACATGAACCACTTTTCAAGACTGAAAAGCAACTGGAACGACATATACTGAATTCCCTTGAGCCATGAACGTTACTTTCAAGACCAACTGCCCTATTGTTCACGAAATTACTTGTAAAGCTCTCGAGGAAGTTTCTTCATGGCTGTGTCTCTACCCCAGCCAAAACCAGCACAGGGATTACAGCATGCATGTGGACACCTTTGCAATAACACTTAGAGAACCTGGATGCCAACATCTTGTCAATCTTTACAAATTTAGGGATCAATTCCATGGATTTACCTTGACTTTCTAACACCTTATTTTCAGTATTTTCATAAATAGAATGACGCCAAGCTATGATCAGGCTTTTCCTCATTGAAATCAGCAATTCCTGCCACAACTGTACTGAAGTTATCAGGTAAATCAACAGCCAAATTGACTAAGAAACTAGAAATTTAACAGCCACTTACAATAAACAAAAATTATTAGAATAAATAACCAATCGTATTTGCAGACTTCTTGTTCAATTCAGTTGATGCTGTGAAGCCAACCATATTAACTTTCTTGAACATGGTGTTTTTTCTTTGTGAATGACTTTTCAATTCACTGTTACCAAGCCTATGAAAACAGTCCAAGGCTTAAAAAGGCAGTCAAGAATTGTGCTAATTGACATGACACTGAGAAGAACCCTGTGGTTAGAATAAGCTGTAAGCAGAATTGTCAGCATAAGTATCCTGCAACTGGCTAATAACCTCCCCCTTTCCTGATCCACCTGGGAGGGATAACAGAGACCTTTCACTATGAAGTTCAGGACCAAAACCCCACCAGAATAAATCAAGTTCTGACTAAATCTTCTAACTGTGATTAAGGGGAAGGCAGCAAACATGGCTGCTGATATTCTAGCTGGAATAGTTAGAAAAACATGTCAAGAAAAGCATCACTTCTTAACTTCTTGCATCACTTGACAGAATGACAGTGTCTTACCATATTATACTGCATTTCGGGCTACAGTGACAAGTTCTGTATGCCTTGGAAAAGTGTTGCTGAGTAAAATCATAGAACCATAAAATGGTTTGACTTAGAAGGGACCTTGAAGATCATCTAGTTCTAAACCTCCTGCCATGGATTCTAGTGCAACTTTCTCATATAAATCTCCTGCTGAAAAGCATTAGCCAGGTGCTCCCTGTTGTCAAAGCAGAAGTGAAAAAGTATAAACTTTTATGGTAAGAAAATCTATTCCTAATTGTATGCAAGTTTTATCCAAGGACAGACTAGCATGAAAAGCAATCATGTACTGTTTCCACACTGAAAACTCATCTGGAAGTCTCCCTCCAAGATGAATTATTTTCTTAAGAGGCAGAGAGTCATATCACGTGATGGATTTTAAGTTCCATTCTGTTCCCTCCTACAGATAGGAAAAATTATGGAGTTAATTTTTCATAAATATACTGTTTGTCTTCCATATTTGAAATCAATAATACATGATTAATACAAACTTCCTAAATGAAAAAAACACCCCACCCACTAGAATGACTGAGCTCAAGAACGAATAATCCATAGGAGCTGTTTAGAGCTGGCCGAATACCTAAAAACTAAATTTTGAATATTCTCTCAATGTTATAATCAAATCTATTTCTACTACTTTCAGACCTGGTTTTATTCATTTACAAGCCTTGCACTTGGAAGAAAAAAATACTTGGTTTTGCAGATTTGATAACTTCCAAGTTATATTATGGTCATTACTTGCTCTGGACTAGAGCCCCAAGCCTGTAACCTGGATGAGCGCCCACTGCTAGGCACTGGACTGGCCAAGCCCTCTCCTAAACCACTTAGGTCTGAGACAGTTTTGCTGGATAATGAGGGGAGAGGAGCGCAATTAACATCACGGTGGTCGCAGAGAGGCTCTAAATCCTCCTTTTACTGGTTCAGTGGGCACGCAAACCCGTCTACAAGTCGGAGACGGAGGCTGGCAGGGGACGGCACTTGGCCAAGGGTGGGCTGCCGGGCTGTCCTGCCCGCGAAGGGCCGGGCACAGCCCTGCCCGCGGTGCCGGCCAGGAGCGCAGCCGCCACGGAAGAGCCGCAGCGCCGGCAGCGCAGCCCCGGAGCTCCCGGGAAGGGCAGCAGGGCTCGGCATTCCCGCCGGGGGCACCGAGGGGAGCGGGCACCGAGGGGAGCGGGCCCCGCGCCCCCGCCGACCGCACCCGCCCTTCTCCCCCGCCCCGCCGCCGCCGGCCTTGCGTAAGACGGCGCTGCCCGCTTCCTCCCCGGTGCGGCCGGGGAGCCGCCCCGCCGCCCGCGGAACTCGCTCTTGGCATTTCTCCGTCGCTCGGGAGGCGGCGGCAGGCTGTGCCCGGGGCCCGGGCGGGCGGAGGCGAGCGCCGGCGGCGCGGCAGGGACCATCGCGCCCGCCGCCACCTCTGTGCATCCGCCTCTTCCTCCCCCCCGCCGCCTCCGCCGGGGGAGCCGGTGGGGGCCGTACGTGCCGGGCCGGGAGCGAGGGGAGGATCTGCGGCTCGGCGTCGCTGCAGCAAGCGCCGGCCCCGCCGCGCCGCCAGGGACTGGGTGCGGGTGCCGCCGCCGGCTCTCCGCGCTGTGCTGCTGCTGCGCGGTGATCGCCGCTGCTGGCGGGAGGGGCAGGGATGTGAGCGGCAGCGGCCGGGTCGGCTTGGCCCTCCCGCCCTTTTTTTTTTTTTTTTTTTTTTTTTTTTTTCTTTTTCTCTCGCCTCCAAAAATAGATCAAACCAGCCAACCAACCCCAAAAATCCCAGAGGGCGTGGGGGGGTGGGGGGATCCCGTGTCGCCGCCGCCACCCTCCGCTGGATTCATTGTGAGGAAATTGCCGTTCGCCGGCAGCGGCGGCACATCTGGGCGGGCGCATCTGGGCAAACAACACCGGCTCCCGCCGCCTGCCTCCAACGTCCTCCAACCGGCCGAACGGATCCCTCCGGGCCGCTGGGGAGGCTCCTGCTCGTCAGCCCCGGGGTCCTTTCGGGCTGAATCTTAAAAAAAAACCTGGCAGCGCGGGGGGTGGGGTGGGGTGAAAATAAAGGCTGCTATTTTTTTCCCCTGGGATTTATTTCATGGGGATGTGTTCAAGACAAGAGAGGATTCAGAAGGATATTGACGTTGTGATCCAAAAGTGCAAGGCGGAGAAGGACTGCCTGTTTGCAGGTGAGTTTGTCCCCGGTCGCCAGGTTGGCGACGCGGAGGCTCCCGTCGCCGCGGCCGCGCCCGCCCCGGACCGCGCTCCCCGCTGTGCCCGTGCCCTTCGCCGCCGTTCCCGGCCGCGGGGCCGCTCTCAGAGCCCGTCTTCCTTGTCTCCTTCCGAGGGCATGTGAGGGCAGAGAAGACCGGGCGCCGGCCGGGAAAGGGGCGGGCGGGGTGGGGGGGCGGCATCCCGAGCCGGGGAGCGTGGCGGCGGCTACACGCCGGACCGGGAGGGTTGGGAGCGAGCTGGAGCCCTGCCCGGCGCAGCCCGCGGCCGAGCGCTGCTCGGGGGGTTTCGCTACGCGGCTGTTCCCCGGGCGGCCGCGCTCTGCCGCCCATCGGCGCCTGCCCTGATCCCCGGCCCCAGGCCGGCAGCACATCCAGCCGCAGACGGGGCACTGTCCGTGCGAACGGCCCCCGCCGCCCTCCCCGGGGGATTCGCGGCGCCCCGGCCGTGCCGGTGCCGTGCCGGTGCCGTGCCGGTCGCGATGAGCCGTCGCAGGAGCCCGGCTGTCCGCTGCCTGTTGCCGTGTATGACAATGGAATTCCCTGCCGTTGCCATAGCACCGGGCACTTGTTGCGAGGGGCTGGGGGGAGATGCTGCATTTCCTCTGGTTCACCCCGACTCCCCCTCCACCGCCCCCGTGTCGGCAGCTGAATGCTGTTCCGTAAAACCTCGGCTACTTCAGCCAAAATAAAGACAAGTTGTAATAAAGGAGCTCTTTGTCTTTCAGATTTCAGGTACTCAGACTCCACCTTTACCTTCACCTATATTGGAGGCTCCAAAAGGTACTTTATTTACAGTAATGACTCAATTTTCTGCTGGCAGTAAAATGCAGTGGTTCAATAACGTAGCAGGTTTTTATGTTTCCTTATCTTTTGGAAGAAGGATGATTAAATCATCGGCCTTCGTGCAAACGTAAACTGAGGAAGAGGTGTGGAGGGAGGTGATGAGGAAGGTGATTCTAGTCGTCAGGGGCTCGTTCCTCAGTCCTGCTCTGTGAAGCTTCATTGTCTTTGTTTTTTTTTCTCAGTTTATGTAGAGACGTGGAATTCCTGCCATATGTAAACCTGACAAAAACATAGCAAAGGCATCAGTGTATGGTGTAAAGTTAATTCATGTTAAAAAACTGGGAAAAGTTCAGATTGTAATAACAAATAGGCCAAATTTCACATCAGCAGCTTACTTCCGTGCATGAGAGCCATATTTGGTCCCATGGCAGATGCAAGGCTGTCTGCCATGACCAAATTAAATTCCTGAGACATTAAATGAAATGTCAGTATAACTTGGAAGGCTGAAAAATTGTTTTACTGAATGTTTGAATATTATTTCTAAGTGGATCCAAGCTTGTGGTTATAAATTGGATTGTACCTGTACACCTTTTCAAAATATATTTCAGCATCTGTTGTGCTTGTCAGTTTTCAAAAGGAAATACAGATAGAAAGTTGAACACATTATTTTGCTTTCCCTGATTGTTAGTTACCTTTTACTTAATAGTGTTAAAAGTAAATGGTACGTTGGTCTCTTATAACTGGATTTTTAAATTTGATATAGTAAGAAGTTTTGTGTTTGTTTTTTTGGTTCATTTTTTAAAAATAATTCAGTTTGTCTGGTATTTTTGTCAATTATTTTTCTTTTGTAGGGTACCTCACATTTAAGTACTGCATTCTTTTTTATTTTTTGCAAGTGAACCTGTCAGTGGAGGCAGCACTCCCACAGCCATCAATGCTCCCTCTGTGCACACTGTGGGATCTGGCTGTAGGACCAGACTCCCAGATGGTCCCCAGGCTCCAGGATTGCCCAGAAAAATGTTTTCCCACCTCACTACCCTACTGCTTCCTACTAAAGGAAAGGACAACTTCTGTCATTTTCAGTGAAGTAGAATAGTTCACACAGTGGTTGAGAATCAGTGTAATTTTAGGTTGCTCATAGTATACATTTTCCTTTAGTATTTTAATATATGTTTTGTTTTGGTGTGGTTTTAAAAGACAGTTTCAAAAGGATTGATACTGAAACACAGGCCTCACTTGACATAAGCACCTCAGCACAGGTATGAATTAACAAACCCTTAAAGGTGTGACTGCTGCGTTTAACTGTAATCACTTTTGCAAGCAGGGGCCTAGCTCCGATGGGCTAAGGTGATAAGAAGGGAGAGGTATGTTAGCTGTCATGAAAGGCTAGAAAAATGCAAAGTTATAAGTTTTGTTTTAATAGATAGAAAATAGAGGAGCATAATAAATGAAGTACAGTTCATTGTACTGCATAGCACCAAAGCATAGCACCAGTTAGATAAATGTGATGAATATGTTAGATAGGAACTATCTACCATGTTTGTAACCCTAAGATAAAGAAACCACAAGTTATATAAGATCCCAGCCCTTAAAACTGTAACTTTTAGATAAGCAAACAAACAAGGATGGATGCCAGAATTGTAAAAGTATAAAAGCCTGTGTAAAATGAACCACAGTCAGATATGCACACGGAGGTACTAACCCCTGCATACTCTCTTTGTGTCAATAAAGGTGTGCTTTTCTTTACATTACCTCCTGTGGAGTAGATTCCGGTGAATCAGTACAGTAAAAACTATTTAACAGAGATACTATTTATCATTTAACTAAAGCAACTGAAGTTGAAAGTTACTTTGAACTGTTCTCTAAACCAAATACCATAGCAAGAAAACAGGAAGTGAAACCTGTCTATTGTTTCTGTCTTCCTAGCTGAATAAAGTAAGAAGCCTAAGGGCGTAACTGATGGCAAACAAACTGGTTTATCAGTGTTGAAACAGAGTGTTGGCACTTGCTCAATGAGAAACGGAAGAGGGCCTTACATTCCTCAGCCTTGAATTTAAGATCCTAAGCATTTGCTTAGGAAGTTGATGACTGAAAACCAGTCTCAAGACCTTGATGATTCAAACACAATTGAGAAATAATTGTAATGCCTACAGAAATTGGTGAAAGTGGGTTGTTACTTAGACCACTCTCAAATTTCACTTTCCTTTTCATAGTTTAAGGACATTTAAAAAACATCCTTTTTGATATGGGTTTCCCGTTCCCTGTGTTGCCTGGTTATTTGTATTGTGATTTAGGAAGTTGTTTTGCAGTCTTCTTGGTGTACAGTGGTGTAGTGAGTGGCAGGCTTATGGCAATAAGCTCTCATGTGAAGTGTGTAAAATGAAAGCTATTCGGAACAAAATTTCAGCTTCTTACATCAAAGGTGTGTGAGTGGTTTCTTCTTAAAGAAGGTTCTCCTAGAGCATCAGCTCTACTGCAACGTGTGTAGCATTCAGGCAGGTCTTCAGTACAGGGTCAACAGCAGTGACTTGTACATGGTAACAGTTTAGGAGAGCAATGGGTCATCCTAGAACCTTCTTTTTGGCCGTTGGGTAGGAATTTTTTCTTGGTGACACTGCTGCAGCTGTGCACTTCCTGAGTAGTAACACCATTTTTTGATTATTGCACTCAGGAATTGTCCCTAAATGCTACAGCCTCTTTTAGATCATGGTCATGGACTCTTCAGCCAGCAGGCCTTGTCCAGTTGCTTCAGGTCCTCAGCCCGATGACTTTTGTTTTTCCAATCCACAGGAACACAAGCATTGAGTAATGGGCAAAGGAGTGGATGTTCACTGAATGGATGTTCCAACCAAGGAAAGATTTGAATGAGTAAGAGTAGAAGTGGTGTGTAAGGAAGATGACAGTACTTTACTACTCAATATTAGCCATGCCTGGAACTAAGTATTTTTCACACTTTGTTTCCTTTAGATATATTTTTTTAGGTCAGTGTATAATAGGGCCATGGTTTAGCCATAGTGTTTACATGGAAGAGCAGAAGCCCTTGAAAGAAGGCATTCTGTTTGAGAAGCAGGATTCTTTGGCAAGTGACAATACTAGCAAGTTAAACATCTCTCTGGGTTTTTGTCAGCATACTGTAGTTGCTTCTAGTGCTCATTATGTCCATTTACCAGTGATCTTAATTTATAAACGCAGAGCTAGATTCGCAGTACATCAGGGTAAGTCCGTGAAAGTCAGTGTACCAGTATTATTACAGGTGAAGACCTAAGGTTTATTTGTGTTTTTTTTTCTTCAAACTGTTAAGTTTATCTGTGTGAGATTTTTTTTCTTGGGACCAGCTTCTCAGACTTAATGTCATTTTTCCCTTGTTGCTTGGATTGATTGAACAGCCTCTATCTGCACTTTCAAAATATTAAGGTAGTACATAAGCACGCTGCAGATCCATCCAAATAGACAGGCCTGATTCAGAGGACATTTATTATTGCTTATGTGGAGATTACCTGTAATCCCATAGTAAAGTACCAGTAGTTCAGACAATCCTTTTAGACTGTATTTCATTGCACTTTGTTTTTTCTTAATGTATAGTGTTCACACTTCCAAATTGTTAGATCTGTTTGTCACTGCAGAGACGTGACCTGTTTTGGGAAGGTTGTAATTAGCAATTTATTAGTGAAAGCATTCCTTGTGCATAATGTGGGCACTGAATAGAGGGCAGATTGTTTATCAATTTAATAATTTTTTATTTCATTGTCAGAAAGCAATAAGTAGGTTGATTTCTTATAAAAAGAGGTGTTCAGTCAGATGCTGTGACTGTGCAAGATTTACTCTCTTTTAACTGTATGTAGAAGAAAATAAAAAAAATTACTAGATTCTTTGATTTTTTTCTTCCTGCAGGATCTAAAACAGATATTGTGAATGTGTGGCATTCTCCATTTTAAAAGAATCTCTGGTTTCCTTTTTCTGCCCCTGTATGAAACACTGTTCCTCCAGAAACTGTGCAGACTGAACAGATCTGCTGATCTGTCATCTTTCAGATGAAAATGCGTGATGCCCTGAAGTTGTTTTCACTTTATATGTCATTTGACATGCTTTACATAGAACCAGTGCTTGGTTGTCCTGAAAAAAGATATCTTCTGGTCTTAGTATTTTTCTCATCCTGCTTTTTTTTCCCCCTGAGGCTAAACAAGGACATCATATCAGTCCTGAAATACTTCTTAATTCAAATACGTTCTTAACTCTCATTGGCAGTGAAGGACAATGACAGTAAGGTTGTGCATGAGAGCTAATAATTAGATTTAATACTGCAGCATATTATAAATAAACTAGATAACACCTGGACATACAGATTAATTTTGCTAGCAAAGCTCATCTCCTGTTCACACGGTGGACTTACATTCAGCCTTCTGTACTTCAGCACGATTGCAACAGTGGCCGTTCTGAAAAAGCAAGGGAATTTTGGTCTGAAGTATTTGTTTATTTTTGCTTAAAATAATGACAGTTTATTTTCTTACATGGTTTTGATTTTGAGTATTTGGCTTTTAGTGTTTTATTCAGGAGGTTATTGTAGTATCAGAAGCTCTCATGTAAAATGATGTGTTAATTTCCACCTCACTGTGGTAGTGAAGCATTTCACAGATAAGGAACTGTGCCACTGAAAGAGTGACTAAATTGCTTGTAACTTTATAGCTATAGATGAAACCACTGTCTGAAGTTCTAGCGCATTATGTCCACCAGGTGTTTGAGCCACTTGACAATAAATAGATAGAGATAACCTTTTTCTCCACTTTTGTGGTATGCTCTATTGCTGCTTCTGTGTATTTATAAAGCTGCCTACATGAGATATTCCATTTGGTGAAGAATTTTGAAATTCTGGTGTAACTCTGATAACACTGAAGTCTTCAGTACACAAAGTTGTAAAGAAAAATGTATTTGGGATAAATGATTTGTGTCTTAATCTTAATATTGATGTTCAATTTATGTAAAATACAGGAAAACAGAGAAAACTGAAAGCAGTTTTTAAGCTAAAACATGTAATTGTGTCCATCAGAAAATACCAAAATGGAACACATTTGGTTTGGTTTTTTTATTTCCAAAATTTTCTAGTTTAAGACCAGTGTCTTTCGGATTGGACTCAGCTCCTCTGTCATGTTTGTGACATGGCAGTGTGCTCACTGGCTGTAGAGGCGTTGGGAAGGGAAGATTGGACCGTTCCTTTTGGAACCACTGGTAGCTTACATAAGATGAAAGTGTTCGTGAAAGTACGACTTCCGAAGGTGAGAAGTTGATTGTACTGGAATCCATTGCCCTGAATGGTTTTAGTTCAGATGTAATCAGTTTTATTCAGAACCTAGGAAGGGCTGGTGCAAGCACAGTTCATCTCCTGTCTGATGGCTGTGTGTAACGCTGTGTTCAGATTATTAAGTAGGCAATTATATTCCTAAAATCTACTGTTACAGTAAGAGAGGGGTGAAAACTAGATACACAGCTTTTACCTAGATGTCTGTTTAATGCTGTTTCAAAATACCTGGAAGTTTCTGCATCTTTCAGTTTTAAGTGTCCTACCAAATGTGGCTTAACATTTTTTGCTGTTACTGCACTGTTTGCATGAAAGAGAAGTCTGTGGTATGAGATGGGAATCTGATTTTGATACAACATGGCAAGAATTGTGATTCTCATTTTTTCACTAAAGATTCTGTAGATGAAGTAATGTTGAATACAGCCTTGGGTACTTTAAAAAAGCAGTTTTGGGTCAGGTGTTACTATAGTTTCAGTTTTAAAATCTCTCTAAGGCAAGCATTTTCCATTCTATGAACTTCTGTTAATGTACCCTCATTCTAACTTTATACTACCTTCTAATATTGTCTGTGTGCAGTACATACATGAAACCTACCCATACATTCCTATAGATACTTTTTTGATAAATACTGCAAGAAATTCAGTAGGTGTGATTTAACAAATTACTCATCCTAGAAAGAGATCTCGTAGAACACAATAGTAAAAAAGTGCATCATAAAGTGCAATGCTGAGGGTTGTGAAAAGCAGTATGACCACCACCGTTCTGCTCACGGTGTTACTGAGCTTGCCTTGTTTTGCTGGGTTTGTGTCTGACAGCTCCTTCTTGTCTTGCTGTTAAAAAGCCTGTCTGAAATTAACTCAGTCTCCATCACTGCATCATGTAAAAAACATGTACTTCCAGCATGGTCTTGTGGAGATTTTGTACGGGTCTGGTGAAGCAAGTTGCTGTTCTCTTTCAGCTGACTAAGAACAACTATGTCAAATTGTGAACCTCTTCCTTTCAGTGAGAAAAATGTGGTTTCAGGCATTTAAATGAATGGTCTAGTTTTCAGAAGTGTCAAATTACCACACCACATAGCAGTCTAGGTATTAGCATGGGTTGTTTAGCACTTTCAAAAGCATCACAATTTTTATGCAGGTGTTTTTGCCATACAGATGTATGCACTATTTTTTGCATGGTTTCCCAGCACAGAGAGCTGGGGAGAGTGCTTGAATGTCTTTACAGCAAACAATTTCAGTAACTTCTTTCTCTACTTTCATTTTCATCACGTATTTTAAGATACTATTACCTCAAAATAAATGTGTAGGCTGTCACTGTTAAAAGTGTTAATGTGGTAAGACAAATAAATTTGAAAGAAGAGTTCACCCTGCAAAAATTATTTTAGATAATTTTTCTCTATATTGGCACTAATGCTGTTTCTGCCTTTTCCTATCAGTGTCTACTAATTTCCCATATTTTTCATTGCTCATAAATGAAGAGCTGAAGATACCTATTGGCATATTTTTTTTTTCCATGGATTACTTACTGTGTAAAACGTGAATTCTCATTTGAGTCAGAGTCTAACCACTCCCAAGTCAAACTAGTTTCAACACCTAGAGTGAAAGTAAATTTCAACTTGCTGGGAGAGTTCACTTAAAATTAAAACTAAAAAAGGGACAAAATGTGAGTAAATTTAAAAAAACCTCCAACATAGAATTCTGCTTTGGCATTAAATAAATCCTGCAAAAGACGGCAATTTATGCCCTCCTTACTACAGGAAGGTGAAGATTTTTAAAGGTATTTCATGGAATATGTCTCATCTGAGGAAAAGGAGCTCCTTTTAACAGCATAAAATTGACTCATAAGGGTAAACCTACTGTCCCATGCAGCAGTAGCTAGAAAATCTTACTGAAAGAAGAGAGCCCAAACAAAACATCTCCTTCCTCTGACAGCCTTCTACGTGCTCACACAAGATAGCATCCATCCCACTTCTATGGGAGGAAAAGCAAGAAAGAGCCTTGCCTAAGGAACAGGGGCAATTGTTGCTTTTACGAGTCAGAGTTCTCCTGGGAGACCCATTATTTCCTGTGAGTTTCATACCAGCAGTTGTATTCCCCTACTGCAAGGGCATCCAAGTAAGTCATGGTCTTGTGTGTGCTTGTGCAAGGCAGCAGGCAGAGAACATCCTTGGTTCAGTGTTGGGGGGCGAGCACCTTTCTGTAGCATGCTTGAAGGCAGAGCATCTGTGTGAGCCTTGTCTTCTCCTGTCTGTCATAGAAGATGGTGGCATATCCTGGCAATTAGGATAGAACTGAATTACTTGTTCCAAGGGAGAGGTCTGTAATGCTCAGTGGGAGACTATGTGGAGCCAGCAATTAAGGGCAAAGAGGAAGCTTGAAGAAACTAGCTAACCCTCCAGATATTTCCTTCCAGCCTCAAGGCATTGATCAGAAATAAAAGGGGCAACAGCATGTCACCTGGATAACGAAATGTACTTCTTGCCAGAACAGAGTGCAAAAAATGGTCATATACCATTTGTAGAAAGTAGTATATAATTAAAGGATAAGTTCTTTCCAGATTGTGTAGCATTCTGCATTTCATCTCCTGCAGGTTGCCATCTTCAAATCTTGTTGCTTTAAATAAGTGTTCCATTTTAAGTTTACAGAGAAGAATTTTTCATATTAAGAGCCGAGCTAGAAGACAGGATTACTTTGCAGCGTTAAGCTGTAATGTTCCTACCCAGAAAGGTGTAAGGTGTTTGTGACAGACATTGCTCTCTAATAGAAAAAATAGGCTGTGGATTAGGCAAAGTATTCCAGGTCATTAGCTTTTCTGCAAATTATATATATTTTTTTTGTGTGTGTAATTACTCGTTCTTGCTTATTCTTCTTCCTTAATGCTGAAAAAGTCATCTTTGATAGGGAGTTCTCACCCTAGAATAATCACACATACAGTAAAATATGAAAATAATTAGGATGTTCTTCTGTCAGTCTGGAGTTGATAAAGGTGTTAAAACCAGGAAGCATCTCACTGTAGTAAAACTACCTGTTGATAGTCAACTTCTTGATGTGATTTTCAGTTCTGGAAGGCATCTGCTGATGTGATGGGGCACTGCATGTGCACAGTGATACTTGATTTTGTGCTAACTACTCATAGTGAACAGCAGTTTGAGTGATGTTTTTAATCTGAGTGGGGGAAATTACAAAGACCAGAGTTCTGTTTTCTGCCATCTTTGCAGAAGTTTTCTCATTTTTAAATATTTTTGTGCATGGTTGGAGAGCTGCAATCTATCCAAGGAAAAAAACTCTGTTTCATGCATGCTTACTAGGTTGCTCATGTTGCTGAGGGCACAGACAGATGGCCAGTTGTCAAACTCATGTTCCTCCTCTGTCTTTTTAGCCTTAGCATCTGAAAACCTGGTTGTCACAGAGTCCTCTTTTAAGAATGTGATCTTCTGGGCCATATGAAAAGCCTCTACCCGTCACTCAGTGAGATTCAATTCTTAAGCGGAGCCTGAAAATGGTTCCAGATCTCTTTGTAGGTATAACCCATTAGTTGAAAGAGAAATGATGATTTCTTCTCAAGGACAATTCAGTGAAAAAACCTGAAAGGATTATACTGATTTTGTTGGCATTTAAACTGTGTGAAATCTGGTCATTTCAATATATATTTGTGCAAAACAGTGGAAACATAGCGAAAAAAGTTATACAGTATTTCAGACCAAAAAAAAGTGATCTTACGTATTAAAAAGTTCTGGAAAACATAATGTTTTATCATTGGGTGACAAGAAGAGTGAAATTGGGTATGTTTAAGTGGCAACAGGAGGAACGTAGCCTCTACAAGAATCTCCTTGGGTACACACACTAGTTTTGTTAACTCAGACCAAAAGAATAAGTGAGTTTATCATTGACCTCTAGAGTACAAAGTAAGAAGTCACAGTCATCAGGTCACCAAAGATGCAAGGTTGCCTTTAGCAGACAGATGAGCACACTTTCATTTATTTTATTTTAATATCCGTATAACACAAGAGCAGCATTGGTTTTGGTATACAATCCTGCTTTCTTCATGTTCTCTGTGCCAGATTTAGCTGTTGATGGAATTTTTACAGAAAACTTCAGAGTTGGTTAAAGCATTAAGTAAAATTGCATGGGGTTAGCAGCCACCAGTTTAATTCTTGTTAAGCTATTTTGCTGTGTAATCTAAGGACATTTACAATTCCATGTTTTCGCTGTTACATTTTTCTTGTTTGTTTTGGTATTCTATTTTTAAAAGATGAGTTGTGAGTGATTCTGATATTTCTTTGGTTTTACCTAGATACAGTGAATTAGAAGAAACACTTTCTTCCTGTGAATCACAGATAGGGAGGAAGCGAGTACAGGGAGACTCCAGGCTTTTTTTGTACCTGAATGTGTATCTTACTCATAAGCATTTACTTGTTTTAGATCACCCCTCTTATGATGAATAATTGCTTATTATGCTGTTTCTATGTTTAAACATCAATGATTACATATTAAAAAATATTACTTCACTAAAATGAATGCCTTTATTTAAGGCATGAAGAAACATATTCATCCTGTAGTTCAGCAGAAAACTGACCTTTGCCAAGGACAGCAGACACAGAGATATGTCGGGTAAATACCTTCTATATCTAGCACTGTCTGCCTTCAAGGCAGACATGGGTGTGTGGAAGATGCTGGCCTCCCAGTGGGCTCCTAAAGATTAGGCATTTGCTGTCCATGGAGAGAACAGGCACGGTAGTAAAATGAATCAGGATAAAAATTACAAAAGCTATTGGTTTTATGGAGGATATAACACCATTTGGGGTCAAAAGCTCGCTACTGTCTTTACTTATTTCACCTATTAAGAAGGCATAATCAGCCAGCAGGACAATGAGTCAAGTCTTTGACTGGAAGAGCGCCGTGAAAGGTGGCCTGTCTTGTGTGGCATGGCAATTTCTAAAGCATATTTCCAGCATATCTCAGTGTACATAAGTTGCAGAACTTTTGACATAAGTACTTAGCCGATCATCATAAGTCGGTGGTATTAATGAGCATTTTGCCCTTCTTTTGGCTGCTTACAGCGTATTCCTTTCTTTATTTTGTCCCAAGTTACTTCTCTGTTGTACTTTTTAAGATGTAACATTATTACCATATTCTCAGCTAATTTAAATTGACAAATTGCTATGGAATTTGGTAAAGTCATGCCAATTCACAGCATTGCAGACCTGTCTATAATTATATTCATCTTGTTAAGGACGTTGAAATAGAACAAAGCTAAATATAAATGTTACCTTCTTTGACTTCTAATAGACAGTTTAGTATATGCATGATTGGTTACATACCAAAGTGAAATTACACATTATTTGTGTTTGCATTTTAGGTGACAGGTAAGGACAAGTTTCATCGAGGCTGATGAAGTATAAAGTATGGTTTTTAGGAATGGCTTGTATTGAAGTGGGGGGAGGACCAAAATGATGCAGAGATACCTGAAGGGATAGAGATTTGAGATGTTCTCCCACATAGCAAACAGGTGTTCTCAGCAGTGTGGCATTTGAGTCTCAGGTGTGCATGTGGTGCAACTCATAAGCAAAGGCCAAGACACTGCAGTGGTCTCAGAGTGCTAAGCTGAACTTGGCAAAGCACTGATTGGTTTGTTTGCAATGGTGGTGGTCCCACAGGATACCTCTGGCACAAGAAAGACGTTGTCCCACAGAAAATACCACCTCTGAGCTCCCCCTTGGGTGATGATGATTACTTCAGTCTGCAGAAGTTAGAGAAAGTTTGACACCAGCTCTGGCCTTGCCATTTTGTTCTGTCTGTACCACTCTCCTTGCAGTTGTTTTCCTATTTCTCCCCAGCTTGTCATTTTCCACCTTCTTTCTTACAGGCTTTTGTTTTCCAGAGGTGCTCTGTGTACTGATTTATTCTGACAAAAACTGCTGTTTGTTGTGTTCATATTGTTGAGGCAGACAGACGTGAAACGGTTGGCATTACACAAGTGTGCCATGAAGGTTAACAACATGGAGCAGCTGTAGACCACTATCTCCCAGTTCTTTCAGATTAGATATAGATTCTGAAACGCTTGTTTCAGTTTTTCAGAAGTTTCGCCAGAATAAGGGATGCACATGCTCATTGCTGTGTGGGTAGGAAAAAAAGAACACAGAAAATCACTGCTGAAATAATTGCAGCTGCTGCCTGAGTTGTTTGCTGGTTTAGGTTTAAAAGTCTTTTTAAGATGGGGTGTTTTTGCGATTTCTGTTGTACTTGAGGAAGTCTAAACGGGTGTTTAGAAATGGTATGTATTCAGATCTTTATCTATAGATGCTGCAAAAGTGCAAGAGTGAATTTTAGCTTGAACCAATAAAAGTTGTATGCTCTTAGCATTATAGAAAACGTAAAATAGAATGGCAAAGCAAATAAACCCAGTGTTGCTTTATACGGTTTCCTATTCTACGTATTACAGGCTTCTTACTCTTTAATGAGCAACCTTTGTGGACCTCTCTCCAGGAACTGTGTTCCCCTAAATAAAGGAAATCTGGCATTTCCATCAGTATCAATGCACGGATCATTAAGTACATGGTGCTCTTAATTTTCACTGTGAACACTGAGGGTGTTCAGTATTCACTTTGGGGATCATGACAATGTTCTTTTCATGTGTTTGGTCAGTAATAGGACACTTGACAGTGACTTCTTGCCCTCTGTAATGCTTGAGCTTTTCCTTGGTTGGATTGTGCTTTGATTTGTAATAGTATAAGTCACAGATGAATTACTTGTCCTGTTAGTAGAGTCCTGATAGTGGAGTTTTGCTAGTGTGAACTGGATGCCTTGGGTATGTCTGTGGTTTTTTAAGGGACGGACTTGTAAACAGGACCAGTGCCCAGGAAATCTGCCAGGGGGGTGTACAGTAAGTACAGTTGGAGGGGTGGGCCATGGACTGTGCCCTGCTCAGCCATGTATGTACATGGTGGGAGTGTGAAATTCTTGTGCATGCATCCTCTCTGAAGGCTGCTCTCTCACACCTCCCTTAGTGCACTGGGATCCACCTGCAGTGATTGTCTTTCTCAGAGCTTTCAGAGCACGACAGTGAGCTGCCCCAGGTGAGCTCTGCTGTCTGTGGGGCAGAACCTGACAGTCTGCCATGGGAGCCTGTGCTTCCGAAAGGCTGCTCTCCTCCACTCTCCAGGCAAGTGGGACTTGTGGATTTGAGGCAGGCTGGTAGATAGCAAAATCTGCAGGGCAGTTTGGTGGAAGTCAGGACAAGTAAAATAAGTAATTAACTATGTCAGTGAAATAATATTGAGGCTGGGGGAAAAAACCTTTTGTTGCCAGAAAAAAGCATGCCAGGCAAGTGGAAGGAATTCTGTAAATTCAGGATCAGTGAAATTTGAGAAGAAAGGAGGTGAAGAAGGATTACAGACCTTTTTTATTACCTTGCTTCCTAGAGGTCTTGGAGTCCTTCAACTTAAGCATAAAAGATTTGCTACTGAAGAGGAACTCTGCTAGGCAGAGAGTATCTCTTTGACATTGCTAATTTTATGCAGTAATCTAGTATGAACCAACCTGCAACCACTCGGGACCACATCCAATGTGTGCACACACATTGATTTTTGGATAGTGGTGTCAGCTTTCTCGTTAGCATTCCATCCATTCTCAGAGGACTTATAGATCTGAATACATCTGAGCTCTTCATAATAAGTTTTTTTTTCCTTTTCATTTTTTTCTGGTTCAAATCTGTGTGTTTTTTTAAATATGCATGCAAATGAGTTTTGCCCTTCATTTCTGTATTAAGTTGTCACAGTGGCCCTGAGGCTGGCAGAGGTTCTGCCACATTGCTTAGAGTGTTGCTAATGTGTGACTGAAGGTGGAAGATCCTTGCCCAGAAAGAGGCTCACTGTTTCCTTTTTGTTGCTGCTGCTGTTGCATGAAGGACTACAGAAGTGAAACCAGGAGGAAGTAGGGCAAAGAAAGAGCACAGGTCGGCATTCAGCTCTGAGTTACATCAGTTTAAGGTGCGAGTCTGCCTGTGTGGGGGAAGGCATCTTTTAATAAAGAGATTGTGTTACACAGCAAGGACAGAGTAAGATGTACTTTCCTCTGCAATTAATATATGTTAAAAGACAACAAGGGTAATGAAAGTATCTGTTTTCTCATCATCTGTTTGCCTCTTATTTTCTTTGAGTTGCTTGTCATTTATTTTTGATGACAGTAAATAATTCTGGCAAGAGTTTGAAGCTGGATGTGTTACGTGTTATAGTAACATTTCCTTAAGAGATACAATGCCAGGTTTTGTCTTACTTTAACTTGAAGGGCTAAGCATGACCAGTACCACACTTTATTCAAATTTTTTAACTAAAATTAATGATTTTTGCATCTGGCTGATGTGCATTTGAGGTGCAGATAGATAAAACAGTTGAGCTGTTCTGCCCCTGGTATCCTTAAGTTCCTTGTGGGATGCAGCCCATGGCTCTGCAGTGGCACATCATGCCAATGATTGGGACGTTAGCTGCTGCTGACTGAGTGAGAATCCTTTACAGCTCTCAAACTTCAGTAATTTCAATGTCTAATGATTGCAATATGCTTATGATTAACTACATAATATACTGTACTGAAAAAATCCTTGGTTGGTGAGGTGAAGGCTGAGTGGGCTGGGGTGATGTTGGGACTTTCCTGCCTAGATTGCTTCAATTTTGAAGTCAATTGGTCAGAACTGCTGAGGTTTTTATTGTTGTACTTGATAATTTTCAGGAGATTATCACAGAAACATTTTCATTTTGCTTCTGATCAGTATGTTGACTGAAACAGAATATATAAAAGGTTTCTTCATTTAGCCTGATCCTCTCCACCTCTAGACTATGTAAACTGATGAGATGACATAAGCCTAACTAAAGAGAAAGCCCAGTTTAGTTTCTTTTGTATGGTCATTTTTTACCTTTACTATTCCATTTTTTCCAGTTATAGTTTATTGGACTAATTAAGACAAATATTTAACTTTTGGCCAAATTTAATTTTGAAATAATTCCATTTATAGTTCAAATTGCTTTGATTATTTTGTTGTCTTAATATTTGTAGCTGCAGTCATCTGCATAAAGTTAAGCAATGATACTGGCTTTATTTACACTCCAAGAACCTAACCCAGTGTATCTGCTTGGCCATCTATCTAACTAAACCCCCCCCTTATGTTTTAAGCATAATATATGTTTATTTACAGAGGCTCAAGGCACTCTCTGATTCCTTGATTAATATAATTTTCATTAAGATTGACCATGTCACATGGTCAATGTAATGAATAGCATTTTGAGAAATTCAGTTTGCATTATTTCATAACCAACTGCTTCGCAGTTCCATTTAGTGAAGTGGCGAATGAGCCTGCAGAGCTGTCTTAGGAAACAGCATGGTAAAAACATGGATCTGTTAAAATACAATCTAGAAGAACTTTACTTTCCACTGGCAGTGTTGCCTTTTTCAACCTAGAAATGAAACTCGAGATAAGATTAATATGCAGGGTAATATAAAAGTGGATCTTTATATGAAGGCCTCCAGGGGCACTTACGGAGAAGGTCCACAAAAGCCCACCCACATGGGCTGAATACAGTTTTTATAGGTTTTAGGAAATTAGCATAATTGATAAAAGCACCAATTTGGAAGACAAGTGGTGGTGCAGTTCCCCCCTAAGGCAAGCTCCTTCTCTGGAGTCCCGCACTCAGCACTAGCTGTACTTTGTATCTCGAAGAGTTCTCAACCTTGGTAGCCAGGAAGAACCAGGGGTGTTGTACCCCCTGGGGCTTGGAGCTGTGGAATTTGTTTTGTCTTTCTGCCTAGGGAAAGGCCATGGAAAATTACTGGGAAAACTAGCCACTAATACAATAAGCTACAAATATATGTTTAAAGAATGCAGAGAATATGTAAGGAAAAAAGGCAAAAACCAGAATGGCATCAGCAGTCAAAGTGGATGCACATGCTAAGCAAGTGCCAATGTACTGTGGTCAGAAGGCAGTGGGACATTTGTGTCAGAGAAGCTTACACTTGTTGGTCTTTTGAATAATTCACAAAGTAACTGTGGAAGTTACTCAGGTCTTAGAGCACCTGTTTCATAAGGTGTGCTGGCCTCTCTCTGGTTTCCTGTGCACTGGAGCTGACCCAGCTGGGTCAGTAGGAGGACCCAGGTATGGGTGGGACTGTCAGGGTGCTGAGGAGAGGCTTGGCGAAGGGAGTATCTTGAGGTTTCCGGTAGGAAAAGCTGCCAGGCTTGTGTCAGGACTTGCACTCCCAGGGAATTTAGGTACTTGGCTCCTGTCTGGAGTCATGTAGCATTAGCGTTTTTTGTTTCAAAATATGACTAAATGTTTGTGCCAGTGGTTCCGCTCCATTCAGTAGTGTATGATCCTGCTCTGTTCCCAGGGTAGAGGTGTCAGGGTGCTCAACTGTGAGACTACACAATCCAGCCCCACAATTAGGCTGCACTGGCATGAAAATAGAGCCTAAAAATTTCTTAAAACCCTCTGCATTGTCAGGTCTTTTCTTATTTTTTACCTTTGGAGGTTTCTAAGCTTTGGTCTCAGGATTCCTAAATCCTTTTGTAAGGATTTTGTGGATGTCACTAATTGTGTAGGGCTGCTTGGATGCTGGCAGCTTGGATGAGTGCTTTGGAGCAGCAACGTAGGTGCTTGGTGGACACGGCTGGTTAGGAATGGAGATGTCAAAGACTTTTTAATGAGCATTCAGTCTTCTGTCTCCTGGGTCAGCTAAAGAGTTCTCTTGGTGAAGTGAAACTCAACTGATGTCAGTTGACATAGGTTCCTGTATTTTTCAATGGAATTTTTCTCTAAATCCATCTTTTAATACAAAGCAATTGTGAGATTCTTGCCTTACTGTGGTGTTTTGAGTAAAATGACAGTACATCTCCAGGATGCTCTCTGTGTGAGATTCAGGTGCCACTGAATTGTGACATCAGGCCTTTGACATCTAAAATATATTTCACATATCACAGAATTTTCTGAGTTGAAAGGGACCCACAAGGATCATCCAGTCCAACTCTTAAGTGGATGGCTCATATGGGGATTGAACCCACAACTGTTGCAGTGGGGATCCTGCAACACGCATATATCAAACTAGGAGTCCCGTGGAAAGGAAATATATATATACAGACAGATTCTTGATAGCTGTTTCAGAGAGATGTTTATTTCTCCAGCCGCATGGCCGGAGCTCTGCCCAGGAACTGTTCCAGTCACGGGACCAAGGGTCCTTCTGCCCGCGCAGGGAACACAAACCAACCAATGGGAACGAGGCTGAGCAGGGACAGGGAAGCCCCGTGTCTGTGCCCTCAGGGCCCCTCTGCCAGGGCTACACGGCAGGGGAGGGACCCCAACACCTCACCCGTTTTATTTTAATAAAAGGAGAATGAAAACAACTGGATAAACATAACAAGAACCGTTTCAAGACAAAACAAGCCACTCTCCTGAGTCTTTAAATGTCCAAACAGATTCTCTGGAACATCTTAAGGCTGACAGAAGGGAGACAGAACTCTCCGGGCATGCTTTGTGGGGAAACTGAGGCAGGAGAGGGTTTAACTTCTTCCCTCCCCCTTTTCATCCCCCACTCGGCATTGGAAAGGGATTTTTGGGGAAACAATTGGCAAAAGCATGGTTTTGTGAGGGAAACCATGGATGAAAAAACGGATTGGGAATACACTGGGGGTAATAGGACATAGGGTAAAAGGGAAAGGTGGGATTAGGAAAGGGAGACTGTAGGGGGGACTTACAATAGAGATACTGTCTAACATGACTACGGTTTTTTGCATATATACTGCCTTTTACAGGAACACCATCAGGCCCAGTGACCTGCGATGCTTGTAACCCTTTTCTCCCTAGTACAATATTAAATTCCACCACCTCTCCATCTCCCAAGCTTGGGATGCATTTTTCAGGGTTATTCTTTTTAATAGCAGTTCTATGCACGAATGTGTCTTGCTGGTTGTCACACCTTGTTATAAAACCATAATTTTGCTTAACATTACACCATTTTACTATCCCTAAGATCTTAGTTACTATGATTTTTTCCTTTTTCCGAGTGTCTGCTGTTTTCTGTCTCGCTGCGTCTTTGTTCTCTCTTTCGGTCGCTCCCGTGTTGGAATTCTCGGGGCTGCTGGTGCCTGCGCGCTCTTCCCGGGGTCGCGTTCGGGGCTGTGCGGGCCGGGCCGGGCCGCGCCGCTCAGTTCTCCGTGCGTCGCCTCCTCTGGTCGCAGCTTCGCTGCTGCTGCCGGGCGCTGCACCCACATCTTGGCCGGGCCCCCGAGCGATGACCCCCCCGCGCTCCGCTCCAGCGCGTGTCTCGGCTGGGCGCGGCTCCGTTCTACCGCCGCTGCCGCCAGCCACCGCCCGCGTGCCGCCTCTCTCGGTCGGGCATTCCCGGGGCTCGCTCCACCACGCGCTGCACAGGGCTGGGCAGGCACCGCCGGGTCCCGCCGCGCCTCGCTCCGCCACCGACACTGCGGCTCGCGTGGCTCCGCCCGCGCGCGGGAACTGCCTCGCTGCTGCTCTCAGAGCGCTCGGTGCACGTGGCCTGGGCCGCACGGTCCCTGCGCCACGCTTCCCTTCGCCAGGACACAGCTGACATTGCTCAACAGTCTCGGTAACTAAATAATATTCACGAAAATATTCTTCCATCGGCATATATTTTGACTCCAGTATTAACTGTGTCCAAACGGTTTTCCAAAAGCCCTTCGTAAGAATTAAATCCCAAGAAACATAGAAAAAGTTCTTAAACAACCATGCCAGGAAGTGTTTCAGTTCTTTTTGAGCTTGAATCAAGCTAAAATTTACAAATCGTTGTTCAAGAATCATTTTAAGTTTAAGATAAATGTCCATATGCGGCTCTGAGAGCCAAGAGTCTTCCCACCGTTCCTCCATAGTTTAGATACGGAATAGCAAAGCAAAACCAAGAAGAGGAATCCAAAGTTTCCAGGGTTTACTCACACAAATCAGTCGCTTAGGGATCGGGGATCGTTCTGCTCTCAATTCTCCACCATTTGTTGCAGTGGGGATCCTGCAACACGCATATATCAAACCAGGAGTCCCGTGGAAAGGAAATATATATGGACCGACAGATTCTTGCTGGATGTTTCAGAGAGATGTTTATTTCTCCAGCCGCAAGGCCGGAGCTCTGCTGAGGAACTGTTCCAGTCACGGGACCAAGGGTCCTTCTGCCCGCGCAGGGAACACAAACCAACCAATGGGAACGAGGCTGAGCAGGGGCAGGGAAACCCCGTGTCTGTGCCCTCAGGGCCCCTCTCCCAGGGCTCCATGGCAGGGGAGGGACCCCAACACACAACTTTGGTGTATTTAATCAGTAAAAGAAATAACAGCTGGTTTTTTTCCCCCCCATGCCAGTGAAGTCTGTGTATTGTATCTCCAAATCAATGTATCTCTTTCTACAACTCGATCTCAGGCTGCCTTGGTATGGCGTGGTTTATAACCAGTTTCTGCTCGTGTGTGTTCTCCTTCTCTGATGCTATGTTTTAAAAAGGTTACAGATAATGGAGGAGCAGGTCTGGATGAGATTGTTTTCCACAGCTGGGTATTGCATTGATGACATAATGTAGCTTATGAACTCAAGCTTCTATACTGGATGAATGCATATATTTGCATTCAGGTATTTGAAATCATGTTTAAAGTGATACCTAACACCATGGGAAAAGTGATGTACTGTTGCTTCAGCATGAACATCTGTGGATCTCGATGAGAAGTGCTGTTATATCAATTTTAAAGCAATATGATTACGCAAGTCTTGTCCTAATGTAGCTTTGGCAAATGTCTCATGACTCAGTGAATGCTGTTGTCCCCTTCCATTATGAAATCTACAGATGAAAAGGTTTAGTGACATCAGGGGGTGTCCCTGGATTTACTGGGACATTTCAGGAATAATGATCTTTCATTGCCTCATGTCCAGCCTTTAGCAGGTAGGCAGACTGGCAGTCTGATTCGGGAGCATAGCTCAGCCTAGACAGACGAAACCAGTACTCAGCTGGGTGTGCTGGAGCTGCCTTACTGATTGGGAGCCAGGGATAGGTGCACCAAAGGGATAATGAGGAGACAGTAGTGGAGAAACGGAGGGAACTGAAGATGGCTGGGTATTGATAGAAAGGGCAGAGGGAGCAACAAGGAGATAAACATGTAATTTGGAAGGGGAAATGGGCAGATAGGTGTGAGAGCTTGAGTCAGAGAGAAAATGCCGCCAGTATGAGCATGTGAGGAAAGATGGTGTCTTGGGGGAAAAAAAAAGTAACACTCTTGAGAAAAAAGGACAGGAATGTGTTATATTCTAAGGAAATGTAGCATTCCATATTGAAATAATTGAAATAGGCTTGGAGTAAAGGGAAAAATAAACTGATGCTTTAGGGAGAAAATGGACTACACAGTAATAAAACAGAGTAAAAATCAGAATCTGTAAGTTTATATATATTCAGTGCTGCTGTGTAGGATAAGACAGGTTTTATCAGTATATATTATGGACAAAAGTCCATATGGACAGATACCTGGAACATAGTTTTTATCTTACAGTCAAATTCTTGATATAAAGCTTGAGGCCTCCAGGTCTTGCAAATAAGTATATATTTTTTTCATCTGGTTAAAAAGATAGTCTTCATTAGTCTCATTCTTAGAAATAATTGGGCCATTTTAGATTTATTTTTTTTAAAAAAAGAGAATGAAAGATAATCTCTTGGAGGAAGTGCCCCACGAACACTACAGTTTGATAAAATTGTAGGATATTTTTAATGGTGGCCATGATCAGATTCAAAATTGGATTTAAATTGTGTCCCTATAGCTTGTGAGTGTGATTGCAAACTGTAATATAATCACTAGATCTAACTCAATTTTAATTTGTTTGCCTAATTGAGTTAATTATACAAAACCATTTAGGTGTATATAGCTTAGGTTTCTTATTAAAATACTTTACTTCCTTGTCTTTACTTCCGTATTTACACACATAAAGTTGAAGCATTTGTAACATCTGTCAGTGGGATTTAAAATAAGGATTGTAATCCAGATTCACATAAATTTACCCATATAACAGGTTACAGCAGGGAAGGATCAGATAAAGGTTCACAACAAGGTCTGCAGTAGTACATGGGGACTGTGATGAGCCTCAGTGGGTGTGGGTCTGTTGCTGGTCCTATTACATGTATTTTAAAAGCAGCTGTCACAGTATTCCAGAAGTAACACCTGAAACAAGACTGGTTATCATTGAAAAGATGTTGCCCTTAATGGTTTTCAAAGTTCCTTCTAAGCTGGAGATGTACAGTCATTCTGGGACCTGCATGAGTTAAAATGGAGAAGGGAGATAAGAAAAGCACATCTGGATGTATTTGAAGTTTTATATAATAAATACCTGAAGTTTTTACATAAATACTTGAAGTGCTGCTATATGAAATCCAAGTTCATAGGGTGTACTGTTAGGAGCATCCTCCTTTTGCTGTCCCTGTGAACCCCATGGGGCAGCTCAGCCCCACACAGCACTTCCAGTCACTTGCTGGTTCCAGCTGGGGTCACCTGGGGTTGACCGTGCTGGCTGTGCCCCCTCCTAGACTCTTGCCCACCCCCAGACAATTTGCTTGATGCTGTGTAATCTCTGCACAGCAATACCTAGAACAGCCCTGTGTTACCAACACTGGTTACCATAGAATCATAGAATGGTTTGTGTTGGAATGGACCTTAAATAGCATCTTGTTCTGAGATGGGCAGGGACACCTCCCTTTACACCAGGTTGCTCAAAGCTGCACCCACCCTGGCGCTGAACACTTCCAGGGATGGGATATCCACCACCTCTCTGGGCAACCTGTTCCAGTGCCTCACCACCCTCACAGTAAAGAATTTCTTCCTAATACCTAATCTAAACCTACTACCTTTTAGTTTGAAGCCATTCCACCTTGTCCTATCCCTATCTGCCTGTAAAAAAACCACTTTCTGTCCTTCTCATAGGCCCCCTTCAGGTACGGGAAGGCTACGATCCTTCACTTCTCCAGGCTGACTTCTCAACTCCCTCAGCCTGTACTCACAGGAGAGGTGCTCCTAGCCCTGTCGTGATTTTTGTGGCCTTCTCTGGACCCACTCCAACAGGTCCACATCTTTCTTGTGCAACCAGTTCTTCAATATTTTTCCAAGGAACATGAATTCCCTTCTGATATTTTGCCATCTCCTTGTTGCAATCTCCTTCAACCCTATGTGAAAGAGTTGGACTGATCTCTTCTGCTGACATACCCAAAACACAGCACCATACAAGCTGTTGTGAGGAAAATTAACTTGAGCCCAGCCAAAATCTGTACAGTACCATACTTTCAAACTCACAATTCAAGGAATAGGTAATACATAAACTTAATAGGATGTGTGTTAGTCTGCACTGACACTGCCATTTTTTGGAAGTTTTTCTCTCTACAGGAAGAAGGAAATAAGTTGGTAATTAATCACAGCTCAGCGAGTCCCTTTCTGCCCTCACTAACAACATGTGAATTGTGAAAAATTTCCTTTGAAACCAATAAAGTTTGCAGGAATTATAATAACGTAAAAAGAATAAACTTTTTTCATCTTCTGTGCTTTCTTTGCCACATCTTAGACTGTAGATCACTTTGATCCTAAATTGGAACCATTGCTACGTGTCTATTTTTGCATAAAATCATAAAAATGTTTTAAAGTGCAATTGAACATGTTAAACAAATACTTGTATCTGTTCCTAAGATTGCTATAATTTCCATGTTTCATATAGGCGTAGCCATTAAATCTGCATGAAACTAAACTCTGGTGAAATCAGACACCAGGTGCACTTCTCTGGCTTCGGGGGAATCAAGTTAGGTGAGGACAGCGTTGTGCATTTTGTTCTTCAGAGGATTTGTTCATGTGACTGAGAGCTGTTTTCCTTTACTGATTCACTTCAAATTAAACGTTCGATCACTTCTGTTCAACCGGAAAAAATGTCTGAGGGAGAATATGATTTAATTCAGATCTTCTTTCTTACTTCAAGACTTCTGGTAGCAGTGGCAACCCAGAGATGTATAGTACACCTGAAAGAAAGATGAGTGACATTTTTATGTCATGTATTTAATCCATCAGTGCTGAGACATTTCAGAATTAAAATATATGGTCCCATTATCTTTTTATGTTTCCTAAAGAAGAGTGTCTGATGAGCATCCTTAGAGCAGCGACAGGCTGTAGGTTAGAGACAGCATCTGTGTACTCTCTGAAGGCAGCGTTGGGAATGTCAACCCCCTGGGTCCTGTTCTTTGAAGAATTTCCTGTTTTCTGTGAGAGGAATAAGATGTATGTAAATGGCTGCTGCCAGTGCTGTTTCTTAACAGTATCCCTTCCAAAGTGTTAGAAATCTGCTGCTGAAACTGCATGATCAGTGAGGTCTGTAGGTACTCACATTTGCAGGCAGAGCAGCAGCTCTGTGTTCCAGCTGTGCAGAATGCTGTATCTGAAGGGTAGGAAGGGTGTAATGGTCATGCTTTTAGTCTGCTCTTTGCTTTCATCGGAATCCCAGATGTATCTTTTCTGTACCAAATCTTAGACTCCTAACCTTGCTCCCATTAAACCATAAGTGCTCAAATTCTGCTGGGAAAGTGGCCTCTATCTGTAGCTAGATGAATGTTAGCATGTCTGTGGGTTTATGAAACATCTCTAGATACTTGGCTTCTCTTCCTACAGAAGCTGAGGCTCTTCTGTACAAAGTAGCTCTCAATATTGAAATCTTCTCCTTTCATGAAAACTGTTTCTACTGCCACATTTTCTACATAGAAGGTATTTTGTATTGCGAATGTTTTTTTGTCTAGAAATAGAAAATTGTGTTAGAAATACTTGGACAGGAAAGAATTATTGTGTATCTTAGACATGCTCAGAATGGCTGATCTTCCCTAAGGAAGTGAAATGTTCCCAAGTTACTGTTTTGTCTTTGTCTTTCATATAGAAGTCTACCTGGTCACCCATGGTGGTTTCGAAATGCACCATTGTCTCACCTTTGTACCAGCAGTGTCTGACACTCCTCCCTAGCTAGATAAGGATCTTTCAGAGAAGCAGTTTCCCAGACGTGTGCTTTAATTCAGAAGAGGCCTTTTAGAAGTGGGTCAGATATAGTACTAGCTTCAGCTCTTGACTGGTGTGAGTCCTCTTCCAAAAGAAAGGTGGTGGGGTGGCAGTGAGAAAATGGTAAACCAGGACAGGGAGTTGGATTCCAGGACCAAACAAGGAAAGCTGCAGGGCTGCCGTTACCTCTGTTCAGTCCTGTACATACAGTAGGAGATGGCATTTGGGTCATATAATTGTGGCTTCCACCTTTCTTTGGGTTTTGTAAAGGCTGCCACTTTTTTTTGTTTCCTGTGTTCCCTGAGAATGGCCACTCTGTTGTTACCCTTCCAGGACCAGGTAGCGTAGGGGCCATGGAGTACCTGCGGATGACTCAGACTCTGTGCTGCTCATTAACTTTTGTTTCCAGACCTTCACCTCTAGGGAATTTTTACGCTTTAACAAGTAGCTGTCAAATGAGAGGTAAAGGAATAGGAGGGTAGGTTCAACATGGGTTTCTTGTCTCAGTTTTGCTTAGTTCAGCCCGTATTATACACACGGGCTGACTGGCTTGTTTCCTTGCTGCTGTGAACATCCTGTGGCCTTGAATCAGGGTCAGGCTCTTTGCTGATGTATAAACCACCTTCCCAGAGTCCAGGCTGACCCTAAAACTTGGGGCTTGCTGGCCTGCTGGAAAAGCCCTACCTCAGCCTGTCTTTGGCTTGGCCCTTCTGTCTATGTGTCCTTCCCCTCAGTCCCCCAGAGACTGCAGAATACAGCACTGGAGCCTGGACTCTTCATGCTGTTTGCAAGTTATTTATTTCCAGACTTAGCACCTTTCCCAGAGAAATCAGAAAAGTCATTTCGTGTTGAAATAACCATGCTCATTCCTTACTAGCTCTTAATTACTGTGTTGGCTATTTTTTTTCCCCTGACAAATTAGTAGTTGTTGTTTCTCCTTTTAGTGGAAGGAGCACAGTTCATTATGTTGAGAAAGTGAAAAGCAGCTGTTAGACATAAAAGTAGAGGCAGTTCATAAAGGCAAAACAGAATTCTTTTGTTTTATGCACACAGATTTACCCACAGCACTGCAAACAGCATTTTCAGTTTTCACTTGTGCCATCTCCTCCTTTCTGTAAAATTTTTACCATGCTTTCAGTTTTTTCATGCATTTTTTGATCTGTTAAACTACAGACTTAAGATGCCCAATGCAGATACTCTTTTTTCCTCTCTCTTTATCTCTTGCATGTTGCCTCTGCTGTCTTGTCCTTCTTTGGATTTTACGTGCCTGGGTGGAGACTGTAAATTTGGAGAGGGGGTACTCCTAATACTGTGCAATGCTCGTTTCCTCTAGCTGCCATCCCACACAGCAAGCTCCACACAGAATCACAAAGGTCCTTTGTGAAAGAAAGGCTGAAACACTTGTTGGGAAGGATGATACCTCTTTGTAGCAGTTTTGAGGAAGGAAACTATCAGTTTCAAAGGCATGTATGGGTAAGACCTCATAGTGTGTTGTCAGAATTAATATGATGAGCACAGAAGATGCATAGTTGTTTACACAGTGACTTCACAACTGAGATTTGGCAGAAAGATTAGTATGTTCTAAGCAGCAGAGTTCCTGTTTTGTCATATATGGCATTCAACTGTGTTGGTAAAACTAAAAAATATTATTTCTCGTTTTTTTTGTACCTCTCAGCCGTCATGTCCTTAATCTTTGTGTGGTCACAGAACAAATGATCAGTCTGGTGAGTTCAGTTTGTTGCAGAAAATATTTCTTCTCACAAAAGCAAGACTAGAGTATATACTTGATGGCCAGAAAATAGTGTTTTAACTATCAACTCTTGTAGTACCTCAATTTCACCAGTGTTGCAGGGGAATAATTTGGTTTTTCTTCACAGTAGTATCCTGAGATTAGTCGATAGTGCTTTATTAATACAAAACCAGGACTGTCAAACCTTATCATCATTACAATATCTGAGGTTCAGGCAGCAAGAGCGGTTACAGTTTCAGCACCAGATGACCTCTGCTTCTTCAGCTGAACTCTGTGTACTCGCCTGCTGTGGCTATTGTGAGAATTGTGAGGTAGTCCATTTATATGTCTAGCAAACATAATTGTTTTGGTTTGTTGTTTGGTTTTTTTTGTCTTTCCTTGAGCAACATTTACATTTCTTTTTTTCTTGAAACTACGTATGCAGTTGGTACTTTAAATCTCTGTGGATATATACCTTAGGACCTGACATTTCAAGACTTAGCTTTTTGATGACTTATAAAAAGAGAGTTTCACAGTTCATGCTTCTGGCCATGCAAGTTATTCTCTCAGGGGTTCTGACATTCCTTGATACATCTGAAAGCTTTTTGTTACAGTTCTGATGCTAGATGGGGAGAATGTCTTCATAGCAAAGATGGTCTCTCATATGTACTGCTTCCCAGACTGGAAACTTGAAGGCAGATAATGCAAATGCAAGGTTGAAATGAATGCAATATTTAGGGAAATGTGAGTGCAGAGGCTGTGAAGTTCCGGAGTCTGTTTTCTCATTGTATGTAATCCAGCCTAGCTGCAGACTGCTGGCCAAAGGCAGCTTTTTCATTGCCTCCTGGTAAGGAGGGGTATATGTCTATATTAATATACCTTCACTTCCACCAGTGCATTGATTTGCTAGAGAACTGGTGATTATGGCTACACAGTTGTTAGATGCATTGCAAGGGAGAGATTAAATAGGTTGCTGGTTCTTGGGAACAGTAAGAGTGATGAGGGGAGAGAAGGGGGAGTCTCTTGTTGTTGGCAGCCCCGTGTTTAGGTCAAATTAACCACAGTACAAAACTGCTCTCTTGGGTGTCTAATATTTAGTCATTTGTGAGATCTTTTAGTAGCACTGTAACTCACTGCCCTTGCTTGCTCATATCCTCTGTCAGAACATTCCATTCTCCCTTGGTTTAGGCTAGCTTTGCCTCATCCATTATATTTATATATTTGTCATTGCAGACGTAGGTGTATGCCATTCACATTCTGGTAGAGAGAGCCATAAGCATGTTGCCTTGCTCCCCTGTGGTCTGGTTTGGATTTCATTAGGCATACACATTCTAGTTCCTCTGGTGCCTGAGACGTGATGCCTGCTGTAACAGCTGCTCGTTCAGACTGGTGTCTTTATGCAGAGAGCACGTTCAGACAATCTCTCACTGTCTTGCTGCAGCGGCAGGACCAGGCACATCCTTGCTGCACACAGACCAGTTAATGATTCAGGAGCAGTTCTCCCACTAGGCTCTGGTTATAGCTGTTAGGGTGAGAATTAGCTATCAGAAAATTTTCATAGCTTTAGTATTAATCACTGTAGGGCAGCAGTGATGGCATTATGGCTTCCAGCTATTTGTATTTGTAAAGAGGATAATTGTGATAACTAGGCAGCCACCTGAAGAGAGAGCTGGGAAAGGAGCAGGCTTGTGTTATTAGATATGCTTTGAATTTGCCTACCTGTTATACTGCTGAAAGTAAGATGGACTTTCTGAAGATAATGTATACTGGTGAGAGATCTGGCTGGAGCTTTGAATGTAAGATTGAATAGATTCTCTAACACTGAATCCAGGCTGTTTCTGGGCAGCCCTCTTGTGGTAGTCCACTTGGTAAATGTATAAATCTCCAAAGAGAAATTGATGACATTGGGAGATGGTTTTAGACACCTTCCTTTTAATTATTAGATGCTTTTCCGATTTCTGACCACACTGTAGGTAGTGAACCAGCATCTCTCCACTTGTTCTTGCAAAAACATTTTTCTTTACCTTAAGTAGTTGCTTTGCCTTTTGCAATTTTGTCAGAAACAAGCTACACTCATCACTGCTTTGTTTTTGCTTGGCCTCCCTGGTTGGATCCCTCTACCTCATTGTTCAGTTTGGAAATTACTGTGAAGAGCCTGGTACTTGACATCTTATTTCAGACTGAAAAATAAACTCTGATCTTCGTCTTTGCTCTTTGGATTATTGTGTTTCTTGCTTTGGATTATTGTGTTAGGGCCTTTTGAATCGGTAGTAAATGTTTGTCAACTGCACCTTTGACAAGTGTATATGATTAGAAGAAAGAGACTTCTTAATGAGAGCTGTGTAACTGAAGGACTGCATTTTCATAGCTGTATTTAATTTATTCTGCTCAGTTTGAAAGAATTCAGCTGTTTAAAAAGTAGCAGCCATAAACGTGGCATCTTAGAAGAGAATGTTTGCATCTTCTGTTGAGCCATCCATTCGTAGTATAAGCAAATAGTGTAAATGCAGGAACTTGGTGTTCCCTAACATTGTGTAACAGTCTTTCTTTGTTGGACCTGGTTGTTCTATTGTAATGGCTAATTTATAATACAGTTTGATATATTGTAGCTTCACATATGGTAGAGGAAGCAAGAGCCTGTGGAGAGAAGTTTCTCAGTACTTTAATGAAAGTATATGTTGCACAGGGTTCTGCTCATAAAAACTGGATGAAAAATCTATCCTGGTGATTAAGGGCATGGCTGCCCTTTTATATAAAAAATGGAAATGTTAGGATAAAATTAAAGTAAGTGTAAGTATGTAAGAATACTTGATAATCTACATAATTAGTTTCCTGACATTGGTGGGGAGTCTTAATACATGGAGTGTAGACACAGCTCCAAAATGGCTGTAGAAGTGCTTCCTTTTCTCACAAGGCTGAAAAAATAAAAGCTGCAGTGGCATCTTTTTTTTTTTTCATTGGTGTGTTTTGTACTTGCCTCTGATACACTGTGCCTGATAAACCTATACTTGGATTTATATTTACAGGTTACCAGCTTGTACTTTGCATATTAAAGAGAGCAATGTACCAGCTGCAGACTGGGCCCTCAGCCAAGACTCATTTCACATGTGTGTCTTTCTGCAAGGGCGTGCCTCCATTTCTCAATGCATGTCTTCAGATTAGGGTTTCTTGATGTGACACAGATGTAGTCTGTCTAACTTCAGCTACGTGCCTATAGCAGATGCTCCAATGAGTGGAATTGATTGAAAGGTATATTATTTAATATAACTCTTTAACTTTCTTGAATTAATCTAGCGTTTTATTCTTTTCTGTATTTTCTGTGTCATATTTGATGCTGTGAAGTTTGATTATGTGAACGGTGAATGTTCAAAATAAGCTGCTTTTCTCCATGCATTCTCTTCTCAGCTGTTCTCTTTTCCTCATGGAAAATAACCTGTTTTCCCATCTCTCTGCATTTCAGAGAAAGCAAGGAGTTACAAATCTCCTTTTGTGTAAGTCTTTCAGATTCCTGTATTAAATCTATAGGTGCTCTTCCCTTTGAAATCCATGGTTTCTAGACTGTTTATTGAAGTGGCATCATTTAGACTGGCATGCTGTATCATATGCTGCAGTGCCATAGTTTTTCTTTCTGTTCTGCATTGCTGTGTAATGAAGATAATGTAGCATTGTTGACACAGCATATAGTTCTGTTTGAGTTTTTTCTGTAATATATTTCCATGTGTAGAAAAATTCATTAAGAAAGGAATTTTAATAATGCATGGAGAAAGTAGGGGTTCCGCTAATGAACAGACTCCAAAGTAACAAAACCAATTATTTAGCTAGGATCCATTTTAATGTATCTGTAAGTAGGCAAAATGTTAAAATTGTTTGGAACTCTGGGATGATCATATTAAATAGCCTTAATAGCTTTGCACTAATAATATAATTCAGTTATTACAGAGACAGTGGGATTTGAGTTTTGTGCTTTATTTCCTTACTTGACCAATATAGCCTATGTGGAAAGTCTTAGGGGATATACCTTCTGTATCCTCAGGTTGTGGTGAGTTTCCTCTGCTTGCACTATCATTATTTTTATTATTTGTTACCACTAGCACTTAAATGGGAATTGTTAATTCTGTGTCCTAATACAAATGGGGAAAAGCGAGAGAATATTAATTCAATACAGAAGTCTGTGTGTTCTCTAATGAGGCTCATGCTTCTCATCCCTGTTAGTGCTTGTGTGTAAAGATCTCTAGTACTTGGAAGGATAGCCCAGGGAGGATTTTAACTGTCTAGTGCAGTTTTCAGCCGAAGTTTGTCTCCCATGAAGAGGCAAAAAAGTCCCCTGTTAAAGTGGTGCTGAGGTAAATCTTAGAAGGACTGACTAAACTGAGGGGATGGAGCAGTACTAGGCCTCCCTCACAACTTAGGTCAATCCTGCTTTGCCAAACAACTTGCTTTGTTTCTCAATGACATTGACTGAAAACTTGTGGAGCACTGGTCCTACTTGCATGGCAGTGTTTATTGTACAAAAATAGTCATGCAAAGCTGTTACACTTCTTTTCACTGTTTAGTCTCCGATGGTATTAGTAACCGTAGGGAGGCTTTATCAGTGATTATCTGCAGGAGTTTGAAAAGATCATCTTAGTGCCTCCTACCAGGTCATAGAATATGACTGCTGAATTTTGTGGCTGTCACCTCTAGGTCCCCTATCCTAGCAGGATGGAAAATAATTGAAAGGTCCAGTGTATATAGGGGAACCTACATTGAAGTCAGAAGAGCCACATCATCAGATGCCTTATGTATTTGCCAAGTCCTGGTATGGCCATTCCCTTCCTGTTTGCCTTCAGTAACTCACGTCTAAATCCACAAATTTTAGTCCAGTTTTGCTGTGTATTTGTGTGTTCATGTAGAAAGAGACCTTGATTGAATGAGGTTGTAGCTTTGCTTGGGTAGATAGTCTTGAAATAAATATTTATGCAAGACACGGGGAGACTCATTCTTGCCTGAGTTAATGTTATTGCAGAATTGATTAATTTAGGCTCTTCATAATAAAATTCAGTTAAAGTGATTTTTAATAATAAATTGTCTAATTATAAAAGTTTGCAAACATCTCAGTTGAGATAACTGGCCTAATATTATGTTTTGTCTTCCTTACTGTGTTGTTGGCAAGGAAATGACAAAGCAAACAAACATCACTGTTCTGGTGACCCCTGGACTTCTACTCTGCACTTGGTCTACCTGGCAGCTCAAGGCAGCAAAGTTTAAATGTCTTATTTCAGCTCAAGACATTTTGCACTTTGCCTCCCATGAGGCTTCTGCGCCTTTTGTCACTCTAGAGTTCCTTTTATTATCTCTTTGCAATGAAATCTGTGGTTGGTTGGTTGGTTGGTCGGCTGGTTTGTTTTTTTTGCCTGGGGTGATGGATTATGTGCAAGAGAGTCTGACACTGTGTTAAATATGGGATGCTTACTCTGTTCAGGCCACATAGGACATGAGGTTTCTCAGCTCGTTTCCAGGGTTCACTAAGGCCATATAAATATATTTCAGCTGTAAGATATTTACCATTTTGACTAAAAACTCAGCTGCATGAAGGGTATGTTTCTCATGGAATTTTTTGTTCTGGTGGAGACATGATTTTCTGTGGTTAAATAAATGATGGGGAGTTCTAAAATCCGTTCCATTTTGCATAATAAACAACAGCCCTTTTAGAGCTCTGTGCAGATCACGAGAAAAGAAATGGATGTAAAGTGAAGGTGAGAAAATAAAATGCGGAAGAAAATTGGAAAGAAGGAAAGAATCTGATATGCAAATCAGGAAGAAAGACTTCTCGGGAGTGAGGGAATGGAGAATTTTACAGTCTCGCTATATTAGAATGAAATGAAGTTTGTCTGAATATTAGTAAGAGATTAAAGTAACAAAGAAAAAAATGTCTCAAGTAATTTTAAAGCAATGCAATATTAAGTGCAGGAATCCTTAGCAAAAGTAATTTTAATAATTTAATAAGCAAATGTGTACTTTAAAATTGTAAATGCGAACTGTTTAAAATGCTTTGGAAATCTTCACTTTCCACAAAACCTGTAGACTTCTATTTGCATGGTCAACAATGGTTTCCTAATGTTATTTTGTATTTGAAATACAGATTTTAGAAAGTGTCAGATTAAGGCTGCCAGATTTTACTTGTATATAATACAGTAATTTACACATTTTTAAGTTAAAAGTAGTCCTGAATTTATTGCCAATTTATGTGTTTTTTTCACAAGATAGAGAAGCAAGATGGCATGGAATCTGAATAGTATTTTTTCATGCTGCTCAGTCCTGAGAATTAAATTGGTAGGGAATGTGAAAAGCAAGTGTTCTTCTGTCTGCTGGCTAAGGGTGCCAGAGGCCCCTGGTCACCCAGGCAGAGCTCAGCTGGAATTCTTCTCGTCAGACGAAGTGCTGCACTTCATCTAAACATCCTGCTTTAACTGGGGGAGAGGGACAAGGATTTTTTCTTTCAATCTTCAAAATAATCTCCAACACCCTGACAGGACTGTGCGCCATTTGCCATTGGGTTCTTCTGGTTTTCTTTCCAATGACTTCCCCCCCGCCCTGCTCCTTTTCCTTCTATTAATCATTGTGAAATACACATCAGCAAAGATGTTTCTGCCAGACTTCTGACCTCACCATATCTAAATAGGTTTCTAGGGTGAAAAGTTTATCTCTCTCTGCAAAGGAGGTGACAAGCTGTCACTGAAAGTACAAGATTGTCATCCTGATCAGTTTGAAATTGAGGAGATGACAAATAAACCTTTCTCAGTTCTTGTGTGTTGGGGTGTAGGGCATGAATGGATTAAAAAATACTCTGAGACAAGAATGTGAGGATCTTTCATATTCAGCCTGAGGGTTCTGTTCTGATTTGCCATTAAAAGAAATAAAGTATAATACAATACCCTGAAAGAATGGTAAATTTTTAAACCCTGTGCAGACAAACCACGCTCTTCAGTGATATATTGTTTTGGACGTTCTCAGCTGAGGAGAGATTGATATACCTGCAGGTATTTTAGTTGTTATGACTATTCATGTTCATGACTAATATGAAATCTGAATCCCAAATGAAGATGTAGTTGGACAGTGGTCCAGTGAAACCTGAGTTCTCTGAAGTTCTACCGATCTTCAGAAAATAGTTGTCTCTCGTCCGTTGTTTAGCAGAGGGTAAGTGTTTAGTTACTATTTCTGTACTGCAAACTCAAACAGATACGGAAAGTGTGTGGTCTGTGTTTATAACTACAGATTTACATGGTGGATGTGTTTCATTTATTGTGGCTTTATTCCTAATCCTGGGAGATACACGAAGGGTCATTTCTTCTGTAAGGTCGGTTTAGAATAGTAACCATCTAGATTTTCCTGGCTTAGCACCTGCATTTGTCAAGACTTCAGAAGTGAAAAGGTTCGCCAGGAGAAATAACCCTCCATATATGACAGCTGTCAGTGCTTTGACTGTGTGAGTAGTTTCAAGAACGTCATGGATGAGTTGGAAATGCAGTGAACACAAAACCTTAGTATTTCTGATGCACTGTTTTGCAGTTTGAAACCTCTCATGTGCCTCTGTTGTTTCTTTTTTTATTTTTGTTTTGTTTAGTTTTGTTTAGTTCCTTCATCATATCACACACACACATTAGTCAGTCTTTCTACCGACCTCTAGGACTGCACATAGCAAGAAGTCTCTGGGTTATTCTCATGTTGGGAAGTCTGGGAAGTAATCTGTAGATGTGTATTTGGTAGTGATTTGAACGATGAAGAGTACGAAAAGGTATCTTCAGATCTGTGCTCAGATCAGCAGTCACTGGGCTGAGGAGTTTATGCACACAGGAGACTGATTATTCTGTCTGCATCTTCAAGGCTGCTCACACAAGTGCTCTCTGAAAGCACTGCTCTTTTAGGTATACCTGTGGTTGCTTCTGAACATTTTTGTCTCTGCCTGAAAGCACCTGTCCTCTCTCTTTGTGTGATCAGACTCTGATCTTTTCCCCTTGTAAGTGTAAAATCACAGTCAGTCTGAAAGACTGTACTATCTCAGATAAAGATCTATGAACCATGTCAAATATTTGTTACTGAACAGGTTTAACTGGACATCTCCATTCAGTGGTTCTAACAGAGAATGGACTTGGTGCTGTGTAATGTTTAAACTTGAATAAATAAGTAAGTTTATCTAGTAAGTAAGGAGAGAGCATGGGAAGGAATTCCTGAGTTGTCACAGACAACCTTATAAAGAAGTGACTTTGCAACACAGCAAAGCACTAGAGAAAATTGTCTCAAAGTAACGAGGCACTTAAATTAATGTATATTCATATTTCATTGAAAATTAGCATATATAGCTTCCCTCTTAAGCTAAGAAAAGGCAGATCTTGATTTCTGTTTACCTACAAAGCATAGGACCTCTTGGGGTAATCTGAATTTGGATAGCCTGCTCTATGGAGAGAGTAACTTTGCCTCTTTTAACACACAGAAATATTTCTTTTTGATGCTAGCTCCTTCCATAGTGCCAAAGAGCAAAGTGTGCTGGCCTGCCCCTCGTGTAGCCTTGTTCTCTCCTGTCTGTGGCAGGCAGGGAGGCACCCAGGGGTGACAGCAGAATGGATGCTCAGAGTGTGGAATGCAGCGTGGCTCTCCAGGTTCTGCTGCAGGGATACTGCATACTGGAGGTGTATAATAACAGGGATACTGGAGAGCAAGCAGTGCCCAGTCCCTCTTACCATTTTATGAGAGTTTTCTCATCCCCATTGAAACGAGCTTCTCCTAGACCTCAAGCTTTCAAAAAACCTCTATTTTTCTGTCACCCCTTACAACTCACTGGAATTTCATTACAGTCACTGCAGGATGAATGCTTTGCCATTGCTGGGAAAGACTGTGCCTGTGCTGCTGAGAAACCGTGAGTCAGCTTGCTCAAGGGAAGGTGGAGGAGGCGAGGAAATCTCCTTTTATGATGAAGCTTCCCACACTTCCTGCTGTTTCTGTTTTGGGCACACTGGTTCAGAAGCTGTGGGCTGTTTTCTGCCTGACTCTCAGTGTGTGAAAATTGTTCCTTCCCTAAGAGGGATCACCTACTTGTCCTGATAAGAGGTGACAGTATCCCATGCCTTTCCCCATCTAGAACAAAAGGGATAATCTTTCATCTGCACTCGAAGCGAAGCATAATGTCATGGGGGACTAGGACAGGAGAAAGCCCTTGCTGAATTCTGTAGAGTTTCAGAGTCCAGCAACATTACAGAAGTTTTCTGAGCCACTCTTTACTCTGAGAGGCTCCTGTTTAGTCTAATCCAGTAGGATAAATATTCTCATTAAATTCACAGGGACTCTCATCCTAACTTAACTAAAGCGTGACTGGACTCACAACACTAGCAGCAAAAAATTTTTTTGCAAATAACATACTATACATTTGTGTAGGTTATACAGTAAACACCCCCACTTCTGCCTCTTTGTTTGGAAGGTCATATTCTGAGGGTGAGTACAATCATATAATATGATTCTGGATAAAAATGATGACAAAGAGGTAACAAAACAGTGCTGTTCAGTTCACTTGCTGGAAACATATTGCAAGTGCTTCAATTACATTTCATGCTTGAGTTGAGAGCTGCTACAATAGTGACAGGAGGAAAAAAAATAGAATTGCTTCATTTCTTTTCTCCCACCCACGGACGTTTCTCAGTGTGGAAAATGAATCATCAAGAAGAGGTATTTTTACTTTGCAACAGACATTAGAGAAATGTTGATCTTCGGGCAAACTGTATGTCAACTGATCTACTAGTCAAAAGGTCTGATCGTGCTTGCACAGATTTTACTTCCTTTGGAATCACTGGGAAGTCACAGCAAGAAGGAACCAACACAAACTCCCCAGAATGCACAATCACCTCAGGAGTTGTTCCCACTGTGGCAGCTGTATGACATGGCTGAACTGAGGGCTGTGCCAAGCTGCTGGAGTACGAGTTCTGCTTTGATGAAACTGGGGTAGATCCTCAGCAGAAGTTGATGGTCCCAGGCCCCTCTGCAAGCACTGTCCCAGCCCACTGGCGATGGCATGATGGGTCTGCCAGGACAGAGCCTGCTTGCCGGCTGGGCCTCAGGGACACTGGTTACTTGTGGTGGTGGAGACTGACGTATTGCAGCTTTCAAGAAGTTTTTTAGAAGTCTCCTGTCACAAGTGAAAAGTTATCATGAACTAAATCATGAGCTGGCCTCTTGGTTTGAGAACATAATCAACTGGGATGTCTATGGATGCTGCTGTTAGCCATCTGAGAATCTGAGCACTACTACTCCAAGTCTACTTTTAATTTGTATCTAATTTTGGAGTGTAAGGTTTCAATATAACGTGCGACAAACATAGGGCTTTTATCTCTCATTTTCAAAGCATTTTGCAGAAGTGGAAGAGGAAGCTTGAGGCTCAAAGCCATGTAAAGAAGTTAATCAGTTGCCAGGTGCAAAGTGCAGGCCTCACTCTCATTTGTTCTCACTAGGCCACACTTTTATTCCTCTAAGCTCTTCAAAGGTGCTCATGGCTCAGATGAATGTAAAGCAACAAACCTTCAACCACAAACTAGTATTTCTTGCCCCCAAACTAGTATTTATCACTCAAAACTTATTTTTCTGGCAAGCCAATGTGACTTTTGAATTAATGTTTTTCCCTTTTACTACCTTTTACTTTTGTTAGTATTTACTTTCAGGTATCAGGTTTGCACACCTGGAGAGCTTTCTATGTTGTTCTGTATAGGGTTTGCATGGCCAGGTTTTGGTTGCAGGTGGACTAATGGGGTGAGTTCTGTGAGAAGCTGGCAGAAGCTTTATCCATGTCCAGCAGAGCCACTGCCACTTGGCTCCAAGACAATGTGCTGCTGATCAAAGCTGGGCCTATCAGAAATGGTCGTAACACATTTGTGATATTTAAGAAGGGAAAAAAAAAAGCTATTCCACAGATGTAATTGCAGCCAGAGAAGAGACGACTGAGAAGATGTGAGATGAACAATTCTGCAGACAGCTGGGTCAGTGGAGAAGGAGGGGAAGGAGGTGCTCCAGGTGCTAGAGCTGAGGTTCTCCTGCACCCCATGGTGAGACCGTGGTGAGGCAGCTCTGCCCCTGCAGACCAGGGAGGACCTCAGGGATTCAGAGATGCACCTGCAACCTGTGAGAAGACCCACAGTGAAGCAAGTGGATGCCTGGAGAGGAAGCTGTGAACCCGTGGGAAGCCTGGACTGGAGAAGGCTCCAGGCAGGGACCCGGAGACCTGTGGAGAGAGGAATTCATGCTGGGGCAGGTTTCCTGGTAAGACTTGTGGGACCCACACTTGAGCAGCCTGTCCTTAAAGGACTGCGCCCCATGGAAGAGATCTATTGTCCTTGGGATAGACTCATGTTAAAGAAGTTCATGGACAATTATCTCCCATGGGAGGGACCCATGCTGGAGCAGGGAAGGACTCCTCTCCCTGAGCAGTGGCAGGAACAACGTGTGATGAACTGACCATAACCCCCATTCCCTGTCTCCCTGAGCTGCTGTGGGGGACGAGGTAGACCCCAGCAAGGAGGGACATGTGGAGGGAAGGTGTTCTTAATTTTAATTATCGTGTTCTGATTTTGATTAGTAATAGAATTCAGTTAATTTCCCTGATGTGAGTCTGTTTTGCCTGTGATGGTATTTGGTGAGTGATCTCTCTCCCTGTCCTAATCTCATGAGCCTTTCATTACATTTTCTCTCCCCTGCATACTTGTGGAGGAGAGTGATGGAGAGGCATTGGCACGTACCTGGCATCCAGCCAGGGCTAACTCACAGTGGTAACTGATCTCTGGAAGTTTGTTAGGGTATCCGTAACAATGCTGTGGTGGCTATATAGTTCTTCCTTTTTGGATATCACGTAAGGAGTTGACACTTGTGTAAATCCAGCACAAAGACTGTGTCTGCCAGTCGTTATCGATTGTGATAGCCTGCCTGGGGTGAGGCTGACACAGCTCGATGCCACTAAGTCCAGCTGGTAGTGAGGTTCAGCATGTATTCCCAGACTATACTCATCTACATCTCTATATGCCTGTACCCCCATCCTGCTCACCAGCTAGTCCAGCTTGCTGCTCATGAGGGGCTTGCTGCCCATGCTTACCCAGTGCAGGGCAAGAAAACAACAGTTCTGCTGACACAGGACCAGCCTCTTTTATTCCCTTGTCCCTTGGTTTTCCCGAGCTTGTTGCTATTACCCTGTCCCTCTGTTTTGTTGCTGTCCAGACCACCCTTGCCCACCTTTTGTCCTTCCCATTGCAAGACTTCAGGAGTTCCCAAATGCACTTCCCAGGAGCCTCGTAAAGTGTCCCCTGCCCTGGCAGTAACCTTGCGGTCTGCAAGATTCTGCAGGAAACATCTCCCATTGACCCCCCCGTGTTGGGTGTCAGCTCCCAGCCATGGAGCTGGTAACTCCCTGGCTCAGCTGTGGCTTCCCTCAGACTCCCTGGGTCAGACCAGGCTGGTGGGCTACCTTCACTGACTGGGGTCACTGTGACTGGGGATGATCACCCAACTTGCCAGCAGCCCGAGTGCAGTGCCAAGAGTCCCCATTTCCAATACATCTGTTCAGTGCTTCACCATCCCCAGGGAGCTGCATGTTGCTGCCAGTAGCTTCAGCTCTACATCTTGTCATAGGTGTCCATGGTGAGTGAAAGCTGTGGAGATCTCCCTCAGCTGCTGAGTTGCACTGACTCATCAGGCTGTTTCCTTATGTTTTATCTGTCTATTAATAATGTTTACTTTCATTTTTCCCTAGGCAGAACTGAACTCCTTGAACCCTTGTGTCAGTTTATTTAAATTAAGTGTGATTTGAGTGCAAACTGATTTGGGCAAATTACAATTTTTTTTCTCCTTTTTCTTCTTCTGTGGCTAGGTCTCTTAATGGCTCATACAGCACTTGCATGAAAGCTCACTTGCATTTCTTGTGCTGGATTTTCACTTACTAAAACATCCCCTTGCCTGATCCTCTGTGAAGCTTTGTAACCACATGGAAGCAGTTTTTCCCTATGGAAATGGATGTCAGGGCTCCCGTTGGGTTTAGGAAGAGTTTTATTTAGAAATGTAATTGCTAGGCATTCCCAGTTCATGTAACTCTCCATGTCTTTTCAGGCCCACATGTTTTTTGGGTTAAAGCATACCCTCTCCTCTCCATCTGTTCCCCTGCCCTCTGTTACAGAAGAGGGGCTGGCATGTTGTTCTCAGGTCTTTCTTAAGGAAAGGAAGTTCATTTGTGCCTGTGGGTTTGAAAGAAGAGGTGCAAATAGAGAGACAAAACAGCTTTTGCCTTAGAATTCTGTTTTTCTGAGGGCATAAGATCCACTGAGATCACAGAAGGGATTGCATGACCCTGAAGAGAAGAATGGAGTCCTACATTAAATATTTTATACACCTAGACCTCCAGTTGCCTGAATCAGCTGTACCCTTCTTTTTTCATATTCAGATGTAGGTTTAGACTGTAGTTTCTGCTTGCACAAATACTTTGATAAGAACAATATGGCTCAGTGGAAATACATTGTGAAAGTAGTTGTTGCCTATGTTTGCCTACTTTATTAGGCACATTTACAGTATGAGGCATTTCTGTTTCTCTTCTGATCTAATATAGTAAAAATAGTACATCAAATTAAATTAGCTTCATTTTATATTTACTCTGTAGTGGATGTAGTGTCTTGCAGGGTCTACTTTTTGTTTTTAAAACAAATCAAACAAATGAAACGTAGTTATTTCCCGGTAATTTAATTTCTTTCTAATTATAATTTTTTGAGGCAAGTGGTTTTGATATTAGAAAGATGTAGTATGCATTATGCTGATGTTCATTAGGTTAGAATGACATGGTGAATTCACAGAAGGGGAGGGACAACAAATTGTTTGAGAGATTGAATTTGAATTTCCGTAATTCTCATTAAAGCCTGGATTCATTCGTGAAGTATATCAAACAAGAGCAATTTTCTTCCTCACATTTCTGTGTGATGTGTTGCAAAGAATGTTTTCAAAAGAAACGGAAGAAATTCTCTGAAGCAGAGGATTTGTTTTTCTGTAAATTGAAGTCACATAGCTAGCTCTGTATGATCTTTTTCTTTCAATTTTGCTTACCAGTTTTCTGTAGCATTACTACATCTGTGGGCTCTGTATTGGCTTTGCTGCTGTTGTAAAGCTTTTGTCAGTTTGGGATGGTGGCTGTGGAAGTGTGCTCATGTTCAATAAAGTCTTGTATGATTGCATTGTCCCAGTTATAAGAGGTGTAGCTATACCTCTGACTCCCAATGGAATTACTTCTTCTTCCCATTGTCTCTTATGCTACATACAGACATAACATCAATGAAATTCCAAGCTTTTTAAAAATCACACTGGTTACTACACATCTGGTTTTCTTTGCAGACAGATTAGCAAATGTGAGGACTGTAAAATCCCCTTGCTTTGAGAAGCAGTGGCAGCTGGATGATCAGCTGCTGTGACCTGATGTTTAGTGGAAGTTCAGTAAAAATGTATAGGGAGTGTTCCAAAGTCTTTATTTTATTGAAAATACAGTCACTTTCATTGTGAGCCTTTTTGCTCTTTTGAAAAATGAAAGTGACAGGGTTTTGCAGTTTGCAGAGGAGCAAAGCTTTGTTGTCTTTATCACTTGGATTTGTGTTGCATAACGTACTCATAGTTGTATACACCTAGCTAAACTAGGCAGACAGTAGATGTGACATTCTGGTTGTATATCTGATGGCTTGAAAATCTGTGGCAAAAAACTCAACCTACCTATTGGGAAACAAGGAGTAAATCACCTATTTGGATTGAAAATACCTCTATTTGGCAGGAGACAATCAACAGGAAAGGCTGATACCCTGTGGATAACAATAGTTTTGCTTCATTGAATAACGTCCTGTGAGGAAGGATGGTTTCCATCTTGTACCTGTGATAGAAGAGATCTATTGTTATCTAGCAGAGACTGTCTGTGGAACTGGCAGAGTTCAGTGTCATTCTTGAATATTTGTTTCCCACCTATAAAACAGAATCATCCAGGTTGGAAAAGACCTCCAATATCATCAAGCCCGACCACCAACACAGCACTTCCAGGCTTACAACCAGACCACATTCCCATATGCCACATCCCTGTGTACCCTAAGCTCCCCCAGAGATGGCAGCTCCACCATCCCACAGGGAAACTGTGGCTTTCCCACCAAGACATTGTCCCGACACCTTTGATGGTGTTTCCACAAGTGCAGAGGCCCAGAGAGGCTGCAGCTGAGAACAAGAGCAGGAGGTATGTCCTTTGGTGGTCCACCAGCTACGAAAGTAGGGAGGAGGGAAGGAAAGGCTTGTTTCTGTTCTCTTTGACTCAGAGTTTTGAATCTGAGTAACTTGGGATGACATAGTCAGTGATTTGTGTGGTGGTGGTTTTTTTTGCTTGTGGTTTGGGTTTTTGGGTTTTTTTTGTAAAGCTTGAAATTTATTTGCTTTTACTATGAACACCATTGTTATTAAATGTTGTTAATTAAAGCTTTTTGATCTGATTGAATCATTTAGGCTAAATTTTGTTTGAATTTTCCTTTGAGCACTGAGGATCATACCCTTAAAAGTGATAAATAACCTTGTGCTCTCACAGCTCTTGCAGTTGGAGCTGAGAACACTGCATACCCCAGGAGGTGACTGGATCTTCATGAAGCCAGGTCACACACAGTCTAGCATAGTTTAAAAATAGGATGAAGGTTTTCAAATGTGTTTTGGTTAATACGTCATGCCCTCTTCTACAGTAATAGTTCCTGTGGCTTAATTTACCACCAAAAGTGTTTTGTTAAACAGTAAAATCTTGCTATATTTTCAAGCCCTCTCTTACTTGTGTCCTGTTGTGAAAGAAGGCTGCTATTTTTCCTTTCAATTTTGCTGGCACAAATAAGTGGTACAGCTTTACTGTTCCATTTCACCACAGGCAGCAATTTCAAATGGTTATACCACTTCTTTTGGGCTTAATGACGCTATCAGATGATGGAAAGTGAGTGACCTTTCAAAACAGAACGAACTATAATCACTCTGCAACCGGTTCCTGGTTTTCTTTTCTGGAAGGAACAGCCTCTGCAGTGACCTTCTGGCACCCGAGGGGGCTGTGAGAAAGACGGGTGTTTATTGATCAGGTGCTCGCATGACTCACATCACCAATGCCTCTGTGATAAACAGTTCTGTGAGCAGGTGAGCAGTTTGACCCATGTCTGCTTGTAAGTTCTCCAGGGGAATTCTTTTGAGATTAAAATGTGGTGTACCCATCCACTTGTGCCAGTATTACCTGAAGGTTTTTCTCTGTGAACTCTCTTCCCTCGAGATCCCAGGCCTCAAATTTGGGAAACAATCTTCACATGTGCAGATACCTACTGGCTCTCCCTACTTGTAACTATTTGCAGTTTGGTGTTTGTATGTTTTGTGCGTCCTGACATGCCTTAGATGACATTCCGTATCTTGGTGAAACTGACCCAGATTTTAAGATGCAGATGTCTGAATCAGGTTTTTTTAATCTCTATATTTAGGTTCCTCTGTACAATGGTCTCAGTAAACACGATGACAAGCACTTGCAGCTGCATTACTGCTTCCACTGATGCTTTCTGTGGAGTCTGGGCCACTGCTAGCTGAGCAGTTCTTCTAGTCACTGCAAGTGCATGTGGTATCAGTGAGACATCCAGGACAAGTTATTCTTCAGTGTTTGATCCTTTCTTCTTTCATTCTGTAGGTTAATTGGTTTTGTTGTCTTCAAGCCATGTAATTTTTCTTTACTTTAAGTCTTCCAAACTCTGTCTTTATAAAAAGGCTCAGTGGAGATCTTCAGATTAAGAGCTCTGTGTTAGTGAAAGGCTTACTGGTCTTAATCTCACACTAGTGGAAGACTGAAGTTTTCTAGCTGTGTTTACTTTGATTCTCTAAATGTACTAGAAATGCTTAATAATAAAATGCCTGATTACAAAACTTATGCTTTACAGGTTGTTTCCCATCTTCTGGATGCTTTCCAAATTTTGGTGATGATTTTGGTGGGTGAACATGCTAAACAGTGCAGTCAGAGCAAAGAGTAAGGAAGAGATGAAGGGAGTACATCATGCCTGACATTTTTTAATTGCAGATTTTCTCATGAAGAAGCTGATGGAAGGATAAACCTTCACTTTTTTTCCTGAGAGTTTTGCCTATGAAATTTCATGGGACCAGGATATCTTTGTGTGTTTTGAAAAGCATGTAGCAATTTTGAGTACCTTAGCATGAGTCCTATTTTACCATTTTCGCCAAGGTATTTACATGCTGGCCTCATAAGAAGCGCTTAGGTAGCCAAATCCCATTTAAGATACCTAAATTTCCATTGAAATCTGCAACAGAATGGAAATTTTTATACCTTTTGAGTACATTGCATTATCTAAAATGGCAATTATGTACTGATGGTATTTTCAAGGGAATATAAACAGTTTAGTTTTCTAACTGCCATTTCTGCACAATTATTGTTGACTAATTATTTTTAAAATCTGGACTCTAAGCCCTTTTTTTCAAAACTGCTGATGGTTCCTGCTGATTTCTCTTGGAGATGTAGTGGTTCAGCACACATGAAAGGTAAATCAGTGACTGTAAAGCTTTGTAGTTATGGATCGCTTTTTGAAAAAGTGTGTATTTTTTCTTGCTGGGAGGCATATAACAAGACACAGCTGGGAATAGAACTATCTCTGCCTTTGCAAGAGTACAGGGGCTTCCTAAACCAGTGCTTCATCTGACATGTAATTAGTTTATTGAGAAGACAAGGATCTAATTAAGACTGGTAGAGGGATTTTTTAATTTTATCTTTACAAATTAAAATGGTATTTAAAATCTTAACTACATGTTGGGGTATGTAAAGGTATCTTTTCAGCTTTATACCGGCTAGCGCTTGTTTTTCAATGCCTTAGAAAGCCTCGAGCAGCCTTGAGAGGTAGCACGGGCGATCTAGCACTTTAGTAGCTCTAAAATCGGTACCTGAATCAGCTGCAAAGCAAATACCATCAGCAGAAGCAAAGAGGGAGAAATATAGCTCCCTGCTCGCTCAATTCCCTGCAGTTAGAAGCCTTCAAATGAGACAGACGACCAGAGATGTTTACAGGAAGGTAGCTGAGCTGAGAGAGGGCCTTTGCCTCCCCTCGACCATCTTTTTATTCGGAGAAGGGGAAAGGGGATGACTGGGGGCGGACCCGGGGTGAGCGGCCAATCAGACACTGCTGAAGAGTCTGAGTTACATTTGGCTTTGCCCGCGCTTGGAACAAAGGAACTCGGAGCACATGTCTTTGGGAGGGGGGATGGGAAGCTCAAAACAGGCAGCAACAGGGGTAGGGTACTAAAGTTATCTGTTGTTTTTTGTTCTATAGTTTGCTTAACGTTTTCTGTAGGAATGTCTGTCAGACAATATTCAAATATGGTTCATTTGCGTATAGTATAAAATTAATATTCTGTGAACAGTCATGCATCTTGAAGCATTCTTTGACTCAAGAACAGCCCATATATTAAAAATTGTTCTTTATTAGATGAGCTGCTACTAAATATACATAAATGCAAAAAAAAAAAAAAAAGTTCAGTATGCTTTCTATTGCTTTCTGTCATGAAGAAGAAACAGATTGTGTGATATTCACGACTAGCTAAAATTCATGACAAGGTGGAAGAACTGTTTCAGATCCTCACCAGTGCTGCCACTTCAAGTGTATAAAAAGCTCTTGAACTGAAATACCCTGCTGCTGTTATTCTGTACCCTATTGAAATATAGTACTGGGTTATGCTTTGAATTTTTTCCCTGAGTCACACTGAGAGTTGTCAATGTCATATTCAACCTACAGCTTTGCTCTCTGAGCTACTAGTGAGAAAGGGAGGTAACGTTTTGCTCATTAACATTTTACTCATGGAAATTAGCAACAGGAAACACAGTTGTTAGTAACATTGCCAATGCAAATTTTTTCCATTAATTTTACTTAAACTCTTTCTTCATCCTGGCTTTAAATGGTTATGTGGTTAATCCTCTACCCATTCCCTGGAAGACTAACACAAAGTTTAATGGGGTTCTCCATTTCTGATACTCAGTCAAGTTATACTCTTTCCTCTAATTTCACATGGATATGGCTTGCCATTTTCTCCTGGGCCATCATGTTAAAATTACACCCATCTTCATGTTAGCACTCTGCAAAACATGTTGCAGCAGTCATCACATTTCCTACCACACTTGATCATTGATTTACCATACTCTGTGTACCTGGCTGTCTGGACCCACACAAATATTCTTGCTCACTGGCCATTCTTCCAGATTTGTGCTTGTTTCTTGATGACTGCTTTATTCCCCTCAATTTATTGACATCTTTCTAATGCCAAGGACACCAGGACTGAATGTTGTGCTAGAAGTGTATCTGTGCCCTCAGACTGAAACTCTCATACCTGAAAGGAAAGGAATAAAAAAATATTTTCGTGTCATCTCATACTGAATTTTCCATTTTATTTGCTGTTTGTGAATACATGCTCTTCATGACCATGGTTAGTGGCAGAGATAGGTATCCCAGTGAGGCTCCAGGTGTGAGGAATGACCCACTCTGCTTTGCATGTTGCACCTTTCATCACTGTAATTCTTGGGTCTTTTGGGTGGAGTAGGCAAACCCCACTGGCATTGCCCCAGCCATGTAGCACCTTATTTTGTGTCTCTAACCACAGAAAACAGAATGGTTTTGACCATGTTAGTGTAATGGAACAGGAGGATGAGCCAACCCTTCAGGTTTGCAGTCAGTCCTTGCAGCTGTGTGCAGGAACAGCAGCTGTTGCCTTGGATTTAAATGTGTGCAGGATATGGGTCAGTGCTGTATCACAATCTAGCCATTTTCTTCACCGTAATGATTTGAAGATGGGACTGTGTGTACCTGTAAGCAATAGATAAGTAACTGGCTGTAGGTATGCCAGTGGTTCTGAATTGTGTGAATGGATTATATTGGCATAAATAAACTGCTATGGCAATTTCACAGGTGACTTGTATTGAAAATCTTGCTCTGTGGGATTTTGTTGTGTTGAATGTGTGCACTTCTAATTTAGAATAGTTTTAAAAGCAATAGTTTGACATTCAAATAATATATTTAGAAGTTATATTGAATTTGTACTAATGATAATGGAAGTTGTAAGTGTGGAAAATAGAGAAAATAATAATTTTAGTTCATAAATATAGTATTTCAGCTGTACCAAGAAGTACTGAGGGCTGACTTTAGGTGGAAGGGGAAAAATTTGAGTTCTGTGAGATATATCAAAGAATGGATGAGAAAGACTATTTCAATTTGTTACTTTTTCCCTGCACAGCAGTGCCTGTCACACACCTCATTAGATAAACAAGCAAAATGCCAACTAATTAATTAATGTCTAGAGTGGTCGAAGAACAATGCCTGAGACTTTCCTCCTTTGCTGTGCACTGCATGCAAAGTAAAGCAGCCCTTCCACTTGTTACAAATATAATGAAGTTAAACAGTGAATATCTCCAGGAATTTTTATGGGCTTAATTTTTGGTTTTCATAACTGTTAAGACGCTGAAATTATAAAATTATCAGGTAAAATTTCCTATGACAAGCTCCTCTCTTGTTAAATAGCTGTAACTGTTCAGTTTGCAGTTTGCCTTGTGTCTCTGCCTTGGGTTTGTGGTTGTTTCTTTTTGTGTCCTTTTATTTTACTTTTAGCAACACAAAGGCTTTGTACAGGGCTGGACAAGGTGTTTCTGTTCAATTAATCTGAATTGAAAATCCAGTTACTTGAATTAGAACCACGGTAGCCTCAAAAGAGCCTTCCAATAGGAACAATGTGGGTCAAAACTTCATGGCTTTAAGATAACTCTTAACTGGCTTCAAAAAGAGCACATCACAGTCTCTTCTAACAGCAGTACTCCAAAATTAAAAGATGGAAGCTGAAGAGAGGAAAAACTTTCTTCTCTAAACCCCACCCCCCAAAAAAACCAGCCAGAAAAACCCCACAAAACCACAAACACCATCCAAAAAACCCCTCAAAACCCCCTGAAAACTCAACCCAAAACACAATCAACTTCTAGAAAGCACATGGTGGAAGAAGATGGACCTCATCATATAAATAAGGTGCCCAAAGGCACATGATACTATGTGCTGCTCTGGCTGCTGCTGAGCTGGGCCAAGAGGTTACTGTCCTGAGTTTGTTTGGTGCTGTGTTTCCTGGGGAAGACTGAAATTGAATGAAGAGCTAATGGGAAACATGCAGGGAGAATTCAAACACGTTGGATCAGTGGAGAGAAAGAAGAATACAGAAGTATAAAATGTATCCATGTTGAGAAGAGGGAGCTGGACCTGGTCAAACAGGGCAACTTGACAAACCAGAGGCTTTAGTAGTTCTTAGTGAAATGGAAGAGTCTGATTGTGGACAACCTTGTTTTGCACTTGTAGACATATTTGGATGTAGCTCCTTCCAGAGTGACACACAGCACATACAATTTTTCCCCCTCCCACGTGTTCCTGATTTGCTAATTTTACTTTTAGAAGTGCCCTCATGTTTGATGGAGTAATGATCAATCCTGTAGACTTCGATGTATTTACTATAAATTGTCGTGCCTTTTTCATTGGAAGCTTTGCTGAAGGGAAATGTTTGAGCTGCAGTTTTCTGTGTCCCCTTTATTTGAATGACATGCTAAATCAAGCAGGGCTTTATGAGTAACATTCCCTCTTTGATTCAGATGCACGTCAGTTTCATGAGAGGACCAGTAGCTCAATTATTCTTAGTGACAAATGCAAACTATAACAATTTTGACTCAGCGCCTCTGTACCCCCGGGTTATGTCAAGAAACGAAAGCAGTGCCATTTTTGACGCACTGACACTGCTCACCTCTCTTTGGAGTAGTTCATGTCTGTCATCAGTAGATATGCCTGGGACTTTTCATATGTCATCACACACGCACGTTCTCCATCATCCAGAGGAAAAGATTACTCAGAGTCACTTGTTATTCTTTTCTGTATAATTGCTGGTGCATCACGGGAAGTTACCATGTGTGGTGAAAGGGGCTTGTGCACAAATTTCAATTCTTGCCAACCATCCATCTGTATCTAGCAGCAAAAAATAGCTGTGACTAATGATGGGTCACCAGTTGTCAGATCACAGGGAATACAGAAGCTCATTGAACTCTAAGGTGTTTCAGGAGATCTAAAGTGGCTTGAATATCTGTAAAAAAAATTGCTAAGGTGCAGACATCTACATTCAAGACATTTTAAAGGGCACTTCAAAAGTTGTTTAGAAATCCATGAAGATTGTTTTAATAAAGAAGCTAGAAAATGGTATGGATGTGAAATGGTTGGCAGTCCAGTTGTGTAGCAAGATGCAAATTTAAAAAAAAAAACAAAACAGGAAAAAAAGTGCTGAAAAAGATTTGCACCCTTTGGAATACATACTGAAATTAGTATCTATTCATCACTACTGAAGTGATGAAGTACTTGTTTCTAGAAAATAACAGAAGTGTGGTAGGGGGCCAGAAGTCTTTCATTTTCTGTGCAACTTGCCTGTAGTCTTTGACAAGTACTAAAGTCTCCCTTGGACTTCAGTGGAATTTCATTCTAGTTCTGTATTCTGTAACAGAAAATATTTAGTCTTTAATACACAGTCTTTAATACTGTGAGAGTATTCTTGCTGTGCTTGACGGACAGTCACTTTTTCCATAGCTGTGCAAATACATACATGAAAACTTAGGTCCACCTCCTTTTAATTTTTGTCTCATTTGTGGCTTCTTATGCTTTCTCCCAGAAGACAAGGTTGTTCATCACTAATCATTATTCTGTTTAATAGCATCAGTTTTAAAATCACTGCTTTAAAAAAGGTGGAAGTCCTGTGCTTCAATAGTTACTTCCTCATGTGAAAGAGCAGAAGCCCATATAATTATTTGTATTTTAAAATACCTTATACAGTTTTTTATTTCTAGGAGCAGGTTATGAAATCATTACTCTCTTCCATATTTCTGTCATGATTCTAGTGCCGTTTGTCTATCAGTGTTTGGAGATACATGTCACTTTGTGGTTAGTGTTTTATGCAACTGAAGCATTTACTTAGTTTTGTTTATGGTTTTGTCACATTACTGAGACTGTATTGTGAAGGTGCCCTGAGTGAATGGAGTGCAGCATGTACTGATTTGTATTGGCTAATATTATTCATGGATTCACTTAAGTTTTGTGAACTTTTTCTATTGTCTCCCTCAACTTCAGCAAGGCTTTGGTCACTGTCTCTCGCAGTATCCTTGTGGCAAGCTCAGGAAGTGTAGACTGGATGAGAGAACAGTGAGGTGGATTGAGAACTGGCTGACAGCAGATCCCAGAGGGTTGCACTAGTGGTTGTACTCCATGGGTCAGTACTGGACCCAGTATTGTTTAACCTCATCAGTGGCTTGGAGGAAGGGGCAGGTGCCTCCCCAGCGAGTTTGCTGATAGCACAAAGCTGGGAGGACTGGCCAATACAACATAGTGTTGTGCAGCCCTTCAGAAGGACCTCAGCAGGTTGGAGAGATGGGCATAGAGAACCTTCTGAAATGCAGCAGAGACAAATGCAGGGTCCTGCACCTGGAGAAGGAATAACCCCAGGCATCAGCACAGGCTCAGGACTGACCTGCTGGAAAGCAGCTCTGCGGAGGAGGACCTGGGAGTCCTGGCTTCCATGAGCCAGCAGTATGTCTTTGTAGCCAAGAAGGACAATGATATCCTGCAGTGCATTAGGAAGAGCATTGTCAGCAGGTCAGGGAGGTGATCCTGCCCCTTTACTCAGCCCTGGTGAGTGCTGTGTCCAGTTCAGGGCTCCTCTGTACGAGAGAGACATGGAACTCCTGGAGCAGGTCCAGTATAAAGTGACAAAGATGATCAAGGGACTGGAGCATCTCTCTTATGAGGTAAGGCTGAGGGAGCTGGGCCTGTTCAGCCTCAAGAAGAGACCACTGAGAGGGAACCTCATCAATGTCTGTCAGTGTCTGCAGGAAGGGGCTCTGCTCAGAGGTGCTGAGCAATAGGACAAGAGGCAGTGGGCAGTACGTGATGCACCAGAAATTCCATCTGAATGAGGGAAGAACTTCTTTACTGGCACAGGTGACCAGCCACTGGAAAAGGTTGCCTGGAGAGGCTGTGTAGTCTCCGATAATGGAGATATTCAAGAACTGTCTGGACACAATCCTGTGCCCTGTACTTCGGAGTGACCTTGCTTCAGCAGGGAGGTTGGACCAGATGACCTGCTGCTGTTGCCTCCAGTCTGACCCGTTCTGTGATTCTGTGATTTGTAATAGAATAATAGCATCGCTGAGGTTTGAAAAGGCCTCTAAGATCATCACGTGGCACAAGTCGCGCAACTGGGAAAGGAACAGCACTGCGCCTCCCTGAGTGTCTGCCACAAGTCTGGAAACCTCTGGGGCTCCAACCTATGGTTAAAGATCCTCAGGAGGGGCTGTCAGGCCACTGCACACACGCTCGCTATCCCCAGTGTGATGTTGAGCAGGATCACAAGCGACTGAATCCCCAGTGCACTAACTGAAGGCAGAGAGGATGAGAGGGATCTTCTGTATGGGTTCTGAAGGATTTTATTCCTCAGAGGTTCCAGGGACAAAAGACATTAACAAGAGAGGGTCCAACGGTTTTATAGGGATACAGTCCACCAATCAGGTTTGGGCAAAGGGGAGGAGAGAGTACAAACTGACTAATCAGGGGGAAGGTGGGAGGGAGCAGGGAGAGAGGGACCAACAGGACCTTGAAGAACAAAGAACTTTCTAGAACATATGCATATTCAACAGGGTGATACAAATTAAAGGCCATATACATAAAACGGGTAGGGGAAACGATAAACCAGTAGGAACTTGATGGTTTCCAGGGCAAGAGACTGTGGTGACTCATCAGAACCTTGGGGGAGAGTTTAAACTTCTGAGCCAGCCCACCAGGAGCTCAAGGCTGTGTTCCATCCCAGTGGCTCACCTGCCACTTGAGTGGCGGTAGCAACCGCCACCACAATCAAGCTCAAGCAAGACCACCACGTTAACCACTAAACCATATTCCCAAGTGCCACATCCATACACCTTTTGAATAATTCCAAGGATGGTGATTCCATCGCTTACCTGGGAAGTCTGTTCCAATGCCTGACCACCCTTTTAGTGAAGAAACAGAATAAAATTTGTGTTTCATAATTGTAAATGTACATTTAGAAATACATTCTAAAAGTCTCCATATTTTTTTTCTGAAGACAAATGTGAATGCTAGCAATAGTTGATTACAAAATCTACCAGATAAGAGGATCCAGAATGCTGCCATAGGTCTATGTATGTTTCTGAATATGAGCTTCAGTGGAGCACTTCCTCAGCTGATGTGTGTTGAGTGGGACTCAATCTTTCAAAAGCTCAAAAGTGGAAGTGCAGTATTATTTTTCCCATACTTCTATTGTTTTGTTAAGAGCTCCACTGAAATATGATGAAGGGTTTCTCAGCACAGCACTCATACATTCCAAGTGATGAATTATTTTACTAATTTACTTGTTCATAATTTGTTGAAAAACCTAACATCTGTCATTCACTCTTACTTGCGGCAGTTGAACACCAAATGGAGAGTTTTTATTAAGTTGCTTTGTCCTAGCTATACATAACATAGTAGTAATTTTTGCTTATTTTTCAGTTGCTGTTAAAGTTATTTTATTTGTTCTGTTTTCAGCATAGAATGAAATCGTTGTCTCCAGGCTGTGACTTTATAAGACTTGTCTTTTGGTGGTGTCCATTAAACAGAAGATACCTTTCTGCCGTAGAAAATTGCTGCTTCTAGCTTCTAAGTCTCTTCTGTTGCTATTTGCATGCATGTAATCTATGTACAAATTGGAAGAAAGGCTTAACATTGAAGCCTTTTACAGTGTGTTTAAATATTAGTTTTGAACTGTACTTTTTTTCACATAGTCTAATTCACATGAGATCAATTACAAAAAAAAAGCCAATTAATTTTTTTTTCTGTTAATTAATACTTTTTTTGTGTGTGTAAATAGTGTACCTAGTTTTTCATCTGGTTGATACCTAAATGCCTTCCTCTCCTACCAGTTATCAAGGCACTTGTTCAAAGGTCATCTATTTCAGAAATGCAATTTGATAGTTTTGTTTGGGTGCAATCCCACAGTATGATTTCTGGAAATCATAATTTACACCCTGTATTTCTAATGTGATTTATTGTCAGGTTATAAAGTTTCAAACTGGATCTCAGAACAGACTGCTGAGAATGGCTTGTGTTCATGGTGAAATGCTTTTTTGGATCCAATTTTGTTTTGTTTGAGGAAAAAGGCTGGTGAGAAGTAAAGCAATATGAGTGGTCTGGTTTCAGGATCAAATGGTGGTCTTATTGAAGCAGAAAAGGAGACTAAAGTGACAGTGATAGAAATCCACTGAAGAATTCAGAAGCATTTTCAAAGATACGAAAACAAAGATTTGAAGATGGCAGTATTTACTGTATTACTACTGAACATTCATGAAATGTTGATCTACTGTGGCATGTTATGTGTAGATACTGAAGATGTAGGGATTTTGTGAGTTGATAGCTAGAAAGTGATAACACAGTTTCAGTTTCATCTTTTCAACTGGACTTTATTCCTTTCTACTGCTTCACCTCAAAAAGAGTAAAAGCAGCATGTCTGTATCATGATGTACTTTTAGAAATATTATGTTGGTTATTAAAAAGGTCCTTTAGCCCAAACTTGTCACCAGCATACTTTTATTTTTTGTATTGGAGTTTCAGTAGTATTTTCTTCATTTCACCAACTTGTATAAAAGTTGACCCAGGCATATAATAAATACCATAGTAACATTTATTACTTCAAGTTTATCCGTAGCTTGCTTTGCTGAGGCTTAATATTCTTCTTAAGGTGTAAAATTTTGTGCATCCCATTAACTTACTGCATTAAATCATTAATGAGCTAGATCAGAGATTTTGGCATATCAAAATCTCTTCTGAATTCTGTAATTTCAGATGCATTATGATTAAGTCCTATTTACCCTTTTCACGTATTTTGTTACAGATTGCATTAGGCTACTATCAGATTCCACATGACAAAAAATCTTGTTTTCTTTCTTCATCAAATTTACAAGCTACAACATTAGGACATAGAGCTCTGGCTCTAATACAGATGACTAAAACTGGAATAGAAACTTGATCACAATTTCCACACTTAATAAGGCAGTAAGTCAGTTGTTGCCATGGGACAGAACTGGTTGAATTGTCGTAACTATTCCACAGACATAAATCCTTGACTTGCACCAGATGCTTCACACTGTTCCTGCTGTGCAAAACAGCTGGAAATTCAGCTTAAAGGATTTATTTCTTAGAGAGAAACGATGGGTGGCATAGAGCTGAGATAACCTGAATTGATGGGAAGCTGCATCCCCGGTACAGCATCACTGTTGTGGCTTCAGGATGTGTGTTCGATCCTGGGGTTTGTATCCTGATAGGTAAAACTATAGTTCAGGGCTTGGGAAGCAATATTACAAATGGATATAAGGAGGTGAAGCTAGTTGGTTTCCTTTTTATGAATGTGCTTCGTCACAGTAACTTTTGCTTTGCTGTCTTTTTCAGTTTTCATGAGTATTTTTCTTTGCCCTGGAGATGCAGTTTTTGGGTAACATTTTGCCTGGTAGTATAACCAGTTAAGACTCTCCACCTCTTTTTAACTAGCTTTGAGAAATTGTAGTAATGTCACATGCAGATGGATCTGCTTATTTTGTATTCAGTTGGGAAAGATTAATTTGAAAAATAGCAATTACATGGTGCATACCCATCAAGTTGATGAATTAGTTCTCCAATGGAGATGAACCCTTGCAGAATAATTTTTCTTTAGAAGGAATAGAATGGTTAAAGCAAGTTGGAAAATTCTTGCAATGAGACCCCTGTGAGTAAAATTGTTACTAAGCCAAGGTTGTCGATATTAGTATTATTTCAGGCAATAAAAAGTTCACGTTAAAAGCTTGTAAGCTGTGAAATAAGACAGTTCCTACTAATTTCTCATATAGTACTTTACTGTTTGTTAAATAACAAAAATTTTACTAGCCATTTTGAGTATGAAGCTTGCTCTAAGCTTAAGGGTTGAGAAACATGTACTGCAGGATGTCTTCTGCAGAGGGTCTGAGCTGAAAAAAACAGAAATAGCACCATCATGGAGGCTTTGTTTACACCCAAGAGTTTAACCGTTCCTGTAGCTAAAGCAATACAACTGAATGAGCGATGGTGAATGTGTTTATGGGAATGGGAATAAATTATACTGCTATAAGCTGTATTTAGTAACTGCAATAAGGTTGTACAGAGGAACTGCATTGCCAGAAGGAAAAATCACTTCCCTCACTGGAATAATCATGTTGTACTTCTATGTGAGGGCCTGGCCTAAATTAATTCCAGTTGCATTTCTGAGTTCTTAAATGAGAAAGCTGCTTCAATAAAGTCTTTCTTTGGCTTTGGGAGGATTTGACACTGAGAGGTGTTGAACATCTGCATCTTCACTGAAGTCTGCAGTTTAAGGTGCTATAAGTCATCACAGTCTTGTGTTTGTGGCTTGGCTCTAAATCTTGTTGAAGTCAGTGGGAGAACGCTTGGGTGGCTGGAGGACAGGAGCCCTTAAAGAGACCTTTGTCTGCCTGGTATATCTTGTTCACTGACAAATCAGGTGCGCAGTCAGTAGGAAGCAGTTTATCCTGAGAGCAGAAAAATTTGCCAAAGGGTGGCCATGTGCGACAATCACAGAGGCGAGCTGAGACACAAATCCAAGTTTTGTTCGGTAGTTTTATTTCCACACATGACTAACACAAGATGACAAGCTGAAGCAATGCACTGCCACCTCCCTCTGGGACCTCAAGCCATTTATTCTCCCTATTGCTGGATTCACTGGGCCCTGGATCAGACCTAGGTTTGAACAGTCTGATTTGAGACTATTTCTAACTTGCATTTTCATTAACCTTTTAATTTATTCCACCTCACAAGACAAACAGTGTATTGTTTGGTTACTAGTTTCCATTTGGCAACACCACAGCTGCTGCTGCCAGAGATAACCACATGATGAAGAAAAAAGAAAACTCAGTTCTGTTGGGTTTCTGCACATGTGCACATTGCGTAAGCAGAAGTTAACTTTGAAGTCAAATCCAGCTTCAGAATTAGGTTAGGTTGCTGAGGTCCTTACCCAGCTGAGTTTTGAGTATCTGCACTCATGAAAGCTGTGAAACTCTTCAGCCCCTGTTCTTATTCTCAATATTAGAACAAACCCATACACAGAAATTCTGGAGGCAGCAAAGAGGTGTGCAAGCAGCCTGTCTAAAAGCGTAAGACAGAAGTACCTCTTTCAGTAGTAGAAGGAAGAAGTCATGGTTACAAACATTTCTAGAAGATGGGGTTTGGTGAGAACAGGCACTCAGTTAACTTCTCGGGAATTTTTTTGTGGTATTCTTTTTTTTCTGCACCACTGAGCAACGTTCTCTATACATGACTGCATTAAGAATAACATTTTCTTACTTTGTGATATTTCCCTATTTAAAATAGTGATATTTTAAATGAAGACAGATTAACTAGATTTAAATAATCCTGTCCTTAGGGAAAAAACTACAACATGAGGGGATACAGATGCTGCTTATTCAAAATGCCTAAAAAATAATTGAAACATAAAAGTCATTAGATGTTGAATTTGCACAGTGATGGGATTTTAATCAGCTTGAGTGAGGCTATCTAGTTGTGTGGCAAAATCTGTAGTCAGCTCTAATAAATACTCCTCCTGCTTCAATTTATAAGAACATTTGCAGCTGTTGAAGAAAGAGGCCTCTTTGTGTCTTAATCAAACAATACATAAAATACTCTAGAATAGATGATGTGCAAAAACAGGTGACGGAGCTGTGTGTTAATAGATTGACTTGCGGAAGCAAGTGTGAAGGACCTACTTTTTCATGTTGATTGACTCTTACAGTCACTGGATTGTGAAAGTGGAAATCATTTAACAGAAGCCCTTGAGAGAGAAAAATTAAAAATCATACCTGGCTTCAGTTTCTTGTCTACATGGAAGTGGTATTCAAGTCATTTGAAAAGATCTCTGAACTGATTGTCAGCAGTTTTTCAGCAAGCGCAGTGCATACCAAAATTTCTTAAGAGGACTGTACTATCCTGCTTTGACTTAACTCAATACAGACATGAACCCACACCATGTATTATTTAAATGTGTAAGTTGCCACAGTTTATAAGATTTAGAATTGGAAAGAATATGAATTATACAACAGAAACCTTTCAGTGTGCTTCAGAGTTGAATGTTTTTAACGCAAAATTAAGATGCGCACTAAACTTTACACCAGAAGGACTTGGTGGGTAGTTGGATAACTGAGCAGACCATCACACCCTGAGCAGCACATTTGTCCTGCTCTCAGCAATGAGTTTAGTGAAGATCTCACTGGGAGGTAGGGAAAGCAGATGTGAACTGAACTGCAGAACCAGGATGGTGCTTTTGAGTGACTGTTTTCTGATGAAACAGATTCAGGGAATGCACATAGTGAAGCTGCTCTTCGGTGTGGCTGTGGCTCTCTCAAATTTTAATTTGAACGCAGCTTGACTAAAAGGTACAGATACTACATAAAATACAGAGTTTTGATGGAAGGAGGGAACCCAAGACATCCAGAGCCTTTGCTGAAACTAACAGAAATGTACAACAGTGAGAAAGGACTCTTGCTGAGTCTTGAGTCAAACCAGATAGAGGGAAAACTGGACTTTACTGGTTCTCTAGTTCTGGTGTTCAAAGAGTGACCTTTTTTTAATCAGAAGTACACATACTGTGAAGTATTACTCTAAAGGGAATATAATGCAGCCTTGATATTCCTTTTAAGAACGCTGAAATCATGATGTGCCAGTTTAGCAAAGTAAGCTTTCAAAATGGGCATGACAGTTTTTATTTTCAGCTGAGCACTTCAAAAGCCATCAAAATAGATGTTACCTTCTGTTCTGGAAACTGTCAAGAACCTATAAATAAGCATAAAATAGCACAGGAGCAGGAAAAAGTGTTGTGCCAGCAGTTAATGTTGTTGTTTCTAATTTTGTTGTTTTTTTTTTTCTTTTTTACAGTGTGTCCTATTCAGTGCATGTCTCTGAGGACTACCCAGGTACAGTGCAACATTCTTGTCCATGACACATGACACGTCAGTTTGCTATATTCAAATGAGAATATCTGAAAGGGTGTTGATGTCTTCCAGGTGCATCTTGTGCTATTCATTTTTCATTAGTTAAGATTATTTCCACAGTCATTTCTCCTTTTCAGGCATCATTTATCAGCTGGGTCAGGGTGAGAACACAGGTTCACAAGTTTAGATAGATCGTAGCTTAGGGTGCTTTCCATGTCTGGAGCCAACAGCGATAGGAGTGAGAAAATGCCCAGCTTCTCTTTGGCATGGTATATAAAGCTCAATCTTTCAAGAGCCCTAGCAGCCTGGCACAGGGCCAGTGGAGCACTTCTGCCTGAGACCTTAATGAGGCTACTCATGTTCTCCAAGTGAAGCCTGCAGACTGTGCTGGTGCCTCTTGGGGTCAGTTGGAGCCAAGTGCTCACGTGTGGGTCTTGGGTAGTGTTGGCTTGCAAAGCTGTTCCCAGCTGCTCAGTCCTGCCTCCCTTTCCTACTATGAGCTGGGTTGGCGAAAGTGTTTGCGTAACCACGTGGCCAGTCTTGACAAGGAGCGTTATTCTTAGGAAACAGAAGCAGGTAAGAACAAAAGCAAGTTTTCAGAGAGGTTATTTCCCCAATTTCCTTCACAAAGAGACTGCACAGATACTTCAGGCAGCACAGGCTATCAGAAGCAGAAGAGGGAAGCAGGGATGAGAGGTGCTGTGCAAGTAAAGGTTCATGGTAGCGTTGTTGGACTGCACCACATTGTGCACCTGTGATTATTTAATAGTGTAAGTACCGTGACTGATATTAAATCCTCTGTCCTTTTTTGATCTTCATCTGTAGTGTCTCTGAAATGTTTCTCAAAGAAGTACATCTTGTTTCTTTTAAAAGCACTAAAGAAGTGTGACTTTGATCTTCTTCACTGATAAGCAGCAGATTCTGTCTGATCAGAACACCAGTGTTTGAAGGAGATAGAAAAAAAAATCAACAGTGGTGCTAAAACAATGGTTTCTGTGAAAGAGTGCTAACAACCTTTATTAGATTTGTTTTTTTGAACCAGTAAAAACTGGAGAGGAGAATGATACTGATATTAGCCTATTCAATATCTAGAAATGTGAGAAACTGAGATTCATAAAATGCACATTCATACCAGTGATAAATGGATTTACTGATTACTGCATTGAGCTAACAATGAACGGAGGGACGCACAGCTGAAGAAGATCTTCACCACATGTTATTAACAGTTTCTTCCATTAAATATCACAAAATTTGACTTCTGGGAACCTCTTAAGTAAATGATAAGCTGAAGCACTGAACTATCAGCAGTTACTCGCACAGCACATGAGATGTCATTTCCTGGAAAACTCTTCTGTCTGATAGACCTCAAAATTTCCTTGTGAATGTTATTTGCAGCATGTCTTGATAGCGTACAAGCCTGAGTGACTTCAGTGTCCCTAAAACCCGAAGAATATTCTGTGCCATCACGCCCTATATTTTAAAGGCTGATAGCATTTGAACATTTCACACTGTAGTTAGCTTGGAGCGGAGAGTAAACCAGCACATGTTTACTGATTAAAATCCGGCCCTTCAGGGCTTTAGAAGACTTGATTTCATTCATATCTCAAGCTTTTGCAGGATATATGTGTGCTTTATGATGAAGAAATGTTCAGTGTGTTAGGAATGATAATGACTTTTTGTCATTTTGCAGCTTTGATCATGAAACACTCATTTTGGCTTGGTGAGCCAGATTCTTTGTCACCTGTTTTTGTCCTAATTTCTAACCTAACATTACTGCTGACTGTGGTTCCCTTCTCTGACATGTATCTTAAGGAAGGTTTCAGGAACACGTCAGGGTGTGATGGTTTCAAGTCTGGGAAACTCTGTGCTGATGTCCTCAACTGGAAGGTATTCTTCAAGTACTGCTGCGAGCTGATAGAGTTCAGAGCAGCACGTGCTCTCAAATTAAATTTCTTGCAGGATAAATCTTTATAGATTAAGGTTTAAGTCCATTAGTGCATAGCTATACCAAACTTGTATCCTGTGTAGATTAAGAGTGTGTAATACAGAGTGGATCAAATTTGTAAATCCAGGACAAGGCTGTCAGAGTTGATCATCAGGTAAATTGCTAATGCATGCAATAAAAATGAAAATAGAATAGATTATGTCACTATACCAGTGATGTAATTCAGCTAAAATGATACCACGAAACATATACTAAACGAAGAGCCTTGGGTAGTATGCATACTGCCGCAGCCTGCATTGCTGTAATGTATGCAGCATCACCACTATGGTACTGGTAACAGTGTGTAGCTGTTGCTGAATTACTTCTTAAAGCATAAAATACAAGTAGCTGAGCATTAAATCGTACCTATGGAAACCGTAATGTGACATGACAGCTTTCAATAATGGAAGGTGTTTGAAAGTTTCGCAATTATGAGTGAAAGCTAAAAATGTGCTCACAAAGGCACACTGAGAACTTAACAGGAATAGTGTTGAGACAGTAATGTCTGAAAGTTACATATCCATTGCTGAAGTTGTGAAAATATAACTTAAAAGTTTAGAGGCAGGTAATAACACTTTCAGCAAAATATTGCTGTAACAATTTTCTCATAACATTGACACAACCGGGGAAGGTAATCCTTCTAAGGAGCAGTTACAGAATATAACATCAATGAGTAGACTGAAGTCCCACTAATATGAGTGTATCATGACTCCTGTGGGAACCATCAGAGCAGCAAGGATTTTGCTGATGAATTTATGTTCAGAATGATTTGTGTTGGCTGACAGAAACTTGTAGAACTGCTGTAGTATTTTATCCCAGTGATTTGTAGGTTACACATCTTTCTCACTCCTCAGAAGATTGCAGCAGATATGGAGAGAACCAGTCTGGCAGCAAGTAGTTTGCTGCATCCCTCTGCTGGGTCCAGGCACTAGATCCTCCAGTGAAGACGAGAGGTGTTCCCTAGGTGTTGAGTGTTAGAAACTGGTTGTTGAAGAAAGCAGTCAAAGCCATTATCTTAATTTCAAGTTTCATCAGATTGATGGATGAAAAAAAAACCCCTAATAGTTGCCAAATAGCAAAGGAAAAAAAACAACTTGGCAGTGAAAGTCATATTATCGAGCTGCCAAGAAAGAATGACAATGGACATAAAAATATAATTAAAATCTATAAAGCCTGTAGCTGAGGAGTCCATTTTTCCATATATGTACGTCTATTCTGTACAGAACATACTGTTTTTCGTGGTTTTCTGTACAGCAATAAGCTGTAGCACAAGAATTTCCTCTCTCCCTTCCATGTATGTGGTGTTAGGTATATTTAGAGCCAAATGATGGCCTCAATTATCTCAGCTCATTAGATTCTATAGCAGTAATTTACACTCCCAGAACTGGGAAACAGATGGGCCTGTGTTGTATGTGCAAGGTGGACACTGAAATGCTGGTTCACAACCAGGTGAAATATGTAAACAGAGGCAGGGTAGGGCTTCTTGCAGAGGGTAAGATGCAAGCTGTGCTGCAGGTATAGCTCACAGCCCCTCCTGCCAACAGATAGAAGTGGGAGAAGGAATGAATGCTGGCAGAAGGAAGCCCACTTAGTTCACACGATGTAAAAGATGTCCCTGTCCCCAATGTGCAGCAGAGCAGCCACAGTTGTGTTGCTGTGCCCACAGGAGTGCAGGGCTTGGGCAGCAGTGGCGTTGGCCTCCTGCAGCATTGCCTGCACACAGCATGTGTGTGTGGAGCCAGCCACAGATCACTCAGATTGCCTCGCGGGACAGCGCAGGAGTGGGAGTAGGCGAAGGTGTGGGACAGCGTCAGACTTGGCAGATGTGTGTGAACGTGGCAGAAGGGCTGTTTCCCAGGTGGCAGCCAGGAAAACCCGTCTGTGTGTGTAGTGTAGCTGCTGCTCTGTCCAGCCTGGCACACTGTGCAAGGAATGGCCACAGCCCCAGGCTCCCTCTTGATGAAGGTAGCTGAGAACTGCTGTGATACAAAGGATGAAATTACTGAACTCTCCTCCCAATTAATGTTAACACCTTTAACATTTCACTGGAAGCACTCAGAAGCTTCGAGGTTGCACTGATCTTTTCCTGGTCTTAAAATCAAGAGTCAAACACGGTTAGAAGGGAAAAAGGGATTTTACCATGGTATTTATTTTAACGATCCTTAGGTGCACTACATCCAGGTCGAATGCACCGAAATGCACACCACAATGCACCCCCAAAAGATCTGGTATAACATTATAGATCTTACTAATCAGCATATCTATCAAAAATTCCCCAATCAGAGGCTTGAATGAGCCCCTCCCTCCCCAAGGAACCTTCCCCTGGATGGTTCTATCTTAGTTTACAGTGTTCTGGAGAGGACCTTGGGGTCTGGGGCACACTGATCCCTAGCTATGAAGCTTCTAAAATGTTTAGTCTCCAAGCTGAACAAAGGAGTACAAGAATGTAGGGAAAAAGCACTAAGAATACAGAAGCTGTAAAAAAGGTGTAACAGGAGTATAAAAGAAAAGGCAAAAAAATTTTCATGGCATCATTTCCCCCCTTTTAGAGACTAACAAAACTCTGCCTTGTCTATTCTTTACATTACCTGCAGAACCGGTTTACACAACTGGCTGCTCTACAGGCTATTACACAGATAATAACTACAATTACAGCTATTATAAATGTTTATTTTACACAGGCCCAGTTTGGTAACCATGAGGTGAGGGTATCAAAAATATGATCAAATTTTAAGGTGTTATTTCTGGAAGCTACTTCATGTAGAATTTGACTTCCCTTCCAAATTTCATCCACATCTTCCTTAATTCTCCCACTTTGGTCCACGTAAGAACAACAGGTGGTATTGACAATAGCACATACACCTCCTTGTGCAGCAAGTATGAAATTGAGAGCTATCCTGTTTTGCATAACTGCACGGGACAGACTGTCAGTTTCCTCCTGTAAGGCTGACAGCTGAGATATCTACAATTGCCCTCTCCAGTTCAACCAGTCCGTAAGAGGGTACGAAGGTTCTGATTAGGCTATGGAAAAGTGTGGGATGTTCAGTGAGGGCATTAAGAGATCTTTTTCTCTTCTCATTTGGTTTTTCAAGATGGTGAAATATTGTTATATTCGGGACCACGGCCTCAATGACACAAGCCTGGTCTTTGTTCATGGGCATAATTTGGCAGGCCTTGGTGCCACATATCCAATACAGCCCCATCCCAAATGGCTGAGCCAGTCTCCACCCTGTCAATTTCATCTTTGCCGCAATTCTTGGGTCTATTATTTCCCTGAAATGGGTCTTATGACAATATGAAGGAAGAATGGCTTTTCCTGTGGCGTTTACAATTGCACAAGGAACCTTACAAGTTTGCATGCTCTACCAGGCCACTCGGGGTATGGGGGGCAGAAGGGTGCTATTCATTGGTTCCCACGTTTCAGTGCAGTTCTCTTCCATTAAAATGCCAATCGGTGGCCAGTGACCCCTCCCATCTAGGCATGGTAACTGAGTACAGATCCAGCAATTACTCTTATTAAGAATTTTGGACACATTTTGGACCACAGTCTTATGCAAATCATGGGGTGAACCCTGAACTGTGGTTGCCAGTTGGGCAAACAGCAAACACGTAAAAAACAGTTTAAACTGCATCTTTCTGGTTTGTATCAGTCTCTGTTGTCTTGGTGGTTTCGGGAGCAGAAGCTTTCTTCACTCTGGAGTAGTGAATCCACGGTCCCTTGCCAGCAGCCTTGACCGCAGTAGAAGTGGTCAGCAAAACTTGGAATGGTCCCTTCCACTTGGCTTGCAAGGGGTCGCTGTCCCAGCACTTGATGTAGACCCAGTCTCCAGGCTGGAATGGATGAGCAGGTGTGTCCAATCCTATTGGTTTGGATAACACGACGAATCTCTGGAGCTTCTGCAAAGTGGAACTCGGAGCCATAAAATATTTCTGCAAATCGTTTTTACCTCTCATATGAATTTCACCTGGGATATGTGGAACCTGGTATGGCCTGCCATATAATATTTCATAGCGACTTATGTTGTCCCTTCTCCTTGGCTGTATGCAGACTCTCAGCAAGGCTATAGGCAGGGCTTGAACCCATCTCATGGATGTCTCTTGACAAATCTTGCAGATCTGGGTTTTGAGGGTCCCATTCATGCATTCAACTTTGCCACTTGCCTGGGGCCTGTATGGTGTGTGCAGGTCCCAGGTAAGTCCCAAAATCCTGCTGACTTCCCCAACCACCTTTGCAACAAAATGTGGTCCCCTATCTGCTGACATTCCCAAAGGAACCCCAAATCTTGGTATTATATGATTGAGCAAAGCTTTCACTACTTCTTTTGCTGTGTTGGTGCGACAGGGGAACGCCTCAGGCCATCCACTGAAGGTGTCAACCAGTACCAGTACATACTTGCATCCCTCTCTACATGGCATGTCAGGAAAATTTATTTGCCAGAAATCTCCCCTGAGATCTCCTGGTTTTGTCGCTCCTAACACAACTCTCCTGCTTGTGTCAGGGTTGCTTTTACAGCAGGTTTCACACTTGCTTGTTACAGATTGTACACTATCAGTCATCCCTCTCCCTATCACTACTTCCCTCAGATGTTTTAAAAGATTTTCTGTTCCCCAATGGGTACTTTCATGTTCTCGTTGGGCTATTTCCCAAAGGATCAGGGGTGGAACTACGACTTGTCCTACTGGGGTAACAGCCCACCCACCTTCTTTGATCTCAGCCTTAAGGAACTTAATTAATTTATGATCCCTCTGATCATATTTTGGGGTAAATTATGACAAATCTATCTCTTTTTATGGTACCACTGCAAAAACGCCTTTTTCTGCAATCCCCCTGGCTGTTTCATCAGCAAAATGATTTCCCAGTTCAAGGGCTGTTTTCCCTTTTTGATGACCCTTGCAATGCATGATAGCCACTTCCGTAGGCTTCCAAAGGCTCTGTAAAAGTGCAAGAATTTGTTTAGCAGGCTTAACCTCATTACCTTGAGCAGTCAGCAGGCCACATTCCTTCCAAACAGCTCCGTGGGCATGCACAACACTGAAGGCATATTTGGAATCAGTCCATATGTTCACCTTCTTCCCCTCACTCAGTTCTAGAGCTCTTGCTAGTGCAATGAGTTCAGCTTTCTGTGATGATACATCTGGAGGCAAGGCTTTTGCCTCAGTGATTTTATCTGAGGTGGTTACAACGTAACCGGTCATCCTCCTACTGTTTCTCATGAAGCTGCTCCCATCAGTGTACAGTTCCCAGTCTGGATCTTTCAAAGGAACATCTTTCAGGTCTGGTCTGCTGGAATAAGTTTCCTCTGTTGTCTGCAAACAATCATGCTCAGGCACACTCTTAAGTAACGTGGATGATAAAAACATCACAGGGTTTACCACAGAAGTTGTCTTTAGAGTAACATCATCCTGTTCTAACAACACAGATTGGTATTTGAGCATTCTGCTAGGGGATAGCCAGTGTCCCCCCTTTTGCTCCAGTACATTTCGCTCCAGTACATCAACAATGTGCTGCCCAAGGGTGAATTTACAGGCCTCCTGTATCAGAAGGACTGTTGCTGCCACAGCTTTCAAGCATCCTGGCCAACCCTGGGCTACATTGTCTGGTTGTTTTGAAAAACAGGCCGCAGCTCTTCACCGGTCTCCAAGGTGCTGTGCCAGTACCCCCAGAGCAACATTCAGTCGCTCATGTGTAAAGAGTTCAAAAGGTTTAGTCAAATCTGGCAGCCCCAGAGCTGGGGCTGACATCAAGGAATGTTTCAGCTGTTTAAATGCAGCCCTGGCATTCTCTGTCCACATGATTGTCCCTTTTTCAGCTGCTTTAAGGACCTCATATAAAGGTCTCACCAGTATACTGTAGTTTGATATCCACAGGCGACACCAACCTACCATTCCCAGGAAGGCCTGCATCTCCTTTACGGTATGGGGCTCTGGAAGTCAACAGATGGCTTCCTTCTGTTCTCTGCTGAGTTGGCGATGTCCATGGAAAATTTCCAGGCCCAGGTACACTACTGTTTCCCTGGCAACCTGTGCCTTCTCTTTTGAGACCCGATACCCACTTTGGCCGAAAAAGTTCAACAGACTTACAGTGAGCTTTATGCAGTCATCTCGTGTCTTGGCCGCTATCAAGATGTCATCAACATACTGGAGAACCGCTCTTCTTGGTTCTTGTTTCCTCCAGTCCTCAAGCTCCTTTGCCAGCTGGTTTCCAAATATGGTCGGGCTGTTTTTGAATCCTTGTGGTAGAACTGTCCAGATGAGCTGGGTCTTTCTCCCTGTTTCAGGATTCTCTTACTTAAAAGCAAAGAGTTCTTGGCTATTCTTATGCACAGGAATGCAAAAGTGGGCATCCTTGAGATCTAAAACAGTGAACCACCCTAATTCATTTGTTAGTGTTGTCAAAAGTGTGTAAGGATTTGCTACCACTGGGTGTATGTCCTCTGTTATCTTGTTGATTTCCCTCAAATCCTGTACCAACCTGTAGCTTTTACCATCAGCTTTCTTTACTGGCAAGATTGATGTGTTGTACCTGGATTCACATTCCACTAACAACCCAAATTTGAGAAACTTTTCAATCACAGATACCAATCCCTTGCGAGCTTCTAATTTCAGAGGATATTGTCTTTGCCTTACTGGTGTAGCCCCTGCTGTGAGTGTGATACTCACAGGTTCAGCTTTTTTGGATCTCCCAGGAGAATCATCGGCCCACATTATTTGAATGACAGCCTCTTCAACTTTGGGAATTTTTCCTTGGCATTCCTGTACAAGAATAGCAGCTGCTTTGATAATTTTAGATTCTGGGATTATGACTTTCACTCCCGTCTCCTTGGAAAACGTAATTTCTGCTTCCAATTTTTCCAATAAATCCCTGCCCAATAATGGCATTGGGGAATTTGGCATATACAGGGTGAGTGACCCAGTGTTTTCCCAATTTAAAGGTTGGAAAAAAGGCCTTGTTTCACTTACCTATGTAGCTCCGATCAGATCCACAGTGTCTTGACTCAGTTTATCTTTTAAAGTGTTTAACACAGAATCCGTGCCCCAGTATCAACCAGAAATTCAACATCATATTCCCCAGCTTAGCTACAACCGAAGGCTCTGCTGGGGTAGTTATCTTCGGTCCCCGTCAGTCCATATTTACAGTTAGTTCTGGAACTGGGGGCTTCTTTTCTGCTCGTGATGGACACTCATTTTTCCAGTGCCCTCGCTTTTTGCAAATTGCACACTGGTCCTCAGCTAGGGGAAAAGGGGGATCCCTTTTTGATGTGTCTGATGACTTCCCCTTATCATACTTCTTCTTGTGGTGTGGTTTATTATGTTTATCTTTGTCTGCTGAATCTCTGTTCTTCCAGGCTACATTCAACAGTTTACTTATGTCTGGTGGCCCATTTATCTTTTGCAGCTTTTTCTTTATGTCATTAGCAGATTGACCTATAAACAGGTAGGGCAGGTGGATCTGCTGCTCAGGTGAGTCAGGGTCTAGGGTAGTGTATTTTTGTGCAGCTTCCTTAAGCCTATTCAGAAACTCTGTGGGGGTCTCATCTGGATTTTGTTTGATCTCATATAACCTAGCCCAATTCACTGCTTTAGGAACGGCGCATTTTAACCCAACAACCACCCCAGTCTGGGTTTTGGGATTTTATGGCCATTTCCACACGCATAGCTACTCTCTCTGGGTTGTCCCTGTACTTCCCAATTGAGTTTTTCCACTGCTTCGAGGTGGAATTCTCTGAGGGAGAATGGTGTCTTTATATAAATCACTCCCTCATTTCCCACAGCCTGTCTCAGAGGTGCTTCTAATGCAGGTTCTTCCTCCCCCTCCCCCTTTGTCTGTTTTGGACCTTGTGTGTTTAGCGACAGGACTGACTGCTTTCATAGCTTCTCGGGCTATCCTGCCCCTTCTTCTACCACCCTGCCTGTGAGAACCATCTGTATCGGGATCATCCCATTCACTTCTAATTGAAACTACTTCATTGGTATTAAAGATTGTTCCAGCCGAATGTTGATCAGGGACTGTCTCGCTCTTTGCGGCAGTGGAGGGGTAGGGAGGCAGGGGCTGCAAGCAGTTTCTCCCATCCCAGCTCTGCAAGAGCCACCTGGATGGGGGCTGCAAGCAGTTTCTCCCATCCCAGCTCTGCAAGAGCCACCTGGATGGGGGCCATCCCATCTGCCCCCAGCTTTAACATTGGCTGCACCGCAGAGGGGGGAGAGCGACCGGCTCCTCCTGTCTCTAGCTCGAAAACCTGCAGTTTGCTACATGGGGGAAAGCACTCGGAATCACCCATGCCCATTTCCGCCTTCACTTCCACGTTCGGGGAACTCGGGGAGAGGCGGCCAGCCCGCCCCTTCCCCTCCCCCGTCCCTGCCTCTTCCCTGTCCCTGCCTCTGGGAAAGTCAGGGGACGGTGGCCAGTCCGCCCCTTCTTCCGCCTCTGGGGCAGTCAGGGGGTGGTGGCATGCCCACCTCTCTCCTGCCTCCGTGCCCACTCTCCACACCTGATGAGACTGAGGGTGGGGGGGGCCCGCGCTGCTCCTCTGGCTTGGAGGTAGCCGCTTGCTCCCTCCCCGGACCCCGCTTGGATGGCGGCAGATGTGGTGGCGGAGGTGGTGGCGCCGCCGCTGCTGCATCCCACACTTGTGCAGGCTGCCCGGCGGCAGCTCCACCCCCTGCCCCACCCCCACTGGCTGTCCCGCTCTTCTGTCCCCCACCCCTACCTGTGCAGGTGTCTTGTTTTGAAAGACAGGTGTCTGCTAAGGAAGGCAGGAGCCCCCCTTGGAATGGCCGATGCAAGCCCCCTTCCCTCCGAGTTACTGTAATTTTGAAATCAAGGGGGCTTTTAGGCAAAGATGTGGGAAATAGGAGTAACAGTTCTTTACTATTATGTATCTATATGTGTAGAACCAGTCAAACAAACAGCAACAACTATGGCAGTAACAGCAAACAATCACAAACCCAGTCCCAGCACTCTCGGCTGTCGGGCCCTTTCCCCTCGGGTGCAGTTCCGCTCGCAGCCGGCAGGGGCGCTGGCGGCTCCCGGTGAGCAGGGCAGGTGCGATGGTTCCCCCGCGGCTGCAGGGGGCGCTCCGGAGCGAGCTCGGGGAGCACGCGGCACCGGCGGCCTGGGATCCCGGGAAGGGATGGGACAAAGGAGCTTCACAAACCCCTGGGCAGCTGATCCCGGTGTCCGGCTGGACCCTCGGGAACAGCAGGCTGGAACGGCAGGCTGGGACCGCAGGGACGAGCACAAATCCCAGGTGGCAGACGAGGTGTATCCAAGCGGGGAAATCCCTGGAGGTCTGGGCAGGCAGAGCGAGCAGGGCTACAACGCAGCGAAGGCTCCAAGGAACGGTGGGGCAGGGCGGCCACGGCCCGGCTCCGAGTGGGGCGGGGAAGGCGGCTTTGGGATCCCGGGGCTTCTCCAGCAGAAGGAAAAGCAGCTGAAGAAGCAGCCTCCCTCTCTGTCTGATTCGGGAGACCGACTGCCCACACACCCAGGTGAAACAAAAGAGCAGCCAGATGCGCCCCACCCCATGGCCACCTCTTTTGTTTTTCTTAAGGACCCAGCCGTTTTCTCCCGTAGCAACACGAATGGGGAAAATTCCTTTGACAGAAAAAAAACCAAGAGAGCTCCTAAGACCCCCACAGCGGGCTGCCCCAGTGGTTGAACGGGGCGGGGGGAGACCCCGCCCCATCGCGCAAAGCTGGTGCCACCATATCTAGACCTGTCATATCGATCTCTCTGTTTGTATTTGTATGCATGCTAGCTTGCTGCAGCTTTTCCCTCCCTTCTTCTTTCTTAAAGTCATTTCTATGGTATTTCTCTCTACTACATGTGCTTCTTCCCTGTTCAGATACATAATGAAAAGTTCTGCATATCTTACTTCATCAAACCTATATAATGATCTCAGTTCTACCATCAGGTCAGTAATGATATCGTTTTCCAGGCTACCAAAGGGAAGCCATTTTCCCTGACTTAACTTTAAAGTCGGCCAAACTCTTGTGGATAGTCTGATTAACTCTCACTGTCTAGAGTAGTTCTCCGCCCTGTCAGCCATTTCCAGTGTTTATTATCAACTCTAATGGGCTGTTAGGAGGGATTTTCTTGTTTTCTTCTGAAAAAAAACCACCCATGTTTGCTCACAGACAGGAAAACTGCCAGAGGGAAGCTTTTAACTCTGGAATTCAGCCTGCAATCCGGCCTCAGAATTCTGACTTCCCAGGCAGTTTATCTAGCTACTCCACAAACTACAGCACTTTAAAATACTAAAAAGCAACTGGTTTTAGCAAACAGTAAATGCGCGTCTACGAAAATTTGGTCTCAACAGGATTCAAACCCACAACCTCCCGATGTCCCAACCAACCAACCAACCCAAGAGCCTCTGGGCTCTTGTGGACTCCACGGAGGTCGTTCCCTCCTTTCCACAGTTTGCAGGGGAAAGGTTTAAGCTTTCCCCTTTCGTGGGCTTCTCTGCCCCCAACCTTTCCACCTCCCTTGGAGATCTCATTGCCTAGTGCTAGCACAGTATCGGTCCTCTTTTTAACTCACCTTCCTTTCCGTGCTTCTGCCTTTCCGTGCTGGGTCCTAAGGTCCTGGTCACAGTCCTGGATCATTGCTCTGGCCCCTCTGTAATTTGCCGGCAGAGAAAGGGGCAAAGCAAGATGTGTTCCAACCCAAGACTGCGAGTTTCAAGGTCTTCAGTGTCCCTTCGTGGTTGCCAGCAACTGATGCCTTTTCCTGCTCTTAAAATCAAGAGTCAAACACAGTTAGAAGGGAAAAAGGGATTTTGCTTTGGTATTTATTTTAAGGATCCTTAGATGCAGCACGTCCAGGTCGAATGCACCGAAATGCACACCACAATGCCCACCCCCAAAAGATCTGGTATAACATTGTAGGTTTTACTAATTAGCATATCCATAAAAAATTCCCCAATCAGAGGCTCGAATGAGCCCCCCTCCCCAAGGAACCTTCCCCTGGATGGTTCTATCTTAGTTTACAGAATGTGATCTGGAGAGGACCTTGGGGTCTGGGGCACACTGATCCCTAGCTATGAAGCTTCTAAAATGTTTAGTCTCCGAGCTGAACAAAGGAGTCCAAGAATGTAGGCAAAAAGCACTAAGAACACAGAAGTTGTAAAAAGGTGTAACAGGAGTATAAAGGAAAAGGCAAAAAATCATCATGGCGTCACCAGCACTATGCTTAAAATTGCATGTGAGTTCGTGCATGTTGCTGATGTGGGACCAAAGTGTTCAGAATTGTAATAGATAAGTCCTTCTTTCAGTTTCTTATTTGTCACTTTATCTGTGATTATCTTAATTGTCAGCCTTTCTGCTCTAGAGCATAGGTTTCAATTCAGCCCAGGTCATTAGAAAACAAAGTATCATTACTTTCATAGGCAGTTCAGCAATACATGCAAAATTAGCTTCTGCAGATAGTACTCAAAAACTTGCTGTTTCTTGGTTTTTGTTAATCAACATTTAGTTGGAAAGCAAAAAAATAAACTAAACCATAAAAACCTAACAGACACACTCCTCAGTCTAATCCCTACATTTTAAAAGAAAATTTGGTAAAATAGAGTTACAATATTTATATCTATACCAATGTTTTTGTTAAGTGAGAAGAATTTTTTTTCCTCCCTGAATCAGGCACAAGAAAGGTTATCCACTGATTAGAAGACACTTCAAATAACCTTTATGTGACTAGGCAAAATGAGGCACAGGTATTTTGCATAATTGGCTCTTAACACCCAGCTCTCAGTGCAGCTTTCACTCTGCATAGCAGATCTAGCTTGAGTTTTGGTATCAGACATAGCAAAAAACATAGAACAAGTATTAATTTGGAAAAGGTAGGCCACTCTGAGCCTTGTGGGTTGGTTCAGAGCAGTGCCTGGTGTGATTCACAAAAACCATGACATCAAACTCCAGGGTTTTGCTTTATAAAGTTTAGGTCTGAATCTCCCATACTTGTAACATTTTTCTTTTTGTTAACAATTTCAAGGGAAAAAAGCTGAACACACCAGGAAGGTGTTAGTGCCCAGCTTCCCTAAGAATCTGGGGAATGGTTCCTTGTGGTACAGTGTGGGGTAGGAAACATTGGAAGGGGCTGACAAAGCACAATGGAACTTCAACCATGCAAAGTGTTTTTCTTTCGTAGATAACACTTACGTTTCCAGTTCTGATAACGATGAAGATGTGTTAGTTACAACAGAGCCAATTCCAGTAATTTTCCACCAAATTGCTACAGGTAATCCTATTTCTGGAGAGTTTTATCAAGTTCATAATTTTTGAGGAAAGATACGATGTTGCCTGCACTTAAAGGGAGATATGTTAAAGTGTTCAGCTGTACAGTTTGCTATTTTCTCAGTCTTGTTCTAGTAAATTGTCCTACATTTCAGAGTAGAAGAAATTAAAATATTTATTTTGGGGATCACTACAATTGTGTGTAAAATGTAATTTTTTCTTTTAATGTCTTGCAGCCTGTGCTAGAGCAATTCCCCTTGAATACAGTTAGAGGTGCTTAATACTTTCCAATTACAAGTTTTCATGTTCACTTGCTTAAAACTTCACTAAGTCTTTGCCATTGCAGATGAAACAGTCTATACCTATCACTGCCTCTGGTGAATTATTTCAGGAAATTTCAGACAAAATGGTTCAGCTGTTTCACTAAATTCAACTATAGAAAAACTATTTATTTCTTCCCAATGATTTTGGAAACCTCTCATTTTAAATTATTTCCTTATTTTCAAAAAGTACTTGATACATGGAAGGGTATGCTTGTCTGACATACAGGTACATTTATACTGTATTTAATAAAGATCTGTGCATACTCCATAGAGACATTTTAGATTCTAGCAGACAGATTCTCTGATTATTTCAGGCTGCAGGAGAAACTGCATAGAGCACTCTTAATTCTGACAGTTCTTCAGATAGGAACACTTGACTTAGTAATTTTTTTATTATTATTCTTTAGGGCATTTTTTTGCATAACATAGAATTACTTTGAATTCCACTGGAAGACCAGTATGATCTTCAGTCTCTGATCTCATTTATACAGATGTAAATCAAGAGTAATTTTACTGAAGTTGTTGCAGTAGCACACAAACAAAATCTTGCTATTATCATCAGAAGTTTGAGATAAATTTAACTTTCAAATATTTCTGTAATTTGAAAAGAAATTAAGCCCATAATTTTACAGTAGAGTAAAGACCTATCTTTTCATTTTCCTGAGGGGTTTTGATTTTTCATTCTTTTATAAATTACACTAAATTAATGAATGACACTAAATTGTAAATCACAAATTGGGAAAAACAAATGTCCTAGATGGATCAGCTGAATTTCAATTCACACTTTAAAAAAGTCTTCTGGGAAGTAGGGGCTTCCTAATTTTAGGCTGTTGCATTGTAAACTCTTTGATGCATTTGATTTCTGTAACTTTTTGTTTGTTATTTGCTTTACTACTGCAATTAAAAATTCCAAGTCTGCATATGCAAAACTCACTTTTTTTTACGTATGTTCCTTATTTCCTTTTTTTTTTTAAGAATTAAGAAAAACCAGTGATGTCAACTATTGCTTATCCATAAAGTCAAAATTACAGAGGGAAAATGGAGAGGTATGTATTTCTTGTGTGCGTATTTTAACAGAAATTATTTTAAGAAGCAAAAGCAAATAATAAAATATGACTGTTTACCATAGACTTCCTATCCAAGTGTGCTTATTCAATCTGTGCATGTTTACATGTTTTAAAGGGTGAGCATATTTCTCTGTTTTTCATACGTGGTTTAAGCAGTGATTCACTTAGTTGGGAGAGGTTTCCCTCCTATCCTAGGAAATATGTTTTTGGCGTTTATTTCATTATATGTTCAACAGTATTACAGACCCTGTTGGCCCTAAATATACTGCTCTCCTAGAGAAATAGATAATGATTCCATTACCTTCTAACCTGCTCTGGCACATAAGACCTTAATTACTTAGCTCGCTGCTTCTTTGTGTAGCCTGCAGCAATCCCACTGCAGACTCGAGACCTCTGCAGGACTCTTCTCACCATAAGCAGAGTCTTGAGTATTAGGGTCTTCTAGGCATGGTGGTGTTTGTCCTGTTCCTCCGGCACAGGTCTCTGACCAGTCTCACTGAGATATTAAGAAAAAAGTGGCACTAATGTGAAATCTACAGGGTTGACAGTGTTACAGCCTCAAAGAAGGTACCCCATAGGCTCCTGTCTCAAGCAAGAAATAGAGCATTGTCAGGACTTCGGGTGCTTAACTTAAAGACTTCCTTTGGTAAGGGTGGGTGCTGAGTTTCTTGATCCTGGAAAGGGGAGATAAGCATGCCTAGATGCTATTTGTTCAGTTTTTTTAGTAAATGAAACCTCATTTGATGTGAAAAACTGCACTGAAAATACTTTGCTTCTGCTGTCTCATCATTGTATTGAGTGCTCTGTGAACATAAGAAAAACAAGTGTGGGAAGAATTTACCCATTTCCTTAAAAGCCTGAGATATAGTTGGCTTCTGTCGGACTGAGTCTGAGCTTGTATTTTGTTTCTAGTTCAATCAGGTACTTAAATGTGAAAGTACTTAAAAAAAACCTTTATAAAAAGTGTCTTAACACTGACAATTTCTGTTGGCTAGGCAGTTCAAGGTTTGCTTAGAATATGATGGGTTTGTCACTATTCTAATGTGAGAATTAAATTTCTATTTTTTTGTGTGGAATTTTTGCTCAGTTGATTTCTGTTTTGCAACAGACTTCCCTCTGAAGTAATTTTATTATAAAACAAAGAAAATGAAAATTTATTTATTTTCAGTGAAGTAGAAGCAGAAATTATTTTTATGCCTTTGCAGAAAATATTTTTATGTCAAAAATTGCCATGAGATTGGATGAAATACGGTTTTTGCACTATATATATGTATACATTCAATGAACAGAGCCGGAATTTACAGGCAGAGGTAGAAAAATGAGATTATAATGTCTGACCATAGAAATTGGGTGATAAGTGTATATACATATTGACATTTATGGTTGTGGAGTTTTGGGGTAACATTTATTTTTTGATTCATATATCTGATTGCTATTCCATTATGACAGATCTGTGTAGGACACGACTAAGAAAAAAGGGGTTAATGATTATGTTCAGGTTGAAGTGAAGAATGATGGTTTTAACAGGTGTTCTTTAGGAGCTACTAGTCAGCATAGGGCATAGAAATAGCACATGTGTTGTGGAAAACAAGAATTACTCTCTCAAGCAATTACATGGTTACAAGTAAAGGTCCAGTGGTGGGAAACAGAATATAACATTTAATCTCATGCTGAGTTGCAGTCAGTACCGGGATCAGTTCAGTTTACTTGATGATATTATTCACAAAGCAGCCTATTTAGAGCAGGTTTTACTTAGGTAAGCATGGGACTTTCTAATCCTTACTTTTCACTGTCTCAGAGCAGAGCTACTCAGATAATTAAGTTTGAAACTTTTCTGGCACCAGGCTGGAATTTCTGTTAAAAATAATAATTAAGCAGCAGTGTGTCAGGTTTTCACAGAAGGAAATATTAGATAGTCCATGCTTGGACTTGGATTATTTCCTGAAACTATTAGAGTTTATTTATGAGAATGATGTAAAATAAAGTTGTAGTAGGTTGCTGACACACCAAAAGATATATGCCCAGAACCAGTCTTGGTGGGAAAGTTATGCTTTGTTTAGCAAAAGCACAGAGTGAAGTATCCCCCACATAGTCTGGTGAATTATCCAGTTCTTTAAAATACCATGCTGTGCTTGTAACCACACAAGTATTATTTTTCCAACATATATTTGAGGTGTTTTTATGTACCTTGTAGTAGGTGCTTTTTTCATGTGGTATTTCATTATTCTTAAAATGGGTCCTCTGGAAAAATTATTCTTAAAGATCTCTTAAGAAAGGATGCTATGAGCTTATTTGTATAAGCATAATTCCTGTAGTTACATTTAGAGCTATTCATGTGAGGTCAACGTGTTGCTTTTATCATTGTTAACTTTCTTTTTCCATTAAGGAGTCACGGCACAACAGCACAGTTGAAGAAGACTCTGAAGGAGATAATGATTCTGAGGAATTTTATTATGGAGGACAGGTAATGCAGGCATTTTTTTGCGCAAGTTCCAAGAAAGTAATATTTGAGAGTTCTTATGTTCATTCCATTATACATTTATGATAACATTTAATTTCTTACGTTTCTTCACTGTTGAGTAGAGTGGCATGTGTATATATTCATAGCATTTTGTAGCAGAAATATTGAGTATGTTAAAATCTGTAATTATATCAAATTCCAAATAAGATTACTTTGTTTACATCTGCAAAACTGTAAGAACGGAAAAAGCAAATACCCTTCAGAAAGCTTGAAAAGAGAAGCTAGTTGCTTACTTCCAGGAAACAGATAACTGACTCTGTAAAGCTTATCCCATTATTGATACAAATGGGAAGTCAGGCAAGATCCAAATCTGTTTCCTTCTGGAGGATTGCCATTTTTTAAAGTAAAAAGCACTGCATTTTTATGGTGAAAATAGTTACTACAAAACAATTTTGGTCTAGGCAGTAGTCCATTCTTTTTCTGAGCTCGAGAGTAAAATTCACCTTGAAAAATGCTGCATATTTGAGATGATTGTACTGCTCTGTGTCTTTCCTTCTGTTCCCTCAGCAGAATTAATTCTTACATTCTCCTGTGTATTGGGAAATAAAATCTTTTCATGCCTTTTCTTTTTGCAATATGCTTCACACTGCTAGTCTCTTTATTCCGATTTTTCTTACTTTTTAGCCTAAACATTGCCCCAAGGAATCATTCCTTGCTTACGTTATTAGAACTGGTTTTTTTGATGACCATTTTAGTGAATTAGGGTTGCTGTTTATGAAAGTTGTCCCTTGCCTCAGCCTTGAGGCTGAAGCCATCTGTGCCCTGGGTTGGGGCAGAGCCAAGGCTGCAGGAGCACGGCAGCAGTGCCAGCAGGGTGGGTCGGTGCAGAGAGCGTGGGATGCTGATGAGCAGGACATCACTGAGCTTCTTCTCATGCAGAGCCAACAGTGCGGTAGGGTTAGAACACAAAATTCATCTTGAAGTGCTTGACAGTAAAAAAACCAAAAACCAACAAGGCCCCCAAACAAACAAACAAAAAAACAACCCCATGCCCCTGAAAAGCTGTTAAAAGTTATATTGTAATTGGAACTGAAACAATGTATTTTCATTGTCTGAAATAGCTGACATGGGGAATTGACTCATGCTTGCTTCAGAAATGACTGCAGGAATTGCCTCCCTTCAGCTGCCGACTCCTACAGCCCCATGCTGGGGAGGATCATAGACATAATTCACTGCAAAGAGCAATGTCTTATTTTAATCTGCCTGAGAGGAAAAAGCTTCTGATCTTGTCCTGTAGTGATGAGTTGCGTGTACCGGCTTCATTTTTCAACTCTGAAGAAAGGGCAGTAACCTCAAGGTGAAGGAAAAGGCAGAAAACAGCTGGGAATGCTTATTTCTTGAACCAGGGCGGATACATTTGGTAAAGGATGCCTGGCAGTGCCCAAATGAATGAATAAATACTAACTCTGCCTGTGAGATATGAACACTGATAGCAGTACATCATTTTGCAAGGTGTAAAATGTTTACAAGGGTAAGAGAACTGTGTAATAGACAACACTGGTTAGAATTTAAGTGCCTTATATTCAAATGGAAACTACATTATATTGCATTATCTTCTCTATAAAGTAATACATTTAACTGGAGGAATAGTAACTGGCAAAAAAAAAAAAATCGTGTCTGCAATAAAAATAAAATATCAGTTGATTATTAATGTCTTGAATATAAAATATCCAAAAAGCAAAATAGGAGAATAAGGAAAAAAAAAAAGGGACATCACAGAAAGTGTATTTTAAAAGAGGAAAAAATGTCGTGTTTAATCTAAAATTTCATGGTCAGAAAGACAAAAGTCTAAAGAAGACATGTACAGTTAAAAAATAATACTGAGGACTCAGAAAATAAATAGGAAATCAGGTAATGGGCAAAGTCCCTTGCAAGACAGAAAAGAAGAATCCTTTTTCAAGGAGAGTGTTTGTAGAAGTTAAGTGAGCACCAAGTGCATTGGGGAGACAAAAGATTCGATCATGTATGTGGGGAACAGGCAAGGCAGGCTCCTTCACTTGAGACAAGCTTGTGCTATGCCCACAGGGAAAGGGAGCAGAAATACTGGCTTTAACAATTAGAGGGAAGAGATGCCAGTGTAATTGTGTGCAATGCAGTTGGGAAGGATGGAGGTCAGGAATAATTCTTAGCATTTCTGAGTGGTTACAGCTGGAAAAGACAAGAGGGTCACTGATGATGAAACAAGGATTGTGGAAGATGGGAAATGGTGTTTGATGGGCAGTGAAAAGAAGATGCAACCTTTTCCTCATAAATTAAATGTGTCTACTTCCTAGGCACCTGCTTGTAATCCTCCCTAAGGATTAAATGGATAAATACTTTAAAGTAGCTAAGTGGTTCAATAGCCTAAGACCTATTGATTTTCAATGGGATTTAGGTTTTAAATCACTTAATCTCCTTTTAAAAAGCAACCTTTTGTCAAATAATCTGAATAAGGTCTCAGATTAAAAATGGAGACTTTCTAAACACAGACCTTTGAGTCACAGCAAAGTTATCAGATTTTTTAGCTTTTATATTCACTTCTTCTGCAACTCTGTTAGTTCTTGCTTTGAATCTCTATCTTCTGCATTTGCAAATAAGAACAGGAGATGAAAACAGAAATGCTACTGCATTTGGCTCTCTCTCTGCATGTCTCTTGTGCTTCAGCTACAGGACATACTTGAAAATGCAGAAATACAAAACTCTGACAGCCTCCTCTGCGTACATCAATATGTCTGTGGCACTAATTCAGGGGTGGGTGGGAAGTACCATACTGTGGTCTTAAAATCTGCCAGAGCACTGCTTTGTTTCCTTTTTGAGTTCATTGCCTCTTACCATGAGAAAATTAGAAAAAGCATTATGTTGAGCAGTGTAGTGTTCTGCATAATGTTCCTTTTATATTTTACTATTATTGAAACATAAGACTGATTTAAAAATCTGGTTTAGGACCAACAAAGGTGGCAAGTGCACCACAGCTACAATTTGTGAAATGATTGCTGTGCTCTCTTTGGAAGCAGGACAGCAATTATTTACGCATCTTTAAAGAATTCATCTTTGAGTAATGAGCATGTAAAAAGGATTGATTTCCCCCTACCTAAAGTGAAAAAAAATTACAATAACGATTTTCTTCCCATGCTCTTCTACTTGGAAAATTGTTCTGACATGCCTGCCCAAACAAAGGAAGGCTACTTGTTTTATGACCTTCTGGTCATGAATATCATTGGTATCTCTGAAAAATACATGCCTATGCCATGCTGATGAATTCTGTCCCTTATACTTAAAGAATTCTAAGTCTAATCAAATTAACTCTCTTATAATTTTCAAATGTCAAAAGGTGATCATCTGATTATTATTTTAATACTATTGAAATTTAATTAAATTGAAAAGCGCATCTCTAAGTATCAGAGCTGAAAGTGTCACAGCACTGGTTTCCTACAGATTTGGGTGTACAAATGGAAGAAACAGTACTGCAGTTGGATGTGACTCTGCAAGAACAAGAATTCTCTGCAGGATTCCTGTATAAGGATATATATGTGTGGGTCTAAAGGGATAAATTACATGCTATTGCTTTGCTCTTGATATTTTCAAAGGTACAGACCAAATCCTACGCTCGTTTCTGAATCTGTCCAAATCTAGGGAGTTCATTGACTTCTGTGGAATTACTGTCATTCTAATTGTTGTAAAGACATAGATTTAGGTTCACACAATCAGGATAATTTTGCTTGAGAAGAAGGTAATAATAGACAGATGATGAATAGATTGTTACATTCCCAAAGAGGTATTTTGGACCTTATAGAAGAGAGGAGGATAATAATTATTTTGACTTCATACCATCCAACCATACCAGCTCACAAGTTTTGCTTTTTAGTGTAAGCACAAAAATAACTTTTTCCACTTTTCATGTAGAGTTTGAAAAAGAAAAGGGGTTGGTGTCTAGGTAGATGCTGCTTTATACCTTTTCTGGTAAAATACTGAACATGGGAAAGTGTTCTTTTAATTATTTTTTTTTTAGTCTCCTGTTATGGCACTGGTGTGTAGAATGCAGCCAGTGAGTAAGCTGAAAATGTAATTTAGATGCTGGGGTGCTGGGTATAGAGAATAGTTTCATGTTGCTTTTGTGCTCAAGCCATTCTGTGTCTAGTATATATATGAAAGTGTGACAACAACCAAGAGTGAGCAAACCTTTATCCTGTAGTGGTTGGTCTAGGATGACAAGACTGGGGAGATCTGGTTCTTATCCTGCTTAACATTCTTAAAATACACAAGTATCCCAGAAACAAACCCTGGGACAAAATAGGACAGATGAATGAGTCCTTTGCAGCTTCTCTTCCCACAAACAGGAAGAGAACCCTCAAAACCCTTCAAGGCAGAGGTGCCTGCTTTGAAAATCTTCTGTCCTTTCTGAGTGTGGCATTAAGGAATCTGAATGCAACATACTTCACAGGGAGAACTTTCAAGAGTCTAAATCAAGTGCCAGAAGTGAAATACAGAGCTCCCAAGATATTCTTCTTTCCCTGACAGGTTAGCTATGATGGAGAACTTCACAAGCACCCACAGCTGGAGGCTGATTTAACAGCAGTGAGAGAGATCTATGGACCTAATGCAGTATCTCTCAGGTATGACACTGGCCTTTCTGTATTGTGGAACCTTTAATGTTTTGGAGTTTGAGTTCCATATGCATCTTCCCTGACTGCCAAAGCACAACTCGTTCCTGGTGATTTCTGCATGTTGTGTGACAAAAGGAGAGAGCACTGCAAGCCAGCATCAATGCTGAGGTTTTGGGGTTACTTTGTTGTTCAGCATGGGTACAAGTAGCTGTACTGAGAACAGCCCTGTTCTAAAACATCATTGTCTTCTGCAGTTGTAGTCAGGCAGTTGTGTTTTGTTGTAAATTACAGTTCAACATTTCTCTAAACCCTTGTTAAACTCCTTTTGTGTCATATTCTGTATTTTGCCCTGGAGGTGAACAAGAGGAATGATAAGAGATTTAATAAATATCTTCCCTAGGGAATGACTGAAGGAATTGGATTTGTCTAGTCTAGGAGAAAAAGAGAGGGAGAAGACACAATAACAGTTTTTCTTCTTCAAAAAAGCTGTTTGTAGGTAGGAGTGATCAAATATTCTGTATTGTCATCATGAGAGAGATGTAAGAAGCTAGGGTTTGATTAGAGATTAGGGAAATTTTCTAATTGTGGGAATCTAAAGTGTCCTACACATGGAAGTAGTGGAACCTTGGTCAGATGTGAATTGCTAAGAATAATTACACACAAATTCTGTTGGGCATATATCAACATGCATGATACTGCCAATAGTGCATGTCTGTGTAGTATATATACTTTAATATTCCTCAAATATTTTATAACTTCATTTTCCATCTATGTAATCTTAATAAATTCATAAAAATAACAGGTAGGTAAGATGTAACAGACCTGTCAGATGTATTGCAAGGAAAATATCAAAGTTGTCATACAAACCAGGTAAGAAGCAGAGAGAGCATGCCTACAGCTATGGTGTACTTATACTTTCTCAAATTAAATGGAAATTTATAGCACTGCAAGAACCTGGGGAATTGAAATCTGGATAGTTGTATGTAGGTTTAGGAAATGAATGAGATAAGTCTTCAGTTGCCAAACTGATAACTATGAAATTGAGGTTCCTTTAAGCTCCTAAAATGGAAACATTATGTGTAACCTTTCGAAAACTTAAATGCATGTAATTTATTGAATCAGCTGTTTCACTGGAAACACTGTGATCCCCTTGAGCTCACTACAGTAGAAACTGGCACCTGTGGCTGCTTTTGGCATGTGTAAAACTTAAATGTTTCATCCACTCTATTGCAGCTGAAAATATTTAAAAATTCTTGGAAATACACCCCACAGCTTTAAGCATTCATTTTCATCCCTCTTGTGCGGCTCCACTTCTCTAAGGAGAGAGAAGTTTGTCTGACAAGGAGATCCGCTAAGAGGCATATTTCCTAGAGAGCTGACCCTCCTTTCAGTAACCTCTTGCTGTCACAGAGTCAGTTTTACTTGTAAAAGTGAAGTTCCTGTACCTGCATGCTTTTCACCACTGCCCTTAAATATCTGGCCACAAAAGCCCTGAGAAAGTGATTCATCCAACTGATCCAAACTCTTTTGTATCTCTTTACATTGCATATTCATTTATGGACAGAGGACCTCTGGGAGCTTCAAAACCAAAATGTGTTGATAAAGCCATTGTAGACAGCAGATCATAAGCTGCAGGTGTTGGAATAAAACATTATTTCCTCCTCACTCTCAGCTTGGGAAGTTAAAACTAGAGTTAGCATCATATGTCTAAAATTCATCTTCTAGGATTGTAGTGGGGCAGGGGCAAAGGGATTTCTGCAAGTATGGAAATATCACAGTTAAAACTAATTTTTATCTTATTCTTTCTTACACTTACTTTTCTATTCCATTAGTTTAAGCATTTCTCTGTTTAATTTATAAAATTTTTCTTGTTTACAACCTTTTGAATCTCAGTTATGTGAGTAACACCAGCCTGCATTCATAAAAATTACTTAAGATAGTGTAACAAGGTTTGGATCTTCCGGAAAGTGAACAAAAAAACCTGATGCCACTGTTGTGTAGGGTAGTGACTAAGCCATTCAGTGTGGAGAGCTTGCCTGTTTCAAAGCCAGGTTTTCAGTGAGCTGTAGGGGTCAGCGAGTGCCTGTACAGCTCTGGGTGAGGTGACACTTGGAGCAGCTCTAAAGGTGGCTGGGAAGTCTCCTGTGATACAGCCCTGTCCTGCCATTCACCTGCCCTGTGTGTGCCATGTGTGGACAGACTTGTATAGAGGGAGAACTTGGGTTTGCCCTGACCAGAGAGAGCAGTTGGGTTACTGAGTTTTGGTGGAAGGGGTTCCCTCGGCCAAACTTCTCAAGAGCTCAAGCAATTTCCAGTGCAAACTAAGCCCTACCTCAGCTGAGAGGTGACTTTGGTAGGAGACAGTTACATTTTAGTATTTCAGAATTGCCTTATCGACTGATGCACAATTGCTTCTGTGCACTTGGTCAAGTTTAATAGAAAAGCATGGAAGTCACTCTGAGAACAAGCATAAAAATGCAGTTTAAAGTTAAAAACACCCTAGTGACTGGAAACTAATCTGTGAAAAATTGAGAGATAGTACTTTTACAGTATGGCCCACTTAGGTAATTTAAATGAAAACAGTTTTTTGTTTAGCTGTGTCTGTTTTTTCATAAGTCTTCAAGTACGTTGGGGGGAGGGCAGTCAGAGTGAGTCAGAAAATAAGAGGCAGAAAAGTCCCAGTTTAAATGTAAGATTTCAGATGGTAATGAAATACCTGTTAAATCCAAATCTTGCAATATTACATGCAACAGATGAAAAAGATAACTATTGCCTTGAGCACATTACAGGGCAGTCTTTATTTTTAACAAACCAATGCTTGAATGTATGAAGCAATCCCCAGGGTATAACATGCCATCCTCTAGGCTATGTTGTATTTGTCTTCAATGGTTTACCTGAAGCCTATTCTTATGTTGCTGGCTGTTAACCTGAAATACTTTTGAGAATTAACAAGGGTTTTCTTGTGTCATAAATGGGAGCAGCATGTGACTATTAATTTTTCTTTGTTTAAATGTACAATACACGAGACAGAAATGCATAGCAGCAATGGAGAGATTTGGGGGAATTAGTAGAAAAGATTTAGCCTGCTTAAGCAAGATCCTCTGAAAAAAACTTCTAAGTGCAGCAGACAGTCGGTCACCCACTGGGAATATTGATCCAATCTATGTAAATGTGTATTTTGTAACTATTCTGATTTTACAGATAAGATTATCCTTTATAAAATCTTCCATGTTCTAAGTACTCGTGGATTGAGTAGTATCTTAAAGAGCTCTAATGTACTATAATTCTTTCCTTTCAGGGAATATGGAGCCATTGATGATGTAGATATTGATCTACATATTGATGTTAGCTTTCTTGATGTAAGTAATCTAATCACAGAATTATATAATGGACATTAATACCCATTTAATTTTGCTACACATCAGACTCTCTAGACAACCACTGATACATTCCTTTTTTGGAGACTTGATCTTCACAAGTGGGTGTCACATTATTGATTGATACAGAGTGGAAAGGTTTCCTTTCCTTTTATGATCACATTCTTAAAATGCTGTGTTAGGCTTCTATTTGCCTCATGTGTTTTTCCTTCCAAACATGTTTTGTGAATAGTAAATGTTTTAATAAACATAAATGAAATACCTTTTTTTATTTTTAAATGTTACCCTAGACATGAGTCAGGTGAAAGCACTTCACAGCCCTGAAGGGATGACGACTTTGGCTGCAGTGCTCCTGTACACTGATTAGAGAGAGGCTTGACTGGCAGAGGAGACACGGGACAGTGGTGCTGTTTGCTGACTGGCAGCATGGTTTCTGTAGCTGTTGTGCTGTCATTAGCTTCACACTTCCTCACCTCATCTGCGCAGTAATCTCCCGACCTTGATATAAAGAACAAAAATGAGAACTTTTAAGGGCATCATTAGCTTCTGCACAGATACGTCTTCTTTTCAGGGCAGCACAGCACATAAGACAGTCACTGAGCCTGACCAAAATTTTAAGAAAATCTCATCATAGCTTGAATTATTTAGACCGGTTTTAAGGAGCAAAAGTTTCCTTTGCCCTTAGTTATGGGGCTAGTTTCTATTCTGTCTTTTTTGTTCCTTTGCTTCTCAGCTTTGAAGCAGTACCTGTTGGTGGATGGGAATATGTCTGCCTGTACTGTACATGCAGTGTTGTGTATAAACCTCTGCTTGGTTTAAATGAGCTCACTCAAGACCTGGAAGCAGTCTGACACTGCTCTTCAGGGGCACTGACGTGCACTAATTTGAGCTAAGTGTAATGTTGGGGTAGATACTAAACAACTGGGTAGATGGATGGATGGTGTTTATAGCAACCCCAAGGCAGACTGATGAAAATCAGCAGTTCCTCATGGTAGCTAATGATGTCTATTGTTTTTTTTTTTGTCTTAAACTAGGAGGAGATTGCTGTGGCTTGGGATGTAATTCGCACAGAGCCAATAATAGTGCGACTGCACTGTTCACTCACACAGTACCTAAATGGTCCAGGTTGGTCAACTGTGTATTCTTCTTGTGCCTTGTGTGGTGTCCAGACTGAGCCATGGGATACTCATTCACTACCAAATCTTTGACCCTGCATGTGCTCAGTTCTACTGCTGAGAGGAGTCCTATTGATTTGAAATTAAGCTTACATGTATATGCATGGCTAGGCTCTTCCTGGTGACGCAGACATCTTATTTAAACTTCCATAGGTTGATTTTTGGAACTTGTTTGTGTGATGTCCTTTGAAATGCAACTGCTTCACCTGGGAACCAGGGTTAGGGAGTAAAGATCTAGAGTTTCTAATATGTGATTTCCTCATTTTGGAAATCAAACATCATCTGCACAGATGAGATACGACTGATAATGAAGACATACACAGACCTGTGCAGCACATTAATATGCCCTTTTTCATGCAGCTTTGAAGAATCAGGCCATGGTAATTACCCATTCAGTTTCTGGTTTCTCCAGGAGTATGTGAATTCTGGAAATCTTTAGATTTGGAAGAGTTTTTAAGTGAGTAAAGTTTCCTCATAAGAGAAAAATGGTCAACCTCATGAAGAATCAACTGATTTTGAAGATTTGGAAGCATTCGTATGCGAGAGCCAATCAGATATATTTTTACAATGCAAGTCAGACTCTGTTTGGATAATAAGTTGCCCAGCCTTGGAGACCTGCAGTACAGGCTGTCAGTTCAGGCTTTTATCTGTGGGAGAATTCTGCCTCTGGAAAATGAATAGATATTTCCAGTCATCTGTCCCAATGAGCTATTTCTATAGGATATGTTGTCTGACGATTCTAACTGTAAGCTATATTCTGTTCATTCAAATAAGCATTCCATTATACTGATCTTTTTTTCCCCTTGACTTCGGTCTTTTTGTCTGTGGTTTATTACTTGACTCATTTTTGTAAATATTCAGATCTTAAAATACGTATTTGCCATAGCAGGAAGCAGCGTTAGTATTCAGAACATTTCTATCAAAATGTAATTTAAAAAATAAAAGAGTGCAGCAAATAAGAGAAGGTGAAGTGTGAAGAGCAGTGTGCAGTGAGAAATGAGAAGTAACAAGAATATGTATTCTGCACCGCTGACAAGGTTAAGGTGGGAAACATAGTTCCCAGTGCTGCAGCTGACTGCTTGTGGGAGTGCCTGAGTTCTGAGAAAGGCAGGATCAGGGCCACAGCCAGGAGCTTTGCTGACGTTGGTTTTATGAGCTCAGCTGCTGTTGCAGCCATGTCTCTTTACTCACTAACAAAGCACAGCGAGATCCACCATCTTTTGCATTAATTCTGTTAATTCCTCTCCTGCCTCAGATATGTTTTCTTGAGACCACTGGGCCAGAATTTTACACTGTATCTTTTTCTCCTATACTGCGTTCTATTGACTGAGAAACAGAAACACAGTACACTCCAAAGCACATCAGGGGATATGAGTACCACCCTGTAGCTGTGTAATATACTGATTTTAGACAGTTCTTCTGGTTAATAGCTTGTCTCACTACTGCCTGTGTGGGCAGTTTGTCCCTAGTGCCCTAGAAACCTGTCTTAGAGAGAATGAATCAGCCACTGGAGGTATTGGCGTGTCTCCTCTGAATGTAGAGTCTAGACAAAAATTCTGGTCTAGATGTCAGATTATGAGATTGATGGTGTAGGTATGATGATAGTTACTTAAAGTATTCCCCATCCCATCAGCCCCCTGCAGTGTGTCTGAAATTTGACAGCCCAAAGATATTGCTATACTTAATGAAATCATTCATCCCTCTTGAAAAAAATCATCAGTTTGTATTTAAAAGACGAATTCATGTTTGATGTTATTTGAATAATAACATTGGAGAAGGGGTAACTACAGAGCTTTGAACTAAGTTAAGTGGCATGGCCAAGTTAGATATAGTGTATTTTATTATCAAATTTAATCTATTAAAGCAAAATTGAAGTACAAACTTCTCTATTCTGAATAAAATCTGACTTTCTGAGAGGTTAGAATAACATCAAAATACCATTTCTAATAAAATTTGAGCAAACCCCAGATTTTTTTGTTTTCATTCCTTTTTTATTTTACTTTAGTCATTATCACCTTATGCAATACAAAGTATGCAGTCTGTTCGTGCTTGTAATATGCATTGGCTGTTGTTGTGCCTTGAGGACCTGAGCCTCTCAACAAGTACCGGATTCCATCTGCCACTTCTACCTATCAAATGTTATTAAAGGATTTTCGTAATGCCACTAGCTAATTTCCATCCTATACCCTGTAGATTTTCAATTTCTGACAGATGAATATGGGTATACTAGTGTTAGGACAGGCCTTGAGGAAATTTCAGGGTAATCCTTGGCCACTGGAATTCACATATCAGGCACTTAGATGATAGTTTTGGATCTTGTATTAAAACATCCTCAGAAACAAAACCCAGATATTAATGAATTTGGTTTCAGTCTGGGCTTTCTTCATAGCCACAGGAACTTTACTGTGTATAGACTACTTGGAAAAAAAGTGATTAGGTGAGATGAATTGCCAGATTAAAAGTCCAGATACATTTAACCTGATGCTGCTTGCTACTTGCATAGTATATATGTAAAAAAATACACATTTTTGTACATAAAATGGATGGGAAGAGATGCATTTTGGAGAATTCAAATTGTAAAATTGTAAATTGTATTGGCTGATACTCCAGAAAGTTCCATTCATTTCTTAATATGCTTAGATGACATGTCCACTTTTGCCATTGCTTCAATTTAATTGTCTGTACTCAAGCTCCACGTAGAACAAGGTCCTTAAATAAGACTTATATGGTCACAAGTTTGTCATTACTGCTGTAAGTTCATATATCAACAAAATATCCTTTTTCCCTAGTGCCAACTGTGGATGTATTTCAGATCTCTACTAAGGAAAGATTTGGGCTGGGACATCAGCTGAAAAAGTAAGTCTAAAAAAGTACAAACCCCTGATTTTAGGCAAATATTACACTCTTTTTAGTTTCTGGACCATGTCAAGCAGAATAAAATTCATGTTGTCAGGTTGGTTGTTTGATCAAAGTATCTTGAAGTTGTTTTTCTTTAAATAAAAGTCAATATTTGCCTTTTCAAGTTTGGGTTTGACAGCTGTAGATGAGAACATGATTTGTGTTACTTGCCAGGGTTTTCTGTCACTTTGCTGCCTTTTAGGAAGTAAGCTGTTAAAGTTATAAAGACCATATCTAGGAGTGTTCAATTTCATATTTCTGCTTAGATGGTGAAGCCTCTGAAAGAGGAGTCTTTTTGAGCTTCATGCATACCCTGAGGGGGCTATGTTTTCATGACTGCCTCTAGAATACATCACAGTAATTAGGCCATCCAGGTTTTGAGGACAAGATGGAAGAACAGTCAAAAAAATTGGCAGTTTCCTGTGGTCATAGTGCAATTAATTTTAATACAATTTTGCTGAGTCATCTTTTTGCATATGCTTTTGTACATGTTATAGAATTTTAAGTATATAGGCTTTAGTATCTCAGTATTACAACATTAAGAAACCCCTGAGGGAAAAAAAAATGCTGTTTAGTGTTTTAAGAAATTCAGTGCAACATTTTCATAATCTTAAAAATGAAGCAAGTTATTGAAATCTCTATGGTATATAACTTAGAAAAAAAAAAAAAAAAGGAAATGCTCCCCTGAAATGAATAGTAGCTTAAAATGTTTTGCTATTTACACTGTCTGTGATTTTTGCATCAGGTAATTAGTAAAGGTTCTTATATGACATTTTCAAGATCACAGCTGCACAGTTCACAACTGAGCAGGAGTCAGAATACCCATGAACCTGATGGTCCCTCATGGCTGTGGCAGTGGGTTATTCATCTTTTTCATACCAAATTCAGATTTGACTTTTATCACTATTAAGACCCCCACTACCAGATTAGAGCCAGAGAATAAGGTTCTGCTTGGCCATACAGATGCAGTAGCCTGTGGTCATGTGAGAGGCAGACCCCTGTAGCTGGATTTGATGCCTTTGACTCGGTTTCTCTCTAGATCTTCGTGAGAGGAGATAAGTTTTGCAGCTGCAGTGGTTCTTTACACAGACTGTGTTCTCTTTGAGAGTCCCTTGTTAAATTAGTTCTGTGTGGGAAAAAAAGGGTTTTTGAGGAGCTGAGGCACCCAATCATCAGTCCACATATGTGACAGAAAACTTCAGCTGTAGAGTGAGAACATTGCCTCGCACCTACATGGTGACCACTGAGACCGTACTATTAAAATGAGTATGTCCTCTCTGGGATAAGAAAACCTTTTTTTCTTTCTTAATTTGCAGAATCATGCAGACATTTGTTACACAACAGTGGAAGAACAGTAAAGAGAAATCTAATTGTACGCACAATAAGAAGGTGTCTGACAAAAAGGTGAAATCCCCTCTGCACATCTTTTCTACATTGCGCAGGTAATAGCAAGGAAAATGTGCTGTTATCACCATAAACTGTTCAAAATCTTCACAAGGTGAAATCTTGACTTCTCTCCACAGAGAAGTGCTCTATTTATATCTTACCTCATGGGTTTCCAGTCCTGCATTGCATGATATCAGGAGTGAACTAGGTACTGCTGCAGCTTCTAAGATTATTAGAAGCTAGATCATTTCAGTGCTGTGCTCTCTGAAAGAGCCATGTTAGATCTAGAACTGGAAAGAGTTAGTTTTATTTTAACTTGTGTTTGTATCTTTATTTTATCTTTACTTGAATAGCAAGATTAAAAATAGAAATAACATATATACAAGTAATACGTATGTATAGTATATGTTATGTGTATTTCAAAAACCTGTATTTGTCCGGCTCTTCTTTCTACAGCAGTTTGTATATTTAGTTTTTTAAAACTGGAATGGTCATTAATGAAAGACTGATTTTTAAAGATGCTGAGCACCCTCCCCTCTCCAGTATTTTACTACATTAATGTTTTCCACTTCTGAAATGCAGGCACAGAATTTCAAAGAAAAAAGGCATTAAAAAGCATAAGAAAAAGCTTATGAATAGTTCAGTTGCATTTAATATGATTTCTGCCAGTTGCTCATACTCGTAAGTATACGTAGAATCAGGCTCTGATTTTACCTCTTTCAGGATTGTGACTATTTACTCTAGTGTGTTTTCCTTCTTATGGAGGGTTGACAGATCACCCCTTCAATTCAGTTACTGAATTTCAATTGAATGCTGCTTTGAATATTCTTTCTTCTCGAGGAATTTTGCCATTCTAAATTCAGGGTGTGAAAAAGAGATAGAATACAGCAATCACTCACATTGCAAAAGGGGAGAATGTCAAAGATGACTAAAGATTGTCTGTCTATTCAAAGGCAGAGGAGGAGAAATGATGTTTTAAGTAGAAGGCTTATCCGTTCCCTACCATGCCATACGCTGCTGCCAAGCACAGGCTCTAGGTTAGGGTTTGGTTTTATTCAGAAAGGACATAAAAAACCAGCCCATTTTCCTCTTGATTTGGCAGCCAAAGTCCAGAGATGGCTCAGTCCAAATGCAGGGACCCTCTCTGTCCCCAGGACATCATTCTTACCTCCTGTCTGCAGGAGGGTGATGGTGAGCCAGCTGCTACAGTGAATCAGCAGCCTCCACGTGCGTCCTCCACTGTCAACACTTGCTAATAGGGTGGGGAAACCTGCCAGCCTCTCTCCTTGGGTTTTTACTTGTCTATTTGATGTAAACACAAGAGAAAAAAAAGTACTCTAAAGATTGGTGTTGCTTATAAAATGATTCAGCATACCTGTTACATGTTCTTACCTTGCAAGGGCAGGCAAATGTGAACCTTACAGAAATGGGACTGTGTGAATGTTGTTTCATAAAAATCTTTTGTTCTTTACTTCCTGCATTTGTAATTTAGGTCTCTCACATTCTCATTTCTGGTGTTACAGAGCTAGAATTTGTCTAAAACCAGAAAGACGTGTATAAACTTGTCTTTCACAAGGTGCCCAGGTTATTATGATGCTTTTAAAATAATGTCCTTTTTATCTGAATTAAATTTGATTTAATGTCTCCAAGTTTCACTGCTCATGGTATCTTCCATTCGGTCTGAACATAGAATTTGTTATGCCTTGTCCAAAAGACAATAACTTTCATGGGATCATGCCATGATCCAGAGAAAAGATAGATTTTGATAAGGAAAATAAGTTATAAGATGTGGATTTTATTTCAAAGATAATTTCCTCAGCAATTGGTTTGTTTTGAGACACAGAGATCTTTACAAAAAGCTGTAAGGTCAGAGCTCTAACTTCTACTTAAGTAGTTAACTGTCTTTTTGATTGATGAGTTTGTGTGTAAGTAGGAGTAAGTTGTTTGTTTTGGTATTGGAATATGTCTTACATACAGCTGTTGATATTTTAAAAGTTTGGGCTGCATTTATCACTAGTGAAAAACATAAAGACAAGTGACACTTAAAAAGTGTTACATATGTGTGATCATACTTGATTTTCCCAGGATTTTGATTATTCTCCAACTCTGCCCTCTTCTTTATTCTAAGGTCGCCAAGTTATCCTCCACCTGGCTGTGGTAAAAATAAATCGAAACTGAAGTCAGAACAGGATGGCATCTCCAAGACTCACAAACTATTGAGAAGGACTTGTTCTAGCACAGTGAAGGCGGAGGATGTGTGTGCCACAAAATCTCACAGAACCTTTGGCCGCTCGTTGTCGAGTGACCCGAGGGCTGAACAGACAATGGCTATTAGATCGCACAAACTGCTGAGTCGTGCTTGCTCTGCAGCAGCCAAGCAGGAGGAGTGCATCACTTTAAAGCCCCATAAGGTGTTAAATAGGTCGTGCTCTGGGGATCCTCGATGTGAGCACAACAGCACCTTGAAGCCCCACAAACTTTTAAGCAGATCCTACTCCAGTAACCTTAGAATGGAAGAATTGGATGGATTGAAGAATCATAAGTTGCTCAGCAAGACTTACTCCAATGCCCCTAAATCATCCAAAATGGAGCCTTTCAAGGAGTCCACCATGGCAGAGAGCAGGAGGCTCTCTCTTACCTCAGGGCTTATTGGTATCTTAACACCATCTTCATCAACACCTTCACAAGCTGCTGTGCGTAGTATTTTTTTGTATTTTACTCATTCTCCTCCTATTCTTTTCCAGATGTGCGTTATGCTTTTTATGCGAAGTCATTAGTACCTAGGATATATGTTAGTGACTATATTGGACATATTGGAAGACAAGAGCAATGGAGTCAGCTTTTTAAGGAGGATTCAAACAGCTGTGCATGCACATACACTTAAGTTATAAAATCAGAATTTGCTGTGGTCAGGACAGAGATTTTATGTGTTGTGTTGAGTGGAACTCAATGCACAGCTGCTGGCCATGGGAAAAGTTCAGTCACCCATTTCCTTCCCTGCATACTTCCTGCAGGAAAAAGGCAGAGTGTGCACTTCTGTGCTGCAAAATTAGCTTGATTGCACAGGACTTTTCTCATTTCCCCCTTTGCTTCGTGGGGGAAGCAACTGTCCATTAGATGGTTTGAGTGCCGTGTCACCCCTTCTTCTGGTGTTTGCATCTGCCGTCATCTTTGTCATCATCATCATCATCATCATCATCACACGGGAAGTAATGCAGTCACGGTTCCACTCACCTCTTGCACATTTGTGATTTGTGGAGGGTTAAACCTTCAGACGTGCAGGACATCAGGGGCCATGCAAAGAATTGGGCCCACATTGGCCCTCTTAGTTTCCCCAGAGACATGATCGATTGGGAAAACAAAGGGTAGCACATACTCTTACATTTAAGAAAGAGCTCTCAAAATCAATTCTGCTGCCTATGCCTCTTAAAAGATGGCTTTTTTACTTTAGAAGGAAGAGTGGGTTTGTTTGCAGTCTTTCATGGCACCAGCCTGTTTTCTGTGTTTGATCTGGGGAGAAGTGTTTAGAAAATAGTTCTCTCCACTCCCTTTGCCTGGTGGTACCTTGGAAGCTGGTTCTTCCTTTAGATGCCATACATATGTTTAAAATAGTGCATTCTAAATAATGAAATTACGTTGAGTGCACTATGTTTCATGGTAATTTAGTTTAGTGAGCTTTAAGCTATCCTCATCAGATCTAAAAGCAGGAATAACTATCATAAGGTCATTTTTATATATGGTGTGTGGTTGATTTATGTGAAGTGCACAGCAAAATTAATTTAACATGAGCTATCAGACTTTCACTTGTTGCAGTTTAGAGTTGCACTTTTTTCTGATTCAGCAGAGGATGTTTTAACACAGCAAGACTTCTCTCTTCTGACGTTAATAGGAAAAGTCCCTTTGGTTTTTGTAAGATAATGAAGAGCTGACTAAGTTTCATCACTGATGTTATCAGCTGATAGGGAAGAAAGGCAAGCCCTGCTTGGCAGCCTGCAAAGCTACCCATAATTTATTGCTTGAATACACTTACTTTGAGGGAAGATCATTACATACATGGTAAGATGCAGTTTGACTCATGTTAGTGGAAGGGCATCAGCAGTCTTATTTCACATTTTATATGCAGGCACCAGATATATGGGTTACCTGGGTGCCTAGCTGCAATTTGAAATCAGTGGAATGTAGAAGTGATGAATCAAGATACTGAGTTCTCTTCAATTCTCAGCTAAAATATTACTCTCATATATGAATACAAATAGTATTGTTGCCCAGAAGAAAAATGGAAAAGCAGTTAAGCAATTAAACAGTAGAGAAATGAACGGAAATAACCCTATAAAAAAACCCCCCAAAACATTGTAAACGGAGCTGATCTCTTATTCAAAACAAGGTTTGATTGAAATAGATGTCAATCTGGAGGGAAGTCTGAACCTTACTGACTCTTGTAATAGAAGTTACTTCTAATTTATATTGTTGTGTGCTGAAAAAAAAAGAATTTGAGTAGTATCTGAGTATAAAGATCTGTTAGTGCAGTGTTTGCAGAAGTGAGACCTTAGTACATACAAAATAAAAAGGTTTTCAGCGTTGCTGAGAATTACAGTAGTCTTTCAAGCCTTAACATATAGCCCATATTTGGATAGACAATACGCAGTGAAAGCATAATGGAAGTTACCAATAGTTTATTAGGATGGAGTGGAGGCACTGGTGTTTCCATTTGAGACTGAAGTTTTTGGGATGGTGAGATACTTCATCAGATTTAAGAACTAAAAAGAAATACTTAAAACGTACCCCACACCCAGTAAACAGTAAAAGGATTGATTATTTTTAATGTCTGGTTCACGCAAATGAGAGATCTTTTTAGCTGCAAATTGTTTGGTTAACATATTTACATGCAAAAATTTATAAATGCTTTACTGTTTCCTTATAATTAGTCTGCCAACACTGAAGTTGCCTCAACTTCTCCCTTGCAGCAAAATTATGGTGCAAAATGCATTCCGGTGCGAGACCGTGGCTTCCTTGTGCAGGTAGGATGTCATATCTTACTCATTTATGAAACACTGTGGAGCATGAGCTGACTGTTAATTATTTTTAAGCAGATGTTGTTATTCTTATTTTCGTTGTTCTCAGACTATTGAATTTGCTGAGCAGCGGATACCAGTGCTGAATGAATACTGTGTAGTTTGTGATGAACCTCATGTGTTCCAGAATGGCCCTATGCTGAGGGTAAGTGGTCTGCTGGTAAACAACACATTTTATAGTGCATTAAATAGCTGTGGACCTTACAAACCTGTTGGAGAACTGTTGAATTATTTCAAATGTGTTTCATTCTAATATTCTTCTGAGATGCAAAATTGTAAAGCATATGAATTAGATTTTGCTGTAAATTTGAAAAAAAAAAGGTCTTAGAATCAAGGGAGAGAGAAAACAGATTTGTATCATACCACAGAAATATGAAGTGGGCATGTATTTCCCTGAACACTCTTGTGCTGCAGTAGTCACAGCCAGGTAACACAGAGAAGTGCATTGGGGTGCTTTCCCAGTGCACTGGCGTTCTTCTGAAAGCTTAGGACACTTCATCCCTGAGCTTTTATCAAGCCATGACTATGGTATTTACATACACTGGTGTTAATGCCACCACTCTGTGAAGTTTTTCTGACCTTGTTTTTCTCACAGGCTGCTGAAATGAGCCACCCTCAAATGTGATAAAAAAGGCAGTAGAATGAGATGCTCTGTGAAGTGCCTGATCTAGCAGTGGCCTAGTCTAGGGGCACTGTTGTGGCTCAGTATGCACAAAGTCTGGCCAGTTAGGCAGCTCTTCCTTTCATTCCCATATGACTGGGAACAGAATTTTGCCTGCTGATCATTGTAGCCTCTCTCATGCAGTTGGTGAATGTGTACCGTGGAAAAGAGTAAGATGGGTCATGAGAGACACATTCTGCCTGGAGCTGCTGGATCAGTGCAGCTTTGTGAAACAGAATACAGTTCTTAGCTTTAGGGCTGGTCTTGCAGTTTAGAATCCTCTTGTTTCACCTGCCCTTCATCCAGTGGAAGCATGAATAACCTTAAAAGATTAAAGCTGTGGAAAATTTAACTCCAGTGTGCAAATGGTCTGACACCTGACAATTTCTGCACAGTGTGGGAAGCAACTGCACGTAAGCTGAAGCAGACCTCATCTATGATAGTTTCATGGAACTATATTCAGGAGGATTATTGCTCTACCTGGTAGCAGAAATCACTCCAGTGTGGTTCCCCATGACACTGACTGGCACCAGGGTCAGGTATTCTGACTGCAGGCAGGGTGTGCAAATAGGCTGCTAGCAGGATTTGAAAAAGCATACATATATCCAGTTAACGCTGTTTAAAGTCACGGTTAAACCCCTGTACTTTTGGATATCCAATCAGGTGTTATTTTTGCTTCTTCAAGCTCATATCTATCTTTTAAAAGTAAGGTTTTCTGACATACTTTTCAGTAGCCAATACTTACTAGAACCTGTAAAAAAGGCATGAGTTCCTTATTATTTGTCTTTGAATGCACTGCTGTGTATATTACCTGTGACAGAATGAGATAAATCAAAGTCAGTAGTGTTTGGAGAGTGAGTAAAGTTTGAAAAACATAATTATTTAGCTTACTGGAGTTTATCTATTATCCATAGGTCAAAGCAAATGGTAGGATTTATTCTACTAAAAAAAAAAACTGAATGGAAAGTTATCTGCTCTAAATAAGAGAAGTCTTAATTCTTTTTTTCCCACCATAAAGATTAAAACGTCCGAGAATTACTCTTTTGTGTCTTCAATTTCAAGAAGGGTCATTTTGTAGCTGTCTGTTTAAGAGTTTGTCAGCACTTCACAATGGAAGAAGCTGCAACCATATTTGCCCCTGAACATATATTCATCAGTGCCTTTGAAGGAGCATAACCTGACAAGCTTGGGAAAAATGAAAGAGTGTCATTATGTAACCTAGGAAAAATTAGATACCAGGAAGAAATTTAGCATGCTGTGTGTATGCTTGAATGACTCAATAAGCAATATAGAGCCATTAATGAGTTTGCAGTTCTGTAGAAGGTGAGGAAGGATCTCAGTTTGAATTGAGCATTAGCTTGCTGTAGAGTGTGTTAAGGAAATCTATGCTTCACTCTCCTGAGAGTGGCCAGGGGAAGCTTAAAGTAGTCAGTTTGTGAGCTTTATTGACATGCTTCAGCTGCACACACACATACATGCATACATGTTTAGTTATATAATGCACGTGAAGAGAAAGAGCATTTTATGTTTAGTACTGCTGCAAGAGCAGATCTCAGAAACAGAGTACTTTTATTACAAGAATACAGCAGGCTTTCATTTAAGACAAGGCTACATGCAGAGTAGCCTTACTGAGGATCCGTGACCTTTGTAAAGAGTTCTCTGTTTTGACAGCACAGTAACTTCACCGTGTTTTGTAACGGTAGGTGCCTTGCTATGGTGTGCTTAGCAAGAGTGTCCAGATCTCTTTTTCTACAGATGCCTGCATCCAAAGGCTCTCTCTGTAGCAGGCTGTGCTACCAGAGGTGCCGCAGACTAAATAGCTCTGGGCCATTCATCAGCTTCTCCCTTTAAAGTTTTGTTCCTCCACACAGATGCACACAGGCTCATGTCTCCTTTGTGGTGACTTTCCCTTCTATATTTTTGACCTTTTTTTCCAACAGCAAAGAAGGCCTATGAATTTATAAAAGCATAATAAAATTATTGCTTGAAAAGATACTTTAATATTTATGTAGGCTTGATTTTCTGATATTTTATGGAGTTTCATGCAGTTATAAAGAAGCCACAGAAAACTTTGATTTTCTAATCCTTCTGTATGTTAGCCTGGTGCCCTTCCTGAACTATAGTGTCGTTTATTAATTGTCATAAATGCAGTTTAAAAACCTCAAAATTGCCATCACACAACAATTACAGTCTTTTAATGCTGTGAAGTGCTATACCTACTTACAAACTCTTAATGCTGTACATAGTTTTTTGTGCTGGTTATTACTGACTTGCTCAATTCAGATGTCTCATGCTCACAACAGCTGAAGAAACCATGTGAAACTGAGAGATAAAGTTTTTTCTCTCTGCAGGCTATAATTTTATCTTTTATAATTTTTGTCTTTTATAAAGTGTCTTAATCTCTCTCAGAAAGCTTTCTTCTCAGTATTGTGTTTCATTTTCCTAAATAAATTTTTCTGTGGGAATAGTCTGGCTCTAATATCTATTTCAATTTAAGCTACTTTTTAAAAATCTTGACGTTTTCTCTCCCATAAGATAACAACCACTTGATGACAACAAGATATCTCATTTTGTATGGCTTAATTTAAGCACTAGATCCACATAGCAGGTGTATCATTGTATGGAAGGTTCTGTTGCAGAACAGCTGCATGACACAATTGCATATGTTTGACTTCATGCTTTTACAGTGGACATCTGCCTTACTCCAGAGCTTCAGTAATTATTTAATCATGCTAATGTTCCCTGCTGGTTCAGGGATCCTTTTGTACATTGAAATCTCTGGGTGTTGTTAGGCCATCTTGGTCCCTTATTGAGGATAAATAAAGGGGCTGCTTTATTGGCTTACTGAAGATAAATAAGTAAGAAATTCTCAGATTTCTCTTAGGAATTTCTTAACACAGCAAAGTGAATATTCTTTGAGAATAGCCATTTGTCTTTTGAGCTCCAAAATTCCCTGAAATACAGAAGACCAGAGTTAAATACACAGAGGAACTGTGTATTTAACACAGTTTGTGTTAAATAAAAATAAAAAAACCCTGTGTATTTACTAGAAGTTTGTGGGTGTAGAAAACAAAACGCATTAGGTAGATGGGGTGGGTGACCTTAGAACATGCCCAAACCTAATGCCCTCACATTTGAACTGCATCTATATTGCTGTGAAGGAGAAGAACGAGGATTTGCTGGAATGGAAGGAGTCTTGGTAAACTACTATAACGTATCATGGAGTTGTAACACTCTTCTTTATAAGGACCCAGAGTCCATTGCTTCATTCCATCCCCTTTAGAAAAAAACACAGTAGTAAAGTAGGCAATGTTTTCCTGTAAGTATTCACACCTTTCCTAGATAAGATGGGGATGAGTGAAACTTCTCATCATAGGATGGTTCTTCTGTATTTATTTCAAAAGCACAGTGAGGTCTAAGGATTATTTGCAGTGCACCAGAAGTTATAAAAGCCGAACTGGATATTTAGAGATACACACTTACATAGAGTACCACAAAAATCAGAAAATTGCTTGAAATCACTGTGAGGAATGATTTGCAGTTGTTCTGCAAAGCAGAGGAAAAATGCAATTAATACATGGATCCTAAGAATAAAAGTATTTATTTAAGCTCTTACATAACATGGACCAATACTGTTTCATGCAGTCATTTCTAATGATTATCGGAATCCTGCATATTTCACTTTTCACAGAAAGATTAAAAAAAGGCTTTGAAAACATTATCAAGTGCTGGGACTGCAGCCTGCACATCCCAACAGCTCCCTTAACTCATATAAAGAATCACAGTGCATCCTCCTTCAAGGCAACCTGTGCTACACAGCTCTCAGGACCTCTGCCAGCTTCTGAAGTAGCTCCTTGCTCTGTTTTGAAAAAGGGTTGTTGAGAGCTCAAACACAGGTTTTATGGAGGAGACACACAGAAGGCAGACTTGGTAAATCTACTGAACAAAGTGAGGATCTGATCATTGGAATTATTAGCCTTTATTTTACTGTCTTTGAATTCGTTTTCAACAGAGAAGTTGTTCAGATGAGTGAGAATAGGCTGTTATTTGTTTGTAATTAATGGCTAGACTTTGACTGTTTCAGTAACATATTCTGAAATGCTTTTTTTTTCCCCCTAACATTTTCAATCACTTGGTATATCATTCACATCTCTGTTGTTGAAATAGTTACATAGATCATCCTGATTTCTGTCAGTCTACAATATTAGATTAAATATTAGAAATTAAATTAGGAAAGTTCAATGACTTCCACAAAACCCATTCTGAAGAACAGAAATATTTTCACATGGGGCATGTGTTTCAAGTGAAAAATACCTGAAACTGGAATTTGTTTCATTCACTGCCTTTCACTGGGTTTTGAAGATCTCCAAGGACGGAGACTGCACAGCCTCTCTAAGCAACCTGTTACGATGTTTGATAAAGGTTTAGGAAAAACTTACTTCAGCTTTATCTAAAATTTTGGATTAAGTTTAGATAAAGTTACTACTGTATGATGGAATAAAAGTACTGACTGACCTCTAAAGGTCCTTTTCAACCATCTGGTTTGGTTCATCTAGCTAAAAAATGTATTTTCCAAAGCAGATCTAAGAATGTAATAAAGAAACCTAAACATTATTTGGTTCAATGTTAGAAGGCTATTAACTTTTTTTAATGTTGTATAAAATTCTTCCTTTTATTATTACTAGAATATTCTATGGAAGGACTAAGTTGCATTTTAATAATGCAACAGTTTTGCTGGTGTAATAGCAGAGAAATAAGTTGTCTTAGGAATTCAGCATGTACTTTTATTACAAACATTTTATGTGATGAGATCATGAGTCATTAACGAAAGTGGTTATTATATTTAAGGATTTGATTAAAAGAAGTGTAATAAAAATGTGATATCATATTTGAAGACTGCAGGAAAGAAAATGTCAGTTCTCTCTTAAAGAAGGGCAAGAAGGAGAGGATCCAGATAAATCCGTGCTGGTCACCCTCACCTCGATCTGTAGGAAGGTGATGAAGCAGCTAAGCCTCAAAACTATATCCAGGCACATTAAGGACAAGAAAATCATCATGAATAGTTACCAATGGGAATTCATACTTGACTGACTTGATTAAACTTCTGTGAGGAAGAGACTGGTCTGGTAGATGAGGGAAGAGCAGTGGATATTGTCTGCCTGGACTTCAGTAAGGCTTTTGGCAGTGTGTGCTGTGAAATCCTTTTAGACAATCTGTTGATGCATGGGCTGATTTAGGAGATGGGGCGGGTAGTCTGAAAACTGGCTGGATGTCTGGGCCCAGAGTGTAATGTTCAGTGGGGTAAAATCTACTCGGAGGTCGGCAACTTATGGTGTACCCCAGGGGTCAGTAGTGTGTCCGGTCCTGTTTAGTGCCTTCATTAATCACCTAGATGATGGTTCGGGGTGTATTCTCAGAGAGTTTGCAGATGATGAAAAAAATGGGAGAAGTGTGCGGTACTCCAGAGCGATGGTGCTGTTCAGAGCGACCTTGACAGGCTGGAGCAGTGGGCTGCCAGGTACCTCCTGCAGTTCAACTAGGAGAAACGTAAAGTCCTGCAGCTGGGCAGGAACAAACCCAGGCACCAGTTTATGCTGGGGGCCATCCAGCTGGAAAGCAGCTTGGCTTGGGCAGAAAAGGGCACCAGCTTGAACATGAGCCAGCAATGTGCACTTGTGGTGTGGAAGGTTCATGGTATCCTGGGCTGCCTTAAGCAATAGAATTCTCTGTGTGTGTGTGGAGAGACTGATCTTGCCTGCACGCAGCCCTGGTGAGGGCACGCTGTGTCCTTTCTGGGCTCCTCAGCAGAAGAAAGGGATGGAGCTGCTGGAGAAAGTCCATTGAAGGGTCACTAAGATGATTAAAGGGGCTAGAGCACATCATATAGGAGGAAAGGCTGAGAGCCTATAAAAAAGAAGGCACAGGTGGGATCTTACTGAGGTCTATAAACGCTTGAAGGAAGGGTGCAAAAAGGATGAGGCCAGGCCCTTTATGGTGATGTTCGGTGACATGACAGGAGGCAGAGGATACAACCTGAAACACAGGAGGTTTCAGTGGAAAAACAAGAAACACATTTTACCTTTTTCACCTTTTTGAAGGTGACTGAGCATGGAAATAAGTTTCCCAGAGAGGTTGTGGAGTCCACATCTGTGGAGAAATTCAAAAGCTGTTTGTTCAGGGCAGCTGACTCCAGGTGACCGTGCTTGAGCAAGGATGTTAGACTAGATGACCTCTGGAGAGCCCTGCCAACCTCAGCCTTTCTGTAATTCTTCGATCTTACTCAATTTTTACATAGTGTAATTGGTAAAGCTAATGTCTTTCTTGCTGTTCTGTACTTTCCCAAATTCCTCATTTGCAAATACTAAAGCCACTGATAGAACAGCATGATTGAATGGGTTTTAAAGACCTGTGAGACAATTATATGGGACAAAAAAAATCTCAGAATATATTCAATAAGGTAATTAAAAGACCATCTGTGTATCAGTATTTTTTTCCCAGTAAAGAAGAAACACTCTTTAGAGTGCCATCTTGTGTTGAAACCTCAGACTGAGCCCTCCATAGAACAAAGGAGGAATTAGTGAAAAATCAACAAAATTAAATATTACAGCTAGTTTCTTTGAAGTTTGTACTCTGGTGCAGACATTTCTGCTGTTTAATATTCTTCCCATAAAATATGAACAGTAAAATACTGTAAAGCAATATTTGTAATTTTTAATGTTATTTAGCTGTAAAAATAAGCACAGTCTTGTAATTCTGATACATTTCTTCCATTAGTAAGACTACATTTTTTAAAATGTTTTTCATCCCAAAGTGCCCAGTTATGTTTTATTTACTATGAATGACATCTTGCCCTCAGTGGGTTCTTTTTGACTTGAAGAGGTCTTGGATTTCTCTGTGCTTTGAATGCAAGTCTTAAGACACCACTGAAAACACAGAAGCATTGATGTCTCAGAAATGAGTGTGCTGCTTAGTCCTGGGAAATTTCTTGAACAGAAAAAACATCACTGAACTGTGGAGGAAAGTGTTAGGTTTACAAATATGTTTAGTCAGACTGGAGTTAAGCCAAGATGCTTGTGTAATTCCAAGATTTTTGTGGAATAACACTGTGGTCTTTCTAATCCTTACTCCACAATATAGGCTGGTTTTATCTCTTTTTATGAAAAAAGCTTTTCCAGCGACAACCCGTATTTTAATAGAATAGATTTCAAACAATTTATGTTTTACTGACAGAGTAAAATGACTGCAGTATAGCTTTTCCTGCTGCCAACAACTTACCAAAGTGCACCTTGCCCATCTAGCATTCTATAATGTTTGTTTGTTCAGCATTTATTTCTATATCTGTGAAGTAAAAATATATATTTTTAAAAGTGTGTAAGATGCAGAAAAAATCCCCAAGAAACACAGAAAATCAAATTTGAACCAGGCAAAACAAAACCAAACAGAACAAGTGACACTTCTTACTCAGCCACTGTCTACTCTCATCTTTCTTCAGGTTGTATCAGATTGCAGCTGTGGTACCTCCCTTGACTTTGAGCAGTGTGTTCCATGTAACACATGAATATGAGAGACCATTCAGAGAGTTTACCTTACAGTAAAACTAAGAGTTGGCATGGTGGAAAGTAGGAAATGGAACAGTGATTTGAAGTTCCATTTTGTTTCCGTGTCTGTTGCTTTCGTTAGGAAAAGTGGAATGGTCACTAATGGTTTCACCTTCACCATTTATTACATTTGCTGTGCGTGAGGCAATGAGCCTTCCCTGAAGCATCTCCTGTCAACTAAATGTTAGCCTCATTGGTGTCTGTGTGATATCCCTCAGGATACAGGAAAGCTCTGAGCACAGCTGCAGCCCACATTAAAAAGTTGCTAGATTGATACAGGCTGTGAAAGTTTCAGCTTTTTCAAATAGAAAGAATGTCTACAAAATATTTTAGGTAGTGTATTAGTCCAGGAACTAGGATATATCATAGTGTGTAGGTGGTTTGTGTGTCTGCCAGTCTCAGTCACTGCAGAAAGAAGTGACATTTGCGTTGTAACACATGGGAACTCTGTGCTTTTTTCACCACAGCAGCAGTTGGGTGGGAGCTACTGATCATGCAAAGAATGGGGGTGGCTAAAGGAAAAGTCTGAAAACTTCAAACATTCAGAAGATGCTTTCTGGTTCTGTCATTACGTTCTGTCACCAAGCATTTGGAGTCTCAGGTTAACTGCCCATGTCTTACTTTTTTCTGGATTTTCCCCACTGGAATAATGATCCTCCTAATAGTATTTCAGCACCAGTGATCTTCACTTAGCTAATAGTTCGGTGAAAACTAATGGCTTTATGTTAATTTTCTATTTTCAAGAGAAAAAATAAAGTCTGTGTGAGACCCTGGCAGTTGGTGTTGGTGAGAGGAATTACAGTTGCCTTCTTCAGGAAGTGAACAACAAAGTCCCCCAGCCTGTCAGCGCTTGTGTCCTCAAGGTGGTGGTTGTAATCTGTGACACTGTGTGCACCTAGGATGAAATTCATATTCAGAAATACATGTTTAAGTGTCTAAACTCTATTTTGTCATCTATTTTCCCTTCGAAAACAACGGAAAATAGTAATGTAAGAAAAGGTGGTTAATCTGTACATTTGTGGATGTGAATTCCACATCAGTAAGAACATATCTATATTTCATGTTCAGACACAAAAATTCTTAGAAAGTTCAGCTTGTTGAATATTACATATACATGAACCAAAGTAAGAGTATCCAAAGATGACGTGGGAATATAATTTGTAGTATAAATGTGTTAGTGGCGGTGTTCTTGTTTGTCTAGTGTGGCTAGGGGCATTTCTCATATTTATGATCTGAAGTCAGAACAATACTGTTCCTGTCCCAATGGCTCACATCCTATAACAAGAGAAAAGTGGACACCATAAAGGGAAACACACTGTCAACATGCAAAACATTAACAGCAGACTAAGAGCAGCCTTGAATCCCAGTTTCCCGGTAAAGCTTGTGGTTTTCTTGCCTTCTAGAACTGATTTATTAACTTAGTTTTCATATGCTTTCATTGGTTCTAGCAGGCAGAATTGCAGGCGAAACAAAAATAAGGAAATGTAAAGCTGAATAGGTAAGTCACAGTGTGTGACAAACAAGACCCCCCTCAAACATCTGCTTCCTAATACCAAGGTAATATTTTCATTTTGTAGGGATTTATACAGTTTAAATTGTTGAGCTTAACTAGTGACTGGAGTAGAGGACACAGAAATGGCCATACCAACATCTCTTGGAATACGCTAAATAACACTAACACTGCTAACACATGTGGGAAATTTAAGTTAAAAACATCTGATTTTGTTAAATTGAGACAAATTTCAGAAACAGTATTCAGAAGTGCTTTTTGAATGACTGTAGTGTGGGTTAAAAGGCATCCAGGCTAGATATATGAAGACAGACTCTTGAAATGTCCCTCTAGCTGAAGGGTTGGGATTAGTTTCCCCGTTGTACTGTATTGGCAAAGTATATAGGGGACAGAAAGGTTCATCAAATACATAAAATGAGAAGAATTGTATTGACCCTAACAGAAGTTTCTGTTCCACTTCAGGGCTGAAATTCTGCTGTCTTGCTTTTCCTCATTATCTAGAGTTCTCTAGTATCGGCCTGAGACAAAAAAAAAAGGGCTTTTCAAATGTCAAGCATAAGTGCAATGGCTGTTTTCCTGACTTCGCTCTTCCAGATGCTCAGACACTTCTGGGATCATAACAGAGGGGCAGGGAAAAGAGTAAAGGTGACAAATCCTGTGTTCCCTTTGCCATCGTTAAGTCTCAGGATAACTTACTTTGCTTGGACTGTAAATATCAAAAATAAGTATTTTCTTAAAAGTTTTCTTCATGACAGATTTAGATTGCTCTGCTATTCCAGAGTTATTCCTTGCTCTGAAATAAAGGAAGTCTGTGTATGCTGTTGATTATTATAGTTAAAGTGGTAGTGCTGACATACTTCCCCAACTGAAAAAATTATTTAACCATCTTCTAAATGTGGAAAACCCAAGAATAATGACAATAATAGATACCTCTTGTCCAGCTTGCCATGGCACAGAGAGTTTGATCATGTTTGGCTTAATCTGCTGCCTAATGCAAGGTAACATGGTGGATAAACTAAATCAAATGGGTGACATTTTTAGACTTGAAAGATGATAGCTTTTGTAAAGCAAATGGAGTGAGATTGTATCCAGAAGATTTCAGATGTTTATTCAGGTCTTGAGTCTTTGAAACCCAGCAAATTAATGTTTTTAAGTGTTGCAAAACAAGTGACTACAAGTACAGCTTATTACTGGCAAAGCTCTTGCCTGAAACAGAATTCAGCTAAATCTTAGGGGATTTTTTGTGTACTTAATTTTTTTTCATTTCTGCAAGTGCTTTGTAGAGGCAGTGGCTTGAACTTCAAAGCCTACTACAACAAATGCTTTAGTAATTGTTGTAATCGCTAGACTCAGAACTTTTAGTTACAAAAGTTCAGTATCGCAAAGATAAGTTTAAGTTTCAGTGAGCTAGAATTTAATTCATTCACATAAATAGTATCCAGGAAGTATTTTTGATTGTTTTCAACATTGTCATAAAAGGTTGTGTTTATTGGGTAGTTTTAAGGAAGGTTTTAATTTGTATTTCTTTCAACTGTGTGTTCATTTTGAACGCTTATAACAATTCATTGTGTGATATTACTTGAGCCTTTAAAAAGTTGGTCCTCTAATTATCGTTCAGTAAATAAGATGGAGTTGCTGTGAGGGTTGTAAACAGTTTGGAAGCCCGTGAAGACATTCCTATTTTCTTTATGTCAAGCTGTGTTCCTTTTTGTTTCTGCTTTGTTTGCTTTATGAAGGCAAAATGTTCAGTTCTCACTCAATATGTAGTTTAGATAAAGCTTTTTTATTTGTGATGACATTGTGAATTATTTTTTTTTAATAGGCAAAACCTGGTTCAAAAACAAGGGGCTTTTATTTGTTTAATACCTGAAAAAAGAATGGAAGTACCTTTATTTCTTAAAATAAGTACCCTTCAAAATACAGTGTTTATGCTGTAAAAATATAATGAATTTTCTTAGAGTTTATCAATAATTTGTTAAATTGTCAAAAATTAAAAATAGCCTCTTCAAGAAATTTGTCTTTCAGATCAGAGTTTTGTGTGTGTTCTGAACAGCGTAAGAAGCTATGAAGACTAAACCTGCTTCCATTAGCTTCTGGATTTGTTCTCCATTAAGTTTAATTATGTAGGAAGTTTTCTGATAGATAGTCTTAAAAATGTTTGGGTACTATGCCTGTAATTTTGGTTTTGTGACTGTGCTGGGATTTCTTTTAAATTTGGCCTGTCTGAGTACTTAGGAGTATTAGAGTTCTTCACTCTTGATCATCAGGTTATTAATATGTTTCTCTAATGTATCTTCCTCAATAATTGATACGTATTAATTATTTAAAATTAAAGTTGCAGTTAAAATATGAAGAATTAGCATTAATTGTGTGGGGGTTTTGTTGTAGGTATGACATGCTGAAAGCAAGAACTCAAAAGTAGAAAAAAAACAAAATTAACTTTCTTTCTTTGTATAGCCCACTGTTTGTGAACGGGAGCTCTGTGTATTTGCTTTTCAAACATTAGGAGTGATGAACGAAGCTGCAGATGAAATTGCAACTGGGGCACAGGTAGGATTATCTAATGTTTAATACGTGTTGGTTTTCTGTAGTTTACTCAGTCTTCTCAGTCTCTTCCAGTATGTGTTTTGACTTGTATTACCATATGAGTAGTGTTTGGTAAGTATTATTTATTTGTCCTCTGTTATAGCTGTAAATGCACTGGTTTATGCGTGGTGTATTCAAACAGTACTAATGAGGTGTTTCCATTGTTTTGCTTCCATGTAATTAGAGTAACTGTGTTTTCATGTCCTGTTGTATTCAATTAGGTCACCTGGGTTGTTAATAAAGGCAGCCATTGTAATTTGGAGATAATTCACATTTATTTTCACCTAATGAGCCATTACGACGCTCATGCAATTAGTAAGTTACTTCCTGTTCATGGTCTTGGGATGCAGGGATCCACTGAGCATCTGTTGTTTCGTTCATCAAATAGCAGTGGGAAAGTCCTTACTGATATTGCTACATAGGATTCTTTCTTCTTCTCAAGGATCAGGAATTTAATGTAAGTGTGCTTCCTGACTCTAAATTCAGTTATTGATGTAGTTATAGCCCTATCAGTGTTTTCTTGAAATGTTTTAAGTTGTGCTTCCAAATCACTAACCTAATGTTTCATTAAAAACGAAAGTTAAAGGATCTTATGTTTAAGGTCCCCTTAAGATCTTATGTTAAAATTTTGCACATCTTAAGGAAAAGTGCTCTTGTCTCCAATTTTCTGGTTACTGTGCTTCTACACAGTAAGCAACATGGGTTTTTTAGAAGAGCAAACCTTCAGGTTTTTTAACTTTAACTAGCACTAGTGAGTCTGGCCACTGGAAGTAAACTATTCAGGTAGATGCCTGAATACAACCACGAGCATATCCTCAAAGGAAGAAAGTTGCAACAGTGTACACCAGCTTCCTGACTTGAGTATATGACTGTGGAATCGGATCAGCAGCTCTTCATCTGACGTCTCAAGACCATTGGAGGGCTGTATTTGCTACATCTTGATACCAAACATTGGGATGACAGTTTAGGCTTATAAGAAATGGGAAGAGGTGTGCAGATGAAGCCCTACCTCTTCCTCAGCCTGGAGTCCTGTGAGAATTTTATTTTTTTAATTCAGGCACTTACATGTTGTATGTACATTTAGAATCGTGGAATCACAGAATAGTTTGAGTTGGAAGGGACCTGTGTAGTCCTACACCCTGCCAAGAGCCAGGACAACTTCAACTAGATCAAGTTGCTCAGAGCCCTGTCTGACTTGACCTTGAATGTTTCCAAGGATGGGGCATCTACCATGTGCTGGTGTTTCACCACCTTCACTGTAAAAATCTTCTTCTTTATATCTAGCCTGTATCTCCCTCCTTTAGTTTAAAACCTTTACCCCTGGTCCTATCACTGCAGGTCCTGCTAGAAAGATTTTCCCCATCTTATCATCCCTCTTTAGGTACTCAAAGGCTGCAATAAGGTCTCTCAAAAGCCTTCTCATCCACAGGCTGAAGAACCCCAGCTGTCTCAGCCAGTCTTCATCAGGAAGGCATTCCAGCCTTCTGATCATTTTTGTGGTCCTCCTCTGGACTTGCTTCAGCAGGTGTAGGTCTTCCTTACGCTGGGGATCCCAGAGCTGGACACAGTGCTCAGGGGTGCTCTCATGAGGGCAGAGGGGCAGAATCCCCTCCCTCCCCTTCCGGCCACATTGCTCTGGATGCAGCCCAGGACACGTTTGGCTCCCTGAGCTGTGAGTGCTCATGGCCGGGTCGTGTCCAGCCTCTCACCCACCAGCACCCCCAAGTCCCTCTGGCAGAGCTGCTCTCAGTCTGTTCATGCCCAGCCTGTGCTGGTATCAGTGGTTACCGTGACCAAGGTGCAGCAATTTGCACTTGGCTTTGTTGAACTTCACAAGATTCCCATGGGCCCACTTCTCCAGCTTGTACAGCTCCCTCTGGATAGCATCCCATCCTTCGGGCACATCAGTTGCACCACTCAGCTTGTGTAATCTGCAAATTTGCTGAGAGAGCACTTGATCTCACTCTCTATGTCATTAAATAGTGCTGGTCCCAATATTGCCCCCTGAGGAACGCCAGTCATCACCAGTGTCCATCCAGACACTGAGACATTGACCTCTACCATCTGGATTCCTTATCCACAGAACTGTCCATCCATCTAATTTGTATCTCTCCGATTTAGAGAGAAGGATGTTGGAGGGGGCTGTTTTAAAGACCTTACAGAATATAAATGACATCTGTAGCCCTTCCCTTGTCCACCAGTATGGTCACTCCATCACAGAAGGCCACTGGGTTGGTCAGGCAGGACTTGCCCTCAGTGAAGCTGTGCTGGCTGTCCCAAATTGCCTCCTAGTTCTTCATGTGCCTTAGCACAGCTTCTGGGGGGTCAGTTGCATGCCCTTCCTGGGCACAGAGGTGAGGCTGACAGGTTGGTAGTTTCCAGGGCCCTCCTTTCTACCCCTTTTTAAAATGCAATGTCTCCCTTTTTCCAGTAATTTGTGACTTCACCTGACTGCCATGCCTTTTGAGTTAGCATGGAGAGTAGCTTGGCAACTCTGTTGTCCAGTTCCATCAGGATTCTGGGATGCATCTTATCAGGTCCCATAGACCTCTCTATGTTTACATTCCTCAGGGGCTCTCAAATCTAATCTTTGCTGACAGTGGGAAGCACTTTGCTTCCCCTACTTTCTGGCTTGAGCTTCATCCGCTCAAGGATGAAGGTGTGTGAAGGAGAGACTGCCAGTGAAGACAGGCAAAGAGCTGTCAAGTTTCTCGGCCTTCTCATTGTCTGCCATTGCCATTTTGCCAGTCGTGTTCAGAGAGGGGTGCACTTTCCTTGACCTTCCCTTTCTGGCTCACATACCTTCAGAAGCCTTTTTATTATTCTTTGCATCTCTTGTCAAGTTCCTCTCCAGTTGGACCTTGGCCTCCCTCACCCCATCCTGACACAAGTGGGCAATATCCCTATATTCTTCCCAGAATATCTATCCCTGCATCCATGGCCTGTGCATTTCCTTCTTCCCTCTTAGTCTTACCAGGTGGTCTGAAGTCATCCATGCCAACATCTTGTCTTCTTTTCCTGATTTCCTACACATGGGGATTGAGAGCTCTTGCACTCTGCAGAAGGCATCCTTAAAGATCTGCCAGCTCTGATCTGTTCCCTCGTCCCTGAAAGCAGTTTCACAGGGGCTCCTACTGAATAACTCCTTGAACAGCTGGAAGATCACTTTCCTAAAATTAGGAAAGAATTAGGTATAAGCTTTTTTAAGTAGAGCTAACTAAGTAGAGGAGAGGTGGCCCTGGTTAGCTCTCACTCAGTGTTTTATGTAGGTATCATTGTTGCAGGCATATGCAGAACTTGCTTTAGATCTGTGGGGTACTTCTACATTTACAGAGCTTTGCTGTAGAGTTCTGAAGTGATTACAACCTTAAGAGTGCTTAAAAGAGATGAGGGGTTTTGTCTATTGTCCCATTGGGGAAAATATTTATTATAGTTTATTATTTAGGTGGCTAAATTCTGCTAAGTTTCACTTTAGTGATAGCATTGCAACCAGCTCACTCTATTGGATCTGGCTTAGCCTCTCATTCCTGTTTGCAGAAACAGTTCATCGGTTCTAGAGTTTGATCCATCTGAGCTCTTTTTGTCGTTAGTTTAGGACAGTGTGAATCACAGCATAGACTGTCAGCACAGTAGTTATTTCTCCAACAGCCTAGCAAGCTTAGGCTGACTAGTAAAAGGTAGGCATTCACATTTTGTCTGATTAATCCTCCTCCAAATCATTTTGTCTAGTGAAGAAGCCTAAATACAGGTTCCTGTCATTAGAAATCACATCCTGTTTTCTTCTTCTGTGCTTTCAGCTAGTTTCCTAAGGTGTACAACCCTACTTTGCTACTCCAAATAATCTGATGGCTTCTCCTTAATAATAAGTGGTGGTACTTTCTAAAACTTTCCAGCCTGAACTCAAGTTGCCTTGTATTAGTCATGTAGTCAAAATGCCTGAAAATTAGATGTCTGATTTCTTGATAGTTCACACTACTTGAAAAGTCTCTTGAGAGTGAGAGGCATTGTCTGAGGGACTGATGTCATAAGAGGAATTGTCATCACCACATGTTGTCTTGTCCTAATGAAACTGTTTTAATCCTTACTTCTGTACCTCCACTTAAGGAGGAGGAGTTCACACTCAGTTTCAAGCACATCTGCTAGATCCACAGCACTTCCCCCAAGAAATGCGTATGCAAGGCTGTATTATAAGGTTTCTATTAGATTCACTGTGCAGTTTAAGTTGTTTTGCATTGCATCAAACTCAAAACAGTGAAATCAGAGGAAGTCAGATGTGAAAAAAAAGCAGAGTTGGAAACAATCTGGGAGTCAACCGTTTGTTTAAAGGAGGGCTTGGGGATTGTGTTCTGAGTAGAACTGTGCCAGTTTTAAGGCAGTATTCCATCATGCAAATCATAAAGCAAGACAGCTTTGAGTCTCTGCATTAAGAGATCTGGGGACTCAAAACAGCTCTTCCCTAGTAGTGTTTTGTGACTGTAGACTAAGAAGAGCTTCTCAGAAGCAGGGTGAATGCTCAATTTCACAGTAGTACATTTACACAGGGGTAGGTCTGCTGCCTGATCTGGTTGCTAGTCTCCTTTGTAAATGCTAGTTCATATGCCCTATTTTGAAACATTCATCACGCATACAGATAGTATAAACTGGAAAGTAACTAGGGAACCAATGGGGAAGCGATCATTATTTAAGTAATTTCATTTTGCAATATATGTGAGATATTTAGTAACTAGAACTAACAGAATATATTAAAACTGATGGAGAAAATTGTCCATTCATGATGAAGGAACAGAGGAGGAAAACGGCAACTGTATGACTCACCACAGCGCAGTTCTTTTTCCCTTTCATCATTGTTCTTATTTTCATTCTGCTTCTCTAAAGGACCATATTTTTTTTCCATCCAAATGATCAGATACAGTGGCAGATGTACAAAATCTTCTAGAAGAGTGTGAGCTGTGAGATGACATCTGATCCATGTGGAGTCGTGGGAGGAACCAGGGATATCTACTAGCTACAGCTTGTCTCAGCTTTTTCTTTCTTTCATGGAAAAGTCTATTTTCACACAGGAATGTTTTCAGAAGGACAGAAAAAACAGGGGGAAATGAGTTAATCTGCAGCTACTTTTTAATGTAGCAATTTTGAATTTCATTATGAGCTGGATTTATATTTCACAGCTGCCAGAAAGCTGCATTCTCTCATGTTTGTTATTTCTGTATTCTATTTTTAACTTCTGAATTACGTATTTTGAAACAATTACATGGGAATCTGTGTCTAAGTGGTGTATATGCTTATGTGCACACACATGAATATGTATCTGTGTGCACATTACATGCACAATCCTGTGCAAAAATCATGAAAATCATAGATATTCAAAGAAGTGCTGTAATTTTGTACAACAGGATGGGAAAAAGAAGATCCCCTGGTGTGAGCTGTGCAAATGACTGTTAAATCATTGCAGTATTCTGGCCTTAGCAGAAGCAATGTTTTCAAGTGTTTCTGTGATTACAGTCTTCACAAGAAGAGCAGAAAGTGGTACAAATTTGACAGACCATTCTTTGGTTTTGAGCAACATTTTTACTGGCATCTCTATACAGAGATACACAGAACCAGCACAACCTCATTTCCTTAGTGAATAAATTTTAAAGGAATTAACACATGCACAAGAAAAAGCAGAACTTCAATGAATTTGATACTATAATACTTTTAGTACTAGATACTGGTCCTAGTTATATGCGCCTGGAATAATATGTCATGGCTGAACCCAAACCCTGTTGAGGTCAGTGGAAAAAATTTAGTCCTAAACTATCTCCTGTGGATAATACAGTTTGGGCAGTATAGGTAACAATGAAATATGATGTATCTGTAATGTGTAAAAAAAAGCAGACTGGAATATAATATATATAATTATATGTATAACATAAAAATATGTATAATATAATTATACAATATAAAAGTATATATTTTGAATAAACTTTTTGAATATGTCTTTCTTTTTCACCAGGTGGTTGATCTGTTAGTATCCATGTGTCGGTCTGCATTAGAGTCACCTAGGAAAGTTGTCATTTTTGAGCCATATCCTTCTGTAGTTGATCCTAATGATCCTCAGATGCTGGCCTTTAACCCCAGAGTAAGTAGTTGCCTTTAATTATGTCATTGCTTGGTTTGAGTCATACATGAGGTTCCAAAGCAAAGACTTCTTGTGGAGGAGTCTCCTTTATTACGAGATGCAGCTCTAGAATATAACAGAAGCATGACTGTTTTCAAAACTTTGTGGCTTTTATTAATCGTCGCTGAAAAGGTACTTGAATATAAACTTGTCCTGGTTCTGGCCTGGACAGGGTTAATTTTTACAGTAGCCAGAATTGGGCATGGCTAAGACCAGGAGATTATTCTATACCTCACATCAGTGCTGGGAGCAGGGGGAAGGGAGTCTCTTCCAGGGAAAAGGGTTCCCCTTTTGCTTGGCAGAGGGAGCAGTTGGATATTATTTGTTGCTGGTTTTCTTATCTCATTGCTGTTTCCAGCTGATTGTTCTTACCTCAACCCTTGATCTTTACCTTTGTGCCCCCCAATTCTCTTCTCTGTCCCAGCAGGGGGAAAGGGGAAGGAGGAGGGGGAAGGGGAAGTGGAGAGTGAGCAGTGCTTGGTTTCAATGGGAACACTAAATTGGAGAATACCATCCCTAAACCATGGCAAAACTGTAGGTTATGTTAAAGCCAAGAAACTTTTCTAAGGGACAAATTCTAGATGCAAAATTTTATATTCTAAGTGTCTTTCACTCATTGCGCACGTTGGATGCAAAAGGAAAGCTGGCCTTTGAGAGATACAGGTCATGTTAGCCAGGGGATTTCCAGTCCATCTTTTCATTCTCAGAAGTGTCATTGCCGTCATCTCATTTACTCACTGCAAGCAGTCATTTCCTTATATGTAATTTTACCAGATGTTGATAGTTGAGTTTTGTACAAGCATCAATTTTGAAGTAAAGAACTGTGCTTGCATTGCCTGCTCCTTGGGCTCCCAATGCTGCCTTTCAGGAAAGCCCTCAAGCTGTGAATATTCCATCTCCTTTAAGCCATTTCCCCATGGCATAGATGAGAACTTGGCATGTCTTGCACTGGGATGCACTTCACTCTTTCTGAACAAAGACCAGCTAGCCAGGAGTTCTTTCTTAGGAGAGGCTGAGGTGTTCCGTAGTGTGTTGGCAAGACCTAAAGATGGGGAAAAGCGGAGCTCCTGGGGGTGACACGTCATGTGGAGTGGATGAAGCACAGACTGTTAAGCCTGTTCACTCAGGACAGGTGGACCTGTCTGGTAGTGGTTCCCGAGCAGTAGGTCAGCAAAGATCAGGGTCAGGCAGAGGGACCACTGAAGCACCTATGAAGTTTTATAGAGCTGTTAGCAAAGGAAACACATCTGTTTATACTCATTTCATTTAAAATCTATTTGGGGCACTGCATTATTTATCCCAAGAGCATGTTGTCCAGATAACTGTGTTTAGTTACAAATGTTTGTTTAAAAATGAGCTGATTTTTGGAGTGTTTTGGAGATCCCAGTGAAAGTCAAAGAAAAAAGATCATAACAGGATTTTTTCAAGGAATTTTCCTGGACAATGAATGAGAGTTGGTGTACAAGGTGGAAGAAAGCTGATGGTTGGAAATGTTTGAAAGAATTGATTTGCCCAACATTCTTTGTAGCTTTGGTTTTATACACACTCAAAGAATACAGTTTTTTGTGGAGCCAAAGACTAACATTCTTTGAACTTACTTGTGTGTTTTGCGTTACATCAGAAGAAGAACTATGACCGAGTCATGAAAGCATTGGACAGTATCACTTCCATCAGAGAGATGACACAGGTGAATTTAAAAGTACTTACCTAATTTAATCACTGTTTCTACAACTTGAAAGCTGTTTATATTGCCTGCCTGTGACAGGTTGGGAAGTCAATAGTCAATAGTATCATCTCTTTCCTATATAACTCTAATAATATTAAAATGTTTATTCAAAATAACAAACCTAGAGTAGCCATAATGGCAGTTAAATAAAAGTCATGAAGTAGAACTCAGATATTTTGAAGTTTAAATAAGAGATAATAACAGCAGAATGAGCCATTGTAATGAGGTAATCACCAACTGCTGTATTTCTGGAAATACCAAAGCCAAAGACCTTTACTTCCAGAGCAGAAGAAATTGATTTTGTGTCTGTGTTCTGAATGATATTCAGAATGACATGATATTTATTTCTATTATAGCAAAACTCTCAATCAACTAAGTATAGATGGGGACTTGGAAGGTTGGGTCTCTTGGATTTAATCTCATATTATTTGTCATGGCATATCTGATGGTCATATTTCTGGTTACTGTTACACTCCTTTCCCAAAAAAACCACCTGGTTATAATTGGTTGTTTAAATCTGTTCCATATATCTTGCTTTTCCAAGTGCAATATAAATGTATCCTCTCAACAGTTTTCAGTTCTTGTTCTGTGTGTATTCACAAAATACTTTGGGATTCTTGAATGAAGAATGTATGGAGAGGAATAAAATAAATTGAAAACTAAAATTCACATTTTTTTGTTAATTTGTATAACATCTTATAAAAATTGAAAAAATTGGGCGTTTCTGTGATTTCTTATCATGTCTTTTAAAAATAAAAAGTAATTACTATTTTGGGTTTTTTAAATGTTAAAATAATTCTTGGACTAGTAAGTTTTTTAAAGGGGTGCTTCACACTGTGATTGGAATCAGGACAGGTTTTCAAAGAAATTATAATATGACATGGTATTTATACCTTGAAACTGTTAAAAATACCAAAGTGGATTATTTTGGGTTTCTTTGTGAGACTTTAATTTTGTGAAGTTCCAGTCCAATTTCTTAATCAAGAGCCAAACAAAAATGGTTGTCTTCTTCTGTTCTCCCTGAGATCACCAATGTTTGCTATAATATAGTCATTTTGATGCTAATTATATGCTTATTATTTTACTCCAGGGAAAATTGTTGCTATATTAATTCTTTTTGTCAAAAGACATTTATAACTCTACTATGTCGTATATCAGTAAAACTGTGATTTAAACCTACTAATGAGTCCCATGAATTAATTTTAATAGATGAAATCATGGGCAATGTAAGATAAAAATTCAACCTATAAATAACATAATTACTCTTTTCTAGGCACCCTACTTGGAAATAAAGAAGCAGATGGATAAACAAGACCCTCTTGCACATCCTCTTCTACAATGGTATAAAGATTCGAGATAATAATTATTAAAGTACCATTTGTAATGAATAATCACTTGACCAGTGTAATTTGGTGTAAGGTCACCCTAATAATTAATGTTGATATTTTCAACTGCAGCTGTTCTGGACTGTTTCTGGACCTTATCTGGGTCCTCTGATCTCATTTTCTAATTAAGGTTGTGCCTACTTCCATCTGATACGTTTAAAGGCCTGCAGCGGGGTGCTTTGTGGTAGACATTCATAACACATTTTTAAGAAGTTCAGTTTGGTTACCGTGTCTAATACGTCTGTTTCTTGTTTTAGGGTTATTTCTAGTAATAGATCACATATTGTGAAGCTACCAGTGAATAGGGTAAGTGTCTGTGGGTTCTCTATTATTTTCTGATGTTTTATGGCTTATATTAGCATTTTAGGTGGGAGTTTACTAGCAAAACATAGATGTCTGCATTCAAACTGATTGTGTGGATTCTAATAGTCAAGAAAGTTTCAGGTCACAATTTTTAGAATCATGTGAATATCTAAAATAGGTCAAGGGAATAATGTTCATAAAAAGCCTATTTGATGTGAGTAGCTCAAATACAGGTGTCTACCTTGTAGTCATCTGAGATTAGGTGAGAAGTACATCACGTTTTGTTACCGTATAGAATATTAGATACAGAATTGTACAGAAAGCAGTGCACACAAACACGATGTACGAGGAGATCCACTTATAAGTAATCCTGATTAAGGGTGTAGTAATCTGCAGCCTTACAAATAACCTTAATTCAAAGCCAGCTCTGATCAGAATACCATGATGAAATTGTTCAGTTTAATTATTAGAGCCATTTATAAACTGAAATCTATTTTCAAAAATTTCCATATGTTTCGTAAACTGAAAAACATTTTACTATTTGATTTCAGCTGGAAACTGTGGAAGTGAGACCAGTTTCAACTTAGTTCATGTCATATTTAGACGCAGTCATGTATTGTGTGGAAAAGCATGATATCCTTAAGGATTTCCATCAGGGAAATACAATACTTTCATATTAATCAACTTCTCTTCACATGTGCACTCTTACATTTTCCAGCAACTGAAGTTTATGCACACTCCCCACCAGTTCCTTCTTCTCAGCAGTCCACCAGCCAAAGAATCCAATTTCCGAGCTGCTAAAAATCTCTACGGGAGTACCTTTGCATTTCAGTGAGTACATATATTCATAATAACCAAAGGTTATTGAAATGCCATGCTATTTTTTGGTTCTGGCATTTGAGGTTTGCAGCTGTGAAGCTGTGAGTCTACTGTTTTAAAGGATTTCTGGTGTCATTTTGCATTTTACACTGTGAATTTTACCGCTTTCTTTTTTATTTTGTTCAGTGGTTCACACATTGAAAATTGGCATTCCATCCTGAGGAACGGCTTAGTTGTTGCTTCCAATACGAGGCTGCAGGTAAATAAACAAAACAGACTTTAGCTTACCCTGTACATGCTTGATTACGTACTAGCTTCGGCAAGTTTTCAAGGGGTTTCATATGGTAGCCATATAGGTGGAAAAATGGATGATTTCAAATACCACCTTGTTTCCTGTAAAAAGTACTTTTCTGATGCAAATAAGATGAAGTAATATGTCTGCTAAAACGTCTAGAAAATCCCTTTGCTGGAATCAGTGTCTCAGTTCTACATTGCAGAGCAGCACCTCCAGGAGGCTTTGCTCGGTGCTGCTTAAAAGTGGTCAGAAGTGCAAGTTAGAGCGGCCTGAAGTGTCTCCGTGTCAAAGGATCCAGAAACATACTAGATTTACAGGAACGGGGTTTGCAGCACTTTCTCTGCTCCTCTGGTTTCTTTGGGAATGGAAGCATGAGTACGCTGGCCACAAGGGATTTATCGCAAACTTCTCAGACTGAACCATCAGGAGACCACTATTGCAGAGCAAAGTAGGCACTACAGAGTGACTGGGGAGCTCTAATGCAGAGTGTTTTAACACTGTGGTTTTGACAGCTCTCCCCAGAGCTGAGTCCATGTACCTTGAAAGAGGATCCCAGGGTGTATTTGGTCACATACAGAAGCACTCTTTGTAGGCATCCTCCATAGGAATATTAGAGTTAAAAATGGAAATCACAATTTTATATATAAACCTTAAGTAAAATTCTGTTTGGGAATCTAGACATAGTTTCCAGGACATATATGCATATATTTTAGTTTTATAACTAAAATGTGGGCATGATTTTTTAAAAGACTTCTTTGAATACTGTTAATTACCGGGCAATAAATTAGTACAGTGGGCAGATTCTGTTCCTGTATTTCTGTTCCTGTAATTATTACCATTTTTTCCAGGTAACCAAATTAATGCTAAATAATCACTCTGCTCTTTTTCAGCTCCATGGTGCAATGTTTGGAAGTGGAATCTACCTTAGTCCATTGTCAAGCATATCATTTGGTTACTCAGGTGATACTTATAAATCACTCTAAAGTTGGAGAAATATAGGGGTGTATCTCACTCTACTGCTTTTCTTACTGTTTAAAACACTGTATTCAGTTTTATTTTTGTCAACTGTGATTTAATTTATTCAAAAAAGAGAAAATATTTTTTTAATATAAATAATAAATTAGAAAACTCCCTTTTTACATACTGTCCATATTGTTGAAGGTGCTTAGAATTCTTATACTTCTTTTTTGAAGTAAATGTTAGCTAATAGTGAATGCTATGTGTAGTAGAGCAGGTCTTGATGATTCAGCTGAAATCCAACTTTGTGATTTTTGTCAATACCTGCCTAAGTCCATCTAACTTCACCTATGAATTCATGGTCTTTTATGACCTGATCTGAAAAAACAAGTATTCATCAACAGACATGTTCAACCCTGTATATTTAAGAGTATTCCCAAATATCACCATGTCAGGATTACATAGAAAGTGCAGTTCAGTGTGTTTATTTTAGCCTGAGGACAAGAAAGAACATAATTTCTCCCACTAGTGAATCCTAAAGTGAGTTGTGCAGAGTTTTCCATATAGGAATTAAATCATAAGCAGAAGCATAATAAAAATGAGACACATAAATGTGTATATTGAGAAATTAAAGGGATTTTAAAATATGGTGACTTTCTCCTTTAGGTATGTGGTATTTACTACTTCCTCACATATGAAAGTGCAGGTATATAGTTTAATTTGTGTTTGTGTGCATGTAGATGATGCTGAGAGTTTTAGTTACGCTTTCTGGTACTCAGTGTTTCTAGGTCATGGTTTAGGAGCTCAGCCTTTTGAGTTACTATTTGCGGAACTTCAACATAATTATCTCTAGATGCACTTTTAGCTTTTCAGAGATTACATGAGTATGAAAGCTCCTTAGGACTCACTAAAAGTGCTGTTTGAAGTATCATTATGTAACAAATTGGCTGTCTTTTTGGACAGTATTGCTTTGTCAACTTCAATGTGTTACTGCTCCTCTCTCTGCCTGTCTTGGCCCCTTCCATCCTGTCTCCTCCAGAAAGGAGACTTGTGTTCCACTGAAATGGGTAATCCTTGATGCCATTAAAAACCATGGAAGAGTCCTACACATCCTGTTCCTTCAAAGAGTTAGACTTCCCCATAATTCAGTCTGTATTTGCAAAGTGCCAAGAAATGGAAGTGTTCAAGGTCAGGTTAGATGGGGCTTAGAGCAACCAGGTCTAGCAGAAGGTGTCTTTAGCCATGGCAGTGGGATTCGAACGAGATGATCTTTAAGGTCCCTTCCAACCCAAACCATTTCATGATTCTATGAAATACAGGATGCTGGAAATGCAAGGAAGCCCATAGTATCATACAACACAGGAATTTTATATAAACCAACATGAGGGATATGAATGAGATCTAGGGCACAAACGTAGATGTTTCAATTTCTCAGCTGGAAACTGGATCAAATGTGACTGACAAATAATTTAATATTTTTCATGTAGATAAAGGGATCAAACCAAGGTATATTTTAAAACTTAAATTGCCTACTCATAAAAATTAATTAGACTTTTAATAAAATTCCATAAAGTCCCTAAGATGAATATCCAAAGTTCTTTCTCTTGTGATTTTTGCTGTCCCACCCACAGTAAATCAGACTTCTACTTCAGTGTGAGTAGGGTCAAGTAGACTCAGGACATGCTGACCTACAACCCAGTTAAGCCACTACATAAGAACATTCCTGATCTGAATGCAGTGGCATTTAAGCTCAGGTTTATCTGCTTTTGCACCTACTTAATGCTAACTTGACTTTGCTAACGTCTTTGCAATATGTGCAGAGGTACCTGTAATTTACAGGATTTTATATTGTGATACTCTGTGACAGAGTTAACTAGCTTTTTGAGTGCCATGCAAAGGACTGTGATTCCCACTGTGCTGCCTCTTCCGTTCTCGTACTTAACTCTGCTTTTTATGATATTTATAGGCCAGGGTATCTTACATTATTTTAATATTCCTAGGGATGAACAAGAAGCAGCAGAAGGTGTCAGCTAAAGATGAACCAGCTTCAGGCAGTAAGGGCAGTAATACATCACAGGTATGGTACATCAACCATCTCTGGAAGATTTGTGGGTTTTATTAGTGGGAACTTAGTAGCTGAAAAAGAGGTAATATTATTCCCTTTGTGCAAGTTACCAGTTTTATTGCACTGAATGAAATCAACAACTTCAGAGACTGCAAATATTAAATACAGCCCAACTACTTTAGTAAAAATTTATGGGGCATATTGCAGATCTTGTGCTGTTCTTTTCCAAGTAGAAGAATTTAGGAAGAGAATGAAAATGAAATACAGGTTGCGTTATGACCTTTAGCAAGCCCTTGCCTTCTGAGTTTTAGACTTCTAGAAAAATGATGCAAAATAAATTGACAGTGGTTATTCCTGGGAAATGAGCAGCATTTAATTGACAGCAAGTTATTTTTTATTTTTCATGATATTCATGAACCATTAAAATTCTGCTATATCTAAAGCAAGCACGCAGCATCTATGCATAGGGCTAAATTTCAAGAAAGAAATCTTAGCATCTGTCTCCATGATTAACACATAGAAAATTACAGAATAATCTGGCTTTGAAGATAGATTGGCGTATCCCAGCAGAAGTTCTCAGAAGTAGGAAGGCCAATAAAATATCAGGATAGTGACCAAGGAATTGGTGACTAAATTCACCTTTCTTTTCTTTTTTTTTTTTCGATACCAATTTTTTTATTGATAACACTGATATTTCTGATCACATTTTTGATTCTGTAATAATTAGGAATTTTAGATACTATTTTTTGAAGGCGTTCAAATCCATCCTATAATAATAATATAAATGGGGTTTTTTTATAAATTCTGTTACATTTAGAAATAAGAGACAGACTGCCTCTATCTTTGTTCATTAATAAGCCACTGAAAGTAGCAGCTATTGCCTTTGTTGCTTTTTCACTCAGTTTGTTTTACTGCACTAATTCTGTTTTCTCACATTTTTACATCTCAGTCACAGAAGAAAGGACAGCAGTCACAATTCTTGCAAAGCCGTAACTTAAAATGCATAGCCTTATGTGAAGGTAAGCTGAAAGCCCTTGTGGAACTGTTTTAGTCATGGCCACAGGGTGCGCAAATTACAGGGTGCAAATCAGTGAGACCTTTAGTTGGTTGTTTAGGCAAGAAACTACTGGCAGGTGTAGGAGTACCTGCTCAACAGCTGACTTTTTTACTTCAGTAAGAACATTTCCCCTCTTTGAACAAAACCTGTAGCACATGCTGAATTTTCATGGAATGTCATATACACATAGTGACTGTTCATCTGATCTGTGTTTCAAATGTGATCATATTCCTAAGCCATCAGGAAAACCCAGGTCATGTCCTTTATTTGAAGCACTGACTTCTTTCAAGCTCTTGCAAAATGCTTTAAACACATAAAGGTCAGAAAAAAACACCTTTCATATAGAATTTCCAAATAATCTTTTACTGTTCAGACAAACATACTGATCATCTGGCAACCAGTATGTTCTTTTTGTTTCCTTCAGAAATTTTGGGAAGTTAAAATCTAATGCTTGAGTACAGTCATTCTTGAAAGAATTGGCTGTTCTTTTAATAACTAGTGAAACCTCAGCAGGTTTTGAGAACAAATTGTGACATTTGAATAAGAATTGCACCGGTAGTTAGGAACTAGTCTTGGAAATTATATTAAACTCAATTTGCCCTTCATTTGGAGCATTTGTTTGTTTTAAAGAGTGAAAATTAAGACAGAAGGTGGAAAATGTGTTATTTCAAAATAGAAGCTTTCAGCTGTACATGGTTAAGGATCTGTCAGTCAACATGAAAATGCAATTTGAACTGTACAGAAAAATAGAAATTTAGTTCTAAAACTTCCATAAGGAACTAAATCAATTACTTGGTCTTTAATGCCTGAATTTTTAAATGTAAATTATGTCTTTCACAAGGACTTTTTCATACATGTTGTTGCTTTCTTTGTACTTACTAATGGATTACCAGTTTTATATGGGTGAATTTTAAATATTTGGTAAATGCATTTTGTGGCTTTCATATTCATTTCTCTGTGTAGAGAAGGTCGTCTAGGGGAGGTGGTTAATAAAGATTTTATGTAAAATTAATTACAAAAAATGTTTGTTAAAAATTTCAATTCATGGAACAAATGGTATCAAAATTGAATATGCATGCAGTTATGTTAGTGTTAGGATAAGATAAACCTGGCTATTTCAGTTTTAAGGGACCTACAACTGTCACCTAAGTCCAATCCTGACCTATTCAGGGCTGCCCAAACGTTAAGGCATGTTATTAAGGGTATTGTTTAAATGTCCTTTAAACACTGATAGGTTGGGTGCACCAACCCCTCTGTAGGAAGTCTATTCCAGGGTTTGACCACTTGTTATGGTTCAACCCCAGCCAGCAGCCAAGCCCCACGCAGCCACTCCCTCACTCCCCCCCAGCAGGACTGGGGAGAGAATCGAAAGGGTAAAAGCCAGAAAGCTCATGGGTTGAAATAAAGACAGTTCAATAGGCAAAGCAAAAGCAAACAAAGAAATTAATTCACTGCTTCCCATGGGCAGGCAGGTGTTCAGCTATCTCCGGGAGAGCAGGGCCCCATCACGTGTAGAGGTTACTTGGGAAGACAAAACACCATCACTCCAAATGTATCCCCTTTCCTCCTTCTTTCCCCCACTTTATGTGCTGAGCATGATGTCACATGGTCTGGAATGTCCCTTTGATCAGTTGGGGTCACCTGTCCCACCTGTGTCTCCTCCCAACCTCCCATGAATCCCCAACTTCCTTGGAGTGTGGCAGTACAAGAATCAGAAAAGGCCTTGGCTCTGTGTGAGCCCTGCTCAGCAATAACAAAAACATCTCTGTATTATCAACACTGTTCAGCACAAATCCAAAAACTGACCCATACCAGCTACTTGGAGGAAAGTAAACTCTACCCCAGTCTAACCCAGCACACTACCCTCTCAGTAAAGAAATGTTTCGTAATGTCCAGTCTAAACATCCTCCAGCACAGCTTTGAATCAATCATTCCCTCACATCCTGTAACTGCATACCAGGGAGAGGTGCTCAGCACCTCCCTGTGCCCTTCCCCTCCTCAGGAAGCTGCAGAGAGCAGCAAGGTCACCCCTCACTATTTTTCTCCAAACTAGACAAGCCCAGATCCCACCACCACTCTCGAGGACATGTTTTCCGGCCTTCCCACCAGCTTTGTTTCCCTCCTCAGGATGTGCTGAAGGACCTTCCCATCCTTCTCCACCTGCAGAGCCCAGCAGGGCCCACGCTGAGGCTGCCCCAGGGCTGAGCCCAGCAGGACCATCCCCTCTCTGTGCCGGCTGTGCCGTGCTCGGTGCTCTGGGAGGGGGTTTGCCCTCAGGGCTGCCAGGGCACTGCTGACCCACACCGAGCCCAGCACCAGCCAGCCCCACATCCCCCTCTGCAGCTGTCCAGCCACTCCTCTGCCACTTCATGCCTGTGCCTGCTGTTACTCCATCCCAGGTGCAGAATCCAGCATTTGGACTTGTCAAATTTCATCCCATTAATGATTGTTCAATCCAATCTGCAAGGCCTCTTGTCCCTCCAGAGATTCAACAACACCTCCGAGTTTGGCAGCAGCACGCTTGGTAACTGTGTATTCACCTGCTGCATCCAGATGGTGGATAAATCCACAGAACAGAACTGGGCCTGGAATGAAGCCCTGAGGAGCACCACTGGTGTGACCAACCAGATGTAGCCCCATTCACTACAACCCTTGGGCTCAGTCCCTCAGCCAGTTCTTCACCCACCACACCACGAACCTGCTCGTCCCACAGCTGGACAACTTACACAGAAGGATGCTCTTTAAATGCATTTAGATAGCTTCAAGTGCAGATTGATAGTATAGCTTCTAGGTAGCAATAAAAAGCTTTCTTTCCTGTGTTCTCATTCTGCTGGTGAACAGCCTATCATCAAATACATGGAGCAAGTTTCAGCAAGCTTTTTGAACCTCTTGAGTCATAATTGCTATGGTTACTTGTTTTAAATATTTGGTAGTATTGCACATCCCAAATTCGCCATATAGCAGTTTCAGTCTTTGTCTTAAACACTTTTTCTTGGTTTTGGATCAGCCATCATCAAACACAAATATCTATTCCAAATGCTGATTAGATGTCTCAGATCCTCCTTAACAGCCCTATGGCTTTTTAAATTCAGTTTTTAATAAATGCATTTTTTAAGTTTTCATTCCATTTAACGACTTGCTCCCATACATCAAGCATCTGTGTTTTTGGAAAAGTATATTTTGGAAACAAGAATCAAGTTTATCTTCCTGTTTGTACTAGCAGCCAACTCAAAATCTGCATCGCACCAGAGACATGTAGGGGAAAGCTGCACATTCCCAAAAGCCTATTTAAAATGTATAAAACCCAAAATCTTTTAGAGCAGTGTTTTCCAGGTGTGTTTTCATCACTGTGAAATTTATTCTTTCTCTGATAGTGATAACCTCACCTGATCTGCACAAACATGGGGAGATATGGGTAGTTCCCAACACGGATCACGTGTGTACAAGATTTTTCTTTGTGTGAGTACAAAGCTTCTCTTAACATTCAGCTTCATACTAGACCTTTTTCTCATGTTCCCTCCAATAGTTGTATTAAAGTAGATAAAAGACATTTCTTCCTAATTCTGTTAAGACTTGCTTCATTTTTTATCTCTCACTGTGCTTACTTGTGCTAGAAATGTATGGATAAGCTAGTGACAAAGGGTTAGTTGATGTCTTGTTCTAGTATAAATGAACAGAGAGTTAATGATTTTTCCTATTCAGTGGCATTACTTCATGTTATATTAAGTCTATCCATGTATTGTGAAACATAATTTCTGTTTGGCTGTGTGTATTTAAGCTGAGGAATTCATTAAAGGCTTCCTGTCTGTGCTGTGAGCATTTCCCCCTTTCACCTAACGCTTGTCCCCTTGGGGTCCTAGTGGGTTATTCAGCCTCAGGGTTTCAGCCTTACCACCTCCCACTCTCCAGAGTTCAGGATCTGCATATAAAGATGAAGCACAGCAGAGCACTTCAATAGAACTGTGTTAACATATGGAATAAGCACTTAGAGAATGAGAGTTTTTGATGTTTTTATGTAGATTAGTAAAACACTAATATGATTTTATTTTCTGTACCCTTTTTTTTTAGTTATGAAGATGGTCAAGTGGGTGATACAAGTATAAATACACAGGAACCAAACATTCATAAAGAGATTCTTCGAGTCATTGGCAATCAAACTGCTACTGGTTAAAAGGACCACTCTTATTTAATTGATGTGAAGCCTTCCTCAGTCTCAAAGCTGGATTTTGAACTGAAGAAGATGCAAAAAACTAATTTATTATTATACTAGCAAATTAACCATTTGAATACTTACTGTTTTCTTACTTAGTATTTCGTATCTCATCAAAATACCTGAGATGGTATCAATTAGCAACTGTAGGGGTGCAAAGTCTATTATTATACTAAAACAGTTAATAATTAAACAGGCATTTGGGTTGCTCACAATAAACAGACATTAAAAAGGACTTTTGTGCTGATATTTTTATACTAAACTTCAATTGGAAGTTTTAGTACTGTATACTGGTATTTTAAATTTAGAATGACTGAATTACAAGTAAGAGAGAAGATTTTATAGCGGAGCACCTGTGTTATGCAGGATACTTTGCAATAAGTAAAATATTCTCGTATTAAAACACAATAAAATACTGTCTGGAACATGTAAAATTGAAGAGATTGGTTACCTGCAGCTATCTTTGATTCTTTTTATTTTACACAAATGCAGCTAGCATTTAGACTCAAAGGTGAAAATGACAATGCATTTTTTATTTACTGGTTGAAAAAAAGCAAAATGAATGTGATGGTGTATGTTCAGCTTTCTTTATCTTCTCTGGAAACACTGTCTTACCCATTAAGGAGCTCAGTTGCATTTTTAAATTGTACAAGCCTAGGAAACACCCTGGCAATCCTGAAGCTGTTAATTTCCTTTTTAGAATTTTGGTTTTTATATATTAGATTTTACAATTTCATTAAATCAACAAAGTTTTTTAATGTTTGCATCTTAACTTCAGTGAAACTGCTCTGTGATTAAATTTATTCACATTTTAAAGTATGTGCTGAGTTAAGGCATTTACATGGCTGAGTTGGTTGTTGATGCATCAGAAAATATATACAAATGCAAAATTCTGATTTTGTCTTGGTGAAATAGTTTTATTAATTAATTTCTAAGCGATAAGAAATCAATTTAAATATCTCTGTCTTCTAAATTTACAACTGTTTTTTCCAAGTGAGTAGGACGGCAACACAGATAGAGAAGGGTCCAGTCTCCAAGGCATAAAGAATACCCTGTGCCCTGATGAATGCCCTTGGCAGCCCTCATGGTAGCTGTCCTGAAGCATCAATCACACCCTTGAATATGGAGAGCAGTTCAACTTACCCATCTGTGCAACTACTACAAGCCACCTCAGAAAGCAAAAATAGATTGAAGCCTCTCTTATGTTACTTTCATAATAAAGATACTAAAGCACCAAATAATAGCACAACAGAGCACAGGTGTGTTTGTTTCTTTCAAACAGAACTGAAGCAGATACGCTGTAATGGGTGATTCCTTCTTTCTAGTTCAAGCTACACTCCTATATTACTTGCTGCAACTGAAGTGCCCTACAAATAAAATAGTCGTATTTGGCCTAGGAGCATATATCTGGGGATGTATTTTAGCATTCTAGACTTATTTGCTGGAGACTTTAGTTTTTCTGGGTTCATATCCAGACTTGTAAAGCCAATTCTGTTTGATTATCCCCATTTTGCTATTAGTTCTGTTGTTCTGTTGACTTGCACCTTCATTTGGTGGACCTCTAAATTGAGAATCACTACTCTGAATTTGTTGTATTTTGTGTTGTCTGTCTACGTAAGGACTGCCTTAGGTTGTGTGACTGCAAAAAGTCAACATAATTCAGAAGTGGAGCTGAGACCCTGGCATGACTATTTCCATATAATGGTCCTGCCATATGTGTCTGAATCACTGTGTTTTTGCCTAACAAAAGGAAACTGAGAAGCAAGTCCACAAAGATGTTCTATGATTACTTTCTGGGCTGATAGTCCACCACTCTGGGATGCCTCTTCCAAAAAGCTAGGAGAAAAGAGAGATGACATGAGTGAGCTGGAGAAGCCAAGTAAACAGTCATCTTCCCCGTCCCTTCAAGCTACAGCAGGGGCGCAAATTAAACTTTTGAAGGAAGGAATCTGAAATGTAGCTGATGAGTCGACCTGTGTTTGCATTGTGGGGTTGTGATACTGGTCATGCATGGTGCCATCATAAGTACAGTCCCAGGAAGGGGAAGGAAAAAATACATAACTGCCAAATTTTAAGACTGCTCAGAGGTTTTTTTTAAATGGATGAGCCACAGTGAGGGACAGTGTGGGGGAATGCAGGGCTCCAAGTTGTATGGAGGCCTTGCTATTACAAGGTGCCTGTCTCAGGGAGTGCTGAGATGACTGATTTAATGGGGGAGAAGGATAGTGGTCAAAAGTAAAAGGTAGAATGTGACAAGTACGAGGGTTATGAACCAGTGAAAGAGGGCAAAACGTTTCAGGAAGAAAGGTAGTTCAGAGGGGGCCACATGGCATTAGCAGCTCAGGTCCCACGTGGTGCATGGCAGGAAAAGGGACTGGCCAGAACCAAGCTGCAGCATGGGGATACACAGCCCGTGGCATTGTGGGGCAGCACCATGCCCAGGGCAACTGGGCCACCTGAAATGTGTCATTCTCTAGGGTACAGTGCAAAGACACAAGCCCAGTGTCACGCATAAACAGCAGCTGAACTAGAACAAAATTGTCTGACCAGAAACTCGGTCACTTTCTTTAGCCAGTATATTAATGAGAAACTTCTATAGCTTTGTGTTATTTGCAGGTGAATGTGAATCTTCAGAATATTTAACAAAGTATTCTCATTATTTTTAAAAGGTATGGGGAAGGAGGGATGTTCATTTGGCATCTGTTACTCAAAAATAAATAATCCTTATATAGCAAACTTAAAAGCTGAAACAAAGACTTTTATCACCAAGAGCTGGAATGAAAAAGCCTGAGGATGAGATTTTCTTTGAAGGATTTGTCCTGCGGGGTTTTATGCAAAGGTGGAAGTTGCATGTTGCCAAGTGCTTCCAAATGACGTACATTGACATGGATTCCAGGGGATGAAAAATAAAAACCGGGGTGATTTGGGCAAGACCCTGTGTTTTGCCCAAAGCCCTTGCATTTCCCTTCCTGTTACCATGCACGCATATGGGTGATAGAGCAATCATTGTAACTCCTGCTGTAAAGATGCAGGCTTTCCACAGATGGCTTTTAATCAAAGGAAGAAGAGCCCTGGGCTCTGCCATCTCTCTTGGTAGAAATTTCCATGAAGTCCTTGCTTTTGCCATACCCAGTATGCAGCAACCAAGGGAGTTCTTGGTAAATAACTTTCTAACTTCTTGCTGCACCCTGCAACAAAATGCAGGCCCTCCTCATGGTGAAAAGTTGTGACAGAAAAATTAGGTTAGTCCTTTAATGTTGCACCCTAATTATGAATTTCCATATTTCTGCTGAGTATCTTAAACATTGAGAAAGGAATTCAGAACGACGCTTTTAAATCTTTATTGAGATTCAGGCAAGTATTTAGCATTCAAGGGCTAAATGAAGCAATTTGAGGTACCTTTTTCTATGATATGAATCAATATGGCCCTGTTTTCTTCAAGAGTGGTCCACTGTTTTGATAACCTGAATCTTTGGCTTGCTATTACTTACCATAAAGTGGCCAGGTTGTGTAATATTTTGGTTAATGTTTTACAGGAACTAGTCAATGACACTGGAATTTTATAGGCTTAAATTTTTCCTCTACAGCCCTTGAAAAACTCTTAATGATGCTGAATGATTTTAACATAATAGCTGTTGGTACTAAAAATGTGTCTGATGAATTATGCTAAGATTATACATTTGTTAATACAAATATGAAGTCACTCGAAATGAGGACTTTGTGCAAAGATCAGTTATACTTTGCTTATAAATCACTTACGACTGTGGAAACAATTAGCATAATTCCAACAAGGATGAATACAAAGTAGTAAAAAAAAAAAAGCTGAAAAGGGACAACTGAATTAAGAGATTCCTGGTTTGAAAGGAAACATTAAAAAAACCCTAAACCCTAAGCAAATGCAAAAGTAATATCTAGTTAATCAAGAATTATATTGATTTAGATAGATTTTTCTCTTGGCTTTGGGGAATGAAAGTGAGATACAAAGAATATGAGCCATGACTCACCACGTGCAGCCTCTGCTGGCAGCGCTGCTGCAGCTGGAATGGCCCTGGCCACCCATTCTCTTCTCTCCTGTGGCACACAGCATCCTGTGGTGTTTTATTTGCAAAATTGAGGTGTTAATGTGTCTGTGCAATTTCTTCATTATGAACACCACCTCGAGGTGAGGGATGAGCCGGTTGACTAAACTGAGCAAGCTCTGCTGTTCATAGAGCAGCAGATTCTGCTGCTGATTATGATTCTGTGAAGCACTGGAAGTTTTTCAGGAAGGATCTTGAATCCAGTCAGAAGAATTTATTCCTTAAATAAATTCCACTCAGGAGCGGAGGGACATGTGCTTCAGAAGGGGATAAATAAAAGGGGATAAATAAAAGGGGATAAATAAAAATGGGAACATTTGCTCCAAGCAGAGCGTCATTCTGTGTGCACCGTGTTGTGTGAACTGCACAAGGATGTCGCCAGGAGTTTGAATTTCCCGATCTGTGTTTGGAAACTGGTCTGAAAGCACTGACCTCCTCTGTCTGTCCTGGCATGTCAGTGTTGTACTCCTGCTCACTGGCTGCAGCAGCAGCCACTGACAAGAGCTGAGGGAATAAGACAGCTTGAACTGCTGTTCCATAGCATTTTGATTGCATGCTCCTGCTAAGTTTCAGTCTGCCACAGAACAGCTACGATGTAAATTACTACCCATTACACTTTGCATTGGGTTTTTGTATATGTAATAGGCATAAGGCTTTTGTAAAGGGAAAAAAAAATAGTTTTTAGATGAACATATCTACTGTGTTGAAAACCTGTTGAAAAGACTGCATTAAACATTTATCAAAAAGTCAGTAAAAATAGTCCTTATACATAGACATTTAATTTCATGTTCTAAAAATAATTTTTGAACTTACCCAGTATATATTGTGTCTTTGAATTTTAACAAACAGCCACTCCTTTATGTAAACATAAAATATGCCAATGTTTCTTTTAACTCCTCAGCCTTTTTTTCTCCAAATAAATTTATTAAATTCTGTGCACAAAATCATACTGCAGCCTGCTATTTAGCCTATGGTGCCTTAGAGTTACTCAAATATTTAACAAAATGGAGATAATGTAAATACTGCCAGAAGATCACTAAGGCCAAATATTTTCTCTATTCACTTTTTACTGCACTTGCTTTCTATTGCTATTTAAGCCTCTTTTATTCAGCTTTGTAACAGCTATAGCATTGTAGCCAATGTAAATGTTTACCTTCAATAAATCAGAATTTGTTCAACAAGCACTGGGCATTTGGGCACTATTTTGAGAACTCTGTTAATACAGCCATCTAAGAATTAAACTGCTTCTGAAGCAGTTCCTTGAATTTTGCTAATCTCAATGACATCTAAAAGTTATGCCATGCTTTTACACATGTTCTTGAAGTAAAATTTTTTTGCAGTTATCTTTTTAAAAACACTTAGATGAACAATAAAAACAGCTTTTCTTGCTGTGTTTATCTGACTGGGTTACCCAACTATCATAAAAGCATTATTTTGCATGTACAGTATCATAAAATGTGTAAGGATGTCTCAAGATGCTTTTTATAATTGCTTTTAAAGAAGTCCTCTGTTTTTCTGTATAGCTGTTTTTGTCATGAAAACACAGCAAATATATGACAAACCATGTCATACTTTAATGCGGCTGTGTTTAAAGTATAAATACACATCTGCAACTCATAAAATATGCAGACATTTGTGGGACTGGTTATTAATTCAGTGAGTGTACTGTTTTTTTCACTGCCTGTGAGGTCATTTTAATTATATGGGTGAATGTAGCTTGCAACTTTTCAAAGTTTTACCTTTTATTTGTTAAATTTATTGATTTGTGATTGCAGATTTTGGGTTGAAAGAGTCAAAGTGGTACTTAATATTATTTTGACTGCTGTGAAGTGTATTACACAAATATGACTATCAGAGAGACAAAAAGATACGTTACTGCTACTCTAAATGATTGATAATTTGCCTTCAATTTAAGTGTACAGGCTGGGGCTTGAATTCTCTAATGGAAGAGATATTCCAAATTTTGGGGATCTTAAATTTGGAAGCAGTGACTTCCAAACTCACAAAAGAAGAGCTGAATCAGTGGGGAAATCCCAGACCTCTGTAGAATTAGTACCCAAAGAGAGCAGGAGGGACAGAATTTGTATTTGCTTTGGCTTAATTTACTTCATTTCCAAGTGGCTACATCCCAAGTTCACTCAATGTGCACTAATATTAAGTTTTCTGTTGAGAATGTCTTTGGTATATTGTATTCACCTGTTGAACAGTGCCATGTGGGACCCAAGAGATTAGTAATCCAGACAGTAATTGACAGCAGTAAAAAAATTACTGCAATGGACAAGAGCTACTTTCAAATGCACACACTGCATTTTTAACAGGAGGAAGAGCAGAAAATCTTCTAAGAAAATACCACCATGGCAAAAAGTACATACTGTTTTCATTAAGTCACGTTTGCACATTTGACCAGCTTTTTTTGGAATTAGTGTGCAATGCAGATTGGAGCAAATAATTTTGCACAAGGGTCACAGACTTGGTCCCCTCTAAGAGGGATTTGTCCTCCTGAAATGTTGTGGAGCAACTTAAATAGAGCTGCATTGAATGAAGCCAGTAGTAGCTGAGGGCCACAACTTTGCTATGCCCCAGCTCTCAGCACAGTGCAAACACTTTAAGAGAAGAAAACTTAGGGAATGAAACAAAGGGCTCAGTGCCTTGCAAAAGCCTAGTGTCAAAACAGGTGAAACAGGAACAGGATTTGGAAAAAAAATTAAATTGGCATTTTTATTAGAAAACATTGTAGGTCCCTCAGATTGATTTTCTTAAATGTTGCAAATATTTTCCATTCACAGTTAAGGGAGAGAAGTGTAATTCAACACACAGAAACTGAAACCTCTGAACAGGGCATAAGACCCTTTTAGCATCAGCACTGTTTGTAGCAAACCCATGTGCAAGGCGTCAGCTATTGGATTCCAGCCAGTTCCAGAAAACTGGCATTTTTTTGCAAGATGCTGAAGCTGTGGGAATTATACTAGCAGCAGGAACAGTGACTGCAGAAGCAAGAGCAGCACAAGTCTCCAGGGATCGTGTCTGGAAAAAAATACAGGAACTCCTGGCTTATGGTTTGCTCAACAAAAGCCAGAGCTTATCATCAGCAAAGCAATTCTAATTTGTAACTTAGAAAGCTTTCCATTGTTTGGGAGAAATGAGAAGAAAAAAAAATAACTAGTTCTCTTCAACCTGCTGTCCTGTAGCTGGTAGTTCAGTCTAGTAGCATGTCTGGGGCAGTGTTCCACTGTACTTGCATGTAGCAGTTTACTTACAGCAGTAGTTAGCAACTTTCCTACAGATCTCAGGCAGAATGAGGAACGTCTCAGCTGACAGTTCCTTGGAGCTGGTCTTCTATTTCATATACGTATTCCAATGGAGTCTGTACAGGTAAAATATTCCAGAAAGGGAATAGGTGGCTGATACTTTCCTTGCTGGTTTTCAAGTATGATCAGACTGTTCTCCCCATGTGAGCTGCTAAACAAAAAATTTTGCTGACTGTTTAAAAAAAACCTTCATCTCTCCTGATCCTTCCATCTCTCCTAGTCAAATAGCTTGGAGTTCGGGTGTATTTCTGTTCAGAACCATCTACCAAGGTTAATTCAGTATGAAGAAGTTCAAAGATGAGAGGAGTCAGAGGCTAAACTGATTGAAATAGGTATAAGTGCAATTTGAGTGCATATAGATGAAAATATGTAAGTATATATTTAAAATTTTGCATATATTTATAGGAACATAAGTTGAAACAGAACTTTTGACTCAAAACTAAGGATCATGATATCACTGTTTATAACACTTCTGACAAATGCAATGTATTACAGACTGCTCTAATGTGATAGGTTTTGGTAGATCTGACTTACTGACTTTTCGTCAATGGCATAAGAGGGTTTTAAATTTTTGCCTATGGAGAATTCAGTCACGCCTCCTCTGTATGTGTTATCACATAGCTGGCATGTTGTGCTTCATGTGATATTCCATGTGTGTGAAACTGTATTATTCCACTCTGTCTTTTAATTATCTTACGCAAACTTTGGTTTCATGCTTGCCGTGCTAATCAGTAGGACACGAATACCAAAAATCTCAAGATCTTTTAGCACCCATCTCACTTCAGATTCCTTCAGATACTTTATGCTTTGAAGAACTTAGCATCTTTTTTTGAGCTGCATCTCTCAACAGTACCAATAACATTTGGTCCATTTTATGCCGTGATTACAAAGGTCTTTGGGAGGTTGCTAAACAACTTGATAAACCTGAGAGGTGCCACTTCTGTCTCTCTGAGTGTTGATTTATCCTTTTTATCAAGATATATTTTTTTTTAAGTTTCCAGTGGTCTCTTCCACCACCAAAAAGTTACAAAAAAATTAAGGACTTGTTGGGGAGATGATAATTTTGCTGTTTGTTATGTTGTTCAATGACTTCATTTTCTGTATATCTGTGCTAATGTGACCTGAATTTCTGATCCATTGCAAATCTCTTTCCTATTACTGCTCACAGAGCTAGCCTTTAGAAGAGCATCAGATATGAGCATTAAAATACAATACTGAGTATATTTCAGTTAAAATGCAGCAGTGTGAAGCCATGAATAGTAAAAAAAAAGTATTGAAATTATAGTCCCAATATGAAAAGCATGTGTACAAACTATTAACTTGTACATGAGAACAAAAATGTGTGGCCAAATAGGTATGCCAAAAAGGATGCTGTTAAAAGCTAAAGAGTTTTATAAACACAATTTCCTGTCATAATTTTCTTTCATCTAAGCGAATTTGGCAGTGTAAGTTCAAAATACTCCCTACCTGTAGTTCTGGCTCTGTCTTTAAACAGGGTTCAGATTGAATTGCTGGTCTTTCCTTCACAGATTCTTCTTTTCCTGTGTTGTTATGAGGAAAGTTTACTGGATTCTTAATTACTTTGAAGAGTGTTATTGATCTCCTAAATTAATCTGTTTGTACAATTTCCGTAGATTGGTTTGAAATGTTTTTTTCATCAATAAGCTACCATAGGCATTTGCTTCCTTTCCATGGAGATTTTTTATGTTTGTAAACCTCAAGTCTTGAGTTTTTTTACTTGAACAAATCATTTCTTAAGGGGATTGAAAGACTTGATGGTGTGTGTGCATGAGATTTATTATGAAAATTTTTACTTTTGTCTTTGTAAATTGTGTCTCAGTGGCCTGGGCAGCAGATGCTTTGGTGTAGTGCAACAATTTATGAATTGGTCCCAATGAGGACTGATTTTGATTTTGGCTTTTAGGGTATCATTGACCCATTGGATAAAGCTAAAAATTCTGACAATTCTGATCAAATTCTGTTGTCTGTAAATTATGTTACCTTGTGTAAACTGTTCCTTTACATTATCTGGTCTGTGAATCTCTATTCATATATATTCCTGCCAACTCTACTATGCATGAATGCAAAGAAAGAAACAAAGGTACAATAAAGACGTGGTTCATGGTCCCTGCTGATTGGAAATTGTGTGTGGGTTCATGTAGGGTAAAAATTGTACAAGTGGTCGCTCTAGCAGTTTTGTGAGCTGAACAGTTGTCTTTCATGCCCGGCAATGTTCCTGCGCCTGTTCGCTTTGCTTGTATAGGCACAGCCATCCTGGTTAGATTTGGTCTGTTTGTTTATCTAGATCAAGATCCTTGCTCTGAAGTGACAAAGGTATTCCTTGGTGGAAGATTACATTTCTTAGGGCACTGTTGTTCTTGCTTTTCACTTCATACAGTTTCCTGTGGCGAAAGCAGATGCAAAATGGATGAAGGATACTATTATTTTGATTTGTAGAATTATTCTTACATCATGAGTAAGTACAAGTGATTCCACAGCATTCAGGCCTCTACATACACTTCAGCATCCACGACAATTAACTTAAATTTTCTCTGACTAGATACTTATATACACATGCATATATCCTCTTTAATTTTGATATTTTGATTGCTAAGTAGGTCTTTAAATACAAGAAAGTGGGCACCATTGTTTTATGTACACAGAGATTGTCTAGACTTGCTGAGAAAGATGAGCAAGTAGAGCTCAGTTAGGAACAACGATTTATTTCAGTGCTCTGCTAAACAGAGACTACTGAATCCTGTGGGTGGTTTTATAAAAAAAAAGTGAGCAAATGTCTACTGGAAAGTTACTTCTCTGTGATCAGAACAGATTCAGAACCAAGCTTCTTGAGGTGCAAGGCATGTGGTGCAACATATTCTATCCCACCCAAAACAATTCTATCTAGCCCCAAAACAAGGATTTGATTAAATACTTGTACTTGGTCTTTTTTTTTCCCTCTTTTTTTTTTTTCCTCCCCACCAGAAACTTTCTCTGGGAAAATAACTATATCCAAAAACTTTTCTAACTGTAAAAGCCATTGCCAGTTAATCACAGCTATGGCAGTTTAAGGATGTGATTTCCACAAGTTAGTCCCTTAGATTTATGGTGCTCTCTATGATTTTTATTTTCTCCCCACATTATGAATGCCTCATTTCTCTTGAGGGTCATAAAAACTTGAAAGGTATAGTAGCAATATACAATGCAGACTTCCTTGCACCCTCTTGCTGGTCTGCATAAAACCTGAATTGAGGTACTCATTTCCTGCAGTGATTAATCAACATAATGTGATCACTTGATGAAAATCAGGCTATAGTAGGTAGGTATTTTGAAGAGGAATGTTGGGCTTGAGGTTTTTGTTTCACAGAGCCCTTTCAGCAGTGAGTGAAATTTATTCTCTCTCTTGTGGTTTGAGCTCATCTCTAATTTTGATTTTATTTCTTTAGATCAGGATGTTGGACCAACCACCTAAGGGCTACTTAACTGAGGAAGTAATTTTGCTTACAGGATTGTTTCGTCTCCATACTAGACCAAATTGCTGGAATGAAATGGCTTTCCAACGTGTTTTTTGGTCAGCAGAGTTTGCTTTCTGCAGGGTGCACCAGGCAGCATGCCTTAAAATTTGGCCATTCCTGCAAATCCCCTCTGAACTGAGCTATCTTCAGTTACACCTGAGCCATGAGGTCCTTCACCTTCTCCAGCTTGCCTGGATGCTTTTACTTGTCTCATGGAGGTTCAAACTGAACTATTTTTTTTAAATTCAGCTCTAGCAGCTTCAAAGGGTCACTTACAGTAGAACATGTATTCTTGCTCAAGAAACACTTAGTTCTGTGCTCACATTTTAAGCATTTGCATAAATGCTGTCTTGGAACTATACTCTGTTGTTGCCACAAAAAGTATCAGGGGGCTGGAAGACCTCTCCTATGAGGACAGGCCAAGAGAGCTGGGACTGTTCTGTCTGGAAAAGAGAAGGGTCTAGGGAGATCTTACTGCAGGTTTCCAGTACCTGTATGAGACTTAAAAGGAAGACAGGAAAAAGCTTTTTACCTGGGCCTGCTGTGATACGACAAGGAGTAATGGTTTTAAAATAAAAGAGGATTGATTCAGGCTAGATATAAGGAAGAAATTATTTTTTCCAATGAGGACATTGAAACACTGGAACAGGTTGCCCAGGGAGGTAGTGGATGCCCCATCCCTGGAAACATTCAAGGCTGAATGGGGCTCTGAGCAACCTGATCTAGTGGAGGATGTCCAGGCTGATTGCAGGGGTTTGAACTAGATGGTGTTTACAGATTCACTCTAACCCAAACCATTCTATGATTTTGTGGAGAACATTTACCAGAAAGTAATCACCTATTTCCTGGCCAATCTCTAAGGACTGGAAACCTGTCTCCTCTCTTTTCCTAGTACTGGCTAGATAGTATTGCCTCTGTCTCTTCTTATATACACTTACAGGAGTTCCACGTGAAAAGTGGCCATGCTACTGGGGCCCTGGCCCAGCATCAGAAGACCTGGCTTTTCTACCATCTGGGTTTGCTGTGTTACCAGAGAAGTCACCAAACACATGCTTTTGTTCAAATGATTCTTCTCCTGTGTAAAAGAGGTCAGCTGGTAGAAAAAATGAAACGAAATGTGTGAACTCCCTGATGGACTTACAGAGTGATACTTTTGAGATCTAACATCAGTGTTGCAGTAGCAAAAATGTAACAGCCTGATCTTTCAAACGCTTGTCAAACTCTCTGCTCACCTCAATATAATCAGATTTGGATTCTCATCAATGCAATGTGAGATGAATGCACTATACCCTTTCCTCAACAGTCCCATTAAATATGGATGGGCATGCTAAACTTAAGTCAGAGCCTGTCTTTTACACAGCAGTCCTGAGAGAGATCAGTCTCAAAAAGTGCAGAAATGCATACAGTGTGCCATGCCTAAGAGGAAATAGTGCTAAGACTCTGTAACTGTAAGGGTAGAAACTTCTTTCTGAACAGGAAAGAAAAAACCTTGTGTCGAAGATGTAGGAACAGATGGTAGTGATTTATCCTAAGTAGGATGTGGGATTTGGGTTCTTCCTTCTGTTTCAAGAACCTCTTTCCCATTATCCTCCTTATGGTGCAGGGCAGTAGTTCTCAATTCATAACCAATGGAAAACCAACACACAGCTCCAAAAGAAGATGAGGACAGTGGCATAAAACACATGTAATTGACACTAAAAAGAACTGAAAGCACAGAGAGTAAGTCTTTTACAATATACAAAGTGTTCTTCAGCTTATAAAACCAGCACAGTAAAAGCAAATATTTTCTGGATTATGTCATTGGTTGCATGGGCAGAGAGAGGGAAGCACTTCTTCAGCAACACTGACAGTGCACACATTTCCTGAGGAAATCTGTCTCAAGCACTATGCTGGGGACCTATTTCTTCAGCCCCTCACTGTGGATTCATCACTAAAAGTCCCAGCGAACACCAGCTGTCAGTAGAAGAGTCCAGGAGAGAGGGAGGTTAATCAGTGAAAGGTAAAACCATAATTTTATAGAATAAGATCTGCAGAAAAGTGAGTGTGTGGGCAATGTTTTGTACCAGAAATACCAGTGAGAGAGTGGATTCTGGGTAGTGTTTGGGAGGTAGAAAAATGTATGTGCCACTTTATATTCCCACTCATTTTCCACGTAAACAACAGGGGTATCTTTGTTGTTGTCCTTTTCTCCTAAAACTGACTCAAATTAATCATTCTCATAGGACTTTCTTTAGCCCTGCTTCTAAACTTTGTAAGTATCCTAAACTGAGAATACTGGCTTCTGGAATTCATATAGGAAACTGGATATCAAAACACTTCCCAAAGCCAGGAAAAAACAAGTCATGTCAGAGAAAGGGTGGTACAGTAGTGTCCCTCACAATCTGGTCTGCTCTTCCTGGTGGAGCAGATATGAAATATAATTTTCTCAATCTAAGTAAGCAAATCATAGAACTGAGTTTTCTACTACTGATAAACTATATTGGTCTTTCATAAAAGCCAATGCCTTCTTTGGCAATTATTAATAAGGAAAATGAGATGTGCTCTGTTTTTCCTAAGAGAATAGACATAATACACCTACCTTCTCTGCTCTTTTTTTGTAGAAATATTTGCCTGCAGCTGCCCAGCAAGTATTTAATCTCTGTAAAAGTACCATCTAGTTCATGTTTTCTGAATTTTATGTTAATATTGTCTTGAATAGGGATTTATACTGTCATGGGCAAAACAGACTCATCTTCAGGATATTAATTGAATTTATTATTAACAAAATCAGAGCAGGGTAATGAGAAACAAAATAAACCTTAAAAACACCTTCCCCCACCCCTCCATCCTTCCCAGCTCTACCTCCTCCCCCACAGCAGCTCAGGGAGACAAGGAACGGGGGTTATGGTCAGTTCATCACACATTGCTCCTGCCACTGCTCAGGGAGAGGAGTTGTTTCCCCTGCTCCAGCATGGGTCCCTCCCATGGGAGATAATTGTCCATGAACTTTAACATGAGTCCATCCCATAGGTAGCAGCTCTCCACAAATTGCTGCAACATGGGTCCCTCTTTCATGGGGTGCAGTCCTTCAAGGACAGGCTGCTCCAGTGTGGGTCCCCCACATGGTCACAGGTCCTGCCAGGAAACCTGCTCCAGCATGGGCTTCTCTCTCTGGGTCTGCAGGTCCCTGCCAGGAGCCTGCTCCAGCAGAGTTTTCCCATGGGCTCACAGCCTCCTCTCAGGCACCCCCTGCTCCGGTATGGGTTTCCTCTAGGGGCTGCAGGGGCACAGCTGCCTCACCTTGGGCTGCACCAGGAGCTGCATGGGAATCTCAGCTCTGGTTCTTGAAGCATCTCCTGCCCCTCCTTCTCCACTGACCTGGGTGTCTGCAGAGCTGTTCCTCTCTCATATTCTCATCCCTCTCATCTCTGGCCACAGTTAAAACTATGCAATAGCTTTTTTACCTTCTCTAAATACATTATCACAGAAGCATTACTACAATTCCTGATGTGCTTGGCCTTGGCCAGCATCGAGTCTGTCTTAGAATTGTCTGGGATTGGCTCTGTTGGACACAGAGTAAGCTTCTGGCAGCTTCTCGCAGAAACCATGCCTGTAGATCCCTCACTACCAAAACCTGGCCAGGCACACACAATACATCAATACATCTTCTTGACTGGAGTAGGATTAAATAATTTATCTCTGTGAATAGCTGAATATTTACTTTTTCGTCTGTGAAATGTGCAGTTCAAAAATATGTAATGTTTCTACATATTCCTTCAGCATGAGACTTGAGATATTTGATACTCTTGGAATATGATATGATTTTCTTTCCATGTTCTTTTGGTGTGAGAGTTAGGGTTGTCTTTTCGCTGAGATATCATCTAGAGTAGGACTGCAGAAATATACCAGTTAAGGTTCACAACATGGCCTATAACCTGCACATTTGTATTTTATATTATTTACACTTTAGAAGAATGATTACTTCATAAGATTAAAAAAAATTTTTTTTTACTTGGAAAGAACACTAGCAGTGGTCTTTAAAAAATAAAGATGTATATTGGCATACCAGCAACTGTTAAATGAATACACATTTGTATATATTAAATCCTGGCAAAGAAGAGCAAGATTTTTGCCACGGAAAGATTGGTCCTGATGTCAGCAGGAGAATTACACATGAGATGCATTTAGCAAACCTGACTTGCCAAAATATACTAACATCTCAGGAGGTAACTAAAAAGTTACAAAGTGATATACAAGACAGCCACTCCCAAGCACACTCTGGATGGTCCTATTGCTGTGTTTCCTCTGATTTATTGTTTTTTCTCTTCACAGGTACATAGATAAAATGATATATTTACAAAAGGATAGGAAACCTAGAGTGATAGCAAAAGTGGCTAAAACAAAGAGTAATCTTTAGCTGCTGGGAGCTGTTATCCAAGGCAAAAGGATAGATATACCTGTTCATTTTAAACATTTGCTTGTCTGGAGCTTTTGCAGAGACCACATATATCCTTCTTCATATTTCCAAGGACACTGATTTAGCCAGGTGTTCTTGTTGGATTGGTGGTAATAAAACTAAATTATTTCCAAACACAATGACTGTGGTATGTTAAATACTTTGTATAAATAGGTGAGGAAAATCCCTAACGTATATTTGTCTCTCACCTGTTTTAATTAGAAATGTCTCCTGCCTCCTAGGATGCCCTCACTGTGGCAATGCTTTGATTGACTGTAATGTCTTGTTCATGAATGGATATTTCTTCTACTTACATCTCATAGCTACAAATCTGTTGACTACATTAAAATTTGCTTACAGTACTTCTAAGGGAACTATTGTGTCTTTCAGAAAGAGCAACTGAGGCAGAAAGCAGAAAAATTTCCTCTGGTATGAAGGTTCCAGCATATATTCTGTTCCACAGAAAGACAGTACATCCAGGCAAAAAATGTGATTGGTGCAAAGGTGCAGGTAGCAGTAGGCTGGTAGAAGGGACACAAAAGGAACATGCAGTGGCCAATTTGTGATTCTGGGCATCTGCGTGTCAGACACAGTAATGTTCCATTTGTGGCAGAGATTTCTGTATGCTGGCACTGGATAATTAAATGACATAATTATGTAGCCTAGGGAAACTCCAGTGTGTTCTCCTCCCTCCAGACTGAGCAGCAAGGGAACTTCAGAGTTCTCTGCTGGGACATAGGCATTTTAGCCAGGGTTCCTTACCATTTATGAGAAGATATGATCCAGGTTCATGCAGCAGAACAGACTTCTCTGGCACATCACAGGAAATTAATGTCCTTCTCTAAAACAGGTATTTAAATAATCTTTGAAATGACAGTAAGGTCATCAGTTGTCATTTATTACTTCATTCCTAAATAAGGTATTGAATTCACAGAAATGTAAGGGGAAGTGTCCTTCCCTTCTTTCTTTCTGATAATGACTGAAAGAAACCATTTCCTCAGAAAAAGAGCCAAAATGTCAGGGTCTGCCTTGTGCAGTGGGTAGGTGATGCCACCCTGGGAGCTGGTTTAGCTGCTTAGAAGTTGTCTTCTGTGGGAGGGGCAATTAATGGCAGTGTATCACACTACTTGGAAGTCCTTGCAAAACACCTTTTCTGGTTATGCAGATAGAGTGAAATGGAAGTGAAAACATTTTATCTTGAAAATTGTGCTGAGAAGCAGCAGGACACCATAATGGAAGCCATGCAAACACAGGAAGAGGGCATTTCTTAGACTTGTTTTTCAGCTTAGCTTATACATCCAAAGGGCGTCCACCTGTTGGCAGCACAGCGAGCTCCATGCACTGCCTGGATATCCATATTCAGGGCTATACTGCCTCCAACTACTTCTCTAGCAAGAAAAATTCTGCAGTCTGTCCAGAGATCAAGGGTGACGTTTTCATAAGCATTTGATATGTAAGAACCTTAAATTCAATTTTAAACCCCTTTTTGCTTACAGTACTTCTGTAACCTTTTTACTTCTTCAGCATGTTGATTTCCAGTAGAACTGGACTTGTAAACTTATAATTTCTGGGCACAAACATGGACAGCTGCAGCCAGTTAGGTGCTGATGTACATCATGATATCTGATTTCTTATTGCCCCAGAAACAAGACTGACAGGAATATTTGGAAGAAAAAGCAATTTTATTGGGAAATGACAGTTAAATAAAGTCTAAGAATGCTTTCTGTATGCCCCATCCATCGAACTGTACAAGGCCAGGTTGGAGGGGCTTTGGGCGACCTGGTCTAGTGGAAGGTGTCCCTGCCCATGGCAATTCAATTCTATGATTCAATGTCTCTATGAATTGTCTTCTGTAAATTAATATTAAATAGAGACAAGCAGAAACACTGCCAATGCACAGTTGAGGAGGCTATGTTCCCAAATTTCTCTCTGCTGGGCAGTCAGCCAGCCCCCAGCAGTGTTAGGGATCTCTGCTTCCAGAGTACTGCTCTGTAGTAAAGAAATCCCAAGGATACTCAAGGATTCCTGGGACTGTCAGGACATTAGGAAAATAGGAACTGGGGAGGATCTCAGGATGCAGATGGTCAGTGTCCTAGAATTGTTCTACAGCACGTTGAGCCGCCCTTGAGAGTCATTGAAATGCTCACATCTAATGTTTTATTTCAGAGTTTTTTGTGTCAGATTTTCCACTCTGATAGCAGTTTTGTAATGCTTATATTTCACTCTAGGAAAGAAGACTTCTCAAAAAGCTTAGTGTTGTGTGCAAACTCGGGCTTTGAACCAGAAACTGTTCTTGAGTTTGGTAGGTGCCCTTAAAAATGTTGGACCAAATTTGACCATCTACAGTGCTGCTCAGAGCTTTGTGAGAAGGACATCCAAGCGCTGTAATAGGTCTGTTAGTGCCACTTGTATAGCCAATACTTATGTAATGTAAACTTGTGCCTCTGGTAATTCATACCTGATAAACATCACACTCAGTGTTTGTTTATTTTCTCTTCCTGCTCTGCTCAGGTCTTCTGAGGATCAATTATACCAGTCTTCATAAACCAGTTCATATACCATGTTTTCATGCCACCCAAAGTCACCTTCTCTTTCCTTTTTCTGCCCCAAATAGTAGTGTAAGTTAATATAATGTACCACCATGAAACTCTTTAGGGGGTAATCTGTGTTGCATTTATTTGTAAGCATATTTCTAGCCTACACAAAACACATTTCTTTTCCTACTACAAACCTCTTATTTTACAGATACTCTGAGTTTCTGGAAAAAAAAAGTCTCTGAGTTTACAGCTGTTTCTTCACTGCAGATTGTTTCAACACATATTAAAAGAAAAATGTCTCCAAGCTTAGTGTTTTGGGATCTGAGTCTCTGTTACCTCTTCCATAGCCATTCACGTGCTGTTTTGTATTCCACCTTCTCTCCTGTACCTGGTCTGCATGTGACAGCATGAAAAATACCTGGTATGGGTGAGAACTACTTTTTAAAAAATCAATTTGGAGTCATGGTTGTTGGAAAAATTTTTTCAGATGTATTGCCAAGAGAGGCCAATTCCATTTACAGTGTTGACTAAATTTGTTAAGAGATAAATTGCAGTGAGATAAAGCTGGTTTTGTAAATCGCCTTAGGAACAAAACTAGTAATTCTTGTAACAGCTTTTAAAGCCTGGCCCCTTTTCTTCCTCTAGACATGCTTACCACTATTTCCTGCATGGTTCGATTTTGAAATCTATGCTTATTTTTAAAGGCTTTTATAATATATGGTTCCTAACTCCGCATACTTCCATAACATCAGCTGCAACATGTTTGAAAGCAGTAATTGGACAAGTAATCCTTCCAGGGAAAAACAAATCATGTCTGGTTGTAATGGTCTAAATATCTCTTATTTCCCATTCTGTGTAGTGTTTGCAATACTTTGGAGGAAAGAGGGAAATAGAACTGCTAAAAAAACCCTGAAGAATCTGGCAGAGAAAGATCAAGAAAATTTTACCCCTAGATGAACAGGATACAAAATTAAAGTCAAATTTTTAGCAGATATAACCAATGGGAACGGGGTGAAGTTACCTGTAGTTTTCATCCAGAGAATATATGCTTTTCTAACAGACGTCTATAAGGCTTAAAAGACTTAGAAGGGGAAACATAATGAGTTGTGCTGTGCAGAAACTGAGATAAGATGGATATGTCTGTTTTTCACAGTATTAATTATATAAAACTCTTCATTAGCCTTTTACTCTTCTTGTCATCTAGTTAGACAAGTGGTAAAATTGCTATCTCACAAATTTACTACCACAGACATCTGCCTAGAAGTAATTGATAACTATTCAAATGTACAAGAACTTGCCCACGAGGGCCATTCCAAGTCCATTGACTATAAAACAGAATCTTAAGGGAGACTGCAAGTAGAGGAACACTAAAATTAATAAAAATATTCCCATATATATTCCCACAAAAGGCTAATTCCCATAGGTAACAAATTGCATAGAAGTAATTAATTTGTTTTTTGCAGGAGACTTTTCTCTTAATGAGACAAGGTTTTCCCCAAAGATGAATAAAGAGGTGAGAAAATAAGTCATTATTTGCAAATTATTTCCAACAAGAAAGAAACTGTGGGGTAATTGTGGATAGTCCTTTGAGAATATGAGGTCTGTATTCAGGGTAGTCCAGAAGACAAATTATATAATAGGAATTACTAGGAAGGAATTTCAGAGTGAAACCTGTGGTCTGTATACTCTTCAGATACTGAATTCTACATATTGCATAATATAAAAATATAATCATATATAATTATAATTAGGTATTACAGGAGGGCGGATATGTGGCTAGATGCTCCACACAAGAAACAGGCTTTGACTCTTCAGCTTGTGGAAAAAGTGTCCTTAAGGACAAAAGCTATGTAAAGTTGGCATCAAAGAGAAGGTGAACAGAAATGATTCATCATTATTATAAAACAAGCACCACAAGGCACACAGTAAAGTATACAAAATCAAACATAAAAAATTAGATGCTCTCCTCATGACTCACAGTGACATTATGAAATGCATTTCCACAGGATGTTGTAGAGGCTAAAAAAATAAATAGGATTAGATAAGTTAAGAGAGCGTGAATCCATCAAATGATATGATGATCCTACTTCAATCTTTAGTTCATCAAATCACTGTCATTATAGCTGGAAGCCAAGGGGGTAAATCAGGAAAGGATCACAAACCTCTTTTCTATATAGGTGCTACCAGGCATTGTTGTAGACAGACTACAGAGAAAAACATGGATTTGTATCAGGTCACATTTTTTCTTACCAAGTTATGCATCTGCTTTGAAATGCATCTAACTCTTTCTGGTGATACCAGTCTTTAAAATTATTTTCCTTTCATATTTGAGTCGTGGCAGGAAGAAATATTTTCAATACCCATTATATATTTAAGTTTTTCTGTTGAGTATAGAAAAGGAATCATTTCATAGCTGTGCTTGTAAATGTATTTATAAAGCTGTATTTTAATTGTTACATAGTTTTTGAATGAAATGTAGAGAAGGAAATCTGACAGGTAAATGAAGAAAGCAGGTAGTTGCTGCCTCAGTAAATTGATCTGGCCTTAGTAGAAATGCAAGATCCTGTGCACACTTTGAAAACAGTTAGATTATATGTTGGCTCAAAAATTAATTTGGTTTTAGATTGTAAAATAGAAAGAAAACAGATAGTGTATTTCAGAAAGAATAAGTTCCTGAAGTATCCTGTGGATATATGAGGTGTGCATCCATTAAGAACAAGCTTCCTGGCAACTGTATGAATGCAATTCCTATGCTCATGTTTTTTAAAATAATTTTTTTACAAGAAAATAACCATTCAATTTCCAGTTCCTGCCTTTTAATTCACCTTCCAGGTCTAATGTTGCTAATAGAAAGCAAGATCCTCACTGATTCCCATCCAGCTTTGATGTCTTCCTGCATCCTTTCATCTACTCTAATTCACTCCTTTGCCTTCATTTTATTTCTCTTCCCCTCTCTTCCCTGCTCAGTATTCTCCTCAATCTCAAAACAAAATATAACTTGATCAAATAAAGATATCATCGTGGTATGCCTAAGGAAGCTGTAACTATAGAAGTGTACACAAACCTAGGGGCTGCATATCTGATAAAGTTCCAGTCCTGCTCAGGCACACAGAGTCTGGTACTTGTTTTCAGCATTGTGTAAAAATAAAGCAGGCTTTGATATGCCTTATCAAAAAATTGTTTTGAAAGGGCAAGCTCACATGTCTTCTAAAGACACTAATCCCACATTCACATTAAATCATGAGATGAGAGAGGGAAATACAGACTGTAATTTAATATCAATTATATAGAGTATGTCTCAGTTGCACTTGAAGATAAGAATATAGATGGAGGAAGAACTTGAAAGTGATCAGGAAAGTGGTTCAGGATTTTAAGCCAATATTAGAGGAAGAGTGAAAATCCCTATTTTAAAAAAACAGAAAACATGAAACAGACATCCTTATAAATCGAAAAAAACCCTGGTTCTAAATCTCAGCATGAACATACACAAACCAGATCCCAGCAGACCAAAATGAAATGTCTAAACCAGCAGTGTGCTCCTGGGTTTTTGTAGTACATACACTGAGAGAATATGAAACAGCAGGGTGATTTCACAGCTCTGTCCAGTCAAAACAATGGAAAATATTGTGAATGCTCCTAAGCAGCCGTTGCTCAGCTACTGCCAAACACCTGTGACACATTACAAAAAAGACTAGACATTCTCTGTTAAAACATGGAAAATATTAATGATTAAGGTGGCAGAGTGCATTTGGTCTCTGTAGCCTCAGCTGAAGTGCCCCAAGCACTGCCTAAAGTTTTGCATGGCAGGAAGAACTGCAGTATGCTGGTAGCTGCCGAGTCCCTGCCTTTGCAGAAGGAGTTTAGTGATGACTGCTAAATTGTTTGTTCAGTAGCTAGCACAGTAAGATAGTTGTTGAGAGATGAAACAGTAGGAATAACAATAGCAATAACTATAAAATAATTATAATTGTAACTTACGTTTCAGAAATAGATCTTAAAGCCAGAAACACAAATATCTACAGTTAGTATCAAATAATGCCTATACTAGTGTCTTGGGGTGACTTTATGACAAGTATCCCCTATTGCTGCTCTATGCCCAGAAAATCAATCCTGTGCCTTTCTGTGCCTTTTAAACTGAACCTGAGAGGGGGAGAGGAAAAAATCAAGTGAACTTTTCAAAACAGTTGTTCAAGGACACAGATACACACTCCTCTGCATCCTGTTGCAGCAGCAAGAGTGGAGGAAGCACCCTGCTTGCTTTCCAGCCAGCTTTTGGCTCCTTTTCTTTGGAGGGAGACAGAGAGTTGAACTTTGTTTTCCTGGGACTTCACTTTTTCCCTTCTTCTCTTCTGGACTGCTTCAATATCAGAACACATTGGGAGAATTTTCCACCGAGGCCCTGGAGGTGGGCCCACACTGACCCAGCTCTGAGGAGGAGGAGAGAGACCACACCTACAGAAGGACTCTGAAATCTTCCCAGGTTCTCTCCACAGCGAGAGGTTTCATTATTCAGCATTATTATTCTTTTCCTGTGTGTTTGTTAAATAAATAGGTTTTGTCTCTTTGCTCCAAGGAAAATTTTTTTTTTCCCCCAAACCTGGTGGGGGAGGGATGGTTGTAACCTGCCTTCTATCAGAGGATATTTTCCTCCAAATTTGTCCAAACCTGCATAAGTAGTACAAACAGTATCACCTCTTCCCAATTCTCCTCAGAACACACTTCTGCCTTGTGGATTTTAAAAAATACTCACCAAAACACACAGTGACAGAATAACAAATATTTCTGAAAACTGAGAAAACAGAAATAAAGATCTCTAATATTAGAGTATGTGTCTTCCTTTGCTTTTCTAAGGGACAATCATGTAAAGGATTGGTGTAATGACAGCTATTGACTTCAGCTCACCTAAGGCAGACCCTGAATAGTGTCCAATAAACAGTCAAGTATTACACTACGAATTTCTTAGACCACTGGAATTCTAAAACAATAAGCTTTGTAGTTGGTGATGACTCCAGTAGTGATACTGGATTTGCCCATGAAGCCCCAAGCAGTTGCCCTAAGTACTACCATGACTGCTAGCACTTTAACTACATTATTGCTGCACAGTCTAAAATCCTGGAAATGCCTGTATCAGTCTCATTTCTATGTCTTTTCAAAACAGTTGAAGTTTCCTTAGAGAAAAGTAGATAATTCTAATCATAATCCCTGAAAAATCTCATGCTTTAGAAACAGTTTCAATTTATTTTTCCATGTTAGTACTGATTAGCTGCATTTGTATCTAAGCTACCTGTATATGTTTCAATTGTCAAAATAGTTTGCTTGTATAAAGACTGTAGCATTTCTTCTTTCTTTATATTTTTGTATTTCAATTTAGCTGGGACTCTTCAAGATCTTCTGGAAAGGACCAATGTATTATTTCTGGAGGAAAATTGACAGTAGAAACGAAATGCTGATAATAATGTCTCAGTGTTGACTGTATTCTGTAATGCTGTTTCCTGTGTGGACCTCAGCTGCAAATACTACAGATATTTTTCTTCCATGTGGCCCAGTAAATCCCCACGCATTATGCTGTTAGTCCCTTAGGGTTAGAAAAACCTCTTCATAAAACTAAACAACTCAACCCTGTGGGTTCTCCTGCCTTCTCTATTATTCCTATCTGAGAGTTTACATCTGTATATTTAATACACATCTAAGGCAAGCAAGAATAATTCTGCCAACATGAACAGCTGCTGGTATATTGTGATTCATTGTTATGATATGAGTCATTGTAAAATGTCCCATTTCTTCAGAAATCATCAAATTCTACCATCAAAGACAATATGATCTGCTTTTGTATTTGTATATACACTCTTTGATAAAGCATTACAAAACATCTTATCTCTGGCTGTGCTTGCTTACCTTTGCAGAGTAGTCCATGCTCTATAAATCAGGTTTCTCTTTCTTATGTTCTGTCAACACCACTCACACAGCAAATCTGGATGCTTCTGTAGTGACCTCCAGATCCTTATTTTCAGCTGCTTTGGTCCCACAGGCCAGTAATGGGTAAGTGCCACAAGCCAGTAGTGGTTATTTGGCACACGGATGTTATAATGGGCTGTTCTGAAGTCTGTAACTTCAGATACAGATAGATTCTGATAGAATTTTTATTTATTTATTTTTTTACAGATGCTTTTGTCACAATCGTTTTTTGTTAACACAAGCTCTCTTACTGTCTACCAACCCTGACACAATGTTCTGAGATGGTTTGATATTCCTGTTTAGATACAGTTTATTCTCTGTCTAATACTTTTTGTACTATCATTTCTGTAATACAGATCATCACATTTGGTCTCCTTTTTCTCCTGTCTTCTAAGAGATTTAGGGCTGTTTTGGCAGTAGTGATGTTTTGCCATTAACTTTGGGCAAGATGTACGTTATGTGCAGCTTGGAAAGCAACCTGTCTCTAATGCTGTCCATTTTGCATTTTAGATTTTCTCACTGGGGGAAACCTGCAGCTTTCTGGGGCCTATTTCACGATAAGAGAAATGTTACAAGGCAATATTCTAATTAACAGGTCTGGAAAATGTTGTATGAGCAAAGAAGGTTTTTAGCAGATGCAGGAGTCAAAGGCTTAAGTTCTCGGATGTTGAAGGCTGTGTGCATTGCTCTGTTGTACTTTCAAATCTGTACTTGGAACATATTAACTAGCATATTGGCTAATATACTAATATGATTTGCTGTACTTTTATGCCTAAAATCTCTAACTACAGCATTAGTAATCTTGCCTAAAGGATTCTGTACAAATTTCTGTCCTTTTAAATACTATTATAACAGCAGCATAAAATATCATGGAATGCTGGAATGGTTTGGGTTGGAAGGGACCTTATAAATCCATTAAAGATATAATTGTGAATAATTACACAAAACATTCATTTTGTAACATTTGCAATGGTTAAATTCAACTCTTTTAAGCATTTTACTAAAAATAGTAGACCCCTTGAAAAATTAATTCTGTTATCTCAGTCAATACCAGCTAATCTAACACTTACCAAGCATGTGCCTGTTGGTTTGAAAAAGGGGAAGCCAGTTTCACTATTCTGCTATGTGAGATGTTGCTTCTGTCATTTTCTTGAACACCCAGACATTTTGGAAGGTTGCACTGCTCTGAATGGTCACAAGATGGTGTTGAAGTGTGACAGAACTGGAACCTGACCAAAGTTGCAGTGAACTATTGCAGCCAGAAAACATCTACTACCCCATTGCATGGGGACTTAATCAAGGTTTCTGGATCACTAAAGCTGGCCCTGCAAACAGAAACTTTTCTGTCTGAAGCAAGTTAGGACTTGCTGGGTATGATCATGTTCACAGTGTGCCCTGTTTGGCATATCCCATGTTGGCAAGTCTTTGAGTAATAATATGTCACTCCTGACGGAAACTGGCAAAATCTAACTTTGTGGGCTACTTCAAATATTGATGATATTCACGCCATTTATTTGAGACCTCCTGTAACAAGCTCTGAGAATCTCTGCCTAGGGGATCTTTTTGGTTTGCTCATTTTCATAAACTTACCACTGAGATTTTGTGAGATTGATTCGTAGAAACTCAACACCACAGTTGTAGTGTGATAACAAATCCTGACATTACTCTGTGATATTTCAGATACTCAAGCTAGCAGTCACATATCTGTCATCCTATTAAAGAGTGTTTTCTACAATGCAAATGCATTGTCTAAAGTTATTTTGATGTCAGTATATCCCTTCATTGCTCACAGTCACAGAGAAGTTTTCATAGATTGAGCTCTGTTCTTGTCAAGAAAATCAATTTCTGTGATTATGCAATGTAATTCACTACAGTCAGAGAGACTTTAGTGAAGTTATTTAAGGCCCTGATGTGCCAGTAGATAAATATAAACTATTAAGTTCTGCGAACTGAAAATTGACCCAATTCCTTCCTGTTTTGCCATGAATTACCCTTCCCAAGTGAAACTGGTTGTGGAAACCATTGTTTTTGACAAGTAAATTCAGAAAAACGTGTTCATTTATTTTTCTTGTTTTTCTGGGTATTACATGTCTGTCATTAAAACTCTAGCCATTTAGTGTGAGGAAGGAGAAAAAAAGGAGTAGTTTAAGCTCTTTGCTAGATGTTACACCACTAGGACTGTGTCTTTTTCATCCTTATCACTTATAGTGCTGGTGACATTACATTTACAGCAGTTTTGAAGATGACATCCACCACTCCCAAATATTCCTCACTTCACAGTTGTGTCATCAGTAATTTTAAAAGTCACTCCCAAGGCTGCCAGTGACAAAAGTACTAACTGCGAGTCTCAGGAGGGATATAAGAGTATCTTCTGAAGAAAAAGATGGAACAAACCAGCCAAGAAATCAGGGCTTAAGACTCTCCTTCTTGCATAACATTGTACTTGGTCATGGAGTTGTTTGTTCATTTTGGAGCACGAAGGAAATGTTAACATGTTCCCATGGAGTAGAGAAACTGAATTATGGTTAGTGCCATCAAAACCAGAGGATTCTAAGAGCAAGGATGGAAAGATTTTCCTATAAATTGAGCAGTCATTTTAAGAGGCAGTTAAGAGTGAGACAGTGTGGTGCCATTTGATGCCTCTAGAGGCTGCATTTAAATCTTTTATTTCAGTTTTAATTGCATTATTTCATGCATAATTTGCCTCTAAGAGGCTAGGACATTTCTAGAATAAATACTAAAATTTAGATTGCTTTGTGACAGGAACAAAAAAATACTCCTATAGCTGGTTATTTATTTCTTTGTTTAGTACTTCACATAATACATCACTTTCCATCTGCATCTGCAGTATATTATAAAATAAAAGCTTCTTTTTTTTTTTTTTTTTTCAGAAAATGCCCTTAGTAGATGGTCCTATGTCATAAGAAACCTCCTTAAATAACAAAGATGTTGTCATCTGTCAGGTGCTCTGACTACTCACAACATTATTGATCAAGATAAAAGTGTAAGACAGTTACCAGAAAGTGGGAAACTGAATCAGAGGATGGGGGGAAAGGGAAAATTAATTTAAAATTATTAAACTGAATCACTGGGATGCTGCCATAACATATCAGTCCAGGGAACTGTGACCTATTCAAGGTTATTCCTAGTGTCGGCTATGAAAATAGCAGAACTGATTAATGACACCCAGGTGCTGTCCTGTAGTCTGGATTAGGTCTGAGGAGTAGTATTTTCAGATACCTTTTTAAAAGTAATTCATCAATCTACGTGCCAACTTGTTATTCTGCTCTGCTATAATTTTAACATAAATTGGGCCAGATTTTCAGTTTTACTCCTCTTCATCCCAGCAGGTGGAACAAAACCCCTGCCTGTAATTCCTGTCTCTCTGCCTCAGCATGGGAGAAAAGCCTGAAGACTGAGGCTGTGCAGAGCCAAGCACACAGACCACACAATTCTGTGGCAATCACAGAATTGTTTAATTTTTTGCTACAATAAAATCTAAGTTGTTTATAGAATTTTCTCTTCTTGTCTTTTGCATTTGGATCTATTCTGCCTTTTCAGAAGAAAGTTCTTTTCCCTGAAGGAAGTTCTTTCTTAGGGTCTGTCATAAGCTCTATACCTCCTGAGGACATCCAGGAAATCATCTAATTCAAGAATTCCTCTTCTGGTAATGAGTAATCAGATTAATTTTTAGGTTAGTGTGATTCCTGAGGCAGTTTTTTGGGGATGGGGTGGTTATATAAGGTCATTTAATGTGAGTGGCTTATTAATAGCTTAAGTAATTAATTACCTACTTTCTTCCATCAGGGTAAAAAGATAAGAACCTCTATAGAATAATTTAGCCCACCCTAAGCTACGAACATTTAAGGGAATGAGTCAGCATCTGGAGATGCTGTTTCCAGGTAGGCATCACGCTGAATTCCAGGTGGGAGTTGGATGCTCAGCTAAATAAACAAGAAGGTAAAGCTTTCAACTGTATCTAGGCACCTTAATAGCATAAATAAAAACAATTAAAATAAAATTAAAAGCAATTCAAAGGAAGTTGGGATCCAAGTCTGACTTTCCTCCCTTGAACCCAGTGTGTACCTTGGTGTGCCTAGAGGGTTTTTAAGTTCTGCCTTTGACTTTGCACGTTTTATCTTACAGTTTATTTTTAGAAGTGAGCTGGACAATTTGACCTAAATTTTAACACATTTGAGCATCTTTCTACTGAAGGCATGACAGAGAATTAGTAGCATTTTCTAAACCCCCAGCTGGGTTCAAGTAGCTTCATGGATGTCTTAAATCCAGGGTATAGTGTTTCTGCTTAGCTAGTTCTAGGTCTCCAGCCAGTGGAGGACACTTGGATCAGGGACAGTCCAGAATCAGCTCCTTTGGGTCATAGAATTATAGAAACATTAAGGCTGAAAAAGACCTCCAAGATCAACAAATCCAACCTTTGTCTGATCATCACCTTGTCAACTGAAACACAGCACTTAGTGCCACGTGTACTCTTTTCTCAAATGTACCCAGGGATGGTGACTCCACCACTTCCATGGGCAGTCCATTCCAATGCTGTACAAGACTTTCAGTGAAGAAAATCTTCCCGAAGACCAAGCTGAACCTCCCCTGTTGTAGCTTGAGGTCATGTCCTCTTGTCTTGTCGCTGGTTGCCTGGGAGAAGAGGCCAACCCCCACCTGGCTGCAGCCTCCTTTTGGGCATTTGTAGAGAGTGATAAGGTCATCCCTGAGCCTCCTTTTCTCCAGGATAAACACCCCCAGCTCTCTCAGCTGCTCCTCATTTGACTTAATCTCTAAGCACCAAGGCCTAGGGACCCCCTACGTCACTGTATCCTCTGGCTCTTTGAGCCATAGGTGTCAGTAGTTTTTATGCAGACTGGAATAAACATTTTTGTTGTTGTCCATTGTGGTGTTGTCCATTGTTGGGTTGGATTTTTTTAATTACAAGTTGGAAGTTAATTTGGAATTTCCTCATGATAAAGTTTGAAATTACCATAAATCCTTTAGTATGAATGTATAGCTGGCCTGAGAAATACTTTTTGGTTCGGAAGGGGCAGGGAAGGAAGCATTCAGAGAAAGGGGAATAGCTGTATCGGTTTCTAAGAGCAGTCTTTCTGGAGGCGGTCTGGGCTGCAGCGGCGCTGCCTCCCTTGCCGCAGCACACGGTAGATGTCAGGCTCGCACCGCCGTGCAGCAGCAGCAGCAGCAGCAGCAGCGGCAGCAGCGGCAACAGCGTGTGCCGGATGCGCTGCTGAGCCGGGGATGGCCACCAGCAGGCTGGTACTCGCTTGTACGGCAGCTCTGTCCGCCTGAAGGTAAGGTAATCTCTGGGGGAAAAGACAGCTGAGATGATTTGTTGTTTACTCTATAATCTTCTTTCCACGTTCACTCACTTTTTCCCTTCATTGATTCACATGTTATACTTATGCTTTACAATGCAGCAACAGCTCACTGGCACCTCTTTTTAATAAAAAGAACCTGTTTTTACAAGGGATGTCCCATACACAGTGAGTGAAAAAAGTGCAGACACATGCCCTGATTTAATTTTTTTTTCCAAATATAGTAAATCAGTGTAACACACCTCTCATCTCACTTTCTATCGGCAGAAAACCCCCCTTCCTCAAAATTCCTTTTTCTGAGTCATAGACTATCAACCTCCCTCATTCTCTTGACTGTCCTACACCTTCTCAAACTGGAATAGCAAAAGTTTGGGACGATCCTGTAGAATACTCTTAACTGTGTCCAGCTCTAGCCACACAGACCTCAATAAATCTATTTGCATAGGGACAATTAAGTATATACATATGTGCTTTGCTTGTTCATGAGTCTAGCATGATTTCAGTGATCAGACTGGACCCATGAATATATCTGTTTGAGAAAGCCTATTTTAAAATCAGCCAACAGATAACACTGCAGATATAAGGAAAGAAATTATATATTGAGTGGAGCTAAATGTTGAAAACTAGGATGCCTTAAAGGATTTAAGCCAGCACTCTGTAAAAATGCCCTATATATTATGCCAGGCAGTGTACAAATGCATTTATTTTGGTGAATATTTACTATTATGCATATTTCCGAGTTAAACAGCCATGTTAGAAGAAAACCTGCATATACATATTTTGTTTATGAAATAGCAAGGCCTTTCAAAGTTTATTTCAATTTTTCATGTTACTTTCAGAACTAATAAAGTAAAACAGATTCTATACTTGACCAGGGCTTAAATAAGATTTTAATATTTTAAAATACTGCATTTTAAATTAACTTTGACTTCCCCTTGTCTTTGTGCTCATTTGGTGAAGCTCACACTGTCATGACAGTGGTTTACAATAATAGATAAAGTGCTGTAGATAGAAATGAGGTTGATACATTTTACATGAAAGCCCTAAAGCAACTGGGTTTTTAAATCAACTATCTAACTGGGATTGCTTTCACTTTCCTTTTTAGCACCTCATTAGGCTTACTGCAATTTTCCTGCAGTACTAAACTGCTGCCCCAGTCACAGTTCATTTTCCTCCTCTAATGTCCAATTACTCTGTTTACTGAAAATTATCATATTTTAATTTCACAATAATTTAATTAAAATGTTTCATTCTAGAATATAAATCAGCAACACAGAGCAGCACCATTCTGTATTCTTCTGTTACAGCTCCATAGCATCCTGGGAAACAGCACAGCTGTCACAGCTTGCGGGGAACACCAGGAGACTTTATGCCATCCCCTTCTTGTTTTTAAGTGTCACTGAGTGCCCTACATAATTTTTAGGTTTCTAATGTCCCAGCAGCACCTCTGCAATGTGCCCGGAAATCCTGGATGAACATCCAGTTTCTTCTCACTGACACTTCTTTTGTTCTGGGCTTCCTTTAGGCTTAGAATTGCAGTGTCTCTCTTGGGCACAGCCCCTCAGTGTGCCTCTTCCTACCTGTCTTCCCCAGCTCCAAACACCAAGGCAAAAGGAGTTTTAGCAATCTTCAGTACAAATGCCAGGGTTTTGCAAGCACCTACTAGCACACTGAGAAATTATTCAACAGTTGAGAGCTACCTTACAAAAAGTGGAAGTTCTTGTGTCAAGATTTCAGCACAGTAATATTTGTGGAACGAGGACAACCACCACATTTTTTTCTTCCTCAAGAAGGAATATAATTATTTCTGTTTGGAACACTTTTCCTTGGCATTAAAATGGTTCTTTTTGACCCCTGTCTCTTGGGAAAAACAACTATTTAAAAACTGGGATGAGCTACCAAGCCAAGGCCAGGGCTTACACACCCTGGCTGATAATGATGTAGAGCGTGTGGTCAGTTCACAGACTTGTTTTGTAGACACAAAATGAACAGCTTACATTTGTAAGGCCTCTGAAGCAAATCTAAAATGCAAGTTTCTGAAAAAGGAATTAGGAAAAGCTCAATGCCAGAGTATTTCAGTGAATAATTTTTTAATAAGAAAAAAGAAAAAGTGAACTCGAAAGTTGACTCCCTCATAGGAATCTCCACCCACGAAGAGCTTCAGTACTTGAATGTACAAGGTCCTGAGGAACCTCATTGCACTTTCAAGTTACCCCAGCCTCAGTCAAGACATGAACTATCACATCTAGACATCCCTTTCAAATTATACTTGTATTATGATTCTGTGAATGGGGTAGAATGTTTTATATTTCATAATACCACTAGGCCTGACCAGGTTGTGTTCTGATTTTTTTCCTTTTATTTTCTTCACTAAGATAATTGTCTTCCTTTTCCCATCTTTTTGAATTAAATATTGGACATAAATCCACCCCCCTTCACAACAGATATACTTTGATTTGTGAATTTGCCCTTGTTCATTTAAAATATGGAATTTTCCTTGGTCAAAAGGACATTGTTCTGCAGGACAGTATTCTTGGCTTTATAGACCCTAACTTTGGTTTGGTAGACTCACCCTCAGGCTGCTAAGACAGCTAACTCAGGACTGAGATACACTTGGGCTACTGCCAAACATCCCAAGAAACAATCTGCATAGTAAGAAGTATTTTTCTCAGAAGTGAGAAAATCCTTTGAAATCTGATCAATTCTATTTCTTGTTGGAATCCAATCAAGTTTTTTTCCATCAAATGTGGCTGGCATGTAGAGGCCAGTAAGAATGAACCGATTTACTGGCAGCAATCCATTAGGGAGGAAAATGCCCCTGTTGCCAGGTGCTCCCGGTAATCATGACACAGTGTGATAAGATAGAGCAAGATTCACTCAGGAAGGGAAAGTCTTCCCATGTGGCACAAACATCAGATCTCCTCAGTGCAGCTATGAAACCAAGGTTAACTAGGGAAAAATGATAGTTTGTGGGAGGTTGTAACTATGGAAAAATGGGGTAGAAAGCAGTTTCTGAATCTGTGGTCTTCTTACATGCACTTTATACCTATATATGGCTTTATATATTCTTGCCTGATATGTACTTATTTATTAAGTATACTTACTAGTTCTTGTCAAAAGTAGGTGAGATATTCACAAAAGAATGTGAGAGCATTAGTGTATCAGAATCTCAATGCTTTTGTCCAACATATTTATAAAATTGGTTTTTTATAATATGAGTAGGTGTTCTTTGACAGTGGCAGTAACTTAAGCTATAATCAGAGTAACTCTGCTGGTTCTTAATCACAGTAACAATGAGTAGGGGTAAGAACTAAAGTGCTGTATCCGAAGTTCATTTCTGTACAGGATGTAAATACATAGAAAATATAACTTTTCAATCCATTAATGCCTTTGAAGAAAGAAATCCATTCTTTCTTATAAGTAGGGACTTTTTCTTTTTTAGAAAAAAACCTTCTATTTTATAAAATCAGATTACTTCATCTATTTATACTATATATTTATTCATAATCCAGACTGGATGTTTCTGAGGGGAATGCATGTTCTTTTTTACATAGGTTATTTTTTTGCATTTATTAAATTCAGGTTGTGTAGAATACTTTTCATGAGAGATGAAATTTTGATGATTTTTGTCCTCTTTTCCCTTCTTTTTAGTCTAGGTGGCCATGATGGAAACAAATCCATAAGAATAGGTAGATGATGAATAGAACTGCTCAGTTGATTGTCCAAGGCAGTGGTCAAAATCCAGAGTACCAAATCAGCACACTGCGGTGATGATTAACACGCTATAAAAATGTTGACTGATGAGCACCTTCTATTCTTAGGTTCCAACACAACATGACATTTCCTTAAACCGGGGTAATTGGAATACGAGACTGTAGAGTGAGCTTGACATGTGGGGGAAGGAACATGCCGGAAAGAACAGAAAAGAAAGGAGTAACACGGAGCGTTGTGATTAGGTGCATGAGAACTATAGTGCATGATACAGGTAGCGGTTATTTTCGGGTACCCAGAATTGAAGTTAACCGAATGCAATCTGAACCCTAGTAGCTGCTAAAACTTCCAGTTGCATATGTAAGAGAAGATCTCTATATGAAATACAGGGTCTGTATTCCTCTCTAGTAAAACATTTTAAGTCCCCCAAGTACCCAAGCTCACAAAAGACATGATTTCACAACCAATTTTTCAAAGGATTTTGAAGTTCCACAGTACCAAGCAGTCCAGCTTTAGCCTTGAATTGCACATTAGCAGTCCCAAGTGTACAAGACTGGCAGCTGGTTCCCTTTTGGAAGGTAAAACCTGCACCTTGTTACCATTTCAATTGACTTGCTATGTTTGTTTGGCCACCGAAATCACCTCAGGAAACAATTACAGCTCTGGAAAAAATATCATGATTTGCATTATGTGTTCGGTTATTTTCAGGTTAAATAAAATTATTAGTAAGTGGGCAGAATTACAGGGACACCATGACTATGATATTGGTAATAAGGCAGAGACTAAAGAGAAATCTCTTTGGTAAGCTACATACAAACCTGTCAGGAGCTAGAACTTTCCAGTGCTACTGAGCTGGCAATCTCAGTCATGTCTGTAAGCATGTTGCTGCATCTTGAATTGACATTAAATTAAATAATATCCCCCATGCAATATGGCTGAGGTAGTTATTCATAACACAGAAGTTATTGCTTTAATTTTTAATGGAGTCTCTCCAGCACTCTGGGCTTTTCTCTTCCTTTTGGCACATAAGCCAAGCCTAAAAAGCAAAACTGTTTTGATTAACCAGCATGTGTATTTCCTTTCATGTTGTTTTGCCAAAGAGGTACATGAGGAGAAACCAAGCAACTTACACAAGAGCTGTTGCAAAGAGAAAGATCTGTATTCTTTAGCTTTTGAGAGTGAGCAAGGGCTTCCTCAAACACACAAGTAACAGAAGGAATGCTATGAAATGTATGGGCTGCTACTGAAAGGAGCAGAGGTTGCAGAGAAGACAGTTACTGAACACCTATTTTGCGTCAGTCCTCACTGATGTGGCTCAGGAGACCAGGGAGAAAGGTAGACCACACAAAAGGATTGCATTTATTGTAATATTTCTATTAAATTTTAACTCTGAAATCTCTCTCAAGGTAATTGTGTGGGATTGCTTTCTTCCGCTGGTTTACTTTCAAACCAGCATAATTACTGTTCCATCAGGCTGTTCCATCTGTTCCTTTGGGTCAAGATACCATTCCTCTTGCAGTTAAGTAGTTTTTCTAATTGTATCTGATGACTTATGTTTTAACTTTTATATTTTTCAGATCCTGTACTGCTCAGTATGTAACTCTGAAACTTCATATGTATAGCCTGTTAGCTGCTGTTCTCTCATTGTGGTTAGACATAACAAACCCTCTCTAAGTTTGCACTTCAAGGACACCTTGTTGTCCCAGGCCCCAAAATATGTAAATTAAAGCTTTTGAACGGGGAGAAACTTGGGGTAATTACTTCATTGCCTGAGACTGTATCTGGGGAATTAACCCTGATATGCAAATGGACCAAACTTATAGAAGTATGAAAAACTCGTGACCCAGGGTCCATCTTGGGCGTAGCCTCTTGACTGCCCAGGGTGTACCTTTGAAGGCCCTTCAAATAAATGCCTGCTCTTATTCTCTTAATCTTGTCTAGCTTCTGTTTTCAGGTAGTCACTTCAAGGCATTGTATCCTGTAACCTTTAATTATTTATGCAAAATGAAGCTATACCATCTAATATTCCTAAAAGATGGGTTGAGAGCAGTCCATGTACAACCTTTTTGTGTGTCAAAGGAGGCTATTTAGTTTTTTAACTTCTGAAGCGTGAATCAGTCTTTAAGTCACAGATTTTAGACTATGTAATTGTGTTCTGGGCACACCGCTGCAGCTATTAAGCTCAAGAGGCAGATACACACATGAAAGTCATACATTACAAAAGCAAGTATGTCTCCTCTAAAACTCCAATCCAGGAGAAATTTGTTTCCAGGCCTTTGCTAGGCAAAATTTCTCCTGCTATACTTCGATTTATGTTTAAAAATTCCACAGAAAGCATTTTAAATTATGGTACAGAGAAGGCAAGATTAGAAGCATTTCACAAATCCCTTACCATTTGGAGAGAAACGGTATTTTCTGAGCCAAGATGGCTCTCAAGAAGTAAAAAATTATATTTCAGTACTTGACTTCCTTTCTGTGAAGTATAATCCAAGCACACACACTTAGGTACAATAATCTGCAATGTAATGTATTGTTTTGTTTAGCAGCAAATAAAATGTGACCTCTTCACTTTAATGAAGAGACATCTGGAAAACTTCCCATAAATGCATCTTTTCTTGTAGACAAATGTAAGGAGAACACAGTACCTAGCTAATCAAGAACCTTAAGCAATAATTCAAAGCCCCTGGCTTTTAAATCATTACTACTGCTCTTCTATGACATAAAAAGAAAATGCTGCCAACATCACTCCTTAGCAGATAATAAAAAAGTGTTAGCAGTGGAAAATTTTGGACACAGTGGATATAACTAATGTCTCCTAAGCAGGTGCCTATCCCACTTGTGAAAATTGCTCCTAGTGGGAGGTTTGGAGATGCTGCTGCTTTGAACAGCCTCAAGAATGTTGTAATTGGATGACCCAAAACCTAGACCCAAATATCCTAACTGAGGTTCCTCATGGTTCATATCCAGATAAGAATCTTTTGTTGAGATTTAGAGCATGGTCCTCAAAAAATACAAAGGAAAGGAACCCTCCCAAAACAAAACAAAAATTGTTCAGAGTTCTCCACAGTCTGTTGTGATAGGAGAAGTTTCAATGTTTGGATTAATTTCTCACTCTACCCAAGTTGCTTTTTTGCCTTCTTCACATTTATTAAAATGGAGCATGACAAATTGTCAACTGTTTGAGAGGTGTTGTGGCTTAACCCCAGCCAGCAACCAAGGCCCATGAAGCTGCTTGCTCATTGCCCCACCAGTGGGATGGGGGAGAAAATCAGAGGGGTAAAAGCTGGAAAACTCATGGGTACAGCTAAAGACAGTTTAATAGAGCAGGCAAAAGCAGCACACACAAGGAAAGCAAAGCAAGGAATTGATTCACCACTTCCCATGGTTGAGCAGGTATTCAGCCATCTCCAGGAGAGCAGGGCCCCATCACACGTAACGTGGGAAGAAAAACTCTGACACTCCAAATGTCACCCCCTTTCTCTTTCTTCCCTCTATTTCATATACTGAACATGATGTCACATATTCTGGAACATCCCTCTGGTCAGTTGGGGTCACCTGTCCCAGCTGTGTCTCCTCCCAACCTCCCGTGCACCCCCAGCCCCCTCACCAGTGAGGCAGTATGAGAAGCAGAAGAGGCCTTGGCTCTGTGTGAGCCCTGCTCAGCAATAGCAAAAATAACTCTGTACTATCAACCCTGTGTTCAGCACAAATCCAAAACACAGGCCCACAGCAGCCACTGGGAAGGAAACTAATTCCACCCTGGCTGAAACCAGCACAACAAGTAGTCATCTCATTGCAGATGGCCCATTGGTGCTTCAAAAGCTGAAACTCAACCACCTCTTTTATCATCTGTAGCATGCAAGAATATTATGAAAGAGAAAAACTTTGAAAGGGAAAACTATGAAAGAGAAAAAGTACCAAAAAGGTGGAAGATGCCAATTTTGATGAGAAATGTAGAAAGTGTCTGTTCCTAATGAAAAATCTGCAGCTTTTAAAAGAGAATAACTATAGGCATTTTATTATGACAAATGTATATTATATATGAGTTGCTGGTTTTTATGAATTATACAGTCTAGTGTTTGCAAACCATTCTAAGAATAATATGATTTAGCAAGTTGTAGGATTTTAGACAGACATAATTACTATTCTATTAGTGTTGGTGTACTTCTTCTTTTACCTCACAAAAAGATGGAGAAAGAATTGGGGCAGGAATTGGATCAGGTCTGCCAAGCTCTCATGCAGGCAAGTTATGTGTGGCTCAGAATTAAGATTCTGTTCAGGGGGAAGCAGACAAGAGAACAAATTTCAGCTGATCCCAGTGGCCAGACAAGGTGGATCAAAGATGGAGGGATTGGACAGTACAACCAGAGATTTGATATACAGGTTGGGGACTGTCAGACTGTCACCATGCATCAAGCGAAAGAAAAACATGGTTTTGCTTCCAGCCAGACCCTGGCACTCTCCCTGGCTTAATTCCAGGTTCTCATGTACTCTGCCTTCAGTAGAGGCACAGGTTTAATTTTCTCCCCACAATCCCTGCAGGCTGCTTGTTTCCCTAGTCTCCCCTCAGCTGACCAGGGCTGTGCTGCCAGGGCTCAGTTGCCTGTTTCCTCATCTGGCTCCTTTTTAACCTTGGGAAAGTCACAAGGGAAAGTGATCCTGATCCTCAGGTTTAGGAGGCTAATTCTCACTCTCTCTGTTTCTTTACATGTCCTGAAGTCTGTCAGCCTTGTCAATACAGACCAGCTTGGTCTCATGCCAAAGCCAGGAACACTAGGTGCCTTGTAATGAGCCTCACACATGCCAAGCGGATGGGTGGAGGATCAAAGTGAAGTGCTGATGTCAGGGGCGTTTTATGTCTGGCTCAAAGGCTTCAGCACTCAACTCTGGGATGGTCACAAGCTAAAATACTAACCCACACATTATTTATTCTGCAATTTCTCAGAACACCACTTTGAGTGAGAAAATCCCTTTAGTACTTCAAAAGGAAGAAAATAAATGTTAAAGAAGATGTCCTCAGGATTCTCATTGGTGAGACAGATTCTTAAAAGAAGGTAACTAGAATTCAATTATGTTTTAATGGTGGCTGTTTGTCTGGAGAAGATAATGTTGATGCTGTCTATATGAAGTCTTAAGACATGAGGGAGACTGAGTTGGTTCTTAGGCTGAATTAGAATGCAGACGTCTAGGAAAGCAGAAAGAAAGCACTATAACTGTTTACATTTCTATTAATGGTGGAAATGGTGTCAGGGTTGTCTGTTCTTCCAGATATTCTGGAGGTTGCCCAAGGCACATCACTTCCAAACAGAGCTTATTAACTATTTACCACTCACAGCTAAACTTGGCTTGATCCTGTGGTCAAATTTTTACAATAATCTTCTGTTTGTATTCATAAAAACCTTTTATCTGGGATATATATGGTACTTCACAGTCTTTGAATATTTTAACATGTTGCTGCTAAAGATGTTGCTTGGTCTCAGTGTTCTCCATAGTCCAAACTGTGTTTGGGGACTGTGATTCCAGAGGGCTGCCTTCTTGTGTTGGTGCTTTTTTATGTCCTGCATAGACTTTGACTTGAATTGATACTGTACAAGAGTACTGGAAAGTTTTACACTCAGATATAAACATGTTGCAGCCCTTTCAGTTACTTTCTTCAATGATTCAATTATAATTTACCTTGAAATGCACATTTAGTGACTTGACCCAAAGGAACAGCTCTTTTCCTTCCAGGAAAATGGTTGCTAGGAAATACAACATACGGAATCAATTTGTATTAGTTGGCATAGTTACTAAGAAGAAATTGTGAGGTTTATTTTACACCATGGCCACTCTGCACTAAACAGCTTTAACAGGCACTCTTAACGGTTACCCCACATATAAGGCTGATGAATACAAAACTGTATTTAGGCATAGTTTTTTACACTTCGTGGGAGTTTCACTATGCCTGCCGTTTTTATGTACTTCTTGTGAGGGAAGGACTTACCTGGCCTTAAAGCAGCTCTCTGCAAATGTTGGAGTGCTGTGAAATGCAGAACAAGATGAAAAACCTCCTGTGGGGAAACACTAGGACAGTCAGAGTGTCCCGTGCAATTTTAGCTACTGGTCTGTCTGTAATTGGGACCAAAACACAGACATTACTTACTCACTCAGCAGTGATGCTGGCAGCTCTCTCCTGTCTTCCTCCCTAGAGACAAATTTGCAGTTATTGAATTTTCTCTTGGGTTTCACAAGATCCTGCTCATATATGCATAAAACAAAACAAGCCTTACCTCACAGGTAATTCAGTGTTAACACTGAATGAGCTACAGTCAGTGGACATACCATGGGCATCTTTCTTTGCACAGCTACTCCTCCTTTTACGCAGCAGTAATCTCCATCACATGCATGTGCAGCTATTTAAGGTTTAATTTATATACAAGTTTAGAGGTACATCATTGAGTCTCTGCTGCATAGAAACATCTAGACAACAAACTGTTAAACTTACTGGTGTTTTTCTCATTTTATTCTACCTGTGCCTCACTTATCCTGCTGGTTGAGAAGTATGCCACTGGGCATTGTCATGGTTTGAATGGTTCAACCCACTACAGCATACAGTAATAAAGCAGGAATATTTAGACTTTTTAAGAAGACTGTAATCTTCTGATTTTGTTTTGTTTTGTTTTGTTTTGCTTTGCTTTGCTTTGTTTTGTTATTTATTCATATGGACAATGCACAGATTTTGTTTCGGCCTGTCTAAACTCCGTAAGAAAGCTAGAAGTAGAGGTTTTATAATGTAATTATTGTATCTCTAGAAATACCCTACCTGAGCAAACTCCACACTTCAGGGTTCTCCTTATTTATTGACTCTAGACTTCGAACTGCAAGAAATGCCAAGATCTGCCTCAACACCGTCAAAAAGAGGAAGCACAAAAAAGTCCATAAATATACAAGAACTTCATATTTCAATTATGAGAATCAATTACAGGTGATCAAGTGATTCTCAAGGAAGGTATTATTCATGTAGTTGTGATGCTATGCATAAGGCCTAAGATTTTCACAGCCTTGTGGGATATTATGTCTCGTGTCCTGAATCCTGAAGATAGGCATCTGTTGTGTCACCTCCTACAGTCCCCAGCCAGGCTCCAAGGCTGTGCAAACACCCACAAGTACTTGCCTCAAAAACTTTATAATGTAAACTCCATAGTACTGTTCATGGATATAAATGTAGACATTGGCATGTATTAAGCTGAGGTTTGATATTTTATGCAGGATAGTTTTGCTTCTTGTTATAGGAAGTCTTTTTCTTTTCTCCTCATCTTTGCATATTTCATGGAGAGCAGATGCTCTGGGCTTGCGTGCACACTGCTTCTTTCTAACTGGCCTGATCCCAAGCACTCTTGATTTTTACGAAACCACATCCTTCTCAGTCTCTCCATTATGAGAGCACTCTTGTCACTTCTTCCCTGTTCAGCACTGGTTAGCCTGCTGCACTTAGCTCCTGCCCCCACCTGTGGAAAGGCTGCCTCTTCATGGTCTCCTCTAAATCTTGCCCAGGGAATTGTCTCAGGAGCAGAACTGATGAGGCGGCAAGTGAAAGGGGATAGGAACCCCTGTGAGGATCTTCCCACAAACCTCTTTCCCAGGATAAAAAAAAGAGCATGGATAAAAGTAAATGATGTAATAGCTTTTTCTGCCACAGAGCAGAAGGTATAACTAAACCTTGGGGACATAGAGGTAATGCTGAAAATACTACTGCCTTAGTGGATTTTTAAGACATCTTGATAAAAATTAGTGGCTAAAAGACAAACGTTGCAGAGTGGAAATGTCAGTGATATGGGGCAATCAAAGCATAAAGAGAGTAGGTAAGGCACAAACTTGCACTTGAATTAAGCAGGTGTTTTGGTCGAATTGATTTCTGCTGTAATTGCATATAAAACACCAGCCCGCCCGCTGCTGAATTTGTAGGGTATTTCAGATCACAACATATATGAAAACAAAGGGACATATTAATGGTTATTACTGATATGCTAGCATACATGTGAGAGATGTTTTTTTAGATATTTTATTAATATTTAATTTGTGAACTAACAAATAAGCCAAAGATATATAACACGAAGCATGGAAAAAAATGTTTGTTGTTTCTATTGTAGTTGTGGTAGATGTGGCACCAATAGCTTTTACTGTAAATATCATTAATTGTGTCTCTATTATAATATCTAATACCAGTTAATAATCTGGTCACTTTAATTAATGTCTTACCCATAGCCTAAATGGATTAATATACTATATCACTTTTATACATTTACACACAAGTTTCATATAGACACATATATGTATATGTGCATATATGTGTGATAGGCACATATGTATGAATTTTTTTTCTTTTTCTCCTAGGGAACTGATGAAATGATCATACAAATAGTTTCTTAGTTTAATTCATTTCCAGCAGTTTAAATAGAAGGAAAAGAAGAAATAGTGATGGAAAGAAAAAAAAGGGGGTCTGTTTTACATTTCATTTGATTGCTGGGAAATAACAAGTGAAATTTCTGTAGCTAATTAATTTTGTTACAGATGTTTCTAGTTCATACAGCCACATTCTGAGCAGGGGCAATTGCCCTAGTGCCATTGACTTCCCAGTTCCTAGTCCTCAATGAGTCTAATAAATGACTCCAATTTAAATGTGATTAGGAGTGATTCCTGCAGTGATACATTCTAAGAATCAAGGAACACATGAAAGATTTCTTAGACTTCTGCAATAATAATGAAGAAAACATTCACCTCATTGTTTGGTAAGCTGGGATCCTTGTCTTGCTTGTGGAAAGAATCTGTGTGGCATTTCTAGGGGTCAATAAAATTCTTTATTTAAATGGGATGATAAGGGATGTAACAGAACGGATACAAGAGCTATCAGTCTTTGAAGCACAGAATGTCATTTGCATTCATCTTGGTAACCTATTGACAGGCAGCATGGCTCTATGTGCAATTTACACATGTCAATCACAAATTTTGCAGTACTTTAATGTGAGAATATTTGATCCATAAGTACCCACGACCCGTGAATTTCTAATAGTATCTGGAAATAAATGTAAATGTTATGAGCATGCTATGTCTCTATTCATGTATGGATCCCACATCTAAGATTTTAACAAAGAGTTAATGAAAGGACACAAATATATCCACCTAGCAGAGGAAGGCACGGGCTAGACTTAAAGTCCACTGGATACATATAATGGATTCGTAGCTAGTGAGTACTTCTAATACCATCAGTTAGAACTGGTTGTGTCATTTGCTTACACAGTAATGGAAGTAAGAATTGTGGCTTTTTGATCTGCCATAGAGAAAAACCTTCTCATAGTGGATTATACCAAGCTAATGATAACTAACTATATCAAACTAACAATTAGGCAAGACAATCCCAAGCTTGTGCTGCAAGTGTCCTTAGGAAACCAGTTGTGATCTGGGACCCACTGAGAACTGGTTTCCTTCTGGATCTGCACAGTTGCTCAGCAACGTGTCTGGCAGGTGAGCTGTAGTTTAAACACAGTGATTTACCGGATATCCATCTTAGGCCCTGCTAGAAATGACCAGTGACTCCTTATTAGCTTAAATGGATCATAAAATGGGCTTGTGTTCAGGTTCTGGATTGTTAATTGCTGAGGAATTCTATCCTGGCACTCATTTGACACAAGAGTGTGATGATCTTGTGCGCAGATATACCGCTGGCCTAGCTACAGTCAACAACTGTTTTTTCTGAAAGGGCCAGCTCAGGGAAGGAGATAAGAAGCAGAATTTTCTAATCTCAGACTAGTACAAATACTGAAGGTATGCAGAGGATTGTTTCTTTAAAAGTAAAAATGTATTTTGTTCATTCTTGATACTAGCAAGGCTGAAGATAATCTCAACTCATTCACCACAAGACTTAAGCAAAATTTCTTAAGAAAGGACTATTCTACTGAAAATGTATGTCTTTTTAGTACTTTTACTCTGCAATCATCACACACCAGATTACTCAAGAGAGAACTATATGGGTGCTGAGGCAGTAGGTGTGATGCTTCCTGTGCTCTTGTCCCTCTCCTGATCTCTGCCCTTCATCACAGTTGTATTTCATAATGAGATGCCGCACGTTCCTCCAAAATCATGAAGGAGAAAATGCAGCCTTGGATAAAGGCTCCACTTGGTAGTAAGCATGATGTGGCAAGTCTGGTCACCGAAAGGGAGGCAGAAGAAAATAGTGCTCACTACACCTCCTAAAATAGAGGCTGTCGCGTTATCCCTCGGTCCCTCTCTTTTGTTCACCGCGCGGGGCCTCCTGGAAGGGCCTTCTCTAAAGAGCCAGCGTGACTTCAAGAGCCCTGCCACCGCCCGGCAAAATCACTTTCCAGTTTAGGGCCGGGCTGGGGGCGGCAGCAGAAGCGCCCATCACCCGCCGGCGTGCCGCCCGTGAGGGGCCGGAGGGGCGCTCAGCCTGCGCGGCCGCGGTGCGGTGGCGCTCGGCTGCGCTCGGTGGCGGCCCACCAGGTGGCAGCAGGACCCCACGGGACGGGATGGGCCGGGCCGAGCCGGGCCGGGCCGCGGGCTCTGCCCCCGGCCGCCGCGGGGCCGCGCTGCTGCTCCGCCGCTGCCCGAGCCCGCCCAGCCACGGCGCTCCCCCCGCAGGGCAGCGCGGCCGCCGCGGCACGGTCTGACCTCGGGGGGCTCCGCGGCGGGGGCCGCCGGCCCGGAGCTGCGTGGGGAAGCCGGGCTCAGGAGCGCGGTGGAGGCCGATGTGCTCGGTAGTTTGGTGCAATTAGCGGTATAACCCGCGCCAGCGCAATCCGCGGTAAAGACAAAGCTGTATGCAAATCGCCCTCCCCTTCCCCATCCCCCGCTCCCGGGGTCTGAAGCCGTTCCCCAGACTGTTTTTAATGATACGGTACGCGGAATAACTTGAAATTAATTACAAGGTTCTTGTCTAAAAGGCAGGGGGGAGGCGGTGTCATCCGGTGGGTTCGGCACTCGGAGCTTTGGCCACCTGCGCGTGGCAGCGGTGGCCGGGCTGTGGAGGCTGCCGCGGCCCCGCGTTTCGGGCAGCCCTGGGGCCGGAGAGTCCGGCTGCCGCCGCGGACAGCGGCCGCGGAGCCCGGCGGAGGTACGGCCCGGGGCGGGCGAGGCGAAGCGAGGGGCGCGGGGACGGAGGTCAAGAGGATGGAGGGTTGCGGGCCGGCGGGGGCGGTCTCTGCCTGTTTCCAGGTGGAGAGGTGCTTTTTGGGGTGGACTGCGTACGTGTGTGTGTGTGTCCGCCTGTGTCTGTGGGGGGCTTGTAGGTGTTCTGGCTGGGGCTCCGAATTTTCTTCTGCAGACTCTTACTTTTTCTGAAGAGCTACATGGTTTCTTCCCCTAGAAGCTGGCTTGTTGCTTTCTGGCATATACTTATCTAACTCCCACCCCTGAGGATAAATGTTTCAAAATTCTGAATGACTACAAAAAGCGCTGTGCTGTGGGGAGGACAGGAGGATGTGAAGGCTAGTGAAATTCTTAAAAATACAGTAACTGACATGAATGTTAGTTTCTGTAAATGTATATATAATATACATATATAATACAGAGTTCTGTGTAATCTAGTAACAGGAAAAATAATAAGCGGTCTTTTTGACAGGACTTTTATCTGCATCTCTCTCTCCTTCTCTCTCTCTCTCACATCTTTCTGTTTGTCTCCTCTATATTCTGCTTTTATTACAAGAAGTTTGTTAATACGACATGTCAACGTTGCTGGCTTCAGACTGCAGCACTTTTTTACAAAACCAGACTGAAAAAATTACCCCAAACCTCCACTTAATGGCACAACTGGTATGTATAAATAAAATCTTCATTTTTTAAAGTGACGTGGATGTGGTTTACTCTATAGCCTCAGTAATTTAAACAGCACCTATCTGCTGCAGATAGAGTTGCTATGCATCTCTCTACTAGTGAGTTTGAAAATTCGAACCCGGCTTTGATTTATTTCCTCTCTATCAGTGATAAATGCGCCATAATTAGCTAATCTCAAAGCCATTATTTACAACTGGGGCAGACAAAGGGAAAAACTGATGATCCAGCACTTAACTCGGTTTGAAATTATGAAACTGAAAAAAATGTTTAGGTCTCGTCTCGGAACCGGACAGCCTATCCGATAACAACAACAACAACAATAACAGTAACAACGGCGACAAATTCATCCATTAATTATAGCTGATACTTTTTTCGGCCGAGAATGTACTTGTACCATCTCTGAGATTCAAAAAACTAAGCATCTGCTGTCAATCTTCTCTCTCCCCCTTTGTTGCTGTGTTAAGGAGAGGACCTAAATCTGCACTGCCCAAATGCGCGGGCGGTGGGCACGGGCACAGAGGAGGAAGCCCACGGCTACACGCGCAGGGAGTGCTCGCCATTCCCGCCCCGCCAGCCCCGCCCGAGCCGGGTGCGGGGTGGCCCCGAGTGCGGCGGGGCTGATGGCGAGTGCGAACAGTGGCCGGCGGGCAGCGGAGTCCCCCGCAGCAGCGGCCGCGCGCGGGGGCCGAGGTCGCCGTGCGCCGGCCGGGGCTGCCCGCCGATGTCCACCGATTTCCTCAGCGTTTTGCGTTAAATCCTGAGACTTTTCCCTTTCTCTTCCTTTTTGACTGTGGGAATACGGCTTTCTAGTAATATCCCAATCCCCCGGTCCCGCCACCCGGGGAGGATAGGCAAGCTTCGTTTGATCTGGAAATGAGAGGGAAGACGGGAAATAGAACATCTATGAAAATAACAAGGAGGGAATGAAGAAATTCGATTAGGAAATTTAAATTAAAAAAAAAAAAGAAGAAGAAGAAGAAGAAGAAATTAGAAGACAAGGAAAACAAAACAAAACCCGAGGGGCGTTGGGGTAGGGGCAGAGCAACGGTGCCTGGTGTTAGCACGCGCTGATTGTCCAAGAGAAGAGGTGCAAATGTTCTTTGTTCCGAGATGCCTTGTCAGGGGCGCACACAAGTCATCCTTATAGTGAAAAAATATTAGCACTTTGAGAAAGAATAAATGAAAAGGAAGAAAAAGAAGGGAAAACAGAATCTATCAAAACAGAATCTCCCCACCCTGTTTATCATTCGTGGGGCAAAAAAACCCCAAAAACAAAACCAAAAAACAAACCAACACAAACCAACATAATCTGCAACCTTTCCAGTTGCAACTCGCTCTCCCCCTCGCTCTCTACTCTTCTCTCCCTCCCAAACAAACAATGAATTACAGATGATCGCCCCGTGCCCACTGTAATGCGGCGACATGGAACAAACCGGGAGGGACCGGGCAGGGGAGGGAAGTGAAGGGCTGCAGGGATGGGCACCCAGGGCAGTGCGGGACTAGCCCCCTTCGACAGGGCCAAAATCTCCTCCTTGCTCTTCTTCTTCGTCTTCCTTCTCTTGTCTAATGAAGGATTGATTGAGACATATGCGTAATGCCTGATGCTACTTAGCCCTTGAAAAAAACAATCCAGGCTCTGAACTCCAAAGAATTTTGCATAGGATTTTGGTTCTGAGAAATGCCCCTGTTTGTCCTAAATCCAGCCACAAAGGAGGGGGTTGGGTGAGGGGACATCTGTTTAATTTGGAGCAATAAATATGCCGGATCTGTGGCTGTTTGGGGGTTTCCATTTTTAAAGATGATTAATCCCACCTCCACCCCCCTTTCCAATTCGACTGTAAAGAAATGGATTAGGAATGGTATCAAGAAGGATTATTCATTTATATCAGGCAGATGGAGCTGTACAGTAGGGTTTCAAAGAAACAAAGAAAATGGTTTCTAAATGGTTGTTTGGCATGAATTATTTGGTGGATTTGCAAACAAGCAAGGCGAAGCACTGTACAGCAAGATGTAGAGGAAACCCATCTGGCACCTTTCCCATTCCTGTCTGGGGCTGGAGGGGTTTCCAGACAGGTAGTGGAGGAGTCGCTGAGCAGACCTGGCCCGAAGGGAGCGGGCCGGCGAGCATGAGGCTGCTCTTCCCTCCGGCAGCCAAGAGCCTCCCGCCTGCGCGAGCTGCCCGAGGCTTTGGGCTGGCCTGGTGATTGCTGGCGACTGCACCTGCGGGGCGCGCCGCAGACCCGACTCCGCACAGCCGGACCCCTGTAGGCTCTGGGGCACCGCGGGACAGGAACACGGTGGGGTCCTGCCTGCCCTCCCCGCTTCCCCACCCACCTCTCCTCCTCCCCACCTGGCCCTCTCGGCTCAGCCGCTCGCAAAGCTCAGGGCTGAGGCAGGAGCTGGGGGGAAAGGGAGGAGGACAAACAATAAAGAAGCGACTAACTTTTGGAAGTGTTTTCATCGCGATCCGCCCCCCGCGCATTTCTGTTTCTCCCGGAATTTTTCAGTCAGCCCCGCGCTGAAATCTCCGGCCATTTCAAACAGTTACAAATATGATTGACACGGATGTTAATAGTTTGTTTTTGTGCAAAGCGGATCTGCAAATTTCCAACACAAACACACTGTGTAGATCAGATGTTAGGTATAAAAATGGTTTATTGATTGAAATAATAGAAGCATTATTTTGATTTGTCCTGACATGCTGACTGATTTATAGATTCCTGCCCCATTGATTTCTTCTTGTCCGGGCAGAGGGAAATGATCAAATCTCATGAAAATGCCCTGTTCTGCTAATTAAGAACCTGAGGTGCATATTTTCTTTCTTTCTTTCTTTTTCTTTCTTTCTCTCTTTCTCTCGTTCTCTCTTTCTCTCTTTCTTTCTTCTCGTTTCTTTCCCTCTCTCTCTATCTCTCTATTTTTCTTTCTTTCTGCTGGGATATACCAGATTTATTCTCTATTCCATGGACTTGGTGTGCGTATGTGTATATTTTTTATCTTTTATACATCTGTTTTCACTTTGCACTTTCAATGAGCAGACAATAGTGAGAGAAACATCTGAAAATGCAAGGAGACAGAGTTGCATATGTGTTTCATTTCTGCGGGCTAGTCGGAGAAAACAACAAAAGGACAGCTGGGGGGGGGGGGGGGGTGTGGAATAAAACACACAGTTACAAAGGGGATTGTGACCCTGTAAGAGGGAAAGGCGAGTACAACGAAAAAGGACTGCAAAAAGTAAGGAAGAACTGTAGAACTGAAGCAGGAAAAAGTGTCAAGGAACACTAATCCAGAACAAGAATAAGAAGTTAAAAGCCCGTTTGGCTGGATGTTCCCTAGCCTTTTTTAAAAGAAGAGTTAGAGGAAAGACATGTTGGTCCGGATAAACAAACTGGGAAGATGCACCTGCTGAATGTATGTATCTGATCTTTCTACACAGATGCGTGTGTGTTTATCCATCTATAAACTTATATAGGGAGATCTAGAGCATCCCAACAGTAATTGCAATCGTGCATCGAAGAGGTAAGTCTCACAATTCTGTCTTTTACGAACGTGGAATCAAAACCTCTGAGTAGCCAGCAATAGTGACATCCCAGGCAGTAACATTGTCTGTTCGCCAGAAGATCTCGTTTTGCCCTGGAAAAGACGATCAAACGGAGCCAGGGTCCACTCAGGAAAGTAAAAGGGATGGCGGGGGTGGGGAGAGGAGGGGTGTCGGGGGGAGGGAATAAGAGTGGGTGCATGTGGATTTAATACCAGTGAAAGTATTACAGGGGGATCAGATTTAGCGAGCGAGCGAGAGGGAGCTTTTGAACATCTGTCTAATGCAGCTAATAGAAGTGACATTAGTGATATTGGAGAGAGAGAGACACCAGCGCCGATCGGTCTGGGATTACGGGAGCCTACCCAATCCGATTAGCCGCTGCCCCTCTCCTGCCAGCGGCGGAGGCCGAGCCCGGGCCGCCGCCGCCACGGGAGCGGCCCCCCTCCGCGCCCCTCTGCGCGCCCCTGCGCGCCCATCCGCGCCCCTCCGCGCCCCTCCGCTCCGCTGCGAGCCCCGCACAGCCCCAGTCCCCGGCGCTGCTCTCCCTCTTAGCGCTGCCCCCGGCACCGGTTCTGTCCCTTCGCAGAATGACTCCTGTGGGGCAGAGCCGCAGCTCGGCGGTGCCGATCAAGCCTCTCGGGTTTAAAATTCATCGATACACCGCGATGAAATTCCACCCCGCTCGCGAGGAAACCTTTATTCTCCGGCTAATTGTAATTTACAGTTACGCTTTACACCTCATCACGTAGGAGGTTAGGAAACAAGATTCTTCCATATAATTATTGTCCTCCTTAATCCTATTCCACCGCATATCACCTCGCACCGCAAAGTCCTATTGTTCCCTCCTACCCATTGTAGGTAGTAATTTAAACTAGTATATATAGAAAAAATTCCAGTCTGCATAATTTTAAACATCACACCCACGCCTCTGTGCCCGAAGCAAAACGCATCAATGAAGGTAGAAGGGCGGCCGGCAGCACCGGGCAGGGTTATACAGCGCCGGGTTCCCCTCGCCGGCCGAGCGGGCGGTTACCGGCGCCGCCGGGCCAGGATGCCCTCTGCTTTTGGATGGGTTAAGAGGTATTTTCCTTCTAGTTTTCTTATCGAGGCGACTAATTTCAAAGCTCTCCTTGATTAATGGCAGGCAAGTTACGCAGAAACATACAGTTATGAACTCCTTCCACCTAAGTAAATGTCTCCTGCCCACACGCACCGCATGCTTTACAATCCTTGCTTAACTGTGACTATAGCCTTAAAGCGCATCTCTCTAGTTCTCCAGTGCAGGGAAAATGCCTGCAGTTTGTACCTCCAGGCATTACAACATGCCTCAGCCCAGCTGAAAACAACACTGCAGCTGGAGTTCGGCCGGCCGCAGAGGAGTGTCACTGCCGGCAGCTCTGCCAGGGACGCTGCCAGGGGCTACCGTGGGGCTCTCGAGTACTATCAGATTCAGCCTTGTGCCTGACTCTTCACAAGCTGTTTTACCACCCGGTAGGAGCTACCCGAAGCATGATTCAAAGGCTGACTAGCATCCAGCTCATTAATTACAGAAAATTGATGCCCTGCTTAAAATTCACAGCAGTGAATTTGTAACGTTCACATTTCTATGCGACAGTCATCTTGCAGTGAGATAACATCTAACAGCTCCTGAGTTTCCCCCTTGTAAAATTGTGGGAATAGCATGGCAAAGGCCAAAAAGTCTCTCTGTTGCTCATTCACACACAGTGCACACACCAGAGTATTGTGCAGCAGTTCCATGATTTGTAGCACATCAGTATAATATCCACCTCTGAGAAACTACACTGGTGAGGGGTTTTTTGTTTGATTGGTTGGGAGATTCTTGAATGGACATTAAAACCTTTCTTGTTATAAACCTTTCTTGTCCAGGTGAGCAAATTTTACTAATCTTTCATATCTACATATCAGGCACCAAAGCTGTTTTAAATTAAAAAATCCCAATTTTTAATGGTAACAATCTAGTCTGCATCAGCTTCTTAATTAGATATAGTTAAGGCAAAGAGCCGATGTTAGAATTAGGAGATATCACAATTGAAGAAGGTATGTAATTAGGACCGTATAAAGTCATGGCTTGCCACCCATTCATCTCTGAACCTTTTCCATTTAAACAAGAAAACAAGCAGTTTATGAGAAATATTCCCCAGTTCCTAATAATCCTTATTTTCCACAATGTTCAGCAACTATTTTCAGAACCAAAGTTCATAAACTTAACCTGGGAATCCAAATAGTCTTAGAAGAACAAATTCCATCCTGCCCTCAGGCCCTATATTCCTTTTGTTCTCGTATTTCTGTTTATTGAATAGTTGTGTTTCTTTCAAGTGATACACTCTTGAGTTACTGTTTTCTTACTAACTCTCTGATGTTCTTAAAAAACCAAATAGCTTGCATCATCCAGGTCATTCTTTGTTCTGAAACAGAGGGTTTTACACTAGGTGGATGCTAGATATATTCAGAGGGTGGCCAGTAGGAGACAGCGACAGTTTGGGGATCGTAGCGTCTCTGTACTATGTGCACGTGCAGCTCAAAACACTAGAGAATTTTGGCACAAATTTGTGCTTCTGTAGTGAGGATGATGATCAATATCTTGGATCCTGTTTTCTGGATCCCCAGACTTCATATGAATTATGTTTATAGATTAATATGTGGTGCCCTAAATAGATTTCCTTCATTTTACTGTTTCTTAATTTTTCATTGGAGTTTTTTAACCATATATATTTCTAAATTTTAATGCATACTTAAAGTAAAAGATTGAAATTAAATAATTATGTAACAGATTCAGTTTATAGAAGGAGAATGGTGAAAACATATATATCTACTATTTAATACAATGCTGGATTTTACCCTGCAGTGGGCAGCATGCATTTCTTTTTTTCTAGTACTTTCCATTATTTTTAGTAGGTTTTATTTATATACTGCAGTCTTTGAAAATATATCTAAGACATTCCATATGAGCATGCAGTGGATTCCAAAATGCACCCACTCTGATGTGGAATAATACCTATTTTAAAGCCCTTTTATGTCATCAGTGAAGTGCTCAAATTCCTCCTTACATCTCTGACACTTCAGAATGGCACATGCCTTGTACTGGGAACTCTGAGGATGAGAAAATGAATATGATATTGAATATCAAAATATCAAGAGCAGAAACCACTACTCTATAAGGGTAATTTTAAGTTACCAATGCAGAGAATATCTAGATGCAATTGTCTGCAGATGGGACCAAGCCAGACTAGAGGTTCCTCTACTTAGATGAATATTCTCATCATGAAAGAAGAGGTCTTTTTGCTCTATTAGCTGAAGACCAGCACCATACAGTACACAAATTCCAGAGTAGTCATGGACAAGAGGAGTGGCTTTTAGAGAATAATTAATTGGCAGATTGTCTTTTGGATATTATTACAGCTGTTCCTGCTGATTATGTCAGAGGCCAAACCCTGGTAGGCCATACACTATTCAAACCTGGAACCAGAATGCTAGTCTCTGCTTGGTTTTTCTTTTGTAAGCTGGAAAGCCTACCTCCTGTTTTGGTTTGTTTACTTGTGATTCTCATACTAAGAACACCACCGTACCTGAACTTTAAGTCCAGTTGTATTAGCTAAAACTTCACAGTTTAGATAAAATGTCTGAGGTAAAGCTTAGGAAAAAATGTAGAGAAATTTAAGAGAAAAGACAGAGAAAAAGTATGTCTTAGAGGAAAAAAGGGTATGATGAAAAATATGGATTAGAAAGAAGGAAGGGAAACTTGACATATTTTTCTTTTACCAAGCAATATTTTTGAGTAGTTCTTTGGAAGAGGCAATTCTTTGTCACACCATTCCCTCTTGTCCCTTAAATATGTATGTATTTCCCATGTTACTGTGGCCAACTATACCAAGGAACAAAGGGACTGGGAGACGTAAGAAAGTCTCAACACACAGAAGGAAGAGTACACATTCAAGAAGAAGTGAGGTGGTCCATGTTCTTACCTCTTCAGGATCATCTTTCATGCACACACAGGCACACCATGTATGTCCTTTGAACTGCTTCTCAGCAAATATTGCTTAAGCAGCTGATTGTGCCAACATATCATGTTAGTAACTCTACTAGTGCTGAGAGGGAAGAGTGAAGGACCAAGATGGAGGGGTATTCTCAACATCTACATTTGATTGCCTATAAACCAACCAGGTAAACATCAACAGTGCTGTCTTTATACCCCACATGTGTAATGTGTTGGTAATCATGACAGGAGTGTGTTAGAATGGGACTGACCAGCTGATGGGGATGGATTCTTAATGGTACTTTTCTGTGTCCTTTTTAAAATATGATTTGGAGACTTGGAAGAATACAAAGCAGATGACAGTGGTAGTGTTTGGCATTGCTGTGGGCAAGGCACTCAGGCAGCTGATGCACCCTTACTCATATTGCTCTGCCAGAGAACCCCCTAACTTGGAAAGTAATTGAGTAAAGCTGCTTCTTGTTTACACTGGAGTGAATCAAATATAGCTCAGTAAAAATCCATGCAGTTCTACTGGTGCAAGCCTTCTGTGTAAGTGATGTGAGAATCAAGCCCAATTTCATCAGCCATTGCAAAGGGATAATTTATGATTTGGGCTGTTCAGCTGCTGCCACAGTGCTTGAGCCTGGGATCAGTGGTGTTTAGGAATTAGTGCATCTTATGCCACACACAGGGTGAGAAGAGGGCTGAATTGGGGTTTGTACTCCTGTTAACATCAGGGAGTGGGTGGGCATGTCTCACGGATGCTTGCATGGTGCAAGTGGAGAACAGCTCTGAGCCTCGAGGAGTTGTCTGGGATGCTAGGCATGTTTCTCCATGTTTTATTAGGCAGGCCATGTGAAACACTATAAATGCCAAGATTTTTATTAAAAGGTGTATCAATGCTTTGTGATAGTCATATTAGCTGAAAATATGATCTTTCCTGTCTTGTCTGAACTCCTTTTATCTCCTTACTATTACCTGTCACCAGGGATAGTTCTGTCCCTTTCAGTTCTGTTTCCTGGATCCTGGCTTTACTGTTTGGAAATACTGTTTTGAAAGCTTGCAGGAGATTGTATCTTCATCAACTAAAAAGACAAATAAATACAGAGTGAGAAGCTTGCTTTGCCAAGCAATTAAACTCTTAATTTTTGCAGTGTAATTCTGGAAATAAGTCTGGGTTTTTGTGCACTGGCCTAAATGCAATTTTAATTTCACTGTGTGTCTAAATGGGGAAAGGTTGACTAGGGGATGTGACATCATACTTAGCAGTAGGACTCAGCCATTCATTTGGAACATCATGAGCTGTGCTAAAAGGAAGAACTTGTTTTTAAAAACAAATTGTGCTTAAGGTATTCCTGAGTTTTGGCAGGAGAATGAGGGGCACCCAAGGGAGATCATTGCAAGCTTCCCATGCCTCCCCTGGTTTGGAATTCACTCATCAGCAAATAGAAACCAAATCTCGATTGTGGCAGCACTGCATATAACTAACTGCTTGGCCACCCATTGCAAAAAATCATGTCCTATATTTTCATTTGGTTTCATTCCCACAAATTCTGACCCGCACAATTGATGGGAACTATCTGTTTCTAGCAAAAAAACCCAGGCATTTGGCAAAACAAAAAGTCCCATTTAATCAGGTGTATTTTTAATCTCACTACCTTTTTGTTCTCTAAAATTGTTCTCTGTTCAGCACTAGTGCTATTATTTTACTAAAGAAATAGCAGGGCTTTGTTATTTCCTGCAAATGTTTGTGTCTTGAATGCCTGTGTCTCAGATATATTCAGGGGTTGACTTTGCCTGTTGTGCTTTCAAAATTCAGGAGATTAGCATTAAGCTTTGGCAACGATTTATGCTGTTGCCAAAGATCTTTGGACAAATGTGGAATTAAAAAATACTACTGATGCTAATAATTTTTGTGGGCCAAATTCAACTATGTCATAATTGACAGGACAAGTTGCATGCATTGTTGATCAGATAGAGAATGACGAGGCATATATACTTACAACAGGGTAACTTGTCTAAGGCTGGCCTTGAATCTGTAAAAATAGGGTAACTCAAACAGGCGTGTACATATGTGGTGTGTGAGTGTGTGCATATTGGGGAAAGTAAAGCTTTATCCCACACTGTCTGTAGAAAAAAACCTTAATCTGGATTTATTTGTATTTCATTCCCAGAGTGACGTAAAAGAGTCTTAAGGCCAATCTGTACTGCACAAGGGAGTCAGGTGCAGAGATATGTGTGCTGAGAGCTAGAGAGCTCAGAAAGGGAGTCAGCCCTGTGGCAGCAGCAGTGGCACCGTGCGGGGAGAGCCCCTTGGCTCCAGTACTGCAGAGCTTGGCTGCTTGGCAGAGACACCCCTGGTTGTGAGGAGGGGTTCCAGTGTCACTCACACACCAGTGCTTCTACCACCTGCCTTCACACAGTCATCACTTGCTCCTTTTGCCATCAGTGCTCCATGGTTTTAACTCCTTGACCAGTTTCAGTTTTTTACTTCCAAGCTCTAATTATAGCCTTCAGATGCTCTTTGGCTTTTTTCTCTTCCTGGAAGAAAAAAACCGTCTTAACCCTCCTAACTAATTTGTGCTACAAGCCTGACCTATCACCTACTATCGACCTGTCCTGGGTTGCAGTGTGTTCTATTACCATCCTCATGAGCTGTTGAAACCAGGAGGGGCAGTGTTTCCTTGCCTTCTCCCTCCTGACTACCTTCTGTTAATGAGCCTATCAACGCCTGGCCTCATGACTCATCATTCCATTGTGAGATGCTCCACCCAGAGGGAGGAACCAAGCATTCCATCCTGGATATAATCTGAGATTCCGTAGCACACACACCCTTTCCACTGGATTTCCAGAGGACAGGAGCCACCACTGGACCTTCTGAGAAAGAGCAGGCCCTTTCTATGGGATCACTGCTTCAACAGAACCACATCCATCACTTCAGGAGGACTGCAGCCCCCATTTTATTGGACTTCTACCGCCACCCTGACTAACAGGGTGTCAGGTTGTATCCTGACTATGTCAGTTTGAACCAGTGTTTTCTTTTCTTGTTTTTTTCATTTTCTTTAATTTCCCTATTAAATTGCTATTCTGACTTTGTGCCTCCCACTGGTTTGTTTCAAAGTAGTACACTACCCCAGATACCCCATGCTTCCAGGGCTTCCCCATTCCTACCTGTGCAGTCCTGGTATGGAGCATGGACAGGTCCCATTTTGTGACTCCAACCTTGACTTACAAAGCAGAAGCGGGACACATTCACTGTCATCTCCTGATAACCTTCAGACTGGCTGAGACAATGAAATACTTATTTCTTTAATTAGAAACAACTTCTCTATTCACTGTAGAGCTTTCTCATTACTGACCTAGCAGTGATTAAGACAGACACCACATGACCCTTTGAACTGTGGGCAAACTGCAGAACATGTTAAGACCAACAGATGTGTTAAAACTCTTCCCTTCTGGTGAAATGAAAGGCAAATTAAGTGTCAAGTTACAAAATAGCTGGAGACAATAGAAGCCACAGCTGGAGATATATAGACCTGAGCAAAGGACTGTTTGAGGAAGATTGAGTGAGCCTGTAATAGGATGCAAACTGAAGCTGCTGCTGGTATAAAAAGTTCTTGCCCCTCTTCGAGCCTTTTATTCCCACCATTGCACCTCTCCTCTGCTCTGTGCTGACCTCCGTGTTTGTGTAATGCAGTGGCAGCTGGAACAGGGAATAGCATGGCTAAAAATCACCTAGTGAAAAAATACCCTAAATTTATGACAGTAGTTCAGCGGCACAAAGTCTGAATAGCTAGCACTGTGAAGACATAACTAGCAAGATCCCTGGCCCTAGTCCAAAATCCAAGGGAATAAGTAGTCATTTGACATTCCATGTGTGAGTGGAAAAGTGAGAGAGGAGTATGACTCTGGGTAGAAGTAAGAGAAGGACGTTTTCCGATGCAGGGTTGACTAAGAAAACATACAGGTGAGGAAACCAAACAGCTTTATGCTTCTGAGCTGTGTGATACACTGACACCTCACACTGATGCATGAACTTGATTCCAGCAATGAAATGTTTGTTTTGTAGAATACATTTCCTCAGCCACCACAAACTATTTTATAAGAACTCGATATTGTATAACGGCTTGTGTCCTAGCATTCAAGCTAGGTTTCACGTTTTTAAAGCACACAACCTTTCAACATGTGTGTTCCCACAGAGGCTGTCCTTAAAGCTCGTATCAGAGTAGAGACCTTTATATGACCCCTGTGACATCTGCCTTTGTATGACTTGAGAAGAGATCTGAGACCCAGAATAGAAATGCCTCCAAGACTCTGCTTCCTTCTGCATACAGTGCTTAATATAAGATGGAATTTATTCGGTTTCAGTACAAATTTAAATATCAATTTCTTAATGCTAATATACAAAAATACACAGAAAAGTAAACATGCATGCTTTGACAAGTATCAGTTATATATAAGTATATCAGGATACTTTTCTTAATCTTTCTGAAGCAATAAAATGCTAGTATGCCTTATAGATCATGGAATGAGGTAAAACAAGTGTTATTATGAAATCATGAAGGTGATGCTGTTTTCTAAGGACCTATAGTCAATATCATCTGGCTATTCTTATTTTAAACATCTCCTACTCTGGGTTGTTTTCCATGAGATTTCTGGAAGACATTTTTCCCCATAATAAAATAAATTCATATTCATTTACCATAATGAAATTCAAAGTAACTTTCAGTTTAGGGTTTTAGCTTCTGATAACAATTTCTTATGTAAAGCAGATGTTATTTTAAGTCTCTCTCTCTCTTGCTTGCTCAAGGAAGAGTGTAATGGGCTTTGGTTGGCTATCTATAGCAACTCTAGAATATTTAGCTCTTTTATTTTAGCGCACTGCAATTTAATTAATTTATAATATTTAGGAGGTTAACACCAAAGTCCATTTGATAAAATGAATTTTATGTGTTATTTATAGGGAAGACACTTAAGGATTTCAGTAATTCTTAAAAACATTTATAATTTTTTCTTCTTTTTGTTTTACACTATATTTTATAGGTCTTCATTGGTATTTGATGTAAGTTTTGAACTTCAGGTTTATGTCTCAACACCTCGCAACAAATTTTGTAAATATTCTGTGGGGGCTTGGTCCTGAAACATAAACACTTCTTATTGAGGCACTGAGGAAAAACAGACCCCCTCATTTATTATGTGATATCCAGGAGGCTAAAGAGATTTTGATCTCTTTTTTTCAGGAACATCTTCTTCAGTAAGAATAATGAAATGTCATCATGCTGAGGTGAATCATAATAAATGTTATGTCTTGGTTGACACTGAAAAATAAATCAAAGAAAGTTGTGAGAAATATTGGTGACTTTTTTTTCCACAGAGATTTGGACCAGCTCTATAAATTAAACAGTACGTGATGACAGCTTTGAGGCGGTAAGTAAACCATTCAGTAGATAATCTCCATAGTAACAAAAAAAAGTTTAACCATCTCAAACCAAAATAGCACATCTGGACCTGGCTGCGTCATATGGAAAAAGGGAACATTTTATTGTTGTCAAAAGTCACAGCACACAAGAAAACTACACAGCTTAATACTTGTTAGTAGAAATCAGTGAAGTACAAGCAATGTGTTTGGGAAGATTCTGATCCTATAAGTCCTTATCTATGTGCTCACTTTTATGCTGTGTAAGGATCCTGTTGTGTTCCATCTGCTGTTTGCAAGTTAGGCATAAAAACAGGCTCTCCCTTAATGAATATGGAGTCCAGTCCTGAAAATTCTTGCTCATGAAAGTAGTCCTAAATCATTAACAGAATTCATTTGAGTACTAACTGATGCACTGCATTCCTAATTAGCAGTATTTGATTTTAATTGCACTAGACTTCAAAGCTGAAGACCTATTTTACAAGACAAATTCTTTAGTGCTAAAGATGGAATCATTTAATTGGTGTGGGTGCAGAAACTCGGAGATAAAGACTGAACTGCTGAAGAGAATGCAAAATTTTCTTCAGTAAGGACAAGGCTGTGTGTGACATCCATATCTCTCCCTGAGAACAAAATGGCGCAGGGGCTCCACTCTGCCTCTTGTTCAAGCTGCATAAACTCTGAGTCAAGCCTTGCTAAACTAGTGCATAGCTGATGGTAGGCATTTACATGGTGGTTTTTAGGAGCTGTGAAGGGTGCAGTTGCTCCTTTGTCAAAACCCTCACTTTTGGCTTCTCTATGGGGTGTAAATTTGCCCCTTCCTAAGCCTCCAAATAAGCAGGGAAGGAAACAGGTACAACCTTCATTCTGTCTTTTTGATTAATTTCCCATTTCAGCTAGCTCATTAGCATGGGGGTATGTAGCAATTTGTAGGCATGGGCTATAGCACAAATTGTGTCTCTGAGATAAACGGTTCCAGAGTTTGTGCTTCCTGAGGTTTTTCCTGGACTGGAGTGTTTATGCATCTCCTTTTGCTCAGGCTCAGGTCTGATCAGATAGACACACTTTGGGTCTCCAAAACTGTGAATAACTGTGTCACTAATCAGTTCTCTGGGACTCTGTGAGAGCTCTGCATCCAGTCTTGACCTCCTGAAGGCGGTCACCTCTGACAGGCTTTTCTAGTATGTTTTCAGCTCATCCTCATCCATACTTCAATACAGTTAAAGCTACAACACCCAGGAGGTAGCTCAGTCTACTTTGTCAATTCAATCCTTTTCATCCGTTGGAATGTGCCAGGAGAGCTAAAAAGGGCCAACATGGGTTCCAGAAGGAGGACTAGAGAGATCTCTAGATTTATGGCAATAATAGTAACAGACAGCAATTTTCACACAGCCTCATTTCTGGTGCTGCCTCCTTCCTCATGGTGCCACAGCATGGATTATGTTTCTGTCTTTCTGCACTAACTTATTCTTCCTAAGGTCTACAAGTTCACTTTTAGTTCTGGTGCCTGGACAGACCTAGCGCCAGAAAGTCCTGTGGATGGGGATGTTCCTGTGTGAGTGGGTTCTTCTTCACCTTGCTCATAGAGGACAGAGTCTGCCCATAGAAAAGCCTGCCATGATTCAGACCTCTCTAAAGAAGAGTTCTAGTTTGAAGGGAGAATCCTGTTTCCACTGGATGCACCGATAATATTCCCTAAGACTGACCTAAAATGATAGCTGCAGTCACAAGCCAGGAATTGCAAAGTCTTGGCACAACAACGTATGCAGTAACAAATGATTTGACATAAATCCTTCCAAGACAAAAAAATCATGCAGTGTAGAGACAGGTTTATAAAGCTGGGTGATGAAGCAAGGTCAGTATCTCTAATCTAAATGCAGCAATACTCGTATTGTATCACAAGAAGCTTCCTAAGCAACCTTTCCGCAGCTCACTGAAAGCATGTACTTCACAATCTTCCCTTTCATGCTTCCTTTGTTAAATAATTTATTAAGGAGGTTTTGGATGTGATTCTCATCAGCACATATTTATCTTTTAATGCAAGTATTTCCATCGTCTGTGCCCTCTCCCTTTGGCTGTATGAGCATGCTGGGCATTGTTTTTGACTGGAGTGGAGGGTATGTGGGCAATGAATTATTGCATTGCACAAAAACATCCTTTACAATTTAAGGTTGCCAGAGCTTCAGCAGCTCTGAGACCCCAGCTCAGATTTTAATAATGTGTTGCTAAAAAGGGGGGTTAAATGTTGTTTATACATTACATTTCTGGACAAGGCAAATTTCACTTTCACCTGCCAATGGCTAACTGATAAATATACTCTGGTAGAAGTTCAACAGCAGTGGGCCAGTGAGTTAGATAAATACCACAAGACACCATAAGCATTGAAGGTTAGTCTTTTCCCAGCTCTCACATTCCAGTAGATATAAACTCTTTTCTTAAAAAAGATTAAAAATAAATAAATCCTCTTTGCAAGGTAAGAAAAAATTAAAATGTGTATTCAAAACACAAAATAAGTTCATCTCAGAGTCTATTGCAGTTATCTGCTAGGTTTCCTGCGTCTTAGATGTTAATTATGATTTAATCAAAATTTGTGGTCAATTTTTAAGTATAAAAGCATCTCATATGACTGGTTGCCAATTCTGAAGTCTAAAGGCCTTGCTTTATATTGCTGTAGTAGAACAGAAAATATAATCAAAGTCTGACCTTCAACTTTAATCCTATAAACAGAGAATTTGCTTACTTTACCTTGGAAACGGATGTGATTCATCACAGTAGCTCATAAATAACATGTCAAACTGTTAGACCGATCAATGAAAATAAGTTATTGAAAAATAATGTGATTGTAAAGTCCCTATGTAAACTAGCTTAGTGTTATTTTAAAATGAGGAAGGCTTTCAGATTGAGGTAAATATTTTTTTAAGGAGAATAGTTACTATGTAATAAATGCAGTAAACATTAAACATATTTGCCCTAAGCAAGATATTCTTTTTCATGAAAAGTACCTTAATGTAAATAAGCATTAAAGCTCCAGAGGAAGAATCGGGCTCCACTTAGATCAAGACTGCAAATGGCAGGTTACCTAAACTGTCTGTTGCTTATCACCATGCCTGAAACAAAAACAGAGAGTGAACTCTTGTCCACATGGGAGCCCACAGGAATGGTTCAGTCACGAAAAACCTGCATCTGAGACCTCAAAGCTGAAAGCAGAAGTTCTGAGATGTGAACTGGATTAATTAAGTCTCCACTTTTTCTTTGTGGGTATTGACTCTGAAGTCTGACAACAGCAATTTAAATAGGAATTTGCTGTTTCATGGCTTATGTTTTCAACAGGAATACCCAGATAATGGAGTACTTCGCAGAAGGTGAAATGGATGCAAAAAGTGTGATTTTAAAATTCTTTGATGTAGGAGCATCGCACACATTTAAACAACATGACTATATGGGGATATTGAACTGAACTGAATATCAAAATGAATAACCTAAATTTGCGGCATGTGTATTACTGACTTTTACTCTCCAGTTAACCAGAAAGCTATTTTGCTGAACAGAAGGTTGAAGCTGATTAGCCTGCTGTGTCAGAATCAGACCTTGTCCAGCATTTATATCTACCAGCTGAAGTTTGTTTGCACTCCTTGTGTCAGTAATAGTGGAGACAGGCAAGTTATTGTGAGGCCAAAATATAAATAACATTTTTCATCCTACTTTAGTACAAAGCATTTGTTTGTACATGATGGAGTCTTTCAATATAAATAATTAATGTGTGAATAGATTGCCTTGCTGTTCAATGAGACTGGGAGGTGATGGAGTTTTATTGGATGACAGGTATGTACCTTCCTTTTTACCTTTTATTGGTACCATAAAAATAATTGAAAAATTCTCTTTTTACCTTACACAGGAATCACTTTGCTGAGCTTATGCAATAAATATGTAAAGAAAGAATATAATATAAACAATGATGTTTTTGTGAATAATTTTCTGACAGAGCAGCTCTTTAGTATTTTTTTGCACAAATGTGACTTTGTGTTTTAATTTGTTAATATAAATGGAATATAGCTGGAGTCAAAAGCATTCTGGATTTGCATGATGACAGCCGGAACCCTCTCCTGGCCTTTCTCCTTGTCATTTATAGTTTATTTATTTACTTGAACCTCAGACTTGTTGGGAGGAAATGAGGAAATGTCGGGAATCCCACATGGACTCAGCAAATCTCTGCCAATAACAAGCAGCTCCAAGATCTACTCGCTGGAAACTCTGCTCCCAGTGAAACATCACCTTCCCTACCTTTCACAGTGCCTCACTCCAGGCACAGCCTCTACCTGCCTTGGAGCCACAGCCATGTCTCTGCCAGTGTGACAAGTGGGACCCCCAGCACTGGAGGAGTCAGTGGGCTCCCACTGGGCACTGGGTGCTGCTTTCAGAGATGTCTTGTCACAATAGCAAAGCCAAGAGGACATCTCTGCTTGTGCACTCATTATTACTAGAGTGCAAAAGAGAGCTGCCGAGGTCTAACTGTCAGGACCCTGAAGAGAAGAACCCATTGCAAGCAACTTTTAGGTCAAGTAGAAAACCTAGGATGGCACAAGGGCAGAGAAGAGGAACAGAGGGAGGATGGGGGAGCTGGCTGTTGCACATCTACCTGAAGCAGCTACACTTCTATCCAAGCCCAGCTACCCCTTCTGGATGGAGAGACTCCTGTGGGCTATAACCCATCCCACATGCAGAGGGAGGTTGCTGTGGCCCTGCACTGCGGCATGTCTCCTTGCCAGCAGCCCCACAGCCAGGGTAGCCTAGGGGAACAGGAGCTTGATTTCCATCATGTCCCATATAGGGAATGGAAAGACTGTTTTGAGGAGGTTGGAGGACTGATAATGAAAGAATTTTCTAACTGTTTATGTATAACTTCCTGAAACATGCAAGACAGAAAGAAAGAGAGCACAAAGGTGCCTTCCTGATGATTTAACAAATGGCATTGCCATTCTCATCTGCCTGGGATCTACACTTACAGCTTTCATGTCTTGGCTGTAAAATGAACTTAGTACTGCAGTCAGCATTTCCAGACATGCTTCGATATATTGTAATTGAAAGAACCTTTTAAAGAGTGATTTCCATAGACAACAAAGCTTACTTTCTATTTCCTTTTTATGGGCTACTATTTTAGACAACTGAGTGTTAAAAATCATCTGTATGCTCACAAAACTTTTTAATGGCATCCCTACTATAGCATCACTTAAAGCAAACAGCACATAATTCTGTGTTCTGCTTCAATATTATTTTTGATTTTGCAGATTTTTATTTTTTGTTTGAAGATTTATTTGTGGAAAGAGACTTCTGATATGACTACTGTAGTATCAATTCTTCAGTCAATGCTGAGCAGATTTAATCAAGTAAATTCCACTTAAGGTAGAGTGAAAATTTAAATTGCTCAGTCTGGGAACAGAGGAGAGACTCCTTTAAAATGTTTTAATTTCCCAAAGAAACTTTTTTTTTTAAGGAAAGAGTAGTGAACTGTAAACAACTTCTTGCTTTTGTTGTTACTATTCTTGTTTGATTAAAAGAAACATCTGTTTTAAGATGGAGTAGCTGTATCATGTCATTACTTCTTTCTCTTGCATCTTTCTCCTCTCATCCAAACACATGTTACAGGTCAGAAAACTTTTTTGTCATTTTTACTGATAATGCAACTAATTCACCTATGCATGCTGTGCTGGTCTCATAATACAAGCCAGTTTATCTCACATATTAGTCATCATGTTGTAGAAAAAAGAGCCTGAAATATCAGAAAGAAATTTGAAGAACATACGACTGTGTCTGAGCCAAGAGAAGTGGTGCTGGGGTTTATAGATGCAGTTAATACTACTGTGTGCAGTGCTATTGCTGGCAATCCTGACAGTTAAAAAAAAAAAAGTCACTTACCGAGTTCCTTGTGCTGGGTTGAGCAACTCACTAAAAATAAATCATCCGTTCCTTTCTGCTGCCAAGAAATAGAGGAGAAATATAAGCGTTGTAGTTAACAGAAAGCCTGACCTTAGAGATTCTGTTGCCCCAGAGCTGACGAGATTATAGGGAAGGGAGAGTTTATAGCAGAGATTTTAGAAACAAATGCTTTAGGATTTCATTCCACATTTGGGAAAAAACCCACTGAAAAACATTCAGTCCTTTGGGATATTTTTCACAACTTGTTTATCTTCTTCCATCAAGATTCAGCACTCATAAAATCTCATGCTGTGTTTGTATTGCTTTGTTGCAAGCTCTTGTTTTTTGCAGCAAAACTGCAAATAACTCATACTGGAGTAAGGTTGCTACTTGGCCATTAATTTTTCACAAAAGGCAGCAAAAAAAAATATACAGCTCATGGGGCAGTAGGCAAGATTGCTGCTCATGCTGACTCCAAAAGACAAATCAATTAATTAACTTGTTTATAAAATCTAATTATTATTAAGTATAATAATTATATTTCAGTTATTTTTCATGAAGAGTGTGAATGGGAGATAGGAAAATGCGAAGCAGCCCTCATTCTTTCATCAGAAGGATGACACAGACACAATACTTTAAAGGGCATGCTAACAAAACTTCATGTATTTCTACTCTAAAAGTAAATTTCTACCATTTTTGAATGTACAGTCCAGCTGCGAGATACCACAGCTTGGCATTTTAAATTGCACTGTTGTTGTTTGTTTTTTTTTTTTTCCCTAGAAAGGAGTTAATGAAATTATTTGCATTTTGAATTAAAACTAAATTTGTATGGGAATTCACAACTAAATTGGTATTTTTCAGGTCTCTCTGACCTATCCTAATATGTCTGCTAAAGGAAAATACCTACTTTATTTATATAGATGTATCTGAAGTGTACATAACATACTCTGTAAGTTTTGAAACACCTTGGGAACTACAGCATGACAAGGCATCATAACACATATACACATCATACCCGTTGGTGAAAGCAAGGTCAAACAGCCCATGGAATTTAACAATACGTTATATTCCTCTTAAAATTCCTCAATGTGCATCCAGGTTTTGGTCATGTTTCAAGTCTTCACTGATGTTACTCTTTTCTGGAAAGTCTGGATTCTTTTAGATGAAGCAGCAGTATTGGCCTTCAGTAATTTGTTTGATGGAAAATAATTCGAAAGTATATGAGAGGCAATAAATAAAACTGAACTTTCATTCCCTTTTTCAGCTTTGCTGTGATATGTTTTTTGGAATAGATTTACATTTATGACTAAGGATAGTGTCATCAATAATTTATCCTTCAGCAAAATGCATTATGTTATAAATTTAATCACACACCAGACCAGACTATTCTAATTTTAAGGCTGTGTCATAAAAAAACCCCTTTTTACTGAGAGGGATGCCATATTCATCTGTGAGAAGTGCCTAAGCACTCACTCTTAAAGTATTAAGTTATTTCAACAGACCAATATCCAGATAAAGTGCTGAAGTAATTTTTTGCATGTTGGACAACATTTTGAAGTTTGTTCCTCTGTTTCTGTTTTAATTGGAAGGTATAGGTATCAGTAACTTTTGGGTTCTGTATCTCAGAATTCGCATTTATTTAAGGTAGACATAAAGATACACCCTCTAAGACTTTGAAACTATCTTGACAGATGGAAAAAAAGGACTTGAAATTAAAATAAACAAAATATTTTAAATAGAAAAAATGAGGTAACTGAACCATTAGCAGGAAATAATTTTCATTATCCATTAATTTTTAAAGAAAATTCTACCTGGTAGAGTTGACATTATAGTTTGAAAATGACAACTTTCAAACTTTTAAATTGTAATATACATTTTGCATTTGAAAATATTTTTAATGCCATTTCATATCTTTAAAATAATGAAAAAATAATGAAAAAATAATAATTTGTGCCTTTTTCTCTCTCTAGTAACAAAGGACTTCCAACAGTATTTTTATATTTCTATAGTTTTAAGCATCAACGATGACAGGAGATAAATATGTCCTTTCAATCAATTCTTTAATTTTTCTCCACTTACAGGATGAAAGAATACACTGATGGTAATATAGAAAAATTTAATATAGGCCATTTTAGCTACAAGTGAAACTTGTGGAACAACACATTAATTTGCTGTTGTAGTTAATGAAATAGCACACTATTCCTTCTGCATAAGCCAACTTGCGGATCTCTTGAGTTCCTTAGCAATTAAAACAGTCAACAAAAAGATTCCACATTAAAAATAATTCAGTACTTTTGTTCTTAGATGCTGTGATAGAATTATATTTATGACTAATTCCATTTTCATATTGCCTTTCATCAGATGAGGTGACAGGCATTTTTGAGTGATTTATTTTGCATAAACTCCAGTCAGCCTTGCGGTAATTATCCATATGGAAATCTTTGTTCACTCATTTTAGAAAATGTAAAACCTCTCCTTCTGCAGTAGAGAACTTGTCTTGTTTATAGACTGCTATCATGGGAGTTTTTGTCACTGCAATGATTTACGTGGAACAGCAGCTTAATCGTGCTCGTATCATGATCATAGCTTGGCAGTTGTGTGGTCATATGTATTTCCCAGGTCTGTTTCCTATGTAATCCATTATCAAACTGAAGACAATTAACAATTACACTGCTTACTGTGGCATGGCTTCAAAAGCTTAACCGATTGATTTTGCTTTATCTTTACATATATTATAAATTAATAAGTAAAGGATATTGCCTCTGAGTTAGAGCATACTATATTCCAAGAAAATCCTTTCTGTGGTCAGTGATTACAGTGTGTTCAAAGCAAGAGTGTGTAAGTCTTCCTTGTGAATGTTTGGTGCTACTGTAATATAAACAGAATTTCTGTATTACTGTATTATAAAAGAGAATTTCATACTGTTTATGTTCTGTTTTCAGTGAAGTTTATCTTGAAACGGTTATCAGATATGACCAACTTCTACTGTTTTTGTTTTTACATTCTCTGTGATCTCTTAGTTGCGTTTCATTCTTGACAAGGTTTTTGACATTACAATCCTAAACATTTTACCACTAAACTTTTACATTCTTTGTAACCGTATAGAACTTCAACCCTTCTATACAAACCCACAAAAGCCAGAGAGGTGAAACAAACTCTCAATAGGAAGATCAAGAATGTATCTGAATTTGGAGGTGAAAGAGAAACTTCTGAGACTTTATGAGCTATGGACCCTCTTTTAGGGAAAGACTACTAAGTCAAAGCAGTCCATCCTCATTTCTGCCTTCCTTTCAAAAAATTTTCAAGCCAAATGAAACCTCTCCCTGTTGCTGTTTCTGACATTCCATCTACATGACCAGGAGAGAACACTGACTGGCATCAGCAGATGGGAATCAGTCCAAAAGAAACATCTTAATTACTATTTCTGCATCCAAACACAATCTCTGTGTGGTTTGTGGCTGGGAAAAGCAACCTCTCTTACTCTTCCTTTTTTAAGCTACTTTCTTTTTCCTAAAATAATCAAGATTTTTTCAGAAGGACAATGGGGCTTTTTTCCTCCTATCCCAATGTGTTGGTATTCAGTAAGTGTCTTAGTATCTATGAAGTGCAGCATGATTTCTGGGTTTAACCCAAGCTGACAACACCAAGCCACTCATGCATTCCCCCACAGCAGATGAGAAAGAGAATCAGAAGAGCAAATTTGAGACAATTCATAGGTTGAGATACAGAGTAGGGAAAGCAAAAGCTGTGAACACACGCAGAGCAAAACAAGGGATTCATTCACTTCTTCCCCTGGGCGGGAGGGTGTCAGCCATCGTCAGGACAGCAGGGTTTCATCACACGTAACAGTGGCTTGGGAAGACTAACTTATCCCTCTGAACATCCCATCCTTTCTCATCCTTCCCTCAGCTTTATACACCAAGCATGACGTCACATGGTACACAGCTATCCCAACTCTGGCCCCTGCCAAGTTCTTGTCCATCCCTGTCCTACTCACTGGTGGGAAGGGGTGAGGAACAGAAGGCCTTGACTGTGTCTAAGAGCTGCTTAGTTAGAGCAAAATCATCCCAATATGTTCAACACTAATTTCAACACTAAAAACATAATTCCATACAAGCTAATAGAAGAAAAAATTAACTCTAAGCTAAAACATCACCTTTGTCCTTAATTCCTATTTTGCTGATGTCTCTTCAACTGGCAGCAACATGTCCCAGGTTATTTAGGAAGAACCAAAGACAAATATTCCACTTTTGGTCTTCTGTTTTCATGGATGACTTCTCCTTCCATTCAATATCTGTTGAGCATAGATATTAAATCTGTTCAAATTCCATTAACCAGAGGAAGTCTCCCTTAGGAGAGAAGTGATTGTACTCTAAATTGTGAAGCATTATTCCAGAAATTGTTTAGCTTATGATAGATCTGATCTACACCTTCAAGGCAGGCTGCATGACCTTGCAGATTTTTCTGAACTGTGGGATCAGGATCTGCACCACAGGCTGGTTGTTGGGAGGCTATATGTCCTCCATTCCAAAATCTCTTAGGAAATAGTTGCCAACTGAGTTTTCACGTAAAATTGCAGTTGACACAAGCTGCAATTGTTTGTTATTTGGTTATGACTGACTTTCAGAGCAACTTGAGGCAGTTTCAAACCCTTAAAGTCAAATTTATAATTTTCTTCACCGAACTTCCAATTTTATTCAAAATATTAAGTAAATATGAAATTTTTTCTATACATTTCTTTCTGATTTTGAGAAAAACACACTAAAAAATGTAATGAATTCTCTTCTTGCCCAGAAGTGGAAAGCCAATAACAATACATTATACATTTAAAAAGCATTTCATTAAAGTTAACATCAGAATATACTGCTAGTTATAGATCATTTAATTGTTATGTATTAAGCATAAGATGTGCCTAACATTCTTTTCAAGCTTTCATATTCTTGAAATTTATTATGTCAATTGTCAGCTGCTATGACATCACAAGATGAATTCAAAGCAATGATTACTTTAGTATTTAAAATGCTTGGAGTGTACCAATTATTCAGGCTGCTAAGTGAAAGTAAAAATGTCAGCTTAGCTCTCTGTAATCCCATAATGTTTAAAGGTTCATTAATTACACATAGACCAGAGAGAAAGAGAGAAGATAGTTTGACTAAAAGACATTTTCTGTGCAAAACATGCTGAAACTAGATCCTTTAAAATATTCTAGTGATTAATCAGAGCGATTTAAAACACTTGATTACTTAAGTCCCTGTGTTTGAATTTACTTTCAGCATAAAGCTTTCCTGTATTTATTGTGAATTATAAGTAAACAGTGCGTGTCTAATGCTTTATAGATATACATCTGTAAAATATAAGGATCCATGTCTCATATTTTTTTGATATTTGAACCAAGCTGAGAAATGCACATACCTGTTGGGGCCCTCCCCCTGGCATGTGGTCCTGGGAGAGGGACCCTGGGGCCCTGGGAGACACGGGGTTTCCCTGCCCCTGGTCAGCCTCGTTCCCCGTTGGTTGTTTTGTGTTCCCCTGCGCGGGCAAGGACCCTCGGGTCCCGTGATTGAGCAGTTCCTTGGCAGAGCTCCGGCCATGTGGCTGGAGAAATAAACATCTCTGAAACATCTATCAAGAATCGGTCCATAAATATTTCTTTTCCACAGGCCTTGTTGTCTGATACGTGTGTTGCAGTATCTGCATTGTAACAAATGGTGGAGAATTGCAAGCAGAATGATCCCCAATCCCTACAGGGACTGATTTGTGAGTAAACTCTGGATTCCTCTTCTTGTTTTTGTTTTGCTACTCCATATCTAAATTATGGAGGAACCATGGGAAGACTCTTGGCTCTCTGAGCCGCATGTGGACATTTATCTTAAACTTGAAAAGATTCTTGAACAGCGATTCATAAATTTTAGCTTAATTCAAGCTCAAAAGGAACTGAAACACTTCCTGGCATGGTTGTTTAAGAACTTTTTCTATGTTTCTTGGGATTTCATTCTTACCAAAGACTTTTGGAATACTGTTTGGACACAGTTAATTTTTGAGTCAAAATATATGCCGATGGAAGAATATTTTCGTGAATATTATTTAATTACCGAGACTGTTGAGCAATGTCTGCTGTGAGCGAAGGGAAGCCTGGCGCAGGGACCGTGCGACCCAGGCCATGTGGACCGAGCCTTCTGCGAGCAGCAGTGAGGCAGTTCCTGCATGTGGACGGAACGATGCGAGCTGCAGTGTTGGCAGCGGAGCGAGGCGCGGTGGGAGTGGTGCAACCCGGTGGTGCCCGCCCGGCCCCGCACAGCGCGTGGTGGAGCAAGCCCCGTGAACACCCAACAGAGAGGGGTGGCACGCAGGCGGCAGCTGGCGGCGGTGGAGTGGAGCCGCGCCCAGCCAAGACGCACGCTGGAGCAGGGTGCGGGGTGGCCACTGCTCGGGGGCCTGGCCGAGATGTGGGTGTGGTGCCTGGCAGCGGCAGCGCAGCTGAGAGCAGAGGAGACGGTGCGCAGGGAGCTGAGCGGCGCAGCCCGGCCCAGCATACGCGGCCCCGAATGCGACCCCGGGAAGAGCGCGCAGGCACGAGCAGCCCCAACGGCTCCAATGTGGGAGCGAGCGAAAACGAAAGTGAAACCAGGAATGCAGTGAGACAGAAAACAACAGCCACTCGGAAAAAGGAAAAATCACTGTAGCTAAAGTTTTAGGAATAGTAAAATGGTATAATATTAAACAAAATTATGGTTTTATAACAAAATGTGACAACCAAGAAGACATATTCGTTCATAGAACTGCTATTAAAAAGAATAACCCTGAAAAATGCATCCCAAGCTTGGGAGATAGAGAGGTGGTGGAGTTCAAAATTGTGCAACGTAGAAAAGGCTTACAAGCAGCAAATATTACTGGGCCTGGGGGTATTCCAGTCAAAGGCAGCCATTCTGCACAAAATTATAAACAATATCCATCCCAGCAGCTTCCCTACCCACAGCCTACTTTCCCCTTTTACCCTATACCCAATATACCCTTTCCTAAGTTTACCCCATCCCCAGTTTATTCCTAATCCACTTTTCACCCCATGGTTTCCCTATACAATTCCCTTTCCCTACAACTCCTCTCCAATGCCGAGGGGGGGATGAAAAGGGGGAGGGAAGAAATTAAACCCTCTCCTGCCTCAGTTTCCCCACAGAGCATGCCTAGAGAGTCCTGTCTCCCTTCTGTCAGCCTTAAGATGTTCCAGAGAATCTGTTTGGACATTTAAAGACTCAGGAGGGTGGCTTGTTTTGTTTTGAAACTCTCCTTGTTATCTCATGATTATCCAGTTGTTTTCAATGTTAAGTTTAAATCTCTTTTTGTTAAAAATAAACGGGTGAAATGTTGGGGCCCTCCCCCTGCCATGTAGCCCTGGGAGAGGGGCCCTGGGGGGAGGCACGGGGTTTCCCTGCCCCCGGTCAGCCTCGTTCCCCATTGGATGTTTTGTGTTCCCTGCGCAGGGAAGGACCCTCGGGTCCTGTGAGTGCAGCAGTTCCTTGGCAGAGCTCCAGCCATGTGGCTGGAGAAATAAACATCTCTCTGAAACATCTATCAAGAATCAGTCCATATATATTTCTTTCCATGAGCCTCGTTGTCTGATGCAGTGTGTTGCAGTATCTGCACTGTAACACGTGCCAAACTTATGTGACTGAGTCTCAAAATTTTATTTGTTTGTTTTTAAATCCTGTGGCATGGTGTCCCATCTGAATATCTTAACTGAATGTTGAGGTACTTCAGAAGTAAAGTTATGTTTCCTCTTGAGGCACCAGGTAATGGAAGTAGAAAAAAAGAGTCTTAAGAGTATACTCAGTTCGGGAAACTTCTGCAGAAAAATATTACTATAGGCTGATAAAGAACTGGAGGGCCAAGTGGTACATTCATAGAATTACGGAATCACTTAGATTGGAAAAGACCTCTAAAGACATCTAATCCAATTTTTGACCCAACACTGCCAAGTCCAACATTAAACCATTTCCTGAAGTGCCACATCTACATATCTTCTAAATACCTCCAGGGATGGTGACTCCTTTGGGCAGACTGTTAAACTTTCCATCAAGAAATTTTCTAATGTCCAGTCTGAATCTCCTCTGGCACAATTTGTTCTCTGAGAGGAGATTAAGCCCCCACCTCATTGCAACCTCCTTTCAGGTAGTTGTAGAGAATTAAAAGCACTCTCTCTCTCTCTTGACTCCTTTCCTCCTGGCTTAAGAGCCCCAGTTCCCTTAGTCACTCATAAGACTTGTGCTCCAGACCCTTCACCAACTCTGCTGTCTTTGTCTGGACTCACTCCAGCACCTCAGTGTCTTTCTTGGAGTGAAGGGCCCAAAACTGGATGCCAGATTTGAAGTGCAGCCTCACAAGTGCCAGTACAAGGAAACAATCCATGCCCTGGTCCTGCTGGTCACACTATTGCTGATCCAGGCCAGGATGCCATCACCCTTTTGGGCCACCTGGGCACTGCTGGCTCATGTGCAGCTGCTGTCACCAGCACCCCCAAGTCCTTTTCCACTGTGCAGCTTTCCAGCCACTGTGCCCCAGCCTGTGGCACTGCCTGGGATTGGTGTGACTGAAGAGTCGTGACCTGGAACTTCACCTTGTTGAACCTCACACCATTGGCCTCGGGCCATGGATTCAGCCTGTCCAGATCCCTCTGCAGAGCCTTCCTGCCCTCCAGCAGATCAAATTCCCACCCAATGTGGTGTCATCTACAAACTGACTGAGGGTGCACTTGATCCCCTCATCCAGATCATTATTAAAGACATTAAACAGACTGTCCTCAGTACTGAGCCCTGGAGAACGCTGCTGGTGACTGGCCACCATCTGGATTTATCTTCATTCACTCTGGGCCTGGCCATCCATCCAGTTTTTAACTCAGTGAAGAGTGCACCTGCCCAAGCCGTGAGCAGGCAGTTTCTCCAGAAAAATGCTGTGGAAACATTGTTGGAGGCTTGACTGCTGTCCAGGCAGACAACATTCACAGCCTTTTCCTCGTGCATTCTGTTGGTCAGCTGGTGATAGAGGGACATCATGTTGGCCAAGCAGGACCTGTCTTTCATAAACCCATCTGGCTGAGCCTGATCCCCTGGGTGTCCTGCATGTGTCATGTGATGCCACTCAAGTTGACCTGTCCTTGGCCTTGCTCCAGTACCAGGATCAGGCTGACAGGCCTGTAGTTCCCAGGATCCTCCTTCCTGCCCTTTTAGATGGAAGTCACATTTGCCAAGATCTGGCCAAGTGGATCGCCCCAGTTAACAAGGACTGCTGATAAATGACGAGAAGTGGCTCAGTAAGAACTTCCACCACCTCCCTAAGTATCCTTGAGAGGATCCCCTCTGGCCCCATAAATCTGTGTGTCTAAGTGGTGCAGGACATCTCTGACTATGTAGCCTTGGATTATGGGCTTCATTTGCTCCCTGGACCTGTCTTCCAGCTTAGGGGGCTTAGTACTCAGAACCCAGTTGATCTTACTATTAAAAAGTGAGGAAAAGAAGGCATTTTCTCTGTGTTTTCTTCATCCTTTTTCACTGTGTTTCCCCCTACATCCAATAAATATTTTTTCAAAGTTCCTTATAAAATAACAAAGGGGAAAGATTGGTTCTTTGTTATTTTATACTCTTTTTTATACCCCTTTTACCAATGCAAGTGATAAATATCATTAAGCTTGTACTTCTAGTGATAGGAATAAAAAACATTCAGTGTTAAACTATCTGTTTAAATAATCAGAAAAAGTTCAGGACCAATTTCCATATTCACTTATAGCTCATAACTATTTTAAAAAATTAAGTAAGTCCCTTTCCCTGTGTGGGTTTGAAAATCCTTTAATCTTCATGCCTACCTTTCTAGTGCTTTCTGTTGGAAATCCTAGATTAGCTGTGTTACTTGGTAATGAGCATTTCATGTAGGGAACTGCCAACCTGAATCATTGAAAAAGCAGATAAGGCTTCTATTTTGCAGATTTGCAACACTTCTGGAGAGCTTTGCTGAAGCAGCACAACTCAAAGTGAATGCAAGAATCTCTCTGTCTGCATATAAGCAGTAGGGTCTAACTCAATTACAGACAAAATAAGCCATTCATTGGACGTATCAGGTATGCAAACTTTAATCTATGAAGGTTTGGTTTAGTTTCCATTCAGATATATGGGTAGTATGGTGACAGATCTGGTTATTAATCCTTAATGAGTATAATTATTTTGTGTACTGTTTATATTTGTATTTCAGTAGTTCAGAATGGAAATTCCATTATGAAAGAATATGAATTTTGTCTTTGATTATGAAGGATTACTCAAAGTCCTTATCTGGTTACAGCAAGTTGTGTTGAGTCTCAGAATGATTTTCACATATTTCTCCAAAAGGCTTCCCTGGAAAAATGTTGCAAAGGCATTAGTGAAAAGAGTGACTAATCTTAAAGGCTCTGGTTTGAGAAATTCTGAGATGTAAGAAACTGCAATGCATCTGTCCACTGATGTAGTGTAAAAATATTGTGATCCACCTGGTCTTCAATTCTTTCAGAACCTCAGGAAAATTGAAAATTTTGGTGGGAGTTATGTATTGAATGTGATTAAGAGACAAGAAATATTATTCTACTCTGTGTGGCCTTTCAAAGGTCTTTAAAATAACATTGATGTTATTATAACATTCAGACTTATAATGCAAATGATAAAGAATACACCTAGTATTTCCTGGGTGAATATTCTTAATTTTCAGATGAAAACTATGACTGATCACTCTCCAAGTGATTTCATTGACCAACAACATATCATTCTCCTTTAATTCATATTATCAAGGCTATTGGTGATGATTTTTGAATACTTTCGATGGTTTCCAAGTTCAACTCTATTTCTTCAGGCATATTCTAAATCTTCTTTGAAGACAGAACAGGAGGGTATGAGGAGGAGAATCTTTTCCCAGGTTATCAGTCACACTCAGCTCATTGTCCTCTTTCAAGGTCAGAAATCAATGTCACTTTTGGTAAGATAAAATGGTTTTATAAAGATTTGACTGTATAAAATAATAAACTTTTGCTGTTCAGATCTCTCTGCTGGCCATAATCATAATTAAAAATGCAATTAATCTATTCAGAATTATTTTGCTTATTGGCTTTCTTGAAATACCTTTCAAAGATTCTATGAAAAATTAAAATCTCAGTTAAATTTTAAAATGCATTGGTCCTGCTTTACAATGTTTTGTAATATATTAGGCTGTTATAAAAGTGTTCTATTCATTCATACTGTGAACCAGTGCCTCCACTTAGTACTATTATTTTAAGTTATTCATTAAGGACTGGAATCTGAGACAGTCACATTTTCAGTAAGCATTATTAGCTTTAGATGATACTACTGAGTGATGATGAAATAAAGATTAACTGTGTTGCCAGCATACCTGTGATGTATACTAGGAAGACAGATTTGTCTTATTCTTAAAATCTCATGAGGAGTAAAAGAAATGCTCAAAAGTATCATTATATAAGGGCATTACATAATTTATAAGTTTGCAAAGTAATGACAGTAAGAACCAGAAAAAAAAGACAAATTTCATTTTCTTGGTGTAGAACTGCATCCAAGATTTTTCAGAAGATAGGTGAGGGTTTTTCTCCTCTGTATATTGCCAGTGCAATGCACAGTATAAATGCCAGAAAAGGAGAAAATAGTACTTTCTGATTCTGATCCAATAACCCAGGTAGGCAAAGGGAAAGGTCTTGCAGCTGACTTCACTGCATTTTTACAGCAGATGTTGCAGTCTGATCAGAGTAGGATTTCCTTATCTAAATAATTGGAATTATAAATATTTTTAAAAGTATTCTCTCAGTCAGCTCCATAGATGGCTTCCATCACCATTGCATGATACGCTACTAAGAAACACAGAAGAAAATAGAAAACTTAGGTTTAAAACATGCTGGTGGATATTTCTTCTGAGATTAAGTAACAGTTAACAGTATAACAATTGCCTAGTGAAAGATAGAGTAAACTTTGAGAAAACTGCAAACATAAGAAAACTTTCTAAGAAAAAAGTTTGAACAGCATTATTTAATGACTAAATAAAACTGAACCGAGAAGTCTGTACTGAGTAAAGAAAGCAATTCAACAGGATTTCAGGAATACAAATTAAACATTATGACTATGTTTTTTCAAATGAATAGGTAAGAAGCATTAATTAAACTGTTTAAAAATAAATTAGAAACACATGCAGACATGCTGTCTCTCCCTGGAGGGAGGTAGATGGAATAACAAGTGTCTGCCACTTTGAATTTGCCAACAAATCCATACAATAGGCAGAAATAAACCCCACACTTTATTGTACTTCTTAGTGATTTATTGTTTTTTAATCCAATTCTTTGTCATTTGCTGGACTTCTTCTTCAATAATGATACTATGTTCCACCATATGGGTTTTTTCAGCTAAAATATATAAAAAAAGAGGTGCCAGATTAGCTTTGAAGATCAAGCAAGTAAGAAATATAATGACACCAAAGATTGAAATATATGGAAAAACAATAAGTTAATAGAATAGCACCTTTCTGCATTCAAGCAGAGCTGTAAAAAGTGAAACACAATCTGAGTGCAGTTCCTGTGCAAATCATAATCAATAACTGTAATTTTTAACAGTATACTTAGGTTTTTGGGGTCATCATTGATTGTTAATATTTTATCTGTTTTAACACAAGTACATAAAAGGACAGTGTTCTGATGAGTGTTTCCTCCTGGCTCTGAAAACAATTTTACTGTACTGAGTTGCTAGAAAATTTAGTAGGTGCAATAATAATGTAACTCTTTAAAGCATATTGATGCACACTTAAAGCACAAAGTCAGATTTGCTCAAATCAAGTAGACTTGAAATTTAATCTATTTCTTATTCTGTGGTGATTATGGGTATCTCAAAGTATTATGATAAAACTATGCCTTTAATTTATTGAAAAGATAAGTGAAAAAACCAAAGCTGGTATATGTAATAGTGCAGTGTAATAGTGTCTCCTGTTAGGAGACAGAAAACTTATATAAACCAATACAGAAGCTGAATTTAAGTCTTCATTTAAACAGAGAGGAAAAGCACATAAAATTCTTTTCTGTTAGGATGGAAGGTGACTTAACAATGACTTCAAGCCCCAAAGTACTTATGGGGATCAGTAGAAGGACACACTGTTCAGAGAATTTTTCTGAATACTTAATTTGTTTTATTCAAGGAATTTAAATCACGTACTTCCCACTACAGCTGTGTGATTCTCACTAGTATTTATACTGACCTTTTAATTGTTATAAAATCATGCATTTTGGTACAATTATCATTAACCTGCAAGCAATAACCTTTTACATGTTTAAAGTGGTTGCAGTTCTTGTTATTATAGACCACTTTCAATGCTGTTCATTTAGTATGCTGTGTTTTTAACACAAATGTAATCCACTCTGCATTTTCCATTTAAAATGCATAAGGCAAAGTGCATCATAACAGGATGTAACTATGTATTAATCAAATTAGCACAACACTTCAAAGGCCCTGGCTTTTTACTAGGCTACTGTTAGACCACAATTCATGATGGAAAGCAACAGTGTAATGAAAGGCTTGGCAAGGGAGCTGTTTATTTTCTTTCCAGAAAGATATATTGTGGGTTAATTTTCATGATGGGAAAAAATGTGGAGGAAAAGTAACAGTAAACATTAAGCTAAAGCACAATAAATGCAATTTAAAATACTACCGTGGGTTTGCTATTGACAAGTATAAATGTAGTAATTAGTTGATGACACAACAGAGCTTGAACGACCTATTGTTTAATTATTCAAACTTCAAGATACAAACAAAGAAAAGTCAGATTGTTCAATACTCACATTGTGAAACAGGAACAGCTGGGAAGGTTCTTCCCTCATCATACATTTAGCTTACTATCTAAACATGAGACCCTTCAGCTAATTCTTTTTAACTACCATTTCTCAACAATTTCAAGTGTACACTACCCAATTTCATTTTATGATCATTTTAAATTTTGTTTCAGAATATGAAATGAGGTAGTGTGTCATACTGACTCCTGCATAGAGTAGTCATGATTAAGGAAACCCAATCTAAAACACTTCTAGTGAACCACAGCAAAGCATCAGGAATGCATAAAGAAAGTGTCTGCATTGCTCTCCTCACAATGTAATGGCTTGTAAAATGTAAAAATAGTTTTCTTGCTTAAATTTATATTCTAACATCATTAGAGTTCCAGCTAAAATTAAAATGGTTTATGCTAAATTTTGGAATTATTTTTAAAATTTGTTCATATGTATTTGTTCCATTAACCCATTTCCATTTTTTTCATTTAAGTTTTTAGGCTGCAGGGTAGTTTGAAATTCAGTCTGAAAGTCAGGGATGATACTCCCATTGACTTTAGCTGCAGCAGGTCTGAATTAATGTTTTCATCTAAGTCTTCCCTAATGCAGCAATAACTTCCTTGTCTTCCAAATCCAGTCATCCACTCATTTGTTACTCATTTGTTTATTTATGCGAAATTTTACACATGCAAACTATTAATGTTGTTTTCTGAATCAGTATGTAGTCATTACACCCACTACTGTTTTCTGTTTATTCCCAGTAGATGAAGGAAATAGTACTCAATCCTCTTGTTTATGTTTTGTAAAACACATAAGAAATCTTTATGGCTGTATCTCTGTTTTTATTATTGAAGTGCATTAGTAATAACAAAGTCTGTATGAGCACCTTTTTGGAGATGCTGAAAATGACTGAAATTTATCCTATGGAAACCTGCTTTGACATACTTGATTTGACATGCACACAGGCTCTTGCTAGAGAAAATCACTAAGGAAATGTTATTTTAAGTTATGATGGTAATGCTTCCAAAAGGAAGATTGAAGGTGACAGGATAAATCTTTAGGAACCTTTCAATTATGGAAGAATGCAGTCAGTGCAAATTCAGAAACTGTTCAGAGATTAAAAATATTAAAAATAGAATCTACCTCTAAGAGTACATATATTCCTTCTATGTGATATCTATACAGGAGACATAGCACATATATAAGAATTTTATATGAATGATAACATGAATTTGTATTAGTTGTCTTTATATGGTGGATCTGAGCATGAGGTAATACAGATTTCAAGCAGTACTGGAATCATCTGTTGCTTAAAAGCCAATTTAAGTTATGTTTTGAAGAAGAAGCGTAGTATTTAAATATATCTTCTGCAATCTGCTAAAAAATAAGTAAAAATCTACTGAACTGGAACCCTAAATCAGCCACATTCGCAATCCTTAGTGTTTGATGGTTTAATGTGATATTTTTGATAATTTCAGGATGTATTGGTTAGTTTGTTTCTCTTTCCTGCTTGGGAGTAGCTAGATTACTGACAAAAATCCTATATATATTGACATAGATGAATGCAGTCACATAAAAAGTAGCTTTTGTTATTGACTGTATAGGAGAACTGTGTGCGCACACACGCAAATATTTCCTTTGACTATAAAAATTTCAACTATTCAAATCACTCCATGAGATTTCATTGCACCTGAAGAGCTGGTGTCCAGTAATTTGATACACACTCGCTGCAGTATTCACATTTAGTTCTGACCCTATGATGTGCTATATAAGAAATATTTTCATCTGAAAATCTCCAGCTAACTTTTAGTTTAAGTTTTAACTTAAGCTTACAGGTTAAGTTACTTTTTTGTGTCATGTCCACCACAATGACTTCACAGAAACTTCCTACATATTGTCTAAAGGTATCCTCTTCTCATTGTGAATGACTAGGATCAAATATGAGGATAAATTTTTATCTTAGTTATGAAAAACTCTCACAGTTATGGCTGAATAGAATTGTCCTTTCAAAGAAAGGGAAATTTTAGATGGGAAGACCTACAAGGTCATTCAGCTATCTCTTTGTGTCATTCTCTGTGGTATAATATTCCTATGTTCCCTCTAGATGAGATTTAAATCATTCAAATCATTCCATCATATCTCTAGAGAGAGTCTTTTTCATATTTAACAGACCTTGAAACATGAGAATATCTCTTTTTTTTTTAATTACATGTTTTCTCAGTTTTATTCTTTCACTTCTGGGCTGAATTTTAGCATAATGTATTGCTTATCAAAACAGGAAGAGGATAATTTTTTCTGCTATAAACTATGAATATTATTCAATATAATTGAATATTAAGCTGTAATGAAAGCAGGACATTTTGGAGGTATGTGTTCAGTATGAAAATCTTACAAGAAAGAAAAACCAATTCTGAATATTAGGCTTCCTCCTAAAAATTTGTGTATTAAAAGTCCAGTGAAGTTTCAGATTGATAAAATATTTATGGGAAAATAAATGCAGTACTTTGAAATTTCTCCCATAGAGAAATACAGCAATGGTTTCTGGAACAGGAGCAGAGGACTCATACTTCTGTGCCTTTCTCAGGGAGAAGGGGACTATCCAGTCAGTGCTTCACAAAAAGTAAAAATCATGCCAAAGCCTTGATGCAGAATGCATGTTCTATAATTTATCTAGGGAATCAGGTTGCCTGAACTAGGCTTTTTAGAGCATTGAAGTTCCTCCTACACCAACACCACAAGAACGGAGAACGTGAAGTTATTTAACTGATCTATGTATGAGGGTGCGAACAATTTCAGCAGTTATTGCTGTTCTGGTAGGGAAAAAACAGTGTTTTTGAAGCTGTTTATCTCTCATACCAATATTCGTGCAGTATAGATCAGATGACTGAAGGTGCAGCATGTCAGGGAGAATTATGTTGCTTTAGCAGAAGGTAGAAACATTTTAAAATTAATTTAAAAGGAGGGGAAGAACAGTACTGGTGATGACCAGGGTGCTTTTTATAGGAAAGACCGCTTGGTACTGAGAAAAATGGTATTGTATTTTATTTATATAACTTCCCTTTGGAAAGATGGCTAGAAGAACTCTTCCAAAACCAAGAAGTAGATTATGTGGTGAGAATTCAAGTATCTCTTCAAAAGAAGATCACATCCAGGAAAAATCTTCTTTAGATTCTTTAAATAAAATGAAATTTTCAAACTCTTGAAATTCTTCTTGAATCAAGTGCTCCATTTTGTCATCATATTTATTTTCATTTCCCCCTCAATAAATTTCAACCCTCTCTGAAATAATGTAGTCTTGAGTGAAATTCTTCTACCTTTATTTATATATAAAATGAAGGCATCCCATATTTCAAAAATATTTATTATTAATTTCATCATAGGCTAAAAGCAAATAATCTCACCCCACCCCACAGGAAATTTTCAAGACACATACATCTAGCTTGCGTCATGTCTTAGGTGCAAATATATTTGGTTTACCTATTACATTTAGTGTTCTGTTTAAAAATATCTCAGAAAATTAAATTTTTAAATGAATAGGAGAGGAACCTTCAGGACTTTTAAAAAAATCATTACTTAGGACACACAACACATATGCAGGAAATTGTGCTATTTATTTTTACGTTTCAAACCACTCAAATTCAAGTGCTAGAGATAAGAATAAATAAACTAATTTAAAATAAAATCCCAAGTGTCACTGAAGTTTTATTACCGTAGGCTTGGAATTATCTCAGATGCCAGACAGCTATATTTCAAATATTCACACAATTTGCCATATAGAAACTGTATACTTGTCCAATTCTTCTTCAATCTTAAGGTTTGTAAATCTCCATAAAATCAAGCCAAATCTAGTACTTATGTTTCTAAGTAAAAAAAAGAGTTGCAATCCAACTACTTTTTTTTAATATAAGGATATCTTCTCAAGATATAAGCTGAGAAGGATACAGCTAAGATTCAATTCTAAACATTAATGCACATTTCTGTGTCAATATTTCAACATTTCGACCATGCTAAAACTTTAAGAAGTTTAATCTAAACCTTTAAGTTTATCAAATTCTCTTGTTAACACATGTGACTTTTACTTCTTCTTTAGTTAACTATTCAGAATGTGAGATTTTCAGTATGTGCTTGCATAAAAATGCACTAACATCTCTTCACCCTGAATATGTCAAAATGGGACTTGTTTTATTAAATTTATAAATTTTATGAGGGAATCCTCTGTCCTTTAGACACGTCCTCCTGTTTCTCTGTATGGTATGAAAGTATGAAATGGATCAATTAAAACAGAGTTTTAAAACTGTTTTTTAGAGTTTGGTGAATGCAGAGATGAAAACCCTCCTATTACAGCCAGTTTGACACTTTGAGGTTCACAGAGTAGCAAATGCAGTTCTCTTCTGTTTTATGATGGCTGAAAAGCAAATTCTGATTTACTTGATCTGCACACGAACTTTTAGTCATAAATGAGCAGAAGATAAAATGCAGCCAGGTACTGAAGGCTTTGTTCTACAAAGCCAAGAAGGCTTTTTTAAAGAATTGTTTTGCAAATATCTTTCAGTAAAACAAAATAGCCTTTCAGTGAAGAAATTTTTCTGTTTCAAACTTTAGTAGGACTTTTGCCATCAAAGTTTGCTTTTTTCAATAAGTTATCAAAATGTCAATCTATGGCAAATGATACTAGGACATCCAATAATTGCGGTGTTTTGTTTTAGCTCTAGCTGTATCTAATTTTTGTCTTTTGATATCTCTCTGTTGGGTTTTTCTCTTCCAACCAACACATGTTGCCATTGATATGTAGTAGCCAGTTGGTGGCCCTGAAGATTTACTAATGTGATTGCTGTTCTCTTTGTTGTTCTCCCCTGGGTTGCGACATGACAGGTACCTGCAACAGTTCTAAACAACTTGTTACACATGGATGGGAAGGAACTTTGAAAAATTTCGCTGTACCCTTTCTCTCTTTTGTTCATACTGTATAAAGAGATGCTAGCTATTTCTTACTTGCTTTCAGTCCTGGTAGAGCAGGACAGAACTGGCAATATAACTAGAAGTCCTGCTTGTGAGCTGTCAAACCCAATTCCCAGAGCAGAAGGCTTAGATAACGTCTGGTGTCCATCTAAAATGAAATGAATCTCTGAAACTTTTGGGTAGTTTTGGTCATTGTGAATATAAATGTGCTGTAGTCAACTAGTTAATATCCTACTTAAACAAAGTTGACTTAATGAAAAAACTCTGATTGTATACAGCTGTATACCATTAATATTTTTGTACAGAGCTTTTAGCATACAGGAAGATATAAAGTAAATGAACAATACATGACCTAAGACAATACATAACTGTTTCCTTAGTTCCAAAAATGCATTTATTGATTTTGCTTTCACATGGTCAAGATAATACAAACATTTGTCAGCGTCATCCTTTAGCACTCAGCCCATGCAGAGCTATTAAAAGTTACCCTTATAGATCTCACCACAAATAAAATGCCATTGCAGTACATACCATTACACCCCTCCTTCAGATTTACAAATAAATATGGTCTTCACAGAGTAGCGTTAGCAGTGTTAGAATACTTCAGTTGCTGTTGGTAGCAACAGGCATGATAATACTTTTGGGATGAATTATGTATTAATTGTTTTGTTGAAAAATGGAGATGAACTTTATTTATGGCTGGGTTTCTCTAAAAGGGTTACAAGGGTTGCTCTTCTATTGTGCACAGCAGGTTTTCAAATCAATATTTATACATTTTCTGCAATGCTAATGCAAACCTATCCATTTGTTAAAATAAACAATAAGACCTGACCTATTTACAGTGCTTTATATGTGTTATACCAGCTACTCTATAAACATCACTGTAGAGAATCAACACTATGGATTCAGTGGTGTAATTTATCAAATATGAAATCTGAAAATTTAAGATCCCATTCTGTGGTCTTTTTATGTATGTAGCTCTCTGAAGTGGTGTGGAGGTCTGTGTGAGAATGGGTTACAGGACTTCATGATATAATTGCTCTCCCCCAGAATTTGGAAACTTATTGGAAACTTGAAAACCCAGACTTAGGTTCAAGGATCAGGCCACTTTCTCTGCTAATGCCCAGAAAAAGTAGCCCTTTTGAATCCAAATTTATACCTTCTGAAGATATAATTCATGTCTGTGAGAATATATCTCCATTCTAAATTGCTAGATTTCTTAATACTCTTCCCATCACTCCTCACCTTTGACCCTGCAGAATCACTGCCTACTGAAAGGAGAGGGGGTTTTAGCCCACTTGGCTCATTCATCTTTAAATCTTTTCTTCGATCTTCTTTCCCTTTTAAAACCAGGAGTGCTGACAACTGCACTGAGTGTTAGCTGAGCGAGTAGCCTTAATTTATCTTATTAGAATCTGAGCCCCAACCACCAACCTCATTTCACCTCAGACCTTTTCCCCACATTTATTAAAAATGACTTATGTTCCTCTCAGACAATTTGCATAGAAAAGATATGTCAAATGCTTAAGTGTGATGGATCCCGAATTCAATAAACCCATATCAAAATTTTCACTATCTCATAACATTAAAAATTAATTTTAGATATATAATGAGAAAAGTCCTTATATTATAAATAAGAGCTGTAAGTAGCTGTATTGAGAAATTTCATTTTTCACAGTGTGTGACTATGGAGGTGTATAACACCGAGATTGACTGATTCTTCTGTCATGTTTTGGTGCAAAATAAGAGATATTGCACTGACCACAACTATATCTAGAGAAGATTTTGATTGATATATTTGAAATAATAGATTCGATGTTTGAAAATTTTTTACCAAGACCAGTTACAGCTTTAAAACTAGGTACACAACTATCCTATAGACCATGTATTTAGTATTTCCTTATCTGTAAAAGAAGTTTAAATGTGTAATTTTTAAAAAATTAGCTATTTAATTTTACACTGGTAGAACATAGTAGAAGACTGGTAGAACAGACATATTTCTCTTTTTTAAAGTCAATGTTGTGTTGGTTTACATTCTCCAGGGATTTTCTTTAAGGAAGATAAAATTGGCAATTGAAACACACTCACGAGAATCCAAAAATAGATATTTAAGGTCAAAAAATGTCTTCATGATAGGCAAGACTCAGGTTCATCCCACTTAACTTCAGTTCCTACAATGTTCCAAGGTAGTTCTACAGCTTTCTTCTACAGTCACCATAAAAATCAAAAGGATAAGGAGTTTCATCTTTCATAATATTGGTGTCAAAGTTACGTGGATAGATTGTTGTTCAGATGCTTGAGTCTCCCCACTGGCTATGAAAGAGCACAAACAGAGGTATTATACTGGTTACATCAGCTTAAGACAACTAAAACTAGGTGATGAATCCAGCCGGAAACCACTTGAATATTGAAACCACACTGGAGCTTTAGGCTCTTACTATTCCAATAGGGGAATGATGGAATTAATCACTCTCACTGATGGAGTACTAACCAATAGTTCAATTATGGACTAAAGATGACTTGTCAAACATACAATATTTCCATTATAATTATCTAAGTCTATAAGCACAGACTTGACTGATCTCATCTACAGACCAGGTTCAGCTCTAAGGTGAATATGCAGAGCTCCTTTAAAATCCAGAACAAGCTGGCTGCTCCACCCAAAGAATGGCAAGAAGCAGCCACAGTCCTGCAGTAGCACCATCTTTTATGGGCTAAATCAGCAGCAGACTTACAAACGTAGATTCAAGATAAGACTAATATTGAAGGAGAAATCTTGCTTAAAGATATTGAGCATCTCTATTTCTTTGATAAACAAAAGACACTAATAAGGATTTGATGAAAAACAAAGAGTTTTTATATGTACATAGGCATAATTTCCCTTGTAAAAGAATGAAAACTTATTTGCTTTTTCTTCTTGAATATTAAATATGTTACTTAGGGAAAAACCAATAACCTCAGACATAAGTACCTTTGTTGCCAATATTTTGAAAGTATGAGGCAAATAAACAACAAAACCAAGTTTTAATAGTCTCTTTAGTTCTCACTGCTCTTGTAATTTTTATCTTTGTTTTTTTTTTTTCTTTAAGATAGCATTCAACCTTCTGGCTAGAGTTAAATTTAAAGATGAACTTAAGATTGGTTATTAGGAAAGTAAAGTGCTTAACTTATTTGAACTGATTGCTGATAAAAAGCCTTTCAATATCACTTAGTATGCACTCTAAACACTCGACGGACAGAAGATACAAGTGCTCCCTCACTATAGCGAAAAGAGGCTGACTGTGCTCTGAAGTTGCTGTCCCACTGGCTACAGTTGACAAGACCCCTGTATTATCTGTTCTGCAAGTGGAGCACTCATATTTATCGTTGCAGGAGCTATCATTGTTACTTTTTCCCATATCATATTTAAGGAGACTGCTTAAGATATCCACTTCTTCCTCTAATTCGAATGTGACATTAAACGAGGTAATTTGTATTCACTATTGACATAGCCAGAATACAGAAAAAAGGAAATTATTTGTAGTGTTTGCCAACAGAACCATTGTGTGATTTCCTGGGAAGTAACAACATCATCAAGTTTTGTGCCCTTATATATAAAACATATATATATATATATATATATATATATATATATGTCATTAGCCAAATTTGGAACAGTCCATCATGAAAAAAAAAGAAAACTCACAAAAAGTATGTACATGAAAAGTGGAGGAAAAAATTGCAAGAGTATCCAGCAGCCTTTACACTTTCTGTTATGTGTATTCTCTAGTTATAGAAAATGGAATTATGCTGGTTAAGATTCATTTAATAATACCATTCTCAGAATAGTTTCTGACAAACAACTGAATAAGAGTAAATTAAAGGGTAGGACTGTCTGTATTATTCAGGACTTTCTATTACATTTATGGTCCTTGCTGGTTTTTTCCAACCATTAGAATTAACACAGAAATACAGATGTGTCTATGCAAATGAAATGATGTATAAAACAATCTCAAAAATGAAATACTCTGTCTCTTACAGTTTCTCTAAAGGCATCTGAAAAGAGCACTTATCTGAAATGTTTTTTAGCCATCCGAAATATCTTTTTATCAATGGAATTGCTCAAAAATTGGAAAACTGGCAAATCATTCTGTGTAAGTCTAGAGAGTTCATAATTTTTGCTTTATTTGATAACTTCTATAAAAATGTTGAATGTATGAATAGTTTAGTTTTTATCATGAATCAGTATTCCAACCTTCTTTTGAGGATTGTTGCACTTTTTATTTTCTTTGTCTTTTACTTCTACCTTCCTCCCTCTCTTTCTGTGTTTTTTGTTTCTTTAATGTGTTTTTCCACTTAGAAAATGAAAAGTCTTTGTTTCTTTGAAAGCTAAAAGGGTCAAAATAATGTGAAACCAAAAGTATAAAAAAGAACATTCAGTTTCTCTAAAGAATAGAAAAGCCCCAAAAATTTATAAATTGGGCCAAAAGTCTGTTTTTTAAATACATACTCATTTTTGTTGTCAATCTGAGCACATGATTTTTTTTAGACATTATTACATTTTTTGGTAAGGATTTTGACACCATGTCAGAATTGATAGCTAAAAGTATTAAAAAAATGAAATTCCCTGGTAAATAATTTTAAATTTGCAATTTGTATCATATTGCTTACACACATGAATGTAAAGCTGATGACTGAAAATTGGAAATACCTTTGTGTAGATTAACTTGAAATTAACATTGACCATGTCTTAGAGGTCAAAACAGGCAGTTCTAAAAATTTATTCAATTTTCCTCTACAGATGTGAAGTGCAATGCAATCTTCCTGATGTACAGATGATAAAGTGCATAGAGCCAAGCACAGGTGGGTTTTACAGTTGGGAAAACCAGCAGGAAACCATCTCATGGACTCACGCGCTGCCACTCTACAAGGCTCAGGCTGCTTGTGCTGTGCCACCTCTGCCCCGGGTACCCGAACAGGGATGGGCTCGTGGCCACAGCTGTGCCTGTGGCAAGCTCCCCAGTGCTGTTCAAGGGATTTTAGGTTGATGTTGCCTTTTGGCATTACCTGTACAGCTGTCTAAAATCCCACAGCTTTGGAAGGGGAGCACATCATCTAGTATGGCTGTCTGCACCTATTCCCCACCTCCCTCTCCATCCTCTTCTGCAGCAGAGTGCTAACCCTTGTGGTGGTGTGGAGGAGCAGGTGGCAGCTATCTAATGTCTTGCTATGAAGCCACATGGACACATTTTTCCTGCATGCAGACACCCGAGGGTTTTATGCCTTTAGCACAGGCCCATCTGCTGCTCTCTGCTGCACATGTTGTAGAGGATACTAGTGCTTAAAGAAATGGGCAGTAAAACTGTGGCACACATACCTGGGACCAAAGCATCAGCTGACAAAGAGTTGGGGGTGCTGTGCTCTTTCTCAAAAGTTTCAGTGTCTGCCCCAGGTTATGAACATGGTTTTGAACTATGCTAGAATTGAAGGATTTAATATTATTTCTTAATTCATATTTTGATTATTTTCTTAGAGATGTATTGTATATTCAAGTACTACGCTGTTCTCTCTGAGGTTTAAATTTTGGAACATATTGAGATATAAACTCTGTATTTCTCTCCTTCTGCACATGACTAACCCAAAATAGACCAGTAACATAGAGGAGAAATCTGACAGGTATGCTTCAAATGTGGTATTATATAGGAAAACTACATTTCAACTACTACATTATCATAGTATGTTACTTAGATCAGTTTAGGCCTAAATAATTCAAGACAGAAAACAAAGACCAGTATTTAAGTTAGTTTCTAATATTCTGGGTGATGATCTACCCTTGTGGAGTTAAACACTGATTTTAGCTAGCCTTGGACTGCTTTTCAGAAAACCACCTCCTTGTGAAGCCTTCATCTCCTCAATCATGTCCATGATCTCCTAAGAACAGATATGTGGGAAGAATCACACTCTGCCACTTGTGAAAAGACAAAACCTGCGTGTGTTTATACATGAACGTGAAAGTACCAAATCCAATACAATTTCAGCAAATACAAATGACATCTTCTACTTTCCTGACTTTTTTAATTACACTAAGCTGAGCAGATGATACTCCTCCAGAAGTTCTGAAGGTCACAGACTCACCCTTGATATCATATATCATGTAGAAGAAAATGTGAAATAGGCAACCGTATATAAAGTATTAGATTTCCCAAAAGAGGAAACCTTTTCAATTGATCTGTTGCTAGGTCTTTAATTAAGAAGAACAAATCCACACCCCAAATCCTCCATATTGTTACACATATATATTATTATATCCCAGAAACCTAAACTCTCTAAACCCGGGGTTCCAACATTTGTCCATTTCTTTAATCTAGAAATTTGTTGCATTTGAGATGTTTTTTCTTTTTCTTTTTCTTTCTTTCTTTTTCTTTCTTTCTTTCTTTCTTTTTCTTTCTTTCTTTCTTTCTTTTTCTTTCTTTCTTTCTTTCTTTCTCTTTCTTTCTTTCTTTCCTTCTTTCCTTCTTTCTTTCTTTCCTTCTTTCTTTCTTTCCTTCTTTCCTTCTTTCCTTCTTTCTTTCCTTCTTTCCTTCTTTCTTTCTTTCTTTCTTTCTTTCTTTCTTTCTTTCCTTCTTTCTTTCTTTCTTTCTTTCTTTCTTTCTTTCTTTCTTTCTTTCTTTCTTTCTCTTTCTTTCTTTCTCTTTCTCTCTTTCTCTCTTTTTTCTTTCTTCTCTCTCATTCTCATTCTCTCTTTCTCTCTCTCTTTCTCTTTCTCTTTCTCTCTCTTTCTTCTCTCTCTTTCTCTCTTTCTTTCTCTCTCATTCTTTTTCTCATTCTCTCATTCTCTCATTCTTTTTTTGTCTTTGTCTCTTTGCCTCTTCCTCTCTTACCCTCTTCCTCTCTTTCTCTCTTTCTTTCTCTTTTTCTCTGTTCCTCTCTCTTTCCCTCTCTCTTTCTTTCTTCTTCTTTTTTTTTTTTCATTGGAGGAATAATTGCAGTTCTTTTCAAATCTCCTAGGAAATTTTTCAGCTATGTAAAGTTATAACAAGATGTGACATCCAGTCCTAGCTAATCAGTGTTCAACATAGACCCACTATTGCAGTGCAGGGGGTGGCACTTTCAATTTGCCCGTGACACTGACCAGGTTTTTAAGGAACAGTGAGTGAAGGGAGAAAATAGCATAAAAATGCTTAAATTTTTATAGAAAAGGTATAACTTTGTAAGAAAGCACTATCATAAATTCAAAAAAAGTATATCTTAATGATACACTTAGAGTAAATCATTTGCCTTGAGAGACAGGAGGTCTCTGGTGACCTGTATGGCAGCCACAAGAGACTACCAGGCTAGCTACTTTCAGCTAAATGTACTCTCATATTAATATTTTAAAATGCCATAATGCCTCTCTGAAAACCTCAGAGGACAGATACATCAATTTGCGAGGTCTTCACTCCAGGAAATAGAAACAGGGATAATCTGCCATTAAAAGAAATAGTTCATTATGTCTGCTTCTTGGGAGCACATAAACTATGTCCCTCACATACTTATGTTGCAAATCCTCACTTTAATGTGAAGGGAAACACCATGCCCCAGAGCTTTATTGTCCCACTGTTTATTAGTACAAAAAGGTTTCTTGTGGTATGAAATCTTAAGCTTGTTGCAGTAATCAATCAGCTTCAAAGAGTCTCTTCCCTAAGCCAGAATCATTACAAATAAATCAATTAAACATAAAGTTTCTATTTTCAGGAGGATCACAATACAGAATACCAGAAGTGCATCAGTGCACCATAGTTAGAGAAAGGGATTTTACTAGGTTAAACTGTTTTTTCTTTCCAAATCCCCCCCCCCTTTTTGTTTTGTTTGTTATGTTTTGTTTTGTTTTGTTTTGTTGCAAAGAAAAAGAGGTTTATTTTTTATTTCAGTTAAATCTAGAGTATTCCCCTCTTTATTGCCTATTTCAATATGAAAAATTTATATATTTATGAGAAAAATAAAAACTACTTAATTTATCTACATTTAGAAAGGAACGAGAAATTAATTTGCATTGTTTTGGCTATTAAGGACACAAAATCAGAAAGGGATGAAATTAAATTAAATATGTGAATAAAAAAATTCATGTTTTATTGATTTACCTGCTGGAGGAGGTACCAGATATTAGGACATATATGGAATTTTTTTCCTTGAGGATTTTTGGTTTATTGATGCTCAAATATGTTCCTGAGATTTCCCATGGCGAGAAAAAAAATCAGCAGTGACACCAATATTCACTCCTATTCTGTTCTATTCTATTCTATTCTATTCTATTTACCAGTTTACTAATATTATCACCTTTCTTCAGTGTATAAACTGGCTACTCACTAAAATGTTTTGATCATCTGGATTTTAATTTTCTGGGATAGGAATGGGTGTGTGGCTCTTTAAAAACACATACATACAGGTTATGTTTATTTTCATCAACAACATGTCAAAGAAGGAGTCTTTTTTGTCTTGATATGGGAGGTGATGTTCTGATCCTGAGAAAAGTGATGATCTTAAGTTTCAAATTTCATACAGTTTTATACTGACTGCTAATTGCAAAATACTTTTGATGTATATTCTGCATGTCAATGTTCTGAGGAAAAAAGGTGATTTTAAGTGAAATAGAGCTGCTGCTTCTGAGCTGCTTCTGCTGTGCAGGTTGGAAGCTATGCTGTAAAGGATTCAGAAAAAGACAGCAGAGAGAGGACAGTCTTTGATGGAAACACTCACCCACATAACTACAGCCAGTTGCTATTTCTGACACACAGGTATCTTGTGGATAAAGTAGATGCATGGTCATTTATGCCTGCTGGGCGTAGTCTTGTTTTTCTGTGTACACAACCTGAGATTTACTAGGTAGGGCCTCAGGTCTGATTTATAACAACTACTAGGGACTGCAACAGAACTGTACTCGAAAAACTAAGCTGAAGGCTTGCTGAAGGCTTGCTTGAATCAGGTGTCTAAATAAATCGATCATTTTTGTTCGACTTGCAGTTTAGACTCGGTTTCGACAATTTTCTCCATGGACAAATTCAGAAAAAATATTTTGTTTTGGATCACCTCAAACAAAATTGTCATGTGTATTTACTGCACTGATGTCAAACATTTTGTTCCAATATACCAGGGAACTGTACTTCTTGTCTGAGCACCTAGTATTGAGGAAATTTCGACCTGAACTTAGAGTTCCTTGAAGAGTACAAAGAGTACATCTTCCACTGCAAAAAGCAGCTTTCTCCTGAAAAATGATGCATTATCAGCTCACAACTCTGCTGATACAACACAGAAAACAGCTCTTGACTTGATGGCAAAAGGGACAAACTGATTCAATTGCAGTATTCATTCATGGCCCTTAACACGGTTTCTGAGTTGTGGACAATAATCACCCTTACTTTCTAAAAGCAATTTTTAAGGCTACATAAATCTGAACAATTTTGTAGTGGTGTTTTCACTTGCTATAGGTGGAGCTCAGGATTTGCAGGTTTGTCAGTCAAACCATTCAGTTAATTCCTAATACTATGTAGAATGAATCAGTATCAGAGAAACAGCTCCTAAAGTTCTTAACTTTTTACTTTGTTTCCAAGCAAGGTAATCTCGAGACAAATTGCATTATGCCTGTAGTAAAATAAAAAGTCAGGTTTCCAATATCACCTGGATATTTGGCACAAACTGAGTTTGTGGCATTCTTACCTTTTTATCCCTCACAGGCATATTTCAGAGAAACAGAGAAGCATGGATCCACTCCAAATAAATTCTAAGACTACATAGTCTTGCAGAAAGGGGGGACTGTTTAGATAGTGTAGCTATGATCTTGCAAATATTTTCAGTAAGAAAAAGATTCTGGATGGAAAGCAAAGAAATGTATTTCTTGTCTCTTTTAGTCCTGATGGAAACTCGTTGGAGAAAATCAGTGTGGTTCTAATGATGGAGCTCATCATCCCTGCAGAATTCAGTAACAAGAACTACAGCAGTAGAAATTGCTGTCCTTAGTCTGCTGGAAAGAAGATTTCCTAGAGCCAGGAAATCAGGTCTGAATGCATGAGTTTATATTCTCCAGTCGAATTCCCCACAGTGAATCATGTTCATGCCCTACCATCTTACATCTTAGAACAAGATCTCCAGAATGGCGGGGGAATTTCCATCCTTGAAAATTTTAAGTCTGGACTATAAAAAATCCTAAACATTCTGGTTTGAACTCAGTACTGACCATGTTTTAGGCTGCAGGTTGAACCAGATGCCCTCCCAAGGTCCATTCCAGACCAAAAGTTTTTGTTATTTTACAGTGCTAGCACCTGCTCTAAAAGAAAGACAAAGACACAGGAATTGTCAGAGAAGTGGAGTTCCTGCCAGGATTTCTACTTTTTATAGTAGTGCTGTTTTGCTGATCCTGGCAAGACAGTGGATAAAAAATATCGCTATGAATAAAAAAATTGCTGTGAATTAACACAATCAATCAATCAATTAATTAATTAGTTCTAGAACGATGACGAGTAGAAACAAAGATGAGACAATATTTGTGCAAAACATATGTGCCATGTAAAGCACAAGAAATATTCAATCTTCTTAGAGCTACCACAATTTATCAGTTTACCTAGTCATATATCCATGATTGCAATGCTTGTAAAATGGCAGCGCTGAAAATAGCTGGCCCCAGAGGGCTTTCAAGGCTAGTGATGCCAAAGAATTAATTTACACTGAGATATGAAATTAAGGTTTTGTTCCAAGGTGAAAGGAGAATAAAATAGCATAGTGGTAAATCTGTGTGAAAGGAGCCGGCATCACAGCAAAGCTATCTTCCTTTATGAAAAACAAAATAAGCTAAAACGGTTCAGTAATATCCACTAGTTCCTTGATACATAATACACTGTGCATATGGTGAAATGTCAAAGTGCTCTTCCAGACCCACAAAGGAAACAAAGGTACAGAAAAACCTCTTACTATAACGCTAATACTTCCAGGGAGTTGGCACTAATTCTGTCACTCTATTCAAAGTATAAGCATTCAGCTACATTTTCCTTTGACTTACCAGATGGTCCTCATAAGAGAGAAATATACCTTTGAATTAATAGCATACTTGCTGTTTTTGCTTATTTCTCTAAGGTAAGGTTGCATCAGAACCTCTAATTGCTATAATACACCTGGTCTGATAATAAACAAAACAAGTTAGGGATAGAAAGAGAATAGACTTGTGGTCATGTTAGGAGGCTTGTTACGTGCTTTGTCTGAACGCTTGAAAGGCTTCCACAGATGTATCACCTTTGGAATGTTGGATCTTCTGACCCTACCACTATAAAAGATCCTCTTTATGCAGCTGAGTGATAATAGAGAGTTTCGTTAATGAACACAAGGTACCATTTTACTTTCAGGGCCATGTACTTTATTTATTTATAGGGAACTTATTTGCACATGTAGACTGTACTTAACTGTCACCTTGCTTAAGCTAAGAGTGTAGTATATCTACAAGCTGGGGACTTGTTTCCAGCAGTCTGAAGTACACCTTGTTAATGTATCTGTGAGCTAAAATCTGTATTTTGAAAATAAATGCCTACTTCTTCAAGATGATTTTGCCATGAAGAATTGCTGATTGATCTTCTGAGGACACACTGAGAACTACCCAGTAGAGGAATATTAATTTAGATGAATTCTAAGTGCAAATTTTTGCCTTCATTAAATGTCATGACAAGCCCACTATATTTGATGTTTTCAGATTCGTAATATATGGTTTTCTGATAGGTACACTTCCATAAAACAGAATTTAGCTCTGTATCATTGAATAGTACAGCATTAAAATAAATAACATTTCTGCTCCTTCAGGTCTTGCCTGTGAAGTGGTATCTCTCAAATTTTGCTACATATATTTTTCCACTTTTGATGATAAGGATTTTATATGAAAATCATTCATTATAGAAGAATCATCCATTGATTTCTGAAGTTTTTATATCAACCTTGATTGCATTATCAGAAAAATAAAACCTACTTTGCTTAGAGACAGTGGCGGGAAGAATTCACAAGGACTGTTACTATGACATCCTTCCTGTGACTCTTGTAGTTCAATCATGTACCCCAGTATATTACTGCATGCCAGAGAGCCATTAATTTCATCAATTGTATTTTCAAAATGTTTCTGCCTTTTGTTTATTAACTCTGGTACATGCTTTCCTGGTGCTTGGTCCATGCACCTCAAAGAAGCTCTCACTATCTTAGAGTGGATGACACACAGAGGAGCTAGGGCAGTTGTTATGGTGTCTCAGCATCTGAATTTGCTGCATTTAAGTCAAGGAATGCTTGCTGGTAACTGTTACTCTGTTAGTTTGAAGTCTGACTGGAAAAGCAAAACCTGAGCACATAAAATTATTTGTCATATGCAGAATATAATTTTCTAGAAAAGAACTAAGTGAAGGTAAAGGGATATTGTGTATAATATATACAAAGATTAGATCAGAAGGTGTCTTTTTCCATCAGCCTGCAAGTTTTTCATGGAACTACTATTTTAACAAAGGATATTAGAAGACCATCCTAGCCAAAGATGCTCTTACAACCAAACTTTTTGCTTGGTTTTTAGGAGATCTATACCCATGTAGTCTTTCTTTCTGAATTTATCTTTAAATTTACTGTTTTATTTGGAGACTGGACTTTAATTAGCATAAGGCTTTCTCCTTCCTGCATTAATTTAAATGTTTCTCTTCCCAGCATACCCCTCCATGGCCCTTAAACAGTTAGTAAGTGACTCCCCATTTATACAGAGTGTATGACTTCCCACTATCTCTAGTATCAGTTTGACATTCTTAAGTCTAGAATGTGGCTGTAGTTATATGTATATACCCACTATAAAAAACTGTGCAGTAAAACTAAGCATAATTCAAAATTTTAAACAGAATAATTTAATATAGTTTATGATTTGCTGCTGACTGAAACTCTACCTGTTAACAAATATTTTGGGATGACAACTGAAATGGCATGGTTGTTACCTAAATCATTTTTAAATAGCTGCCTTTATTCTGCTAGAATGTAAAGGTACCCTAAGGAGAAATATATCTGGACCCTGTTTTTTTAAACACAGTAATTGACTTAGGTTTTTTACTAACATGTTATTAATGCCTTCATACAGGCAAACTCTTCAGCTGCAGCCACCAAAGTACAGCAATTTGTTATCTGAGAAGTAAATTAGAAAGTTTGATTCTTTAGACATTATCTGGAGTAAATAGATGCACAACAGGAAAGACAACTGAGGGCCACATTGCTCTGAAACTATGTCCTTACGGAATAAACGGCACTTAGTGTCTGCAAATGTATCAACATCTGGTGCACAACATGAAGTGGAAGAGGTGGATCATTTGGCTCTGCATTGTGAACTGCCCTGGCAGCCCTTGGAAAAATAATAGAGATGTTACTAAAATGACTTGTGGCAAGGGGCCAAATGCTGATATTTTTCACACAGCTGGACCTACCACTTAACGCAATGAAGTTCGCATGAATTTCAGTACGGGGCATGAATCTATCTATTTATTATATATCCATTTTAATAAACTGTTTGACCTTGTACTTTCTAAGCTTTGAATAAAATCTATTTGATTCACTGCAAAGCTTGCTACAGACATCTTATGAAGTTTGGTATTATTCAATGCTGTCTTCATTTTGCTGCATATAATGGTCCTATTCTTCACCATTCATGAATTATGTAGGTCAGTACATACGCATGCCAGGAAAACCTTTCTAGCACCTCATACAATCATGTGTTTTGTATATGTAATGACATACGTTATTGTGATTCTCTCAGAAATATTTCAGGGAAATACTAGAATGTTGAAATGACTATTTTTGTTTGTCTCCATCTGTATTGTCAAGTGAATTAGTTCTCATGAATGCCACTGTGCAGAGATAGACAAGGAATAAAATAAAAAATGGGGAAAGGTGTGAAACCAGATGCTTGGCCAAAAATAGCTTTGCTATTCATGAAACATACTGCTGTGTTATGGTTTGATTTTGCAGGTTTGTGAGTTTGTATACTCAAGGCTAAGAATTATTGTTCATTGTAAAGATATAAATGCAAAAGTTATTAGAAATCTTCCTGTGCAATGATTAACTAAATAAAGGAGATTAGCTAAGACTCTGCCCTCATCATGTGTACCCTGATCTTTTCCCAAATCTCTATCATGGTTCATAAGCATTGCTGCTGGTAGTCTAGTTCAGATTAAGATTCGAGCATTTCTGGGTTCTGGGATGTTAAAACATTGCTACCAGTGAGAATGAGGCAAAGCTGGGGAACAGTTACTTTCAAAGCTAGAAAAGATTTTTGGATCATAATTGCTACTTGTCCATGCTTCCAAATTTCAAATTTTGTTTAATTTTGATTATTCACTTCATAACACATAAGCACTGAGAAACTGCCTGACTACTTTTTTTTTAATTGTCTTTTAATTGTCTCTGACACGCATGTCTATCAGGTGAATTAATGGAAGGGACAGGTTAGTCTTTTTTTGCTAATTTTTATACCAATTAGGGAATGAAAGACAAAATTTCATGGCTAGAGACAGGGACAGGTGTTCATTTCTTTAATTTTTTTAATGTGTGTTCAAAGACATAAGGAATCTTCAGAAGCTGCTTGGGACCCAAAGGTTTTTAGAGGCATTTCTGGAAGCAACATAACAAACTTACAATGAGGTAGCAAAAAAGCTTTTATTTTTAATTCAGGGTTTACATAACACAGTTGATGCATTCTTGTCTGAAACAAGTCTAAAACAGCATTGAGCATATATGCTAATATATTTTTTAAACATTTATTTTGACAAACATTTTAGCTTTTATTGTGAAGAGTTTTTCAAAGTTTTGAAACACTACAAATCTCTGCTTTAGGAACAAAGCTCTGAAACAAACCAGTGATATATTTACACACAACAAAATGTGTGGGCAGGGGTTGCTGGAGCACTGTTTCGCTGTTTAATCTGACAGTGCTAAATATGGAAACCATAAGTACTCAAGTTCATCCTTGTTAGCATGGTTCACACAGAAAGATTTCCTGGCTTATTGTGGCCACCAGAACACACTTTCTGATGCTATTATCAGCTATCAGTCATTATCAGCTTTCAAGTCATTAAGTACAGTTAAATAGAGACATAGACTATCATCTAAATCCACAGTCCAGAGAAGTTTGGAAATTCCATTTTTTTACCAATCATTGTAACAAAGAAGTAGATCACCCTTTCACTCTATTCCATTAAAATCGCTCTTGATACCTACTAAAAAGGTGCTGACCAGATGAGACAAACACAGGTGGCAGAAGGAGAAGAAAAGCACATTCACTTTCTTGTTCTAAACCTAGAGGGTTCATCTGCCTCCCTACTCTTCTGTCTTCTTACCTGTATAAAAGAAGTGGCTTTAGACATAAACCCATATTGACACTTTAGCGTGCCATAAATTGAGTCTCTCCTGATGGGAGAGAATTTGCTGAAAGTCCTTGCAAGGTGCTTAAAAGACAAAACGAGACATCTTCTGTAGTTTCAATGCTTCCAGATAGTTGTTTATTAAGTCATCTGAGAAACTGAGCCACTAGCCTGACCCAGGTACAGCATGGAGTGAGGAAAAGGAGGAGTGACAGCGAGAGAGACTAATTATCAAGATTTACACAGCCTTTTAAAGACATTTTAACCAATAGTTACTAAAAAACCTACATTATTTTCACTTTCCTGCCAATTATTCAGTAACACAACTAGGAACTGCGGAATTTTCTATCCAATCAATCCAAACTACTGTTACTGAAAAATATGGAGTGGTAGAAGAAGGAGAAGAAGGTTTAGAGAACAACAACAACCCTCCATTTTGGTATTTTTTACTCTTATCTATATACTATAAAGAGAAGCCTAAAACCTCTAAATTTTTCACCCTGTGACAATCTTACATAGTAGTCTATAACCTAATTCACACCACTGTATTTTCTAGCTGTTGTCTGACTGTTGGTAATTTTTTCCAAGGTTTAAAGCTATACCAGTGGTGTCCAGGGGGGTAAAAACCCTTAAGAACAGGCAGAGAAATAATCTTGGCACTCTGGGTTCCTACACCATATATACAATGTGAAAAGCTCAGACTCTGAACCTTATAGTTTGTTTAGATATACAGATCAATCATTTTATATGCAATACACATTTATATGCAATGCACATTTTTACTCATTTTTGTTTGAGTGATAACAATATTCAAATATTTATGATCTAGTTTTTTTGGATAGAGAATCCTCCAGTGTGGTATTTAAGGCATCCTATGACATGTGCTCATTCTGTTGACCACTAAATAGTTTTTTCTAAGTTTCAAACACTCAGGAAGGTTCACCACATCTTTCAATGTCTGTAAGTATTATTTTATAAGTCAAAGTGGTTTTATTTGGTTTTGGTATATAATTTAATTAAGAGGGGCCAACCAGGAATCCAATACTGGTCATTAGCCACTTTCACATGAGGCTGTAAAGCCACGGGATATAACATCCAGCCTCTGTCAGGATTTAATCAGAGACTTCTCTCTCCTTCTGTCTTTTAAACTTGAAGATTTCAGAAAATCACTGTTGGAATCTCTTTCTTCATGCTTTCGTACCTGTCATATTCCATCAAGATCACATATAAAGGCAGCTGTGCACTACTGAAAATCAAAGCAGTATCGAGACTGTGGTGAGGACTGCCAGTTTCTTAGAAAAGCCAGACTAATTTGTCTATGCATGAAAAAGATAGTAAGTGCATCTAGTTATTTTATGATTTCACAGCTAAAGCTCTGTGTATCTGTAAATAAACAAAGATGGACACTTGTTTTGGCAAATATATTTATACTTAGACCACGGAAAGAAGGAATATTCTATGAAAAAACCACAGTTGTTTAGCAAAAATGAAACCTCTTAAAAGATCATATGACCGTTTAGTGTAGTTTATTGTTTGTAAAATGTGCTGACTGTAAGAACATCTTAGATACTCAGATCAGGTCCTAACTATTATGAGATTTGTTCTGAAGCAACTAATAATAATAAAAAGCAGCTCTAGGTTTTTACATATGACACAACTGAAATAGAGGTAAAGAGTGTTTACATTAAATTTAATCATCAAAGACAATTAAGAAAATTTATTTCACAAAATAACATTGGAAAGAGAGAAACATCTAACATTTACTTTGTCATCTCTAATGGTCCATCCCGTGTGGTTTTCTGTCTTTTGAACCAAGTGGTGTTTCAGTTTAGACGGATGTAAGTTATTTTTAAAAGTAAAGTATGGGATTTTATTAGAAATTTGCCTGAGTCCCGTTAGTTTCTTCCCTATGAATCCTTGACATTTTATAGTTCTACAATTAGCCTTTTCCCAAAGGCATTCTTTCATATGGTGATGATAAACTGTTTTTAGTTCTGGAAACAAAGTAATACTAGTCTAGTAACAACAAGAAAAATGGGGTTGTTTCTAGAAATACTCCATATTTTGGTTTACTTCTCTATAGAATTTCACCTTGATATTTGACCCTGTTTTCTTGTGTCATTTTTAATGAAGTAACACCTTATTCCTTCATTTCTTTTACAGTTATATAAGCAATTGTTCAGTATAATAAGAAATTATGCTTCAGCTGAATAAAAATTTTTTGGCTCATTCCTACTATCACAGCAAACGGAGATAATTGCTCCTTTTTCATTCTCCAGCCGTCAGCTGAGCTTGCCTCTCACAGTTTCTTTTTTTCAGCATTCTGACATTACGAGTCTATCTTTAATCCTTTCTCTGAGGCAGACTAGATCCTCTTTCCTCAAAGGAGGGATCAACAAAGGAAAAGGCCTCTGAGTTCCTTTTAGCAGGAGTTTTTACTGCCTACTTGCAAGGCCTCGTTTTTCAAGTGATGTACCTTTCTTCTTTTTATTTTCTTTCTTCCTCTCTCCTCTTTCTGCGTGTGTGACTTGTTTTTACCTTACTCAACCAGTTGCAAGGGAGCAGCCCTGTAAAAAAGGAGACTTCTGCAATAGTGCCCAGAGTATATCACTGAGTGAAAATTATTAGCCTCTGACATACTGGAGGTCAGTCCAAACGATCTATTAGTCCCCTTGGACTTCAGCTTTGTAGGACTATTATTTTAACACAAATTATGAATAAAACTCAATCATTATCTTTCATATTTTTCTTGGTGGGGGATGGTAGGGTGAGATGTGTTATTCAGTTGATTCATTTAGAGAAGGCCTAGAGAACAGATTCAAGAAAAATTTGTTGGTTATTTGGATCTCTATCCATAGCTACAGTAGAACAAGAAGGATTTATTTGTATGGTAATCACTTGAAAATTGCATAGATAAAGAAAACTGTACATTGGACTTTATTAGTAGGAGTGTAGCTAGAAGAATGAAGGCAGGTGTTGCTCTGTGTTCACCATCAGTGAAACCATTCCTGGAATAATGAGCCCACTTTTGGGACTACTGGCTCAAGGAGTGTTCTGAAGAATGGGAAGAATCTAGCAGAGAGCAGAAAATGTGGCTAAAGACCTTTAGGGGGAGGGATTTAGGCCGCTGGGCTTGGTAGTCTGGTGAAGAGAAGACTGAGGGGACAGCTACTAGCATTTTACTGTTACCCAAAAGGTTCCCAGTGAGAGAAACAAGCTCTTCTTCTAGAGGAAAATAGTAAAAAGAATGGGCAATGGTGGATTTTTCACTAAGAAATTTACATGGGGAAATAAAGAGGTCTCTTTCTGGAAGTTTTTTTGAAATTCAGATGGAGAAAATCACGGTAGTCATACTCCACGCAGGAGTCAGGATCTCTAGAGATTCTTTTCAGGTAAAGTTTTTGTGTCTCCATGGCAATTGCTTTGCTAATATTTGGAAATCCGTTAGGCTGCTTAAACCACTCTACATCTCCATAAACAGTGGAGTGAAGTATCAGGCAGTAATGTAGTACTGCTCTAAACCGGGGATGTGCATCCATGAAAGTATCAGTTTTTGCAGGAAAGTATACAAATGTATATGTAACAGTCCACTTAACTCCCTGGTAAATCTGCCTCCAAAGTTTTAGTATGTTAAGGAAAATGAATACCAAGACTTTGAAAAATTATCTTTGCTTCTTCAGCAATTCAGAAGCATGGTGTTGTTGCATACAATATTTATGTTAGAGAATTAATTTCTCATATAGAAATGTTTTCAGATTACAAGCTAATTTATACCACAAATGAACCATAATTTACTTAGATCATTTGGATGATTCAAAAAATTCAAAGCATTTTTTCTTTTTTTCATTGATACAAGCTCAGCTTTTGGTCCTCAGTCTCTTGAATTTTCATATGTGAGACATTCTCAAAGAATAAGACAGAATCATTCATATTTGTAAGCATGTATATGATCAGGTCTTAATGGATATGGATAGGTAGGCACAAGAGAGGATATAAAATTTTAGCTTTTATAAAGTCAACCAACCTTTTACCATGATTTGGCACACAAAGGATACTACGCAAAACAACAGCAAATAGAAAAATGTGACAACGTATAGTAAGATTTCTATGTCAAAACAACATTGAAACATTCAAATGAGCTATTTATGGTGTCAATGAAAGAACTGCAATGCTACTAAATCATACTACTTCTCTTTGCCTTACTTAATTGTTTGTGTGCTTTAAAGGAACACAACTTTCTCAATATATAGTACTGCCTTGGAACAATTTCTACTACTGCTCCTTTATTGGTCAAGTATGTGTAAGACACATCTGAATATTTTTAAAATGGTGTTTAAATCTGTGAAATTCTAGCTGTGATAACTCGTGTTATCTTCTGAAAACCATAGGGTAACAAGAAACAGGTTTTTTGAAATACGTGCTGTGTAAGAAGCTTGGTTTTATTTTGAATCATGAATCACAGCCTCCAGGAAGAATCTCAAGAAACAACCAGAGTGAAATGACAGATGTGAAAATGTTACTGTAACTTAAGACAAAAAAATATTTCTCCATCAGTCTTTGTATCAGACTGAATATTCTGATGCATAATATTCCATTTTATGTTCTATTTTCATAAGTACAAAAGCAGTTCTAAACTTTTTAAACTACTATTTGGCATAGTTAAACATAATAAAGAAGTCTGTGATGCTTTCAAACAGTACCCACAGTCAAGAAAGGTCTGTCAGAAACTTGGTCCTTGATTTTACGTATTACTCCAGTATTCTTGAAGTAATATTGCAGTATTAATTTCTTATTTTAAAGGTAATTAAAATCCAGGATCATAATTATGATGTAGTCTGACAATATTAGATAAAGAATATTCTCTTGAGGTTTTGAAGGAGTTAAGGAAGGAAATCCTAATTGATACTTCTACTGAATGCTTCAGTCATGCTGCTTTGTCTGTATTAGCAAGATACGGGGTCAATCAATTTGTAATGGTTAATGTTTTACCAAACGTATTACAATCTTTTCACCTCATGAGCAGGAATTCAAATCAGCTACAGAAACTGAAGACTGCAAATCCCAACTTCATCAAAAATGGAAATTTGTCTCTTTCAAATAAAGGTATGATTGTTTTCGTGTGCTTGCTATAAACCGGTGAGAAGCAGAAAAAAAAAAATTCATTTTATGGTAGTCTTGCTAACAGCATTTGACTAATTGCATTCTGCCTGTCTTTCTCCAGCAGTTTCAGATGAATTTGCTTGTCCATATCATGTAGCTTAAATTCCAGTGACTTCCCCAGACAATTCTTCTTTCCTCTTTCCTCACCTCGTTCAGACACACACAAAGGCAAAAAGCTGAGAGAATAAATGGTCTTGTACCCTGTTCTGAAGGTCAACAGATACAGGATTTGTAAGCCCAGTTGAGAAAAAATTCTGAAGTCAAGAGCTTTGGTAAAGTGTGCAACAGCACTTTAAATTGAACTTTGGCTCTATTTTAACGTATATAGAATGGATTGTGTTAAACTACAGTTTTCTGGAAGAGAATGTTTTTTTTCTCATAAGCAGCAGTATTAAGAGCCTTTATGTTGCATCCTTTTTTTTTTAAGCACTGCTGTCAGAACCTCTTCAAACCGAAACCCAAATGTTTTAAAAGGCTGTGACTTGCAGGTGTTACCATTTGGACATTTTAAGAAATAGTTCAAAAACCTATGGATACTTAAGATATGTCGAATTCGACTGCATTTCTGAATTTTTTTTCCTTTCCATCTTCAGCTCTTTGTGGTTTTTCTTTGTGTCAATAAAAATATATGTTTTGTGCGATAACATTTTGGAATCAGAGAGTTAGAATTTAACTGTGATATGTAAGAGCAGTTCTTGAAAGTAGCTCTTCACTGACTTAGAGGAAGTTTCTAGGCTGCTTGGGTTTCTAATATCGCAGCTAATTAAGTTAAGCATTTGTAAGTGATAATATCAGGAGAGATGGAAAGAAGAGCACAAGCTTATTCCATATACTAAATAAAAATAAATTTCAGTTTATAAGAGGAAAAATTAAAATTATTTCCATTTTTGTCTTAAAAATACATAATATTTTTATTTTCAGGCACTGGATTTTGACCAAAAAACCCCTTGGCTTGCTTTTTTAATTAACCATGGAAATGGTATTAAGAGGATGGAAATAAGTCTACTGATATATATGCTTTTAAAAGTATATTTTATTTCTATGAAAAATGCTTAAGAAATATTATAAAAAACAGTTCAAGGACAAGAAGTTAACTCTTATATTGAAATAGGAACAATCAACAGAGATTTTATTAGTATTCTATCTGAATATCCCTGGCATGTTTTATTTCATTTGACTGAGTTATTTAAAGTCAATCAGCACCACACTACATATATAATATAGTCTTAAGTTAAAAGCAGAAATTCTCACTGAAAAGATTAACTATATTATTTTAATCACAGAAACCTACTGTTTATTTTTTCGAATGGTTTTCCTGAACACTTGGCTTATCCCAGTGATTTATGTTTTGCACATATGCATAGGAAGAGAAATTAGAAATTTTGCTAAAGAATTAAAGTGCTTTTCCACATTAAAAGCATTAGAAATATCAATAGTGATGCTGATGCTGATGTGAATCTCTCTCTCATTTATTCCCACTATGTATTTGTATCTTTCGTACCTTTTTCTTCCTTCCCTCTTCTTTCCCATCTTCTCAGTGCCAGGTCTATCTCCAGTACTCAAGGTTTTGCCTTGCTTTTAGTTCTTTATTTCTCAATACGTTCTTCTCTTTGAATATCCTTCTTGCTTTACACAGTCATCTTTTTCTTTAAATAGCTCACTGAACTGTAACTGTGTAGGAATTGATTGGGAGTACATCAATGGCTCTGTGCTCCACAGGGAACTACTGAGGGCCAAGTTATCACTATGCTCCGACACAGCTGGCTCCTGTTAAGTTGAGCCAGAGATGCTGTACAGGTAACATTAGGGTAAGTAAGCAATAAGCAGTGCTATGAGTGCTTTGTGTCTTATGGCTTTTCCTCACGTAAAGGCAGATCTAGATAAAAAAATATATATATAAACACTGGACAAGAACTACTATGGCTCGTCTAACTGTAAGGACTGGGTGAATCACTATATCCTGAGTATGCTACTTTGCATCTGGAGGTTGTAAATCTACCAGCCAGTACACACCATATGCTTCAGCTTGGCTGTGGGAGCTGCTTGGGCCTTTCCTGTGGCTGGAAAATCTGTGTGTGATGGAGTACTCCTCGTGCCATGCAAACACAGATATTGTTACTACTGCCTTGTGTGGACAGTCACTGGACCACATAGTTCAGGCAAAACAAATTATTGAGGGGAAGTCAAGGGCTTTGTAGCCGGGTCTAGTTTAGTGTAGTGCAGTGTGGTGTAGCATAGTATAGTCTGGTGTAGTACAGCATGGTGCTAGGGAAGCACAGTGATGTTGTGTCATGTAGTGTGTTATAGAGCGTCTTGATGTAGCACAGTGTAGAGTAGAATACTGCGGTGTGATGTGGTCTGGTTTGGTATAGTGTCAAATCACTACTTATGAAGTGAAACAGAGAAGTATAGCGCTAAACACATTCCACTGTGATTTCTGTTATCTAATCAGAAACTGGGCTGCAGGTGGTAAATCCAGGTTTAAATCATGTCTCGTTTATCAGACATTCCGTTTCAGTTCAAGAGACGAAATCACATAAAACTCAGTTCCAGACACCTCCAAAAATATCAGTACGTATTACATACAGAAATTGAGTGGAAAAAAATAAAAGTGGATGATCTTAGGTGAGCAGGACAGGTCTTTTTTTTTTATAGCCACTGTTACATTAATCTAGAGAGGCAGGAAGAATCACAGAACCAGAGGATCACAGAATCATATCGTTTGGAAAAGATCTTTGAGCTCATTGAGTCCAACCTTTGGCCAATCACCACTTTGTCAACCAGACAAAGGCACTAAGTGCCAAATCAAGTTTCTCAAACATCTCCAGAGATGGTGAGTCCATCACCTCCTGGACAGCCTGTTCCAATGCCTGACAACCCCTTCTGTGAAGAAATTCTTCCTGATGTCATCCTGAATCTCCTCTGACTCCTCTGGCACAGCTTGAGGTCAATTCCCTTTGTCCTGTTGCTGGTCGCCTGAGAGATGAGACCAACCCCACCTGACCACAGCCTGTTGTGCAGGCACTTGCAGACAGTGTAAGGTCTCCCCGACTCTCCTTTTCTCCAGGCTAAACACCCCCAGCTCCTTCAGCTGCTCCTCACAGGACTAATTCTAGGCCCTTCCCCAGCTCCCTTGTCCTTCTCTGGGCTCATTCCAGCACCTCAATGTCTTTCTTGGAGTGAAGGATTTAACATGTATCCTCACCAGTGCCCAGTACAGGGAGAGGATGACCACCCTAATGCTGCTGGCCACACTATTGCTGATCTAGACCAGGATGCCCTTGGCCTTCTTGGCCACCTGGGCACACCCTGGCTCATGTCCAGCTGCTGTCACCAGCACCCCCAGGTCCTTTCCAGCCCCTCTGTCCCAGCCTGTGGTGCTGCCTGGGGTTGTTTTTACCCACGGGCAGGATCCAGCACTTAGTCTTGTTGAACCTCACACCATTGGCCTCAGCCCATGGATCCAGCCTGTCCAGATCCCTCTGCAGAGCCTTCCTGCCCTCCAGCAGGTCAAGACTCCTGCCCAACTTGGTGTTGTTTGTGAACTGACTGAGGGTGCACTTGATTTCCTCATCCAAATCATCAATAAAGATATTAAATATGACTGTTCCCAACACTGAACCCTGCAGAATCTCACTGGTGACTGGTCCCAGCTGGATGAGGCACCATTCACCATCGCTCTCTGGGCCCTGCCATCCCACAAGATTTTAACTCAATGAAGAGTGTACTTGTCCAAGCCCTGGGCTGCCACCTTTTCTGGAAGAATGATGTGGGAAACAATGTCAAAGGCTTTACTGAAGTCCCGGTAGACAACACTCAGAGTCTTCCCCTCATCCACTAGGTGGGTCATCTGGTCATAAAAGGAAATCAGGTTGTTCAGACAGGACTTGCCTTTCCTTAACCTGTAGTGGCTTGGCCTGATCACTTGGTTGTCCTGTGTGTGCTCTGCAATGTCACTCAAGACGATCTGTTCCATAACTTTCTTGGGCAGTGAGGTAAGGCTGACAGACCTGTAGTGCCACAGATCCTCCTTCAGTCCCTTCTTGTGGATGGGTATCACATTTGACAACCTCCCCAGTTAGCCAGGACTGATGATGAATGATGGAGCGCAGCTTAGCAAACTCTTCTGCCAATTCCCTCAGTACCCGTGGGTGAATACTATTACTGCAACCCTAGGATATATCACCATGTCCCATATCCATAGGGAGGAGGAGGAGAGAAGATCCAGCAGGCAGGAATCATGCAGCAAGATTGATTTATTTAATTATTTTATCAACTCTTTTATAGACTTTTTTCTTCATAGTCTAATTGGACAAAGGATCAGCCACCCCTTGGGGGTGGTTGGCTAAAATCCTAAAACATCCACTGTCAAAATATTTTTCTGCTGTACTATAAACAAGACTTCTCAAGGCTGCAGGTGTTTGGTTGTTTACATAACTCTGCTACCTCTTCTGTGAGAGAGAAAAGTCTCTCACAGGCTTAGAAAATAGCAAGAAAATCCTTGCTAGCAGCATTTTTGTATCTGCAGAATCCCATCTGGTCCCATAGGCTTGTGGGTGTCGGAGTGGCACATCAGGTCACTGACTACTTCCTTGTGGATTGCAGGGGATCTACTCTGCTCTGTATCCCTGTTGAACAGCTCAGGGGGCTGGTTGCCCTGATGATCACCAATCTTTCTGTTAAAGACTGAGGCAAAGAATGCATCAAGTACCTCAGCCTTTTCCTCATCCTTGGTGACAAATTTCCCCACCACATCCAATTAAGGATGGAGATTTTCCTTGGCTCTACTTTAATTGTTGATATATTTATGAAAACACTATTTATTATCTTTCACAGCCGTGGCTAGATTGAGAGAATGATGAGCAGAGAAAAATGTCCAGATTTCAAATGATTTCTGGTAGGCAATAAAGACATATCTTCTGTTTTTAAAAAAGAAGAATAAAAATGACATTATAATATGGTAAATATTATTTTCAAGGACATTACTCTTATGATGGACTGTTTAGATAAAATGCTGAACTGAAGGCAAGAATGAATGAAAGGGGAGTTCTTGGAAGAAACACATCTATGGTTAATGGAGCTTTATGACCACTTACAAGTTGTGGAAGATGAACACTCTTCATTAGAATAAATGAGTGTACAAGCTTACATTCTACATTGGTTATTCTACAGCTATGGGCAACATGCTGCTCATTTGTCTAGTTCCGGATAATTTTGGTATATTTTTCTAAGATTATTTTTAATTTGATGCAATTTCTTCTCTGTTCTTGCTGAGGATGCAGGTATGTATCCATGTACAGCTAGCTCAGTAGGCACGTCTTTCCTTATCTTCCAGCTTACAGATGCTGCTTGGGGTGAGTCAGTGAGACAGCAAGGAAGGAAACTCTAGTTCTGACAGACAGCAAGTGAACTGCCACATATGAAACTTGGGAGCTCTTCATGTTTTTGCAATGATGAAGAGAGTGAAGCAGGCTAATTTTATTTACAGAGCTAACTCATGATAGTCAAGACTAGCAAGTTGCAAATACTGTCTTCTTGCATTTGTCTGTTATCTGTGCTTACACTTATCTTGGTCTCAGTCATTTAGTCTGCACTGTAGCTGTCTTTCATTAATAGCTGTGCCCAGTATACAGCCTCAAGTTTTGCAAAACACAGTAAACTGTATTTCCTGCAATTCATGTCAGAGAAAACGTATGAGGAGAGAGACATTTCTCTCATTCTGGCATTTGCATTTTTCCCTTAATGAGAATTATCTGTGTGTATGCTTGAAGGGGAAAATTTGCAGAGATTAGCAGAAATTTAATCTTAAAATAAATGATAGAATATAAGGTTATAATGACAAACTCAAATTAGAAGCAGAGGTATGAAGAATAATTTCTGAATTTTTCATTCACATGAGCAAGCAAAAAACCTAGAGATTGAAAGAAGGGGGAGAAATTTCAGGAAATTCAGGAAATTATCTACTTTAAAACTGTACTTGTATATTGTTGCTTTGTAAGATGCAATTTCACATGTAAAAAAATTTGTTATGGACATGTGGCAGTGGAAGAACAGAAAACTCATGAGAAAAATTCTCTGTATCACAAGGGGATTGTTTGAAATGACATAATGTTTAACACCTAAGAATGCAGGAAGAGAATTAAAGAATTCTGACATAACTGGAAAATCATCATACTGCCTATGAAGAATCATTAATTTTAGTCTCTAACTTGCCAAATATGTAGAATATATATAGAAATATTTCAGGTAAGGTGAAAAACTTTGACTGTCTGGGGCTGTGAGAAGAGTGTCTAACATAAACAACTCAGAAGACAGCTTTTAAGCTGAACTCAGCTGATAACTCTCTACACGTACTTTCCTACCCATCCCAGTTGTGAGATGAATTCATTACACTAAAATTCAGATATGGGAAGGAACCAGTAGCTAACTAGCTGTACTCAACAACCAGAATCATTAATAAAACAAAATGTGCTGACATTTCTCAGGTGCTTCAGTGAAAAGTCCAGTGTCTTGGTTTAACTATTATTTTGACTATCAGGCCCAGCCTGGTAGACTCTGCACTAAAGTACTCAGGTTCTATTTTGGCAGCTCTGGTGTGGAGTAATTCCTGGAGGAGACAAGACAGATAAGCTGGAGGAAGTGGCATCCTAAACTGCAAGAGTTGTTCGGTAAGTGCTTAATGTCAAAGACCTAACATTTTTACTAGGATCTTTATATCAGCCATATCACAGGAGCTCAGCTTGTATGACTGTCATGTTTCATTTGGATTTGGTAACGCACCAGTATACTTATACATACGGATATCTACTTCAAGGGTAATCATTGTTATCAAGGATAATAATTACTAATAAAGATAATAAGATGCACTTAAGCATGCATGGACAAGATTAACACATAACATTTTTGATATATTTGTTCCAGAGAACTTTTTATTTCTTTGCCTTATGGAGATAACTACCCTGATTTACTGCACGTTTTAAAGAAATTAACTTAATTGCATTCAGTAATTGTCATATATGCTGGCACTATTCATAAGATACACGAAGCACTGGTAGAATTCAAACAAGCTCTCTTCTCATTAAATTCAGTAAGATATGGAGGTACCAAACACGTTTGAAAAGGAGCATAGCAACTCAATCACTAAGGATCTTGTCTATAGGAACTTATAAAAATAAACCTCATTATGTTATTATTTGAATTCTTCTTTTGCTAGTGATCACTTAGGCCAATGGAGCAATGCCATTCTTTTAACTCAGTGCTGCTGTGTTTACATCCTGCCTCGTAGCATGTGAATGGTTATTAAAGTATTTTCAGTTTGTATTGTTGCAACAGAATTTTACTCCAATTTAAACTCCTGTATTATAGGACAAAAGGAACACATAATTTGAAGACAATATTAAAGATGAGCTAGGACTTGTTGGCAGAGGCAGAGGGAGCTCCTGATTCCTAGGAGCATGTTGAACACTTACTTTGTTCTTGGGAAGAACAAAAGATCAGGGTCCTGGTGCCTGAAAAAGAGTGAATCCACACCTTATATCCTGTTTCAGTTCAAATTACAATACAAAATGTAACTCAAGTGATATGCTAAGTGATAGTAGATTGTAACCTACTGATTAAACCCCACAGTTTTTAGAATGACTGAAAACCTAGATAGAAGGTTTTACATGTTCCTGTTTATGTAAATTGCACTGAGAAATTGATCTTATCTATCCTCTACTAGCTGGGATAACTGACTTCAAACACTATTAAACAAGGACTATAAATGAAAATCCATTACAAAAAAATAGTTGACTTTGCCCTTTGATATTTTTGGAAATATTGCTAATAATCTGCCTAGAGACTTTATAGAAACCTAACTCGCATTTTCAACTAGTTTTTCAGCTATTGTTTTTTCTACTGAGTCCAAAGCTGAAGTTCCAGTGAGCTTATGGAGATAACTATGCTGTGTGTTCACTTACAGCTGCATACAGCATACTGCAGTTTCCTACCATAACGCCATCCATGATATGAATTTTCTCTGAAAAGAAAAGTGTTTGTCTCTTGGGATTACACTTCTTTTAACTGTCAAGAAGTTTAAAATGTTTCCTAGATGAAAGCAGATGTTCACTTACAATTGAGGATGGTTGAATTTTGATGGATTAAAATACATATTTTTACCGTTTTCTGAAAAGAAAAAAACCAACCCCAACCTGTGAGTATATACGACTCTGTGTGTGCATGTGTACACTTTGTGTACTGTGCTCTCACTGACAAATCATAGACTAGAAATCACAAAGCCTATCAGTGGCTTAGTTTTTACAAAAGCTTTAGAATATTTGAACAAAAAACTTTGAGGGTTGAAGCATTGGAATTTTTTTGTTATAAAATGTCCAAAACATAGAATGATGAACTGGATCACAGTCTTGTCTTTATAATGTGAAAAAATATGAACGTGCAATTCCTTCAGTTTACTGCTACTTCAGTGGAAGAAGAAGTCACATAAAACACTGTATTCCTTATAGAAAGGGATGACTGGCCTTCTATACCCCCTTTCAAAACCTTGGTTTCCTTCCTTTGCTAATTTCCATGCTCCTTTTCTTTTTAGAGGGGCTTTTCTTATGATTCCTGATATGTAATGCTTAGATTTTATTTTTTACTGGACCTGATCCTGCACTTAATAGCAAAACTTGTATGGTTTAATGAACTTGAAACTAGCATACAAACTTGAACTGTCTCAGGTTGTGCTAGCACATCTCTGCAAGCTACCTGGGATATATTTGTGCCAGCATGTTCCAATGTAAATTTTACAAAATATCAAGCTACTGACAAATTTAATGGACTGTAGTTTTTCTGTCTCTAAAAGGCTTTCTATCAAGGGCCACATCATACACTGTATTTCTTGATGCTACAGCTTTGCAAATACACAAAGGTTCTCTTGTTCTTTGTTTTCCTATACATCCAATTTTTAAAAGTTTTTTTAAATAAGGAGGTGTAGAAATGTAGTTTTTATATTTTATTATCTGTAACTGTTTTTGCATGTATAGTTATATTTTTGTATCTTCAGCAAATATCACCCCTTTCATTCATGCATATTTTGTTGCCTAGCTTACAAAAACTTTTCTTGACAGAAATTTTGAAATTCAGATGACATTTTAAACTGGAATGAAAATCTGAGAACCTAAATCTTAAAATGGTACAAGAATCCTGCTTGCTTAATTCTGATCCCCAAATTCATGCAATGTATGGTTCAGACATTGTGAGTTGAACAGTGCACACACACAAAAAAAAGACCTAATACTGCTTAATCCTGACTTTGAAACCATAGCAGCAACATCCTGCCTTCCCAAAATTGGTAGTTTTTTCTGAAAATTTTCTCATTTTCTAATGTTAGAATATTTATTATTTTTCTTACTTTTCTCTACTTGTTATCACGGAACTGTTAATAAATCCAACTGTTGTATTCCTGACACATATTTTAAAAATGCAACTGCCTATTACTTGTACCAACTAATTGGATTTGAAGTTTCAGGCCAAATCAATAATAACAATAAGCCATAACTTTTTAATGGAGTGTAAGCAAAACATTTTTCAATAGATGAAAAAAATCTGTTTCTGGAGGGTAATAACAGTTTCTGGCTTGGATTTGTATTTATTTCCTTCCATACAATGTAGCATTTCTTTGGTTGTAGGTTAAATTGTCCTAAGAGGAAGAGAAAATAAGAGCTTGTCTGTCTAGTAAAGACTAAATTTTGTCTTTTAAATGAAGATTCTGTCTTAAGAGATGTCCTGATCTCTTCAATGTTTTGGTAGAAATGCTAGTCTCTGCACAAGAATAAGAGTCTCAGCGGATGTTCTCAGCATTTTTCTCATTCTGCTGTAGTTCATCTCTAAGTTGTTATTGTACATGACAAGGATTGCACCTGAGCAGAAAGTGAATAAGCCTTCCCCAGTTGTCAGAGTCCAGAAGTGCAAGGATTACTTCTATGATGTAGTTATTATGGTCATCCAGGCAGGTGAAGTGAGAGACTGGATATGGGAGTAATATAATTTGACAGCTCTTTTCATCTTATAAACTTAAGGGAGATGCAGAAGGTCTGGGGTGTAATGGTGGACCCATTCCAGCTTCACTGAAAGTATTGGGAGAGGGAAAATTCAAGGTGACAGATTTTAAAATTGTGTCAATTAACTAGTAGACTTGACACAAAAATCATACAGATGGAAGAGTACCTAAAACACTATCATTTTAGGAAGAAGTCATTTTGATGTTTCAAGAAGATGACAAATCATCTCAGAACAAAAGATTACCATGTTAATTAAGAAGAATGTTTCAAAGCAGAGTTAAATAGAAAAGCAGAAAAATAAAAGTTTGTCACTACTTGAAGTGAAATTTGACATTCATTACAAACACTGTTTAAAGAATTCAGACATTTTCAGTCAAAACAGAAACAGAAGTGGCCCCTACTAGAACATTTAAAAGCAGAATCCAGGATAGTCCTGGAATAAATACCTCCAGGAGAATTCTTTCCAAATTTCTAATTTAGAAAAAAGAAGAGGTGTTGATTCAAGATGCCTGTCAATGTGGTATCAAACAGCAATGATCATGGTAGGCCTGAACAATAACTAGCTTAAGTGAGAAATAAAAGACCACAAAGACCACAAAACAGTTCCAAGAAAAGTTTTATCACCAGTTTTGGAAAAATACATTGAGCTAGTGGAAGACTAATTTCTACAATAGATTTCCATTAAGATTTGGGTAAGAGAATTTTCTTATTCTTCAGTCACTTATGCAACTTATGTGACATGAAAAATGTGAGTAATACTGCTTCCATGTTCTGCAGCAGGAAAATCCACTGGCCTGTAAAGTCTTTGAGTGCTAGAGTAATGCCACCTATATCAAAGCAAGGGTGGATGAATGGATGAATGAGAGGATAAACAGGTGTGTAGATGGGTAAAGGTATTGCACACAAATTAAAAATAATTCAGTAGCTGACTGAAAATAATTCAGTAGCCACTTGTGTTATATGGATGCTTGTAAGCAAAGCGAGATGATTATTAAAAAATATTGAAACAGGGATAGAATAACTCAGCATCACTGAGGGACTGTAATCTGTAAAAGCCACTAAGAGCACTTCTTGATTATTGATAATTGTTTGGAATGGGTAACAGGGAACTTGCTTTTTGGGGTTCCATATCACCAAGAGTGCTTCAGCATGTCGCTTGGTGAGTATTTTTCATCTTCAAAGAATTTTATAAGGGTTAGCTAAGGCTTCCAATGTCCTCAGACCAGGAAGTGGATGATGTGAATTTTAATTTGTTCAGGCAACAGAGAATGACTGTCTAAGCTGTAGGCTACTTAAATAATAGAATTATCAAGAGTGGCATGACCCTTGGTTTTTTTTAGTTGGATTTTTGTTTGTTTGCAAGGTTGCTGTAAGTAGGGTCCAATCTTAACAAGGAGTAAAGACATAAAGGAATGGACACATGCCCCTCATGCCCTGAAATTCCCCTCAGCAGTCCAGAGCCAGCGAGATGAAACAGATTATGAGGTTGAATTTCATAGTTAGGGGGACTAAGTCCTGGAGAGAAGCGAGATTTAAGACTCAGTCTCCTTCAGATAGTTTCTCTTCTGACTGCTTCTAAGGAGTTGCTCCATCTTGACTTTTGTACTTCCAACTCTGAGACCAGTATCCCTCTACACCCTCTTCTCACCTGTGGCTTGTAGAGGCTACAGAGGAAACCTTTTATGAAGTTCAGCTGCATGAGTCCCAGCACAGTGGGTCTTGAGTTACTTTCCTGTAGGCAACTCCAGATTGTACAGTACTGGACTCTGGGCTAGGTCAGTGGTCTAGCTTATTAATTTTATTACCTGCCTATCTCCTGTCCTAGAGTATAAGTGGACCAAGAGGTAGTTTTATGTTCTACAGTCACACAATTCATATGTTTTTGTTCCCCTATGTAATGTTACACTAGCACTACAGGTCCTAGTAGTACTGTTGTTTTGTCTGGAAACACAGATACTATTTCTACTCTTAGTACTAAGTGTACCAGATCTGAGAATCTAGTCATAAACATGTATCTCGTTCCTCAGTAGCCTAGATCCAATTCTATCAAAAGAATGTCAAAATTTAAAGTAACAGGAAAGGAACAGAGCACATATATTTCAAAGACAAATATAGTTACAATACATGAAGAATTAATTTAACCACAGAAATTTTGCATTACCTTTTACATCCCTACCAGTTTATTTGTGCTATATAGTCTTTTTGCACTGTGAAATAAGTAACCATAGAATCATAGAATCATTAAGGTTGAAAAAGATCTCTAAGATAATTGAGTCCTAATACCCAAATATTAAACCAGCACTGCTCTGTTCACCATTAACCGTATTCCCAACCACATCTACACGTCTACACATCTACACTGGGACAGTGATTGGACCCTTTCCTGAGCAACCTGTTTTATTGTGTAGCCCTCTTTTCAGTGAAGACATTTTTCCTCATATCTAATCTAAACCTCCCCTGGCACAACTTGAGGCTGTTTTGTCCTGTTACTTGTTACCTGGGAGAAGAGAGTGACCCCCTACCTGGCTACAGCCTCCTTTCAGGCTGCTTTAGAGAGCAGTAAGTTCTCCCTCAGCCTCATTTTCTAGGGTCTAAACATCCCCAGTTCCAACACCTGCCACTGATAAGGCTTGTACTCTGGTCCTTTCATCAGCTGTGTTGCTGTTCTCTGGACTGTGTATGGCATTGTCATGTTCTGTCATTACTGGATCACTTAACAATGTACAAGTCCCTCCCAGTTCTGAAGTGAGGGTCTTCTGTTACGTTTAGACTGCTGTGTGCTGATATAAAATAGAAATTTGTGGTCACAATTACATGGTCCAAATGCTGGTCCTTGGATCATCACAGCTCAGTCAGGTCTCAAAATATGTCTCCTGTGTACATCCAAGAAGGCAGAATGTGAATATATGTACTTAAAGAATAACATCGTTATCTATTGCCATCTCCTATTCTCTGATACCATGTCCTCTTGACTAGTCTGGAAGAGAAGCTACAGTGCTGTGTAGTGGGTCAACCACACCAGGATCCCTGCTGGAAGGCATGTTTTCTAGCCACAGCTACAGACAGACCCTTGCTCTCTGTCTTGGTGAGGTACTCCCACATGTTTTGGAAACTGGATTAAGTGAGCCTGATTTCCAATACAGTTCAAGGGAACTAAAAGCCCTGTGAAAATACTTTTATTTAGATAACTAGATGTTTCAAAAACAGTATTTAAATATACTTAGATTAAGACATTAAGATGCTTTACTTTATGTGTCAACATAAAAAAACATTGACTTTAACCGGAGGAAAAGTAAAAAAACTTGTTAATCATTTCATCACAGGTCAAGGGCTTTAGAATGTAATAAAAGCAGATTTTTCTGATCTGTTTCAAGTTAAAATCTTCAGAGATGTCAAATTATGGTAGATACCGAGCACTCTATTATGAGCTCTGAGTACTCCTCTATCGTTGGCAATTCTCTGTTGCTCTTCTTGAGGCAGAGATAACTGCCCAAAAGTATTCTAGTCCTTCCAAGAGTAGGGCACTTCACATTTCCATTAAAGATTGTTGATGAAGTGGAGAACTATTGAAACATGTTAATAACACTTTACAATTCAGATTAAGGAATTACTTCTGTGGTCCCTTCTCCAAAAGGAATCCCTGTCATGGGAGCGTTTTGTACTGATTCAGAAATTGCTCCAAAAAGAGCACTTTAATTTTCTTTCTATCAGTTTACCAAATACTTATACATCATTCAGAATTTTTAGGGGAAAAGTAAATCAAAACGCAGGTAGTGTTCTGCTTTACTAGAATGCAGAAAGAAACTTTGGTGTCTAAAACTATGAAAGGGGTAGAAGAAGAATTATCAAGTACCATTAAAACTCTTTGCATCTTGTACTGTAATGACTGAAATAAAATATAGTAAGTGTATTCATATAATTTAAAGACATTTGTCAGAGTCCTAATACATTTGTGAAATAGGTAAAGGATAAGTGAGGATTGCTTAACATCTGTGCCCTTTAGAATATAAATATGTCTCTACATAGGAACACATACAGAAGTAAAGAAACCTCTAGAAGTGAGTAAAAAATTGCCTGATAATATGCTATGTAGCAATAGGAAATTGTTAGATATCATGTACATGGAAAAGTAACGGGGACTTTTAAGTAGGAAATACACAATTATCTGCTTTGGAGTTCAGCCAGCAAACAGGAATAAGCTCCTTTGCTTTAAACCTAAATGAACATGTATAGGGATGGCTGTGTGATAAAAAAGAAAGCTATGCTCAGGCTCAGTGCTAAGGCATACCACTTCCAGTAACCATATATCAGGCAGAGGGGGTCACATTATACCTTCTCTCTGAGCTCTGTCTAGGTTTATTTTTAACCTGTTGCCAGCATTTTGCAGCACTGGGCGCAGACAAAGGGAAAAAATCCTGACTATTAGTGCAGAGCACTTTTTCCTGGTGGGTATTTTGTAACTATCTTTGGTGACAAGTGATAGGCTCTAATCCAGGGCTTTGGTGGGATGGACAGTCTTAAGGGTAAAAAATGATTGTGAAATTTCACACTCAGCATTTTGTTGTTTGCAGGTTTTGATTCTGAGTCTTGAGAGATTGAGAAAAGATAGAGGGAAAAATTGTATTGAAAAATGACAAGAATTAATTTGACATTGTAAAGAAAATACTTTTCTTGGTTATGTGTTTCTACTGCACTTCCTCATTTTGTAAAAAGATGTTTCTTTCGCTTTTCAAATATGTTTGGCTTGCATTTCAGATTTTAATGGGTGACAGGGAAGGAAACAATACCAAGCATGCAATTGCATCAGGTCACGTCTTGACCTTCACATTATGCATCCTTGACAGTCAGTAATGTGCCATGATCCTTTCCCACCCTGACATCTGCTCTAACTTTAAAAGATGAAAGCCATCAGGCTTCTAAGAATTGCTCTGCCTCCCCAGATAAACACTGTTATATGTACTAGTATTTTCCATTTCCACACTTACCACCATTTCCACAGAATGACATGAAAGTTATGTCATTCTGATCAGAAATCCTACTGGTTTGCACTCTGTGGTCCCCTTTGCATGTGATGCATACCTCCATCTTTGGAGACTTGACAAAGAGTTAACAAGGCACTGCGTAATGTCACCTCTGCACAATTGTCTTATATGCCTCATATTATAATTATACTGCCATTTGTCATGATGCACAAGAAATAAAAATATGTCTTACATATTTTCTGTAGTTTTCCTTTCATAATACACTTAGATAGCATTTTCTTCAATATCTAGCCTCTGCTAATTTCTGTTCATTTGGGTATTTTAGGATCATGAGTTTTGCTCCTTGAAAAGGAGTTCTGAGATTTAGAAAAACTCTTGGCAAAATTGAATTTTTCAGAATAGTAGTCCTCTTACCATTCCACTTTCTCCTGACTGTGAACTAAAACTTAAAAGCCCTGGGAAATGGGTAAGTGGAAAATATTGGTCAGCAGGAATAAGGGCAGTTTCCAGCCACAGAGCATGGGTGCATGGCATGTTAGAAAGAAATGAGTCAGGCTTTCCTGTCAGAGAAGCTCTCAGGGATCACCTCTTCTTTTCATATATTCATGCTTTATGACATGCTTCTGTCCTTGAAGCTCCACACAGTTGATAACTATGACAGCAGTTGCTTTTACCTGAGATATGCACAGAAAAGCTATTTTGTAATAAATATTGCTTCATCCTGCCATGCGCTCCTATTGCAATGAATATTGCACAGCACCAACAAAGACATTGAAAACAAATTAAATCTCACTTGTTATGGACTTGTGCAATTCTCTTTCCTCTGCATGCAGTGGCTACTTAATACCTGACCACTGGTTCTTAACTCCAGTAGGAAGTACTAAATCAAAATCATTATTTCTAGGTATGCCTATACCCACAAGACCTTTTTGTTAGACATCATTTGTTACCCAGCTTCAGGCAGAGCAGTGTTTGGCTACCTCTGACAAACCTCTTTGGCTCTGAGCAGGGTATCATTTGTACAGCTCTCAGATAATTATCCTAATTTTAGAGGAGATAAAATAGTTACATGCAAAACAGGGTGCTACTTAATTTATATTACAGTCCACAAGAACTTTGCCTTCAAAAGAAACAAAATACTATCTATGCATCCGGAGCAACACTTTCAGTATAAAAAGTTACACACTTTTCCTAGTCCTTGAAAAAGGACAAGGGAAAGGGAGAGGAAAGGAAAAAGAGGGAAAAAAAAGTGGTTTTCTCAATGGAACCCTTGGCTTGTGACACTGCATTAGTTATACGTGGTAGTAAATAGGGGAATGAGAAATAGGTTTAGACTTTTCCAAGTTTCAATGTTTCATTGATAAACTGACTGAAACAACTATTGCTGGTCTAAGCTGTCTGCTGCAAAATCCTTGTTCAGGTTCCTGCCCTGGCCCATGGAGTTTGGATCAGGCCTTCAAAAGCTACATATGTAAAAGCCATTGTTGTTTTGGCATCTTACATTGTTTTCCTATTTAGCACCGAATTTTCAGAAATAAAGGATTAAAGATTAGGAACAAAGCTCAGGAAAAATGGATTGTACAGATGACAGGGATTGCAAATGATGTCAGTGTGTGTGCCAGAAAGCTCCTTACAGCTCTCACATAAGCTAGAGATGCAGCCTGAATCTCCAGGAAGCAGATATTCCCTGCCACAATTTTAAAAAGAGGCACTTACCAAGCCTACGTATTGTTCAGGCACTACAAATACTTCTATTTTTTTCTTGATTTCTAGAAAGATATTTTGCTCATGCTATATTAGAATGACAATGACATCTAAGTCAAGGCTAAACCCACAGCAGAGTGATGAGCATCCTGTCTGAATGTGGCATACATGCATAGCCACAGCACAAAGCACCATTTTATCTTTGTATGTCCCCTGGATGTTCGCTGTAATCACCCAGCAATGCTATATACAACATTAAAAAAAAAGAGTAGGAAAAACACTTGTAAATTGGAATGCTGCATTAAAAAGAAAAAAAAAAGGAATTAAACACTTTCTTGTATGCATTGTACATTTTCTACACACACACACAAGGAAGCAGGCACAGGCATGAGTCCTGGACGTTGAACAAACAGTTTGATATTTAATCAGAATGCAGCTATTTAGATATTTGTTTGGTCTGTTTCTGGATTTTTCATTAAAAATATGTGGTTTACAGCAGCCAACCTGATTTGCATGTGTGTGTGTGTGTCTGATTTGTTCACCGCTATGCCTCCTGTGTCCTACATCTTAATCACATCCAGGCACCCGCCCCATTACATTACCAGAAGGGAAGTGATGGACATCCCTTGACTCTCTTCATGACCCTCTGATAATCCTGTTTCACACACAGGCTCCCTGCTGTATGAAACACAAAAGCTGCCACTGTAGTTCTTTACTTCCAGTCGATATTCTGACAGACTTGATCTAGCAAATTAGTATGCCGTGGTAGGGGCACGACAAAAGACCCTTTTGACACACTGAATCGATACAAAGGCCAAGAGAGCCATTTCACCGTAGTTCTGTTATTTTTCCCCTTTTGATGACCCTTCTTCTTCTTCTTTTTTTTTAGCTTGTATGACCTTGTCAGATTTAAAAACATAATGTTAGAAAAGTCATCCTTGGACAGGAGAAGAAAAATCTAAACATGCAGAAATGCAAGAATACCAATGTAAAATTACAATACAGCTGGATCAGAGGAATAGAGATTTTCTTGTGTGAATTTGTCCTTCAAACTGCTGAAATCACTACATGAGTCCAATGCCAGAGTCTAGAATTAAACACTGTTCTAGCCATGAATGCTGTGTAACATCTGTTTATTGTTATTCTTTCTTTTTCAAAAAGATGAAACTGTTCAGAATATTAGAAATTTTTGTCTTAGTTCTGTTTCTTAGTATGAAGAATATTGCAACAGCATCAAGTATTTTACAAAACTGTAGTCACATTTACTTAATTTCTAAGTGCTTAAGCTGTGAAATTGAAATGAATTTATGCTGATGTTTATCATACTATACAAAGAAAAAAAATTTCTGAATGTGGCATTATTATTAAAAAATATAAAGAGCAGATTAATTTGTATCTGAAAGTTTATCTGCAGGAATTGCACTTGTTCAGAATTATGATGTATTCATAGAGAAACTACAGACTTAATTGAATTGCATTTGTAAACAATATTTCCGCATGAACAATATTTCTCTACCTCAGCAAGAATTATACATTTCAGAGTCACTGTAATTTTAAATAGCTTTACACCTTAACCAATATAATTTCTTTTATTCTGTCCAAATCTGTGTAACAGATTTACATTTCAGTCTTTAGGAAACGTACATGAATGGGGACGACAACTACTTATCTCATAATTGATACTTATGTGTTACTATATTCAGGTACATGTAGACACTATAGATTTCCCTTATCATAGCTTTAAAAATGAAATTATGTCATAATAAGGCCTAATTCTTGTAATTTGCATGCTTTTTATTATTCTGAAAGTAAGATGTCTCCTCTTTAATGAAAAGTAAGCACTCAGATAATCCATATTTTCTTTCTCATAGTAACAAACCTAAAAATACCTACTCAAACTCACTTTCTAAACCTAATCTTTGAATTTTAAATTTTCAAGCTGAAAGCAAACTTAAGCCAATAAAAAATGAGGCATTCCCAGCTTCAGAAAGCACTTTACTGTAACTCACAAAGAAGCATTTCCCGAAAATACAGGTGCACAAATTACTCGTGGTGTTTGCTGTACAGTATGTACATTTGACCTCTGCCGCACTCCAGCATTTTTCCACACATAAACCTTGTTCTCTCAAATAGAACTACTGTATAAACACAAGGGATAAAGCATACTGTGTAAGAAATTCAGGCCACTTCAGACAGCTCAGCTTGATAACAGAGGCAAAATTACACTAGCTGTTCCAATTCCTCTAGCAGTTTTATCTAGCCCAAGATTACCAGACTCAACCCCCTCCAGCAAAGCCCACAAAGCACAGGGTGACATACTGGGTGAGACACTAGTGGCCCACAAGAAAACTTTTCCTTTTATACCAACTCTGACCCACACTGAGAGAACATTGGGAAACATGTCACATTTCACTGAGACAGAGAACTCTGTCCCAAGATAAATATAACACAAATTGTATGAAGCAAGAACTACCCTTAATCTTATCATAGTATCCACATGCACATGATCTTTATGAAGCCCACGTTTGCAGAGCAATAGGTTGCATTATAACTCCAAGCCATTAAGACAGAATGCTGTTACTATGTACAGCCCTTCTCTGACATGTATTAGCATTCTTCCTTCTAGGAAAAAAAGCCTACAGTGTATGGCAATTATTTTAAAAGAGGTTAGGCTAACAGGCTGCAGCATAACTTCATATGAGGAGCAGAAATGGATGTATCTTGCCAATAGGATCCTCTTTTATGTAAGTAAGGTGTGTCTTCATTTCTCCCATTAGACAGGCAACTAAAACAAATATAATAATCCTCCGGTTTGTTGTACAAAATGCTGCATGACAAGTATGTGTCATAAATAAAACCTCTACTTGTAAAATTTAATAATTACTTTTAAGAATCTTGTTTTGCAGTCACATCTGTGTTTTTCAACCCAAGCAAAACCTGGGCTTATGGGCAGCTCACTCTGAGACTCACAATATGACAGGCTCAGTACTGGAGGCTGGAAGGACCTGGAAGAAAGGAAGGAAGAAAAGCAAAAGGAGGAGGATTTTCCCTGGCATCACTTCTTTCTAGCCACACACTCTAGTGCACACTTTATTGCATAAAGCTGATAAGTGACTGGCTACCACCACTCCTTTGATCACTGCTTAACCATCTTCCTCAAAATTTGCCTCTAGTGGGGTATGCTCTCAGGGGAGGTGGTATTATCCTGATTTCCAGATTTGCCATTCCATATTCTTCCTTTAGACATCTTTATTTCTCATCGTTACTGGTGTTAATCTGCACCACTAGTGCCCTAAAACTATAGGGCTGCCAGGACATTGCCTGATATTTGTCCTATACTTGTGCATCCTCAAGGGCTCACCCTACCCCAGAACACTAAAGCCTGGACACTTTTTTTAAGCTGTGAATTTATACCAGTAAAAAACCTTTAGCTCTGTCTTTGGCAAATTATATCACTCTGACCTCTGCCTCCTGCTTCAGACAGATAGTGTCTTATCTTCTGCCTGTAAGGTGGGACTAAATACCCAATCATCCAGAGGACTCCTATCTGGTTCTTTTTCTGAGATGCAGAGGGGTAAGTTCTTCCTAGCAAATCAAGTGGGCTGGGTGCAAAAGGAGCAGCAGTCTTGCATTTTCCTACAAGCTTTTAGGAGAAAATGCAATGAAGCAAAGAGACAACATCAGGCTCTGGAGGAAGAGGTGACATCTTTACTAAGACTAAATCTCATTGTTCTAAAGATTATTTTAAGAGTTTCTGTTTGTGGTAAATACTTTCTATGTGGTGTGTGCAAACTGATTAATGCCTATTCCTTTTTAAAAAATGTCTGAAGCTCTTCATAAAGGCGTGAAATACAATAGTTAGATCTGTTCAACAAAGAAGGATAGGGCAACACTATTAGCGTAAAAACCTCCAGAACCTTTTTCTGAAACTAATACCAGCTGATGTGGAATAGCAAGTCTCTGCAAGGGTCAATCGTCCTGTTCACCAGAATAGAAAGGTAACATCCATGCTGTCTTTTGGGAAAGTTGCCTGGCCATTTCTTTTGTATCAGGCAATTGTTGGCCTTGTTGCCATAGGCCATAAGAGGTACTCTTGCAACACATTGCTAGCACAGGTGCTGATGAATTCCTACGAGTATTCTTAGGCACTGTTTAATGGCATAGATATCAACTTCTGCTCCCATAACTCAACTGATCCTACTCTTTTCCACTTCACATAATACTTCCCAGGTGGCTCTCAGAGTCTATTCTTCCATGTTTCAAAATAAAAAGAGGAAATCTGCCTGATTAAAAATGCATCTGTAGGTTTTACTGTGATTTAACAGGAGTTTCACTTCTCAGCAGCTCCACTCACTTCAGGACAGTCAGTTCTAATTTGTGTTTGCTTGAAATCAGAACCAGCCCACAATGCATTGACTAAACCTACTGCGTGAACATCAATTTTTAACTTCTGCTAAGCAAACACAGACTCTGTTTTGGAGTTTTTCTTCTCTTAGAATAGTCATTGACCTCAGAGCAAAGTAAAAGTAAAAATAGGAGGATTCGATGCAGCAAAAGTGAAACCTTTTGTTTCATGTACTGGATAACGGCAATGTGGTGTGCTACTCATCCATACGTGTATTTTCAAATTGGTGTTAATTCTCTGTGTTTATTGTTTGCCTCATCTACTATATATTACTACAATTGCCTATCTGTATGTTTATACAACACTTCTATTTACATCTCCTAAGCACGTCACAATTCACCTTTAGCATCATGTGTGCAAAAGAGGAAATCACTCCAGCTTAAATATTTCACTTGCAAGAGTTTTTCCTACAGCTTCAGTAAATGAATCATGATGTTTGTTTTATTCTAATCCAAGAATCTCAAGCAACTGACACAGTGTGTAGCCAGCTAAATGTCAGCCTCTATTAATAGGAACATGTAAACATAATCCAATATTTAAAAAACAAACACTCAAGAACTGGTGTCTTGCTGTACCTCTAGAATCAGCTCCTCAGCTGGTGTGAATCCACATGGTGGAAGCACTAAACTCTGGTGCATTATGTGTCTGTCTTACAAGCATGGCAAAATTCAATTTTCTAATTGACAGTAGACCCAGTGTGCTTCACTAGAGCATGCAGATGAAAGCCTCAGGCTGGACAGATGAAAGCAGGAAGATGTATGGTCAGAGCATCTTAAAAAAGATAGTGTTTAGTCCCTTCTGCCAGTCACTGGGTGCGAGATATAGGTACAATGAAAGGATGGAAGAGAACTGCATATAGTAACAAAAGGAAAGAAACAGTGATGGTTTTAGTTTGCTCAAGGACTCTTGGCTGTTTTTTCATCACTTATGCTTCAGTTGCATCCTTGCCATTACCTAATTGTAGCAGAGCAGTTTGGATACTGGTTGCAAGACTACCTTTCTCACATTATTGCTCTACCCTATAATAAAATGAGAAAATCTCTACCATTCTAGAGAAAGAGTTGAGTTCTACCATGAAATGTCTGGAGTCAACATGCAATTTTTTTCCTTACATTGAATAAACTCCATACCATCGGGCTGACCGAATTTGCATTGTACCTGTGCCAAGTAGCCCATCAGACTCCTCTCACCACTGAATAGCAACAGGTAACAGCATCTGAAGGGGACATCAAGTAAAAATCTTTGTGTGAACAAAGCTTGGGAAGAAAATTGCAGAACTAAAGATGAATGTAAGGAAAGGAAGAAGACTTCAGGTAAACCTGACTGGTCAATTTAAATATTTTTTTAAAGGTGAAATGAAAAAATATTTTTCTCCCCTCACAATACCTTCCTCTCAATTCCTAGCAAACCCTCTCTGCACCCTCCTCTCCCTCCAACAAAGTGAACACAAATACGCAGCAGGCTTCATGTTCATTATATCTTAAAGAATAACAGGAGACAGAAAAATCAAAGATTTGTTTTCATGCCCTTAAAAGCAGATGAGAAAATAAATAAATAAATAAATAAATAAATAAATGACCTTGAGACATGTTTCAGGAAAAATAAACAAGTCAACATTCCTTGCAGGTCACCTTTGAAACTTTGGGGTGCCTTCTGTACTGAATTGTTCTTATACTTGCTTACTAATCTCCTCACATATTACAGATTTCACAACTGACTTGTGATGCTGAATTGCTATAGCTATTTGTACAATTCCCGCTATTCATTGTTTGCCCGTTTGCTTTACCCAAATTGGAGAGATTGCACTTTTAAAGTAGCTGTCAAAGTGTGACTCATCTGGAAAGTCAGTAATTACTTTTCATAAAGTTATATGACGGAACACACAGAACTCGTAAGAATTGCACAAGGTATTGGGATACATGAACATAGATTTCTACCTACCACTTTTCACAGTTCAAATAATTGTAAAAACCCCTTTAAAGTGTAGAACCAAATGCATAAATTCACCCCTTAAGTGCAAAAGGAAAAAAATGTTTTTCAGAAGATATATTTTTTTAAGAGCTTTCAAGGAAATATTGAAGGAAAAAACCCTACACTTTTAAGCATATTTTGAAGTGTGTAATATTAAAATTGTTTCCTAAGCTTTTCTCTCCTTTAGTTTTAGAAGTAAAACTAAATTGTATTAGAAAAATAACTGCTTGTTTCTGATATTAAGGAAAATATCAGAATAATTTGGACAGACATAACATCAAGAACAGAGAATTAATAGCTTCAGTCCTTATCTTTCATCTAAAGCATTCACATTTTCCGTTTATAACACATTTTAGCTCTACAGTTCAGCCATAGACTGCAAAGCACAGAGCATCTATCACTAGGGAGCTACACAGCCTTGTTTCCAAACGGAAATAACAAACCTATGAGTGTTTTCTTCTCCTCTGTGCCCTCAAACACAACATTAGGATGGGGATGGTAACCCATCCTGATAGTTGGTTTTGCAAACAAATAGAAAATAAAATACTTGTTTACTTTCAAAGAAAAATGGATAGTTTCATTAATAACTTGACCCAAAAACCAAACTAATTGCATTTTGACTCAGTGGACTGGCAATGGCAAAGTGGACCTGTTCAGTTATGCTTTTGTTGTGACACGTAATACTCATCACAGGGGGAAGTGTTAATGGGTATTTAAGGGGACATGACAACCCCATTAGTTTCCTGATAAATCTGCCCTGGAGTAAATGACTATTCTTGCCATAGAGATTTCGTTGCTGAGCACAACAGCAAAAGAGAAGGAAAAAGAAAGTTGTGAACAGGGACAGTATCAGTGAAGGTTATGATAAATCAGAGATTCTGATTGTAAGATGTGGGAAGCCCACTGGAAATTAACAGCTTTTGATTCTTTACCTTTAAGACTGAACAGATTTTGGTAGAGAAATGGTGCAAACTTCTCATCAGTTATGTAAGCATGATTTTCCTCCTTGAAGTTTTTCTAATACAGAATCTCTTTTGAGCATATTCTAAAGCATGCAGCATTGAAAACCTGCAGAATATAACAAATGGACAAGTGCTTTCCAAAACTTGTAATTTTCTTTCATTCATCTCCACTGTGTTAAATATCTTTCAATGTTGTATTTTTTTGTATAATGATATGGTTCTTATTTCCCAGAAGATGAGCTTCCATGCCTATGGGCAAAGTGTCCATTCATATATCTACATGGATGCTTCTGATCTTTAAATCTCTGCCTATCACTTGCCTATATTGCTTCTTTTTTTCTTCGTCTCTGTCCTTGAGCAATCAGGTCAATAGCTACAGCCAAACTTGGCAGCTGTTAGAGCAAGATGTCAAATGTTGAAATATATATTCTTCCTGCAATGGCATCATGGCCCATGGCTAGTCCTTTGTGTGGATTCACTGCCAGCAATGTGGCTGTGTTCAGTGTTGACTGCTTGTGGGTGTAGAACTGCCTGTAGGGTTATATCAAAGTCATACTGTTATGTAGCTGACTATGTGGCTTTCACTCCTTAGATGGCATCATTTTCTGGCACTGATTTAGCTGCATGATATTTTCGCATCCATTTTTATGCTGTGTGCCAAACCACCTCGCAACCTCCATCAACTTATCTCTTTGAATTAGTCCTGCATTATTATGTTCCCTTCTGCTAGAGAAAATGTTATTAAACCTGGAATCATATAAATAAAACTAGGAGAACAAAGAAGCTCATTTTTAAAAGCTCATTTAAAAAAAATGAATATGTGTACTCCTGAACTTTAGCCACTGCCTTTAGACATTCCCATTCCTTTTATTAAGTATTTTTGACTTTGCTGTACAATTAAGCAGTCAATATTGCTTGCTTTAGTCATGCAAAAAGGATTTATTCATCCAGATTTCTGAACTAAGGTGCACAGAGTCTAATCCTCATTTTTAAACTTCTAGGAGCAAAACTATGTTTTAAGGGCCATAAATACCTCCAGAAGCATATTAGTCATTATTGGAAATAATCTTCACAGAAGGCATTGAAATTTTATCTCAAATCCGCTTCATTTTTTTGCAGAACCTAAAAAACTATCACTTTAATTTCCCTCAAAATATTTCAGCAAACATGTAAATACTAATAGGGCAACAGTTTGTCTGAATTGTGTTCTGGAAAACTTTTCTTGGGAAATGTCTTTGTTCCTGGGATCTATTTGCTGCCTGAAATCATCAAAGTGTTCAGTCAGAGATTCAGAAGAACAGTCGCATGCTACAGTTGGGGCACTTGAAGTACACTAGTGATAGAAGGTGACACTGCTAAAGTAGAAAAAAATGGGTAGGAAATCTGTTAGTGTCTCCAAAGATTTTTTCTCTTTGGTGCCATACCTGTGAGGCATGCACGCACGTAAGTACAGTATCCTGTGAGTAGGCCCAAAAATAATTTTTACAAACTTACATAGTCCTTATGTTCTGATGCCAGAGTTTGTTGCTTATCAAGACAAAGGTTTTAAGGGATAAAATGAAATATTTTCCTGTTTAAGGAACACTTGAAAAATCTACTTTTAGGATTTATAACAATAGGAAATAAAGCTAATGCCATAGACCATACACAGACAGAACATGACATGTAGATGAGGTCCAAATTGGGTATTATAAACAACTCTATTGGTCCCAGCACCCCAGTTTCTTTTCAGAAAAATGCATCCTCATGGAAATTAACACTTGGGAAAGGAACTTAGAAACAAAATCATGGTCTGAAATATTAAGCACAGAGAGAGTTGGATTGGTGAGCTGGTTAACACGCTTCAATCAAGTCCTCTTATAAAAATTTCTTTTTAAAAAATTATTTTCTTTGAAAAAACTGTCTGCATGCCATGTAGTTCCCAGTCATGAGACAGTTGGTCACCTCAGGAAGATTTGTTATAATATAGGAATTGGATGCATGAATACAGATTATAAATCCAAACACTGGTGCAAATCTTTTAGATAGAACTTCTGTAGGCAAACCCTTTCTTCAACATCAGTTTTGAAATTACAGCTCTGAAAATGAAATCTCTCTGTAGATATCTGATCACTCCTTGCTCTCTTGGGAAAGAAGTTTTCAAAAATTGGATGGGGAAAGTGCAGCCGGCAGCACTCTTCCTTCCCACTAAGCAGGTGTCCGTCTTCTGGATACATCAGGCAGATAGAGAGCTTTAGCCTTGCATTCTCTTGCCTCTTAGTATGTCCATATCTCTTAGAGGCCACAAACTACAAGGGAAAAAGGAAGGCTCGATGAAATACTCAATTATTATATTTGGAAAAACTTCATTTTTGTGCACAGACATTATTACGAAATATCAGAAAGATTAATCAGTAGAAAGAAAGATTGTCAAGTTTTCTTCTATTTCAGTAAAATTCATATGTATGTAAAACATAATTTTTATTATTCAGACATTTTTATCCATTTCAATAATTTGAAACAATGAAAAGGTTTGATGCAGAAAGTTGCCTTATATTCTGTCCCACTCTTATAAATTCAGTCATGTATTCTGTGAATCCTGGTGTATGTACTCCACAATGTGTCACAAAACTAGTGCATGTATATTTTAATTAATTATTTTTACATATATTTGGTTCTGCTCTGAACTATCAGTGTTCCCCCTACGGGCAGTTTCACTCAGCCAAAATTTGGCCCATTTTTCCTTTGTTCTTTTAGAAGTCTGTGTGTACCTGCATGCTGAACTTGCTTTATACACCCCATTAATAGGGGCAACAGACAAAAACAAATGTCCAACAAATTCACTAATAATGTATTAATTTAACATCTACACAAACTTTAAAACTTCTGAAATCAACTAATTTCCAAATAAAATGCAAAATATGCAAGTAAACTATTTTATTCTCTTCTAGAAGCAAAAGATAGCACGGGCATTTTTATATTTCATCTCAGAATGGGATCTGACCTAGATTTAAACTCTTATCTCCAGAGATGAAAGATCTCCACATTAATCTACTGTTGCTTGAACATGTGGCTTTACATATATCAAGAGGGGGGCAGCTCATGAAGTTGAACTTCAGCTGCTTATCTTTTGTTCTTCACTAGAGCAGGGCAGTGAAATGATCCCTCTCCTTTCTCATCCCCTCCCCCAAAACAGGAAAGGGAAAGAAAGAAGCTTTAATCCTCTCTGGTACAAATTTCCCTAATATTCAATAATCACTCCCTGTCTTCTTCCCTGTGGGAGATGTCTGGTAGCATCTGCGCCAGCATATGTTAGACATCTCTGAGTGGGTCACTACCTCATTTTGTCACCAACTCCTCTATCACCTAGAGAGACAGCAACATCCCTCCACAACAGAGTGCTCCACAAGACACAGCACTGTCATGTCTCTCTCAATAAACTTGGTTCATTACACTTTAGCCCATTCTCTGTACACTTTAACCCACTAACTGTGGTTAACCCACTCTTAACTGAAACCTTTTCATAGTGGCATTAGTATGAGTGAATGGAACATTATCATGTGTATTGCTTTAAAATAAGCCCTCTGATGCTAATTTCAGACCTGTACCTGAGAGCACAGGAAGGAAAAAAATAGGTCCTTATGGGTTACTTAATATTCTTTAAATGCTTTGAATAACACACATGTAATTTGCAAATAGGTGATATTTCAAATCTCACTTGTGATTCATTTCTATGGCAATAGATTTTATTAATGGCTGTGATAAAGTCTGCTTTTTCTTTCCTTAATTCAACAAAATTAGACTGAAATATCTGGCTGCATTAGCTCTCAGAAGTTGCCTGAGAGTTGCTTTTCTTTTTCAGTTTGTGGTGCAATGATGTATTGTAGGACAGTTTTCAGCAGAGGTGCCATTTCTGAAGTGTGCGCCGAGGTTTTTCCAAGCTAATGACTCTTACATCTGCTCTTCATTTCAGGCCTGCCTCTATTTTTTTCTGTAATCGTGGCTCATCCTCAGAAAGTTTCTAAGATAATTTTCTGGAATCTAATCTAAAAATAATACACAAACCCATTTTTAAAGCCTCAAAATATTCAATCTCTTATTAGGATTAATTTCTCATTATTTCTGATATTTAACTGAGGCAGGATAGGAAAACCTGAAGTAAGTTTAGTAAGTTTTCTAATGATATGGTATGTCAGAATGGTTTTTATTCCTCTAATTTCCATTTCAAAGGCCTAAAAATTATTAAGTGAAGAACCTTTTAAACTTAATGAAAGTCAGTTTAATTTTCTTCACACTTAAATCATAACTAAAACAAAGCTAAATAACTGTTAAAGTGTTATCCTCCAGGTTTAGATCCTCATTCAGAGTGAAGTGAGATAAATAGGTGTATCTTGTTCCTGTTCTTTTTAAGCAGCACTAAACTAATGCAAAATTTTACTTTTCACACTACTCAGAAAAAATGTCATATAACTGAATAAGGGATTCAGCACTCAGTTCAGCTTTATCACGCATAATATTGAAAAGGCTTTCTCTAGGTTGGTTTACCTAGAACTGTAGTATAATCTAAAATGGGGGTTTCTAGACCTTGAAATATAATTTCGTAATTAGAAAAATGAAGCTAAATACCCTCCTCTGAAACCATACCGTGTGTTGCTAAAGTTCCATCCACTTCATAGATCATCTGCACAAGAGCTAGCCCTTCACTGTCATTTGAGCAAATTATCTGGAAGATAAAAAGTGGTGATCTAGAGAACTTAATTCTCTTCTATATGATGATGCAGCATGAAATGCCTATCAAATTTTTTGAATCATAAAAACTCCTCTGGTGTACTTACAGACATGATAATGATCACATTTTTGAAGTGCATTATGTTTATCCTACTGGGTTTAAACATAATCAATCATTATTTTAATAAGGGACATTGTAACACTTTCTTTCTCTCTGACATCTCCAGATTATTAAATCTGTATTAGGAGACTAGAAATGGCAATTTCATGCATTATGTTTTAACAGAATCATTCCTATAAGATTGCAAAAAGTGGAATGGAAAGATTGTGCTTGGGTACTACGGTAAGAGTTCAGATTTATAGGAGGATATTTGTGAACAGAATATGGCCCCAAGTGTTTTAAATATACAATCCTTGTTAAGATTCAGACACTGAAGTAGAGTTGAGCTCATGGGTGCCAGACTACTGCTGATTTTAGAAACCTGTGACAATAGGGGTTAATACTGGAAAACCTGATAGACCTGTACCTGTAGTAGCAGCATGAACAGTGCTGCTGTAATTGCATTTTCTTTCTTTCCTGGTAGATAGAAAATAATCAATATCAAGGGAGAAGCTGAATAAGAAATTTTCAATGATTTGTAGTGCTGTCCAACAGGGATATGACTTTTTTGACTTTTAAGTCAATTGTCTGCCTCAAAATTATTTCTGAACTTTTTTGTAAAGTGTGCATTAAAATTTGTCTGGGAAGGTATTGTCAAGCAAAGGATATTTCGTAGTGTTTTCAGGAGCATGTTTGAATAATCATGCTGAATTTCTTTTTGCTACTGAGTACCTTAATAAAGAATCAATACTGCAGTAGGTCTCAGAGGAATGAATCTCCACATAGACTTTTGCTTGGTTCAGCTGATGCTGAGAATATCATGTAAAGATGTGCACAAGCATTTCAGCTGACTTGTCCTCTTACTGATTAGACACAGGGATATATTTGATTACAGAATAGATGGGCAACATGCTTTGCCACCCCTTCTCAATATAATTTGCAATTTTGCTACACTATAAAATGTGACTGACAAGTTATTAGGGTTTTGCATTTGAAGGATAAAGTATGAGGTGAAATAAAATAAAAAATTAAAGAAGAATGAAATGCCAGAGAATAATATCCTCTTATCTTTACAATTGTAGGGTACTTTAGTTACAATCATATCTGATGAGAAGAGGTTTTGAGTGAAGACATATTCTGAGTGTTGTCATAAATAAATTGGAATTGCCATTTATCTACAAGATTTTGTTTATATCTGTGCCCTGCCCTTGCATAAGTTCATACATACTACTCAGTTGGAGTACTTGAGGATGAATTACTGAAAATTAATGTATATAGTTTTAGTTGTACCTTGTCTGCTCTGCCTTTGCAAGCCCTAAATTGAATATTTGTCTATACATATTGGTGTTTATAGCCTAAGAGAGTTGTGTGATCTAAAGGAATAATCAGATAGCAGATGGTGGGATATTAGTATATGAAATAAAATAGAAAATTTTTCATTCTACTACTCTTTAAAACATCCTCCTTTTTTTCCAAGATTGGACATACAGGAGAACATAGGTCACAACAGGGAAAACAATTTGTGAACAATATCTCCCCAACATGGAGATTAAATGAATAATTTCACAGAACTTTTCTGTGTTGAATTGCAGAATTGTGTAAATGCTCATGTAGGAGTAGATAAGCCTGCATGCACCTAAAAATATATTAAGATCCTTTATTGAATTTTCCATGAGTAGAAGGTCACATAAATATTCCAATTTTACCTAATAGAGAAGTTTCTTTTTCTCCTTTGTTAGAAAACTCTGTATAGTGAACATTTCATTTTTTGTCTCATCTTTAAGTACTTTATTCAAAAATTAAATCAGTTTTCACATATGAAGAAAAAAATATTGCTGTGTTTCCATGTTAATTTTCTGTTGAAAATAGCAGTATTGTCCTGGTCACAAATATATTTTCATTATCTATCTGGGCCTTCCAAACTATATATTCTTTACCTTAAGCACAAGTTAGCTCATAAAAATGAATTTAGTTTAGAGGTTAACAAAAGGGATGATGGTCATGAGTGCCTCCTTTAATGATACTGTGGTTGTAGATTTCCACACAGTATCTATGTAATGTGCTCCATTTTCAAGATGCTGCTTTAGAACTATATTGTTCACTAAGTGCAAATAGCTGAGAAGTAGAAAATTAAAAACCTTCTCATTTCTTGCAAGTTTTTGTTGAATAGCCCACCAACTGAAGAAATATATTAGGAGTTACATTGATTTGTAATGAAAGCAAAGAGAGGCAAAGTCACTACTTCCTCTGTATGATGGCATAACAGAAGGCATCACTCTCACAAAGCATCATTTTAGAATTTAGGTCGGGATGGGAAATACCACATTTAAAAAAAAAAAGACAAAAGGATTTGTTAATTTAGAACATAACTTTCAAAAGGAGACTAATACACTAAAATATAAGTTTTTATAACACATTAGTCATAATACTGGACAAGTGCATGATATTTCTATCAAGTCAAACCTTTTTGTCATAAAAGGAAAATGTAAAGAAAATATGAAGGTCACAGTATTTAAACACATGGTCCCAAATGTCATCAGAAGGGGGTGTCTTCCCACTGAAATCAGTAAGAAAGGTCATCTGAATTCAGAGTTAGATGATGTCTAAAATGCACAACATACGAGATAAATGGTTGATGTGGACTGGAGGTAGTAAAAGGTGGCTGCACAGAAGTGAAGGCTACTGGCAGCGCTTGCCACCTCCTGCGTTTCCTGGAATCTCACTGCTAGGTCACCCTTGTACCCTCTCTATTTCACATCCTACAACCCACTGCTGTTCACATCCTTACCCTCTTTCATCTTTCTCTCAGCTCCCACAGTCCCCACTCCAGCCAAAGGCTGGCTGTTACTGCTCTCTCTACAAATAGATGACTGGTGAGAACATCCCCGTACCACATCCCTGTGGCCTCCTTTAAAGCATCATAACATTGGCAAATGCAGAACCCTGCTGTTTTCATGGCAGGGTCGGCAGAGCTTTACACCACCTGCATGTTTCCTGCTGTGGCTCGTACTCTGCCTGTGGTAACTACAGCACACTGCAAGACTCCATCTCATAAAGGGCCATAAATCTCTGTAAAGTCTTAGGATTCAGGCTAATAGTAATTAAAAAGATATGTCCATGTGCAGAAGAAGGTTCAGCTTTTAGAGGTTTGAGGTCTGGCTTGATTTTAAGACTATATGAAAGCTGAAATTTGAGTGGAAGATCCCCAACACTAGGGTGTAGCCATTTTTGATTACCTGTAAATTCCAACCATGAAACAATAAGGCTTTCAGCTTAGCAAATACTGAAAATTTACACTCTACTCACCAGCTTGGGAACGCGTCATATTTTTCTCATTAAGGCCATGCTGTTTTGTCAGAGGTGGTTTTCCATATCTGCTGTCACTCTTAAAACTTCACTGCCATGCTACACTGTGACTCAAGATGACCGATCTGAGAACAAAGAGCAGACCTTGTTACCAAAAAATTGCTTCCAATAAGTACTGATTTACTCTAAAACTCCCATATTAAGAGGAAGATGCTTTTCAGAAGCCATATAACTCAGGAAAGAAAGATAGCTTCTTCCATATTAAGTCAGTGAATTCAGAGATTATGGATATTATTTTCCAGCCAAGTTTGTGGCACTGTGCTATTATGTTCCCTGTAGATAAAATATGTAAAAGTCCTTAACTGGGTATAAGTGTATACACCTATATGTGTACATGTACAATTCTGGGTGTTTTTTCTCCTGCATTATCATATTTGTGCTTACTTATTTTTGCCTAAGCAGCTTTAATTTGTCCATTTGGGGCTGAAACAAAGAGGTTTCTCAGGATTTCAGTCTTGTCTAAAATGAAGAAGGGTGACAAGAATGTTTTGTTTGCTTGTTTTCAGTAAGTGATAGCAAGTTTGTTATCATGTGCAGTTTCTACTTCGGTGCATGCAGAACTTGCAAACAAAGAGAAAGGTGATGTGCAACACTAAAGCCATGCTAACTGTCAGTATGCATCCTGTAATGGTACATCATAAACCAGGATCATAACCTGGTTAACAGAAATACCCAGAAGGTTGAGAAATACTCAACAGAAATTGTCACTACTGCCTCCATTTTGAATAATTTTTGTTTTCTCAAATATGAAACACCACAAAACAAAACAAGCCTAATTCTGCAAACTCACCACACAAGATCTTCCTGGTTAAATGGTTCAATATGACACAGCTTCACTTTAGTGTTATTGACAAAACAGTGCATTAATCAATAAATATGTCATCTCCTGAGCTCTGTGATTCTACTTTGCCTGTAAACATTCAGTCTCCTGGATGAACATACCTACTGAGGGACTGCATTAATGTTCTACATTCAGAAGATCCTCATTAATCATAGGCTGTAAACTTTGCTTAGAAACGCATAATCTCTTAAGGCTAATACTAAGTGAAGCTTAAAAGGTTGACTGATGTCATTAAATCATACACATTAAAATTGTACTGCCATTATTTCTTTAATTTCTTTATTTATAATTAATGTCACAAAATACAAGCAAAAAGAGCCACCAGTTTTTTTACCAGATCTTCCCAGTCTGAAAAAAGCCCGAATGTGAACAAGGTGGAGGGGCAAAATACTTGTAATAATGCGCTGCAAATGTTTTTCTTGTTTTTCTTCAGTTTCACACAGATTCTGCAGTGGGATGTGAAGTGCTGATATTTCACTAAATTTCTTCATCAGCAGAAGCAGGTTTGAAGGAAGAAGATGAGAAATGAGAGGTTTGCAGTCAGAGGGAGGCTTGTCAAGCGTATTGTTTTTATGGCAGACACTTGAAATACAGAGCTGGCACTGGTGACAAAGCAAAGCTTAAGAATTAAGTTGAAACTCGACCTTGTATTTCATATGCAAACTTCAGATAATTCTTATTTTTGGTTCAGTCTCATTGATGCAGAACAGAGGATTTGGGAACTTCATTTTTCTAGTTAGTAACTCTGATTACATAATAATATAACTCGCTCTCAAGGCCAGAACTGATATTTTTCTCATTTCTATGTAGCTAGGTTACATTCATATATTAGAAATCATGTACGTAGTGAAGTTTATGAGGACTAAAATTAATTTTCACAAACATGTCTGACTCATATAGCCCATATTCATTAATTTAATACATGTTCAACACTTTCTTAAATAAAAATAATCTGACATTCATAAATATCTCAGATTTGGCTTATCTTTTGAAAAACACTCAAACTATAATTTTATTAATTTTTAAGAGGATGGATGTTATAATTATAGTTGCCTAACATCTGGGATTTTCTCCCTCAGTTATATACATGTATATGCAAACAAAAAGAAGGAAGAGAGACAGAGAGGGAGGGACAGAGAAAGAGAGAACATATCTTATTATCTTGATCAACATGTAGAAACTCACCGCTACACAGTACTAAGTCAGAATAAGCCTGACCTTGTCTCTAATGTCAGAATTTGTCCCATCATTTTTCATAGCAAAGGATTGGATTGACTAATGCACTTGTTTCTGGGACAACACTCTTATTTCTTTTGAAAGTATTCATAATGGTGATGGAAGATGACATTGAGGCTTTATAAATGAATTTTAACTTCCTGGAAAAGGTGGATAAGAGCTGATCAGGGACATTTCGTAAAATTACGTTGTCCAAGTCACAGAAAATGGGTGAAAAATTTATTTTACCTCGCAAAGAAATTCTATTTTTGTTATGACTGATTTGAAGTCTGAGTAACTAGCAATTAGTAAAATCAAAGGTTCCCTTTAAAAAAAGAAGGTTTAATTATGAAAATGGGAGTCCATAATTATCTGCTAATAATTCCCAGACTTAAAAGTTTAGTTGGTGATTTAAGGTCGAATAGTCATATTTTGATACAGGTTTTAATTGGAGACAATTTTGAAAAACCCAAACTACCATGTCATTATGTTTTGAAAGTTAGATTTTTCTCTTCTTTAAGACTCCTTTTCCTTCTCAGGAAACATCACAGTTTTAAAATGTGCATTGTCTGGATAGAATAAAAAGGACTTAGAACAAAATTCAACCAGGCTCTTCTCTCAGATGTACATTACTAACCAGATGATAGTCGCGAAGGAGATTAGGGACTCAGTCATGATTCTACATACACATTTTCACAGATAGGTTAAAGATGTAAAGAGCATCTTTTTCACAAGGTACTAACATTTGTTGAGCACGTATGTAACTTGCAGTCAAAAACCAGCTGCCACAGAGTTACACCTCCTCTTGATACGCAACGTGGTGGAAAGTACAGAAAGGCTGGGGAAAGACAATCCTGGCATTGTTAGGCTAAATACAGATATAAGAAGCAGGCAGTCACCATTTCATTCCCTTCAGACCTCAGAGAGGAAGCAGGTGGTATTGTTGGCATTGTGGTGACCAAGCATTGCTGGGATAGCCATTCCACACCTTGGTCATTCAGTGCTGCCACTGGCAGTGGAGCTGGAGAGTAGGGAATTGTGCATGAGCTGCGCAAAACATAATGAAGAAGCTGCATGCATGGGCTTATACAGACATGGGAGATGTAAGCAGGTGTGTGACAAAGCAGGGAAGCAGATGAGCTCGAAGATCTTTACTCTTTGTGGCATTTTACTCAATGTTCATTTGTGCATTTTCATGAGGAAAGAAGTAGTGACCACCCACTTCTCAAAATACAGTTAGTTGTTTCACAGCCAGCCAGGATTTCGAATCCTCTATTTCCATTTTTCCTCAAACTTCTGTTTTCCCTTTTGTGGCAAAAGGCCTAGTTTTGTATAGTAATAATAATTCTTTTGGAATAGCTTCACAACTTCTTTTTTGAGGAGGATTTGAAAACATAAGACTGGTATGATTTTGGAAGTAAAATTGCCAGGAACTTCATGAGATAAAGTAAGCAATATCAATAAAAGAGATGAGAGAAAGCAGAAAAATTTTCATCTGGGGTAGAAGCACAAGCCTGAGGCTGGGAGTGAAGAGAAAGGCTTTTCTGTGCTGACATCTTCCAGGATTGGGCCCAAACCCAGCCTACAGCAAATCCTGTCGAAAAACTGACTTTGTAAGAGGAGTTTGTTATTCTACTATTTCCAGCAATTGCCTTAGGGTAATTTGAGCATTTCAGCTTTTGGAAAAATAGCTAACATGATATAATATATATTTATTAGCAGACAAACACTGTAAATTGTTGATATTTCCACATTTCAAGACAATCGTTAAAAGTGAAACAACAAGGCAGTCTTGTCTTACGCGTGACAGTTTCAGCTCCCGGCACACTAAGCTCTTGTTTGATAAGCTATGTTCATTCCATATTTGTGTAATACCCTGGAAGAAATTAGGTTGCAATGAAGTCCATTTTTGTCACTGCATGTAGCAATGAATATCACACCCAGCAGGGTACAGTGGCACCTGGCTGTCCAGACCCAGTGTAGCACAAAGCCATCTGGGGGTAATTACAACAAGGTATTCTTTAAAGACCAGATGGGACCAAGGAACAGAAGCCCCTACCCCTCCCAGTCATTTACAACATAATTCCTTTCAATGATATACTTAATCCTCCCACCAGCTACGCTTTTCAGCTTGCTGTTGTCCCTGTTCCTTTATGTTAATTCACTTGAGAGACACAGAAAGGGAGAGAGAGCGGAGAGCGGCGAGCGAGCCACCGGTGCCTCAAGGGGGTAAAAGAAATTATTCATCCCTAAATTGTTTCCACTACACCAAGTACAGTAACAGTTGTTTTTTTTTTTTTTTTTAAGAGGGCTGAAATTATCCTAAAGAAGGTCAATGCTATAGCCCTGTGCAACACCAGCTGAGTTTTATTCAGCCACCTGTTAGCTAGGAGTGTTCTGCACATGCTCATGATGCATTTAAACAGTTTAAAGGGTCTTTTTATTGACTGGCAGCCTCCCTACATTCAGAGTGCTTAAGACATGGCCCTGCTTTGTGATCATATGTGGCACACAGGACTTAATTCAATTATGTTGTAAGCCTATCCAGTTTGTATCAGTGCCCTTTCACTTTTGTGTCATTTGTCTTGTATCTTGTAAAGAGTTGGGTGGGTTTTTCTGTGGGGGAGGGGTTTGTTTTGTTTAGTTTTGTTTTGGGATTTTTTTTAGGAAAAGGCATGCACTAGAAGAAAATTGCCTTTATTTCATCATTCAGATTTGCACTGCAGATGTACAGGCTACACTTTAAGAGAAACACAAAAAAAGAATTTTCATTAATACAAAAGTAGTAAAACAAAAGAATTTTTTTACAATTTTGAAATCAAAGATATACCCCTCCATTTAATTTTGAAAGAAGGTCAGGCAGACAGCCCAGACATATTTCAAACAAGAAACAAATAGAGAGATGAGTAAAGAGAGAAAAATAAGCAAATGTATTTAATAGTTTTAAAATTATAAAACTTGAAGGCCTGGATATTGCTGTCCTTTCTTTGGAAGTGGTTTATTTGTTTTAAAAAAATTGTACATCAAGTGACATCTCAACTGGAGTAATATTGAATGTATTTCAGCCTTGCTTATGTTGCTATATAGCCCTGAATTTGTGATCAATGCGTGAGTAAACTGCAAATTTTCAAATAAAGTGTTTTTAAAATTATACAGCAAGTTGTTGCTACTATTTAGTAAATCTGTATGAATTATAAAAATGAGATAACAAGATGTCTTTTGGTCTTGAGTTACCTAAGTGAGATGGTCCTGAAGTTCAATGTGATGTTATCATCTCCTTTTCTTTCAGTCACTATTCCAAAATTCTGACCAAACATTTAAGGAAGTATCAATCCTGACTTTCCAACAAGTCACCACCCATGTCCTTATGGTCATTTAAAATAGATCCAGATGCATAAAAATCTGTATCTTGTGGAAAAAGCGGTAAAGGAGCAAGCTTTCTGCACACAGAGACAATAAATGCAAACTGAAATCACATTGTGAATACAGTTCCAAGAGGAGTGGTGCAGGCGGAAGGGAGATTGAGCTATTTTTAAAATTTGATTTATAAAGACTAAATTAGTTTTTGCTGGAAGCTGAGATCAATAAAAATATAATGTGCTGTGGTGGAATGTACCTTTTATGTTTTTATAATGCCTTTTACATCAAACATTGATGGTGTGAAATCACAGTTATAAAAGCCTATCTGTGCTCAAGATGTGTGTGGATTCCATCACAGTAATAGATAAACATATCTTTGTTAGACTGGGATAAATATTCATTGATATCTCTTCCCTCTCCTTTTTCCGCAGAACAAAAGTCAGAGAAAGGGCAGTAGTGCCAAATTACTTACTAGTCTGCATGGCAAATAGGTATCAGTTGCTGATGTATCAGCCTCAGCACTGAAACACCCTGACCATGAAAGACCTTCATAATATCTTCCCTCCAGTCATTGAAAGACCTTGTCATGACTGTGAACAATTTATATCTTGAATCTGATACTTTTCTGACTAACTTTTTCCACAAATTGATTGTTGTTTTGGTAATTTTCTTTCACTAGTCTTAAGGATTTGAGGAAGACTTTGAGAAGATTGCTGAAAAGCTTAACTGAGTTAGGAAGGGGGATAAATAGTCTGGAGAATACTGCCCACTAGTAGCCTATGAATATCACAGACACAGACTGCATAGCAGTGTTTCTAGTCCCTCTTCATATAATGTAACATTTACTATGGAAAAGAGCTCCTGAAGGAAGAGCTGGGGTATTTAATTTTTTGCAAAGAATTAAGAGATAATTACTGGGAAAGAACTCCAGCAAAGTATTTAAAATCTAATTTTACATGTGTGAAGACTCACGTGGATCTCACTATCAGAATGAAGCTGATCCTTCCTCTTCAAAGGTTACTGCCATGAAACTTTCAGATTCTGATTTCAGCAACCCCACCAAAATATGCATACATGTATTATATAAATTCTTAAATTATATATAGATAAGCTGGGTAATCAAATTGTACAGAAAGCAACTGAGCATTATTCAAATATCAATACTTGAGACTTTAACCCAAGTCTTCAGGGAAGTCAGTGAAAAACAAGGACTGTGCTGATAACTTCCCACCTTGTTTCCATTCCACCGTATCACTTCTCAAATTATGGGTGACTGATTAGGTTATTACAGGCATTTATGCATATAATTCCCAGCAATACCTCTAAACCAGACAGTTCATGTATATGAGTATATTTTTTTCACATAAAAATCACGTTCTTGATCACAGTGAACTGCTATATCTCACAAAAATTTTTTGTCTAAAAAAGTGCAAACAGTTACAATACACCTTATGTCAAAAATCACAGATAGATATGAAGGATGGACTAATGCAAAAAGCTTCTATCATATTTCCAGTCCCTAAAGACTCACAGTAATTACTTGTGCTTATTTACTTAGATATAAGGATGGGCCAATTGATTTAATTCAAATAAGACTTAGCTAGTCTTATCTAGTCTACAGCACAATTCAGTCCACTTTAAAATGCAAACTATTCCAGTGCAATGTCTAATTTCTGCATCTACCTTGACATTTGCTTCCTTTTCACATCTCAATTGTTTCAGTTTAGTTTCCGTGAGCTTTGATTTGCCTATAAGTGCCTTTTTAAACTACAATGTTGGTGAAAACCTCTAGATCATGTGGCATCTGGAACTTCCACTGTTGTGGTCCTATAAAATCCTGTGCTCTCTGACATATGCTGCCCTGGCATCATAGGGTGCTAGAAAGTTCCTTTTTCACACGTCATAAGAAAATTTACTGGCAAAACAGTCATAAAATAATGAAGCAAAAAAATAAGAGAGTCCAGAACTATTGAGAAAGAAAGTTAAGTTCCATGAAGAAATCCCAACTCTTTATCTTTTGCATTTAGTGAAGTTGCACCTAAATAAAATCCCCGAAGGTGACTTTAGAAAGGTGTCTTACCCTCTTGGTATTGACAAGGAGCTTTTCTCTCCTTTCCTTTGAGAAGATATGCAGATGAAAGAGGCTTCAAATACCTTTTCCTCCATCATCCCTTCCTTCTCTTCTAAGGGAGTGCTAGTTGTTTCTCAACACCACAAAGCAATGAAATGAAAATTCATTCATTAATTCCACCAGAGCTGTATCCCCATCATAGAAGACCACCAGATTTGTCAGGCATGGTTTGCCCTTAGTAAAGCCATGTTGGTTGTCACCAATCACCTCTTTGTTTTCTATGTGCCTTAGCATAGTTTCCAGGAGAATCTACTCCATAATCTTGCCTGGAACAGAGGTGAAACTGACTGGTCTGTTCCTCGGGTCTTCTGCATCCCCCTTTTTAAAAATGGGGGTTCTATTTTCCTTTTTTCAGTCACCAAGGACTTTACCTGATTGCCATGATTTTTGAAAAATGATGGAGAGTGGCTTATCAGCTTCATTTGCCAGCTTCCTCAGGACCCACAGATGAATCTTATCGGTTCCCATGGACTTGTGCACATTCAGGCTCCTTAGACCATCTTGGACATGTTTCTCTTCTACAGTGGGCTTAGGGTCTTCATTCTCCCAGTCCCTGCTTTTTCCTTTCTTGACTTGTGTGACACGGTTGGAATACTTGTGGGAAACAGGCATAGAAGCTGTTGAGAACCTCAGCCCTCTCTTTGTAGGTCACCAGGTCTTCAGTTTCCTTCCAGATCAGGCTGCATTTTCCATAGTCCTTCTTCTGCTTGCAACATATCTATAGAAGCTTTTCATATAATCCATAATATCTCGGACCAGAGTTAATTTTAATTGAGAATGAGACATGCACAAGAAGACATGCCTGGTGGTTAAAAGTTGATTAAAGCATGACGCTATTGGGAAATGATGTATAAAAATAAATAAATAAATAAATAAATAAATAAAATTATTGTTAAATACATCACTATTTAAAGGCAGTACCAGTGCCTCAGGAAGTTGCACCTTGTGAGACAAGTCTTTGGAAAGGCATTCTTTACAAACAGTAAGATGCATGCCTTCTAGTATTTTCTTATGGGAGGTTCTTACCGCCCATGTTGCCTGATGGTCACTTGCTCTTCTGCTGAGGAAATCAGCTGCAGCAGCAGCAGTATCTATAAGCCATCTCGTAGCAGGTGGGTAATTGGGACTAAAGAAAGAAAGGAAAAAGGAAGAGGTGGAAGAGTTGTACACAAGGACAGGCAATGGCAGGAGGATACTGAGCAGGGCAACCCTGAGAGCACCCACCACTCCCTGATAGAATGCAGTCAGATTATCCCTCTATGCTGGGCATTCTGAAGTCATCACAGAACACAGAGACACCCCCTACTTATCTGGATTGACTCTGACTGCTATTCATATGAATGTTTGCACATTTTAAAAGACAAATATGTGAGATAGATGTCCTAATGATGATGTTACATGGGAAGTAAAGAGAAAAGTTGCTGATAGCTCTTTTTCACATGGTTCCTCGCAGAAATATTTTGTCTGGGTTCATCTTTCTAGACTGGGGGATATATCCTTAGTTTAATATGGAGAAAATTGTTTTATTTTCAGTGACTAGACACGTCAGTTTAGGAATTGTCAGAATACCTCAATTTCTCTAGCTTGTTTTTTTCTTTTTTTTCAGTTTTTTTAAACAGTAGAACTGTCTAGATTTGAAGATGTTAAGCCCAGTATAAAGAAATTCTTTTAGTGTGGGAAGTATTGAGATATTGTCATGAAGAAAAACTGAGAACTCATAAAGACAGCAGTTTGTTACAGAGTTAGATTTAACCTGGAGACAGAGTTAACCTGTTAGATAACCTGGAGATAAAAGACAAAAATGTTCATCTGGGTAGAGGGAAAAACATATAAAAAGGGAAAACCAGGAAAGAGTAAGTCAATAGTTGCTTTGCTGATTTGATTGGGGCTTTTTTTTTACATCGCCTAGTGCCTTGAATTGAACTTAGTGTTAGTTTTGCTTGGTTAGGTAGATCCTGGTCTTGGTGAATCCATCCACATTTTTAGCTCACTTAGTAGTTAAGCTCAATCAAAACTCTAGAAAAAGAGAGGGGATTATCAAGAATAGGTGAAAACTAGTGAAATGATGACAGACTTCACAATATTTTTATGAAAATTAAAAAATAGAATTCTGTACATCTCATTGTTGCTACATATTATGTTAGAACACAAAGAGTTTGAGTATTTGATTTCACAGTAATGTCTTTCAGTTTGAAATTAAGGTTTTTTCTATGAAAGGAATATAGAAAATATAGAAAAAAAGAGGGATGGCCTGAAGTTTTAATCTATTTATTTGATAAATGTTTCCCCAAAAGCCTACTACTTGCATATTTTGACCTTTTTTTTCTTCTGTTTTACAGATCCAGAACTCAGATGTGCCTTAATGCAAGATACCTGTGTGATATCCATAAGTTGATATGTTAAAGATGCAGATCTCCACCTGGAAAAATGAGTAAGTCTGAAAGTTCTCAGTGAGTAACACCAAGCCCATTGTTTTGAATAGTAGTTAATTCAGTTGAAAATCTAATGTAGAGTATAAGTATGTCTAATGATGATGAGGAAAAATCTACAGTGATCTTTTCTAATCATATCATGAATAAAATGGGGTTTAAGGAAAATGCAAGGTTCCCAATTTTTTTGGCTATAGATTTAGCAAGCTAAATAAATTTCTTCTAAAACTACTAGATGGCCATTCACATTGCTGTTGTAGAATGACATTAAAGGGATTAGATTAAGTTTCTTAAGAAATGCTGAAGATGGGTGCTATTCATGTTATATATAATCCATCAGAAGAAACACTACATATTCAGTCAGAAAAGGGATTTGTAATGACTGGCTTTACCTTCATTAATAACACGGTCAGTAGAATTACAGTCTTTTCCTCTTCTAGCCCACAACTTCTCTTGTGTGACATCTTATTCTGTATCAAAACCTTTGCTCTTAACTCAGATAGCAAAGCAAATTGTTTTGAGTCTCTTTTCTTCTAGATTTTGAGCACTGCTAAGAACAGTATCAAGTATCTAGGGTAGGAAGAGTGTAGAAATTTCAGTAAATTAAACAGTCCCAGGAAATGTTTTCAGATGCTAGAAAATTATGACTTAACACTGCTGAATCACTGGAGAAGTCACTGGTTTAATTTGTTCTGTGATTAGTGCTCTAAATATTATCTCATCAAATGCACAACACTAGGCTCGAGAGTACCACATTTTGTGTATATAAGCTCTTGACTGTGGACTTAGTACTCCTTTTAGTGAAAAGATTATTTCAGAAGAAAAGAAAGCATGCCTCCTTTATTGAGATCTCTAGCTATCTATTGCAACTGGAAATAATTTTCAGAATCCTGGTAGCCTAGATAGAGAAAACTTACCTCCCCTCACTACTATCAGGGAAAATTCTGCTTACAGCTACCTGTATGCAGATTTAAATAAAAAGCAACAAAATATATTGGAATTGTGCAAATGTTTCAGAATTAGGAGGATGAGACTTGAACTAAATACTAGGAACTGAATACTTCCTAAGCATACTTAGGAAAGAGAGAACGTGCTTAAGCAAAATTATGTAGCTAAATGATTGGATTAGGGCTTGGTATTCCTCCATAAAAATTAAAATAAAAATCAACAGAACAGTAAAGAAAAAAATGCTGACTTGTAAAATATATAAACTACTATCTAATAATAATAAATATCGTCTTGGCAAGGGTTGTGTCTGTGAGCCTTCTAGAGCAGTAAATCTTTGGGAAAAATGTGAAGACCAGAGAAGCAGAGCACTCACTGTGTGGACCACAGACATGCTGGGAGGGGGAATAGAGGCAGATAAAGACAATAGTAAGTAAGGGTACAAGCATATTGACAATTTCCCGTTTTTTGTGAATTATACAGTAAGTAGAATTAAAAAAAAAGGAAAAATTTCCCAAGAAAACCTGAGAAAATGTGCATTTTTCTCTACATCTGCATATAAATTGCTTTCAGTACTTGCATTTTGAAATGTCTGGATATGCCAAGAGATAGGAAAGAACCCTTGACAGTGAGGGAAGAGCTATCAAAATATCAAAAAGTGGTAGCAGCTCCCATCCCAGTTTTTGCTCTGACCATGGTTATAGTTTTCTAGTGGATTCTCAAGGCCTTAGAGTTCCTCATATTGATGATATTGATACAACACTCCACAGTCTGCATGCCTGTGCTCCCCTCCCAGCTGGCACAGAATCAACACTAGGGCATGGAAATAAAATAGCCAGGCTTTTCGAAGTTTTGCAAAGATTTCCTGGCATCTTGTTGCTGCTACAGTACTCCAAGTGGTGCTGGTAGAAGCCACCTCATGCTCAAGCAGTCATGACCAATGGTTTGGTATCTCTGCTGTTTGCAACATACTGCTTGCCCTGGAGCAGTGGGATTTTGATCCATGACTAACACCTGTGAGTCAAATTCCACTGTTTCCACATGAGTTTAAGTCAGAATCCGTAGGGTAATTTTGCCTTTGAAACAATTTAAATGAGACTGAAAGTGAGGCCAAAATATATTGTTACTCTGAAAGGACCTGTCAAGGGGAAAATGAATTGTCACTGACAAAAATAACTCAAGGCAAAAGTTTCCCTTAAATTTTATGGACTCTTTGTGAAATCACACTGTTTTCTTTCAGAGTGCTGAAAGCAATGAAATACCATAACCTCTAGCAGCAAAATTTACATTTCCTGGTGTATTGAAACTCCTCAGTTCTTTAACTTTCCTCTAAGGTGTTCCTACATACCACACAGGAGGCCTAATCTTGCAGGCCCTTTTGTTGATCAATGCTCTGTTTTCATACTTGTTTCCATAGCATGTTTGTATAAAAAAATAAGAAGAAAATCTCCTTTAATATGTGGTATCACTGATGTCCTGGAATCAAATTTATTTTGCTTCCCTGAGAATCTGTACAAGTGTCTTATCTCTAGTGTGCAGCCATCTCTACAAGCCTCCCAATGTTTGTTAACATTTCTTATTTATCATTTTATTAAAGAACCTGCTACAAGATAGCTCAAGAGAGCATGGCTGTGTTTCTGAGCAATGTGCCACAGAGACAGCGAAGTTGGCATTTGAAGAGCTGTCCTGCATCCTGCAATGTAGAGCATGGCATTCACCCTGACTAATTCACACTGCTTTTTGTCTGAGGAATTTTAAGTATCCCTGAGCTCCCCTCTGCTTCATGCAGATTGCTTGCATTTTGTCCTATAATTCTCTTAAAGCACTGAGTATCCTTGTGTTCTGTCAATTGTGGGCTGCAATTTAGAAAAATAAGTGTGTGAACCAATATACACAAATAAATACAATAGCATCAAAGGCCACAGGAACCAGCTCTTCAAAGTGCAGGGCAGGCCCTTTTCAACTTCAATGGCAATATAAGATGCTCTGAACTTCCCAAACACTTCTAGGGAGTAATCCGTTCTTTTCATTGACTTTAGCTAAAGAATCCATCTCTCCTCTGTTTACAAAAATTAGGCTTCTTTAGTTGTTGACATGGGTCTTTACTGAAAATTCGCTACTAATATTTATGTACATATAATAAAAATGTGGTTTTGCTTTACTGTTTTCTACATGACACACTTTGTTTCTTGTCTTTCTCCAACTTTCTTTATACTCCATTTGGAAATAGATGAAAACTACACTTTCAAATAGTTATAAAATTAATTAAAATAAGAAGATTTTTAAATGACACGGTTTACAGAATCCCTTTATACGTGGTAAGAGGAGACCTCAAAACGTTCCTTTAAGTGATAAATGTATAAATCTCTTTTAGGCTTCAAAAAATAATGTTTTTTGATATGTATCTTACTATGCAGTTTTTCAATTACTGCAGAATTGGTTTTTATTTTTGTTTCAAGTACCTGCCCCATAAATTTTAAAGCACTTCTTGCCTTAAAGGGAAAAAAAAAGGAAAAGTGCAATCTGGGTGCTAGGACACTAGAAAGAAGCAATAAATTATTGCTGTAATGACATGCTAATTAAAATTTTGCTTGTAACTCATGTAAGTGTTTGAAGCCCAGCAAATTTCTCTTTTCATTTGTGAAGTGTGAAGGTAAATTGCCCAGTGACAGTGGGACATCACTAACAAGTACAAATTGAATAACATGCTATCTTGCTCTATTAGTCCTGACTAGCATGTCTGAATTAGATATTCAGCACACTCCCCATTGTAGGCCTGATTGATAAATGCTAAGGAGAATTTGTCAAAACAACAGGGGCTACACCCAGTGGGACATCAATATGCTCCATTTAGTCACCCACCCGGCACTTCCTACATAGGATTGTCACATAAAATTAAGACTAGCCGCTAACCAGCCATCAAGCTTGCAGCAGACACTAGGCAGCCTGTGTTCTGTATGCATATTAGTCACGTGCTTAACAATTTGGGCTGTCACGACTGAAGCATGCAGTGACCTCTGGAGCAGAGGTTGAATTTTGCAACTACACTGAGACATCATGCTCAGCTGTTCAAGATTTTAGGCCATTTCCTGCCTTATCTGTGCACAGATGCACTGCCCTAAGCTATAATCTGTGGCCTAGTCCAAGTGACAAATGGCACAGCATAGATTATTGCATTATATATTAAGTACTACAAGTCTGTAAATTATAATTAAAATAGTGTTCAGCCTGAATGTCTCCTCCAGCTTTTAGAACACTTTCCTTCATAAAGCCTCTCGTGCAGTACAAATAAATATTTGGAAAACAAAGACATCAAATTTTAAAGACTGAAATAGACTGTTTTCCCTGCAATTATCTGCTTGAATATGAAAGAGTTTTGTTCTAGCTGCAGTTCAATAAGTTAAAGCTGGACTTGCTCCTCCTCTGTTCCTCCCCTTTTCACTGAGAATTATTAGCAAATTAAGGTTTTCTGTGGGCTCTATATGTTGAACAATTTTTACCAGATAAATGGGTCAGGCCAGCCACTTTACATAGTTCTTTCAGTATGGATTAGACATGCAATATTCAACACTAATAAAAATGAATAAGAAAAATAAACATCATCAGTTCTGAGGGATCTAATTTGTCATTCTATTATGCTTAGTCTCTGTTTATGTACTGAAGTTCTTGTTTATAAGTGGAACAGCTGTAAAGAGTATAAAAAATAAAGCTGGAACGGAAGGCATTCATTCTGTTTCTTATTACTGAACTGCAATGTTTCATTGTCTAAACTGGGTTTTTGCTAGAATATGGTTGTGAGTTTCCTGTGTGTATTTAGGACTCCTATACATCAGTTATGAAATGTCAACAATCAAATTCTTTGTGTTAGGATGGAAAGAAGGAAGAATTAAAGAGAGAAAGAAAGAGAAAGAGAAAGAGAAAGAGAAAGAGAAAGAGAAAGAGAAAGAGAAAGAGAAAGAGAGAAAGAAAGAGAAAGAGGAAGAGGAAGAGTAGGAGGAAGAGGAAGAGAAAGGAATGAAGGAAGGAAGGAAGGAAGGAAGGAAGGAAGGAAGGAAGGAAGGAAGGAAGGAAGGAAGGAAGGAAGGGAGGGAGGGAGGGAGGAAGGAAGGAAGGAAGGAAGGAAGGAAGGAAGGAAGGAAGGAAGGAAGGAAGGAAGGAAGGAAGGAAGGAAGGAAGGTTGCTTAGTTAGTTAGTTTATCTCTTGTTGCCCAGCTCTTGCAACTGAACTGAACATCATCTTCAAAAAGACTTTGGCAACTTTTCTTTGTATATAAACTTTTATATATAAAATTTAATATTTTTCTCAAGGATTACATCATATACAAATAATATGCAACAAAACATATGAATTAGATAAAGGCACCTAGAACATATTCACTTTTCTATAATTATTAAAGCAAAATTAAAATTTAGAAAATGCATTTAAAAAATATTAATTTCATCTAGCATGGTACTAAGAGTTCTGACTCCATTCCCTATTGCCTGACAGCTTTCCTTTCTTTGGGCATCAATTTTTCAGAATTGAAAATCAGTGGGTATTTAGCTCAAATATTGCCTTTTCCTGGTGTGATTAGACACTGAATTGGGAGAAGCTGTCGAATCCCTCAAGAGCAGAGAATCTCTGCAGAGAGACCTCAATAAATTAGTCAGTTGGGCAATCACCAATCATATGAAGTTCAACAAGGGAAGGTGCCAGAATTTTCACCTGGGGTGGGGCAGCCCTGGATGTATGGACAGACTGGGGAGTGAGAGGCTGGAGAGCAGTGCCATGGAAAGGGCCCTGGGGGTCCTGGTCAGTGGCAAGTTGAACAGGAGGCAGCAGTGCCCTGGCAGCCAGGAGGGCCAAGCGTGTCCTGGGGGGCATCAGGCACAGCATCGCCAGCCGGGCAAGGGAGGGGATTGTCCCCTCTGCTCTGCACTGGGGCGGCCTCACCTCCAGTGCTGGGGCAGCTTTGGGTGCCACAATATAAGAAAGATATTGAGCAATAAGAGGGTGTCCAAAGGAGGGTCATGCGGATGGTGAAGGACCTTGAGGGGAAGCCAGATGAGGAGCAACTGAGGTCACTTGTTCTGTTCAGCCTGGAGGAGACTGAGGGGAGACCCCATTGCATTTACAGCTTCCTTGTGAGGGGAAGAGCAGGCACTCTGTGGCAACTCAGTGTCAGTACCCAAGGGAATGGCCTGAAGTTGTGTCAGCAGATGTTCAGATTGGCAATTATAAAAAGGTTCCTCACCCAGAGGATGGTTGGGCACCGGAACAGGCTCCCCAGGGAAGTTGTCACAACACCAAGGCTGGTAAAGTTCAGAAAGGATTTTAACAATGCTCTAAGGCACATGGTGTTACTCTTGGGGTTTCCTGTGCAGGGCCAGGAGTTGCAATGATCTTTATGGGTCCCTTCCAACTCATCAGATTCTATGATTCTATTATAACAAAAAAGTTTATGTAAGATTTCTCTTTCTCTTTTGGTGAACTTAAAGTGGAAGATGAGTAAGAGAACTGGTTTTAGGGTAGATGTAGGACCTAGAACTAAGAAAAAAATACAAAAAAGTAGTGTAAGTCTAAGGTATTTCATTCCAGTGGTGTTCCTTGAGATTCACAATATTGTAAGGAATAAAATTACCTTTCCTTGTCAGAAAGTGCCTTTTCTGTATGTCTTTTGGTGGTAATCTTTTATTAGAAGACATATTGATCCATTAGCATACACCAGTCTTCTGACAATCAACTATATTCAAGTTAAGTTGAATGTTTTTACCTTTAAGGAACACAGTTTTGGCCTGCTCCCTCTGATAAACTCACAATTCTAATGCTATCTAATCTAAGTGAGTTAGTAAGTGAATTCTCCAGTGATACCAGACACTGCACAGTAGAGGTGGTGGCTGATAACCTCTCAAGCTAGTATTTAGCTAATGAACTGAAAAGCCCTACACGGACTGTGAAAATTAGGTTTACAAAACTTCTGCAATCTAGGTATTCAAATATATTTAAGAATAATTCACATTACAGTCACATGCCAACTGATTCTCTAGTTAAAAAGCATTTACAAATTTGTGACAGATCCACGTACAAACTAACAAAATTGAAGTTCCACTGTCTCCTACAAAGATTCCACAGGAAAAAAATGGGATCTGAAATAGTGGTTGAAATTTTTTTGCCTGGAATACACGAGAACCTGCTTATATTTGTTGGTGCAAAGGTAAAGAGAATGTATAGGAACCAAATGACCTCAGCTAGATGCTATGAATGGGTGGAAGACCTTCTGAAGCAAAGAAGGAAGGGACTATAAGCATGCAAAGTCATCAGGAGAAAAGAATGATTGGGAATTTTTTCTGGGAAATGAGAATTGGGAGTATAAAATAAGGTGTGTATGTGCAGTTTCAGTAGGATCTAGTTCAGCAAACTGTGTGCATTATTTCAACTCACATGAACAATACCTTCACAACCAATGAATAAGGTTTGAGTCTCAGCTATAAATATATTCTATAGGGTAGGCAATAATTCAAAGAAAATACTGCTGGATTCTGGTTCTGGCTCTTGAGTATTAGAGGAAAATAATAGTAAAAGGAGATTTCCTATTGAATCTGAAACTAACATTGTCCTACAGTAACAATGTAAAAATATGTGACATGAGCTCTGTACGTAGCATTACAGGTGTGCACATGCAATAAGTGATGTACCTATAAACATTGTCTGCAATGAAAAAAATGTGTTACTTTTTCTGGAGAACTGTACATGGGCATTAAAATGGGAACTGGTGTCTCATGATGATATAAAGCTGAAATATAGGAGAATGAGAATTTTTCCAGACTAACAGGTAAAAAGATACCTCTATAACATGTAAAGCAAGTGATGCAACTACGCACTGAGAAAAACCCCAAACGTAAAACCAAAGGTTCTGTTATGAAAGTGGCATCCTTACAGTGGGGAAACAGATAAGCTTGTTTTAAATTGTTTATCATCTTTGTGCTTGAAGTATGTTAGGAATGAAACCTTTTTGTCTGTTTGTTTTAATTGACACTTTGAATTTATCACAGTTTAGCACTATCTTATATGAAATGGGCTTTTGTATGAAAGTATAACTCTAAAAATTGACTTACTGGTCTACCTGCACAGACATTCAGTTATACTCTGAGAAACACATAAAGCAAAGAAATTATTTTTCCAAGCCCTACTGGAAAAAGTTACTGAAGCGCTTTTGCCCCATGGGGAGGCTAAAGCTGGTCCACAATAACGGCTGCTCCACTGAAAACAGCAGCCTGCTCAGTTTGCCTGGGGCAACACAGAGATGATGGATAGTGTAACAGATGAATCTTCTCCTCATCTCCATTCTAATCGCTCTCCACTAGTTGTCACCAATATCATCAGTGTCAGTAGCCTAAGCTACTGCACTGAGCCTGTGAACTCCTCCAGAAGCTCTGGCCCTTCTGTTGCTCCTGGGGTTTGCCCCACTGCCTGCACAGTCTGTGCTAGTACCCCATGCCAGCACCCTGCTGCCAGGGCATGGGGAAGAGAGGATGGAGATGGAAGCTGGGTCTGGGCCCTGGGCTCTGTGGGGTGGCCCGCATCTGGTTGACGCATTTGTTGCAGCGTGGTAGGAAGGTTGTTGCAGCTGATGTGCTATGAAACATGATTTAAATAAGTGATTAATAATATGCCAATATTATTTTGTGCTTGCCACGTGCCGTTTACATTATAGATTATTGTGACTCTAGAAGTCCAGCATTCAAAACTTAGGAAATGAAAAAAACTAAAGCAGTTCTGCAATCTAAACACAAGCTTGTGTATGATATCAGTGTTTATTGCAGAAACAGGCAGTTTTCATAAAACACAAACTTTGGGCAGCTCTGATATGGGCAGTAGGCCCTGTCTGTAGCGTCAGAATTATCCCAATCATCTAGCACATTGTACCATTTACTGTTCACCATGCAGCTAGCTCACAATGGGTGTTCCCTCTTAGGTTTCTCTTCAATGATCAAAACTTGGCAGGAAGTAACCACAGACATTAATGAATAATTATTCAAAATCACTTTAAAGTGAAATGATTACATATATTTTCTCAAAGGAGAGAGAAACTTAGACAGAAAAAATTTAATGTCGCATCATATATTTTACCATGCCTAGTATAAAAAAATTGGGGTCTTTACTTTCAGAATGTTTAATATATTTTTGTCACATAAGTGTTTCTGTCTCACCAATGACAAGGTATTAAGTACTGAGTTAGTAGAAGATGTAGTTAATACAGTTCACCATCACATCAGAAGTAGGTGGTAATGTAGCCACATATACAAAATAAATCCCTTTAAAATATTATTGTTAGTGTAGGTGTTTTCAAAGTGGATGCTATTTTCTTTATGGTCTAGAAAATGGATAAAGATTCAGGCTAGTTTGCACACATGGATTCATTCTGAAATCCATGGGAACTGTATCCTTACATCAGAATTTAAAAAACCAAGACACTGTCTATGTTGCAAGCAGAGGTGAATGCACAGATCTGCTTGTGACTTTCTCGAGGCACATATAGATGAGGTTGGAGACACTAATATAAGTGTGTGTTTTCTTATTGCATTTCTTTATGCCTTACCCTACAGTTTCTACTTTAGGAACCATCTTCTCGGTTTCCTTATTACCACAGGCTAACTGAATTCACAGCATCCTTCTCCTGCAGGCTGCCAGGGGCCAGTCCTGCCACCAGCAGGGACAGCATTTTCTCTGCTGTCTTCCTCTCACGGCTCTATGGCTGCACCTTGAATTCCAGTGTAGAGCAGAAATCTCATGGACAGGAATTTACTCTGGGCTCTGCACCACATCACTGGTAGTGTTTATTCTGGACAGGCAGAACTGATGCCTCTAGAGATCGCTTTCCACTTCGCCAAGTGAGGCATCTACCACTTGGACCTTAAAATAATGCAAGACCAATAAGTGCATGTTCACTGAATTCTGAAAAAAAAGGCAAGTGTCAAGATCAACATATTCAGAAAGGAGAGTCATATCTGAGCAATTATTTTGATAAGAATATATAAAAATTTCCATTTGGAAAGATAACACTAAACTGTTGTTCCAAACTTGAAAAAGTAGAGTAAAAAAATCTCTCTTTTAGAGATGATAAAGTGCTGTCTAAACCTGGAGGAAAGTGAATAGAGGGAGGCAGGAAAGATGTGTTTAGCTTCCAGCCATGCCTGTGGAATAAAGAAGTTAAGGAGTAAGAGTGGATAGAGAGACTGGTGGCTACTGGGGCAAGTGGTGCAACAGGTCTCTTTTACATAAGGGCAGGGGAGTTTGGCCAGTGACAGTGAGGATGGACTGGGGGTCTTCCTCTGGGGACAAATGGTCTAAAAGCTAGGAACAGTGGGAATAAGGGGAGTGGAGATGGATGGGAAGTGGGAGGAGGAAAGTTATCAGGTACAGCTGGGGATTGTGATGAACTCTAGTGTTGCATTTAACTTCAGAAATTTGGTGTTAAAAGGGATAAAATGCTGCAGGATGTTAATGGTCCCTAGGGAAAGAAGGGGGTGTGGGCATGTGGGGAGGAGAATAAATTACCTGTAGATTAGTTTATTAGTAAGAAACATTTCATCTGCCATTTGTAGAATCATGGGTTGTTTTTTTCCATACAAGGGTTAAAATTTACATCACTACTGGAGATCTGTTTAAGAGTGTGTGCAGGTTAAATACACTGAATCCTCATCCCATACACAGTAAGGCAGCTACAAGTCAAACATAATGACAGTGCTGATTAATTAGGTACTCCTACCCCCAGCACTTGAGAGTGATTTATTGAGACACATCTCTAACCTGATCCATTGTGCTGACTGGATTAATGGAGTGAGCTAGAGAAATTCACTGGCAATGTTAGATACAGAGCAGGAAAGCATTAACCCTTGGAGCTTTCTTATCTAGCCTATTGACAGAATATTAATTATGACAAAACATACATGTCTCACCTAATTATCTTTTGATAACTAAGCATATATTTTTATTCATGCATGATGAAGTTACTGGAGTGAAAATCATTTCCACATAAACATTTTAGAAAAATATGGAGATAATGCTGAATTTACAGGGTCCACTATAAACAGGAGACTATAAATGTCTTCCTTTAATTTTCAACCATTTATTTTAGATTATTAGAACAATTAATGGAGCAAGTAAAAATAAGTTATTTTGGAATATAAATTGGGGCATCATTAGGTTGCATATATACAAACACTCATGATGCATTATAAATGCTGTGTTTTTCCTGGACTTGTCTCTAGCAGGCTTATCTTCTCAAACTTGCACCCATTTCATGCAGTTAAATGATACTCCCTAAAACACATTTTATGTTCCAGGTTACAGGCTTGCTCCGAACTTCAGGCATCAGCTCTTCATGATTATGGCATATAGCCTGAGCTATTTTTAATATCCCAGGTATTTTAAACAAGGCAGGTGCATCCCACCAAGTGGGAAGCATGAACACAGTCTCCAGGTGAGAGACTCATGGGCTTCAGAGATCTCAGTCACATCTTCCTGGGGGAGCAGGAACACCACATCTCACACCAGCAGTGAACAGGGCTGAGAGAAGATTATTCATCTAGTATTGCATATGCTATTTCATTGATGCAAGATGGTATTCTTCAGTCATCACAAATAAATATTAGTGATTCCAGCTTCAGTGGGCTCTTCACAAGTTTTAGGGATAAGTCTGTGCAAAAAACCTATAGAGGCAAGAACAAGGAAGAGAGTAATTTCCTAACCACTTTGTTATTAGTTTAAAAATTAATAACTGCTGGTTTTAATTTTGATTTGACAAACAGAGTGAGGGAAAAAAAGTAAATATTTTTTCTTTTTTTTTGCCAAACAAATATTAAAACCACACAAAGGTTAAAGTTTAAGGATTGAATTAACAAAACAAAATAATGGAAATTATGCTCATTAAATGCAGAAAGCTACTACTTTCATAGCTCTGATCACTGCATAAATTTTGGCTGAACTTAGTCTAGAGTTGGAGGCATCTACCCTCTAATGTTGCGGTTTACAGTCTGAGCTCCCCAGGTTTGGTTTGTCCTTGTGGGGACTCTGGCTCGGATCCCTTCTGGCTTGCACATGATGGCTTGCAGCAGTAGAAGAAAGGAATAGAACTTGTGTCCATACAGAGAATGGGATCTTGGTGAAAGCCCAGAAGTGAGCACAGGGAGGCATTCTTCCTTCCTGCTCTTTGCACAGAGACAGGGATGAGCGCCTCTGTGCTGTTGCTAGCCATTTCATTCACAAACAGAAGGAGCAATTATATACCTACATCTTATCCCATACTGCGTGCCCTCACTGAATTTGTAGTTCTAAGCCCCATTAGAAAGGGTCAGTTTGCACTCCTCTTTGCAATTATTTTTGTGCTGTTTTCTCAGCACAATCTCTGTAGTTACACAGAAGAGCTACTAAGTTAACCTAAGGTATAGCCTCAGATTCCCCCTGTAACTTTAGCATCAACAAGAAAATGGGTCATGAGATGTAGTGGGGACATATCTGTCTTTTCAGGGACAGTTTGTAGATACATTCTTAGCCTCCCAGTGCAATAAGCACAGACACATCCTGTTATATATACTTTACTTACACCATGGAAAACGTAGACCAGCACTGCAAAGTCAGGCATTTCTTTTTGTAACTAAGCTGCTGCTGGTAGAAGGACACGGGACCTTTGGGTATAAAAACCAGAATCGTAGAGTAGGATTGTGGAATGTTTTGGGTTGGAAGAAAACTTCAAAGGTTGTCTAGTCCAACTCCCTTCTAATTAGCAGGGACACCTTCCATCTACAGCAGGTTGGTCAGAGCTTTGTCCAGCCTGACCTCGAATATTTCCACAGATGAAGTATCTACACCCTCTCTGGGCAATGTGCTGTGGTGTTTCACCACCATCCTCACAAAAAAATTATTCTTTATATCTGAGTGCAATCTGCCCTTCTCTGGTTTAAAATCATTTCCCCTTGTCTTGTCTCTAGGGCCCCACTAATCGGTCTGTCCCCATCTTTCTTATAAGCCTCCTTCAAGTACTGAAAGTCTGCAATACAGTCTCCCCCAGAGCCCTCTCTCCTCCAGGGTGAACAAAACCAACTCTCAGCCTGCACCCATAGGAGAGATATTCCAGCCCTCTGATCATTTTTGTGACCCTCCTCTGGATTTGCTCCAACATATCCATTACTTTTAACATCTCTCCTCCTATTCCCTACCTTTCTTACCTCTTTTATTCCAAGCATCTACAATGCAATTACTTTGTCTCAGAGGCATAAATTATTCCATCACAAGGTCTGTGGTGTTTTTGCACCAAGATTTGCATCTCAGGTAAATTGTTTGGGTATAATTTGATCATGTCTACTTCGTTCAATATGATTTTTTTTGAAAACAGTGTGGACTTATTCTGGTCATCAAACCAGATGACCTAGCTTTGTAAAATGTCACAGACCTCTGTGTCATATTTGACCACAGACCTTTCTCCATATAACTTGAAGTTTCTCTCCCCAGGAATTTTCTACAATGATCACAATGAAGGAGAACAGAAGTCCACCCAGATTACTGTAAATACTTGCTGTTTTCTGAGCTGGGAGAAAATAATTCCATTCCTCCCCACGTCTTCTCTATAGAAGTATTTCACTTGAAGTCAGGGCTACAATGTCTTAATTAATACATTTATTATGTATTTTTATACTTTTTAAACTGGCCATTTTGTGGGGTTTTTCTAGGCATATGGACCAAGGACAACTCATCACCAGAATTATAGATTTAATTATCTCTAGAAATGCAAGACCTTCCCAAGACAGATGAAATTCTGTTCAAGTGACTAGGACCTCACCATTGTTTTAGCCTTTTGCCCTCAGGAAACTGCAAAGAATGAAAAAAAAAGTTTTCCAGACTGGGAAATCACCCTTGTCACCCCATGACTGAACCATCTGCCAGGCAGAGGAAGGGGACCGTGAGATACAGGAGCAATCTCTGCAGAAATGGCCTTGCCCTGACATCTGGCAGGGCAGACTGGATTTCTCTTGATGCAAAACTCTTAAAACATCTAGTGACCAGGTGTGAGGCAAAAGATGGATGTTCAGTAAGAAGTGCTTAATTAGAATGCAAAGGTTTAGTAACAAAAGTGATTTATTTTCCTTTTTGTCAGTCTCTGTTCTCTGGACAGCATGACAGTGAGGAACATTCAAGGAAGCTGAGCATGAGGACACTTTTTCATTTAAAATAGTCACTGGGATTTATAATTTAGGTGCCCGAGACAAATCTGTGCTACAAGTAGTTATATCAGTCAAAGAGTATCAAACAGCTACAGTGGTTTTAGCTACAAAGAGAAGATTCAGGTTAGGCATTTGAGGGTGGTACAGGGGAATGGTTAAATCATATCACAGGGTCCCTTTTTTCAATTTTATGTTTAATTTATTCTATGAATATTGTTTTTATTTGCTGGCATGCTTTTGTTGAGGGTTTTTCTTTATTTGTTTGTTTTGAGTTTTTTGTTGTTGTTGTTTGTTTGTTTAGGGTTTTAGTCTTGTTTTTCCCACAATAACGTGTAAATTTCGAAGGAAGGGAGGGTAAAAGAAAAAAATTACTTGTTTTAATTATTATCTCTGCTCAAAATCAATCTTGAATTATTCAGAATAGGAATGGGAAAGGAAGAAAAGTAGAAGACCAAAAAACATCAAGGTTTAAGCTGTGTCACTGTGTACAAAATCCTCTCTCACAATAATGCTAAAGGTAAGAATAATGTTGGTGGGAATGATGCAATGTGAAGGGTTCCTTGCTCTGTGTCATATTCTAATTCCCTAAGCAGTGTCAGAACTCAGGCTGAGGTGGAATAGTGCTGTGTTCTACTATAGCAATACTTACAGACCAAAAGTAAAAATAATTTCAGAATACCTATGGTCTAATATATATGTATGTGTGTGTATGTATACTTATAAATATTATCTGCGTATGTACAGATATAGTATAGTTTATAAATCACACACATAACTAAGAAGGATGCAAAGTTTGTGTTCTGAGTCAGAACTTTTCATTTGGTGCCTACATTCAGTTCCCCTCATTCACAAATAATTGATCCCTTTAGAATATTTTATGCCAGTAAAATTCAGTTTGAAGGAAAAGAAATTGTATTTTCTGTTTCTGTAAACCACAGACAGTTTACCCTCCTCACAACCAGTTTTACCTTTGGACAATCTTGCTTCTACATCCTATTGGCACACAGCCTAAAATACTCTCTACAGGCCCAAATGTGTACAGCCGCGTCTGATTTCTTCTTGAAACTCCACTTGCACATCCTCTCTACTTTTGGTTTGTTTCCATTCCTTTGACAGCCATGGACCCTATTTGGTGCTTTAAAAATAGTTTTGATTAAGCATATCTTTTTGTTCCTTATCTCACAGTTGTACATTTTATTGTGGTTACATTAGCTAGTAACTGGTGTGATTTTTGGCCCAGACAGAGGTACAAGAGATTGGGATCTTCAGCCTGAGTGAGTTGTGCAGTTGCGTGTGATGGGGGCTAATTGGTGACCAGCTTCATAGGACAGGGAAACAGAAAGTCAATAGATGGAAGGGATAGGGCACATACATCCCCTCTGTGATTGCATTCAGGGTGGGAGTTAGCATCAGAAACATAGAAGCCAGGGTCATTCAATTACTTAGGGCATTAGAGATGTCTGCAGAAAGTGGGATATCTGACACAGGACATAGTGGAGACAATGTCCTTATGGAATGGCACCTGGTGACCAGGCGGTACGTGCCAAGACTTCCAAGAGAGACTACAAACCCGAGTCAAGTGACTGAATTGATCCTTTAAGGTCACTTACTGACACCATACATATGTATGTATACACACATATATGTATATAGTCAGTACATATATGCATATGTATTACATGTGTATGTGTGTGTATATACATAAATGCATATGAGTAGAAGTTGGCAAAAACTCAAGATACTGATGAAGGACTTTGCACGGGTGTTGGGGCAGGGTTTCACATTTGTGTAGCTCATGCTGCAGGCTGGGAGATGGGAAACAAACAAGAATATTTTTGCATGTTTGCACTGTTCCTACCTGAAGGAGATTGCAATCATAATGAATTTGTGAACCATGATAAGAGTTCTGACACAGTAAAAATAAAGCACTTCAGAGAAAATAAAAGCTAAGATGAACTCAGGGCCAATTTTCTGTAGAGAGAAGAGAATGCTTTGTATCTGACTGAAAAGGCAGAGCATGGGCACAAACCCAAATATTGTTAGCTTGCTACACCAAGCAGCTTGCTACAAGCAATTATTTTATGTTAACTGTACAAGTGCACACATTTTCCCCACAGAAAATCATTGGTAGGTTGCCCTTTTCCCATGGACTGAGAAACTATTCCTCATACCTTCAGTTTACTGCATTAAAAGACTATGCACACAGGTGATATCGCAGAGTAATGAAAAAGAAGTACAACCTATGTGCGATTTTAATGGTTGAGCACGGAGAATGTGCAACTGAAATTGTCCTGAGACATCTTGACTGACCCAAAATCTCAGTTTGCTGGAAATCAGTGGTATATAAACCCAAACTAATAATATTTTGCATAGATGAAACATTTCCAAGAAATGAAAGTCCATTTTCTGTAATTGGTTGATATTCCTGTACTCTACGAATAGTGATCTCTCACTATTTATGTTGACTTCCTGCATTTCAGTTATTTCTATAAATAAAAATTCCATGTAATAAATTTTCTTCCTCTCCAAAAAATTTGCTACATCCCTTTAGAAAATTGAATCAACTGGTGTATTTTTCTAAGAAGTTAATACCGTGCTTAGGTTTGAACACATGCTACAATTTGCTTTATTGCTTTTAGAAAAGTACTTAAGTTTTCCTGAATTGAACAGGATTTGGGCTCTTATGTTGTTTCCTGAATTGGACTCTTTCTGAGATTTATTCAATCAAATGCAAAATCTTTATTCATGCCTCTATAAAACACATCAATTTTAAAGCCGAAATGAGCCACTAGAGCACACAGTCCAACCTGCTCTGTAATAAACCAAAGAACTCACCCAGATATGCCGATGTAAGGTAAAACATATTATATAAACTGCTAGATTAAAAGAAGTAAAGCACTTAAGCAGCTGAGGAAGCAGAATCTCATTTTAACATGATACATTAGGACAATACGATATTGATATAAAACACAAGCCATATATGTAGCTCTTACTCAAGTAGCAAGGCGTTTTTGAGCAGTGGATAGTAATAATTCCTGGCTAAATGGAATCTCTTTGCACTTTTTAAGCATTAGGGAAGGAAAGAACAGAGAATGATGCAGCCTAAAAGTCTTTAGTGGAGAGATTTCCTTCCAGATGCTACTGCAACTTGCTTTGGGGATCAAAAAATTCCCAACTGGTGCAACATTATTTGATAAGCACTTCTTTTTTCTTCAGATTCTTCTTGAGTACTCTGTATGCATTGCTACAGGATGAGATCAGCTTCCAGTTGTGCAATTAGGAATGTGAATAACATCTGCCACATTTGGTTTGTTCACTCATGTGAACACCCAAGGGAGTGAAATACATAGACGACTGCTTTGTTTGAAGAAGGGGCAAGGTAACATATTTTATAATTTTATCTCTCCACTAGCTGAGGTTTTATGCCTATATTAGGGAAGGCAGGATGAATAAACATACTTTGAACCTGGTGAGAAAATAAAACATCTTATGAGAATCTCTGTTCTTGAAGGTTTTTTATGACTCAACCTCAGATCAGTCCCCTACATCACCATTTCATCAGAATAAATGAGAAAATTTTTGAATGGGTAGGCAATTTGTCCTGGTGCCAGTACCACCTGTTTGGTGCATATTGCTTTTTCTTTTGTTCTATGCTGTAAAAGCCTTGTGGTTCCATAAAGAGATAAAAATGAGAGGGGTAATGATTTGAAGTTATAGACCAGTAATTCAGAACTATTAGCAATATTGGCACTCTGTGCCCTTTCCACAGAGTCAGTAAATAGGTTAAAGAGAAGTTGCATTCCATCAGGATCCATAGCTTTTGTTAGTGCCAGACCTTCCATTGTTTCAGGAAAGCTTCAAGAGGCAAACAGGATTACTCTACTGGAATATGCATCCTTCATACTCATTAATTAATGGAGAAGAAAAATGAAGAAATGGAAGGTATTCCCACATGAGACTAGCTGAACATTCATTTTTACTTTTTCTTTTTATATTTTTTTCTAGCCAGTAAGAGTGTTTGAGATTTTAATAACTTTTTCTCTATGCACACCCACATTGTCACTACAAAACTTTAATTGAATAAGTCCTACATTTTTACTGGAAAATCTTTTCAATACTTCACCTCATTTCCAGTTATATGGACTCAGTTATGAAAGCACAACACTCAGATCTAAGCAAAGATACCAAACTTGGACAAGAAGTGAAACTCCTAGTACTAGCTTTTCTGCTTGACCCGTGCAACTCACACATTTAGGTGGTTCATCCTCCAGTACAAGACACAGTAAAACTTGAAGGCTACATGCACTTCTTCACAGGATGGAATATGATGTGCAAATATGATTCCATAATAAAATAAAAAATGTTTGTGTGAGTTCTAATTGCTGTCTGCCATTTTCATGATGGTGCCCTCTGTGCAGTAAGAATTTTAATGCCTTTGTTTCAAGGGGTTTTTTTAATATATATATATATATGTTTCTAATACTCAGTTAATGATATCACCAAAGGCTTCCCCTGCAATAGTGTTTTATTCCACAATGCTGAGCTCTACCTTTTAGTTTTAGGCTACTTGATTTCACTGAATGTGCTCTCTGGCCTTTCAAGTTTATTTGTATTGGGCAAGAAGCCAATGGTGTTAATGCATGGAAACCAGGTAGCTGTCAGGCCTATTGCAGCAGCATATCTAATTTTGTTGTATTAAAGCTGTCACAAAACATTAAGTGAGAGATTATATAAAGTATGTCTAGGGCAAATAGTTTATAATGTAATAAACTAATAAAATTTTGAACGAGTTAAAACCTGATCCCTTTTATGGTTTTTTTTCTCCCTGTTTTTCCTGCTTTGCTCATGTTATTCCCCATTCTTTTCTAAATCATTGCTGAAAATCCAAATGGAGCTGTGAACACATGTCTGTCTGTCTATCTATTTATATATATTTAAAGTTTTTTTCCAGTAATGCCACAAAGATCCTTTATGCATTTGTGCTCCTCTGGTTATCTTTTTAATGCTCCTGGGGAAGAAAATAACTGACAACCTTAGTGTTCTTTGCCAATGGTGAAATTTTAATCCTGCTTAGGTCTTCCAGATGTTACAGCAATACAATAAAATCACAAATGGAGAAACTTCTTTGGCCCTAGAGTGGCACAAATACATTTTTATCTCCATTTTATGAATAAAATATTCATCAGTAATAGAGTGTTATGCCATGTCCATTTCAGAAAATAGAAGCTACAGGAAACAGTGCATTCTGTCTGAAGAGATGTGGAAATGGAAAGTGCTGACTTGACAGCAAAGATGGCACTGCTATACAGAGTCCCTAAGATGTCTCCAGAGGTAACTACTCTCCATGGAGAAAAAAAATCAAGATTTAGAACAAGTAATTCCAGAAGTACCTATATGAGAGAACAAAAGCAAGTTATCAGTAAATTTACCTACACTACTGAGTTGCTTTTGCCGTGGTTTTAATATGGATCCTACTGCTTGGTCATTCACATCTCCCATATATTCCTTAATCTGTGAGAGGTCTGGAGTGAAGGTTAAAGAAAAAACATATAAAGATGCCATACCTTTGCACATCGGGGTCTGGCCTAGTGCTCCACCATTAAAAATAAAGATACTCTCAGTGCAGAAGGTGGTTCACAGCAGTCATGTCTCTCCTGATTGCTACTCCCCCCATATTAATGACCTGTTAGGCCTTTGGACAGTGTGAATACTTTCTTTCCCCCCACAAAAGCTAAATGACATAAGGACTGTGATAAAGCGATGTTGCGTTTTGCTCTAGAGTTTAACATGTCACTTTAGCCTGATTAACCGTGATGTAAGGTCAAAGACATATGGTAGAATATGAAAGGACAGCTGTCTATACAGTTTGAGCGGGACAAGGTTTGCTTGAAAGACCCCAAGCATGGCAGATCTTTCAAGGGAGTTTCTACTCCTCACTGTTATCTGAAAAGCTTTCTCTGCAAATTTCTCTTAAACCTCACAGTTATTGTTAACGAAAACAGTATTGTTCTTTCCCTGATTCACTGGCACTTTCTTTCCTGGTTCTCTTACATTTAATTTCAAAAAGGAGGGAAGGTTTTGCCATTCAGTCTTACAATAAGGGGGTGGGAATGTTTTTTTTCCTGTCATGTAAACTGTGATTAAGAGATAATAATTTTTTTAAAAATTGTTAGCTACCACTTGCTTTTTGTCTGAACATTGAATCTGACAATGTCTGTTGCATGTGCTGTAAAAGAGTGGAGACTAAAACTATGCCAAAACATTAGCTAAAGAATAACTTGAGTCAGACTCTCTTCATTGAAAAGATTCTGGAATCCAGGAAACAGAGTGGGGGAAGGGGGGAGGGCAGGAGGTGGATTTTCCCTCCTTCATCCTTCCTTCAGTTCCCTGATAACAGTATTGACTGAGAGGCAGCAGCTCCCAACAGAGGATTGGTGATCAGCTCTAATTTGCCCTAATTCTTCCCATCTCAAAGAAGCGAGACAACCCAGGCTGCCAAAATGTGGCCCTTCAGTTCTCCAGAAAAAGTCAAACTGGAAACATTGTAACATAAAGTTGGGCTTTAAAAGTGTGAAGGAGATGGATGAGACACCGGTGGAGATTCCTGCCTGATGTGTAGCTAATGCACTGTAATTTCAGTCCCATTAGACTTGGCACAACTGTGGCTCCAAGCTGCTCATACATTGTCAGTAACGTAAAGGTACAAAACCAGATAATCAGAAAAGAGATAGGTATCTGCAGAAGTTTAGTCACCTGTCACATTTTTAAACAAGTCTCAGATCATTTTTACTAGCCTAATGTAGTTTATTTCAACCTATGCACAAGGACCCATTAAAAGTGCAGAATTTAGAGCATTCATGGGTAGAGTTAGATTCTCTTGTAGAATTTCTGGGGAAATCCAGAACTCTAAGTCACTTTAATTTACCCACTTAGTTCCAGTAATAGTCTCCCTAGTGTTATCTAGGCAAAAAGTAATCACGTGTATATATTTATTTTTAACTATTTTTACCCAACACTTAATAAATACTAGAGATCTGGAAATTGTGTCTATAGGCTTGAGAAACATACTCAGCTGTACTAATTTAGTTGAATTGTTGGCTTTTGAACTGAGTTCAGTAACAGAAACCTGCTTCTGATAATGTAGGTTTCAGAAATTAGAGGCATGAAATTGTCTAACAAAGCTAAGACAAGCCTAGTATAAGAAATCACCGTATCCTGCTGCTGAAACAGTTAACAAGTAATTTGGCATATCACTGGGAAGCAATTTCTCCTATTTGAGTGCGGCTAGAGCTAGCATTCAACCTTGAAAAAATATTTCATTCAAAATACTGCTCATAGACTTTTTTATTTAAAGGAATTCATAAACTATAACAAAGCTACTTCAGCAGAAATATTGCAATGGAAAAAGGGACTTTTCATCCTGCATTCCCTGCCATTGTTGAGAATCGTTACATTTTACTATCAAGAAAACTACATAAGTACTAGCCTTGTTTAAAAGAAGAGGACTCAGTGAGTATTATACAAGACTCTTGACAGTTTGTTTCCTTCAGGTACCATGATTTTACATTTGAATTTGACCCAAGTGATGTGCTGAGAAGTGTTCAGTTGATAAAAAAAGAGTCTGCTGTGAAACTGTCATATTTTTGGCTCATTTTAATAGGCAGTGGTTTCATGTCAAAGAGACACTTCACATTTGTTACAATTGGCAGCATTGTTATTTTTTTTAGGAAGCTATAAAGCCCTGATTGGAGCTTCAGCAAGCTTGTCACCAGAGACTCAGACTCAAGCTCTTTTAGTTGTACAAGCCCTCTGCAATTTGCTTGGCAGGAAACTGGCATGAAAATTGTGCCACTGAACTAACAAGAAAGAAAAACTCCTTGAAGCTGGTCGAATTTTGGACACCCTCATGTTAACTTTTCAGATTGAGACCACTGCCTGACCTTCATTACTGCCTATGTGGTTTTTAGTTTGAATGTGGAAATCCGGGTTATGCAACTGTGTTGTTTGCCTCCTGGCTGCCCTATTATAGTACTTTTTTCTTTGTTAGTGGCTATATTCAAGCAAATTCTAAAAGTAGGAGTATCAGAAAAATATGTGTCTGTAAATTTTATGAAAATCGATGTAAACAGAGGAAAGATACAAATCAGTCCTCCTATTTAGGGGCAGCCCATGCTTGGCAGCAGGCTGTTTGCCAAATGTCACAGCAGTTCTGGCCGGCTAATCAGCCAGCACAAGGCTTGGGAAACGGCTGCAGCACTGCTGCCTGTGGGTGAAGGCGTGAGAGGGACTGGGGAGCAGAAAGGAGCTGCTGTGGTTTGAGGATAGAACTGAAGGGGTTTGTGGGACAAAGGGTAGGAATCAGGCTTTGTTAATTGCATTGCTCCCCAACATCAACTAGTCTTAGATGTATTATAGTAGAAGGAAGTGTTACGCTGTAATAAAAGGAACATGACAACAGAAATATTTTGGATACAGCAGAAATGGGGGAGGGGGAGAAAACCACCCAAATCTCTCTCTATTTCTGGGATAGTGTGCTCAATTAAAAGGAAAAGAGAAACAAAAAGTACTGAAGGTTACTATTTTCTTTTGAAGATTGGTGACTTCATGACATATTTTGATTTGTTGGATGAACAGCGAGCAATAAGAGATATAATTATATTAAGAGAAAAATATTCATTTGTGCTACAAATAATTCCTATACACAGATATTATTTCTAAAATTGTTTCAAAACCTCATAGGTAAAATTCAAACTGAACTTATCCCTACTAAGAGAATAGCTCATCAGAATGGTACAAGGCTTAGAAGTATTTTAAATATAAACTATAAAATAATATAAAATACAAACTAAAAAATACTACTATGAAGCCAAAAAGGGTTTCCTTTATAAAAATATGAGGAAATGAAATGCACTGAGAGGACAGAGACAAAAACCTGCACAGGCAACACACTTGAATAGTCTGATGTTAGTAACTATTCGTTGCAAAGCCTTTTCCTGCAGAGTCACTGCCTCCCATGGAGGCTGTTTGGGCACATCACTCAGGCAGAATCATTGCAGTTCACTGACACTTGGCAAGAGAGGACGGACTACTTGGATGGCAGGAATTTACCTCCACTATAGTATTTGGAAAGGATATGCCTGCAGTCTTCTTGAATGCTTACCTAAGATACCTGGCAGCTCATTAGAAAACAAAACTATATCCCCAACAATCTTTCTACCATTTTGTCTGATGACTGAGGTAAAACTTCACTAAACTCAGAAGTTTTAGCAGTGAGCTTCAAAGAATGTAAGCATTTGCCAAAACTCTAAAGCAGATATTTCTGTGCATAAATTTCTACCATACACTCTGTGATGGCAATCCATTACAAAAATTTTTCTTCTTCTTTAAAAAAAAAAATAGGACGTTTTAATGTTAATATAAACCATAGACTTTATTAAAATTTTAAGTTAAATGCTGTTATTAGGTTGTTAGAATCACATACACATCTGCATGAAATCACTAGGAGTCTTTTCATTATCTTCCAGGATGAGATGATGAACTGCTGAAAGAGGAGGAAGGAGTTGTTATGGATCTCAAATTTCACATGCACACACACACACACACACACACCAAAAAAAAAAAAAAAAAAAAAAAAAAAAAAATCTCACCATCAAATATGTAAAAACCCAATGAAAAGTTAGTAGGTTGGCTGATCTTCTGGTCTGATAATACTTCCATAAGCTTTATTTTGAGCTTCAATATAATTGGTTTCAAGATTGCGGGATACAAACCATAAACTGTCAGTGGCAAACTGAGAATTTTCCTTTTGTTATTTAAACATCACTTGACTTAGTTTTCAATAGTCAGATAGCTGTTTCACTTTAAAAGTCCTAAACACTGCAAATGGGTGTTTTAATCTTATTCAAATGTTTTGAAAATCCTAATTCTCACTAATTGCTAAGCAAATGGTATGCAGTGAAATGAAGAATGGGTGCTGAAATAAAATGGTTTATAATACCTGGCACAATTCCCAGAAATCAAGCCATTTCACATCCTTGATGCACTGACAAATATGTTTTTGTTTTTTCCCTCAGTCAGTGTAAACAAACATCGTGGTGGTGGCTGGGGGAAGGCGGAAGGTCTTAGGGTCGGACCGGCTTTGTCCTTGTCTGCAGCACATCTCCACCCCCTTGCTACTTCCAAACGCTTCTGTAGATCTCATTTCCCACATTACTGCAGCATAAAGGAAGTTTAAAAGAGCTGCGTGTATACTTTATAGGAAGGTAATAAGGCATTGCAAGGCTAACTTCACACTTCGCTTGTCTGTCAAGGGGGTCTCCCCTTCCCAACAATACCCCAATGTTTTGGTAGGCCGGCTCCAGCCCACTTAGCCAGCGAGGAGGCATGGGTGGAATGCCAGGTATGTCTACAGAGCAAAGTAGTGCAGGCAGCCTGACGCCAGGAGAGAATAGGCAGGTACCTATTGAGTTACAGGATTTCTACAAATCTAATCCACGTGTAATGTGAGACTTATTACAGAGTCAGCCTCTGCCAGGGCTGTGAAAAGTCTAGGGATATGAACAGCCCCAGAAACAATGATCCCAGTTAACTCATTGCAACCCAGCATTGGTTAACCAAAACTAGTGTCTCTTGCCTTTGTAATTAATTTCTTGAACAGTGATTACAAGCTGTATCTTATCAATTATTTAATAGCAAATGCAAGAAATTACTTATAAAGCTGTGGGTGACATTGTGTCTACTGCAATACTTCATGTTACTAAGGAAGTTTATATTTATTAACCAAAATGTGTAATATATGAAAATCAAGCAGGAGCATTTAACTTGGGAAGCATTTTAATGCACCTGAAACAATAAAATCATTCTCAACAGATAATAATACAAACAGAAAGGAAAAATCAAATGTTGTTACAATTAAGACTCCTTGCTTGTTTTTTGGCATATTGGGAATAAGCTGCATCAATTTAAAATCTCTGCATCGTACAAATCTGCAAAGTTCTTCAGTCACTGTTACTTTGAATGAGAACCCTGATAACCCATCTGTCTACTCATTAGACACCTTTTTAGTCATGAACCTCTGGTATTCTCAGCTAATAATCTTTCTCTCACGTGATATTTTACCTGACTTTGACAAATAATGAAGCAGAGCCTCTCTCAATCAATTAATATTTAATTTGAATGCCTTTGGCCATAAAAAAATAAAATTACTTTATATTGTTGAGGATTAAGGTCAGAGAATACTTGCATTTCTAGAAATGTTCTGCCATTGTTCAGATTATATTTGAAAGCCAGAAAGTCAGAAATGGTAATAAACAGTGTTGAATCCACACTGAGAGTTGCACCTTGCAACAGACTAGTGATTTTGTTCCTTCCCTCAGGCTGCTTAATGGCTACATGACACCTTTAGAGAAGGTCAACTGCTATGGGGTCTGATATTATCAGTTCATCACTGATACCCATCTGGCTATTTATTGACATATATATTTTACTCCAGCAACCAAAAAAACCCAAGACTTTGGAAGAGTAGTGGCCCAGTCATCATAGAAGTTTAAAACTGTTTCAGGCTACATTAAGAATTCTTATTTTTCCCAGTTAGTAACCATTTTGTGATTTTATAAAATTAGAACTTTAGAGGTAATTTGTAATTGTAAATAAGGTTTCTTCTTGATACTAGAATTGTAATGTAGAACCACTTTGCTGCTTTTTTATGAATATGGAGAATACATTTTATATTTTATATATTTGACCCAAATGATGTAGATAGATTGTGTCTCTTATTTTTAGTGTCTTACATAATTTGAGAATATCCTGTATCTAAAATTGGAAGTGGACAGAACATAAGGATTTAATGATGTCTAATGATAAAATATGAAGTTTAAAAATTGCATGAACTACCTGGGTGCCTTAGGAGGACACTGTCTTGGGCCAGAGCAAAAAAGAGGGATTAAAATCTGCAGAAGTAAACATTGCAGTGTCATATTTTGAGCACTAGATCCCAGCATGGATGCAATCAATACTCACTCTTTGAAGTCTGAGGAAGGCAAAGTATCTTTTAACAGGTTTCATGGGAGGACCCATTCTGTGGAGGATGCCGTGTAGACCAGCCAGGAAAATATTAAAGATGTGATTTTACTAAATGCCTGTCTAGGATAAATCTTTGCTTAGCACTAGCTGGACAACCCATTTGTTCTATACAGCTTGGAAAAAAAGTTTTACAGCAATCTTTCCACCTTTTTAAAAAGATGGAACCTCTCCATTCAGCTTCTTGGACCTGCCATGAAAACTAAGGATTTTAAAACCATCCCTCACAAGTAGAACCTTCTTTTTACAGACCTTTGACTGTAAGTAGTGACAACCAAAACCTGAACAGAGTACGACCTTTTGGAACATCATATCCCCTGCTTATATACAATTCCAGTATTTCACCTATCTCACTGAGCAAGAATAACGCCACTTATTTCCTATTGAGAAAAAAAAAAGTAATGGAAGTTCAAAAAATTGCTTCTTCTTGATTTTACATGGTAGCTGAAAATGCTTATATATTCACTTTCTTAAAATTTGCTACATCATATGTCAGCAGAAAGTTTTAACCTCATTTTCTGAAGATCTGGACAAAAGTTTGATGCTTAACATTTAGGTTGTTACATGAGGTCCCAGTTTGTTCTAGTGTTCTTTATGCCTCCTTTCAAGTAGTCTTATCCATGCTTATCCACATGCCTCTGTGGTAGGTAAAAAGACATTGTTAATCAATGCTTACATTGTGTATCTCCCTTAGAAATAGCATTCAAAATCTGAAAAAGTAAGACTGTACAGGGTAATTTACAGTAATCTTCTCAGTACTATGGATACTTTTGATAGGAATGATATGCATCTGAAAAGATGGCAACTTTTAAGACAATCTTTCTGAAGCTATAAGCACATTAAATCAATGAGACTATGAGTTGTCTTTAAAAAAAAAAAAATTAGCAGTAAGATGTACACTTTCAGTGACCTTAGTAGGTTCCATCAAATATTACAAAATGCTATTACATGTGTTGGAGATATAGCAACTTTACCTTTCTCTTATTTGATGGGTGGTATTTTGGGGTTTGTTTTGGGGTTAGGATGTGTTTGTGTGGTTTTTCTATTGGACACTGACCTTATAACATTTTCATATTGACTTAGCATCAGGCTTTTAAATTTAGATACAGTTACACTAATATTAACATGTGAGTAAATATATTTAGAGAGCCAGCTTCTTTCCTTCCTCCCCATTAGTCACATGTACAACTGCTCATAAATTGTCCATGCTAATCATTCAAATTTTTATCGCAAAAGATCTGCAAAACAGAATTAAAATTCAGAAAAAATTGTCCTTTTTAGGTCACACTCCTGAAAATACTGAAAACATTGTTTTACTATCTACATTTAAATTATTCTAGTTCTCTTCTAAATTTAATTCATGTGTGAGATTATTTCTTTTTTCTTTGATAGCTCTAGAAGAGACTTAAGATCTTGGTTTTATGTTTCTAAGCCTCTTGCAAAAGCATAAATTATAGATCTCTTGCATGTTAATTTTCAACCCACAACATTCTCTTTTCTGAAAGTCTCTGAAACCTTTCTGATATGTACAATATAATCCATAAATAACTCATTTAAATATTATTTAAAACACACATGAGAAATTTGTCTCAGTGACTGTGTTATATACCACTGATGGTGTATGTAAATGCTTTCCTTGGAAGAGGTGCATAAGTATCAGGTCACTGAAGCTCTGGTGAAGACAAGAGAAGGCCAAGCATCCCCGTGCCGGAGAGCTGAAGTAGCTGATTAACTACAAAGTGGAACTGCTGAAAGTGAAAGCTGTGTTAGAGTAGTTACCAGAGCTGTTTGATAGCTGACCATTTTTTTTGTGCTTTCCAGAAAATGCAATTAATATATCCATGTAAAAATATTCAAACTGAACACTTAATGTACTGGTAAGAAGCTAGGAATTTTGCTGCAGAATTTCTACTCACTAATATTTAGAGGTCTTTGAAAGATAGCCAAGAAACATGAGCCATTTGTATGGTCATTGATAACGTTTTGCAGAAATATCTGCACTTCACTAGAAGATGCTTATGTGTCTGAAATATGGAAGACTGAAAAACTTTAAAAAGTTAAATACGTTTCTTATTTCCCCTAGTCACACTGTATTTATAAATGTAAGAGAAGACTTAATTACTTTGCAAAGCTGACAGCTACCTGGAAAATATTTTCCCAAGAGTTTCCTCAATCCCTCACCAGAGTTCCTCAAGGCCAAACCTCAGGCCTTACTTTGGACACTATTTGAAAGCCAATTGGTCCTGCAGTCATCTCTGCTACCATATCTCTATGCTGGGTTCAGGCTCGGAAGAACGGAGCTCTGGTCAGCTGTGGCATAGCTGATGCTCAGTTGGAATTGGAGGCAGAGAGCTTTAGAAACTCTTCCAGGTCAGCTGGCAGAATGTGTTGCCTCCAGCTCCTCATTCTGGTGTTCATGTTCAGGTGGCCCCTTCATGGAAGCCTGGTAGAACACGTGAATGGGGAGCTAGTTCATTTTTGTGAGAAGTCTTCCGCCTACCTGGCTTTAACCATGCAACCATACACAGTAGCTAATCTTTAATGTCCTGATTTACAAACCTATTTTTGTTAATGATTTTTTCTGCATTACTCTTGGCAGAAGTTTAGGCTCTCTGGGAGTTTCTTTCCCCGCAGTGAAACTGAAGACTGAGGACTGGTGCCAATGTTCACAAAAGTAAATTGTTCTGTTTTGTGTGGTTCTATGAAGTTGCTTTCAAAATGCCTGGGAAATGTGTGCTTTCTACAATATGCTACTCATGGCTTTAATTAAAAACCAAAACCCACTCTCCTGAAAAGCTATTTTCAGTCACAAATACTAAAACAGTGGCAGAATGCACTAGAGCTGGCTAGGAATTTCTTGAAAATGGATTTTTTATAGCTTCAGTAAAGCTGTGTTGCTTGGAGTCTGTGTTGGTCTTTGGCCATGTTATACTGCGAAGAGGTTCTATAACCAAGAAGGAGACGGAGAGTTACAAGGCCCTGCCTCTTGTTTTGGAAAGTCTGTCAAAGCTCTTCACTGGTTTGGACATGTGCGATGGTTTGACTGGAGTAAAGTTAATTCTCTTCACAGTAGCTGGTGTGGGGCTGCGTTTTGGATTTGTGCTGAGCACAGTGTTGATCATGCAGGGATGTTTTAGTTACTGCTGAGGAGTGCTCACACAGTGTTAAAGCCCTTTCCTCTCCTCACACCACTCCAGAAGTGAGAAGGCTGGGACTGCATGGGAAGTTGGCACAGGACACAGCCAGGACAACTTACCCCCAACAGACATCAGGGATATTTCATCTCAGTCAGTATATAAATCTGGGGGAAGAAGCAGGAAGGGAAGGAGGATATTTGGAGTGACGGTGTTTGTCTTCCTAAGTAGCCCTTACGCATGATGAAGCCCTGAGTTCCTGGAGATGACTGAATACCTGCCTGCTCATGGTGAGTGGTGAATGAATTCCTTGCTTTGCTTTGCTTGCATGTGTGACTTTTGCTTTCCCTGTTTAACTGTCTGTATCTCAACCCATGAGTTTTCTGTTGGGCAAGTGACTGAATGGGCAAGTGACTGAGTGGCTATGTGGTGCTTAGTTACCAGCTGGTAACATGATAATTTCTTAGAACTCAAAAATGGTCTGCACTTGGTCTGAGCAATGCTCTGATAGGTCTGTTTTCTTCAGCTCATCCCACAGAGCAACAGCCCAGTCTTCTTCTATCCTGGACACAAGCTGGGTCTCCTGCAGTTGTAAGCTCTCTGCAGGAGTGCAGCAGGGCCTACACTACATGTCCATCATGTGTCTTGCTTGCAGGATGATGCTGGTATCCACTTTCAGCTCTCTTGAGCACCAATATGTGCCAGATGTACTCTTCTACACAAACAAATGCCTAATCCATCCTTTTGCATACACTGGGCTGCCTGCATTGACTCAAGCATTGGCTGCTGCAGCTTTGTATATTCTGACTACTTTTTCCCTGCTTTGCTTTGCAATTGCGGTCGCTCAGCTTTCTTGCAGGCAGAGATTATGGCAGGATCAAATGATCCAAGGAACTGAGGAGCTCAGCAGAATGCCTTTCACTCAATCTAGTTGTGCCATCTCTTAAAGCTGGCCATTTTGCACAGATCCCAAGTCAGCTAATGCTCAGCTGTTGTGTCAGGAGTGCTGCCACCTGCCCAAAACTGGCATCCTGAGCTGATGAGTGTCACCATTGCCTCTGGCATAAATGAATGGGCCATCTCCCAAATGATTAGCCTGGAAAACAGCTTATGTATCTTAACGGAATCCTAAAGATGGACATTTTAAATTAGATCTCCAAACTCAGCCTAGTCAGGAATAATATTCTCATATATTTAAGTGAAGACCCAGGTTTATCCACTCCTGAATATAAGAAAAGGCTGAATAACTATTAATGTCATGATCATTGCCCAGAATTTAGAAGGGTAGCATTTCTACTGCTCAGCCAACAGGAAAGTTTATTTCAGGGAAGTTGTGATCACCACTCAGCAAACCTGCTCTAGAATGGTGTGAAGGTATTGGCAGTCTCCCAGAATACTTCCAGCAAGTGTTGAGAGCAGCTACTCACTACAGAGAGGCAGCTGGAAAAGGCTAACATAAAGCAATATCAGCACATGAACTGTGAGAAGGAAGTCTCTTGTTTATAAAGGTTAGTCGCAGTTATCTTTCCAGAAGTGTAAAAGTTGCAGGAAGTCCAACAGCTCAAAATCTGAAATGTTTTGTTCATTTATTCACTTGTTCATACATACAGCTGAATTTGGCTAAAGCCTGATTTGCAGCTAGAGGGAAAGTCTGTGAGTGAAATAGATGTCCTTTCTTATTGGAAATAATGAAAACTGTTAGGAAACTGTGGAAATAGTGCTACAGACATAGCACTGAGATCTGCTTTTATAGTTAACTAAATAATTAATTTTGACTCATACAGATTACTTCATTTCCAGACACAATTTAAAACTGTACAGTAGTATGACTTGCAAGCATTTGCAAAATAGTTCTCCCATTTTTAATTTATATGTACAGTGTGAAAAAATGTACCATATATGTCTTTGCCTTGCTTCTTCTGTTCAGCCTTTCACTAACCTAAAGAGAAAAGTTCCTCCACATGGGAGAAAATAAATTTTCAGTCAGTTTTGACATCATATCTGTTCTTAAGCATACGACATCCTTTCTTTGGGTGAGAGGAACTTTTTTGAAAGACAAAGCTACATTCTTTAGTGAAAACTAAACCAACACTCTTTGTTTCACTGGGAAATACATTAATAAGTTTATTATTTCCTTGATTATTCATTTCATTAATATTGTTACCAGGTTTTTAAAATTTTGGTAACTAGTAGAACTTTTATTTGTGATACAGGAATATTTGAATTAATTTGCACAATGATATTCACAGTGAAAGCAACCCTGATACTCTTAGAACTCCTCTTCCCATTATATTTTCCCCTGATAAAACTTGCTCTGAATAAAATACATACCTGGAGAGGTCTATGTTACTTCCAAACAGCTGATTTTTGTCTTGGGTTACATTTTTGTGCTTTCAAATGGAGGAAAATCAAACAGATAAATACAGAAATAATTGTTTTTTAATGGTGAAAATGCATTAATGGAAACAGTTTATCCTGTTATGCATATAGCTGATCAGTCACATCATCTAAAAGTCTGCATGTGATATGGACTTTTTTCTTTGCAATGTGTGTTGCAAATAAGACTTTTGAAGAACTTAGCATTTGACCTGAATGATTGCAACTGGAACTTTGTTTTCTAACTGGAAACAATCAGAATTTTTGCTATCTGAATTTTATTTAAAAAAATATTTGGAATAGTATAACTATAGGGATGGAGTATAGGGTTCTGGGTTATATGCAGGGTCTTCACACTGATTTATAGAATTTTACTAATGTAATCCAGATGGGGATGTGGCCCAGCACATTTGTGCTGTTGGCTCAGGTGAACAGATGCTTGCTTAGGCTCTGCGGCAGTGCCTTGGACTCTCATTTTTCCTGTGTGCCAGAACAGATTGATATCTAGGAAGAGTCTGGGCAGGAGGGACAGTGGCTTTGCTGGCGTGGGTGGGCCCAACCTGTTCTTCCCATACTTCAAGCAAAGGCCTAGCTGCCCTGGGAGCTCTCTGTCACACCTCCATCTTTGTCTGACAGCACTGGCTCAACCCCAGTCAAAAACTTGAAACCCCAGGTTTAGTAGCTGGGGAGATGAATTTAGTTTTTTCTTATAGCTCTTTTAGACACCCCTGGAAATCCTATTGGCAGCGGCAAGATCTTGGACCATTGTTTGTTTGGATTGTCTGGTAAGTGCCTGAATTTAAACATTTTTATCTCCTAAATAATAGGCTTTAAGACAAATGCTTGAAACAAATGTTTGAGTGCTAGCTTCATCTTTCTGTCTCTTGCCAGTGGAAAGAAACAGTTTTTCTGTGTAGCTGAGATTGCACTATTACATTTAAAAATAGTTATGTTACAAACTGAGTGAGACACTTTTACTCTGAAACGTCTGGGGAGTATAAAAAAGCAAAACTAGTCTTATGTTTTAGACACATTTATAATTGTGCATGCACTTAATTGCTCTTGCGAGTGCTCCACTATTCCCACTTGCACATACTGATGGGCCCATAGGTCTGGCTCTGGCTGCTCAGTGGAGAGAAGGAGGACTAAAAAGCAACTGCCCTATATTTTAGAATTTATTCAAAGATGTTTTTTATCAGTGATGTTGGAAAAAGTTGGAACTTAAGAAGGAAGCAGCTTTTGTCTGTCTGCACGGCTTGCCCAAGGGGATGCTGAAGAGCTCATGACATACTCTAAATGAATGGGAGGTACAGTGTGGTGGTTAGCAACAGTACAGTAATCCCAAGATGCTGCCTAATTTCCCTGGCCTAATAAAATAAGCTCTCCTACACGTGCTAGCATAATGACTGCTGCACAGACCATAACAAGTCTTTGAATTATTGCTTGATATTTCTATGTTCCAGTAGTTTGTTAAAATGTCAAAGATTACTTTAAGTTAAAAGATATATTCTTTTAAGGACTAGTCTCTTTTACTTTTGCTATTAAGATAGAGTTATGTCATACTGTATATTTCTGGGTCTCATATGACAGGCTTCATTTTACTCAATTCACAGAGAAAAGAAAATCTACTTCAAGTCTAGATGTAATGCATTTAGTTCAAGTGACAGCATATCATGCTGTTTAATTCTGAAGGTTCTAGTTCAAACTTAATATATTGGCCCAGGCAGTCACTGGCCCAGACTGGGATGACGCCTCTTCCCTCCCAGGACTAGTGATTCTGGGATCAATCTCTCAACCATTTGTGATTGAGACATGATCAGGACAACACAAAGACATTTTCATCATCAACATTTATTTATAGATGTGGAGTAAGCACCTCCGTAAGGGAAATGCAGTTACAGCATGTTCACTGGCAATCAGCAGCCAGCCAGCCTTCTGGATGCTGCTTTACATTCAGTAAGTTTGTCTTTGACAGTGTCGTCATGGAATCATAGAATGATTTGGGTTAGAAGGGACCTTACAGATCAAAATTAACACTTTGACTTCCCTGATAGAAGCACATGCACATATGTTCTTTTCTTGACTTGTGTGGAAGTAAAGGCAGTCTGAAGTGTTTCACATGAAGTTTTAATACATTTATTTTCCTGTGCCTCAATAGAACAGCCAACTCTGTTTAACTAATTTCCTATTTTGATATGAACAAAACTCTGTTACTCAGATGGGGAATTTAATTTTTGATTGCTAAAAATTAATATCTAAATTAGCTTGAGCTTTCCCAAAAGGAGTACTGTTAGACCATTCTGAAGAATTTTTTGAAGAAAACTAGCTTTTCAGGGAGTGTGTAAAGTGGAAGTTGCTTACATGTTGTTCCTTCATATTTAAACAGGTATGAGTTGGCAGTCCTCTGAATTTGAATCTGTATATTTTATAACAAGACAGTACATGTCTTTTTGTGAATGGAATGTTCTAATATGAAGATATAGGGCTTTTTCTCTTTAGCCAATATCACTTTCAAAAATATTTAACCTAAACAAAGAAATACAAAAATGTTCGCTCAAGTTTGGAATAAGGGGTCCAGTTGAAAACCCATAAATACACTAATATTACTGACAGAATTTTTCAGAAATACCCAAATGTCTTTCATGACTTAGCAACATGGCTTGAAATATTAATGAATGATCTTCAAACACGTATGTTCTCATGCTGTACAAATCCACTTTTTTTGAAATCTTTTTAGATTGTACTTTTATCAGAAATCTACAAAAAATTTGAAATCATTTTCCTTAGAAGGCATAGTGCAAGTGTTTCAAGATACACTCAAAAGCAAGAAAACATCTCAGTGCTGAGTTCTCCGCATACCTTTCAAGGCAGTGTTATTTAATTGCATCGTCTAATAATAGAGCAAGCAGCAACTGAGACACAAGACATGAAACCAAGTCTAAGCTTGTGACAGCCACTGAATCAGAGGCTTCATTTTTGCATTAGTGGCCACCACTGAGTGATCCTGGAAATGCACAGGCCTGAAAATTCTTTCTTGAAAAAAAGTTTTGGATTGTTAGAAGAAACCTCTACTAGAGCCTCTTGCTGCCTTCAATCTTCAGTAATAAGATACCAAACTTCTGTTTTTCTAATTGAATATTATCTTAAATAGGCCACATATAAAAGATGGTATTAACTTCATATTCCAAATGCTGCTATCAGAGTAGACAGAATTGAAGAATTCCATGACCTTTCAAGTGTCAGAAAATAGGTCTCAGTAGCACTGGACATCTTTATAACTGGTATTTTTATTGAAAATTCTTCCCAGAAGAACAAGTTAGAAAGAAAACCACAAAATACATGAACTGTGCATATACAAGTATTTTGCTTTCTGATTTTCTTGATTGTTTTTTTTGTTTCAAAATGACAGTCTAAACCAGATGATATTAATTTTTTCATATGTTGCTTTTCCTCTCTCCTCTGGTAATAGAGGGAATAAAAATGTCCAGCTCTAGAATGAGTAATATTTAAAACTAATTAAATTACAGTAAATTTATCAACTTTAATTTTTTATCACCATTGAAAAGATCTTTAAAATAAGAAAAGATAGGTAGACAGGACTCAGTTTTCACATTTGTGGAAATATGAAAAGTTATTGACTTTTTTGTTACTTCTGTATCAATGTATAATTATTTTTTCAGAATGTGGCAATACTCTCATTTTGCTGGGTGAATGTGGGGGAAAACAAAGGAGACAGGATAGAATGGATGGAAATGTTTCAGGGAGTTGGGATTTTATAAGTCATCATCGTGAAGATGAATTGGTAGGCAAAGGGCACATGAGATGGTCAAAGGTGGATATAAATAAATGGGATGGTTCCACAATTTATCATGCAGCTATCACCTGTACATACACGATATCTGTCCATCCATCTTGTCCCAGGATCTGGCTACACTGCTTGTATATCCAGAATGATAGGATGAATCACAGGAAAAGACATAAGCTTGTAAATACGTGTCTACTCTTTCCTATGCTAATCTTCTCCTGGGTCTCAAATCCCTATCTACTCTAAGTAACAGGATAACCACGCAATAACTTTAGTTACTATCATGCTTAGCAATCACTAAAGCCTGTCAGCTCATTAGTCTGAAATCTTTTAAGATAACAGTTCAGTTAGAAAGACTAGAACTGAAAAATATCTAATTGAATGAGCACAGTTGTACAGCAGGAGCTAGTGCTGAGATGATTTGGGAAGTGTAGTCTTTTCTAAGAGGATTTCTAATACATTGCTGCAGAATAATTTTAAATTTTTATGATCTCTGTCTCATAGTTTGAATTTAAAATGTTATTTATTAACTATATGTGGACAGTGGGACTATCTTCAATAATCAAGCTCTACTAGGTTATCAAAATCTCAAAAAATTTCCCAAGTATCACAAAAATAATTTGTTCTCTTCAATTAGAAAAATCATTTTAAATTAGCTTTAAAAGTTAATTACTGGAAGAAACACAATTTCAAATTAAAAAGCTATCTAAAATGAAAATAATTTATTTTTTCACTTTCAAAGTAAAAGAATATTTCACCACTACTATTTTTCTTCAATTTCAAAATCAAGGAAGCAGCCCACTTTCACAGAACTTTTTATGTAACCTTAGATAAAAGTAAAAAAATTGGTAAAAATCTCATCCAAACTCATATAGTTGTGATCCACAATGAAAATATGTTTATTGACTTGCACGAATTTTTAGTAACCTACAGTAGAATCCTGAATCTAAGTATTTATTCTTGGTTTATTTCTTTCTCATTGCAGAGCATGTGGAGCTGTCATGGGTAAATGGAAACAGAATTAAGTAGGTGGACCTCTAAAGAGCATGGCACAGAGAACTAAGAAAGATGATGAATCTGCTGACAGGAGACTGCACTTCATTCAGTACTCTAATAACTCCCAGCTCAAGAACTCTTTTATCAGCAACTTTTGCAGGGATTGCACTATGTCCTGATCTGGAGAAAAGTTAAAATATTTTTCTTAGAGAATTATAGTTTCATATTCCCTCGTCTACTATTACCAGGAAATAAAGCTGTACATAACAGGCTTTTGGTTAGCACTAAGATGTTATAACACTCTTTCTAGGAAAAGCCTCCTTATAAAGTGTATTCTGCTTTCAAAATACTGGGCTAGAATTTTCAAAGACAAGAGGTGACTGGGAGCTGAGTACTAATTCTTACATGTTATAACTACACAGTTCTCCAAAATCTGATCTAGGAATACCAGCCTGCCTGCATAACCCATCTGATCCCAAGTCATGTGGGGAGGTTATTGAAAATCTTTATAAAGAGCCCAGGCACCTGTTCTGAACACATTACTGTCAGCCTCCTGCAGTGATGCAGGCAAGGCTGTGTCTTCTCTGGAGAATATCTAATGCCACGTGAAGACCTGTAAGTCTGTTTAAGTATTTAGATAGGCATTGGTACTGAGAACACTGGAACTAAGCACGGTCACAGGTACCCCTCATAGGTGAGGCCAGGTGTACACCTTCCTCAGAAAAATTTATGCACAGCTGTAGATAAACTTGACACAAGCCTATTTGGGAAACTGGCATGCTCCCACTTAGTGGGATATAAAAGAGGACATATTTTCATTATATTTGTGGAATTATTTCAGTTCAGAAATTGATGAAGGACCATAAAATATATGGCAGACTACATATGATCTTACATTAGAGGAATGTTTTCCTCCTATCAAGTAATACTATTCCATAACAGAAGACAAAAACCCAAGGATCAATTAATTTATAAGGACCAACTTCAAACTTAATAGTTGACATGCCCTGACACTGACTGCTAGTTACTCTAACTATGCCCTTAAAGTGGATTCACTTTAGATTGGTTATCTAATCCCTTTTGTTATTGTGAGAGTATCATGAGAGGAGGGAGGAGAGGGAAAGAGGGAGATGGTAATTTACAAAGTGATTCAAGCTTGCAAAAGTCTTTCTAGTCCAAAACATCCTAAAGTTTGCTTAATATGACTTTGTGCACATTTAAATACTTAAATTGTCATTTTAAGGTTTTGTGGTTTTTAAACATAGCTGTTTAGATTCTCATCCTTTTCTGTGGTATGGCTTTAATGAATGGATTATGATGGTCAGTTTGTAATGCCATGAATGAAAGATTTAGGACTGCTAATCTTAAGAACACTGCTTGGCGCCAGTAGACAAACAATGCACTCCCCAACTTGTTATCTCAGCCATACTAAGCTTTCACTTCTTACCTGCTTTCAAAGACTGCCAGTTCACTCATGTAGTCCAGAATGTATTATGCACAATCTCCTCAAGAAGGTGTTTTGTATTTCCTGATTTTTTGGGAGGGAGTTTATCACTTTACAATATATTTGTCTATGCTGTATGAAAGAGGAACTGAAATACTTGAATTTACAAAGATTGAGCTGGTTTGAAAAATAAACTCTCAAGGTTTTAAAATAAAATATAGCATTGCTCTGGTATGAATTTTAAGAGTTTTTGTTAAATTATTGAATTGTGCCTTTGTATTATACTACTAATTCTTTAGAACCTTCATTGTTTGTTTGGAATAATCTCTACCAAAAAGAATTATGCACATAAATGATAAAAGGAAGTGATATTAAGGTGAATGTGTTTGCTCAGTTATACATCCCTCAATCTCTTATGTGCAGGGAACAGAACATACACTGTGACACGAACGCATGCCACAATGAAACGTGTGCTTTTATCCCTTAATCTGCCACAAGACCCCTTCATGAAACCAAGAGATTGAAGGTACAGCAATGTTTCTCAGACCCTTAAAACTTTGTCCAGGAGATATGTCTTCAATGGTTTTGTGATAATTCATTGAATACTCATAAGTTTTAATGAGTTTTCTTGCAGAAGTGTACATAGATGGAGGAACAACAACACTGGGCTTCTAAATATTTTACCTTTCTCAGCTGCAGTGGAAGGCATATGGAAGGAAGAGGAGAGAGTATTCAGTAGTGGGAAAAAAAAAAGTGAAAACTAGACTACTTTGATGGGAACTACAACAGTACTTCGCTAAATATAAAATGCTTTGGTTTTTTTTTTTCTTTTTTTTTCTTTTTTCTTTTTTCTTTTTTTTTTGCATTAATATTTATATGAAAGGTGTTAGCTGAATAAATAATATCCTACAAATCAATTCAATATTTTGACTTACAAAAATTGAAGGCTTCCTTGACCAGGCTCTTGTAATAGTTTTCCTGTTGATTATTGGAAACTACAGGATGCTCAAAAATTGGATAATAAAACTGCCATATGATATTTCTGAAAATTCAGAGCAAAAAACCCCAGCAGTTTACTTTATTCTCTCTGTGAAAAATAGCTACAACTAAAATTCTTAAAATGCTTTACAACCCTATTGTGTCAAAAATGACACAAACTTTACAATATAGACAATAAGAGATTAGGAAACTCACTTGGAACGTTTATGTAGGTCACGTTATGTATTTTATTCTGAAGTTATTTGTAAATTACATGATTCTGAAAATCACAGGAAAACTACAGACAAGCTGTTCAAATTCATTTATTTAAATACATAGATCATAACTTTGTACAGTCAGTCAGATCCAATTTAAGTCCCCAGAACTGACAGAAAGGAGGACATAAGGGTTTGGCAGGATCAATAGTGATATATATGCCAGTATTGGTGGATCACTTATAGTAAATACAGATATATCTTAATCTAACTGATAAGCTGCTGTGCCCTTCCTACTCTCCTCCATTGCAGAACATGTGATCATATTCTGCATCCTCTTTGCTTCTCACAGTGAGAAGGTGTTATGCTTCAAGGACATCCTCTGGACTGCTACCAAGGCCTTTTCAGATTTTAAAGTAAAAGTTGAGGTATTTATTTCATAGTGGTATCTCTGCTACTGTAATACTTGATGTGTGTACAGAAACAGTCTCAAAGTAAACAATATTGCCATAGGTATTTACAAAATTAAGTAGAAAACTCTCAGAAAATCTCTCTAGAGAAATGAAGAAAACCAACAAAAACCCATATTCCAATATAGAAACAAAATTTGATGCACAGTCTGAAGATAACATTTATTAAATTATATTTGGGATCTCAGAATTACATTTGGGTTACTGTAAAATTTAGTTATGTCTCAATTTTTTTGTTCAAACCATGGAATAAGCACAGATACTGAATCCTGAAACATGCATAAATGGAGGGTAAATTTTAAATTTTTTTTCTAATATTAATTTTTTAATAATTGGCTCAGGACAATCCTACCTGGGAAGGGAGAGATCACACTAGATGACCTCCAGAAGTCCCTTCTGACCTCAGCTGTTCCGTGAATCTTTGAGTCTGTCAAATCCTTTGAGAGGTTTTTCTAATAATCTCAGTTTGATTTTAGAGGACTGAGCTGATATAATTTCTATTAGCAACAAACATGATCTGTTTGTGACTACACTCCAGGTAAAACTAGATCACTTTTCTTAGACCCCTACTCAAATTTAGCAGTTTAGGTTTGCAGATCTTCCTATGGAAGTAAATCACAGAAAGACAAACAAAATATTTCTGCTTTACCTATTCACCCTGGCAGGTATTCCTCTAGCATGCTTAGCCTGTCAAAGTTTAGAGGTTCCTTAGAAAAGCTTTTAGATTCAGGACTGCTTTAGGGAGTATGTACCTTCAAGCCCAAAGTTGAAAACAGAAGATGACTTTTCAACGAAAAAATGAACAATTATTGAAAAAAAACCAAAACGACCCCAAACAAACAAACAAACAAACAAACAAAAAACCCTTTAATAAGTATTTAAAAATATATTTAAAGACATTCTAATGAAAGTTGCCATTAACTGTTAAATTTATTACTATGGCTTGTCCTCGCTGTCTTTTTCTTTGTATTCCTATTTTAATGATTCTTCCTCTCTGTTTTTTATTTTCATGCTTTTAAATGCTATGAGTTTATTTCCCTATTTTGACATGAGATTTGGTTTTCTGCAATAAACTTTCTATTGTTTGTTCTTAATAATTATATCATGTCTCCTGATCCCTTAACTAAAAACTTGATCTCTGCTATTCACCATGAGCCAAAGAGAGAGGAAAAGTTTCACAGCAGCAACTGGAACACAGAGTTCAAAGAAAAAAACCACACAATTTTTTTTTTCTTAACGAAATGAATAATCTTCTGGAATAATAAAAAAATTCTGGTTTTTGCACCCTTTGTGTATTTTCTTTTTCGCTTATTGATAGTTGCTAAGCTGAATAATGAAAGTGGAGAGAGATGCTATTAACTAGGCTTCATAAGTGGAATAGTGGTAATTTTAGAAGTACAGGAATTTTCAGCCCACCTATTGAAATGAAGGTTTTCAAATGGAAACGAGGGTAAAGCCCTATGGAGAGCCTGAATCAGAAATAGCTATGAGAGATAATTTAGAATGAGAGGCAGGGAAGGTGAAAGAAACAGATGTCAAGTGTTTATATTCAGCCTTATTAAAGGCTATGTACCCAAATCACCTTCCCTAGAATTTTACCATTAAAAGTAAATGAACAAATATAGGCGTTATTATGAATCTTCTGCAGAAATTATCTGAATATAATAAAAAAATTATTAATATTGCAACTCTTGCTGAGTAATATTGAGACATACAAATCCTTAAAAGGATTTCATGAGGAATTAATATAATTTTATTCTACCTGAACAGCTTAAAAAAACCTCTCCAGTAGTTACATCAGTATTTTAATGTTGATGAAACGGTGATGTTACCTCAATAAACCCTGTGCTGTGGTCTCTGTCAGACAGAAATGTTGTTTCTATGTGAGCTGATGGAGGAATGAGCTGATGAAGGAAAGGGAAACAGTTTGGGGACAGAGGGCTGGCTGTCCTAAAGCCATAGTGACATGCACTCCAGCACACCTGTAAGATGGACAGTTTCTCAGGGCTAGAGCACTTTTCTTGAAATGTGTGTCATGTTTTTCACCTTTGCAGACTGCAGGTAGTAGTGTCCTCTCTCACACAAGTAATGAGAGACTGCTTCTATTAAAACTGCATTGTACAGCACAAAAAGAGAATCGGTGTCTGGGAACATGTGCTAAGTAGGTTATAATTTTATTAATTATCAGAGAGCTATTCAACAGTAATATTTTCTGCATATAAGCTCACATTTATCCTGCTTTCCTGAATAATAGCAAGAAAATTAGTTGAGAGAGACAACATTTCTTCCACTGACTATTCTGTTTGTCTCATTTCAAGCTGTTTTGCAGTATAAAAGTTTCAATTCTTAAGTATGCAGCAGTGTGAAGCTTACTGCCCAGTAATGGAAGGCTGCCATGGCACAGAAACTGCCATGCTGGTTTGGACCAAAAGTAGATCCATCTTCACAGTTGTCTTCAACTGTCAACTTCATAGTCAGCATCTGTGACAGAAGTGTGAGAATATATTCTGATTGCATCATTCCAGCCTTGGGAGCCAGGAATTACATCCTTGTATCTAATGTCTTTACCAGACTTTTTAAGTCACTTTGTGTATTTTATTTTACTTGTGTTTAGCTCCTATTAGCACCCTATACAGTTCTTGGGTGGAAACTATCGGCCAAGACTCCAGTTCCTTCAGTAAATCAAATGAATAAGAGGTGTGAAGACCACGAAGATCTTCTCACTGTTTCTCTGGCACCTCAGCTCAACATTCCAGCTCCTTAGCTGACAGCACACATCTCTGCATCCAGTTCCAGTTATGATCTCTGTAGAGATAACACATTGTATTGGTGAAAGGGTTCACTTCCAACTTTGACTTTAAGACGGGCTGATTGGAATATGGACAATCTACTTTGCATTGCAAGAAGAGATGACAAAAGCTCTTTTGTTTAATCTAGGGAAAGAAGGGCCCAGCAGAGAACACGTTCAGATCCTACAAGTGCATCAGATATATGAGTGTCAGAGTGGGGCAGACAGCTGCCTCAGCTACATGATGGTGTGATTGAAGGATTAAAATAACATACAGATTAAGTGTAGTTTCTCTCTAATATGACTGCTAAAGAGAAAAAAATCACCATTCAGAAAGGAAATAGTTTTTAAGAACCCTTTGGAAAAATCAAAGTTTGCTAGAGAGACTTTGATTTCATGACCAGTTAGATCACAGCTAGCTCTTAAACTGGTTTGTAAAGCCTTTCCAGTGAATTCTCAGCTCCCTGCACCCTCATCTGGAAATCAAACTGCCATGTCACTTCATCGAGCTCTTCCTTTGCTTTCCTTCACATGTGGTTTGGCTGGGAAGTCCACCTCTTTCGTGGCCAGAGTCCTGTTGTTGTGTTTGTGGCACGTGTAATCATGTGCTACTCAACTGAAAAAACATGTCTTATATGTAGAAACTATTAAGCATCTTTTTGTACAACTTCATGTCAGTCAATCACAAACGCACTTCTTCTTTCTGGAAGTTCAGAGAGGTTTGAAATCCTAAATTAACTAAGGGACTTCCTCCTACAAAAAGCCACTTCATCTGTGATGGTGATTTGGAATGAAAACACACATGACATAGGTGTGGAAATGCAAATAAACAGGTTTTCACACAGCACATGGCAAGCAACACCAATATTTTATTGCATAATACCAATTTATGGGTTTTCCATTTAGGCTAAAAAATTACAGCCAAGTCCATCTTAATATGCCAGAAATGGCTCCCGTCCTGAAGAACATTCCCATGCAATTTTTGTAAAGAACATTGTCCAATTTTAAATTCATTATCATACTTTTAAACTCATGGTCAAACTTCTGCTCAGACTTACACCCCACAAAACATATTAAATATGTGAAAATCTTGGCCCTCTCTCAGAAAAGCATTTCAGAAGGTACATATGACAACCAAAACAATATTTTCAAACATATGCAATGATTCTCTCATAAAAATGGACTTATTTTACTGGCTTTTGCTGATGTTATATGAGTACAATCACTGCTAATAAAATCAGGATTTGAAGAACAGACAAAAAAAACCCCAAAACTTGCAGTCATATATTAGTGTTATGACTTGTTCATAATCTGCCTTTTCCCTGAAAGTGTACAGGCTTCTAGCAACTAGAACAAGAGCAAATTTTACACATAGTGCTGAAAGACATTTAATATTACCAAAACTCTTAAAAAGTTACGTTCTTCTACCATACAATAGAGATTTATAATCCAGAAGTCACTGAACGCAGCATCTAAAATCTAGCTCCACTCCTAACTGAAATAAAGTTATATACCTGTCAAGCTGAGACAGAAAGCTTATACCGGCCATTGTGTCCCCCTTTTGCTGAGAAGGAAGTAAAAGGATTCAGTAAGTGCGGGAAAGTTCAACTATGGTGTGAAAAAAAATTTCCTTATACATCTGAATTTCTCTTTTCAGATTGAGTTTATAGTTCTACCAACTGTATATAGTATAGTATGTAAACTGTATAGCAAGAGGTGGGGAGTGGGGAAAGAGAGAGAGAATTGCTTTTTTGGTCTTGAAGTAATACAGATGTATGTCTCGGGAGTATATACACTATATTCTAAAATACAAAACAACGAAGAAAAAACTAGGGAAGGGAGGAGAGTCCTTACAGAGTGGCAGTTATTGTTTTTTCCAGGTTAAATGATTTTAAAAATTAAATTATAGTTGTGAATAGTGACTGTATCCTATTCAATACCATTTTTAATTTCATTGCATGAGTATTTTTTAAGCTATAATTTACAGCCTTATCAGTTTTAATGCAGCACATTTCTGATTCATCACCGATTGAATGATAATAACATTGACTAGTTAGGACACAATCTATCAAATATTACATATGTAATTTTTTTGTACATAACAAAGGGGTTTCTATTTCAACACAAGTTAGTGTAATTTCGCCAATATAATGGATAATGAGTAATTATAACAGCTGGTATGACCTTTTTGAATATGTGCCATTTAATAAAACCAACAAACCATTATATTGCTTTTTAAAAAGATTCATCTGTGTAGACATATTTTTAAGATAAGAAACAATGGCCATAGCTACTTCTTATAGGAGGCATACACCTTCTGTCACTAGAGCAGTGAAATGGTTAACTACGTATTGTTCTTGACATGAAACATTCTGACAGAACAACTTTACCTTCAAGAGATACCTACTTTATGTCTCCTTTATCTTCTTGCTTCTCTTCTTTTTTGCTAATACGTTTCTAATGCAGTGAGTGGTTTAAAAACCTACCAGAATGGAGATTTGCCAAGAAAAAGAGCTGGCATAACTGTTTCGCACAAATGCAGTAAACATCTATTGCTTTTGTGTGCGTATGTGTGAGTATAATTCACGTAGACTTTACAACAGTTTTGTTTTCCCTTTTCCTTTTCTTTTCCCACCAGAAAAAATATGTATTTTACCAGCTGATCAGTGCCAGATGATGTTTCTTTTCCAACGAAATGATTTTTAACATCTGTATTGTTTCTGTTTTCATAGGAAATTGTTAGCTAATATGTGATTTACATTTTGTCAGTTAATCAGTACACAGATCCTTCTTCCTACCTATTTTGTTCTTGGACTAAGCCATGCATATATTAACTTCCTTCCATTTTCTTTCATAACTAAAATAACAGGTTTCAGAGTGAACTCCTACCAGAAAACTCTACTGACTGCCTTTGTAACCCTACCACAACAGTTTGGTAAAAGATTTTATGCCATGTAATGACTTTCTTGACTGCTTTGGAGAGTTCATTTTCTGAGTAACATGACAATAAAATCTTATAAAAGAAATTCCATTACATTTCCTCTCTTAATGAACATTTATGATAATGAAAAAATTTTACCTGTCATGCCATCAAACTACTTCTATATTCTGACATTATCTCTGAAATTTCTGCTTTGCAAGTTGGCTCAGAGCATGATTTGTTCTGTGGATAACAGGATGGATAGTCACTGTTTTGTCAATAAAGTCTTTTCTGTCACATTAAACTCCATCTGAAGTAAACCAAATATCTACTGAGTATTTGCTGTATAACTCAGGAATTGTTATTGTTACAATCACTTTATCTTTTATGACCTAATTGACTTATATTCTTGATGGGAAGGCAGGTTTTCAGCAGCTTCATTTTAGAATTGCCTCTGCTTACTCAGCAAATACAGGTTAAGAACAGATGGCCTAGTACCTGAAATTTTAAAGTGTGTTAGGACCTTGCCATCTCTTCCTTGTTTTCCTTCCCATTTTTTTCTCATCCAACAGGGAAGAAAATACAAACACTTCTTTTCTCAACAGTTTAAGCTTCTTGTATGCTTTTTTTCCTGTTCACACAGCAAATGTTTGAATGAGATTTGAAAGAGCTCTTTCATTAGGTCTTCAGAAGTTAATTACATTGTTTTAGAAGCTCTGCTCATTCTGAGATCCAAATTGGGTTGCAAAATTTTCTGATAGCTTGGTAGGTAAACAGTATGGTTTTTTTAATGTAACTGTTCATGAGAAAGCTTACTAAAGTTGCAGAGCTCTCCTGAACTGTTCACTGCTGCTCCAGTTACAGTTCTAGAGATACAAAAGCTCTAGTTGTTATTGTATTTTTGCTTTCTGAATCATCCTTGAAGTTTTATTAATATCATGTAAATACTTTTATAGTCTTTAAAACTACCTCTGCTTTATTTTCCGTGTGTTTATTTCTCCTAGATGTAAGGCTAGTTAAAAATGGAATTGTGACTTGGGAAGATAATTCAGTTTTTATTTCTAAATCCCAGTTTTAAATTAGTATATTCTTGCATAGCAGCATTGTAAAGTCAGAGGAAGAAAAACCATAGTCTGCATGTGGTACTGATGTTGAAAATATTTTAGCAAAAAAAGGAGGGGGAAGGGAGAAAGGGAGGGAAACAGGACTTTAGACCAGGTGTTTTACTTGAGACTGACAACTGTTTTTAAAACACTGCTGACCCTTTAAGCCCGTATCCTAGCATAATACATGTTTATGTGATACATTGCAAATAGAAAAAGAGAAGATTCTCTAAATATTAGACTAAAATGGGAACTAACTTAGACAGAAATATTATAGCGAGATTTACCAAACAATGTCTGAAAAAATTACCGTAACTACTACAGTGTCATGACAGAAGTGGAATAGTTTTATTTAGAGGGACATTTTTTTCCATATGGACTTGAACTGAAGCTTACTGAACTCAATGGAAAGACTCAAATTTTAAATAAAGACCCACAAGAAGTGCCTCTAGCAACTTAAAGCATTCTAAATTAAATACCTTTGGGTTTTTATTTTTGCTCTGAGCCACAGCTTGTCTTAAGTTTCTGTATTTGCTAATCTAATTACCAAAGTGGCATGATATGTAGAGATTTGAGAAATGTTTAGATGTTATCTCTGTACTCAATGAGGAAAAATAACACCTAATTGCTTCTAACTTGAAAAAGCAGTTTGGAGTAAAAATTAAATGTCTGTGGAGTGAAAATAATGGTTCTCATCCTGCAAGATTGATTTACAAGAATTTTTTCATGTATAAAGGCAACCTAAGGGTCCGTTCTGACTTCAGTGAACTTGAATTTCAGTGCAGTTATGATGAAGAATGACCATTATTCAAAGAGGGCATTTACAGGAAAGTCTACTTCAGTATGGAGATTCTGTGTTGTGGAAAAGGCTTCGCTAACCCTCATGGGCTCAGTCCTGGAATGAAGGATGTTAGTTGTGGTTGTGATGATGACTTTGAAAGAAGCAGAATTTCATGCCCTCTGTGAAAGAGAGGACTACTAACAGAAACAAGCTTAAGAAGAGAACTATCCATTAAAAATACTCCATTAATGCAACTTAATGGAAACATAAGAAATTGTTATGATTTTCTTTCTTCAAAACTTCAAAAGTATATATTCAGTCAGTAAAAATTTTACAATACTCAGCAAAATTGACTCCAGTGTGTTTTTCTCCAGAATATTGCTCTTAAAATATGCTGTAAACATGCTGGGTTTCTGCCGAGGGAAAAAAGATCCAAGCATATGACCAAGGCCAAGAAATAGTCAGGCAAGTAGGGAAAAAAACGAACAAGGAATTGCTGGCCTGTGTTTGCTGCATGTTCCACAGAACAAGAGTTTGCCCATTGTACTGTGCACAACCGATTAAATTACTGACAATTAATAATAGTTAGTGCTTCAGTAATTCATTGCACATAAGACAAAAAAATTCCATTAATTTTCCCAAAATGTTTCTAACTTGGTGATATTGCACATGTACGGATACACCCTCACACATATATATAGTATTTTAAATATGCCATGTGTGTTTTTCATAGGTCAATAAATAATTCTTTTGTGTACATACATGCACAAATAGAAAAGCTAATATGATTCTTGTGGCCAAACTTATACTACTGTTGAAATTTCAGCTGTTACAGTTCTTAATTTTTGAAGTTTTCAGATTTGTAAGTCTGATAGTGCATAAACACAATTTTGCATTTTTGTTCCTATGTTTATTTTTTAAGACCATGGATTAAAAGAGGATCAAGACAGGGGTTACATAATTCACTCACAGTCAATACAGTTTTTGTAGGTGGTCTGAAAGATGAAGTGCTGTATTCATTCTGAGCTGATATGTCAGGCCAGCATGCATCTGGTATAAGCATTTTTGTCACCAGCAATATAAAAAAGAATGATCTGGATAGTGCTTATATCCCAAACCCCGGAAAACAGAGGATCATTTGCATCTGGATCAACAGGTGGTACTCTAGAACAAGTGGCATAACTGTTCACTGGACACTTTGCAGTCAGGTAACTCTATGCATAAAAAGCCAAAGTCAAATGAAAACATACACTTGGATACAGCATAGATACTAAAATGGATTTTTGAATATATTTAAGATGCCAGTCCCCCGGATGAGAGTGTCATTTGCTTCATTAGCTTTAGGAAGACCCTCACAGGTGTTGAATACACCTCACTTTGTCTCTGAAATGCAGCCCCTTAAATGCAAAAACAACATGCTAAAGTAAGTTTGCCTTGCAGTGTAAATTGATGGAGAAAGGAAACAGATGGTCACTCATTCTCAAACGCACCCCATCTTACGCAGGTATTAAAATTCACACAATACCTCCAGATCATGCCACAGAAAACTTACAGATGCCCACACCTGGTGTACAGATTCAGTGATTGAACTGTGTGTAGGAGGAGGTCTGCCTGCCTGAGACACAGAGCCAAGTCCAGAACTACTGCCTTGAAATACATGTTAAGGCAGTCCTCAGTGATTAAGAAAAACGAGGAAAGGCTTGATTTTGCTCAAGTCAGCATTAAATCAGAGGAAATAAGTGAATAAAAGATGCTTCCCAGAAATAAAGAAAGTGTCAAATAGAAAAATAGCTGCACACACAAAAAATTCTCAGGCATCACAACTGGCTTCCTCTTTGATTTCTCATTCCATCCCTTTCAGTAGTACTTCTGGTGAAGCTTAAGGGCTTTCATTCAACATATTCGAGAGTTTATTTGCCCTGATGAATGACTACACATTTTCTAGGGTGCATTATGTCTTTCATAAAAGAAATAAGTAAAAATATGTAACTGGAAGTCAGCCTGAAACCTCAGAGGTGAATTTCACTCTGAATAGGAGGGCTTGCTCAAGGTTTAGCCCCCCCACAGAAGATTCATATCATGACCATGGGATCATCTCTGTGAGAGTGGTCTCCATTTTCTCTCAGCAGGACCACATGCTTGCCCCAAAGGGCCAAAGGATGCATATTCGTGCAGATTCAGGCCACAAGTGAACCAGAAAGGGGCAAGTATTTCTCCCACTGGCTTGTTCCATAGTGGGAAAATGGTGAGGGATAAAGAGACATTAGCCCTGTTCCTCTCCTGCTCTTGCTGCTAGTTTTTTCCCTGTGGAACTCATCTGCCTCAGTGTTTTATATATTTAAATTACTCGAAATTTATGTGGGAGAACTGGATTTAATTATAATTCTTTGACAATCTACTGTAGTACCTGACAATAAAAAATATTTTAAAATAACTATAGCTTTGGTGACTGGATAGTTATGGATTTTAGATAATTTATGAGTTGAGAGGGAGGTGAGATATGAAAATTTTAATGAACTCTGTGAATTTTGGGGTGGAATCATACAAAGAGTAAAAAATGCTGTATTTCTTCTCACACAATTAACCCCTTTACAGTCAAGAGTTAACTAAAGACCTATCGTTTTTCCTTTTAGGACCAGCTTTTCAATGTAATATGCTTTTTAAGTATAGAGGTTTGTTAATTTCTTAATTTTATATTGTATACGATTACTGTTAAAATGTAAGCAAATCCAATATACAATATCCAATTCTGTTTACAAAAGTTTTTGTGATATTTTCAGATGTACTGTTCTGGGTCACTCCAAAATTACTAGAAATTCTCACTTCTGTTGCACTTTGTCAAAAACAGAAATATAGGATTTCTGTATCTCATCAGACGTATTCACTTCCAGATTTTCACTACACTTGCTTACCTAAATATGAAAGTAGATTTTTCCCTTTCCTCTCCTAGTTGTCTAATTACTACACCCCTGTCATCATCATGGGGACCTTAACAAAAACGACCTAGAGAAATGTAATAGAATTTTCCTTCTTGTGAAGTAATCCTCCCATTTGTATAGCCAGCTGTGATATTCTATCAGACATACAAAGCGATTCTAATAGACAACTGTCAGCTCAGGATGTTCCCTTTCACCACCACATTTTTGCAACTTAAAAACAGAATTAAGCTTTTTATTTTAAGAATAAAAGTTTATTCCACCTCATAAGTGGAAGGAGTCCCTGTTGATATTTCAGGGATGAGAACTCTGGGAAATATTAAGAAAAAATTCTATTTTTCTTCAGATCATCTGATCCACTTCACTGCAGTTCCTATTTTGGTTGTTTGGAACTTTAATAAGAAACCAATAATTTACTAGGAATGGAAATTAATTCCATGCAAAATAATGCTGACTCTGATCTCCAGTGAAAGTCTAAGTTCAGTTGTTCTGTAAAAGTTTCATAATAATTTCCATGTTTTGTATTAAAATATTCCTGCTTCTCTACAATGTTTTCTAGGACAGACTTTAAAAGTAGACTTGTGTTCCCAGACTATGTTGATTCAGTGTGTGTAAGTACCAAAAATACTTTATTTCTGCAGTAAAGGGTTTTATCAATGGAGATGTTATCTTTCTCATAGGGAATTTGAATGTTGTCACTGAATTTAGTGGAGATCCTGATATATTTTGTGGGAACTGCAAGGTGCTGAATGCCATTTTCTCAAAGAAGCTGAAGAGAACAGAGAGATCATAACACCTCAAGAGATCAGAACTGGAAAGAAAATGTAAAACCTGTGCAAAAGAGAAAATTTAGTGGTATAAGAATTCAGTCCTGAAATTTTTGTCTACATCATTCTTCCTCTTCCTTTAGCAATTCATGGTGGTAAACACTGAATGCAGAAATAAGTCAGCTGGACTAATGAAAAAAATAACTTTATATGGTCCATTTCTTCCTTCAAGAATGGATTTTAAAATATTGTAGTATATACTGTATAATTTTATAGGCACTACTGAAGAATGTGTTTTCTTAGTACCACATAATTTGTCAAACTTTCCTATTTGTTGTCTGTACCACATATTCTTTGTTTCTTTGGGGTGGAGAATACTGAAAACTGAAGGAGGATGTAAACAAGCATATTTTATATTACTTTCAAAATCTAACATGCAACACTTTTTGTAGGGCCCAGTTTGCAGTTGTACCAAGAAAGTCATACTAACGTTTATTGATCAGCTAACCTTGAAGTGGGCTTCATTAATAAAACTTCTCTGCACTTATCCAAGTACATATCCAAATGTATTTTAGCCTCTCAGTCCCTCTAGATTTTATGATAATGGGCAAAGTAGAAAGCATTAAACATATCTTGCCCAAACAATCAATAATCTTTTGCATATGTATCGATTGAGGAAAAAGAGGTACATGGAAGCATCATACATAAAATATGATACTGGGGATGGAAAAAAAAGGCCCTTTTGCTTTTGATAATGAAACAACACCCTTTAAAATATCCACTGGTCTTTTTTTTATTATTAATCCACTGTTTTCTTCAATTCTACTTTACTCTTGATTGTATGAATGATATAGAAATGCTAGTGTTTTGTAGATTTCCACTGTGGCTGTTCTAGTACATATTCAGGTCTGGGCTGCTGCTGGAGAAAAAAAGAAAGAGATTTCTTAGGACAACAGTGATACAAAAAATAAATCCAGGAAAGCAACAGATTTGAAATAAAAATATAACACCTGCCAGGCAGCTTACTCACAGTATAAACAAGGATTAACACCAGCAGTGGTGCAGCAAATACTGGTCTTAGCACACATACGTTTAAATATCACTGCCTGAATAAAAGACAAATTACTGCACACAGTGGCTGTTTCAAATTGCTTTTGGATTCAACCACTACACCTAGAAAAACAACTGTGCTCAATACAGAGGCAGTGAACAGATTCAGTCTAGATGGCAAATAAGCTAGAAAAGGAATTTTTATAGTTTGTCCTTGGTTTTAGTGCAGAGTAGTTCTAGACAAGGAGAAACACAAAATCTAAGTGGTTCTTTAGAATAAACTGTATAATCATTTGCCTTCATGTAAGCAGGTCCCACAGATTTTCCTGAAACAATTACTTTCTTTCTCAAGGTATTTATTCTTCCTTAGAAGGAAGAGATTACCAACAAACATTTTAAAAATCAACTCAAGCTCAGTACCTTGTGATCAAGAATCAGTTGTGACTTGAGGAGTAGATGGTCTCCTTGCTGAGTTAGAGCTCAGCCTTCAGGCATATGGCAACAGATGATCACCATTAGGGGTGTTAATATAAGGTTAATTGTTTGGGTCAGGCCTCTGCTGGCAGGCGCTGGCTACATACAGCTGTGTATATAATTATCAGCTGAACAGGAGCTGACTGGAACAATCTGTATTCTCTGCTCTGACTACCTGTCCTCCCTAGCACAGAAGGAAAACAAACTGATAAATGATTATTGAATTTGAAAGCACTAAAGCAAAAACCTTTTGGTATTTTTATCCTCAACTGGCAGTGAAAGAACCATTTCTTTTTACCTTTTGACAACATAGTTTTTAATCCATGATAAGGGTTCTCAAGGCATCATTGCCATAACTTCTGTCTCTTTCTGGACTGAGAACAATAAGTAGTGCCATTTGGGTCATCTTTTCCTCCTTCTCCCACTGGTGAGCAAGTGGGATGGAAAAGCATCTTCTGGACAGATGGATCTGCTGATGATCAGGTGTTCCCTTTGCACTGAGAAGTGATAATACAGATTTAGCCCTGTGTTATATAGAGAAAACTGGCTTGTGGAAGAAGATATAAGGGGTAGTATTCAAGTACTAAGTGAGTGAATAGCCCTATTAAAAGTGTCACACAGGTAGTCTTTCAGCTGGTGGTAATATTTAAGAAAAGAACCCAGATGCATATCATTCACATCAGGGGTTTTATCCTTATTAATATTAATTATTATAATTATTAGTTGTTATCATTATTCACAGCTTTCAAGTGTGTTGATAGAGTTGCTGGCTATTCCAAACATATTCACAAATTGCTTTTCTTCCCATATCTCTGGAACACTCATGAGGGCATAAATGAACAAAGGATCAGAATAATCACCTTAAGTATTACAAGACCCCCAGCATGGCTGGTCCAAAGAAATTCGTATCCTGAACACAGTTTCCTGAAAGGAAGCATAGAGAGAGAAGTCTGTGGTACTCTGGACAAAATTTGTTTGACATCATCAGTGAACATAAGAAAGATAAGTTAAAACCACAGAAATCACAGTAACGTTTTTCAAAAATGGTGGAAAAGTAGGAATGTTCTTTGCTACATAGGTAAAAAGTACTCAGCCCCAAGGGGTAAGTAGAATATTTTACTCCAGCTCAAAGAGGATGAAAGGTGAAAAAGAGTCTTGTTAGAACAAGAAAAATAAACAAAGATAATAATTAACAATGCTTATTTTTCCTGAAAAAAAAGTCTTGGGGTTAATTTTGTTATTGATTTATCCAAGTCAATAGAGTTTTATCAAAATGTATTCTGGCTCACCAAATACACAGAGTGAATGCTACCATTCTGGGAGGAATAAGGATGCTTTGGAGGCTACTCATATAGCTGCTGCATTCAAAGTCTATCTTTGTAACATGCTGAGGGTTCCTTAGTACAGGTTATATGTTATTGCTTTAAGATTTTAGAATTTCGGAGAAATAGGGTTGTATTTATTTACTCAGTATGGTGTAAACACATACTTCAGTTGTGGGCTCAGTTTTATGTATATCTAGTCAGTCCATGCCAACAAAGAGGTTTAGTTTAAGGAGAAAATAACTGTGATGCTTTATTTTTCTTTTCTTAATTTTCAAATATTTTTGACCCTAACATTAGCCTCTTTATGTCTACCTCTTTATAAAATCTTTGCTCTCTCCATGGTGTAGATAAAGTATTGACTTTTTTTCTCCATACAAATCTGAGCAGTGTTGCTAAACATTTTAGTCATGCTTACATAAAATCTCCCAGAAAGTCTAACCTGAGCCCCTCCAGTTCAGGTGATGCCTCTTCACCCTGACCTCTTCTACCAAACAAAGAAGAAGGGGGAGGGATCCTTTAAAGGAGTAATAGCCATTTTCTTTTAGCCTAACAAGGAAACATGCCTAGTGTTTTAGGCAGTGAAATATGCACTGGCAACTAAGTCTAAGGGTGGGGAAGAGTGGGGAGTACTTTTTAAAAAGATCTTGCACAAGCACATAAAAATGCTGCGTGCAATAATGGAAATTGAACATCATCCGGTGAGGACACATTTATTAGGATCTGGATGTAAATGAAACACACTAATGGGAGTGAAAAAAACAGAGAAAGAAGGAGAGAGGGACAGTAATAACAAGATGAATGTCCAATTGCACATCTTGGGCAAGAACTCATTTGTTGTTAGGTGAAAGATTTAAGTGATTTCAGTAAACCCTTGAAGATACCATTATCAACTGACGATTTGATACAGGTACCACAGAAGTTCGAGTAGTTAAAGAGCTCCAAAACTAGCAAAATCCATCAAATTCCCCAAGGAGCATAATATTGTTCTTGTCTGTAAACAGTGCTCTTATTCCTTAGGTTATGGGCCAGGTTATAACTCTCATTAAGTCAATCATCATCAGCTGGGCTTGACCAGCAAGTAAAAAGGAGAAGGCAATCTGACATTATGTAGGCATTAGTCTAGAGTGAACTATTATCTTCAACACCCTGTAGCTCAAAACATAACTACTTAGATTGCTCAGATAATAACTGTGGCCAGCCAGCCATTTGCAGTTACTATAGCTGCTGGCTTCAGAAGGTAGATAAATATATTAAATCTCTATTAGAGCGTTCCATCATAAAGTGCACTCAGCTGCAATACCCTGTCTTTTCTCTTAACACCTCTAAAGAGATACATGAATGCCAGACAGTGCTGTGGCATGGATGGTATTGTCATTTCATTATTTGCTGTTGGACCATAATGGTATGTAATTTATATCCACTACCAAAAAAAGAATAATACAAATAAAGATAATCAGTAAATGCATAGGAATCACACAGCTTGTAGAACTGCTGTTGAGGGTAATTGTATATTTCATTGCTCTCTAACACCCTGGGATGCTTAATACTGTGTCTTCTGCAGGGTGACCTCACTTTCTTTAGTACAACTAATTTCAACTGGACAGAAGAACAAGGCTGCCTTGACCCAGCAGTGGAACATATGACATTCACATCTGTAGTAGTGTAGTGTAGTAGTTCAAGGTAGTTCTGTCTTACATTATCAGAAATTGATGTTTTTTGCTTATCCAAGTGTCTACAAAAGAGTTAATAACTGCTTTTTTAAGGCAAACTGTTTTTCCTGAGGCAAGCAGAAGTGAACAGCTATTTTGCATAAAATTGCAGAGATTTATACTTTCAAAAATCAGTTTTGTTTCTGATACCAATGCATAGAAAACCTCCCCTTCTTTGTTCACTCAGATACTCTTTTGTTAGATAAAATACATATATAATCTCATTTAATTCCCCAAAACCCAAACTCAGATAAAAATATTTATTTGGCTTTACCCTCATGAAGATAACTCATTCTTAAGTGAAAGTTGTATTTGAAAATATCTTTTACAGAGGATTTCTCCTTGTGTAAGGAAATATTTATACTGCAAAATGTGGTGTGACCTGCTTTTGTTCATGTCTTTTTTTTTTCTTGTATGATTTTTGATCTCCCACAAGGAGATATTATAACCGGGTAGATTGTTTTTTATAACCTCCTTCCCAGATGAAAGGAGCTAATAGGAAATATAGAAACAGCAAAACCCCAATTCATTCTGTTTGAAGGAATTGTTTTCTCATAGTGAAGTTCCATATTGCTTATTGTTCTAATTTACACATTATCCTAGTTCCCTAAAAGAAATAAAAGCAGAGAAGGATGAATTAATCCAGTTTAAAAGAACGTATATCAAGACTCAAATTATTGAGTGGCTCTGCAATTTACAAAGTGTGGCACCATGACATTAAAGCAACGGATATTCAAGATACGTAGGTAGACAACTAGATAGACAGGATTAGAGAGAAGCAGTCCAAACCCTTCTTTATATATACTATAAAGAATATATTTACTTCATCTGGCAAAACCATGCTCCTGATGCTGAGTCCTTATAAGCAGGCAGCAGGTGGTCACAGCTTGACCTTCCAGATCAAGTCAGATTGAGAACATAATATTTTCTACGCAGATAATGCTGAGATGATGTTAATTACTTAACAGATCCTAAATCACACAACTGATTTTTTATCATTCTGACAGAACAAGGGAATGATATGTCCAGCATAGAAGAGCTGTCAGAAAGCTATCTGGCAAGTTCTCAAGATAGTACGCAATTAAGGGAGGAAAAAAAAAAAGTAAAGAATAAAATCAGAACATTCTTTGGGCTTGTTTTCCAACCAAACACTTTTGAAGCATCAACCAGCAGAGGAACAGAGTATTAACAAAATAAAGTGTGTATTGCTCATTTGTAAATGTTGATGAAGACTTGAAAGACCCTGCAGTGCTCCTAATGGTTTCAGTGAAAGCAAGGAAATTTGGATCAAGATTTGCAGATCTGGAGTTCAAAAATAGAGCTCCTCAGTGGTCTGACATTCAAAAATACTGAGTAGCTCTCCTAGGTGCCCATGTATTGGTATGGATGTGCATTGTTTTTAGAAACCAGAGCACTAATATTGGATCTCAGAAGAAAGTAGAGTTTGGAAATACTGAACATTAATGACAGAATAACCATCTCCTATGCGTAGAAATGGTCTACAGAAAGTGCAGTTCAGTTACTTAAATGATGCCAATAGAAACTAAATTGGCACCTTCCCTTGCATTACTTCCTGCAGTCTTCCAGACCACATGTTGCCTTAATATATGTTTCTGAATTTAATTCTTCCTGAACATGCATCACTCCAAGTCTGATAATAATATACAATCACCCTTTCACCATGTACTAAGGTATTAAGTTACCACTAGGGTAAAAAAACTGCTGCTTTGATTTTATTGCAGTCAAGCACCAAATTCTCTAAAAAATTGTATCTCAAGTAAAACAATCTCAAAGATGAGAAAAAAATGGGAACAAAAATATTACACTGATTTCCAAGAAAAGAGGCCTGTGTGAGCTAGGGTATATGTGAAAGCTCTAACTGCAACAGTTGATACAAGTAGATATTCCAAGATTTTCTGAATCATATTCTCACATTAAAATGTAAGTGGCTCATTGTTTGTGATAGACAACATGCCTGTTCATGCCCAACCCAGCAGCTTTTCAGATAGATTAATGGACATGAGAAAAAAGTTCAGGTTGTGACTTTTAGTTCTTCTGGAAGCAGTTTTAGGCTGTCATTCTGTGCTGAGAACCTGTCTAGCCTTTGGTGTTTCTGGAATTTATGAAAATTTACGCAAAAATGTTAGGGTGGATATATTCAGGAATAAGTCAGCTTACACCCAAGCATACCACAGTACGGCGTGAACATTACTTGTAAAACACTATGAATGGAGGGCAATATAATGTCAATCCATGATCCAAAACAAAACAGCTTCAAGTCTTCAACAGATCTACTTTACAGCAGAAATATACTGAGCCTTGGTAGCAGAGGGTTAACCTGCAGAAATTGTTTTATTTTAAGCTTTGCAAATTTTAGTGAGATTTCTGTCCTCTTTTCTGGTCTTACATTGATACATTAATCTCAGTGTTTATTGCTTTTAATAAGCATGAATTCCTACACTTTTAGGGAGGTCATAGAAAAGCTTAAAAATGTAACCTGAGTGCACTCTACTAATTTAGGAAGTTTAAAGAATGAAAAAACTAACCAAAAGATAATATTTTTGAACATCTCGTGGTTTCAAGAGCCTTACTGAGTTTTAGATCCTTGAGGATAGCAACATTAGCATAGTAATTTTTTACAATGTACTACATGTCAAATACCTCTGGACAAGGAAAGTGATTTTAAAACACTTAAAAAGAATTATTTTTATCATACCAAAATAATTTAGGAATCGTATGGAGTAGGAACTCAAACGATACTATATGGAAAAATAATATTTCTTGAGCACCTAAGAAGTTCTTCCATTTTGCCCATTAAAAAGATATGATGCCTAACAGAAAGTATAATACAAATAATTAAATGAATAACAGGAAGCCAAGATGCTAATCCTCAAATGCTGGTGACTGGAAATAGGAGGAATTGTTCCCCACCTCAGAAAATATTCCTTAAAATTAGTTGCATTTTATATACTCATAAACTTCAGACTGGATGGTAAGGAAGACAGAAATATCTGTAGGAACAAAACTGTAGAGAAGTTATCCCACAGCACCCAAGAGCAGTTAAATAAGAACAGACCAGAATGGAGCAAAAGGTCTTCAACCTGAGTTTCCCTCATTAGAGCTAGGTGCTCTGATCACCAGCTATGTTTATCTGCGGCAGAAAAGCTCATGGATTCTTTAAATAATTGAACAGAGACATTGGGCCAGAAAATTAGAGAAGGTGATTCATGGGTCCAATGATTGGGACATTCAGATTGGGTACATACGACCTAGTTTGTATTATGACTCAGACAGTCAATGAAGCCACTGAACCTCTAGCTTCAAATGAAGCACATGAGGCAGAGGATAGCAAAGGCTTCTGGAGGCCTCAGGAGGTGAGCAGTATTCACCATAGCAACTTGGAGAAGCCAAGGCTGAAAAAACTGCAGTGGAATGACTCAGGCATAGTGCTCGGACATGCGAGGCCAAGGTTTAAATATCCAGTTTGAATCCAAATTTACAAAGGAAAGTTACCCATTTCCTTAGAAGATGTCATTTTCCCCCAGGTTTCTATAGGGTGTGGTTAGCTGTATTAATTCTGACATAAAGAATGTCTGAATCTGTACCACAAAAAGCTTAGAGTTTAATGGTTTCATATTTTCATACCTTGGGAGAACATTCTTTTCAGGGTTTAATGCAAGAAGTTCCACTAAAATCAAAAGCTTCTGGAAATTCTAGGGAAGACATCAAACTTTAATGCAACACTGAATTGTTTTTTTCTCATATTTGAATGAATAATGATTTTAAAAAATGATGAATTTTTATAAAAGAGGTAAAAAACCCCCTGTTCATTGCCTGAATGGAGAGGGTTTTGGTATGTAAGTTTAAGGCTAAATCCAAGCATCCTAGATAATCATACCTAAAATAATCATACCACTTAATCAAAAAAAGTGCCTATGCAAGCACATCCAGACTATAATGATAGTCTGCACTTTGAGGCTAGTCATGGAAATGTCCAGATCACATTACTGTCAAAGTCAATAGTACAGCTGTGGATAGATCTAAACATAATATAATACAACAATCCAATACACTTTTAAAAATTAATAAAAGCATAGCTATAAGATGCTTATATCTTGTTACTCCAGATCTCTTAAAACTACATTATGACATAAAAATTGGATAAGCTAAGAAATATTCCTATAGTTAGTCCATTTTCCCAGTTATAAGCTTCTTCCTAAGCGCTAATGCAAAAATTCAGAAGGATGAGTAGCATCTTGTAGTGGATAAATGTAGGAAAAGAGAAAAAATGAGGCCCTTCTGTTGAAACCAGCACTTTTTGTTGGTTTCAGCAGAAAAAAAAAGGAAATAAAAAACATATTTATAGACAAATATGAAGTGTAATATATGTATATCTATATGTGTGTACATATACATACCTATGTTGAATTTTTTAGTGACAGAGACCAGAGCCAGACACTGAGAGGCTCAAAACAGCATTGGAGAGTTTGGACTCAGAGCAGCTGGATTCATCTGGTGAGGCCAGAGCAACTCAGCAGCAACAAGATCAAGTATTCATAAAAGTCAAAACCCAGCCCTTAGCAATACTCGGCATAAGAAAACACCAGTGACCATGGGGAAGACCTCTTCTTTCCTAGCCTGGACAGGGTCTTTACTAATATTAACTTGGAAGAGAACATTAATCTGTTTATTTAGGCTTGGGAATCAGCAAGTAGAACAATGAATTGGGTCAGAGAGCATGAATCTGTTTTCTAATTGTAAACATGTACTACTACTGGAGAATATGTATGGTATTGTTATTGATGAAAAAAAGTGAAGGTTTATGCATTAAAATAGTATGATGACAAGAACAGTGGCAATTCCTGTGCTACCTCCTTCTGCTCAAAAAAATATTTAGCATAAACTTGTCTAGGGATCTTTATCCAACTGTATGGTTCTATCACCTCACAATATGTTTTCTGCCTCTAGTTCTGATGCTTCTCTTAATTTTTCACACAAATGGAAAAGAAAGATAATTGCAGTGTTAATTACAGCTTTGTAGATTAATGGCAAAATAACAAATCATGGAGCAATAACGATAAAATCTGGGTAGGAGAGTTGAAAGCAAGCAAGAATGATTTAAAAGGGGATGCTTCATTTCCCCTGGTCTAGAGGTTACTTCATTCTCCTTAGAAAAAAGGAAGCCAAAATCAATTCTAAGGAAAACTTTTATATTTCATTCAGTGGTTATTTGATGGAAAATACATAAGTGGCTGCTGGAGTATAGGCTAAGGCCAAGTTTTGCTTAGCTATTACAGGGGAATTGTGTTCACATACAGGTTTTCACAGCTCAGATAAGTGTTTTGCTCTTGTACTTGGTTTTTTTCTTTGTCTAAAATTAGAGAAGAACATTTTTAACAGAAGTGGCAGAGAATTCCTTTCTTCTTTATCATTATAACCTGCAGTTATAGTGGTGATTTTTTCTGGAGATTGAAGACATAGACTTGAATTTCCTGAGACAGAGGAAATAACAGAATACAGGTCTCCCCAGTCAGTGCTTTATCCACTGAACTATTGTAACAATGAGTAGGAATGATTTCCACTTGCAGTGTAACTTAGAGGGAATGTGATAGACAACCTTGTATTTTGTACAGACCCAAGTGATGGAGAAGGTTGCAGCACAGACTGAGACCCTCTGAGCCCCCAAGGTTCTTAAGGAAAACATTAAGTTGTTCATCAGTTATGATGAAACACAGCACAAAATAAGAAGTGAACTTCTCAGTGTTATTACTTTGACTGGTGTATCTAATGCAGTTTGATATAGAAACTATCAAGAGCTATATACAATGATAGATCCAACTGTTGGCAGACTCAGTGCAGCCATTTTCTGTTTAGTTCCAAGTTGGAAATTTAAATATATCAGAAAATTAGCATAAATAATACTAAATCATGATAAATATTGTCATAATGCTTCAAGTCAGTGTTTGAAGAGATGGATGCCAAAAGGCAGAAATTAGAAACTAGGTAGTATGGTGAACTACTGTAAGACCTTTCTGAGAAGCTCTTTGATGGCTGCTGGGCTATTTTCGTCACAAATACAAAGCTCAGTCTTTGTTGGAGACCCAAAAAGGAACTGTATTTTGTCTCTGCTATCCTTAGTTGGAAATGAAACTCAGTGTGGCTCTTCCAATCAGTGGTAAATAGCTTTTTTTATATTGCTTTTGTTGAAGAGGTCAACCTTGTTCCCACGTGCAAACTTCAAGCAGTTATAAAGAAGCTATTTTAACTGCATATTGTTAATTTATACTTTATAAGGGATTAGTGACAAAAGGACTTAGAGATTCACATTGAGACATTGTGAATCCAGAGACAGGACTGAGATTCCTTTTTTCTTGAGATCAAGATGCCCAGGAATCTTGTCGCAAGTTGTCTGCAGATGTAAATAGGTAACAGGTCATTCTGGTTGGGAAATCAAAGATGTACCAAAATAAATATCAGTCACACAATTTGTTTGTGTGTCAGTGGTTATATAAGTTCTCATGCTGCAACCAAACTGGTTAAATAAGCCTTCCATTTTAAGGCTGAGTGGACCTGAATTTTCTACCTCAGTAACGCACAAGTGGTGCACTTAGAGCCAGTTATACAAGTTCATAACAAAAAGATGGTTCATGCACCAAGTATTAATAACTCAGTACAAAATATGATACATCAGTTAGATACAGGTGTATGAAAATAAAAGTATAAAAGAGGAAAAGCTTGGGAGAATCATAAAGTGACACATACTTTTTACCCATCTCTTGCCAAGATTTAGAAATTACATCCCAGTTACAACAAAAGCAAAACCTACTTCACGTTTCCCCTGGCAAGTAAACTACCAAGCAGCAAATTTAAAAAGAATGATCTTTATTTCAGGATTTACAGAGGGAAATAAAATGATCCTCAGATTGTTTCTGAACTAACTGCCAGAAATAATTTCACTAAAAAAAATTGTTTCTCAAAGATGCACACTTAGATTTATTGAAGAGCTTTTCAGAAGATATTAATATCAATTCTCTTGTTCTTGCAAAAATTGAACTAACAGAAGTGTAATGAAGCATCAAATTGTTCCTTGGTGATTACTTTTTCATTTGTTTTACATTATTGTCAGTCATTGCAAGAATTGTTTGTTATTACTTATCAGTGAAGCCTTGAGAGTCTGAATAGCTTAGCTGAAAACTAAGTAAATAGATGGTCTCTAGGTTAATTATAGAGTAACTTCTTTTAATACGATTAATAGACATTGTACTCAAAAGCATAGCATATAGCATGGATATACTAATGTTGTTGATGAATGTTTCATATGCTTATCAAAAGACCATAGTCTTAGATTAAAAAATTTATTCAGTGAATATTTTTTATGGAGAATAAAAGAATATAATTTCTCAGAATAAACTTTGAATAGACAAATATATAATTTCATGAGCAGCAAAAAGAAAGCTACATATCATTAGGTGAGAGAGATGTCACATGGACATTCCTACAGCCTAGAAGATCAGGACTGCCTCCAAACAGATGCTCTGAGCATGTCTGTACATATGTGACATTAAAAAGTTGTCTATATACTCTGTATTAAGTGCAAAAGACAGCTGCAGGGGAGACAGTCATTCTATTTCTCTAACGCCTCTCTTTTGAAATCATCAGATCCTATGAATTCATTAAGGATTTTAAAAGTCCTCAGTAGACTAGAAAGAAAATATTATCTAGTTGTGTTATATTTTAATTTGAACTCAGTTACTCAACTGTCACTGAGGTTTCTTCTACTGACTTCTCAGATCTTCAGAAACATCTCTAGAGAAGAAGCATTATAATGCTCACATACTAAACTTCTAATTTCCTGAAATTTTATCAGTAGCAGTAGAAACCTTTAAACTCCTGGACTTCATAAATATCTTCCTGTTGTTGCATTGCCTCATATTTTTTTAGATTAAACTATGAAGCAACAAACCAGGTCAAGGTAAACTCAATTAAAATAATATTGCATTGACATATGCTTGCACGTAGATGTTTAAAGGTATTTTATGAAGGTTACAGAGTTTGTAACAAATGGCCTGCTGAGTGGTCCCCTGTTGCTTATGAAGTTAGAAAGGCATTCCCTATGGCTGCATAATTTCTTTCAAGCCTCTTATAGAATAGTACACATCTCCAGCTTAATATAAACATGGCCCTTCAACAGCAACATATAAAATACCTAGCTCTCTGTTTGTTGAAATAGTGGATAAGGTGAATCCAAATGTTTTGGCAAGATTTCTGGGTTCAAAGACAGAAATATATTTCCCCATAAAATAAGTTGTCTGCAACAATTAATCCCCCCAAAATGTAAAAGAAATAGAATAGCTCTTCAAAAGATAGACTTTATTGCTGAATACTCAACAGGTTTAAGATATAATAATAGTATTTAAGAATTTTGAATTCCCTTTTTCTATCTGAGTTTGTTTTTGGACATTTCTAAACAAATATACTGTCTTCAGCTTTACCACCCTGACTTCTCACATAGGTATCTTGATGACTGGTATATGTAAAAGAGATGAGAAATTGAAACCCTTAGTCACAGTCGCAGGTAATTTTCTGTCACAACCCTACATTTGGCCCTCAGATTCTTTGAAGCTCATTCTACATCTGTCCCTCCACACTCCCCCCTTTTTCCCCCTCCCTTAAAAGATTTAAAGATCTCAGCCAAAACCAAAGCCAAGAACAGCCCTGAGTCCTCAGATATTCATATCTAAGTGTGCGGCCACTAAAATTAAATGTTGCTAACGTGTTTCCGAATAGAGGATGCTAATGGTCCCTGAGTAAGCAAAACCAATTCTGAATTGTATATTGAATTGTATCATGGGATATAATTGACTCACTGATGTAAAAATATCTATTTATACATTTGACTTGCTGCTGAGGCTTTTTATGGTTAAAAACTGAAAATGACCAAAGCAAGTCATGCCAAAAGGCAATATTCAAACCTTGCCAATTTCTATTTAAATTGCTTGCCTCTCTGTATATGTACAAAACCCTGGGATTTAAGCTTGGATATTCAGGAGTGATACAAAGACTTATGCAAACTTTGATAAGAGGAAATGTTGGGTTTGGGTATTTTGAAAATATTTTGTTCATTAGCAATTGTTTCTCAGATTTTTTTCCAAAAGTCTTGGTAAGCTATAAAGTATTATATTTCTGTTTCTGAAAAATGGTTATGACAGTTCTAAAGTAATCCTTTTAAGGAATGTTCAATGAAGTTTCATAAAAATAGCATAGATGTGGCTTAATCGGGAAAAGAGAGAACTCCCACTCCCAAGTGATTAACTATACCCCAAACATTATATATAGGTAGCTAAAGAAAAATATTCTGTGAAAAGACACTAAAATAAATATTCACAGAGTGCAGAGACCACAAATAATGAAGAACTGACACAAGAAGAGCCGTTGTCAATGCTAAATTGAAAGGGCAAGAGGGGGACAAGTTATTTAGAATTTACTTAAGTAAAGCTCTACCAGAGGAAATGTTTGAGGTCATAAGAATTTAATTTTCATTGGAGGCTCTTCCCTCCAAAATTTTTGTCTTATGCAAGAGAAGCCCTCAGGCCTCAGTCCTGGGGCCAATATAATTCCACACTTTTGTCAGTGACATGGACAGTGGGACTGAGGGCACCCTCAGCAAGTTTGCTGATGACACTGAGCTGTGTGGGGCAGTTGACACAGGGGAGGGAAGGGGTGGCCTCCACAGGGACCTGGACAGGCCTGAGAGGTGGCACCAAGCAAACCTCATGGAGTTCAAAGCCAAGTGCAAGGTCCTTCACCTGCATTGGAGCAGTCCCAGACAGACGCACAGGCTGGGCAGAGAAGTGATGGAGAGCAGCCCTGTGGGGAAGGAGTTGGGTGTGATGGCTGATGAAAAACACCACAAACCAGCAGTGAGTGCTCACAGCCCAGAAAGCCAGGGGAATCCTGGGCTGCATCCAAAGGAGAGTGGCCAGCAGGTCAAGGGAGGGGATTCTGCTCCTCTGCTCTGCTCTGGTGAGACCCCACCTGGAGCATTGTGTCCAGCCCTGGTGTCCCCAGCATAAGAGGGACATGGAACTGCTGGAGCAAGTTCACAGGAGGCCACAAAGTTGATAGGAGGACTGGAGCACCTCCCCTAAAAAGATGGGCTGAGAAAGTTGGGGCTGCTCAGTCTGGAGAAGAGAAGGTTGTGTGCAGACCTCATAGCAGCCTGCCAGTATCTGAAGGAGCCTACAGGGAAGCTGGAGAGGGACTCTTTGTCAGGAACTGTAGTGATAGGGCAAGGAATACAGGGTTCAAAGGGAAAGAAGAAAAAAATTAGATTAGCTACATGGAAGAAATTCTTTACTGCAAGGGTGGTGAGGCACAGGAAGAGGTTGCCCAGAAAAATTGTGGATGTCCCAACCCTGGAAGTGTTCAAGGTCAGGTTGGATGGGGAATTGAGCAACCTACTCTACTGCAGGGTGTCCCTACATCTGGCAAGGGGATTGGGGTGAGATGATCTTTATGGTCACTTCCAACTCAACCCATCTTATGATTCTGTGGTTCTATAAAGCAGTCACAATCCTCAGCCTCTGAGGTCTTTGAGACTGTGTTTGGCATCAAGTACCTGTTTTTCTGCTTTTAAAAATTCTCTGCACCTTTTAAAAATTCTCTGACCTTCTCTTGACATACAGGTAAAGAACACTAAGTGCAGGGCTGTGTACTGCAAAACCTAAGTGAAAACTCACATTAAATAGGACTGAAAATGTGGTGAAAGCTAATCTCCTGATGAACCATTGCTTTGAGGAAATCTTATCTAGCAGTCATTATCTGTTTCTCCATTTTTTCCTCATTACATTCTATATAAAAAAAAAAAATTTCCACAAGAAACTGTCTGTGGCATAGTAACACCTGAAAGTGGTTGTAGATCTAATCTATCTTCATTAAACTTCATTCACTGAGTTGACATTTTACCATAAAATTGAGATGAAATACTTAATTTAGCTTCTTGTGTCAACACAGTGATAGCTCAATGACATGATTTCTGGGCCCAAATATGTTGTTTCACAGAGATAAGGAGCTTCCTTACTTCTCACAGATTAGGTGGGGTAATCCTGTTTTCTGTGGGGTGCAGTGTTCATCCCCTTCAGTGTGAAAAAGGACATTGCATTCAGACTGCAGCAATAAGAAGAACTGCTGTGGCAGATGTCAGCCATAAAAACAGAGTGCAATAATTAGATCAGGGTCCTGTTTCCAACACTGCCCAACAGTAGGCATTCAGTGATGATTGTAGGGAAACCACACTTGTGTAGTGATTCTTCTCCAACATTCCTTTTCCACCTTCAGCAGTTACTGGTTTGGAAAGCTTCTATCAAAAAACCAATGATGTCCTGATGCTTGGAAGGTAATCTGGCTTTTTGCAACAAGCAACATTGAATTATAAACCAACGTTGTTGGACCCATGCATCTATTCTTGACCTTTGCTTCACCTCATAAGAAGACAGGGATGTCCAGATCAAATCCACAGAGATTATTTTTGTGGGTTAAGTGATATTAATCAGAGAATATATGAAAACGTCTTATGCCACAAGCATCCTACAGTTTCTGGGCACTTTTTTCTTAGGATTCCCACTGAATGAAATGTGCATCTGAACTCATTCTGAGGAATTAATTTCCCTAAAGATTTTCACTGTGCCTTAGAAGGCTATGAATAATTGTGCAATACTTCATTTCTGTCATCAGCTGCTTTGGTGAAAGACTTTCTTTTTACACAGATGAAACAGAGAAAAAAAATAACAAAAATCCCAACAAACGCCAAACCATACCAACAAAAAGTAACGAATATAAAATGCACAAACGATGGATAGTTTTTGTATGTTTGTATATTGGAGTAAAAGGGAACAGAAATTGGGTTTCTGTACTCTGCAGTGATATTCCACAGATGTAATTGCTGTTCTTATGATTCTTGTTGTATCAATAGACACTAGGATCCTGTCTGTGATGTCTCCTTTGGAGACATATGCATGCTAGTGCATATGTATATGTTAAATGATCATTGAAAGGCTTTATATGCACTCTTTCCCTGACAGTCAGATCCCAGGAACTATTCACATTCATGCACAAGATGTATCTCAATGCCATGCTACAGTTATGTGAATTCTGGTCCAAAGGCATACAAATGTATGGTATTTAAATCCATTAGGTGATACAAGTGCATTATGATCACAGATGAGTAGGAGATTAGGAGAAAACCTGACCTTGGTAGCCGGAAGAAGAGCTGCTGGTGTAGTATTAGTGTAGTGTACTACAGATGTTTCAGCACCCACAGCAATTGCATTAGAACGAACACAGATCATGTGAGGATATTTTCAAAGGATTAATAATCTATGTTAAAAGGATATGTTATTTACAACAGAGGGAAAGTAAAGAACAGATTCAAGGCAGTTTGACATGATGTAATTCTAGTTAATCCACAGAAAATGTTGTATATGAAGAAACTTACTTTCCTTCAGTATGAGATCATATCCCTTGACCTATTACTATTCAAACTAAATAAACTCAAATTATTCAGAATAAAATATCCAAATCCAGCATGAATAATTGACTAATTGACTAAATCAGTATACATTTCAAACTCTTAAATTTAATTCTATACTAGACTTAATTGGGTTTTGGAATTATGTGCTGGATATTTTTTGATCTGCAGAAGGAGCAAAGAGTACATCACAGCCCTCAAGGAAGGAGACATGAGTACTGCTTGAGAGAGGCTAACTAAATTTCTCCTTAACCCATGAAGATTATGCCTTTTCAGAAGTGTCCCCTTTCCCAGATGTGCCTTTTTCCACTCTCTTTTTGTTTGCTGTGTACTTCTGCAAAAGGAAAAGACACACAGGTTACTTAAGACAACCCAAAGTGACAGATTGCACCTGAGCCCCTGCTTGCACTTGCGATACAGCAGTACAGCCTCCTATTTTTCTCGGTGCATAGGCAGGCACTCTCAGGGTCCCCACAGCAAAATAGCCATCTTGTGTCACGAGAAAGAAAATATTCTGCATTTTAATAGTTGAAGGATTGATTTCCAGAAGAACTCATTATAAGCTTGAGATTCAGGTGTTACTTTAGGGTTCTACTAAATTTTCTCTGTCAATGAGTTACTGAAAACTGTATTTTCTGCTGGGAATTAGCTGGAATTTTTCCTTTTTGTGCAAATAAACCTAAATTTTTTTCCCAGTTCTTTCTTTTTCCAAATCCTTCCTATGCCTGGGTTCTGATGAAGTTTTATAATAAGAAAAATTTTAATTCTGCTCCTAGCTGTCTTTTTTCTTCTCCTTCAACTGAAAGCCTTTCCAAGACCTCAACAGTGTGAGAAAAAAAAATATTAGACAAAAATAAAAAGAAAGGTGACAAAAATTATCAACCAATTAGAGTTTCAATCTCTGAACTCAAAAGGAGTTGATTTATACTTTTCTCTCAGAAGGTACCTCCATTAGCCTCCATAGTTTCAACAGAATAAGATAAGAATAAAGCCTTTAGAATGCAATACACTGAGTTCAACCCTAGGTGATAAATTCTGGCTTCACCTGTCACACATAGTCCAGTTCTTTTATATAACCTCTTCAGAAAATTCTCAAAAAGGTTATCAATGCATCAGCTAACCAGCTGAAGGCTCTAGCATGAATTCCAGAAGCAAAGGTTACTCATTTAAAATAAAAGCTTAAGGAAACTGAGCTATACCTTTAATTTGTTTTGCAAATATTGAATGCACAGCCACAATTTGCTTCAAACCATACTTTATTTAGGTCCATAGCTTGCAAATTAACACTGAACTTCCAAACCAGACCTGTTGCTGTCTACTCATTACTTTGACCATACAATACTTTGCAGTTCCTGTCTGTGCAATTTCCTTTTATTAATGTACAAACAAAACGTGATGAATTAAACATGCTATTGCATATATTTTTTGGCAAGCATGAAAGATGAGGTAATTGAAGATGGTTATTATTTCCAGCTGTACAATGCTAGCACATAGTGACATTTAAATAATAAGAGAGAAAGTAAAATAGGTGTCGTGGTTTTAACAATACTGCCCTCTAAACACCCCAACTCACTAATTTCTACTCATTATTTTGGATATACCATTGTCACACTGAAGCTGTGTCTCAGACTATTTAAGTAATTTCTGATATGCAAAGAAAAAGACAAAACCCAATCCTGAAAAAAAGGAAAATGCTGCAGTAACTAGGTATTTTATTATAACTTGATGTTAGAACCTAGACAAGTCATGTAGAGATCTCTGAGACATAAAGAATTGCTTCTAGGAAAATTCTTTTTCTTTGTTAAAGAATAGATTAATTGTAAGAAAATGACTCATCTTTATTTTTCAGAAATCTGCAATAAACACATAGGATTTTTCATGGAATGCTATTTAGTAGAAGAGTTGTCAAGGTTTTCCACACATTCTTCTGATTAACCCTTAGTTCAAGATGATTTTCAGTAAGAAACTACTGTTTCTGTCTTAATCTCCTGTCTGGCAATCTGTTCCAAGCTGTATTTTACCTGGTACATTTTTTCTCAAAAATTATAGTTTTTATTACTCAGTCATGCAGACAGTCGCTGAATATAAAGCAGGGAATGGTGCTGTTCCAGCTAAGCAGTCCAGTGCTTGAACCATGAGCTGACTGGCTCTGTGAGGAGTGATAGGCTGGTTTAATTTCCATGTTTTTACTGTAATTCTACAGAACTAGCCACCAAATAGAACTCCTTAAAAAACCTATGGTTAATTGAAATGTGTAATTTTTCATTTGAAAAATAAAACCAGCAAATACTTGGCTTGTTTGAAGTCAATAGACATTACACACAGCAATGGAGAGAACTGGATTGGGACTGTAAGCCCCTTGTCTCAGTAAATTTGGAAAAAACTGCTGCATGTACATGAATTTTTTGTCAGTGCTTTGCAGATGTTCTGTTCATAATATGTGGTCCATGGAAACCACAGTAACTCATGGATTTTTGTGTTAGACACAGTTGGTTCTCCCATGTTTGCATGCCCTTCAATCTACTTTTGCTGGGAAGACAGCACAAAACTCTCTTCTTCAGTGCCTTTACAGACATAATGTTGTCCTCAGCAGAGCTCCCCTCTATCCCTCCAGTTCCACACTTTCCACAGAATTGCTGAAACAAAGGACCAAAGTTCAGCAATTAACTCTAAAATCTTTTGTAAGACCTCATTTCATAAACAGTGAGCAGTGATTCTTAAACAGTGTGAACATTCCACAGGTAACAGAGATGCATACCAATGTAAATGTAAAGTGATACCATTATGAATTAAATCCTCCTTAAGATATTAAATGGCATCTATTTTGTTTATGATGTGGAAAAATCTAACATTAAAACAGTCTTGCAGTGTAGCACTGCATTTCCCTTGAATTATGTAGTAAGGGAAAAAACAGAGGAAAAAAAAGCAGCAGAATGCAGCAAAAATCAACTATTGAAGTTCGTTAATGGTAGAACATATTTATTATTTCATTAACTCAGTTAACTCCCCAAATGGTTATTAATATCAAAGAAAATTAAATTGCTCATTTTGTGTCCCAAAAGGTAAAATATAGCCAAAGAAAATACTGAAGACTGGCATGTACCTTCAGTGTTTCTTACTTCTGTAAGCAATTTGGTCATGTACACATAGTTCACAACTTCAGGACCAGCAACTTATATGGTCATCCAGTCCCTCTTCAAACTTATCACTAGATCATACATTTCATCCTTTTACCACTGTGCTGAGTCTCAGTAACTTGGTTTTAGTCAAAGCACATCTTCTAAATATATATCTGAGGTCATCTTAAGACCTGTGAGTTAATAGCACCCATCTAAGAAAGGTGTAAGTGACCGGTTGGAATTCACTACTAAAATTATGCCTTATGTCCTATTTAAATTTGTCTGGCCTCAGGTTCTTCATGTTAAACTTTGCCATTCCTTTCTTAAAAGTCTAGCTTTATGACTGTATTTTCTCCATATAAAGCCACTTAGATACTGTAAGCAACTCAACGAGAGTTTTCTTTTTGATGTCCTTAACATATTGGTCTGTTTTAAACCTCCTGATAAGCTTTCCACACGTTCAGTCACACAAAGACTAATTTGTATGTCCTAATTTTTTTTTCAGCATCTTTTTTCACATGCAAACACTAAAACTATAAGCAGAATTTCAATATCAGCAATTTCTGTACAACTCTGATATGCATGACTTAGAATATATACCCAGATCTTCTGAATTAAATGGAACTTTGAAATATTCTTTGGAACTCATAGGGTAAGATTAGCACTTTAAAAACCAAAGGCCACCATTCCAGATTACTATGACTTCATAAACTCATTTTTCAGTTTTATAAAATAATCTGTATCAAAATAACATATGGTGATACCAAATAATTAATTTAAATCAAGAGAACTCTTAGGTACATAGTTATGTTAATTTTGAGGAATTGTGAGAGATCATATTTAAATTTAAGCTTTGATGAGAAGCACTAGTGGAAAAGTTTGCATGTCTTGTAGTAAACGTGTCTCATGGATTCTATTGCAAAGCTGCAGAAGGTATCTTTGACATAACTGTATGTTTCACAATTCTTGTATTTGTATAGGTGACAGTAGAGGTGAGTCTTGGTCTACCAAGGCTCATTTATTTTTAAAACGTATTCTTTTGTGTGCTATTTTTCTCCTTTTTTGAAAAATCTACTTTCAAACATCCTTGATCTAGAGTCAAGCAAAGACTGTAAGTTCTACACTGCAATTGAAACAAAACAAACTAAAAGGACTTTGGTTATCATCTACTTATATATGGTACAAATGTGTGAGCTGATCTAACAAGATTATTTTAATTGTGACTTAGCCCACCAGGTTTCCCAAACTAAGAAAATCCTTAAAAACTAAGATGAAAAGCAGCAGTTTACTGACATACTTACCACTGCAAATGTTCAATGATTGATTTAGGAGCTGAAATCTTAACTATTTTAAGGATCTTCTCTTTCATTTGACCAAATTCTGTTTTCTTACTTAGGTGAATGCTATAGATTTGAACCATCACTTCATTATCACTCATCAGTGTGATATTAATAAGGACTGGTGGATTCATTCCTTCTACTGGATTTTTAGGCAAAAAAATGCTGTACATGAGTGAATATTAAAGTTTATGCCTTGAATTTCACGTGACTAATTTAAAGGTCATACTTGTTAACTGTTGCAAATTTTTGCCTATGGAACCTTTGACATTATAAAATGAAATTTAATATTATAACACTCTAAAATTCCTTCAGCCAATGGATTTTGTTTCATATTATATGGCATTTCAAGTCTTGAAAGCATGGCATTCCATACCCTATTCTTAAGGAAAAAAACCAGAAGTATATTTTGATTAGGCAGACACCTGTAAAGACTAATTGTAGATGAACATGTTGTAATCAGGACTGAAAAGGACATGATACATTTTTTTTATCATTATCACTTGGAAGAGTGGGAAGAAAGTAACTTACATTACAGAGGGAATAGACAGCCCTTTTTATCTGGCAACAGATGTACAGCTTGATTGTGAAAAGGTGAACATCCTACTCCAGTATTCCTAGTTCACAATTATTAAGTAGTGCTCTTGCCATTTTGATTTCTTTTTCTGAAACCTCTCGATACGGTTCTCTAGAGTTACATGGATCAAAGCTCTTACAAACCTAAGGTTTGGGTACAAAAGTCATAGCTTCTCACTGGTGAGTTGTCAGTCCTGCACGTTGGCAAAAAAAAATTATTATGTAAAAAAACAAAGTCCGTTAACAGCAGGCCTAAATTTGCTACAGTTTCTTATTTTCAGTCAAAAGATTTAAAGGACATTTAAAATTCAGGCATTTGAAGTTACTGTAATGGATGTTTTATCATCACAAAATGTCTGCTTCTCTGAAACAGTATTTGGAAAACTTCAGCTTTTTAGTACTTGAAAACTATGCTAGTGGAGATTATATAGTGAAACATGCAGTGTAGAGTGTGATTGGAAGGTTCCACTGTCACTGCTCTGTCAGGAGATTGCAGCCAGTCATCTCTGAAAATCTGGGACATATCCTTTCTACTCACACCCTTGTATTTTGCATCCTGGCTAGTGTGCTAGCAATAATACAGTAATATCTTTTAGATGACATGTTAAATCAAAGTTTTCCAGAGATTAGCAATTACACGGTGCATTTTGAAAAAGAGAAGTACAATAAATCTAGTGTCCTGACAAATTTCTTCAGTAGTCTTCATAACCTTTCCCCTAAGGCAAGGGCATGGTCTCTTTGGAAATAAGCATTCATGCTCAAAGAGATGTCCTGCTCAAAAAGCTGCTAAAAGATTAACGGATATCTAATGCTCTAGGACACATTGCAATATGCCATTTTTGGAATGCCACAGTTTCACGGTTGCATTAAAGTGTAATTTTATTTCTGTGCTCAGCATACAGATTGCAGATGGCTCTATTTTTCACTGGTTTATTGAAACACTGGCGATGTGAAATATAGTCCTAGGGCCACACATTATATACAAAATGTATAAACTTCATATCTACAGGAAACTAAAATGAGGGTTTCAGGGATTGAAGGTTGTGAGACTAATATGGGAATCTTAGGAAAACTGTTTCCTTTGCTACACAGTCACTACCGGTAGAAATGTTACTTTAAAAAAAATGGAAAAAGACAACGAACCAAAAAACCCACAAAAGCCCACAAACAAACAAACAGTAATAACAAAACATCCCTGGAGTTCTCAAGTTCAGCAAATTTATTGATAAGGTTATTTTTCTTTTTATATAGTATCCAGTTTTAGCAATTGTATAGTATGTCTTCCAGCTGCACATCTTCAAGGATTTAAATAAAGTTCTGTGAAAATATTACCAGTTCCCAGAAAAAAAGGTCTCTTTTTTGCATTTGAAAAGTTATCTGCTTCTATCACATTGGCTTTATCATCAATACATAACTTCTTCTTAAACAGAGGAAGAAAATGTAGATGTTGACTCTCCTCAGTGTTACCAACCAGCATTTGGACACAATTTTTTTCTTAGCTTTTATACGTTTACATGTTTATAGCACTTTAGAAGACTTTCTGTCAAAGTTTTCTAGAAAATTTTAAATACTACAGCATTTCCTTTGACATCAGGCATAGTGTGGACCCTATATGTCATTAAAAATAATGACGAATTATCTGTATGTGTAGGGAATGAATGATAGAAAACTGAAGGGAACAATGGAATTATTCTGTTAAATGTGCTTCATACAGTTCAGAACTGGTGACAATTCTGTAAAGTGAGTTCCTAACTTGTTGTAAAGTTAGTTCCCGTAAGACTACCTTCTTCAGATGCTGTTAATGTGGAATGACTCCTAGGATCTAGTGGCTCTATCGCCACTACATCATAGGACTTGAGGATTTTGGTTCTGCTTCAACTTCATCTAGGATTTTCATAGATCTCTGCAGATGCTGGCAACATTGTCCTTGAGTTCAAAATCTAACTTGAAGTGGTAATATATGCCTAAAGGATCATAGTATCATGGTGTTAGGCTGTTCATTGATTTGTCTGAATACATTCTTTGGATCTACATCTCCTCTTCCAAGTGCATGGGGACCCACCACACAAACCCTTTGCAGACCTAAAAGTGACATTACTCTGCACCCTTCTGAGGAGCCTAAGCTCTGTTCTTCACGCTCTTCAGAAATCTCAGAAGAAAGTTCCTTGATATTGAAAACAACTGAGAAGGAACTGTGCTGCTCCAGCAGTAACCAAGTTCAGAGGCATCACCGCTGCTTGATCCTTAACACACTAGGTACCAGCAGAGGGTTTCAGGCTTCAGGAATACGCATCTTGCATATTGCACATACCAGACGTTACATTTCCCCCATCCCAATACGTAACCATAATCCTTAATTTAACAGAATACATTTTTTTTGTGTTCCAGGTTAAGACACATTCCGCATAATTCAGCAGTGGTAATACACTAACTGGCACTCCAGTTCTGGCTGCATTTCTTGACACTTAGTCCCCATAGCTACAGCAAGGAACCCATAAGTACATATACCCCCACCTGTTTCTATGGGTAAATCATAAGTCAGAATGACCACAATAGTTTGAATTGAAGCTCTTTGAGAGACCCACCACCATATGCTCAAGGAACTGCATACCTGAAATTTAATTACCTAATACATCCCCTATGTTCTAAAATATGTCATGTGCATTTAAAAATTTCTAGAAAACTTTGATAGAAAATCTTCTAAGGTGCTATAAACATGTAAACATATAAAAGCTGAAAAAAAGGGTGTTCAAATGCTGGTTGGTAACACTCAGGAAAGTCAACATCTACATTTTCTTCCTCTATATAAGATAATGGGCACAATGAAGCTGCACCTATATAAACAGAATGACCACAGTGAGCAAATTCCAATCTTTGGTCTACTAGCATAAATCTCAAGCAAATTTCCTAAATGAAATAGTTAAAGAGAGTTAAAAATTAGTCAAGGTCAAGCAGTGAATGAATCAGGTAGTTTGAAATCTGTGTCTGTGAGAAATTTGGCTGCATCAGAAGTTTCTAAAAACCCTTAATTTCGGCTAAGATACAAACAGATGGCAGGATTTGGAGATCCAAATCAGTGAACTACGAAGTGGTAGCGAGGAATAAAGAGTACGCTGGGAATGTGACTGTCAGGTTCTTGGATTCCACTTAGCCAAAATACTCCCCCCTTATTTCTGCACTGTGAAATCTAGTGCTGTGGTCGTTGCAAGGGCTTGCTTTAAAGCAATCCAGAATAAGAAAGCAAAACTGGAAGGAAGATTTGTGAAGACAGCTTTATAAGGTCATTCTTTCATAAAGGCCCACCTATCCCCCTGCTCTGTGGCAATCTGAAGTCACAAATTGATCTTTGTGGAAGAATTTGGCAAATGCATATCCTCTTATATCATTCCAGCTCTAGGACTTCCTGACACAGATGTGTTTTCTACAGAGACCATCATTTCTCCTTTGTGTCCACAGTTTGTGATAAAATCCTTGTTTGGGAGATTTGGCTGCTGACTTCCTCAAAGTCACGGAGGGCCTGCAGAGAAACCATGACAAATTAGACAGTTGGGCAATCACCAACCATATGAAGTTCAACAAGGGCTAGTGCTGGATTCTGCACCTGGCATGAGGCAGCCCTGGATGTATGGACAGACTGGGGAGTGAGAGGCTGGAGAGCAGTGCCATGGAAAGGGCCCTGGGGGTCCTGGTCAGTGGCAAGTTGAACAGGAGGCAGCAGTGCCCTGGCAGCCAGGAGGGCCAAGCGTGTCCTGGGGGGCATCAGGCACAGCATCGCCAGCCGGGCAAGGGAGGGGATTGTCCCCTCTGCTCTGCACTGGGGCGGCCTCACCTCCAGTGCTGGGGCAGCTTTGGGTGCTGCAGTATAATAAAGTTATTAAACTGTTAGAGAGCATCCAAAGGAGGGCAACAAAGATGGTGAAGAAGCCTTGAGGGGAAGCCGTATGAGGACCAGCTGAGGTCACTTGTTCTGTTCAGCCTGGAGGAGACTGAGGGGAGACCCCATTGCAGTTACAACTTCCTTGTGAGGGGAAGAGGAAGGGCAGACAGTGATCTCCTCTCTGTGGTGACAGGACCTGGGTGAGGGCATAAAGATGAGTTAGGGGATGTTTAGGTTGGATATCAGGAAAAGGTTCTTTCCCCAAAGGGCTCCAATTGGGCACTGGAACAGGCTCCTGAGGGAAGTGGTCACAGCACCAAGCCTGACAGAGTTCAAGAAGCATTTGAACAACGCTCTCAGGCACATGGTGTCCTGGGGATGGTTCTTTGAAGGGCCAGGAGCTGGACTTGACGATCCTTGCGAGTCCCTTCCAACTCAGAATATTCTGTGATTCTGTGACTATATGAGGTCACATTATGCCAAATAAGCTCATAAAATGAAAGGATCTATGCTAATGGGACAGCTTTTATAACAAGAAACAAACAAACAATAAACAATTTGCATGTCCGATCTCCGGAAAGCAAATTACTCCATTCCCAGGAGTTTCTGATGACTAAGTGTGACCAGTACACCCTGCTCCCAATCCCTGGTAATGTGGTTAGCATAAGTGATGCTGTTTTACAGGACAAGTAACTGTTCTCTCTGACTGAGCAAGTCGCGTATCGGTTCCCTTTCCTTCATTATCAATCCCTCAAGGTCCTACGAACCAAGTAAACAAACCAGATTTCTTCTTCTCCTCCCTACTGGCCTCAAGGTTCCTTGGCTGATTACTCCCTTTCTCACTGATCTTGAAGTTCCCAGGCACTCAGCCTGGTGGTGGTAATGGCCTTTCCAGAGAACAGGGAAATGCAGCAGCAGCCAGAGCACACTCCAAAAGATCAAACAGTTAGAAGTCCTAAATGGGGAATCTGGATTAGAACAGCTGCTGGACAGTGAGATTTGTAACCTCACAGTGGCCAGAGACACCTCTGCTGTCCTCTGCTGCCTCCAAGCTCTGAGTAACTTGTATTTTTTCATAAAAATTTCAAGTCTAGATTATGATTGCTATATAGGCGATAAACCACATATTAAGATCTGACACAATCTGCAGAGGGTCCAGGTGATTAGAAATCACAAATTGTGTTATAAAATCTATATTAGGCTACTTATGGATTTTATTATATTGATTCTTCTAGTAGACATCCTGTGCCATTCTGATAACAAATTCTGTCCTATACTAATCATGAAACCATGTTAAGAAATTAAAGCTTCAATTGTAACTGTGAATTAATGTAGTCATCCTTCTGCTAAGGATCCCTAAAAGAACCCATCTGTCCCCTCAGTGTCAGATGACACTAAAGCTGTGGAATTTCCAGCCGGTAATACAAGAGCAAAACCAAAGAGCTATTTCCTCATCAAAAGAAAAATTCTGCAGGAGTCACGTTTCACAGGAAGAATCCAGAAAACATCACAAAATAGTAATTTCCCTGCAGCAAGAGGACTCTGTTCCCTGAAGATTCCCATTATACTCGGTTTTGGATGTAGGGTGGGATATAGGAGCTCATCTCAGACTCTTTCTGACTACAAGCTTGGTGAAAAAGCTCAGATATTAACTTTCTATATACCAAACTGTGTTTCCACACAAAGTGGAACTGTAACAAAAAGCAATAAGACACTGTAATATGTTTTAACAGCCTCCTTGATTTAGTAGCCTGGCCTTCTAGAGAGGTCCTTTTCCTACAACAAATATGACTCATAAAGCTCACCACAGGGAAACAGGAGATTTGTCAGCTGTACTAAAATTGTTAAAACAAAATGCATACTTAAATGATTGCCCGCTGAGGAGGACAGAGGAGCAAAGTGATAAACACATGACCAGAAATTTTGATGCCGACTGTAAAATTCTTTAGCCTTTAGTGTCCTATAGAATGTGGATATACTCCCTAAAATAATATACAGTGCTACAGATTTACTTTTGATTTGTATGTATTACAGTCACACTGTTAATAGTGTCACCCTTTTGAGCTGCTGTGCTTGAGATGACGAACCAGTACAGTACAGTCATCTAATAAGGAATAACTGCTTACCTCATCCATGATGCCAAGTTAAAAGAAACAAGAGTACAGTGAGATCACAATTATCCGCTGAAGTCATGAGTAATCTAGAATAGTCAAAAGAAAGCAGAAAGAGGATTTTTCTGTGGAGCACTCTCTGCCAGTCTTGTGTACCACAAAATGGTGGGTTGATGGCACTGTTCCATGGAGCTGTTGGAAACATGCCACATTTCTGTGTATTGCAGTGTCTTTCTTTTATACATGAGCTCTGTTATAATAACCTAAATCTGCATACAAACTTTCCTACTCTGACCTTGTTTGTTTTTTTTTTTTTATTTTCAGCACCATGTAAGTGTGAACTCTTATATGAGAAGGTCATAGCAGTTATTTATTCTTTAGAAAGTTTGGGGCCTCAAACCTAGGAGGAGCTTGTTTTAAGAAGAGAAAGGTGGAATTAAGTTGAAGTGTAATTTTGCTAATGTCTCAAAGCCAAAACCCACCAAAAAATAACAACATAGATCATGTAAATGATGTTGGCTTGATCAAAAAGGCTGGCAAATATGACATTGAAAAGAAAGAGACAATAAAATATTTCATCTGTTAAAAATATAAGGAATTTTAATTTAAAATTGATTAAAAATTCAAATAAAATATTTCATATTATGCAGTCACCAGGGAATATGCAAAACAGAGCTGTTATGGAGGAAGTTAGTTTGGTTTAGTTTTGCAAAGCTGCCAACTGTCAAACTTACGTAAACATTTTTTTAAAGAACTTGCATGCACATAAATGAAAATATACAGCAGCAGAAACAAATATGAGGATGAAACTGGAGTGGCACAGGAAAAGTCATCTCAAACCTAGCTATTGTGTCTGGAAGACGGATAGGTTTTGCCCCTGCTGCAGTAAAAAAAAAAAAGTTTGCTTTTTAAATATATCTCTATGTCTACCGGAATTGTGAGGCATTTTGCCAAATCAGTTCAAACAGTCCCTGAAGGCACTTGTGTCTAACTGTCTGCACCTTTCTAGTACATTTATTAGGGTCTCCCTTGAGCTCAGAGGCAGGTACCTGGTTCCTGCCCTGACTTTGGTTAACTGATTCACACAGGAGGAGCCTGAAGTCTCCTTCTGCTTTCTCTGTGTGAGGGAGAAGAGACAAACCCATGTTCACATAGGGTTCAGCCTGTGAAAATCACTGAGCCTGGCTCAGACTTCTGCCTTTTTGGTGTGTACTCTGCCACCTGTATATCTCCTCAGCTTTTTAAAGCACATAGAATTTAGGCATCTCATGGTGGAAAGCCACTAATGCAAACTATTGCTAATGACATTCAGTGAGAATAAGTTCAATTAAGCTATGGTGATTTTGGCTGCAGGACAGAATTTCTGTGTGAAACTCATGACTCAGGATTTTACTGACACAGTTGCAGTATTGCACTTAGACACTAACTCCCAGAATCAGCTTTAGAGCAGGATCTTGGCTTTCACATACAGAGGGATTTTTAATTATCCTGGTTGTAGATGGAAGTTTAAACTCACAAGCTCTTAAAATCTGAAATACCAAATATGAACTGAAGTAATAAAAGTGTACCTGTGCAAATCTAATCAGTGCTCAATTTGACAATACTGGCTCCTTTGTAATGGACAGAAAGTGACATAAAAACTAAACATAAATTAAGCAATCCCTTTTTATGCTATGCAGCTGTAGTGGGTTGGCCCTGGCTGAATGCCAGGCACCCTCCAAAGCTGCTCCATCAGTCCCTTCCACAAGTGGACAGAGGAGAGAAAATATAATGAAAAGTTCATGAGTTAAGGACAGGAAGAGAGACCACTGACCAAATACCATCATGGGAAAAACAGAGTCAGCTAGGGATATTAAATGAATTTATTACTAACCAAACCCAAGCAGAATAATGTGAAGTAAAATAAATTTTAAAAACCCCTTCCCCTCCCAACCCCTTTCCCAGCTCTACCTCCTCCCTACAAGTGGCACAGGGAGATGGGAATGGGGGTTATGGTCGGTTCATCACACAGTGTTTCTTTGCTGCCCAGGGAGAAGAGTCTTTCCCCTGCTCCAGCGTTGAGTCCCCTCCATGGGGACCATCCTCTATGAATTTCTCTGACATGGATGGATCCCACAGGCATCAGTCTCTGTGAACTGCTCCACCATGGGTCTCTCTTCCATGGGATGCAATCTTTCAAAGACTGGCTGCTCCAGGCACGGGTATCACACAGGTCACAAGTCCTACCAGGAAACCTGCTCCAGCATGGGCTCCTCTCTCTGGGTCTGCAGGTCCCTGCCAGGACCCTGTTCCAGCAGGGGCTTCCCATGGGTTTACAGCCTTCTCTCAGGGATCCACTTGCTCCTGCATGGGTCTCCTCCAAGGGCTGCAGATGGATCCCTCCTCCTCCATGGACCTCCATGGGCTGCAGGGGCACAGCTGCTTCACCATGGTCTCAGTCGTCTCTTCTCTGGCCACAATTACATCTGTGCAATAACATTTTTTTCTTCTTAAATACATTGCAACAGAGGTACTACTATCATTCCTGACTGACTCAGCCTTGGTCAGCAGTGGATCCGTCCTTGAGCCAGCTGGCATTGGCTCTGTCAGACACAGGGAAACCTTCTGGCAGCTTCTAACAGAAGCCACAGAGTCAGCCCTGGCTTTCATGGCCAGCCTCTGGTATCAGGGGCACACAGGGTTGAGTGCCTGAGAGCCTATGGTCTAGCACAGTTTTTACAGTTTGTGCTTGTCAGTGATGCCTGAATCAAAGTACTGCTCACCATTAGTCGCAGTATCTTTCTGCAAAAAAATTCATCCTTTTTGTTGTAGTTGTTGTTGATGTTGTGGATTATACATTGTATACAACATACACATATCCAGCTAGAATTTTTTAGAAGTGTAAGAAATAGTAGAGTGTTTGACTGCCATACAAGCACCATCTAAATGTTTGTTTAAATCATTGTCAAATCATCATTAAATCATTGTCAAATAATTGTAAAATCATTGTTTAATTGCCATTAAGTTATTGCTTAATCACTATTTGATTATCATACAGTCATCAATTAGTTACAATTGGACCACCATTTAATCATCAAAAAACCCCTTTTGGTTAACATTATTATGACTTCTTTTAATAACTCGTCGGTAATAAATACCAAAAGAAAATTAGTTTCTTCCTATCCTTCCTGAATTACAAAACTGCCAAGGAACTTCATGAGAAAATGGCAGAATATTAGGTAAATATCATAAATCCAAGTTCCAGGTGCTACATAAAAGTTGAACCTTAATCTGCATGACACAAATATTACATACATACCACTTGGCTAAAGAAAGTATCAGGCTAAACATTCAAGCTAAATAAAAACAAGAAGCTAATTTGAACACAGTCCTGATGTTTCTCAGTTTATTCCTGCTGCAACTGAAGTATTGTCCTATTAATTCATCACTTCACGGGTTACCTTCTTGATTACTTTTTACTTCACCAGTCCTGTTTTCCTTCTTTATATTACAGGCTTGAAAATCTGTTTAAGACTCTACACTGTTATTGATTAAGCAACAGGTTATAAAGAAACAACTAAATCCTCTGAACACACTAATATTAGTTATTTATCGTTATATCCCTTTTCACACTACTGTACACAGTCATGCACAGTACCATGCACAATGATACTTTTTGTCCTTCTTTAATTTAATTCTTGTTTTACTTTTTTAAAGTAACCTGCCTCTGACGCATAAGGCAGTACTGCCATCTACTTCATGTTGCTGCCTCGGGACTCCTCCAATCATCTCCTGTTACTGTTATTTATCCTCTATTCCCATACTACTCAGAACAGTATCACTTCCTGGTTCAGTAACAGATTTCAGTTTCATCACCTTTTTTCTGGAATATCCAGTATAAATAGAGTCATCTGTGCTACTTAGATTTATTCTGGGAAATAGCTATGTTCTGGAATATTCAGTATAAATAGAGTAATCTGTGCTATTTAGGTTTGTTCTGGGAAATAACTATGTTCTGAGTAGCACATCTCAGAGCATAGCTCTCTCCTCTTAATCATATTAATTTCTGAAACAAATTAAAAATCTAGTAAAACTTTCCTGACTAGAATTAATTGTTAGTTTCATGTTTTCCAGATGGTTTCTACAAGAATCTAATAATCTGTGTAACCTTAGTAACACTAGCAGTGAAAGTTCACTGCAGCCTACCACCTCATGTGGATTTGGTGATAAACTAGGGTAGCATGACGGGTGAAATGTGGCACAGCCGCAACTTCAACAAGAAGCATCCCCAGGGTTGTAACCCAAACACTCACACTGAAGAACAGACATACATAAAATGTTAAGATGCTGCTAAGGTTCGCCAGGCACAGAAAATATAGAGAATAAGGTCAGTGATGAGTAACCTGGAGAGATAACAGGAAATACCAGGAGGCAGACAGAAGAGGGCTAGTTAATGTGCCAATGTTGATCTGGTTTGGGCTGTGCAGAAGCTTTTCTAGGATTAGAGAATAACTCTGGCACAATAAATTTAACATTATTGTACCAATCTGGGCTTACCCGAAAACATGCAACTTCATACTGCATCAAATATGAGCAGAGCAGTCCCCACTGCATACATTGATTGTTGTACCCTTAAGAGCCAGAGTGGAGAGTTTATTCGGGTTGTCCTAAATGGGATTGTGGAGGAAGGGTTTCTGAAGCAAACTCTAACTTATAAACACACACACAGACGGACACACACGTAGACACCCCATAAGAAGGGATTTAAACATATAACCCGTAGAAAGAGAAGGGACTCTTTGAACCTGGGACAGGTCCTGTATCACAGATCCTGAAGCGGTAGGAAAGAGATTTCAAAACCATAGTGCCTTATTGTGTAGACCTACTTTGAGGAAAGCCTGTACCATGGACCAGGGGGATGGGTAATCTCACCACAAACCAGAAGAGAGCTAAGCCACAAAGTGACAAGAGAGTTAACAAGGTCAGAGCTATTGAACATGCAGAAGAGGCAGAACCAAGGGATAATTGACTCTAACTATGTATTTATAAGTTAAAGCTGGCTTTACAAACTGAGCTGCAAGCAAACTGGAAGCCTGTGGAAAAAGGGATAACATACACCTTAGATTAAAAAATGCTAATTAGATAAGAAACTGTTCTCTGAGCTACTGGTGTACTGTTAGTGGACTTCAAATTATCTCAGAAAGCAAGCTCTGAAATCATCCAGCAGAACTTATAATGGGAAGAATAACTGCACAAGATCCATATCAGAGCATTGAGAATAAAGGCTACTGCCTCTTAAACCATGGAGGTGACAGGAATACTCTATTTGTGATGCAGGAACAGCTGTGCTTTGCTAATTCTGACATTTAGGTGATCAACTGTGTTCAAAAGAAAGAAAAAAAAAGTACAAGTTCTAGATGTATATCTTGATATTTATCTAATATTAGGTGAAATCTACTTGCATTCAGTGCTCATAGTATGTTCAGTTCTAGAAGCCATTAACTGCTGATAAAAGCAATTACAGAATCAGGCCCCAGATGGCTCTAATGATCTATGAAGTCAATATTGGTTGTGAAATATTCTAAATGTCAAAGTTAGTCTTAGCATCTATGTCAAGTAAGAGGTCTTTCTCCTTTACAGAGACATTCTTGAAAATATGAGCCAATACAAATCCATGTAGACTGATAATCCAATTAAAATTTGTCACTTTTTTTCCTGAAATCTGTGAATTATGAGACTGGTCTTTGCGAGGCTGTGAAATTCCTAATAGTACATGCATTATCTGTAGGGAAAAAGGAATGCTAGGACAAAGAAAAAAAAGAGCTGGGGAGAAGAACACCATACTAATTGGTGTTTGCAATGGAACTGAGATGTCTGTGAAGCCATTAATGATATTAAGGCCAATGTGCCCCCTCTCATTCAGCAGCCTTGCAGCTGAGCGACACCTTTCCCTTCCTCTGATATAAAGGGGAAAGTTTCATTCTGAGAGAAGAAGTGCAAGTTGGGAGCAAAGGTGGCCACTCTGTCATCCTTCTCTCACTCCTTTCTAGCAATTCACTACCTCTCCTCCATTGCCAGAAGGATAGAAAGTATTGAGAGGTTGCAGCAGACAGAGAAAAATGGAAAGAAAACAGAATTCATGGTGTACACAGGGTGATGGAAGATGTGAGCAGGCCAGGAGTGTTTGAATGGCATAGAAAGACCAGCAGGGAGGAAAAGGACAATTTTTAGAAATACGAATAAGGACAAAAATTATCTCTCTTACAAAAATGTCCATTAGCTGTATCGCTCCATCAGCACAAGGGAGGTCTGATGCAATACTTACAGCATACACTGTTGATGATTCCGCTGCATTTGATGGCTTGGTGGACAATGGGAAAAGATGCAGTTGTGGTATTTCTCCACTGTCTATTTTCTGCTTACTAGAGTTTCCAAACATTCATTAATGTAAAACAGATACTCATGAAAAAATCTTCATACACGCATAACACAGACATTTATTTGTTCCAAAAGTCACATTGTGTTTGTGTTCTCTTGGCTTACAAACAATGAGAAACAATGTTATGTGTCAGACAAATAATTATTTCTTGGAAACATCTCACAATAAATAAGAAAGCAAGTAATAGAAACATTTCAGTTTTAAAGTATTCTTTTCATTTTCTGTTGTGTTCTTCCTGATACATTCCAGGGAACCAGTATACATCACCCTTACAAATAGTTAACTAAGCACACAGATGTTGAGACTTTGGAGTATATCCCACACCAGCTCCACATGGTGTCACCTGAGCTCCCTATGAGTGGGCACAGACTTGTGCTCAGTGTTTCTGATATTTTAACTGACTTATTCAGAGACCAGAAAAGAATTTAATATTTACAGGACCAAAATATAAGAACCAGAGGAATACAATTATTTAATCTGCTGATTGAAGAGCAGGAAAGATCATATTTCTAGCTTCTTATCGAATCATTGTATGCAGCATCAAGGAAGAAAGTATGTTTATAAGCCTTGAGGCAGAGATAACAGCCTGGGTTTTTCTTCTTCCAGGCCAGATGAGCTTCGGAATCATGGTTCTTCCTGTCCTTGTTTTTGGGTTCTGCACACCTTTTCTCCACAGTCATACACCTTCAGCAGAGTGGATGGATGGTGTCTATCCTTTTCCCTGTCCCTTGCTCCCACCAGAATAATAGTGAGATGACAGGAGCTCTCTGAAGACACTTGAAAGGTGTCGTCTTGAGCCTTCTCGGGTATATCCGGGCAAAGCCCTGTAATCTCTAGGTTATTGTATAACAGGTGCCTGACAGCGATGTTAGGCTTTGTTATGTTTTCTGCTGGTTTTGTTTGTTTCAAGTATGGGTCACTGAGCTATTGCTCCCAGACAGACTGAAGTCCTTTTTTGCAACCATAGCTAAGAAGTCAAAGCTATGAACAGGGAAAAGGCTGAAGACCTAATATTTTGCAGATGCTTCCCACTCAGGACCCCTAAATGTCTCTTTGATCAGCATGCTGCCTGCAGGCAAGCATTATTATGGTGGATACATATTTGGGACCACATACTTTTCCCCGGCTCTGCAAAGAGAGACACCTAACACAAGGTTACAGATTTACCTCACCAGTAAAAAAAAAAGTCAAGTAATTTTGGAAGACAAGATGTAAATCTTCTGTAACTACACCACTTTTCTTGGATCTAACTGTTGTTGTATTTAAAATCAGGCTTACTAAGTGCACAACATATAGAGGTATTCAACAGCATAGACCTCAGGAACTTTTCATTTCATTCAATGTTCTTTTTGTGTGTGCCATCTAAATTTCCAAAATTCACTTTATGTGCCATATTTTGTTCCCCTCCTTCCCTTCGCCAGCATTTCAGATTCTAAAAGACTTGAGGCAGATTTATTTTTTATTACTATGTTTTTATGGTGGCAAACATGTTAAGCTTTGATTCCCACTGGGGACTGTAATGCTAATAATATCTCTGATGTTGTTCAAGGCAACCAGAACCACGGCTTTTAAAGAAGAGACAATGAATATTGCCTAAGTACCTTTCTGTATCCATCATGAATGTACTGAGGCATATCCTGAGGGCCACTCTGGCCCTGTTCATGTCAGTGATGCACAGAATCTGTTAAGCTTTTTATCCAGCCAGATGCACAGAAAACTGAGTAGCAGCTGGCTCTAAGACATGTTGAAGAGATGCTCTGTGGCCAGAGTATTACTGTACTCCAGTGGAGCACACGCCATGAGACAGTCCTGTAAAAAGGGCTGTGAATTCTCACATCAGCTCTTAGGACACCAAGATATAGGAGCTTCAAGGATGGTCTCAGACTCATAATCTATTCCCAAGGGGTGTACTGAACAGAGATTCTTTACAAGCACCTGCATACAGCAATATCTGACATTTCCTTGCTGTTGGGGTATTTTTATATCTAGTTTTAAATGTATTTAAATTTTTGTATTTTGATAAGTTAGAGGTCATATAGGCATTTACTTTGCCAGAAAAATTTCCTCCATCATATTCACATTGGGGTTCAGTTCACCCAGGACATCCTTGCAACATAATCAATAGTTATCAATTAACAATAAATATTAATTTTTAATTATTCATTTATTTTAATAGTTTAATGATTAATTTTAAGCTGTTGTAGGACTGACCCTGGTATTCAGAGATCATAAAATTAAGTCCGAAAACCACAACTGTATCACACGTCCACTATACATTTTTTTTGCCATACCTAATTGAATAAATAACAAGGAATTAATAGTCATAGCAATTAGTTTGCCTATTTCTGTTTCAGTTTGTCTGCATATCCCTGCACTACCTAAGCAAAAAAAAGTGCATATTCAGCATTTCATAGCCAACAAAAGATTGCCATGGTTTTAAATTAGTTTCGTAAGCCCGATGTTGTATCAGCACACAGTTTTTTCTGTTAATGTAATAGCTTTATTGTTGATACATTAGGGGAAAAAGGAGAAAATTTCTTTGTGAAACCTGCAATTAATCAGTTAAAGATCTACTACAAAATCACAATTTATTGATGGTCGCACAGAGGATACTGAAATGGTATTATTACTGATTTGGGAGATTTATACAGTTTATTATGTTCTATTCGCAAGCTGTAGACTTAGTCCCTGTAAGTCTCTGAATGTAATTGTATCAAGATGTTTATTTAACAATCAAAAATTTCCATAAGAATAATATGGGTAGGAGTATTATCATAAAAAGGAAATATTTACAGTAAATGGAAAAACACACTCATTCTCTGTTAGAATTTTCTATAGATCTTGTTGATGTTGGCAGATTAGTTGCATATCTGGATTAATTTTTTTTAAAAGAACAGAACAGAAATAAAAAGGAAGTAAAATAAAACTTAACTATATTCTGTGTTTACAATTCTGATAGTAAAGTAAATCTGCTACTCTACTGATTTGAATCCTACTTATCCATAATTCTACCAGCACTATCTAGTCACAAAACATGTCTCTTTGAAAAAGACTACAGTTTGGGTTTAGCATCCCTTAATTCCTCTTCACTTCTCACACTCTCCTTTGTTTCCTCTTTGTTTCTATGTCATCAGAACATGAACTGAAAAAAAATGGATTTGTAAAATTGTTCTCCATTTTTAATATACACTTAAGCATAAGAATTAAATTTTCAACAGTATTTTGATTGTCTGTAAGTAATTTCTGGTTTATCTTTTCTATAAAAATAGAATTATATTTTCTCTAAAAAGATTATATTTTCTATAAAAGAATTATTATCTTTTCTATATTTTATTTATCTCATTAGCTTTACTGTAAAAATACTTTTGTCAATTGATTTGAAAAAAACTTGGTGTGTCTTAGGTACGATTTTGTGAAGCTTATGTAAATTTTGCTTCTGTAACTGGACATAGATGACCAAGATGTCTCCAGCTTCTGACAAACAGTATTCCAATGATTATGATACACTCAATTTTGTTAATTTCTGAAAAAAAAAGGTCTTAATCTGTAATGTATATATATATTAGAAAGAAAAAATATTTAAGTGTTTAAGCATGTGGGTTTTTTCTCATATGAAAATTTTACTGACCTGAGGACAGTAACACCTTTGACTAAGGTTTCTGTCACAGAACTCTGTACTGAAACCTTTATAAAAGAGGTGATTTAAGTGAATAAATCTACAAATACATGTAACTTGATTACCATCAATGTCATTGATCTTCTGAGTAAGAATTTCTATGTTTAGACCTCAAAATGCATATTTCTACAGTTCTAGTCTGTCATACTTCTCTATTCCAGATAATCCTATTAATGTAAGCTGTGTTTATGTACATTCAATCATTCATTTTTCTTCCATTAAAAGATATTGGATAGGAGTAACTCACAGGAAGAAAAGATAACAGGAAATTATGTTGAAACATTCATAAAAGAGAAGCAAGTGTCAGGAACCTTTGCCTAACATCCTCTTGACTTTTCATAAACAATTTCCGTAAAACCATTGCTCTTTATTTCCCTTAGTCAAAGAGCAGCCCTTCTGAAGTACATGGCTGTGTTTCTTTTTGAGCTCTTAAATTTATAGAGGACTCCAGATGCAAAGTGTGTTTAGATGCAGCCAATCCATATAAACGAAAACACTTCTTCCAAAAAAGGAAAGGAAAGACATGAAGTCAAGTAACAGTTCAAGCTGGTGATTTTCAGAAAGTCTTTCTTTCCTCTTCTGCAAGAATGGAGCAAGATTTCACCCTAAACAACTATAATCAGTCTTTTGTGGTGATGACAATAAGTGAGAATTATTGTGAATGAATGAAATGTGTCAGGGGCTCAGGAAGTCACATACAACCTGCCTTCAAACAGGCCTCATAACAGTGGACTGATAAGTCCTTAAAAATAAGCAAATGCTTTGCCACTTTTTAAACAGAGCTCTTAAACCTTTTAGGAGTCCACTTGCATAACAAATAATCTCAGAATCAAAGGAAGAAAATACTATCCAAATTTTTGTGTGTTTTTTTCACTTTATAACTGCTCGCTAATAGGCAGGAGCACCTGTAAAATTTTTGCAGATCTAGCTCTTTCACAGATGAAAATGTATGTAAAAATTTTTGGCTTTATATCTGCTTACATATTAAAGCCTATGCTCCAGTATAATATTGCACACAGAGCTGCCTTAGTAATGCATATTTATTTGCTGGAACATAAAGATGCAGAGATTGTGTTACTTTGATCCTTAAAGCTGAGAAATATTTCAGGTTATTGCACTATAAGTCAACAAGAAGCCTCCTCTTCAATATGCTGATGATATTGACAGCAGAATTTCACCCTTTTTTACTCAAAAGGACAGTTCAGTGCATCTGTAAAATGGGTATAATGATTATTGCCTGCCTCAATGTGTTGCTTAGCTAAAAACTTTTGAGTGACTTCTGCAGATGACTCCCTGAGGCAATGACTTTGTGGAGTCTTTGAGACCCTGCAAAATTAACAGTTGAGCATAGTATTACTTTTTTTTAAGCAAACAATTCCATCTTGTCATAAAGCAAATTCTAAACCCATTTTCAGTGGTGCTTCTGAGCAGTTCCATGCATCTGGAATACCTAATCTTTGTCTTAAACTGTTAGGCATTTGCTGAACTTTTGAATCACGGGTTCTATAAACTGTTCAGGTTAGTGAAGCTCCACCAAGAAATGCTGCCAGCTATCTAACAGAGTTTTGAAGGAGAGGAAGGACTATTCTGCTCACCTGTTCTGACCTCCTGTCATAATTCCTGAAATAAAACTCTGTTCTTTTTCACCACATAAGCAAATGGTACCAAACTCAGCATTATCAGAATAATATTCATAGTACAGCCTAGATAAAGGTGAAGGAGGTCTGAAACAGATAAATAAGGCTGACCCCAATCATTTCTGAGAATCCAAGTATGGCAAAATATACACACATTATAAAAACATCTTTATCTTGTCACATAGAGGTAGAAGATGGCTCATTGCAACATATGGTGCCAGTACAAGGGTTTCTAATGTCACACAGTGAATCAATTTTTAAATTAAAGAAAAAAAGTAATTTCATATTTTAAAAATCTGATAAGATTTCTCCATCTGCCATGTGCTACAGTTGACAGCTGCTTCCTTTTGCATAGCTAAGTTCAACATGACCTTAGCCAGAGTGTGTAGGGTATATGGCCATTGTTGAACATATTAGTGGAAAAGTATTAAAGCTTGGCAGAATTTTCTTGGTTTTGCCTTCTGTCTTTTGCTCTCGTTAATACCTATCCTTTTCTATACTGTTCCTGTCTGTCTCATATTTCTTCTCTCTGGTAGATGCCTTTTAAGAGTAGCTTGATTCAGCTGTGGTTGACCTTTAATGGAGCAGTGCTGATTCACATCAAGTTTTTATAGGCCTGCTAGTTTCTGCACATATGCGGAGCAGGGATCCTCTTTGACCTACAGGAGTTACAGAAAGAGAGAGAAATTTTTGGGGAGGGAGGTTTAGTTGGTATTTTCTTTTAAAAGAGTAGTGCTTTCTTAAAAACAAAATAAAATAACAAACAAACAAAAAGTTTTTCCTTTTTTAGAAGAAAGAAATCCTAATCAAACTCAGGAGTGGCAAAAAAGTAAACAATTACAATGTTGAAATTAATATAAGCATAACCATATTTTTTCACATACACTAAGACTGATTATACTCTAACAGGAAAATATTTTTATTTTATATATTTTATTTTGACTTCTCTAGTCAAGTGTCAAATCATCATCATTAGTGACAACATCTGATTTGTCACAACCTCAGCATCAATTCCAAACACACACTGGAAAGAAGTTTTCACCTATTTTCTTGCCCTACCTCCATCTTCCTTCTCTTCATTCTTTGTTCTGACATGCTCTTTTTTCTTAATATTCTCTTCACCACTGGTTTCTTTCCTTCTTCCTTATTCTCTCAGTTTCTAATGACACTGCATTCAATTTCTTAAACATTTCTCTCGCCTCTGCTCCTCTGTCATTTTGTTTTCCATACATTTTTGCTCCATACATGTTTCTCCCACTCCTAAAGCCACATTCATCCTTTTTTATCTTTTCCCTAGACCACATCCTCCTCACCTTAACCACTCCTTACACATTTTATCCTACAATGGATCAAATGCATATGGTCTTCAGACCAGATCATATCTAGTCTCTCTCCTAGGCCTTCCATTCATTTTGGTACCCTTGACAACAGTGGGGATGACACCACGTCTTTACTGATTGCACTTGCACTTTGCCCAGAGTACATGTTAAGTATGGTCCTGGTGTTAGAACATATTTACTGGGCCACTTTCTCCAATGAGATTTGCTTTCTTTTCCAACCTGTCATGAAATTGAGTGGACTAGTGCATAGCAGACAACCTACAGGTAATCTGGAACACTGTCCTAAAGACATCAGATTTCCCCTGACCTGCAGTTCAAATATATTACATGTGCAGATAGGATGTTGATGGCATCTAAAAATTCCTTATCTGCCAAATGTGTATTTGGCAGTGAAACTGTTAAAGTACACATTGCACTGCAGGATCTTGAGATGCTGAGTTCACCCTGTACGTGTTTGTTTACCCAGAGAAACTGAAGCTGGGTGCAACACAGTTGGAAAAGTTGCAATATGTGGATCCAACTAACCATACAGCCAGAAATACAAATCTTACAGAGGAAGAGAACAAATGCTGACAAGTAGCTCAGGCTCTTGCTATACTTAGTCATGGTACATTTCTTCTCATGACCTGGGATGGAATGTGGGATTCCGAGCAATACAAAAGAAACCACAAGTAGCTTTAATAATGATTATATGCTCCAGATGAATGTCACAAACATGTAACACATACCACATAGGTGGTACCTGTTGTGTTAATACTCTGACTTGCTTTCTATCTACACACACATATCACCCAATAACGCTGTATTGTATGATGTACCTCTCATCTTCATACGTAATGGATGGCATATATCCCACTACCGGGAAAAAATGCTAAGCCATGAGTATATTGTGCATACTTGTTCTTAATGTAAGAGTTATTATTTATTGATGGCTTTTATTTGCCCCTGTTCAAAGAGAGACCACTGAACAGTGGACAACACATAAAAACTCCCCTCCACAGACCCTGTTTTTGCCTTCATGCATGAGAAAATATTGTACAAAGGGTTGTGGTCCATCTTTAATTCATCCCACTAACATTCTGGTTGCACTACCTTTCACTTAGGATTCTCTTATTTTGTATGTAGCCACTTTAACAAGTTTGTGTCTGCAGTTTTGAAAGTTGCAGTGTTAGCATTATGCAAATCCTTTTCAGTGGTTTTTGTTTTGATGTGGTTTTTATTTTTTCCTATTGTAGTGAGGAAACCTCTCCTCAGAAGTACAATAAATTGAATGTGGTCAAAATATTCATCATAACACAACAAAATTTTGGCAGACTGACTTCTTCTAACTTTTCCCTGTTTGGACTTCGTCTCCTTTTTGGGTCTCCCTACTTCTTCTCTGACTGTTAATTTTGTAAGATTTATTTGCAGGACCAAGCAATAATACCCAGTTAAACCGGACATAATTTTTTGTTTACACATATTGACTCCCTTCAGCTGATTAACTCGACCTCCCTAACTTCCATGCAGACAACTCTGTGTTTGGTTTTAAAACGAATAGAATGTTGTTTGGTTTTGATTGTGGTTGTCAATTTTATTATGCTCATTTAAGAAGCAATAAATATACTTTATAATGACCAAAGACGGGTGGTATATCCTCTGTTGGGTCTAAAGTAGATCACTGCCCGTCAGACAAGAGGACTACCAATCGTCAAACTTAGTGCCTTCCAGTTGTTATATTCCTTCATTTATTTGGTGTTCGCCGCCGATGTTTGGTCTAGTTGGTTTGGTTTTTTTTTTGGGTTTTTTTTTTTTTTTGGTTTGGGGTGGGGTGGGGTGGGGATTTTTTGATTTTTTCTTTTTTTTTTTTTTTGGCATCTCCTGAAACCCCGTTGCGAAGGTCAGCGAGGCGCTGGGGAGGAAAGAGAGACTCTCGAAAAGACAGCTAGGCAGTGCCTTCTTCCGCACGGCGGAATTCGGAGTTGGTGAGACGCTACAGCCGCTGCCGCGCGCGGGACAGGGGCGAGGGCGGCACCGGCGAACGCCCCGCCGCGTCCGAAGGAACGCGCTTTCCCTGCGCCAGCGGGAGTCCTTTCGGCAGCAGCCGGGTCCGCTGGCAGCGGGCGGGCTCGCGGCTCTCCCGTCGCTTTCGCCGCCTCGCCTCGGGCGGCCCGTACAGCCGGGAGCCCTGAGGAGCTTGTCGGCCGGGAGCGGAGCCGAGAGGATCCGCCCGCGCTCTGCCGCCCAGCCAGGCGCGATGTGCCGGGGTACCCAGCGCCCTCCGGCCGGGACCGGGCGTGCCGAAGGCGGGCAGCCGCCTCCCGCCCCCGCAGCCTTCGCGGCGGCCGCGGGCCCCGACAGCGCCGGCCCCCCGCGCCCGCCTCGGCTGCAGCTCTGCTGCCGTGATATGGTTACTGTCCCTGATGAGGACGACCTTATTAATATTTTAGGGGGGGGGAGGGTGGGGTTTTGAGGTTTCTTCCTTTCCAAAGCCGCATTCCAGAGACTGGGTTCTGGGCTGTTTTCCTGGGACGTGAAGAAGCGACCACGGTAGCAGCACTAAGAGAGGACTCTGGTTGAGGGTATTTCGGAGAGGAAAATTTCCCAAGACAATCATCCTGCTTAAGAGGGGGTAGGTTTGGGGTGTTCCCTACGCACATTTATGATAGAGCAGGCTCGTGAGGGACAGGGTTATTCTGCTGCTCTGCATCCCCTCTCTCCCGGCAGTTTGATCCCCGACGTGGCATGGGCGCCCTTTGGGACCGGCGTGGGGCCGGGCTCGGGTCGTTGCCTCCTCCCCACGGCCGACACAGCCCCCATGGCCAGCGAGGGGAACGAAAGGGCCCGATCGCCCCGTCCGGACCCCCACCAGAGATGGGGTTTGAAAGTGGGCCTGAAACTCCCTCGCTCCCCTGAGATTTCTGTTTACCCCGGAGACAAAATCGCCGCTGGATTTCCTGTCCTCGAACACTTCCTGACACGGGGAAGATAACAAAGGGGAAAGTTTAAAGCAATAAACATCCCCGAGCTGCCTCGCTCCCCATGTGCGCCTGGGGCTGCCGGCGCTAAGGCCAGGCAGCACTCGGCTGAGAAGAAACTGGGCTTTTCTACTCCTCGGCCCGACCGTGCTCTGACATTTCTTTAACATCTTCTGGTCGTTTCCCTCTCCCTAGAATTTTGCGGGGATTTATTTTCCCCAGCTACCGAAGACTTTACTCTTCTGGCTAGGCTACCCATGAGAGCGTGTCCACTTCTGCCTGGACAAAAAAGTGGGTGCGGTGATGCCAGCCGGTCCTGTGGAAATAGCCCAAGTTTTACTGAACTCCGAGAAGGCTCTAGGAGAGAAAGAATTGCTGCTTTCTGCTTTTCTTTTTTTCTTCCGTCTTCTTCTTCTTTTTTTTTTTTTTAATTAAACAGGAGCGGGATTTAATGAGCCTGATTGTATTACTAAAAGTCAGAAAGGCTTCCTGGGCGTGCAGAAGCCCACTGACAGGTTTTCTTCTGTTTTGATAGATTTAGTGCTGTTATGGTACACTTCTCTCTCACACGCAGTAGCTAAGACTTCAAGATTAAAGATCGCACACCTCTAGATGAGTCAAAGCCTACACCCCGGAGCAGCTAATTCTTTTCGTGATTGATTTCCCCGCTGAGCTGTTTCCAGTTTCAGCGTTGAGCAAAACCTCTTCCCCTCTCGGTACATCCATCGCACAGGCTCCTCACCACATTCCACAAGACAGCGAGGGGAAATCTGAACCTCTGGGAACCTCAAATCCAGACCCTTCTTGCAAAGCATCTTTTTGGTCCAAAGCTCCTCAAGTTTTAAGCCGGAGCAGACTGAAGGAGACTTTGTGCGTGACCGATTGGCGAGGCTTTGCTGAGCCACCGCCATGCCTTGGGACAAAAATAGCTCTCCCGACAGGAGTGGAGACTCGCTGCCTCCTGCGGCCAGGTCCCCGGTCTGAACCCCGGGACAGGGACAGCAACAAGCCCCGGAGGGGCGGGCAAGGAGTCCTTGCTACCCCTGCGCACCCGGTGCTCGGCTGTCGCAACGCAGTACTGTCTCAGCCCCTAGCAAGGACATCTCACCCAGCCCCTAGCGAACCCACTTCCTCTCTTCCGAAACCAGCAATACCTCCTTAACCATTTCCCAAACCTGATTTTTTTTTTTTTCTCACCTGGGAAGCCGTCCTAGTTTTCGTCACTAAGCAAACTCAGGACAGAATTTATAGCGGTTCTTTACGGGACGGAAAGGGTTAATCGCCACTGTCGGTTCGGGGTTTGCTTTTTTTTTTTTGTTTTTGCCCCCATTCCCTTCCCTTGGATGCATATAATCTCATTTGAGCCCCTCAACGTGATGAAAGCTATTGATTACTGTGTAGAGTCACCGAGTTTTAGCAGGCTTTCCCAGCCCCCATTCCAAAGTAAATAAATACGATAAGGGGACGGGGGGGACGGACATGTATTTTCGGAAGTGTCTCAAATATGTACAAATCTCGGTTTACGTCTTCCCATTCATGTGTATATTGATATCATAAAAGAGAAACCCTTCACCAGGGTTTTTCTCTAAATATCTTATTCATTGAAATTGGCAGTTCCACTCATTATTCCACTCCCTTAAACCCAATTCTGATGCCGGCTAAATATAGAGCTTCGCCTTACTGGGAACGCGAATCGAATACACAGTAAGCAAATCAGTAGGACAGGAGGGGGAAAAAAACCCCTTGATCAAAGCCCTCCTTTTCTTCCCAATCCTGGTTTGTGGGGCGGAGACAGGTTTCTCGCTTATTGCACATCATTTGCAAAGATCAAGCTTAAAATGCAGTCACCTCTCCCAAAAGCAGTAGTTAAACCAAAAGTTAGGCGGTGGGGGTTAATAGAATTACAACCAGATTTAATTATTTTCAATCAAGGGTGTAACAGTGAAAAATAAGATGTGTTATTTCAAATCTGGGAGGAGCCGTACTTTAAGCAGGTCAAATTTTTTGAAATATACACAAACATCCGAGGGGAAAAAATTGCATAGGATGCAGTACGGGGAAATACCTTCTCTCTTTGAGTCTCATAAAATCCTGGATATTTTTTTCTCCTCAGTCATTGGGTAATTTTTTTTTTTTTTTTAATTACTCGGACATTTTTCCAGCTCGCACGAGGTCACCCCAGGGGGAGGAGGTGGGGGGGGGGGGGGGTGACAGAAGGAGGTCTGGGCATGCCCCGTGGGGAGGGGGTAGAGGATGACATTTGCCGCGTACCAGGAGGAAAGGCACAAAAGGTCCGACACGCGCCCACCGCGCGGGGCCGCGGTCGCTCGCCCCGCGGCCAGCAGAGGTCGCCGCGCCGCCTGCGCGCCCGGGCGCGGGGAGAGGCCGGGCGGGCACCGCGCTGCGCCCCGCGGAGAGACCCCGCACTGCCGAGCACCGCAACGCGCACCGCGACCCGGTGGGAGCGGCAGGAGCGGCAGGGGCACGGGCAGAAACCTGGCGCGGCTGTGCTGCCCCGGCCCGGCCCGGACCAGCGGCGCAGGGACGACACTGCAGCCCGTGGATTTCAGTGAAATTGGCCATTACTAACGGTTTGCCCCAAACACGTGCCAGGCTGTCCGAAGCTGCCCGGCTCAGAAGTCTTTCAAACTGCTTTTTGGTTTACTCAGCTAACACAGAGAATTACAGCTATTATTCTGATACCTAATTGCCTAGGTATTCGTAATTATACGTATACCTAGTCTTTCATATATATGCATGTACATAAACACACCCACATATATATATCACCGGTTTCTTGGGTGTGGAAGTGATCATCTAGAAGAGTTGCATTTCACACTGTTTATTTAGAAGTCGAATATGTAAATTAACTGTGTGAGCGTGTTTACAACCATATCTTTACCTCCTGACACTATCTTGAGATCATTTCAGGGTAGTTTAGTTATCTTCGCAAGTGGCAACATTGGGTCCCACTTCTTGTTTGAAATAAACCTGGAGGGTGTGTTTGCTCTCTCAGCTTCGGAAAGGAAAACATCTTGCAAAGTAAGTTAGGAATCCAAGAAGGGCCGTTGTTTAGTAGCTCTCTCAACAGCAAATGCGAGTTTCAAAACTATTTCTTGGCTGTTTCATTGCAATCAGATTTCCTTGTGGAAAATTATTCTGCATGAATGTGGCTTTGCCTCTCTTGCGCCCAAACTCGGCTGCCTTTTAAAAACGTGGGACATTGAAAGCAAGTATATTTTCCTGATGAATAGTGATTGGAGGGCACTTCAACTCTACGTTGATGAGGACGGTGTAACAGTCCATACAGAAGAGAAGACAAAAATGGGATATAAACACACTCAAAGGGAACGTTTAAATCGGGGTGTGGAGAGGGGGGTGTCGGAAGAGCATGGGGCGGACACGCTCGGGAACGGGTACATTTCCTCGCACAGGCTAAAGGACGGGCACCGAGTAGCCGAAGTGGAATCTGCCCTATGAAAAACACACACAAAGAAATCAGTGCCTACGTTTGTCTAAGCTGCATTTTGCCTGGTTTGGGAAACTTTCAGATAACTGCCCTCTGGAATCCGAGGGGCGCCGTGCGCCGCTGCGCAGACGAGGGCGCGGGCACCGCACCGCACCTCCCCTGGCCGCGGCTCTCGGGTGAGGACTCCCCACATCGCCTCCAGGGAGCAGCGCCGCAGGTCCGCTCCGACAGCAAGTCCGCGTCTTCTCCCCACCCCCCATCCCTTTTAAATTTCTTTTTATAATAGGAGTTTTTAAGGGATTCTCTTTGGGGAAAGGCAGAACTTCTTGAGAGACAATTTAAGGTAAATATTTGTACCTTCTTCAATCTTGTGTTTAACAGAAATAATGAAGATTTTATCCGCGATTTTAAGAGAAAGAGGCTGGAGGACAAATGTAAACAGTCCCATCTTGTGGCTGGGGTCGTGCCCAGCCAGCCCGCCCTGCCCTCCCTGTTCAGGGCATCTCCGCCTGGACAAACCAGAGTGTGGCACCCGCCTGTGAAAGATAAACGCTCAGGAAGAAAACAGTTGGATTAACACCACTATCAAAATAATTATATACATATATATATGTGTATATATATATATATATGTACATATATGCATATGTGTATGTATTTATATGTATATATGTGTGTATATATATATATATATATACATATATATAAATGGTACATGCGGCGCGGCAACCCCGGACGGGGGAAGGGGTGTAGGAGCCCGAGCGGGATCGGGAGGGAAAATGAAAGGTGTGACGGGAGATAAGCGACGGCGATGGAGGAGAGCGACAAGCAGAAAGTATAAAGGGAAATACAAATAAGGAGCGAGGAAAAGTTGGCCGCGCGAACCCGAGCCGGGCGGCCGCGCCGCCAGACGCTGAAATATGATAATCAGGGCAGCTGCGCCGCGCCGCCCCAGCCAATGGGCGCGCGCGGGCGTGACGTCCCCGCGCGTGACGTGGCGCCAATGGCGAGCGGGCTGAGTTGGAGCAGAGAAGTTTGAGTAAGAGATAAGGGCGAGGCGAGTGCCCGCGCCGCCAGCGCCCAGTCCGGCACCGCCGCGCCTCCGCACCGCACCGCACCGCACCGCACCGCACCGCACCGCACCGCACCGCACCGCGCCTCCGCGCCTCCGCGCCGCTCCTGCGCCGCTCCTGCGCCGCACCGCCACCGCTCCGCACCGCTCCCGCGCCGCGCCGCTCCGCGTGGACGGACCCCGCCGCGCCCCCGGCGCCGCGCCCCGCACCGCGCCTCACCGCGCGTCCCCTTCTCTCTCCGCAGCCCTGACAGTGTCTACCACGCCGGTGGTGTTTTGTGCCATTTTCTTTTTTTTTTTTTTTTTTTTCCCGATTTTGATTTTTTTTTTCTTTTGTTAATACTTCTTCTACTTTTTTTTTTTTTTATTATTATTATTATTACTATTATTCTTATTTTTAGCGACAGCTCTCAAACCTACTTTGGGGTCTTAAAACGAAACCGTACACCATTTCACTGTGGACATTACACCCTCTTACAGATATGGGAGACATGGGAGACCCACCAAAAAGTAAGGCGGAATCTTTACCGTTATTGGAATAAATGTGCTGTCTATTGTAATCGTCTCAGGCAGACGAACTGCTAAAGTGCTGAACTTCATTTGAATGGTAGAGAAGGTGCCTTTGTTGCCATGCCTGCATGCTTGCTCTATTGTAGCCTTATATGTTAACAGCCTGGGGTCCTACTCTCTTTTAAAGTTTGGGGAGCAGACAGGATTTTGATGGGATCTCCGACGACGGAGCCTTAAATTTTTCTCGTGATAGACTGCGGTGAGGCTGTCTGACTATCCAGCACCCAGTCGGTCTAGGGGTATTAGCATTAGACTTGCAAAAGAGAGCAAGTGGCAACCGTAATGACGCTTGTTCTTGCTAGAAGCCTCGACTCCCGTCTTCTGAGGGCAGGGGCTGAGTGGGAAGTGCACCCAACCATGCTTCATCGTTTCCAGTCAGAGCCTCTTAAAATATGAAATGAAACACATAGGCGCTCTCCTCGTAAGGCAGGACATTCAAAAAAGCAAACAATAAAATAAAAATTAAACAACATGGGAGTTTGGAGTTTTGATTCCGTGCAAGGTTTGTGAAATGAGGACCTTCACCCCAAAGACTCTTCACTTTTGCATTTTAACTTATGTTCCGCCTCCTTTCTAAGCGCGGCAAGGTTTTGATGGCACACTTCAATTACCATCCAAAAGTATAACATTCTTTTTAAAAAAACCCTAAGAAACGCCAACAAACACAACCCTCCCCTCCCCCCCCGCCCCCCCCGCAATATACAAACAAAAAAAAGGCAAAAACCAAACAACGCTCCCACAATACGCTTTATAAGGGAATGACATTAAAAGTGTGTTTATCTCTGTAGGAGAGTAAACGGTTAGTCAATCATGTATTTATTTTCATTTCAGAAAAACGTCTGATTTCCCTATGTGTTGGTTGCGGCAATCAAATTCACGATCAGTATATTCTGAGGGTTTCTCCGGATTTGGAATGGCATGCGGCGTGTTTGAAGTGTGCAGAGTGTAATCAGTATTTGGACGAGACCTGTACGTGCTTTGTTAGGGATGGCAAAACCTACTGTAAAAGAGATTATATCAGGTACGCCATTTACGTTGTTTAATTGTTCCGTGAGATTTTATTTTTCTTTTTAACTTTATACATTTGACAGAGGAATTAAGAGGAAAAATTGTGAGGTAGCGGGTAAAAGATAAGTGGTATGTTTTTATGTGTTTTCCCATTAATAGACCTGTGAGGAAAAAAGTTAGTCGTGAAGTTTTTTGTTTCATCGTTTCAAGTGCAAATATCTGTATTACTAGAACTAGGTTCGGGACCGTGTAGGACCTTTCCGAGGACTTTGGCAATGCATCCTGTGATTCTAAGCAAGTGGGGAATCGTAGGTAATGAAGAATATTTTCAATAGTGTAGATATTATGAGCAACACGGAACAGATCACTTTCTAGCACAACCTGAGAAATGCATCTCTCTGCGTTTCTGCGAAGACATAGTGGCATTCAAAAGAAAGGCACTTCAAGCATGTATGCCGTAAAAATAAATACACGGGTAGAAAAATAAGAAAAAGAAAACCCTACTTAAACCAGGCCTATCAAAAAGGAAAAGCAAAAGGAAAACAAAAACAAACCCCAAATTTTCTTCGGATTGAAGGATCTTTTTATGCGGATGTTAAAACCTAGACCGAAATGTTTCTTAGCTAAAATAACTGACATTTAATCTTTTTTAAATATTAACCCCTTTGGTGATATCTGGCTGCCTTTTCTTTCTTATCTTATCTGTGCTGATGAATTAGACAGAGCAGATCAAATTGCCCATCATCTGTTCGCGAACAATTGGGTATATTTAGATAATGGAACCGCTTCCTTCCTCACATTAAAATCTGGTAACTGATAAAATGTGAGAGTTGCCAATGCTGACACTATAGAGAAACCAAAGCAAGAATTTCGAGTGTGTTTATTATTTGTGCTCCTGGGTCATGCTGATCCGTTTCAGTGTCGCTTGCTGGGTTTGCCAAATCATAAGTTTGTATGACACTGAGGTATGAACAGTTTTTGGGGTTTTTTTACAGAAAGTTTTGGAAGCAAATCACCTAGCCACCTTAGATATCTTCTGATTTCTGTGTAATTCTGAGTTGAAATAAAACTCTCGAGTCTTTCTTTCTCCAGTGCACAACCAGACCATTCCTTCAAGCCATTCTGAGATTATTCTCCAAGTTCTAAAATGGCGAAAATCAGAGACTTTTTTTTTGTTTTTTAATTCTTTACTTTTAAACGAACTTTGGAGCCGTTCTTTTAAATGTTGTCCTTTTCTAATTTCAAACGAAAGGAAAACGTTTGGACAGAAATGTGTTCACTTACCTCCTGACTGATCTCAGCGGGAGAAACTTAAGCAGAAAAAAAAAAAATCATCTCTTTATATTAATACGGAATACTTTTATTTTGCCATAATTTAAAAAGGAAAAAGTACATTACATGCAAGTTGACTTTGAATTAGACCCTGAGCCAATCTCTAGGTGTCAAACCTGTGGGCAACCACTGCAACTTTTGTACCTATGAATGCACCTACTTTATGATCACTCTGTTCTTTTGCTGTTTAGCTGTTTGGTTTTTTCTTCTCAAAACTGTGTAATTCGTGTATATGTAGCTCGGAATATAGGATTAGTACACTTCTATAGCCATAAAAGCTAAAGAAGTGTGTACTCACAAGCATACATTACAGACTGTATCTCTAAGGAAGTATACTGGTGAGGAGATTGGTGGGGATAAATATTAGCTCAGTTTTAGAAGCAGCTTTCACAGTTCTGTGGATTGTGAGAGTGCATAAGTGCGGAAATACGTTAATTTTAGATCATACCAAGGACTTTGGCTAAGAAACACCCGGTGGGAGCCGAGAGAGTGTGCAGTTCTAGACACCCGAGTTGGAGCATTTTCTCATGTCTATCTACTGGTGGGTGAACTGTCCTCCTCTCCTCCACGGGAGACGAGGAGCCCGCCACCCACTCCAGAAACTCATTATTTGCTGTGTGGGCCTGTCAGCGAGAAGTTGCCCTCTCATTCCTACCGGAGCGCTTGAGCCCCGGCTCAGGATGGGAGCGTCAGGAGGAGGAGAGACGGGGAAGAGAGGCTGAGGTAGAGACAAGCTGCAGAGCCAGAGCACTGAAACTGCCTTTTAGTTGGGGGCGGGAGAGAGGAGCTGCACTACTATATATGCGAGCCTGAGGAGGCATGTGTGTTATGCTTATATTGTTGTATTAAATTAATCTGGTGAGAGGGGACTAGGGGAAGAGACCCTGCCCAGGCAGCCTCTGGTCATCCCAGAGGCTAAGCTGACGGCAGTCCGGGCACACATCAAGCGGCACAAGTCTTGAGTGGGTTCCGGGCAAAAAGTATCACAATTTGGTGAAGCTGGCAGGTTTGTGTCTGGGGAGTGGATGGCAGCTTCAGCAGTCTCGCCTTTCCCTGGTGCGCCCGGGTAGTCCAGTTCAGCCTCAGGCCAGGCTAGGTCAGGTGAGGAGGCAGGGAGAGGGCAGGGGTGGCCCCGCTCCTGCTGCAGCCCGAGCTCTGGGGCAAGGGGGAGAGGTCGGATATCCTCGGGAAGAAAGGGGGTCGTTTTTTTTGTTTCTCGTTACACCTCTTCCTCCCAACTCTCTTCTTCCACCGGTGCATTCGTGACTGCTCCGCCTTGTACGGCACAGGGATCAGGGCACCGACTGCAAGTGAACCCGGCTTATTCCTTTCCTCTTCTGGCTTCTGTATTTTTCATGCTTTTTAAAGTAGTGGATGGAGCGTGGCGCGTCTACGCGGGGCCAGGGGCTGCCCACGAACGGGAGTGAAAACCTCTTTCTTTTTCCTTTTCCTTTCTCCCCCCCGCCCCTTCCCTGCCCTCCCCCTTCCCCCTCCCGTGCTCTCCCTCCTTCCCTCCCTTCTCCTTCTTTCTGGGCTGGGCCCTGCTCAGGTTATACGGCATCAAGTGCGCCAAATGCAGCATCGGCTTCAGCAAGAATGACTTCGTGATGCGCGCCCGCGCCAAGGTGTACCACATCGAGTGTTTCCGCTGCGTGGCCTGCAGCCGCCAGCTCATCCCCGGCGATGAATTCGCGCTGCGGGAGGACGGCCTCTTCTGCCGGGCGGACCACGACGTGGTGGAGCGGGCCAGCCTGGGCGGCGGGGACCCTCTCAGCCCCCTGCATCCCGCCCGGCCGCTGCAGATGGCAGGTACCGCCCGCGCCCAGCGCCGCGGAAACCCGCGGGGTTTGGCAATGCCCGGCCCCGCTCCGGGCGGCGGGGAGAACCCCACGGTCTCAGCGGGTCCCGCGCCTCCGTGGAGAGCCGAGCCCGAGCGTGCGCACCCGCGGAGAGGCGGCGGCGGAGACGCGCCCCACGCTCGGGGCTGCTGCGGGTCCACCTGCCGCTAGAAACGCCCGTGTTCGCGGAACACCTGCGGAGGGGCAGCAACCCCACCCTCCTGCCTGCCCTCCTCCTGCCCCCACCGCGCACCGGGTGCGGGAGTCCTCCATCACCTCCCCCCGAGCCCGGGGCAGCCCTGAGCCTGAGCCGGAGAGGGACGAGCCGCTGCGGAGAGCAGGTCTGCGTTTTCAGACCCTTCCGCTGCCTCAGGAGGGGACGGAGAAGCTGTTCTGAGCGCTGGAGGAAGTGGGGTCTGAAAAGAGATAGACTTCATAACTACAGGCTGGCGCTTAGGCTGTAATTTAAAACTGTCAACAAGCTAATCTTCGGTAATTGCCTTTTAAAGTGACTCTTGCCTTCTTGAAACGTTTCATGTGATTTGATGAGAATTTCTTCTCAAAAGAGAAGCCTTGTAACTTCAGAGTCGCCCCACCTTACAACTCCATTCACACTTCCAGTTCTCGACGGGTACGTCAAATACTCAGAGACGCTTAGCTTTAGGGAGGTACACGTCTCTGAGGCTAACTAGGCTGGACAATACAAGGTTGGCCGGCGCTTTTACTGTGCAAGTAACTGTAACTCGGAAGTTTATTGGTAAACACAGCTATTCTGAAACGGGTTCATTTCCCTCTTCTGAGCTACTTTCAGATGACATATCTATATATAGGGAGAAATAATCCAGTAACTGATCAGGGCAGAATTCTAGAGAGATTGTGCTCCCTATATCGTGTTTGTGCATGTCTCCGAAAGGCTTAGTGTGTCGGCAGGAACAATACTGATAAGATTTGAAGCCTTCGTATTGTCGTCATCGCATTTGTTGATGTATTGTTACAGTTAGAAAAGTCGGAACCCGACTGTACAAAAGCGAGCACTTCTGTTAGCTAAACAATTTTAGCAAAAAAAAAAAAAAAAAGAAAAGAAAAAGGTAGTAAGGTAGTGTTTTTATTTTTCCCTCCACTGGGTCAGATTACACCTAATAGCTACAGCTACACAACGCACAGAAGAATAGCAGAATCACAGGAACAGTTTGAGCTCTTGATGTGATGCCACCCATAATTTTGCGTTTCTTGGCAGTTTCTACGAGTTGCTGGGCTTGCTCTCCTTTTCAAATCACCAGATACATATTTTTAAATTATTCATCTAAAGAATATGCAAATGCTCCTAGCACCTCCAATTTCTAAGATAAATCCCATCTCCCGTGCTTTGAGATAGGGAGCTCTCACAGGCTTTTCTTCCATTGGCATGGTGCAGAGGATTTGGCTTGTTTTGGTCTGGTTTGGAAGCGTCAAACTGCCGGCAGCCGTTGCATGTTATCACGGCTTCTGGGTAAAATGAGGTAGATTCACTACAGAAGAAGCAGACCGGAATTATGATTAATTTAAGAAGCATTCTTTCATTAATTTTCGGGCCAAAACTCTGTTTTGGTGATTTGTCAGGAAATAAATACATAAACCCCTCCTGTGCCTTTCCTAGCGTACATACCCCTTAGCTAACTTGCCCTCCCCTGTCAAGTTTCATACAGGTTCAAGCTTCTGTCATTAGGGGTTTTAGGGGGGTGGTTTGTTTTTGCAAATTAATTGTCTGTGGAGTCAGAAATGTCAGTCACTCCACCACTGCATAAAGCAGACGAGGCTGCAGCAGCTCCGATAGATCTGAGTGTTTGAATGGCCTTTGAAAGAGGGTTCATCACCCGCCCCCCCGCCCCTCCGCCCGCCACCTCCCCCTGTCCCACCAGCTTAGATTCATAGTCTCTGCAGACTCCCTGCTTCCTACTCATGGGGATCCTGTTCCTCCCTTCCCCTTCCCTTACAGCAGAACCTATCTCTGCCAGACAGCCAGCTCTCCGGCCCCACGTCCACAAGCAGCCCGAGAAGACCACCCGAGTCCGGACTGTCCTTAATGAAAAACAGCTTCACACCTTGAGGACCTGCTACGCTGCCAACCCCAGACCTGACGCCCTCATGAAAGAGCAACTGGTAGAAATGACCGGCCTCAGCCCGAGGGTCATCAGGGTTTGGTTTCAAAACAAGCGATGCAAGGACAAAAAAAGGAGCATTATGATGAAGCAACTTCAGCAGCAGCAACCCAATGACAAAACTGTAAGTGGCTTCAGCCTCTGTCCGTGTGCTGCCTTAATTCCCAAGGAGAAACGCCTGGGATATGTCCGGCCCGGACAGCCCCAGGGCTCGGTTTGATGCTGTTGATTTTTTGCGACCTCCCTAAAAACAAAGAAAACGACACTGCTTAGCTATTACGCGTTAGTTTCTGCTGTCAGTGCAATCGAAACAGACCACGGCGAGGAGCCGATCTAGGCTGCTCAGGCGAACTCAGAATTTGTGGGGCTAAGGATACGCAGTAGCTTAGACTAACTTCTCTGCATATGAAGGAGACCTGCAGACCTTACAGGATGTAATAAACCCAGTCTCGTCTAATATTTATATTCCAATGCTAAGGATTCATTAAGGGAAAAATGACGCTTTTGCCTTCTTCCATGTTTTTAAACACGAGTAAATCCAGAAGTAAAAAAAGTTTCAGAAAAAGTAAAAATAAGTGTTTTTCTTAGTACTTTATATACTACAAAGTGCATGTCTTTGTCAGCGCACTTACTGTAGAAAAAGACAAATGCAATGCAAATTTTTCGGAATTACCATCGTGCTTAGAGGTTAACTTATATATAGTTACATCTCTGTAGAGCTCTTTTCTGCAGATATATGCACGGGTGATGTAAACAAGTGGAATGCACTGGGTTCAGCAGAACAAATGGTCTGTCTCCATTTTAAGCCAAATTTCTTTCTTTTTTGTTGTTCTAAGTCCACTTGAAGAAGAGTCTCTTACTCTCCCTGGGTATATTGACTGACCTGAGAATGACTATTAATTCATAAGGCTGCCTAGTTAAGTGGAATTTAAGGAGTTTCATTTTACTCTGTTGGAATGCAATAAAACACGGTGTTATTAACTCGCCTGAACAATCTATTCGTCGAGGCTTGGAGTTATGGTGTACACTGTGCCTGCACCACAGGGCATACTGAGAGGGTTTTTTTCTTTTTTTTCTTTTTTTTTTTTTTTTTCTTTTTTTCTTTTGGAAAAAGCGCGGTAATGACGTACCCCAGGTTTGCCGTGCAGTGGATATACGATCCAGTTAAGGTCACGCGAAACAAAACCAGACTGGATGCGAGCTATAGAAGGGAGCAGGATTAACCGTTTCTCGTTCTGAGACGTGCACTGGCAGTCGAGATACAGAGCGCTCGTGTTTGAGAGCTTGGGGCGGAGGGGGTATACTTTGGGACGAATAGGAGGATTAAAGGGAAAGAAAGTAAACTTCCACCGTGATAAATGCAGCGAGTAGAAACAGGCTGACCTAGAGTAGAATAGAGTAAGACATTCACAGCAGATTAACAAAGCAAATACAAGCGACCGTATAGATAAGATAGAAAGCAGTTTATTGACTCAGCGTTTATATACAATAAAGCTAACCAAGCTCATTAACATCCTTTGCTGGGCTGTTTACAGAATATCCAAGGGATGACAGGAACTCCGATGGTGGCTGCTAGTCCGGAGAGACATGACGGTGGTTTGCAGGCGAACCCCGTGGAGGTGCAGAGTTACCAGCCGCCCTGGAAAGTACTGAGTGACTTCGCATTGCAGAGTGACATAGACCAACCTGCTTTTCAGCAACTAGTAAGTGTCGGTTCCCAGCCCGAGCCAGCCGGTACCCGGGTCAGAACAATGGGCGATTCACTCCAGGTGCCAGATGCTCTGAGAAAGACAAGCAATCCAGATTAGCTGGGTTTTCCAGAAATTGCAAGGCGGGCATGACTGCATCTGTAAAAGCAGAGAACTGAATTGATTTCACAGAGCTTGGTGCAAAATCGACCTTAGCGTACAGCAGACATATTGCTGAATTGAGTGTGAGTTTGGATAAGGCCCGACTCAGGTCTGATAACAGCTCGCACACTCCTGAAAACCGAAAGCACTCCACTAGAACATTCTTTATATGTCATTTAGTTGTACTTACATTTATGAAAGCAGTTTCTAGAATTCGCCTCTCCCCAGTTCAGGCAGATTTTGCCTTTAGACTGTAGGATGTATTTTAAATACATGACTACAATGTCAGCCAGGGCCCTCGTTTTGTCAGACAAATATGAATCTCTTAATTAAAATTTCAAAGTCCTTGTCTTAAGCATGTATCTCTAGATATAACTTTATGTATCTATATATACACAAGAATCTATACATATATATATATCTTACACTGAGTATTGTTCTTTGGAAAGGAAATTGCTAGTACATATTTAGATGAAAAATTCAAGCAATATGATAAACTACCTTAAGTCAAAAGAAAATAGACCTTTTAGAATAAATTGTGTCCTTAACTCACTTCCTTACACCTACACCACTTGGCAGCCCATATGTGACCATATGACCAACAATACTAAGGTTCAACAAGGTGAATTAAGGAGAGAAGTTCAGTCTTAAGTCAATTTCCTGGCCTAAGTATGTTAAAACCAGATCTTTAAAATAATAAGGTACATTGTGTATAGTGTTTCAGGAATACAAAATAACAGTTATGAAAAATTCACGTGAAAGTCTTTTTTTGATGTCTTGGACTTTTTTTTTTTTTTTTTTTTACATCAACCGATGGAAGACAAAGGTTTGTAGTTGAATCTAACGTTGTGTTCAGATCTTTTCAGTTTAGTACCATGCTCTCCTGCAGAATTCCTTTTCTTTTGCCCGACAGCAGTCTGCAGTGTGTTTCCCTCACTGGCACACTATGCTTGCTTGGGAAACTGTAGCACAGCAGCAGGTCTATTTGAATCCTCTTATATCTAAAGAAAGAAACCACTGCTTTTCCTGCTTTAATCCAGCTGTCCATCAGACGGGAAAAAAAATATCTCCTTTGGTTGCCTTACTTACCGTGCCTTAACAAAATACGAGACTTTAAAAACCTTTGATGCAGTGAGTTTTTGTATTAAATCGTTCAAAAAAAGGAAAAAAATCAGGATGGAAGATGGATAGTCCAAATACACATACACATATAGGTAAATAGACCATTAGGTTGACAAGTTAATATTGATGAACATTCGATATAACACGCGATACTGAGAAGAGTCAAAATAAAGAACAGTGAAAGGAACAGGCCGTTCATTGGCGACTCAAAGCACGGTTCTAATCTGAAAAGGGCCTTAATCACAGAACTGGCCAGCTAAATAGGTGCCAAAGAAATGCTTCTGGATTAGCAAAGCCCCACCCTTCAAGTCATGCTTTTTCCCAATGCTACTCCTAAACTAACAGGAGCAGCGGGGCACATTAGGATGGAATAGTGTGACCTTTTTTATCAAACTGACTCTCACTAAGAAGAGATAGCATCAGCCTCGAGTCACAAATGAAAGAGGATGGCTGCTTTCAAATGCCTTCTGCTCCTGGATGCTCCTTCCAGGTTTATTTTGGTATGTGCACAAAAGGGGAAAATAGTAATCTTTCAGTTTCATGTCAAGAAAACACATGCACTCCTAAATAATTGACTAGAACATCCTGTTGGGACTGCCACTCTTGCAAGACAGGGAAGAAGGCCTCATTAATAAGTTTGTTTGTTTATTTGCTTGATTTTTTCAGTCTTCATTTTCCATTTTTTTTAATCTACTTTTTCTTGGTGATTTGGCCGAAGGCCTGAAGAAAGTTCCTGTGAAGTCAATGGGGAAGCTAAACAGAGCAACCAGCAGTGACACAGCCTCCTGTCGAGATGTATCAGGCCTATTGGCTGCATGCCTTGTGTATTTATTTTTGTGTTCTTCTTTGCCTGCTACTTTTCTTTGAGTTTTACAGTTGCAGCAACACTTCTTTTTCTTATTTTTCTTCTTCTTTTTTTTTCTCTCTCTCTCTTTTTTTTCCTTTTTTTTTTTCTTTTTTTTTTTTTTCCCCTTTTTGGCAGGTTAATTTTTCAGAAGGAGGACCCGGTTCCAATTCTACTGGAAGTGAAGTAGCATCAATGTCCTCTCAGCTGCCAGATACACCCAACAGCATGGTAGCCAGTCCTATTGAGGCATGAGGAACATTCATTCAAATTTCTGTTGTTGTTGTTTCTGCCCTTACCCTCATCCCTGTTGAAGAGAGTGGGAAAGTGAACGTGTTGGGACTTCAAAATTTAGGGGGAAAGAATATTTAACAACCCTGTAACGAACCTAGCAAGGAACTGCTCCATGAGATGAACGGAGTCATATTTGAAAAGACAAGGTAATATGGTAGCAACACTGTGAAGACAATCATGGGATCTTACTAGAAAAAAAATACTTAAAAGAACCACAGACCCCGCGCTTTTCAATGATCAGAGGAGGATCGAAAAGACGTTTTCCAAATATAAAGGATTTGTACTCGTGGATCTCAAAAAAAAAAAAAAAAGGAAATCTTTTCATTTGACTGCACATCTTAGGGAGAAACCAAGGTAGAGGGACTTTCTATCCGGTCCCTCCCATTCCGAATGGTGCTGTTTCTATATTGGGGATAGCCTTGCCAAAAGAAGCTCCAGCAGGTTTTCCATCATCAGGAAAGAGACCATTCAGCCCTGCATTGTTGAAAGATTCCTTGCAGGAAGGTGGAGCTGCATTGGTTTGCAATGTTGTTTTTAGTTGACTCTTAACAAGGGGTTGTTTCCTGGGTCTCTTCTAGCATGCCTGTAGCAGGGTTTTGATTTTGTTTGGTCGAGATCCACCCCCTATTAAGTCTCATGCGATTAAAAATAGGTTTTTGAATTCCTCTTTAAAGGCGAATTTATAAAAACATTGCAACAAGGTATACCTCTATTTTGCCACAAAGCGTCTCGGGATTGTGTTTGAAATGTGTCCGCCCAAGAACCTTCCCCTCCCCCAGAGATGTGTATAGTCATTGGTTATAACGACTGTTTTTCTCTCTTTCTCTTTCTCTTTCTCTCTCACTCTCTAGAAAAAAAATAGGAAAAAAGGTAAAAAAAAAATAGGAAAAGTAAAAAGAAAAAAAAATCACTCTTTTTGTTTGCTCTTGCATTGCAAAATTATAAAGTAATTTATTATTTATTATTGGAAGACTTGCCACTTTTCATGTCAGTTGACTATTTTTTTTTGTTTGCTGAAGTAAAAAAGAAAAAAGAAAAAAAAAGAAAAAGAAAAAAAAAAGAAAAGGTTGTACCGTGGTCTTTGAATTATATGTCTATTTCTATGTGTTTTTGTCCTTTTTCTTTCCTTAAATATGATGTGAAATAAAAGCGCCATATGTAGAATTATTATATCTTCAGGACTATTTCACTAGATAAGCGTTTGAGATAGAAAAATAATAATAATAATAATAATATTAACATTAAATAATGAACAAAGTTCCCTCTTTTAAATATTTACAGGTTAGCAGCTAAAATACCTGAAATAAAATATTGCATGCAAAGCCGGTCGTTAGCGAATAAAAGGAGTGTGATATTTTATTGCAAGTATTAACGACCAGCTTGTAAATTTCCGTTTCAACAACTGTATCAGGGCTAGCTGGATGCCTTAGCTTTCAATCGATAACGTTAGAAAGTCTCTTGTTCCCCCACCCCATTCCTTGCCCTTAAAAGTGATATTACTCTAGGCATGATCAGACATAACGTTAAGACATCTAAAGAACTGAGAGCTCAGGCTTTTTGCTGAGTTCTACTATTTTTAAAAAATAATAAAAAGAAAGTGCTGTATACCAAAGCCTCGTTGTTGAGATTGTTGAAGTGACCTGTACTTTAAGTATAAGCTCCTGATAAAAGGGAAGCTTTTTGCTTAACAAGTCAAGTATGACCATTATTTATCAATGTCTGCTGTCAAAACAATTGAATAATGCTGCAGGAGGAATAGTTGTGGGGATATTTCTGTCGGGGATATTGCTGTGAAATTGCACGAATATGTTCCTTATTTTCTGTCGACTTCCCTCTCTTCACTCCCTCTTTTCTTCCTTTTTTAATTTGCGGGGGAGAGGGTGGTGAAAGCTAGAAACTTGGGAGATTTCTTCGGGAAAAGTAGAAAGAAGTAAATTAAAAAAAAAATGGGAAAGGGTTGTTTTTGCTCCAATCCAACTGCTCCCTAGTGCTCCCGGGCAGCACAAGACAAAGGTTCGCTTTAAAACACCCTTAAGGACTGGAATATAGAGAGATTTTCAGTCTGACAAAGACAAGTTGGTTTGCATGTCAGTTACTCCAAACCCCAATGTTTTCTTAACATAACCTTCTTTTCCCTCCCTCCTCACCATCTCAGCCCACCCTGAGCAAGCTCAGCTATAGACAAACCATTTCGACAGTACAGAGAACATTAAAAAATGTTAAAATCTAATACAAGGATTTCAATCATCCTGATTAGAAACTGGATTCATTTTGTATGCTCAAGTGTAATACATTTTTGAGTACTTGATAAATATTTAAATAAATATGAAATCTACCTTAAACTGTGTGATTAGTAACACTTGTGTTTTCATGCAGGATCAGAGGATTGGTACGGCGCTTCGGGGGGCGGGAGGGAGAAGGGCTATCATTTCTGCCCGGTGGTCTGACGTGTAAGTTGTTGGAGTCGCTCTTACTTGGGTGAGTTTGGAGACGGAATCTCCGACTCGGGAGGGTCTGTAACTGGCGCTGGAAACCTGTAAGGGCAGGGCAACCTCGGGACTTTGCGTTCGCCTCTTGCCGCCGGGAGGCTAACGCGTAGGTGGTAGGAGCGGCGGCTCCGCGGGAGACGCGCGGGGTCACGCAGGGCGAGGGGTGACCGCGAGAGAGTAACCTGCTCGCCGGGGGACTGGGGAGAGCTGCCCCTCTGTCCCCCGGCCCCGGGAAGGCCTTTCGGGCGGGTGAATGCCTGTCGGTTCCGAGGGCCACGCAGGAGGGAAGGGCGACTTTTGGCTGAAGGTCCTTGCGAGGGAAAGGCCCCCCAGCCCCGTTCGGCGCCCCGCGGTCCCGGCGCGCCCTCCGGGCGGCTGGGGCAGTCGTCGAGATAAGCAGCCCGCCGGGAGGGTTGACGTTTGGGCTGCCAGCACAGCGTCTTGCACCGTGAAACACACAGGGCAGCAGCGTGTCTTTGGAGCCGCAGCGCTGCCGCTGTTCTGCAGCTGCGGGCCGGAACCCCACTCGCGATGTGCCTGCACACACACATCTACCTCCAGGCTGCTGCCTGCACCCCCGCAGAGGTCCTGAGACCCCCAACCCTGTCTGGGGGATTGGAAGAGTAGGGTCGCTTCTGCGACGGCCTCTCGGGGTCTCCGCGTCCCCATGGCCATTGCGGCCCCTCAGAGCCGCGGTCACCCCGGAACCTCCACCCTCGAAACTTCGGTTAAACAAAATTCGTCGGACATTAGGTTTTTTTTTTTTTTCTTTTATGGCCTTTGATTTCCTTTTTCATTACATATATTTGAGAGGCCCCACAAATTTTAGAGTGTTTTCTGCCACGGAGCAAATAAAGACAAACTTTCGAGCGGGTCCTTCTAGAGTCTTCAGTAGAACACTCTTCCTAAGCTTGGGGAGTAAGATTGGTGTAAGCGAGAGGAAAGATCCTCTTCATGAAATGCATATCCTTATGGTGCTCTGTCAGGATCCTGCTCTGATTCCTCTTTCCGGTATGGACGAGATTGGCGATTAGCAGTCCCAGATCTGCCGGTTTTCTTCTTGCTGCAGCTACTCTGAATGGTGTCAAATAAGGCCTGTTAAAACCCGCAATAATTTCTCTGAGGACTTTGCACACACTGAGATCAATATTCAAACTCTTCTCATTTCAATATTTGTACCCAGGTTAACTAGCTCTCAAGCATCTCCAGCCAACGTGGCAGTGTGACGCAGAAGCCGGGTACGTGAATTCCAGAGTTGAGATCAGTTAAACACCTCAACAGTAAGTGTTTGCATTTATATACATCTGTATGCATACATACACTAACAAATTCACGTTGGGTTACTTAAGAACCTATGTCAGGGAAGGAATAAGGGGCCCTCAGGCGATGACGACCCTCAGGCCGCCGCACCCCCAGCCCCAGCGCAGCGCCCGGACGGAGCCGGGGAGGGGTCGGGGTCCGTGGTGCCGAGTGGGTCTCACGGGCGCTGATCCTTCCTGGCCCTCTCCAAACGCCCGAAACGCCGAAAGCGTTTTACGGGGAGAGATGACGCTGCTGGGCGCTTTGCGTGCTTTAGCCGAAGCTGTAAGTAGTTAATAAAGGGGCTGGAAAGAGATCCTGTTTACTGATTGTTCCTGATTGTTGTTTTCTTGATAACAGAGCAAGCCACTGAATGACTGTTTGAGCTCAGGCGCCACAAACATAAACTTAACAGCTCCCAGTGTGCCGGCCCTTCTGGAGGATCACTCCTCACCTCCCAGGGCTTGTGAAGTGCAGGAGAAGAAGGCAGTTCCCAAGGAGGCAGGCTCCGGGGTGGTGGGGGTGGTGGTGGGGAGCGGAGAAGACTCGCCTGTATACCCGATCTTTCCGTATTGCACGGTTTCTGCCCTCATTAGCCAGGGGCAAACCGTGTTAAATCAATAGGCACTTTTCTCCGAGCCTTCTATCCGTGCCGGAGCTCGGGGCAGGCTCTGGATACCGCTCAGAGCATCATCCTAGCCGAGAGATGTTGCTTTTGTATCACGCTGCTGTTTCGTTTGAATTTCCTTAAATTTTCTTGCAGCGGCTGAAGGGCCACCAAACAAGTGCTTGCTACAGGCCAGGGAGGGAGGGCGAAGGAGGCAAGGAGGGCGCGCAGCCCCGCCGCGGCAGTTCCGTGCCGCGCACCCCGCGCCAAGCCTGGTCTCCCGGGATCGACAGCAGCGGGGCAACAGCTCCGGAGGGCGGCCCGGGCGCACTCCGCCGCTCGGATGAACATCCACTGGATGAACCACCTGCAGCTCCGGCTGTTTTCTGGGGAAGAAGGAAGGAAGGAAGGAAGGAAGGAAGGAAGGAAGGAAGGAAGGAAGGAAGGAAGGAAGGAAGGAAGGAAGGAAGGAAGGAAGGAAGGAAGGAAGGAAGGAAGGAAGGAGGGAAGGAGGGAAGGAAGGAAGGAAGGAAGAAAGGAAGGAAGGAAGGAGTTCGGAATTCGGAAGGAAAGGAAGGAAGGAAGGAAGGAAGGAATTAGGAAGGAAGGAAGGTTGAAAAACAGGATTTTTGCTGGAGTGTCTCTGCTTCTTTGTTTTATTTTCTTCTGAAAGACAAAACAGGGTAAGGAGTGTTTGTGGGAAAGAAAGAGGACAGAAATTTTTCCGGAAATAAGTGACACGGACCAAAGCAGAACTCGGCTTCTATCTCCGGGCAGACCTCGTGTGGCAATGGGAAGAGGAAAACAGGGTGTTACTGTGGCTTTTCTTTAGGAGGGCTGTTCAGGTCGGTAGATCTCCAAGGCTAATCCAAACAAGCCGTTTGACTTGTGAGGTCCGGTGTCTAGACATAGCTGGTGACTCGGCGGCTCCTTATCTGGGTTTGGAATCAGCCAAAAGAGACTTTTCTTAATGTCCACAGCAGCACTAGGATCTGCCGGGGCCGGGGAGCCACCGCACCTCCCAGACAGGACAACAAATACACCCACCACCTGGAGGCTTTACAGCCCACTTTGTTGTTCCCGGGCCGCCGCTGCTGCTGCCCGGCCTCCCCCAGCCCCGGCCGCCGGGCACGGGTGACCGGCCGGCTGCCCAGTCAAACCCACACCCTGATGCTCGCCACTGCAGTGCCCCGCTCGCCCCCCGGGGACCGAAGGGTCACCTCTGCAGCAGGATGTGGCAGTGGGCGCTCAAGCCCCGCTGGGGTCGGAACTGCTGTTTTCTCGACCCCCGTCACAACACCCCCTCCACCCTGTGTGTGTGTGTGTGTGTTTGTCGCTACAAAATTTACGGGGGTTTTTTTCCAGTTGAAGTTTTGCTGAGAATGGGTAAAAATTTCCAAACTCACTCTTGTTCACAAACATCAAGGAATGATCAAAGCAAGTCAATTAAATGAGAGGAAGTCCGTTTAGATACAAGATCTTCTTTGGGACTAGAAAATTGCCTTCTGTATTCGTCCTTCATGCTGGATTTGTGAATATTGCAAGCTGTAAAGCTTGTTTGAGGTGCTTAGACTCAATAAAAGCATTTAACTCAAAAGTAAGCAGCATTTGAAAGTAGAGAGAAAGAGGCATCTTTTGCTTGGATGTCATTCATTCCATTTATTCATTTTGGTGGTGTATTTTTTGAGATTCCAAACTCTCCTGGAAAGTTGAGTGGCTGGATGGTGGGTTTTCAGATTCTTGAACAGTGCATTAGCCAATCCATTGCCCTTGCTTTTTTTCTGCAGAAATGCAAGCTGATGTGCTGTGTAATTCCTCTTCAAACTCTGTGTTCTTTCAGTGTGGTTGAGTTCAGGGCCATGATATCCCATTTTGGGAGCTGATTGCTGTAACTATGATGCGCTGATATGCTATTTGCAGTGGATATTGTAATTGAGTCTTGCTAATGTGAAATTATGAAATTTACCGGTGGGTAGGACTCTCTCTATGCAGTTTAGGAGGCTTGTGAATAAGTGCTGTTTTCTAGATTCAGTAGTTGCAAATTTCCTAGTGTATAGAGCAAATTATATTCCAAGGCTTTTGTAATAATTTTCCATCAAGCACATTTAAACCATTTCAAACTCCCAATAACTCAGGGAATTCAGGATCAAGAGAGCAACATTTCCTAGAAAAGGAATCTTAACCATGATCCTGGTACTCCTTTTTTTTTTCTCATGGGTAAAATTTTGTGTTTATTTTTAACTGTCACAAATACAAGGTGTTGTTTGAAAAGTGTTAAACTTAGCAGGTATATAGAGATAATACTGACGTGACACTGTGCATGATAAAGTAAAATATGGTGGGAATTAACTTGAAAAGTTTATGAAGGTTTTAACTACAGCCCATAAATTAGCCTTTTTTTACAAAGATATGATGATATGTAGAAGACCGTACAATACATATGACACTTAAAAATACTCTAAAATTTGGAGGCCAAACATTTTTCCCCCAACTTGAAGAAAAAACTGAGGTCTCAGACATTGAAGATCTTACTGTAAGTAATCTGAAGAATTAATATTAGAGCACTCTAGTGAACCAGAAACTGCAGGAGCAAACTTTCCAGTCCTGTGAAGGTAGTGAAAGATTTGCTAACCTCTAGTGAGGTAGGAAAGCATAGGTTTGAAGGCTCAAGTCCGACTCTCATTGAAGCTAGTGATAAAAATCTCCTAAACATTTGGGTAAAAAATCAGTGTATAAAATCTGTATAAAAATTGCATAGTGTTTAAAAATCATATAAAATCACTGTTGTGATTTTGTAGAAAAAGTAATTTCCTTTCCACCACTCTCATTCTTTTTCCATATTTTACTTTAAACGATATAATTTTCTATTATAAGACAAAAAACCCTATTAAGCTATTGATGTGTCAGTAAAAGCATCTTGCTTGGTGTGGGAATCAGAAAGAGGAGTTAATAACTCATCTGAATGTAGAAAATATTGTACAATAAAACAACCACTCCCTCTCTTGCTTATTGCTGCCTAAGGGAAATTTTGTATGTGCAAGTCCTGAAGTAGAAGACTACATACAGATTACCTATATTATATTTTAAGGGAGAAAACTCTTGGCAAAACCTAATGGAATTAGCCCCTTAACAGGTCTGAAGGTCTAATTGGCATGTATTTCACCTCATGATATGAGGTAAGGAAGGTTTTGCAGGATTGACCTTACCAGTATGTCTCAAGTTCAGGCTCATTCTGAGTTCATCAGCTGCCCAACTGGATGTTGCAGAATGATCCCAAACTTCACACACAGCGCAGTCAGTGGGATCTGAGGTGTTCTAAAGACACAGGGTTTCCTTTTGACTAAATGGGCACTTGAAAGGCTAGAGCATTTTTAGTTGCTCAAGTAACATTATTCAGGACTGGGCCTTTTCCCTCTGAAATCTGTGGATAGTTCTGATAATTAAGTCAGGACGAGCAGGATTGAGCACTTTGTGGCCAGAAGTATCAAGCTGTTGTATTACCTGAAATAAACGTGGTTTAGTCAAGCATTGAGTCCAGATCCTACTGGTTTACTAGTTAGTGTAAACTAGGAAAACAACTAACTCCCACCGCCCATACAGGAGCAGTATGTTTTGAAATCTCTGTTCACAGTTTTTCTTCTAATGAATTAATTTTCCAGGCATCTTTGCCTGTCATTCCAATAAGCACAGCTGTTTTATGCTCTGATTTTAATTTTTTTTTTCTGAGTAAACCCCCAATGGACTTTTAGAGAGTCATGTGTCCTCAATTTAGTTGAGCCCATCCCATTTCAAAGTTAGCAATCCCTGCCAATTATATAGTAGCAAAGGAAAGAACATTTAGACTTTTGCAAGGACTGCTACATATCATATTTCTTTGTGGTACCGATTCTATTATGAGGTACTTCAAAGCAGAAGATTTGGTCATTAAATTGGGCCTGGAAGTGAAATTTCATCATTTGGGATCTCGGTCCCACAGTCCATTTGTTCTCCAAAACTGATTAGATTAGGCAAAGGTGCTTGCAGTTTTAACTTAATTTACAAGATCATTATAAAATAAAAAGAAAAAAACAAAAAACCCCAAAAAATCCCAACAAGAAAACCAAACCAAACCAAACCAAACAAAAAAAAAAAAAAAAAAAAAAAAGAGGAAAAGAAAAATCAAACAAACAAATACAAAAACCAAGGAAAAACCCAAACCATAACCCCAGAAGATTATGAAGGGCAGATACTACTTCTTACAACTATCAAATCAAAATTATTCTTCATCAGTTTGACATTTTTTTCCTGGTGAACATTTGAACATCTCGTCTATAGAAAGACATTTCTTTCTGAAATCATTGTGTAATTTAAGCAGGTATTTATTTGAGGATGCTTATGGCACTTGCACAGATATGCAGTACCTAATAAAATGGACTGTGCTCCTCACAGGTCCTTAGAGGAATTCTGCAACCTTTGTAGCCCATAAAAGTAAATAAAACAACACAGTGATCTTAATACAACTCTACAGTAATAACTGACTAATATAGACTGAAAGCCTTGTGTCTTATTAATGCTAAATTAGCTTAAAATAATTTTTTTCAACACTGCACTTATTCCTGTTTCTATGGTGAAATTGTTGCCAGCTTTCACAAGAGAACTTGGTCTCTTCATTCAGTAAGTGCCTCATAGAAGAAATGGGAATTAAGAATGAAAGAGCATGACAAGTAGTAGCATTGCAATTATCAGTGCAAGTTTTATATTGCAAGGACTGAGTGTGGATGGAAAACCCCCTGAAAATTGAAAGTCTTGTTCTGCAAGCTCAAATGCTTGTCTATTATAGTCACTAAAGGAATATGTCCATTTACTAGAGTTTTATTTACCTTTAATTATTTAGTAAGATAACTCTATACCTTATATTTCAGACGGTATTTTTAGTTTTTATATGCATTTTAATATACTGTTGGACAAATGGCAGTAATTAAAGCAGATGTTGATCAAGCAGAGAATAAAAATTTAACCAGTTAATGATCAATTAATTTGGTGAGTTACCTGATCCAGTTCTTAATAATTTCTAATGATTAATTAGGTGCTAATCTCAGTTGCTCTTTAGTCAGTCATTGTTTTATACATTTTTTAACATTGCAAGATATTTTTTATTTGACAATAAAAGTGAATAGAGCCAGAGGATGTATGAACTCTAGTGACCGTGGAGTCTAAAAGGAACAAATAATTAGTGATTCCAGTTAGGTCAGTGAAACTGCCAGGTGCAGTAGATTGGTAAATGCAATTTTAAGAAAAACATGGAAGACAAAAAGGGAGGTTGGAAGTGGTTTATGTCTGTCTACCTGTGTCATGCCACGGGGTCTGTGGCACCCTGACAAAGCTCTCTTTGGAGCCCTTATTTCATGGCACAGTCTTTACTTGCACGGGCTCGTGAAGGGTTTCACTGCTGGCAAGAGACAGCAGAACTTCTCTGGGAAAGGATGTTTCCCTTCTCTTCAACAGAGACTGAGTTGGTTTTGATGAGGGTGGTTAGACAGGTACTCTCTTCCTTGGAGGGATGCTGTAAAAAGTTGTGTGGCAGGATAGTTCCCAAAATATAGAGCTGACTTAAACTCACATCTCTGTGGGAAGAGGCACTGACCACAATGAGAACTAATCCCATGATGATGGATAGAGATCAGGCATCCCTGATAAACTTCCTCATGCCTTTTTTACAGTAGAAATAAAGCATTGGTAGGGAGGCCTGGGCTTGTGTTTCTGTCAGTGCTTTCTTCCTCTTCATGAAAACCCCTCCAGAGTGGCTGCTGGGAATCTGAATCAGGGAGATGAAACTTGTCTGTTCTCAGGAGTGTGGCCTGCCCTTGCCTTAATGCATTGCTTCTCTTTTCCCCACTGTGCTACTCAGGCTGAGACCTGGAAATCTCCAGATGTGGAAGAGTCTGGCTCTGGCTGGCTCCTTGCCCCAAGTTCCCACACTCCTTGGCCCTTCTTCCGGCACAGGGTGTTCCCACTCTGTTGGAGTGAAAGCTTCTCTGGACTCTGGCCACCAACTCAACACCACTCCAATGCTGCAGACTCAGCTACGTGCAGGATGTTGTGGCTTGCTTGGGCAAAGCTCCACCTGGGCCTTCTCCATCTCCTCAGTCAGCATGGGATCCATATATGTGCTTCATGACAGAATATAGACCTCTGTTCATAAAGCCAGGACTCAGCATATGGCTCTTTGTAAAGGTTCTGCTGGGAAAGGACATGGGCCTCAGTGCTACTGGGAGTTATCCCTCGCCTCTCAGAATTTACAGTCAAGGCCCTTTCTTAAGTGCACACACTAATGTAGTCTTTTTTTAAATTTTTTCTTTAAATTTTTATTTTTTTAATTTTTTTTTTTTTTATTTGAGGTTTGCAAGGTATTATTTTTAACTGGATAAGATGCCTGGAGCAGTAGGTCGCCCTTCTCTAAAAGTGGTTAGTGGTTTCAGCGTTTATTTAGCATGTGGCAAACCTGGTTTCAAACTCCCTCCATGTCTGATGAAGCCATGCATCCCTCCACCAGCCAAGGCAGTCCTGTGGATGTGTGAGGCTGCTGTGTGTCTGGTGGGGTGCTTCCATCCCACTCACTGAAGTTATTCCACCCTGGAGGTGAGGCTGGAGAGACGAATCAAGAGCTCGAAGGTTGAAACCTCTGTCATGGTTGGACTCCATTTGGTTGGACTCCATGATCTTGATAGTCTTCTCCAAATTTAATGATTTTATATTTCTATAATTTGGAGGATGGCTTTTGTCTGAAGCACATGGCTTGTCAGAAACAGACTAGGCATCCCTGCAAGCAGAGCTCTGGGTGTTTGAGAAACTTCAACATAGGAATCTGGGTCTTCTGCAGACGTCATTCGTTTCTGGGAATGGTCATCAGCTGAGCAAAGTTTTGAGGATCCCAGTTTGGGCCCTAAGTGCTTAAACACCTCAGTCCCTCACTGGGTGGTTACCACTGTGGAGGGTGTTTGCAGTGTCAGAAGGGGTCCAAAGTCTCCACAGGAGGAAAGATCTGGACAGCTTCCATCTTTCAGCAGCATCGGAGTGGTCTGTAGGGCTCCTGCAATGGAAAATGGAGACTGTGAATCTGCCTCGTTTAACTTGGTCATTGCTGTCAAATGCCTTACCGGTATGGGGGTGAGACTGAGAAATAACTACAACCTCTCTGGCCACAGCTTGGTCTGAATCAGGCTGAAGGAACTGCCACAGCTTGAAGACACTGCCAGCAGGTAGAGCAGAGCTTGTACCTGCCCTGCTCACTGGGGGCTCTGCTGGCTGCTGAACTGGAAGCATTACTGCTGTATTGACTGCAGCTAGGTGATCCCATCTCAGCAGATGAAAGGCAGGTTTCCCAGAACACTTCCCCTTCATTAACTTCCAAGACATTTGTTATCAGTGGATGAAGAGGTTGCTCTTGTGATCCATGCCCTGGCACATGTATCCTTGCAATGATCTGTTACAGCAAATTTATCACTCTGTGCTTCCACTCAGAGTGGCATCTCTGTTCACTAAGCATTACACCTTGCTGGGTATACCTTGCTGAGACCAGTGTTCTCAGAGCTCTGCTAGCCACTGGTTGGTCTCCAAGTGGAGCTTTAAAGCATAATTTTGACTTATGTGTATGAGAACATGGGCATCTATCTGCACAATCTCTCCACAACTAAAACCTGCAGTAGCTGGTGCTAAGCTGGAGCAGACACAATATGGAAATGGAAAAGAAATGCCTGCCAGCAAGTTTTTCCAAGTCTCTGCTTCTGGGGTTCTCTGGTATTCTCTGGCATTGCCTGTTGCCAATGTAGCCAGAATACACTGACCTGCAGTACATGACCAAGTTTTCTTGGGGAGTGAGGAAGAGGAGATTGTAGAGGAAGAGGTAATTACTGGAGAAACATGGGTAAGATTTTGTGCCCATCTTTGTGAAGTTATTGTCTAGTTAGAGGTGAATCTTTATTTAATTTTCAAAATTACTCTCTTTGTGTCTGTAATAGCTGTTATTATAGATTTTCTCTTCAGACTGTAACTGTTGTGTTTCTTTATCGAGTACTTCTAGATATGGTCTCCTCTTCCTGAGCTTGTCAGAAGTTCCTTGTCATATTTGTATCAGGAATACCACAGTATATTGAGAAATTTCCAAACTCTTGTATTTGCTGTGCAACTGTTCAGTGCAGTATGTGAACAATTGAGCAGTTCCTGCACTAGAACTTGACCTTACACAGAGCTCTAAGTACTGTAACCTCTTCAAATTAAGTTTGGTAATCCTTGCTTTATTCCACTCTACAGAGTCAGTCAAACATCAGCAGCTTTAGACAAATAGAGTTGTCTAAAAGCACATTGTAAGTATAATTTGGATCATAATTGCAATTTGTAATGCAACTGGCTCCATGAATATTAGAAGAAATCTCTTGGCAATGGAAGGCTGCATCAGAGAGTGCAAAAGAATCTCACCAGGGTTTTTAATGGAAACTGTTGTTTGAACTGTTAAAAACGATTAGCTAAAATGTTATGGAAAGTAGTGGTAGGGTGGTGTGGTCAATATAAATATTAGCAGCATGTGGAAAGAAATGTTTTATTTTCACTATTATTCACTAAAAATAAAGCAGTGAAACCAAGGACAAGGATGAGCAAAGCAGAAGTTTCTTTCCCAGAATAATGAGGTATAAATGATTAGGAGTTCATTCTGATTGTATTTTTTGTCAACATGCAGAAGATAAGCTACAAAATAGTTCAATGACATCTAAACCAGAGTTTAAATGCAAGCAAGGAAATCGCAGCAGTTTTCCTTCTTCTCACGTTTTTCCTTGATTAGGTACATCGCTCTGTCCAGATTCACAACATAGCACAAGCTCATGGAGGTGCGACAGAGACCTGCAAGGGCAGCTTTTTACTTTTGTACCACACCTACGACACAAAGAAGCAGGGGCATGGTTTGAAGAGCTGATCCAGGATGTTTAAAAATACAGCAGATCTAATGACTAAGCTAACCCTCCTCAAAGACATTTTGAAGGACTCTATCCTATGCTTAATCACTAAAATGTTCTTTTTGCTTGCCCCCAGCAAGATTCACGGTTGTAAAGAAAAGTTAGGGATTTTCCCACAGGAAGGCTGTCTGTCTGAGGTTTGGAGATTCTACTTGATATAGCATTTTACAGCAGAAGATCAGAGTATGAGGCTTTGTATACTTTTCTAAGGATCAAGTGAAACCCACCCAAGCTGCAAGGTTGCTGTGGACTTTAGTGTGCTTTCCCGGCTCTTCAGTATTAAATAAATCTCTAAATGTTTCTTCTTTCAGCTAGCTTGTATGTTCTCATTTAAAGACAATGTTTGCTTTGTAAAAAATACTTACAGTGTTTCTATCATATGCCAGTGCTATGACACTATTAATTCTTTGTCATGATATGCTAGACTGGAAGTTTACTCAAATGTGAAGACTAACATTATGCATTTTAAATAAAACTACACAATCAAATATATTCTAGTTTTTTATGTCTCAGGATATACAGACAGATGGTAACTTAGTACTCTCACTTTCATACTACTTGGTTTCACTAGTTTGAATACAATTTGATGGGTATAAAACAGAATTTGACCCTGAAGTATCTCATAGCTGTTTGATGCAGTCATTTTTGCAAGAATGTGTAATGTAAAACAAATATCCATGGAGACTTTTATTTCATTAAGTAAACCACAATGCTATTTTCCTCAAAAGCAGCATTTCTCTGCCTCTGTCTGCGGCAGGCAGAAAACATGCCTGAGCTCCATACAGCAGCAGCAGCAGCAGCAGCAGCAGCAGCAGAATAATACATCTTATATCTGTGAGTCCCAAAACAGGTAAGGCAACAGTAAGGAAATCACTGAAGGAGAGGAGCCTCACACTGATGTGGCCAGTGACTGCTACACTTCATGCACTCTCAGCAAACTGCTGCCATCTGCGTGGGCACTGAGGCCTGACGAGCAATTGCTCTTAGCAAGAGCAACAGAGGACTGACTAGCCACCATTGGTTGATGAGTTATATAAACATGATCTTACTCAATACCTCACTGGAAGTAGGACCAACTGGATGTTTCTGAGAAAGAGATAACTGGGCACAAGCCCATGCTGCACTGAGGCCCTTGCAAAATTGAAAATAGCATTTATGTTGTTTCTCTTTGGAACTACCTGTAAACGTAGAGTACATTTGCATTCTTAGCAGATACACAGGTTCTGTGCCTATGTTTCTGTATGCTGAAGTTTTAGTAAAACCCCACAGTTTACTTAATAGTCCTTCTTCTTTAAAGGAAAATAATACTGTACCACAGTGCTGTGTGTAAAATAAATAGTAAAGTAGGAGAGTTCTGTTGTAAAAACCCAACATACTTTTAGAGGGAAACTAAAGTTACCTCAAAAAAGACAATAGATCCTAAAATATTGTTATAGGAGAAAGTGAAAACTCTTCACTGTAAAATAATTGGATCAAATAATCATAGAGTCATAGAATGCTTTTGTTTGGAAGGGACCTTAGGCATCATCTGGTTCCAACCACCCTGCCAGGGACAGGAACACTTCCCACTCAATGCCCCATCTAACCTGGCCTTTAACATTGTGAAGGATGGGACAACCACAATTTTTCTGGTCAACCTCTTCCAGTGCCTCACCACCCTTGCAGTAAAGAATTTCTTCCATATATCTAACCTAAATTTTTTGTTCTTTCCCTTTGAACCCTGTATTCCTTGCCCTATCACTACAGTTCCTAACAAAGAGTCCCTCTCCAGCTTCCCTGTAGGCTCCTTCAGATACTGGCAGGTTGTTATGGGGTCTCCACAAAACCTTCTCACCTCCAGGCCGAACAGCCCCCAATCACTCAGTCTGTCTCCATAGGGGACATGTGTTACTGCCCTTATCAATGACATTGGCCCTCCTGTCTTGGCCTGCCAGACTTGCTCCAGCAGTTCCATGTCCCTCTTATGCTGGGGACCCCAGAGCTGGATGCAGTGCTCCAGGCGGGGTCTCAACAGAGCAGAGGAGCAAAATTCCCTCTCTTGACCTGCTGGCCACTCTCCTTTGGATGCAGCCCAGGATTCCCCTGACTTTCTGGGCTGTGAGCACTCACTGCTGGCTTGTGGTGAGCTTTTCATCAGCCATCACATCCAAGTCCTTCCCCACAGGGCTGCTCTCCATCACTTCTCTGCCCAGCCTGTGGGTCTATCTGGGATTGCTCCAATGCAGGTGAAGGACCTTGCACTTGGCCTTGAACTCCATGAGGTTTGCTTGGTGCCACCTCTCAGGCCTGTCCAGGTCCCTGTGGAGGCCACCCCTTTCCTCCCCTGTCTCGACTGCCCCACACAGCTCAGTGTCATCAGCAAACTTGCTGAGGGTGCCCTCAGTCCCACTGTCCATGTCACTGACAGAACAGTATCAGCCCCAGGACTCACCCCTGAGGGACACTACTTGTCACTGGTCTCTATGTGGACAATGCGCTGTTGATCACAACTCTTTGTGTGTTGCCATCCAGCCAGTTCTTTATCCAGAGTGGTCCATCCATCAAATCCATGTCTCTCCAATATAAAGACAAGGATGGCATGCAGGACGGTGTCGAACATTTTGCACTGATCCAAGTAGACGATGTGAGTTGCTCTGTCTCTTTCCACCAAAGCTGTAGCCCCATCATAGAAGACCACCAAATTTGTCAGACATGGTTTGCCTTTAGTAAAGCTATTTTGGCTGTTCTCAATTAACTCTTTTTTTTCTGTATACCTTAGCATAGTTTCCAGGAGAAACTCCTTCATAGTTTTGCCTGGCACAGATGTGAGACTGTCTGGTGCGTAGTACCCTGGGTCTTCCACTTTCCCCTTTTTAAAAATGGGGGTTATATTACCCTTTTCCTCATCATCAGAAACTTCACCTGATTGCCACAATTTTTCAAAGATGGTGGAGAGTGGCTTGGCAGTGTCATCTGCTGGTTTTCTCAAGACCAGTGGATGAATCTCACTGGACTCGCGCACAATCAGTCTCATTAGATAGTCATTAACCTGATCCTCTCCTGCAGCGCCTGAAGGGTCTTTCTTCCAGTGCCTGCACTTGCCTTTCTCAACTTGAGGAACGTGGCTGATGCACTTGCCATTTAATATGAGGCACAGAAGTCACTGAGAACCTCAGCCTTTTCCATATCCAGAGTGGCCACATCTCTTGTTTCCTTCCAGCACAGACCCACATTATCCCCAGTCTTTTGTTTGCAAGATACCTACAGAAGCCCTTCCTGTTGTCATACCTGGCCAGACTTAATTCTGTCTGGGCCTTAGCTTTCCTAACCTCATGCCTAGCTTCCCATAAAATTTCTGTTTGTTCCTTCAAGGCCACCTATCTTATTTCCACTTTTTTAAAGTTTCTTTTTTTTTTTCAGAGTTTGCTCCTTATCCATTCATGGGGACCTCCTGGCATTTTTGCCTGATTTCCTTCTTGTCGGGATGCGTTGTTCCTGAGCTTGGAGGAGGTGATCCTTAAAGATTAGCTAACATTCTTGGGCCCCTCTGCCCTCCAGGGCTCTGTCCCCTGGGACTCTACTGATTAGGTCCTTAAAAAGGCCAAAGTCTGCTCTCCTGAAGTCCAGGGCAGTGAGGTTGCTGCATGATCTCTTCACTGCCATGAGGCTCTTGAACTCTACTATGTGGTGGTCACTGCAGCCAAAGCTGTATTGGAGCATCACCTTCCCAAGCTGAGCACAAGACCCAGAATTACACCTCTCCTTGTTGGCTCATCTATTACTTCTATGGGGAAGTTGTCACTGACACACTCCAGGAACATCCTCGAGTGCTTGTGCCCTTCTATGTTGTCCCTCCAAAAGATATGGGGGTTGTTGAAAAACTCGATGAGGACCAGGGGTTTGGGAGTGTAAGACTGTTCCTAACTGCCTATAGAGGGCTTCAACCACATCATCCTCCTGAGCAGGTGGCCTGCAGCAGACCACCCACTATAACATCCTCTGTCCCTGTACTCCCTTTAATCTTGACCTACAAGCTTCTGGTGGGCTCCTCATTCACCCCTAGGCAGAGTTCCATACTCTCCCTGGCAGACATTGACATAGAGGGTTATGCCCCGTCCTTGTCTCCCTAGCCTGTCTTTCCTAAAAAGCCTACAACCTTCCATGACAATACTCTAGTCATAGGAGCTATCCCACCATGTCTCTGTGATACCAGTGGTATTATATCCACACAGGCATGTGCATGCCTCTAATTCTTCTTGTTCCCTATACTGTGCACGTTTGTGCAGAGGCATCTGAGCCATCTGTATAATGCTGACTCACTGGCTGGAGCAGCCGAAATACCTTTGAACTGCTCCTGACATCCATTACAGGCGATGGCATCTGACTGGTAGGAATGGGATGGAGGTGCCCACCTATCCCAGCAAATCTAGTTTAAAGCTGCCTTCATCAGCCTGGAAATTCCCTGACAAAATATGCTTTTCCCTTTCTTTGTCAGGTGAACAACACAAACCCCTGCTAGACCAGGCTTCCCAAAGCAAGTCCCCTGAGGTAAGTAACCAAAACCCTGACTACAGCAAGATCCCTCTAACCATTTCTTAATCTGCCAGATTTGGCTAGCCACAGTATCAGATAAGTCGAAGACAACGAATAAAATATCTATTTATCACTTGAGCTACTCCAGTTTATCAGGCAGCAGGCATAAAAGCAAATAATATGTAGCATCTTTTCAGGCAACATATAATTATTAACTCTGCAGTGCTCACTGTCACAAGTTTAAATGGGTGCTGAGGGGCAAATAGACTGTCTAAGGAATAAAATCAGTGTTGGCCTCTAGAAGGCTTTATCAGGGATGGGTCACTCTTTATGCATCTTGGTTTCTTATGCTTTTGTTAGAGACAGGATAAAAGTATCTTGTCAGATGTAGTGCTGTAGTTCTTGATCAGGACTCAGTCTTATTGAATGGCATAGAATTTCATCCTACTGACTTCACTCTCAGGATGATTGAGTCCTTGGTATCTCTAGTCTTTGTCCTCCTTATTAAAATAAAGTTTTGACTCATTTGTTCGGATGTGAAGGTACTTGACATCCCCTGCTTTTCTTTCACCAGAGGTGATGGTTCTTGACACCTCCTCGAAGTTCTCTTCCTTGAAAGGCTAAGACCTCCCCTTCTTCAGCCCATATAATATCAGTTTGTTTGTTCTCAATAAACTATAGAAGTGTTTGCAGAGATTAAACATGCTGTTTGAAACTAAAATTTAATATTTCTGTGTAGTGAAATATGTCTAAATATTTTCAACTGATTGATAATGTTGTAACATTTTAAACAACCATTTTGATAATTATTTGAATATTTTTTGAAATGGATTTATCTATATCTATACCACCTGTGTGAAGTACCATTCTCATCTACTATCCCTGAAATTGTAGTTTGAATTCTCCAAGTCAAAAAGAATTCAGTATTCAAAATTTGCTATAACCTCCCCTTTTGCAAACTCTGAACAACATTTCTACTTTTATTTCTAATGGTTGATAAAAGCTGTAGGTAACATTATTTTGCTGACTTCCCCCTCTGATTTTTATTTCCAATCAAATGGTACTGGATTTTCTAGAAACACTTATTGTATGGTCAGTTACTTTTATTTCGTGTCACATCACATATTAACAGCTTCATGCAGCTCTTTCAAACTACACAGCCTTGTCTACCTTGTATGTATTTTTCAAGTCCTGCATTGTATATAATTTATTAATGACTCTGCTCTTTGTATGCACAGAATGTACCCTCAGTGAAGGTCATTCCTAAGGAAACCGTATTTCAAAAACCTTGATAAGGGCAACGCCTCCTTCTTATCATTCAGTATTTTGTCCAAATATATTAACAGGCTTGAATCAAATTGGCATAATCTGATAGCATTCTGAACATAGAAAAGTTGGGATGGGTTTTGTCACCAAAAAAAAAAATTAACTCTATTGCTTCAAGACAAGTAAATGATAAATGATTGGATTAAAAATAATTCAGAGAGGAGTGAAACCCAGGATGTGGGATCTGATCTCTTGACCATCATGGTATACTACCTCCAGCCTGGAATTTTTCTGTGCTAGTTACAAAAATATGTTCTCATGCACCACAGAAATAAAACATTAGGACAAGTGACAATTTCAGATGAAATCTGCATTTTCACTCCTATTCCCACTCTTTTATCTTCCCACTGGAGATAACAGAAAACCTATATAATTATGGCATTTAGAGCTCAACTAGTAAAATATTTACAAGAGGCCACTATCACTAAAAACCACACAGACTCTTTACAGATATACTAAGAGCAGTTCAGTAATATTGATGTTTTTGTTTTTTCTACTGAACTCAGCCTTTTGAATAGATCACTTTTTAATAGCCAGGATAATGGCATTTTCTCCTCATTCTGGTGTGCTCCTGGAAGAGGTGGATGTGGTCTCCATGTACATAACAAAACTAGACAGCGGTGCAGTATCATCAGGACACATGTCCTGATGTTGTGAAAATGAGAGAGCAACTGACCTAGAAGCAGGCACAGAATTCCTTAGGTCTCCCATTTCTATTTCAGCTTTTGACCAAAATTTGCCTATGTAGCCTGGTTCATTACTTGCATTATTCTCTCCATGACTTTGCAATCATCGGTCAGCCTTCTTAAGGAAGCATTTCTTTTGTAGTAAGACCAAAGCAGCAGAGAAAAGGGATTATGGCATACTTAGCACTCTTAAAGTGCAACGCTTTACCTAATAAAATGCCTCTAGAGCAGACAATTTCCTCTAGTACCAAATCATGTTATATCCCAATATGATTTTTTAAAGCTATTCCTTCTTGTCTCAAAAAAACATATTTTCCTGTTTTTGGTCTTTTGGCTTTTGACACATCTGGAATTATTTTGTAGTTATCTGGAGAAAACATAAAATATTCAAAACTATCAGTTTAGATACTGTCTTTTAACTTTTATTAAACGTATGTCACAAAATAACTTCTCTGATGAAATTGCTTCCTTTGCTCTTCTTCTTTTTTATTAAAACTTCTAAGGCAATATGATCACAGAACAAATGTGCCACTGACCTAACAGACACATATTCTGGACTAATTATCACAGGCTTTCTACCTTTTAATTCAATTATAATACAAAAATAAAACTGTAGACTAATATCTGCCCCTTCTCTCAGAGTTGCAGCCACTAACAGGAGCCATCTAAGTGCATACTGAAGAACAGGACTGTTCCAGCATCTGATTCAAAGATAGAGAATGAACAGATGGTAGAAATGGTATCTCCGTAAATTCTTTTATTTATTCTTCATTGCTCAATATTTTACTTTTCGAGTCCTCTCATTATCAAAATCTTTCATGAACCTGTAATTTATAATTTTTCCTGTCCTCTGCTGAGAAGAAAAGTATTCTTGAATAATTCTTTGAAAGAAATTACATGCTTCTTAGAAAATATGTAGAGAATGCCTGACAAGGCATGATTTAAATTGGTTTCAAACAAAAATACAAAGAGAATGTCTATGCTATTTTTTTTGTTTTAAATCTATCAAGGTGTTCGTGATTCTTACACATTTTGAATGTCATTGAGGTTTGTTTATTCAGTATTTTCCAAAAAGACCCAAGTGAATCTTTGTGTCTACTTATGGTAAAATACCACTAAATACAACCATTCACAATCAAGCCCCAAGTGAATAAAACAGTGGGAAGAGTAATTATATCGCAGGAGCCACACTTTATTAATCAGTAATATTTATGACTCTAAGTCAGTGCCGCAAATTTTTATTCACCCACTTGCCCTGTGCAGGGGTTTTTTTTTTTGACAATGTTATAAAACACCACTAGATTTTTTTATTAGCATTAATCACAACGGTAAAGGGCAGTCAGGTACAGTAAATTTTAGTGACAGCTATGTGAAGCAGGGTTAAGATGAGTACTATTCAAACATTATTTGCAAAATAATTTTCTCAATTATTTTTCTCTGCATTATAATGAATACATTATTTGTGTAGGTATTGTCTGGTTCCCCTAGAGAGATGATCGGCTTACATTCTGCTTAACTACTTGTCTCATTTTTCTTATAAAATAGACTGATTATTCAGTATTAATCTTCTGTTATTATTTAGCATGAAAATCAGATTTTGAATCTATGATATGCTCCAGAGATGTGGGTGAGAGGATGTGGTGCTTTCTCCGTATGCTACCAGTGAAGCAGTTGCAGACGGCTTCAGTAAAGGCTAGTGAAATTCAGGAGCATCTGACCAGCAGTGTCACAACCTGACAGGCAAATTGCTTAGTCTTTCTGGCTTTCCTGAAGTAGCTGCATCGTTCCTCTTGTGTTCTGCAAAACACAGTGAAGAGGAAGTCTTTTTTTGTTGTTTTTTTTTTTAGACAAAAAATTTTTCCTACATTTAATGATGTAAGTTGGGCTGCACTGGACCGCCTGGTCCCCCTGAACGAGACATCTGCTCCCTCTGAAAAGATATTTCAGTATAAAGCTAGGTGTCTTCTCTTGTCATGTCCCATCATTCCAGTTTTAACTGACTTCCCTTGACTCCTCTCCTGGGTGATTTTGATAAGGTATGCAACTTCAGGGGCGCTAATGCATAGTGAGAGATAAAGCTTGTTGCTGGAGACTCATGAAAATTGTAGAACCACAGCATTACAAGAGGCAACTGTTTTCTGACTTCTAACTTTTTAAGAATATGGTCCAAATATGGGTTTGAGCATAGTTTATCCCAATAATTTTTAGATGTGTCACTGATGTGTATTTTTATTCATAATTTTTGATTACGTTCTTACTTTTCTGATTTTCAGTACTAGGCTGAGGAGGTAGAGGCAGTCAGATCTCAAAAAGTGGTAGTGAAGTCACTTGATTAAAGAACTATAGGAATGTTTCTCAGGGAAACAAAATAGGCAATGGGAATAACTTCTGTAGTGAACAATAGCTTCAATACAAGTTAACACAGGTTACCTGCATTTTAATTTTTCATTTAGAAGAAATCCCTACTTTACTGACAGATTAATTCTCCTTACTCTTCCCCTTCCTTTCTTCTGTCTCTCCTCCTTCCCCTTCTCTCTTTTATGTCAATGACACAGTGGTCTGCAGTATGACCATGAGTGAAATCTCAGTGTGCTCTCTCTGGTGGCTGGGCAGCTCCTGTAGGCACAGGCAGAGCTCTGTGATTCACCCTCGTGGGTGACAGGCAGCTGCACTGCCCATGGCATGATTCATTCTGTCAGCATTGCTCAAGTGATTACATAACACGAGCAATATAGCAGGAGTCTCGGAATGTGATGGTGTCTTTTGGATCAGATGAGCTGATCCTAGACAGGTAGGTTGGACAGTAACGTTCCAGTCAGCAATTTGCTTTCCTACAGATATTTCTCCGTTCCTTTCAATATGCCTGAACCTCAGCCACTTATGATACAATTTATTAGCACTCTGGCAAATTGCTGGTGTGAATTAATATTGCTGAACTTAAATTCTTCTACAGACACCGATGAAATTTACTGCAAAGTTTGTCCGGTATGTTTCAAATGAGGGATCCATATTGTGAGTCATGTTAAAATCTCTTTTACTTACATAAATCTTTCAAATCCAAAACCTTCATTACTGTTTTATTGCACTTGCTAACTTATATGGAAACAGAAATGCACAGATAAGTGATAAGATAGAAAAAGTGAGACATTGACCCTTAAAACAGCACGAATTAAAAAGGAGGGATGTAAAGCAGCTCTGATCACAGCCCGACACTACAGGTGATGTATTGCTGGAGGCAAGACAAATGCTTCAACAAGCAGAGAAATTGTAAGGTCTTTGAGAAGAGAATCTCACCTTCCAGAATCTCACCTTCATTTTTCAGTGTCTGTTACTGTAGTTTTACTGTACTTTGTAGAAGTTGCAAGAGGCTGAAGATGAATTCAGTATGGAAGGAAGTTTTACATCTGAGTGCAGTAGATCATGATCCTATTTAAAGCCCCACTGCCTGCCAGCCACAATACAGTGACTGTTTGAAAGTTAGATGCTCATGGTTAGTCTACACTTGGATTTTTCACATCTGCTTCATGTCACAAAGGCATTCTACCTCTGGTTACACCTGAGTATCCCCATTGAAATCACTGTGACAGTCACATGTGTGTAATTGAGAGTAGAATTTGGCCCCCTGTGTTGAAGTTGCTCCTTTGAAAGCTGTTCCACCTTCTTTGGCTTAATCCTACCCCATTAGGGGAATGTAATCCCACTCTTGTATAAGTGTAATGTGACTCGAGTTTCAGCCTGATAACTGGAGGGGGGAACCCAGAGGCAATGTAGCTTAAATTCAAAGCCTCATTATATGTTTCTCCTGTGGAAATTACATGAACAGTTGAGTAAGATAAAGAGCACATTCTCATTTTTCTTTCACATATCCCTCTCATGCTCTTTCAAATCCAGCAGAGGGACATATATACACCATACATCTTTTCTTTCTATGTACTTTAAACAGCTTTTTTTTTTTTAAATTTTAGAAAGTAAGAGTAATTTTAGGGAAAAGATAAGATCTTCAAAAATAAAGCAAGAATAACTAAAAAGAAAAACGGAATCATTCAAAAGTCATTAATTAAAAGGTTGGAAGTGACTTCTGGGAACCTGGTTCAACATTCTGTTGAAAGCAAATCCTTAGATGAAGTTTTCAGAATCTTGTTAAACCATATGTTTAACATTTCATGCATGGGAGCTTCCACTACTTCTTTGGGCAATGTTCGGTTTTTCTTGTATACAAATATATTTTTATTTTTCTTATATTTTTCTTACATCCAAAGAGAATTTCTTGTGAAGCAAGTTGTTCTCTTTGTCTTGTCTCCAGGCTCCCTTGTAAAGAGAGTACCTTCTCCTTCTTCATAAATATACACAAGGTATTGATAGAGTGTGATTAAGTTCCTCCTGAGCCTCCTAGGTTGAATAAATTAAATTCCATCAATATTTCTACATATGTGAAGTTCTCCAGTGTGGTAACCATACTGGTGTCCCTCCGTTGGGCCTTCTCAATTTTTTTGACACTTCTCCTGAACTTGAAAACTGATCATTTTTTCCAGATGTTGCCTAAAAAGTGCTGAGGAGAGTGGAAAAATCATATTATTTGATCTGTTGTTTCTCTTGCTGATGCACCACAGGATGCTGCTGGCCTTTACTGCTGCCAAGCCCACAGTGGCTACAGGGCAATTTGCTGTCTCACAGCTATTAGATGGGAGACCTACTTTCTAGTCCTATTCTCTCTGCTTTTGAAAAAATACAAACCATATAAGCTGTTTTTGTCATAGCAGCCAATGATATCAGGTTTTAATTTATTGAGATTTACACTAATAAGGTGTTTGATTCTGGTGGAGAAAATGAATTCCTTTTGTTCAACCTTGCTTAAACTAAAATTATTGAAAAGAGGTAAATATGAAGAATGTTGAAATTACTTGTAAGGGATTGAATTTTCATGTGATATAGATATCTAAGTCATTTCAGTACTGAAGGATGACCAGAATTAAAATAGGATGCATGTATATGAGCTCAAACTGGCTGCTTCAGGCCATGCAAACATAATGAAATCTGTATCATGATGGATGGGTTTTCTTATGCACCTGCTTTTTAGCAACTGAAAATTAAACCCTTGTATTTATTTTTATATACAGATTGTTTGCAAGCAAATAATTTGATAGAATATTTAAGGCAAAATTCACCTGGGCTGATGCCTGGAAAATCTTCCTGAAGTAGTAGTGAACCCATAATTAGAGCAGAACACATGAATGAATAGGTACAGCGTAAAAGTATGAATATGCACAGGACTGCAAAAAGTTTTAAATATTCTCTCATCATGAGAGCACATGATGGAGAACAGATCCTGCATGGTTCAGAGGCAGAAACTCAGATGTCACCCCACCTTCTTTTCCCAGTTGTTCCCCTTACAAAGAACCATTTTGTTGGTGAATCAGAGGTGGTTGGGCATTATGCCAATTATTTAGTTTGTTTATCATCCATTTACTACAGAAATTGCCCTTAGCTGCTGTGGCCCACCAAGCTTTTAAGGATCAGGGGAGAACTTCTGATCCCTTTTTCTTCTTTTTCTCTTTTACTAAATCCTCTTCAAATATTTCTGAACAAGGTGAGAGCTGAGAATCAGGGAATCTTGGTTATACTTTTGTTATGTTTTTTTTCTTCCTGACTCTAAGATGAATTAAAGAAAAATAAACGTTTGTGAGAGAAGTTAACTAAACAACCATCCTTCTTAGAAAAAGTATGCCCAGATTATTTGCTGGTTTCACTGTTGCACTCTAGGTGGTTAGGGTTTGGGGGTTTTCTGGGTGTTTTGTTTGGTTTTATTTTTTAGATTTTATTTTTATTAGATTAGGTGTTTATTTTCTTCACCTTCATTTTTTTTCTTTAATTTTGAAAAAATTATTTACTTCATTTCACAAACTACTGTAAAAAACTTGTGTAAAGATGAGATTATAACAGGTTTTCATAGCAAAGAATCAAGATGTGAAAGAAAAGCAAACTCTGTACTTGCATAGATTTGGAGGTATTTCTTCCTCTGATTTCTTTGGTTCCTTTTTTCCTTTTTTTTTTTTTTTTTTTTTTTTAAAGGACTTTATGTCTATCTTACCTGGTTAATTCTTTTGTTTTTTTAAGAAGAAATTTATATCTCTGGGAAATTTGCTCAGGGTGTTACATTTAACCCTTGCACAAGGCCAAAGCCAGCCTGGTCTTGTGATGTTCCTTTGCTTGAAATGGAATTTCATTCCAGGCTTTGGCAACTGTGTGTGATGGACAGTATCTCAGTGGTGGCACACATAAGCAGAGTCTGCAAAATGACCTGAGCTCTGGGCTGGAGAATCCACTTTTTCTATTGGATTTACCCTGACCCCATTAAACCACCGGAGCTCATTTCAGTCTCTTTGCAGAACAGAATGTGCTAACTTTATTTTACAGACTAGCATGTTTATCATTACTTGATTATCAAAGGACAATCAGCCCAATTTTAATATTTCGTCTGTTTAAAATGCCGTCAGCTAGAACCATGAAGAACTTGAATAGAAATTTTAGGAACTTTACGGGTGGACTTACACTAATCTTACAGCAATACCGTGTCTGGCAAGATTCAAAGTTTTTTCTTAAGCCACAACTTCTTTATACTATTTCCCTAGAGTATTTATCATTCAGCCAGTCAATCAGTTGAACACATAGTCCTAAAAGCTGTTAGTTTCTTGTGGCTGTAGGAGAAAACCCCAGCAAAACAGAACATGCAATATGAACATTGCTTAATGATTTAGAAACTAGAAGATGAACAGAAAAAAAGTTAGTGATTTTTAAGGGTAAATAACAACTTGAGACACTTAGACTTCACTTTGTTCATCAAAAAGTTCCTATTAGCAAATACCATGTGTAGTTAAGAAAACAAATCTGTGAAAAACCTTTTTTTTTCCCAAATGTACCAGAACTGACAGAACCTCTTGCAAGACTTCACCTTTGAGAATCTTATATATTTCAGGGAAAACCACAGGACCAGCAAGCACAGAGGAAAAGATAGCTGTATGTAACTTTAAAAGTTGAATAAGGTCATGAGACATCACAGGAGAGATAAAAATAAAGAATTTTGCCACTGGCTCTCAAGAAGGGCTGATTTTTTTTCCTTCCAAAAAGCAAACAACCTTCTGTCTTCTGATTGCTCTACTGTGTCAACAGGCAGGAGACAATCCTTAGGGCATTCATTGTCTCCTACTGTTCAAATGTATGTTCTGAACAGTAAGAAACTCACTCATTTCCAATGCACACTTCATGGTAAAAAGAAGATTTGGCTTCTTTTTTGTATTCTCACTCCCCCCATAATTTCCTTTTATTTGAAAAATGCCTAAGCAAATGCTGGCAAAGGGATGTTAGTTTTTGTAGTGCAGACAAAACGAGAGTAGTTTAGATGGAAATCATCATAGCTCTTCAGCTCACTTCCTTCCTGTTATGAAATATGGAGTTGGAAAAAAATCTTCAGTGATGATGGAACACAAAGGAATCAAAGGAGATAGAGGTGTGGGCACAATATCAGTGTGCCCAATGCTTTTGCTCGCCAAATTAACAGCTATATTATGTATGAATTATCAGCCCAGCAAGTGAAATGAACTGACTATTACTGTCTTGTGATGTCTGAATTTTAAAACAAGGGAAGGTTAGACTAATTTAGAAGAAGTTGTCAGATTCTACACTAAATGGTTATTCCCTGATTATGGCAGAAATCCTGCTGCTGGATTCTTCTTAACTCAATACCCACATGGGGAAACAACTAGCCAGTTTTCATAAAACAGGGCAATAATTTGATTGGGCTCTGCCCTTTTTCATTGATGTATTGCCCCTAGCCTGTGAGTAGAAGCAAATCTATTCTGTGACAACAGTGAGGTTTCACCTGTATTTGGTTATATGATGGATGTAACTCTAGTCATTTGATGAAAGAAGGATACGTAAATCATTGGGAGCAAAACCAACAGAGGGTGAACATCCAGGACACACTGTGAAAGAGGGCATCAAGGGGAAAACCACAGTCTGGATAAACTGGCTGTTGCTCAAGTACAATTTATCTCTCTTATTTTTTTCACTAACTTTAGATATATTTATCTTTATCTTATATAAAAAAAAAAAAAAAAAAGGAAAAAAAAAAAGGAAAGCTTCTAGGGCATTTTCGTCTTCCTATTTCCTATCCTCTCCTTCTTTTACTTCCATGATTTTGTGAATATCTTTTTTTTTTTTTTTTTTTAAATACCTAAATGTAAGAAAATTCATTATTTTTCAACTCCAAATTTAATCCCAGGCCACTCTGGGCACAAAACCAGTGCACAGTCATTCAACAATTAAGGTGACATTAAAGTGTTATGGTTGTGCCTCAAGCACAGTACAAGCATACTGAAGGCTAGGAAAAGTCAAGTCTCTGACCCACTCTTTCAGGCTATCTTCAGACTCAAGTAGGGATCACTTCCAACAAAGAAGGAATTGCCTCTGCAGTCAAAAGGGCTAGAGGCTGTCAGATTTTAGCGAGTGGGAAAGCTGGAAAAGCCACTGAGATACATGATGTCAGTTAGCTGAAACATAGGCATAAATTGCAGTACTCCGGGGTATCAATAATTTTATGGGAGACAGTGAATTCAGCTGACTGAGTTTTTCATTCATACTGAAGCCTCTGCAGCCCAGACTAACATTTTTCGTATTGTTATGACACTTACACAATTTGCAGTAGAGGTAGGAAGCAATTAGGTCGACTTTAAAAGAATGCAAACCCACAATTAATGATGTGCATATAGCTATGATGGGAACTTACAACTTCTGTGATTAACAAAAATGTTTCTAAGCCTGAAGCAATTTTCATCAAGCTGATCTCATTCAAACTAAATTAAGCAATCCTCAAAACAAGGCTCACAGCTGGATATGGCCATGGTTTGAGAATGAAACTAGAAAGTTGAAGGGAAATAGAAATATGCAACAAATGCTGGTTTATAATAATTATTGTAAATGATTCAAGTAATTAGAAGAGGTTGATCTGCTGTTGTGTCTTTAGGAGACAACTGTAGGTGTAGATACTCAGGGGAAAGATCCCCATATCCATGGGGACAGAGACAACTTTTTTGATGTTTTATTAGACATTCTGCCTTCCTTGTATGTAATAGACATATACTAAGTTATAACATCCTCAGTGAATTGGTCTGTATTACTGTTTCAACAGAAAACGTAAAGAAAACCATGAAAAGCCATCGATACTGAAAAACTCGGGACCCCTCCCTAAAAAAAGATACTTGTAATCACAGGAAAGAACATGTACAAGAAAGGCTGTAAGAGCCAGAGAACAGATCTATTTGATTACAGAAAAAAGTAAAGAAAAAAAGAAATGTTACCCATTTCCTAAGAGCTGCCTGAATAAGGAGGACCTGCAGTGGCATAGGACTGTCTTGTCTCTGGGCTCATATTCGCCTGTATTCTACTATAGATGTTCATACAGAAAGACCCAAACTATCCTGTTCCCCCAAACACTTCCATCTATCAAGCTGGTTTTCCAATTCTTCAATACTCTAAAATATAACAAATTCAGACATTGAAGAGGGGCTGATGTGTAAAATTTTGGACAGTCAAAAATCTAGTTGTGTAATACCATAACACTATCTTTGTGAGCCTAAACTAACTCTCAGATGCACAGTAAATGCAGATTTTCAGGCACAAAATCCCTGTAGTCTGTTTTCTTCTAGGAAGATATGTATGCTCGAGATCAACACAGAAATGAAGAGGTTTGTAAGGCACCCAGCACAAGGCAATCATTGGCAGTGACTCACTGGTAAATTAAGAAACATCCCAGAAGCAGCAAGAAGCAAATTTAAAAGATGAATATATACTGTACAAACATGTTCTGAGTCTAAATATTCTAAAAGTTCCTAGCTGTACACTCTATTTTTTAAAACCGATTTCCTTTTTCCTGTGAAATGTCTGTGTTTACAGGCTTTTATTTTTACTTGCAGCTGACAGGTTGCTGTGAAAGGCTGTGGGGATACTGGGCCAATGGATCCATCAAGCATGATTCTGCCTTGGAGAATTCCATGTTCAGCACTTGTCAAATTGGTAAGTGCCGCCTGATGAAACCTTGTTTCATCAAATCCTTTCCCAGGTGTTGCCTGGGATGCAGCCATTACTGTTTGAAAGCATTACTGTTTCATCCTCTGCTGCAGGACAATACTACAAAATATGTTTCCCACAGTTCTGGGTCAAGTCTGCCTGGAACCTGAGGGAAGATGGTGGGAAAGCCATTGCTTGCATTCCCATGGTAATTTTGGGAAGGGTGGGTCAGTCATGCTTTAGTGCACCCTCCCAAAGTAGATCTCAGCTTTGCTATCATCAGCTTGATCCTACATGAAGCCGAGTTATTACAAGTCTGAATTTGGAAAAAGAAGAACCATTAATATTCTGACTGTCATGAAATGTGGTGGCCAGTAATGTATGTATGTTCATACATTACAAGGCACAGAGAGTTCTCAGTAAGACAAGTCCCTAGTACCACAAGAACCATTTTATGTTAAGGTACCCAAAAAGGCTTCTCCCAGGATCCATTGCTCTGTTATGTGAATCTATCCCAGTTTGGATTCCCCGGCTGGCTGTTGGCCTCTACCCCTGGTCCCTCCCCCAGAGCTCCCCATTGGTCCCCGTTCCCTGGTCCCGCCTTTCCCCCCCCCCCCGGATAAAACTGTGAGTTTCGGGATCACGTTCGTGTTTGCCTCTACTGCGTTAGACAGTGTGGAAGCAGTAAATGCTCCTGCCAGAATGCACGCAAATGCCCTTCTTGACTCTTTGCTACCAACTACATTACTGAACCCACCCGTGCGTCTGTGGGGGCATGCGGGACCCCACGGAGCCGAGCAGGGACGGTATTAATGAAATGCAATCCTTCGTAGTAAAGGTCTCTTATTTAGTCTCACAGAAGACAATTGTCTTACAACCAGTTAAATGTACACAGAGAGCTAAGAAAACCCAAAGAGTTTTGGAATGCCCAGGATGAAACAATTAGTTTGATGGAGGAAATGGCATCATTTGGATTTTTTCTTGTCTTGTTAAGCTTCAAAGAACCCTAAACTTTACTAAAGATTTATTATAACGTAAGTAGAGCCCTCAAATTTTCAATACTGTCGAGTTTGTGGTAGCTCCTCATCCTGCACTGCTCTGCTAGCACTGGTGTTCCATTTAGATGGATTTTTCCAAAGAAAAGATCTGTGTGCAATCAAACAGACCCCTGTAAATTTTGTGTCCGGTGGAATATGGAATTGCATTAAGATTGTCTAGCTTATATATACAGTTAAAAGTAAATATTTGTATTTTATTTGGAATAAACATATTTTAAGCTATTTTATTTTAAGACAAAATAAATTTACCTTTCTGTAAATGAAAAAATACCATTTTGCCTCCCCAAATATTTTGGTGTTTATGTTTCTGGCAACCAGGATTTAATTGACTGAACAGAGGCATTAGAATATGATGGACCAGAGTTGGTGTAGTGGTCTACTCAGAGAGAGAGAGATTACAAGATTTTCCTTTAAATCTGGCTTCTTGATTCCTTCTCCTAGGAACATTTTTTACTTGATGCCTTTGGCTTAATTTGTAGCCACCCACTTCAGAGATGGAGTAGTCCATGGAGATTGGTCATGAACAATTTGCTGTCCCAACATGTTTAACAGAAGAACTTTTCCTAGTTGAAGACATGTGAATGTGGAGTAAACTGTGTTGCCTTTACATTGATCCTCCTGGGTTCCGGTTTGGAGAGAGGTTTCACTTGTTTTCTAGACAAGGTGCTTTGCAGGAAAAAAGGAGCAGCCACAACCAGCGGTACTGATGGGGACCCAGGGGAAAGCACGGGCTCCCGGAGAGCAGCACAAAGTTGGAGGGTTCCAACTGCGGGCAGGTAAAGGGCATGTGGTAGGAGAGGCTACGGGGAATGTGGAAGGTGGGTGTCCAAGGCCCTTTGCAGCATGTCCATCTGCCACCAGGTGTCTCTGCCTTGTGTTGGGCAGCGCAGGTGCGGCCGCTGCTGGCGAACAAAGGGCACCGCTCTGGAATGCTCGTCCATGTCCGCAGGTGTTAGTCCAAGTTGATTTAATTTCATTTAAAACACTTGCTCTTCAGTAATAGCTTCCATTGTACCAATCTCTGTGTGAGGAAAGGTGGGTTAAAGTTTAGGAAGCATGGATAGTAGTCCAAAAGATTCTCCAAAGCCCAAGGAGCATTGACATTGTTAAAACTGCATCTTTTTTTCACTGTAAGACTTTGTTCAGGATTTGTCTTGTGCTTTGTCCAGTCACAGTTTAAAGCACAAATATTACGTTAAGAGGATTTTTATCTGACTGTGCACTGAGTATTTAAAATGTATTGTTAAAAAGATGAAATACAGAGAATGTTAAAAATCACTTTCAGATAATTGAAATCCTTAAATTTCAAAACTCACAAGTTACCACAAATTTTCTTTCAATTACTTTTGCATATAATGCTGTGTATTATTTACAATTCCGGTTTTGAAACATCAGCTTCTTTTTTTTCTTTTCTGTTGGTGCAAAGCCAGCATTGTAGAGGGGATGCAAATTGGCAACAAGCCTAAATACCAGTGGGAATACATAGTCTATGATAGATTTGTATTATTAAACATTACCTTAAAAGCTCTGTATAATGATTATTAAAATGATCTTGAAAATATCAATCAGAAAAGTAGCTAATAATTACTAGGCCTGTAACAGAACATGAACTAATTAAACTAAACGGCAGATTTTGTATCTGTGTTTGTGTAATTGATGAAAACACATTACAGGGACTTGCCTGGCATGAAGAAAAGCTGCTTGTTTCTGTTAATAAGTTCCTTGATGTAATACAAAAAGAAAGAGAAAAGCAAAAGGTGGACAAGACCAATTAGTTGTTTTCATTTTGAAACCTATACCTAGCACTGATTTCTTTTATGGGCAGAACACCTTCAGATGAATGCAGCTGTTCTGAAATATAAGGTTGTTCCTCTCACACATCAATCAGGTTTAAGAAAAAGTAATTCTGGAATGTGTGATTGTGAATTATCCCCCTGAAACTGTATTTCCTGTATGGTGTTTTCCACTGTTACCTAGAACAATATGTGTAGTTCTCAAGCTAGATTATAGTTTTTGCCTTACGCTTAATCAGAAATAATATTCCAGTTTTGGTTATGAAATTAGGACCTCAATCACAGCAGTGCTTTACCTTATTCTTGTATCGTGCATTTGGTGACATATGCAGACAGAAAAACTTGCATATAGTTAGAAATGTGTCAAGGAAGGGTGCTCCAGGTTCTTCTCTGCAGTGCATGCTCTGCAAGACCAACAGAAAGAAAGCTCTGTAAAGCTTAATTTTTGTTTCTGCAAGCAGTAGATGTGACGCCAACTCATTATAAATAAGGAACAGATGTGCAGAATAAGGAGGTGTCATTTTTGTATCACCCCTTTTCAGAAATGAGCAGCACTTTAAAAATGTTAAAGACCTGTTGGTAGGAGAATATCCTGGACTCTTCATGCCCTTTGGTTGTTTTGGACACGTTATTAAAAATAACACCTGGTAAATGCCCTGTGACATCAATTCAGTGGCATGAATTTTTTGTGGCTCATTTTCTGACGTCATGCTAGGAGACATTGCCAAACATGCAGGTGATGTGTAAGTCTGTGTAAGTTAAGTTCCCTTGAGGTTACTCAGACTCTCCTGCATTTTTCTAGGCCCAGTGAGCCAAAGGTTTGGGTGACTTTTAAATGAGGGATATAATTAACAAACTGGCAGTCGGCAGTGAGTCCTTGCATAGGTTTGTTAGGAAGAGTATGAAATAAATGAGCAGAGCAGGGGGTCACAAACTGGATTTCTGGAAATACCTGATCAGCACCTGTATAAATCATAAACAGTTTAGAGTTTATGATTACCTGAACACAGTTTATACACAATGTACTGAGGTTCTAACTTCTGTCCTAAATAGAGCTGCAGCCTCAGATATTAAGTTGTGTAAGCTGAGAACTGAAGTTACTTAAAAGTAGATATTAGTACCAAGATTGAATAGACAACATGAAAAATGATGTGATGTGTAAAAATTAGTCCTGTTATTGTTTTGTGCAGGCAAATTAAACACACTATAACCAAGCTAGCTTCAATCTGAAGATACCTTGTGTCAGATTGGATGCAAGTAACACTGTCTCTCTGTCTCTCTGTAAAAAACTACAGGCCAGAAGTAATAGAACAAATCTGTCACTGTTTTACATCTGAGCACTTTTGTATATGTCACATATTACCAGTCACAGAGCAGTAAAATTAACAGAGTAAACTCACAACTCTTCAATTATAGCTAGAATCAGCTGGTAGTGTGAAGACTCAGACAAGTGATGAAACCTATGCTATAATTTCAAACATAGTCTTGTAAATGCTTCACAAAATATGAACTAGCTCCTTTTTATGGGAATATGCAAAAATCATATCCCTGAACAACTGGATGTAGACTCTATTAACCCGTTTTTGTCAAGGGGTAGTTGGCTTATACCATGAAATCAAAGTATATGTACTATCACCTTCTTTTTCTTATCTGATATAACTACAGAAATTCTCATTATCCATATAAATGTCTAATTCTCTATGGCTTCTGCTTATTATATTTTTATATATATATATTTATTTTGGTAATGTCTTACAAAAATTGTTTCTTTGAAATCATTCTTATTTACTTAATACACCCCCGCAATTTTATAAGCCTATTGATCATTATCTACCTCATTCACTGTTGAAGTGTTTGTGAGAAGTCATATTCTATCATTTCTTCCTGTATTATTATCTGTGTTGTCATGGACAAATTATCAAGGGTTCTAAACAAGTGTCTCAAACAAGCATCTAAATTTATGGATATGGTCCTGAAGAATGAGAAAAGCTCCATCAATTTTCAACAATGTTTAATAACCTGTTACACTGAAGTAAGTGCTGCTGTGCCAGTAACCAGTACTGCACTCTGAGCAGAATCTCTGTGGAGCAATTTGCAGAGACACCTAGCTATGCCATTCAGGAACCTTAGTGCTTACTTTGATCTCTAAGGAGATATATCACTAAATTTTAATGAAATATACATGTTAAAATTTTGAGAAAAACTGCCCAACGTGAGGACCCTTTGATTCTGTTAACTTATTTAGATTTTGGTTCCTCCTGGTTACTTTAAAATGCTCGATAACTTTTGTTGGGTTGAGTTACACTTCTGCAAACAACTCAGGCTAATTCGCCATCTCTTTCATGATTTTAATGGAGCTTGCTTGAACAAGTTGTTACCTTTTGTGTCTTAATTACAAAATGACATGAATAGAGTTTCCATTAAAACTTAATACCAATTATTTCTGTCTGATTTAACTTGGAATCTTTATTGACACTGTTGGTCTGTTCTTGGTATTGTTTCTTTTGCTGTTGGTATTACAGTGTCAATAATTTACTCAGTACTGGTCAGGGCAAGTTTTTAAAATGAAGGCATAAATACTACTTACAGCACCTATTTTCTTACTAAGATCACAACAATTCCAGCTAAGGAAAATAGATGATACCAGCTGAGAACAAGTTCTTAAAGGCTAAATATCTGATGAATACAAAAAGAGATAGGGAACTGAAGCCACTACTGGAAAAGCAGTGCAAGAAAGAGTCATTACATCTGCAAGCTTTTTTTTTGTGGTCTGCTTGTATTTGCATACAACTCCCTTGGGAGGCAAGCAAACGTTATTTCAATTTTAGGATGCCAGAATATTCAAGATGAATACAAAACCTGAAATATTAAAATGCACACGCAAATACTTGAAGAAATATTTTACACCTCAGGGGCGTTCAAAATTTTTAGCAAAACCACAGGGACTTCTGATGAGTTTGGGGAAAATACTCACTGTGCATTTATGTACCTCTCTAGATATTCTGCTTTGAAACTCAAAGGTTTCAAGAACAGCTTTTAATTAAAATCCTACCATTTGAGAAAAAGGGTTTAATTTTTGATAAATAGTGAAAAGTTTTTAGTATCTGGCTGCTGTTTTGATTTTGTTCTTTATTTCATAATGTTTCATGCTTTCACTTGCTTTAGACATACTTGGCATCTAAATTTTAATTATATCTATTCATTTTACCTGTCTCTTTAAACACTTCTCAATCAACATGTACTCCTCTGGAAGAATATTTTGTTCAGATTCTTTTTAATCAATTTTACTGCCAAATTGTGTTTGCTTTACTCATGCAAGTATTCCTGCAGAAATCAATTGGACTACTTGTATGAGAAAAGCAAGCAGTTCTTGCCTTTATTTGGTAAAGCAACAGACTTGAACAAAAGCAGTACTGTACCTGCTATGGGCAGCCAGAAACAATGACAAGCTCCTTGATAAGATTAGATGTAATTTTAAATGCAACTGGGACAAAGAATCCCTCCCACCAACCTCAACTCATAACTCTCTACAGTAATTCCACTGCAGCAAAGCAGTTGAAGAATTACTGACAAGAGCCAGACTGCCCAGTAAGCACCACCTAACAGACACAGAAACATGATCTGCATTATTTTTAAGCTTGGCAGACATCTTGTGCTTCTTTCAAAAAAGGAAAAAGAAAAGAAAAAAAAGCAATCTTTTAAGTCAGGCACACATAAACCTTATACATTCCTGGTTTTAATGTTATGGGAAGACCTTGCATTTTAAACGTCCTTATAGATGCACACAGAAAATACTTCTGTGAACTGGCTACTTGTGGCTGATTGTTTCAGAATAAACAAATGTTCTGTGTTGTCATCATGCATGAGTAGATTGGTTTAACTTTAAACCAAAAAGGCTCTTCCCAGTCCCAAGTTAATTGCTGAACTTTCATTTGCAAAATTGGTGCCGACAAAGCTGAAAGCTTAGTTTGCAATTATGGAATGGGTGCAGGACTACATGCAACACAGATTCTCAGGCTGAATTCCTATTTGGTTTTTGAAATTATGTATTTGATTGATTCTGTATTTGACAACCAAGAGAAACCTCCAGTGTAATGTTTACTTGCTATTCACACTCCTGAGATAAGCACCATGCAAATCCACACATGGTGGGATTCAGACATGGTTTGCTTTCCAGCATTTTTTTTTTTTTTTAATTTTTGTCCATTAAATATAATGGCTTCTACATTGGCCAAATTTATTCAGTTTGTAATCTTAAGGCTAATGACGTGTGTTTAGATGACAGTTCAGCAGCTTGATGCCGTGGGTATTGAAGAGAGCAGAATAATACCCGTAGGCTTTGGATCAAACCCAGAGGATGAGAGAACTGGGTGCATGGGCAGTGTTTCTGAATATATGGCAAAGGTGATGAAGCAGAGAAGGATGGGCTGTTACACAAAGTGTCACCCGACATCTTGTTCCAGCACATAAAGGTTTTGTTAATGAAAAAATAAGACACTTTTGTGCTAGTCCCTAAACAATATGAAGAAGTGTTCTCTGCAGCTAGCCTGGGACAAATGACACTGGCAGCCAGCACAGGATTTCCAGGGGAGCAAAAGGTGAAACATTGAAAGTGAACTATCTGGGTTGTTAACTGCCTCAGCTGCGGTGAGCTGTTGGACCCAAGGGGTGGAAGGCACCAGACTCCAGCCTCCACCACCTTCTGAGAGCAGGTGTGCTCCAAGGCCACAGTGAATGATGGTTTGTTTGTACTGACTGAAAGCCAGGAACTGCTGTAGCACTATGTTAGTAGAAGTGGCTTAGCTATTGCAGTTTTTCAGCATTTTTTAACAATTTTCAGGCCATGGCTTTATCTGGAAGTATGTTATCCTTGACCAAGAAGCCTTGACAAGAGGCTTTGTCCTTGGCTGTTACATACTTTGTCCTAGACTTCGTGATCTGTGCTGTTCTCAGAAGCATAAGAGCCCTTACTATCTAGATGGTCTTGGCACACATCCGTGACACATTTAACTCGGGCACAAATGTGTGATGTGACTCTATTCTCAGTTTACCTGGAGCTCACTTCTCCACCTGAATACTGGAGATAACACCAATCCTGCCCTATCTCAAAGAGGTACTGGTAGGATAAAAAACATTTGTGATTGCTGAGTGCTGAGATATAGTCATGACAAAGACCAGCAAGTGCCTTCACAGACAGCAAACCTCGTTGAAGACAGATACGGCTCCATTTCAGTTGTACCTAATTCTGTTGCTTTTCATCTTATGAAAGAAATTCACATCACTCTAGAATAGGGAAGAGTAAATATGTTAGAAGTGAGATTAATAAAAACGAGTAACTAACATATATTAAGTTTAATACAGTTTGTAAAGTAATTAATAAAATTTGGTATTCTTATCCTCTACAAAAAAAGTGGAAACTGAGAAACAAAGATATTAAGTGGTATGAATGAGATCAGAGAATTAGCAGCTAGATGGGGCTGAAACACATTGATGGGGCTGAAATACAGCCCAGAACTCATCTTTTCCCTTTTCATTATAAGAAAACATATCAATACCAGTTGAACCATGATAAGAGAGTTTTCATGCAACATTAATGACATGGGAGTTTTGCAGTTCCCACATGTTAAACACACAGCAATTATTTTCTATGATTTGTTGTTCATAATGTGAAGAAGTTTTTGGTGCATAAAGCATAATGTAAAATCTGGAAGCAGTATGAAATTCTGATTTTACTGGTTTAGGTTTCTTGGCCTGCAAGATTTACTGTTAGTATGCAAGGATCAATTAAAATATATAAATATGCAGTACTTGGCTTTTCTACCTTTACTAGGGTTCTGACAGAAGCAAGCCAGCCTTCCAGGCTCTGAATTGTTCATTCTGGTGGCATCTGCCTTTTGTCTTTACTGTCCATGGAACAGACTATTGTCTTCAAAGAAGATGGCTGTCCACTGCTATAAACTTGTGAGAACTTTATGTATTAAGACAGAGCCATTGTGGCCATGGCTAGATTGCCTTCAGGAGTTGTGTTTATGATCACAGAGATCTCGCTCCTGCAAAGCAACAAGCTACTTCATTCCAGACTGGGGGAAAAGCAAGAAACTACCTACAGATGGGATCCTTCAGGTGATGCTTTGGTGCCTCATATAGGGTAAAATGACAATACACACTGAACGACCAAACAATTCAAATGATGACATGGGTGTGGCCTGGTCATCTCAGTGCCATTAATTTATGTTCAGTTTAACTGAATTTATACAAATACTGAAGATGTTTCAGCATGGCTTTGAATGCCCCATGTCTGATGTTAAGCAGTGAGCTGTTTTCAGAAGTGGGGTACTCAGCACGTGCCAATAGCCAGCACATGCCTTTTTGTGGTAACAAAGCCCAACAGCATCTAAGACCATGAGTCACTCTGAAAGCATGAACTTGGATCCTTCTTCCTCTGGAGATAGTCAAACCCTTATTTCTGATAAACCTATATTTTGCACACAGGCAATCTATACTGCAGAAGTTACCAAGAGTTAAAACAGGGAGCAAAACCTAGAGTGCCGATGGCTTAAAAGTCTCACATTTCTAAGACATGCCTCATCCCCCCATATCATTCTCCTACAGGGTTATCAGAGCAACTTTCTGCATTCAAAAGAGCTGTAGTTCACAGCTCAGCTAAAGTGACCACAGCACAGTGTGAAGTGACATGTCACTCCCTTGCTTGTTTTTTTTCTTTTCCCTTTAAGCTTCCCTGGACTGATTTGAGTTGCCTGTCATCAGCCGAGATCATGGGTCTGCCAGGCGCAGCTTCCCAGGATGTGTCAGTGAAGGGAATGCTCCAGGCAGCCTCCTGGACCCACTGGCCACCGGGGTGTGAAGGCAAATGCTGAGAGCCCCCAGCACCAGTGTCACCACAGGCATCAGCTGGGGAGCAGCAGCTGGCCTGATGGGAATGGATCCGGGTGCTGAAAGGGTGCACTTCAACCTTTCAGTTTGTACACAAGTCTCCCTGTAAGAGCATTATCTGGCAATTGGCATGCTTAGGCCTAATTTTCTATCCACAAGTAGGAGGCAGGTCATTGAGGATATCCTCACTATTAGAGTTATTCAGTTTGCATAAAGGCTCTACTTAACACTTGAGGAAGGAGTGCTGATTTCTAGAGTGTTGATTTGATCCCCAGTCACTGCTGTGTGCACAGCAAGGCAGTGTGGCACTGGCAGCCAAAAGTTTGCTGATGATCAGAAAAGGCAAAGTCTCTACAGAATAGTCCAGGACTATGTGCAAAATCCCCAAACTTCCATACACAGGGATGTGATAGTTGCCTTGCAGCTGATGATTATGTCCAGAGTGCCAAAAATATTTTGTAATCATCATTGAAGTCATCAGTTGTAAACGTGGGGAACAAAAGTGCAAATATAGATATTAATTAGAATAAACTTCAAGAATGGAATGTGTCAGATAAAGTTTGTCATATGTTTAAAGTACAAATGTGTTTGAAATCATAGTGTCCCATAGTGAAATCAAGGTGTTCCTTGCCTTTTAAAGGTCCTAATACAGTTTTTTCTAAGAGAGCAGTAGTTGGTAATGGGGATCAAGGTAATTATTAGAGATCTAAAAAAGGTCGTAATGATGCTGGGTCTGAAAGCATACAAGCACTAGATTTATTTCACTTGCCTCCTCTTTCATTCTAATTTACACCTCAGCCTATGTGTGTAAATTTCTGAAACACGCCATTGTGTTTTTCTTTTTTCTTTTTTGCCACAAATATGTTTTCATTTTTAAAGGAATTGATATGAGATCAAGAGAAACACTTGAATTTTGTTTTTGAATGGATTTATGATTTTCAAGCTTTCTCAAAGAAAAAGGAAATTTAATTCTACCTGTTACAGAATACTGTAGAAGTTTTACTCAGGAAGACCCTATCTTGAACACAGAAAAGGAGCTGCTTCACAATATTAGTGTCGGCAAAAAAAGGGACCAAACCAAAACTCAGTAGTAGAGAATATTTTTTTATCCGAGATTCAAACCTATATGTTGTGCCTGATATCTTTCACAGTAACTGCACAAGTAGTACCCCACACCAAGCGTCAGTACTTATCAGTTTTGAAGAATTTCAGGTCTGTTCCATGTTCAGCTCAGGCTTATTGCTAATGGCTAATAGGCAACTAGTGTTAACAATGGATTTTTACCTGCAGGAGAGTATCTAATTCTGCTTTGGGAATAAGCACTGCTATCCTTAAAAGGATACCTTTTGCTTAGCTAAAAATAGATGTGGCATTGCTCCCCCACATTTGTGAAGTCCTGCTGTTGAATGAAATGACTGACATTAAAGAAACAGCATGCCCATTTTTCTGCGCATTATTAGGCTATTATAAACAAGGAAGAACGTGAATTCTTGAATTACTGGTGTACACAGAAGTCCCTATGTGCAGAAAGAGATCAGTGCTGGAAGTTCTGTAGAATCTTTCTTTTATTTCGTGTTTGTTTCTTTACTCAGAAGATGAGCAACTTCAACATAGACAAAAAAACCCTACCCAACCCCATCAAGTTCTAACACAGAAGGATTTTCAAACCAAAACAGCTGTTATTCATCCTTATTTTTGTAAGTAATAATTACTAGGTTTAGCTTCTTCAATACAGGTGTGGAAATCTTAATCCAATTCATTCATTTGAAAACAAAAATTCCACCTTATATATTTTTTTAAGAATGCTCTGAACAACCAACCACATGTAGGCAAGGAGGGACTGCATTATTGTTATAGAATTCCGTAGCCTGAAGCAGTTTGTACTAATAACAGATGACATTTTTTAGTCTTTCTGAGATATTCTTCTATTTTCCAACTATCTAGGAAGTTCCCAGTAAGTACCAATGTATGGTGGGGATATACCAGGAGCACTGCAACGCACTATTTCCAAATATAAATTTCTAGTACAGAAAAAAACGCAGGAAAGCTTGATTTTGAACTTTTCTGGTTTTGATAAAGTAAATTCTTCCATTAAAAATACTAAAAATTAGTCTCTGTGTTTGATTCTTGTCAATTGCTTCATTGGTGTCCACAGATCCTCTAACCATGTAACCAGGAATAGTATTTATCTCAGAGAAACTGTAAACTTGCTACCTCACAAACATGATTAGCCCTGAAATTCCTCTTTCTTTTCTCTGTTATTATCTGAATCTATTTTAAGATGTACATATATGCAGGCCATGGCAGATTTCAGGCTGTTGATGCATTTTACACTTTCATTAACAGTAAGGAAAATAAAGATGTTTTGACCTTATCCACAGGTAAGTATTTCTTACTTAAGAAAAAAAAAAACCTGCAAAGACTGCGCAGCTGTTTTGTTACTCTTCTTTACTAAGCCACCTGCATGGTTAGCTAAATAAGTACATTTGAGTGTAAGCACTGCCTACCAGCCTACCAGCACAACTGATTTGTTACTAGGGTGGTTTAAAAGTAATTAATGAGCTTTTAATAAAGTCATAAAGCATTAATATAGCACAAAGTCTTGTTTAGTTATGTATTCTCTTTCATGGGATGATGCTGTTTCCAGCTGATGTTAATCAGAAATTTTGCACTGACTTCTCCCCTCCACTTACCAGCAAGGTATACCCGTGTTTTTAGGGATGAGAGGGATGAAGGAGATGGAGCTCCACTTCAAGGCTTTTGGCCACAGCAACAATAGCAATAACATACGGTAAAGTGAAAGATGGGAATGAATTCAGTGTTTTAGGACTGCCATATCAATAGTACTTGAAGAAAACTAAAAAGTCTGTGAGGAATTCTTGACATGTAATGTTTGGTGTTCACTATGAAATTTGTTCTGAAATTCTTCAGATGAAGTTTAAGTGGTTTTTTTTGGGTTTTTGGAGAGGATGGGAATTCTTTTTTCTAATGTCCTCAAGAGGACTGAAAATTATCATTATATGATCTTGAAATACAGAAAATTTAACTTCCAGGAACTTTTGAAGAGAATCTTGTTGGAGGTTCAACATTTAGTTAAAAACTCACAGTGGTTGTTGATGAAACAATACAAAATGCAAACATTTTGGATTATTTTTATTCTGAGAGGATCTGATGAAATCTTGTTTGAATTAATGGGTAGTCCCCAAGTAATTTAATTCAATAGATCTTACTATACAGAAATTTTCTTTTTTATGTTTACAGTCATAATCCGCACAGTTTAGCAATTGCATAGTCAATTTATCAGCACGGAAATATAGCCTAGAGGTTTGTTACTGCCACAGTAGGCAAAGGTACTTCTTTTTCTGATGTCAATTCAAAATCATAGTTAAATCAACCATTTTCATAAATTAACTGCTTTATATTAGATTTGTCCCTTGAATTCCATTCAACCTGTTGACATACCATAATAAATAATAACTTCTGTCAGTACGTACTTTTACTTTCATAAATTAATGGAAAGATATAATTATGGAAATGCATAAAACGTCTGAAGTTTTTTTCACAATGATGAGGGACTCCAAGGGGATCTAGGATTGAAATTTCCCTAGCACACATGCCTATGCATAGTCCACAAGACTAGTGATTGTAAAAATTATTTGGTTCCTGACTGCAGTGTTTTTGTTGATGTGTTTCTAATGCTTGGGAATAATATACAAAATTCAACAGAAACTCTTTTCTTGGAAAGCAATTCTTGTTTCTCCAGGCTGTCATCTTTTGTAAAGCCTTTAATAGTAGTTGACATCATATGCCATTATGTGTCAGACTGGTTAGCAAAATCTTTTGATATGTAGACTTATTTGTCAGGTAGCAGATTCCCCATACTCCTTTTCACCTTTTAACTGTTATATCCTTCTTTGGTCAAAAATATCTGAAAACACTCCTTCAGCATGAATCTTGTCACATGAAGTTGGCATTTTCCTCTTCTTCATTTTTTTTATCAAGCAATTTATTTTTAAATACTTGTCATGTTCAGCTTGTTACTGCTGCTCTACTTCACCAAGAAAAAAAAGATCACTACATGCTTGTAATTCATAAAGTGATATGGTAACTGGCTCTGGGTTTTAGGAGGAAATCAGCTACAAGGATTGGTTTGCATTAAAAAAATAAACAATTGAAATTTTTTTTCTGCGAAAATGATTTGTCGGCCATGGCATGTTTTTAATTCTTTGCTGTTTCATTTTTATAGTGATAATAAAATAAAACCCTTGTGAATAAGAAATACATTAATATGGCCAAGTGTGGTGCAGCGCACAGAGTTCAGCCCTGTATGCTCATGTTACAGCGTAAAGTAACATGTAAAAGATTAATTTCTAAATGCAAATGATTCTGATTTTTCAGTTAAAATAGATCATGTAAGCAATTCATGTAAGGCAATTCTATGGCCTTATTCTGAATACCCAGAAGATGGACTTGATTTTCCGTACGTGGATACTCTCTGCGATTCTCTCACAGTGAGGATATTGCATGAGTGCTATCAGGCAGAGTTAAGAGGGAGGAGAAGAAACCTGAATTTGAGGAACTGACGTTTTGCTGCATTGTGTCTTAACTTTGTAAAGTAACAACTGTACAGATGTCCTGCCCAAAGAGAAACCAAATAGTGAGATGGTCTTATTTCTAGTACTAACATCACTCTTGTGTTTTTTTCCTTGTTTTCTAGATTTGGACACAAAAATACTATGTATAATTCTAAAATTCTAATCTGTGCTGCTACCTGCATATCTTTTATCAGTTATACTTTTTTTAATGATTATCTCCTGACTGGAACAACAGGCAGTAATTTGGTCTGGCTGTATAAAAAAATTTGTGGCTGTTTTTTATTTCAAGAGTACAACACAGCAGTCATTTTTGTCCTGGGTTTTCTTCATTTTGACTGTCTTGGGATTTTTTATTTGGAACACACTAGCAAAACTAAGCACTAAGAAATGGAGATTTATGAGTTTAGACTTAATTAGATGATAATATGCAAATACCAGTTTAGGAACACAAAGGCAAATATCTTTCTGTGTTTCGAGATGAAAAGAAATCCAAGACTTGCTTTTTCATCAAGATATAGTATATATAGAAAAGAAAAATGCTTTGTTAACAGTAGTACAAATAAATACATATCTGTGAAAAGTCCATTAATCTGAAAGGACTTCCATCTGCTAAGTGAGAAAATCTTACTAAAATTAATGTCTTCTTTTTTTTCTGTGCCATTTCTATTGTTCTCAACAAGAGTCATTTCACTGACTTAAGAGACTGGCTGGTAAAGGGTTACTAAATCAGAGGAGTTCAGAGACAGATTAGGGTTTCCCAGCGGCACATATCTCTAGCACCAAGTGTGGAAGCCAACTCGGAAGAAACACGTTTGAAGTGGCAGAACTAATCATGCAGAAGCAATTTGCGATTTTCTCTCTCTCAGCCTAGATAAAGCAGAGCATTATGACATTGGCTGCACGGAACAAGGTCAATTTACTGTGAAAAGGCAGCTATAGTCTCCAACGTCAAATAAACTTTCATCCTGAATGATGAAAAAGAGGATTTACCCTATTGCTTATACCACAGAACAGGGAAAACTAAATGAACAATTCAATTAGGACATGCTAGTTTGCATATTTTTTTTTTTTCCACCACTGACTCTCTCATTGTTTTAGTCATTCAGAATGTAATTATATCTCAAGGTATTTCTCTTGACATAACAGAAAGGGAGCTGCTCAATTGCTGATAGACTTGACCTTAACTGAAGCTGTGGGCTTCTCTGAAAGTAAAAGGATTAAAGTGCAAAATTTCACATGCTTACTTCAAACGAGGTTGGGTTTCTTTTTCATGTTTCAGATTTTTGAAATGTCACCGGAAGTAAAGTAGCCAAGACACCATGTGAAACAGTTATTTTATATATTCTTTTAATTTTAACTTTTTCTCCATTGTGACCTAAAATGTCCATATGCTAAGATAAACCCTCTGCTTGAGTGACGTTGCTGCACAGTGGAGACTTAAAGCTACATCCCTTGGACAAGTTTTCATTCTTTCTCTGCAGTCCTTGCAGAGAATATCCTTGCAGAGACTAATATCCTTCACCAGGAATAAGGATTCAAGGTACTTTCTGCAGTGCGGAAGTCTGCTTCCTAGGATGTGCAGAAGTAACACCAAAATTTTAGTAACTTTCTGTTTTCCTTACCAATAGTTAACCCAAGGATGTAGTTTGATCCTCTCATCCTCTTAGCCCACAAATAAATCTTTTAAACACTCCTGTTCTTCTAATTCCTCTGTGTTGCATTAATCCTTGTGTTAGTATTAATCATAGCTTATTTGCCATCACAAAGAGAATAGAAGCTCACCCCCAAAAAATATAACCTTACCTGTACTACCTATTGCATTAGTGAGACTGTCCAGTTATGTTAAATAATTTTGGGGATAGTTCTATTCTGAGAATGGTCAAAAAAGTACTTTTGGTCATGTATGACTAAGCACAAATTATCCTTTATGCAATGGAAAAAACACAGGAAAACCCTCACCTACCTATAACTGGCAGATAGCCAAAACAGATCATTCTTGGGGAAAAATTAAACAAGGCTTCACTTTAATTAGTTGTTCAGGGATTCAGCCAGCTGTGATGTACATGTTTTTCTGCATTTATGCTTATTAGTTGAATCCAAAAGCCTTCCTCTTTCCTCCCTTGCCCTTCTGTAGTAGTTTATATTTATATTGATGGCAATAATCAGGATATAGAGTATTTTATATGCATTCTGAAATCATAGTTGAAAGGTAAATGAAGATATGATTGAATGCCATAGCTGCTATAGTTCATGTTAAAAAATGCACAACCAGTCTAAGGGCAGAGAGGCTCAGTGAATTAATGCATTAGCCTATTAGTCTTCCTGTGCCAGACTAGGACTCCAGATTGAGTTCTGGTGAGCAATGAGCCTCTACAGGGCTGACATTTGCTCCTGGAAGGGAGTAGAAAACAGTTCATTAACCTTCGCATTGGTATAAAATCAGCTACTGAGTTCAGGAGCAACTGGCCAGCTGAATTCAGTAGGATATCTGTGTGGACAGGTCTGTCCTTTCACTACTAATATAGTTGGAATGAGCAGTACTGTTAATAAGGTTGGTACTTCACAGAAGAAAAAAATGAAACATTCCCCCCGGTTCAAACAACTTTGAATCAAAAGACAAACACTACCACCCCCCTCCCCCCCCCCCCCCCACTATCCTTTGCCCCATTTACAATATTTTTGTATAAGCTAACAGAAATTTCAGTTTTCAGTGTTCAGATTTCCAGTGGATGTTAGATCATTTCAGAATAATCTTTCCTAATTTCACCCTCCTGGACAAAAAGGATCTAAGGCATAAGGAGAGTTATCTGAGAGAATAGAAAAAAACTGCCTTGGTCTCTAGTTAGCCTAGTTTCTATGGAATAAGCCTCCAGTCTTGATCCCTCTGAAGTGGAGGAACCTTACACTAGATTCCTTTGGATTTTGCGCAGGGAAGAACCTAAGAAATTTTCAGCCTCTGCTGTTTCATCTGAAAATCTGACAAATTCACAGCCCTTGCCAAAAGGGTCTTGACAAGAGACTCTTGGCAAGGACTGGGAAGCAGAGTGGGAACGTGCTATAAAGGCCTTCCACCCCCATTTCATGCTCACCCTGCACAGACTCATGGGGACAGCAACCTCCACGCACAAAGAACAGAAGAATATTAGGTTCTGGCTGAAAAGCTCACCAGGTTATTAGGATTTCTAGGGATGCTGAGGAAACTTTGACTCACCCTTAAAAGGTGATATGAAAAATCAAATCTGCATGAAACATACCTAAAATTTCAGAAGTAACAAAAGAATTGCAGTTGTTTAAAAAAAAAAAAAGGCAACATCATAGACATGCCCTGGCTTAAGGGGGATTTAAAGCTGGGATTTCTTCAGGCCTAAGCTTCTCTTTTGACTGCTTTCAAGCATTTCAAATTAACATAAAACACATAAATGTTCTCTTTCAGGGGCTTACTGCAGAGCTTTTACAGCTGTATAGAAATGAGAGGCTACTTTAGATGTGTTGCAGGTTTCTTCAGATGTTATACCAAGTGCTCTCTTTATGACATGCTCAGAGAGTGCTTTGCCCAGAGCACACTGAAGGATTCAGTAGAGATGAACACACCTCTTCATTATTTGGAATTACTTATTTTTTCACTCGTTCATTATATGGAACTGAAGAACTCTTGCTTGAAAACTGAGGAATTGCTAGGCAGGTCCAACTTTTCACCTTAGGGTATTGACTGTTGGCTCACATCCATTTCTTAACCATAAGGTATTGCTTTGTTCCGTTTCTGGAAATGCAACAAGATATGTCAAGGCTTCCTTTTGAAATGGAAAATTTCTGACAGATTTCTCATACAAACTGTCAAGAACAACTTGTTTGTCCCAGAAACTCCTGTACTATGTGGAAGCCATATTAAGTTTCTGACAAGTATGTTTGGTGCATTCCAAATGTCACTATTCTTGTCGCAAAACAGATACCACATGATAAATGGGCAGATATGCAGACAGACATAGATGGATTCATCTATTTTAGGTACAAAAGGAGACTAATTCAGAGTTCTAAATTGAAAATGTATGTAAAGGGATCAGAGTCATTAGCTTTAGCTTATAATTTTAACTCGTCACTGAGGTCATTGTACCAGCTTTCAAAGAATACAGCCTTATAGATAAAAGAAACTTATTGCCAAGTCACCCTTTTTATACATCTGAGAGAGAAAATGACAAGCTTTGGAACATATAATGAGATTTCTTTTCACAGATTTTATTGTGAACTGGTGTCATTGACTTTAGATGTATCGGCAAAATATTTCTCACTTATCTAAAACACATCATGCTAAATCCTTTGGTTTGTACTCACTGGTCAAGTTATAATACAATTTCCTCAGAAGCAGTTCTATTGTTTGAAGAACCTGAAAAAAAGGTGGGAGCTCATCTTACTATCCTGCAAACTCACTCTTTGTTTTTGAGTGAGGGTTACAAAGGATAGATTGTATAATAAAGCTAAAACACTTAAGTTTTATTTTGTGTTACATTCTCAAAGATTTAGGAACTTTCATTGAAATCACAGACTGGAATGTGAGCATGAATCACATGAATGGTGCAAGCAAATTCATCTTTTTGTTCACAGCAGTTTTGAACAGTATTCTAAATCTAATATTCATATAAAGACATTCAGAGGACTGCAATGTACTATTTGACATTCTGTGTCTCAAAAGAGATACTCCTTAATTTATCAGGATTAATTTTCTGAAACCAATATGTACTAGGTCTGTATAAAAACTTGTACTGTCTTAATGGAAGGTTATTTTATTTTCATATAATTTCTTACATTCTCATAATGGCTTAAACATGATGTCTCCTATTTTGACTATGTCCTCAAGTTTAGGTTTCTGGTTTTGTCAGCAGATCAGTATTAGAGGGCTGAATTGTTTCAGTCTCAGGTAATTTTCACCCTTTAATGATTCTGTAACATAATCAGAAGAAAGGAACAGGGACCTGCATCTCAGTACCATAGCTTGTCTACATGACATATTTCTGCAAACCCAATGTCATTAACTGCTCTCAATTCCTACGAAGAAAATACAAGTAGAGAATGAAGCAGGAAGCTGTAAAGTAATAGCATCTTCCACTTGGGTTCAGCTTCTTTATGAAAATCTGAAGATGTCTTTATTCTTTTTTCACTTACAGGTGCACTCATTGGACAGTTAATCAGTTTAATAAATATTACATTGGGTTGTCATTGATGAGTGGGACTGGTTGGTGAAATTTTTAGCTCTCTGTCCCAGTTCATGGACGCATAGGCAGCTGGTGGGGTCACAAATGGCTATCACCAATTGCAAAGTTCTGATGATCTAGATATCAGTAATTCAGAAAGAAATTGACCCACCTGCCATGATGTTGAGTGAGGGCAGACATCTGGGGAAGCCAACCCAAGGGAAGCCGTCTTTGTGGCCCTCACTCAGTATAAAGAAAATATTTAGGTTATTTTCATGCACACGCTTACATGTCTATCAGAAGAAAACAACTCAATTAATCTAAGGTTAAGTATGCAGTTTGATGGAATAAAAACGAATGTTTTTCATCTTAGTGAATATTCACATAGGTTTAAAATATCACCACTGGTTTCAGTTCATTTTTTTATATGCCGTTTGTGTGCAGCCTTGATCAAGTGAGTTTGAATGTTTGCATTGTTTATTTACTTTTTTTTAATGTTTTACTTAGTTTCTATATTAAAAGATCATATGTGAACACACTTTTACCTCCAGGATAAAAATCTCTTCAGGTCAAGCAGACTCCAAAGCTTTTCCTTTACTGTGAGACTGCTTTGGATATTAGACTAGGAAATGGGTGCAGAAGTGCTGATAACAATCTTGCTTTAGTGTCTTTAGCAGTATTCCCAGTCAACTATATTATGGCCTGTGAATAGTCCTAGCAATTGGAGGGGGATATGGGTGCATACTTGTAATAAAACAGTATAGATATACTTCAATTTAAACAACTTAGTATCCTTTATTGTTTTGTTTTCCTGGACTGTGTAAATCTAATCTCAATACTCAAGGTTTAGGCTTTACTACAAAAGAAATCTGAAATACAGCATCAGTTGACACAGGAATCAAAACTCTTCAGGACTCACAAAGAAGAGTTTGTAATTGCTGCCTGCTGCTAATCCTATCAGCTCACAGTAGAGAAACATGCTATATTGCTGCAGGGAAGTTGTCAGGATCTGGTTGCAGGACTCAGCCTTTAGGAGAGGATTCAGGCTAAGCTTAGGCTGTACATCGCCACCCATGAGTCAAAGTACATCTATTCTACTGAGTGACAGACCTCTGAGGGGGAACAATGTGCATGAAAAAGAACATGCCTCTTTCACTGCAGTGCTATTGTTGCTTCTTTGGTTTAACTTCTTAACCTCCTCCCCATTAAAGTTTCATTCAGTCATAAAAAAGATACCCGTAGTTCTTTTTAAAAATCTCTATTCTCAAAAAATGCATGAAATACTACTTAATTCCAGGTGATATGTTTAAAACAGAATGCATTCTTTTTCTTTGCTTTTATTCTTTTAGACTTTGCTATATTAGATGCTTTTTTTAAAGTTGTATTTAGGCTTGTTCTGAAAGAAAGTGACTGATGGAAATAAATTAGTCTTCTAACTTAATCACACTAAAAAATATGTTAATTAGATTTTGCTAACACCTCCAGCAGATATAAATCATAGCAGTTTGCATATGTAACAAAGAAGAGTGCTTAATCTTTCAGTTTGTAATTTGCAAATTTTCTTTATTACCTTTTTTGTAGGGACCTAATAATGAAAATATTTGTTTATCTGTGTGCTGAACCAGACATAGTCTTACATTGAAGCAAGAAAGTATTATCTTAAGTGGAATTAATAATTTTAAAAAGCTCAAATATTTGCCATCAGGGCATATATGAAAAGTTCATAAATTTGCTAGACAGCATGGTTCTCTGCTTGTAGGAATGGTCATGAATGGAATAAACTCTCATCTGAGTTAAGTTCTGTTGTGTAAAGCCACAATTTTATTTTTGTGGTTTTTGTCTTAAGAAATATTCTTATACAGGTTAAAAATGCAAATTTTTCTTCTTTATTCAAACTCTGTAGTCCTTACAGGACTCAATGGATGGGATTCCTTTCTACTTTCTAATCCCTGCTGCTTTTCACATTGCCATGAGAAACTACTAAATGACACTAAGTCCAGGACGAACTATTTGGGGCAATGTAAAATTTGTGAGATCAACATTTCAGTTCATTTTATTTCTTTCTTTCTGTGACTGTGCTCCATCAAGCCAAAATTTCCTGCATTGCCTCAGAGAAATGGTCCAGTCCTGCAATGAGTTGCTGTTTTATCTCCATATGAACTTGGGTTGAGGGGTTCTGTGATTCTAGCACAGCCTACATAGGCTGCACAGGAGGAGTCCTCAGAGGGCTTGTGTGAGTAGGATTTTGGAAGGAGATTATAAAGCACATCCCAAACTCATTAATTTGTTTTTCATTGTCAAAGAAAAATGTCTTTTTTTTTCTTCATTTCCTTTTTTTCTTGTAAACTGTGTAATCCCACTTTGAATGATATTAAACCAGTTGCAGGGCTTCACAGGAATAAGTAGCTCATTTGGAAAATAAACTATGCATATTTGGAAATATATAAACTTGTCTTTTTAAAATAAAACCACTCTACTAGAGAAATTTTATTTCCTAATTTATAGCCATTTTTCTCTTCAGTGAAAGGTCAGAGTTTTTGTTATATGTTTCCATTAACACTGAAACTGAGATTTGGCATTTTTAACTTAATTGCATAAACATGAAAAGTGTATTTCTGAACACTAGCTAGAGCCAGGGTAAGTGTTGGCAAAGATTAACCAAGCTTCTTAAAACACTTCCACAGTACCTTGGCCATGACCTCCAACACTCAAGTAAATGCAGAGCTGCTCTATTCAGAGTTGAAACTGGAGATAGGGACAGATTATAAGATGCATTTTGCAATAAGCCTTACTTATGGCCTATTTAAAAATTGGAATTTAGATTTTTAAAGCCTTAACTACAGTTATTTCCTGGTCTTCCTTTTCAGACTGATGCAGAATGTTCTATGCAGTGTAGATTTGAATTCATTTACTTTTACTGTTGCTGAAAGACACCTAACTGTAATATAAAAGGGATCTAGAAAAGACTACTTTTCTCCAAAATATTTTTCAAGCCAAAGATAGTAAAAAATTAAAATTGCAAAAGATTATGTATGCTTAAATTTGGGTATGCAAGCAGCACCACTGCAAACAATGGCCCTAATGACATGCTTGAAAGTAAGCATGTGCAGAAATCTTTACAGGGTCATGACCCAGTTCTCTATTGCTCCAGTTCACAGGAGGCCAACCTCGTTGACCTTGCAAGCCAAGATCCTCTTGTCATTGAGAGTTGTAAGATGCATAGCTCACCCCTCTGAGAGCTGATATGTACATGCCCCCACCAAGCCCCTTTGATGGCTGTTAGCGTGGGCTGAACAAACTCTTGGTGTCTGTGAGTGAAAATGGTCTCCTACTAATCTGCACATCAGTGCAGTGTGAACATTGTCATGTTCAAGGCGGTAGGTCTCAAACAGTGCATTCTTTGCCAACTCAAATCATACCGACATGAATCTAATATTCATAATAATGCCTACGTGCTAGTCAGTCTTGAAAGCAGTCAGAAGTTTGATTAATTGTCTGGTCTAGATGAATTTAAGCATCTAATTAGCTTGATACTCCACAAAGTGCCTCTGGCCCGTATTTGGAGGGATCCTGCTTTTTACGATATCACCCAAATAATTCCCTCTGTGTTCCTTTGTTAGACGGAAACAAGGGATTTTTAGTTAAAAAAAGAATTAAACCTGTGTAACTTAAATAGTCCTGCTAAAGGCAAGTAGACTATCCATTTTCCTAAAAAAATTATCATTTATTTACTTTCTATAACATGTACTTAATTATTTCGTTTGATGGAAGCCTATATAGTTCTAGAATAAGGGTTTCAATTCATTCAGATCACATGGCTGTTTGGATATTTAAAAGTTAGTTCATACTGTTGTACTCAAAGGAGTCCAGCGATCAGCAAAAGACCAGGGCAGCCCTCCCACCCCATTTGAATAACATGACTTCTGTGCTGGAAAATAAAACAAGGATGTGCTGGCATAACACCTTTGCGCTGTAAGTATTTTTGCTCATCTAGAAACTAAACCTAAATGCCAAACTAGAACAGGTATATGTGTGGAAAATCTCCAAGTGTAATGATGTAAAAAGTATTACACTTAAGCGTAGCAGGACATCAAATAAAGTCTGGGTATTTTAGTTGTTTTTCTTAATTAGTTTGAAATCAACAAAGAAATAGGTTAGTGGTTAATAAACAGAACCACACACACAAATGAAAAAGAAAAGTTATAATTGTATTCATTTAAGCATGCACACTTCATGAAAGTATTGGAAATAAGTACAACATTTGAGCATAAGTGCCATAGAAATGTGTTTTCAACTAGAAATACAGAAGTCAGCTCTTTACATACTTCTTACAACAGCAACAAATGGTCTCAGCAGAGTCCAATATTGAGGCAGACACACCAGCTGTCCGTTTCATGTCTCCCATGTACAGCTTGCATTTCTGCCATATACTTTTTATTTGAGCAGAGTAAAGGCTGTATAAAAGAAAAATGGATGAAAAAACCGACTTCATTGTCAATTACCAGGGGAAAAAATCTTCAGCAGTATGTAATTAAAATACACAGACCCAGATTCTGCTGTTTTATATTGATGTAGATCCAGAGAAAGGAAAAACAGTGGTATTACTTTAGATTTGCTTATGCAGCTTAGAACTGAATCTGGATCATAAAATTTAACAATCTGCATTTTGCATCAGATGGCATCGTATGTAGTCAAGTATTTAATGGTTTATAAATAACATGCATATTGTAAAAGGTGGTGCAAATATGACATTTCATGTTTTTACTTCTCACATTATTGCCACATCCATTGTAATATTAAAGCTACTTAAACAGCCAGCTTTAAGTATGAACCTTTTTTAGAGGTCTTTTTTTATTTACTTGTATGGTAGAGTTAATTCAAGATACAATGAAATAGCTGATAAAGGCTGTGCTGGAGGAGAGACCAGTAGGGAAGGATAACAATCTTACTGTTATGAATAAATTCTGCAGTCTTTCAATCCAGAGAGTACGCAGTTTTTCAGAATCACGAGACAAAAGCAAAAGGTCTCTGACAGCCAGGCTGCTCTGACTCCCTGTGCCTCAGCCATCAGTTATATACTGAAGAGTACAAAACTCCTTTCAGACCACAGTGCCCGACAGCCTCACCTGGAACAGTTGCTGAGAGCAGAGACTTTTGGTTTTCCCAATGCTACCCACTCAGTGGCAGGTTGTATTCAAGGCTCTGTGTTTAATCCATAAGTGCCTCTACAGAGCTGGTCAGAGGTGACTCTCAGAGGTGGTCCCTGCAGCCCCCTGGGCAGCTTTCCACAGCCCAGGTTTTTGCCTGCCTCACCTCCTCTTCTCCCCACAGCTACTGATAACAAGAGCAAAGTGAAGAGGAAGAAAATGAGCTCAAAGAAGAAAGGAAGGAACTGAGAAGAGGGTAGGAGTCAAAGGAATTGTGAAGAGAGGAAGAGGATGAAATTATTATTAGTAGTATTAGTATTAATAATAATGTATAAGATACTATTACAGTTATATATTAATCTAATGAATAATAGCAACAGTAACAATAGGATTAACCTTCAACAAATGTCTCCTGTCATTTTACCATTGCTTCAGAAGCTGTGCTGACGGGTACCTGAAATGGAGCAATAGACAAAGATAGTCTTTGCTTACACCTGCATTATTTTGCTTTTGAAATATTTAAAGCTATTCTAAAAAATTATTAATATTGATTAGATGGCCAGTAGCCTTTCTAATTGATATTGAAAATCATCATTGTCATATTCTCTTTTTTTTTTTCCATCTGCCAAGTGAAACCCGTAATGCTCCTTTTGTGCTGACCCTGGACTTTAGTGAACATGGAAGCATTTGAATTTATAAATTCTTATACAAAATTCACATCTGAAGCCCATGGATCTCTTCCCCCAATGTCTATGTAAAAAACCCATAATTTGACCTTACAAGACGGGACAAAATTATCTAGCCATGTCTTAAATAAACTTTTTTATTTTAACAACCACATTAGTTATTGCAGGCAGTTAAATATGTAAATAGTTTCAGTCTCTTCTTAATTTTACACTACATTTGCTAGATTTTTGATACTTAAATTAAGTGAAATAAAGCATCACATATATGTATATATTTGTTCAGTGCACTCTCTTCTAAATATAACCTGACAAGCACCTGGTATGGATATCACCTCAGACTCTCAGTGTTCAGATAAAAATAATGAAGTTGCAGTACAAATCACTCTGGTTTCAGATATTTTTATATGTGCTTAGATAGTTACTGTGACTTTCTATTTCAAAATTAGCTAGAATAACATTCTGTGCATTTATTTGTTTTGTTAAGTGTTAGTCATACAAACATCAGAATATCAAAAAGCCAAGCATGAGCTGTATAACAAGCTCTTCCAACTTTTATAATCAATCTTAAATTAAGAAGTACTCAGTTCTTTTGAAGTCAGAGATTGGAATATTTCTTAGTCCCAGTAGTATTAGGTGAAAACTCATGCCCATGATATGGGACTCAGAAGCCAAAGGGAAGCATAAACTAAAAATGAAACTAAACAGACAACAGCAGCCATGCTTTTCTTTTTTTTTTGTTAATCTGGTGTTTGGGGCCTGTATCAAATTTTTAAGTTTTTCAGGATGGCAACAGTAGCAAATATAGGAAAACCTGACTAGGCTCAGTGTCTACAGCTTCTTTTACCCAGGCAGATGGTTCTTTGTTGCAATGTTAGAGCTGCAATTGAGATGCGAAAAGTCATTCCTCAGACCTCAGTGTTTTTTGTGGTGAAAATATGTCCATGCAGTAAGTACATTGCTACACAGAGGGTTGCGTTTCCAGTGCTTCCAACTCATAATTTGATTTCTGGTCATAAAGCAATCAGTTTTATTTAAAAAGCTCCCACAATAAGTACAGAGCCTTGTGATCTGCTCTGTCATTTGCTGCTGGGAAGAAAAATAGGAGAATGAAATACAGTACCCTTCAGAAGCTCAGAAGTAAAAAGGCAAGCATACACAAAAAAATCTTCAAAAAAGACAAAGAAAAGAATAAGAAAACAAAATCAAACCAAATGAGTAGTGTTTTTTAAGATATTTTTATGATCAGGTGACTCACAATTGTTCTCAAAAGTGCTAGTAGGGCAATTCTCACTTTTCTCAGTAAACATGAGCTAGAGCCCCAAATGTGACTAATACTATAATAATAAAGCTCTCATACACTTATATCAGTAAAAATACATAAAAGATTATTCACTAATAGGAAAAACTGTTATAAAGGAATACTTAATAAAAAATAATTACCTGCTTAAATTATTGTATCACATCTTTAAACTTAAAAGTACCTTAGAACTTCTGGGATGATTTTCTTGTTATAATTTTCAGGAGTTCCTATTTTTAGTAGTATACAGTTTTGACAGGACAGTCAAGTGACAGAAATTATTCTGAAATTTGGATCATGGTTGCAAACAGTTCTAGTTAAGAGAGGAAATAAAGGCAAAGGATTTAGAAAATACCAAATATAAAATTATTTAAAAACAATTTCCTTTTCCAAAAAGGCATTTTTAGTGCAAAGCTGCCAACACTAGTTAAAACAGATAATGTAGAATCTTAAGAGAGAAACAAAGTAAAAGATTTCATTTTGAAGAAACAAAGCAGTCTTTTTAACCAACGGCTCTATTTTATTTTGCTTTTGCTTTTTCTTCCATGAAATACCAAGTTGGTCTTAACCGAAAATATTTTGGCTTTCCGATTAGTCAGACAGCCTGAGAAAACAGTTATTCCCTTAGTTAGTGTTTTGTTTGGGCTGTAATCTTCTTGATGAAAATACAGAACACTTGGTGCCTGTCTTTGCTGTGTATTGAACATGGACTGATACCTCCTAAGGCCCTAGCATTGGGTCTGGACTCAGGAGAGGGACTGATGCAGCAGCAGGGACTGCTGACTCTGTTACCATACCTGGCTGATTGGCAGGATCCATCACCTTGGGGGTGGCACCAGGCTTGCAGGGAATGCTGTTTCCTGACCTGTTTGTTTGTTAAGAGTTGCACCGTGTTTTTATGCCTCAAGCTCCTGGCTTGGGTAGGAGTGAGCTTGTACTTGTACGCGCCATCTTCATGGATCTATCTATTGTCTGCATGTTATAAATACATTTTTATGGCTCACCTTGGAATATTGGCCTCTTTATATTTACCTTGTGTCGTTTTTGGAGAAAGTTTATTTGATTCAGTGTCCTGAGGTTAAATTCCAATTGAATATAACTTGCAGGAGATCACTCTTAGAGAGAGCAGAACAGTTTATATTGCAAATGAGTGAGCAGATTGTTCCAAGGCTCTGCCAGGGTCTGTGCTCATCTCAGCCTCTTGACTTATGTGAAAGTCAAAAATATCCTGCCAACTCTTCCATTCCTGGTTAGGTTTTAACTGAGATTAGTTAGAGATTCTTCTCTTTTCTTCTCTTAAACAAGCCCAGAACAAGGTATTAAAAGCTGTTGGTATCATTCTGCTGCTACCAGAGTCTATCCTAATATTTCAAGCCATATCTGCACTGTGTACTGCTGTGTTAATGGCCCCAAACAGACGTGACATGCAGGAACATAGAGGTGTTAACATGTTGCTCTGCTGGACTAATTCAGCTGAGTCCATCATTAAGACAGAAAACTTGCACTGCTGCAGACAGTAATAATGCCAGTCCAAAAAGCAATATTGACCCAACAAACACTGTTTTCAGTAGCAGAGTGTGTGACATGCATGGCTTGCAATTTTGCCGTTGCATGTACTGCACTACGTCACCCAACAATTACATGCTGGTTGCCACACCTGAATGGGTTGAGAGGAGCTATGGGCTTGTTCCTGTACCTGGGGCTGTATCATCACAAAAGTATCTTCTCTAAAGAGAGAAGACATATACAATAAATAAGCTTTATCTCTTTGCATTTGTTGGCCTCTGCCTTTCCTCAGAAAAGGGAAACAAGAAGCCTTTTTCTTAAATAAGTTCTGTAATTAGAGTGCTTCTTATTAATATCAAAGCACATTAAGGTTGAGAAACATTTGTCATATATACATTCAGAACTTCTAAACAGAAAAGTAGGTCAATGGTCACTTTGCCAAAACTCTTCCAACTGGGTTGGAACGAAGTTGTTAGCTTCAGGTGAGGCTGCTGAAATGTTGTAATTTGGTTTCAGTTTGATGCCTGGTGCTGTGTCTCCTTGAGCTGGGTGCTCTGTTGCTGGTTAGAGTGCCAGGGTCAGACCCAGGCTGTGACACACAGCCAGAATGCTCTGCAGCAGCTGCCTCCTGGGAACCCCAGCAAACACCTGGACACACACACACACATTTGCACTCTGTGCAGCCAGAGCTAAGAAATAAAGCCCAGTTTATACCTCCTATTCCCCTTTGTATATATGTGAGGTAGAATCTGTAAGGAATTAAAAAAAAAAAATCAAATAGGAACTTAAAATGAAATGTGAATATGTCAATAATGAAGCTGAATGTTCATGTGAATACAGACTGCATATCTGTGAATAGATATGCCAAACACATGGAAGAAAATGGGAAAATTCACATAGAGTTTAGAGCTGAGCTCAGCACTCAGCTGTGATGTGGAAAAAAAGAGCGGCAAAATCACTAAGGTTTAATAATAAAATATTGTCATCGAACATTTTTGTTCTGCCTTGTTTTTGTTTTGGCTTTGGTTTTTGTTTTGTTTGTTTTCTTTTCTTTGTCAGAACAGTTCTCACAGAATTATAAGCAAGAGAATTATAAAATCTTTATTATAGGAGAGTATAGAACACTAAGCAATACTTTATATAAATACTAGGAGATTTTTAGTATTTTATGTATTTAAATGGATTGATACATAGAACTCTTAGAATGGAAGATTGTATATTTTTCAGGAATCTGAATCTGTTAATTGAAGAAGATAATAATCTGGTCCCAGATTAAAAGAAATTTTTTTTCCTTACAGCAGCTAAAAGGAAGAGAGAGTGATGCTATTGATTTTAAAGTATTTTAAATTAAAGAAGAAAAAACAAACACAAAAGAAAACCAAACCCAGACATAAAACCTATAACTTCCCATAGGATATTAATATATTTATGATTATATTCACCAAGAACAGATGACACCATGGTGAAGGATAACCAATCCTCCTGAGTGGGGTTACATACCAATATTTTTTCATGTTCAAGAGCCAGAAGCTGCCACACTATAGAATGCTGAGAAACAGATGAAATCTCAGAGTAATTCTTAAATATAAAGTAACCAGGTCTTTTCTAACCTTAAGCATTTTGTGATTCTGTTTCTACTCTATTATAGAGAGTCCTGGCCTGGGCCGCTGAATCCAATGTAACAAGGCAGTGTTTGGTGCAGAAATCCTTGCTGACTCCCACTGTCCTTGCAGGAGGTTTCAGCTCATGGCCTTTTGTGAGCTGGTCCAGACTTGGTGGGAGGCACTATGACATGTAGAGAAACATGTGAATTGTTTAAGACCCATGGAGAACTGAGAGCCCAAAGCTCACCATCTCCACTAAGATCTTCTCCAATCTCAACCATCTACAGTAACGGAGCAGGGTACCCTCTGCACAGGTAATACCAAGCTGAGCCCACATTGTGCTGAGGTCTCCTCCTGTTTCACTGTGTACTCTGGGCATTCCTGAAACATAGCAAAAAACAAACTTGCTCTTGTCGTGAGCAATTGATCTGTTTGACCTCTTGAAATTTTGTCTTGTGGCTAGGGAGGTATTTTGTGACATAAAATGCTCTTTACTTTTATATTTTAATATTTTTCAACATTTGTTTATTTTTTTGTCAAATTTAATTTCTTGTTAGTACTGTTTTGATGGTAAGTTCTCTTCTAAAATATTATTTGTGTACATGATACGTCAAAATTTTATTGAGAAATGACAATTTTTCAAAGTGGTGTCATTAGAAAGCCTGTTAGTTGAGGGTCCATACAAATTCGCTGCTATTTTCCTTGCAAGAAAAAGTGCAAAAAGTGTCCTGACCGAGGGAAATCCATCCTAGCAGGTTAGAAAAGAGTTTTTTACTGATAAATTACTGGAAGAAGTGGGGAAAAAAGCTTGCTGAAAACATTTTTTATGATCAGTTCAGGAACAGACTATGGTTTTTACAGCTAATTCTGCCACATCTAACTTGGCCCTGCCTCAACTTTTTCTTGTGTTTGGAGTAAAATAATTTCTATCCAGAAATAAGAATGTTAAAAGTAGAAAAAATTCTTTATCAATCCAGCTATGATACCAAATGTTATCTTAGCTTATAAGAACATGGTGGCTTATCTCTACATTTTTCTTCATAGCTGATGCAAGGAACCTATGTTTTTCTATACATATCAAAGACTGTCATAAGTAATAAAATTATGGAACAGAAATGTGTTAAAAAATGTGTATATAAAAGGCTAAGTTCCTCTGTGGAAGGCAAATCAAGAATAAAAAATAAAAGGACGATAGCATGCAGAAGGAGTTGGAATGAAATACAGCCACACAGTTAAATAGGGTTTAGAAGTTTTCACAGGACTTGCTGGAAAATATACATGGCTTCTATGAGAAGATTTGGGTTTATTAGCCATGGTCTGGGTAAAATTTTAGGATTTAAGAGAATAACGCGAAGACTGACACTAACCAGACCATGCTATAAATACCACACAAAGAGACCAAACAAACCCTTTAGTGAGAGACATGCTTGACGTTCTGCTTCACTGCTAGTCCGTAACAATAAGAAGAAACCTGTTGTCTCTGTAGAATTAGAGTTCAGTTAAATAAACTGCTCAAAATGCTATTGTTTAGGTCTGACAGCAGCTGCTTACTGTGGATCCTGTTTATGCATGATCAGCTGATGCAGCTTAGAGTCTGCTGCAGTGCGCCTGTAGCACACATACATTTTAAACTGTGCCATTTGGCATATAGAGTCAGTCTGTGTTGCTTTGCATAAATTCCTCTTGGTTTTGTTCTCGTCAAGTGGTAAGCATAGCTCAAGATGCAGTGGAAGTTGCTCCTCTAAAGTGGACATTTTCAGAAATTCACCTCTGTGAAGGCAAATTGGCTTATACCTCTAATTTAGTTGCATATAACTCTCACAGAAATTATGCTTTTCATATTTGACTGCAAAGGTAAACTTGAGTTTGGATTGCAGCATAAAATCTATAGTCAAAAAAAAAAATCAATTATTGTTCTGTGTATCAGTAGGAAGGCATTTCTTTTTTTTCTGAATGGCAAACATAAAGATTAGGAGCAAAATTCTCTAATATATTACTTCTAAAAGGAGACTAAATTTCATTCTGATAAGGAATATATCTATTATGCATTTTTTAAATGAGCAAGACAGGTTACATTTCTGAAAGCTGTTCCAGCTGTTAAATAATACAGGCACATTCAAGTGTTTCATTTAGCAGTTGGTTTGTCTTTTACTACAGTTGTGCTGCACATTCAGGTCTGGGAGATAACACAGATATTGATAAATATGCTTGCTATACCACTTAGGTGAAGCCATTCAGCCTTTTCAGAACTGTGACCTATAATATTTTACTAATACAAACTTTGTGCTCACTGGTAATCATGGGATAATAATTCACTAAACAGCTAGAACAGAGCTCAGCTCAAGCTCCACACAGACATATGTCAGAAACAGATTAATGGGTAGGAGGTAGAGAAAATTAAATTTTAACTCCCTCTCCTCATACATAAACTCAAAAGACTCTCCAAAACAAACAAATATATCGTCAGCTGTTAGGAAGGATAGAAATCAGTACTGAAAACTGGATTAAAGGGTTGGTTTCATGGGGACAGAAGGGACCAGAAAGCAAATTTCCTATTATCAGCTGACTCTCACTGAAAGCATGATCTTCTAATCCGATGCAGGAAAAGCTTTAGCTGAAGTCAACAAGGCTGGACCCTTTAAAGTTCCTGAGGAGTTCACAATTCATAATAAATGAATAAACTGAATAATTGAAAATTAATACCAGCACTTAGACTGTTCTGTGTAGCATAAAAGAAACAAAATGTGAGATGAAATTCATAGAGATCCTTATGTTTTTCAAATTATGCTAAAACATGGAAATCTGTCTTCTTAACTCTAACGTGTTTATGAGTTTAGTAGCAGGGAGTTGCAATAAATGTCATATTATTTTGCAGAAAGTATTTGTAGCTCATTTATATATTTATAGTAAATTTGAGGCCCAAGAATCAGGATTTAATTACCAGCAATTTTTATGAAGAAAGTCTTCTGATTCAAGTTTTAAACTAAAAAAAATTGACACAAAATAAAAACAGCTTTTAGCTAGGCTTTCAGACTAGTATGGATAAGATTCACAAACTGGGAATATATAAGTTATATAAATTGTCTGGTAGAAAAAGAAATGTCAGTTTTTTTTCTTAGATCAAAAAAAGTAGTGTTTATGATGTCACAAGTCCTTTGTGATTTATTGAGCGCTATTTTTGGAGATAAAGTGAATGCTGCATTTGGTGCTTTTGAATCTGAAAGTAGGAAGGAATATATAGGTTGGGGTTTTTTTGTTTTGTATTTTCTTTAATTAAGAGATAACCCATAGTCTTCAACTGACAATAATATGTTCCATTTAACATTAACTATACATCAACCTGCTATTCAGTAGCATGAGATATTTATGATAAATTTTTAGTGTCATTAAAGTATTCACATTCTGAACATGATATTTAGTTGAATTTAAATTCATTAAAATACAATTAAAAGGCCAGACAGTTGGAATATCAAATCAGGAAAATTTAATAGCCTGATTCTGTTTATTTGCCTTCTTCTCTAAGTACTGAGAAAGATGACTGTGCATCTTTGAGGATTTTTCAAATGAGATTGTTTACACATGTAAATGAGGATATAAAATATAAACCAGATTCAAGGTGGTGTATAGCATCACAATATTTTATTAGAAACAAGAGATCTCAATTAAGTTTACCAGCGAGGTTAGCATACTAAATCAGCTAAGGTCTGGTAAGGCATAGGAAAAGGAGTTCACCTGGTGTTCCCAGGTAAATGATCTATACCTGAGGCTGTAATATAGCTTGTTTTATTCCAGACTGGGATCAAAATACACAAAGCATTACTACCTTTCTTCTGGATCAGAGTGAATTTGGCCAGAAAAAGGCCAAGTTCTTATCATGATAATCCCCATGAGCTTAAAGCAAGGAGGTTTTGGCCTATGTTTAATTAAAGCTGCATTACGGTACTTAGACATCTGTTACATTTATGCATTGTGGGTCAAGGGCTCAGCTCAAGCTTCTCTTCTGAGGTCTGCATGGCCACTGCTGAGCCTTTTTTCCCCCTCCAATATTTTTCATAGCTAAACTATGACTTCCATGTTCAAGGACACTTTCCTTCATCAGGGAAAGGCATGTAACTTGGTCCTTAATTTCTAGCATTTTGAGATTTTAAGAGGCATATTTAAGAAGAGAAACCTTCCAAAGAAATTTAATGAGCTACCATGTGCAACCAGTAATGGAGATAGATGCAAACTTCATGTTTAAGTCTGACTCTTAGAATGAGAAGGTGGGTATCTCTGCATTGCATTTAGGTACAACGTTCTATTGTCTTTATTTGAACACCTGCAAATAATGGTTTTCCTACATTTACATAATTCTTTTCTATTTCTATCTTTTATTTTATATCATGTATTTTGGCACTTTCTTTCATTCCCTTCCCGCCCCCATCCAAAACAACCTGATGCAAGAAATTCATCCCGCTTTATATGAGCCTTTATTTTCAATCAATGAGACTAATCACATGACTAAAGATTTAGACATATACTTCCTTAACAAATACCTATGACAGTTTAAGATTGCCCTCTTTCCCCCTCTTAAATTACTTCTGTCATTGCTCTATTGACAAAAGAGAATATTTGAGTACCCTAAAGGCACCTCAGAGAAAAGTACTGCAATTTGCATCAGAAAATTTTGCTTTAGATCCATCTAAAAAGTTGTTTTGAAGTGTTTTGTTAAATTAGCTCCTCTCTGACAATTTTATTAGGGTTTCCATGGCTGAATCTCTTCCCTTCCTTACCTTCCACTATACGGAAGATTGTCATGAGCAGCTGCTCATGTCCAACAAACTTTTAAGGAACGATGCAATGTTCATCATTCCACCATCTACCAAAGGGCTGGCCAAGGGCTCACCACAACCCCAGCAAGGGGGTAAGACGATCTTCTTGAACGCAGACAACTCTTTGGACCAGATAATTGTTGGAGGGCATAGGTATGGAAAAGCTCATATTATTTACCATCTGTATCTGAAAATATCTTCTTGTATCTTAAAATGCCTCATGTTGGGTCTCTGTTAGGAATGGTGGCTATTTTGTGGTATCAGTCCTTCTAGAAAAGAAAATATGTATGACTATGTATGTGTATGTGGATATGTATATGATAGGTACTAAATAACACTGTGTGAGCACAATTCATTTAGGAAAAAAGAGGCTGTTTATCACCCAGTCTTAAATTTTGTTGTGTTTTTACCCTACTCCCAGTTTAGACCTGGTTAGTTTATTCCCAAAAATTAATGAAAAATGGATTTATCTTGGAAATATGTTGGTAAAGCTCATTTTCCATCTATTGTTAGCACATATATGAACTTCCAGTGATCGGGCCACGTGTTTTTATACTCGTGTCCTTACTGACCCTTGAGAAAAAGAAAAAGTTCCATTCCAATTATGGGAAATGCTTTATTTTTGTAAAGAATCTTTCAAAATAATGAACAATGAAGGCTCACTTATGCATATAAATAACTTTTTTCTAACTTGTAAAAAATTTAATCTGTAAAGTTTTGGGTCTGAACTTTGACCTAATCTAAAGGGAGTATCAAACCCTGCTCTGACAAATTGTTAGGGATACTGGTCAACAGCTTTTCCCACAACTTTAGGAAAGTGATATGTTCTGGCTCAGTGAAGACATAATCTGAAAATTTCATAGTGCAAGGCTTTATATTCTAAAAGGATATAAACGAAACGATATATAACCTAATCAGTTTGCTGAACAGCAAGAGTATTTCTTTCAAAGTAAATAGCTTCTGCAAAATATTATTTATATAGTTCTTACAAATTGGTTTGAAGTGTTGTTTAGACAATCTTATTATGTATAAAGATAAAAACTTCCATCAAGAAATTATGCAAAAGAAAATGGACACACCAGCTGGATAAATCTATCATACATCGGCAAAAAGCAACAAGCACTTTTAATTAGCTGAGTGAATGTAGTTTGTTGAATGTTGAAAGCACAGACTCACTCATATTAAAATGTGCCTAATTTTCTGTGAAAAAGTCCCATCTGAACAGCCCTGACCATAGTCAATCATACTAAAAGCTACTGGTGCTTTATTTGATTTACCAATATAAAATGCAAATGAGGTGATTAAGTGGAGTGGCAGACATAGTAGGGCCTCTTTCAAACCATCAAGTTAAATGCAAGCAGACAGCAAACTGGCTGTGCAAAGAAAATTTTAGCATATTCGTTTGATTAGTGCTACAAAAATTTAATTAGGTTGGCTAATTACTTGACAAATTGCTCTACACTAGAGAAAAGACAGAGCATGTTTTATTCCTGCAAAAACTCTGTGTGTATTTTAGCCCAAATGCTATCTGCCAATTTGCAAAAGCATTATTAAATGAATGAAGAATGGTACAACAGTCTCCAACAATGGCAAATTGTATAAGGCATATAATTAGAGAAGGCACACACCACTATATCCATATGCACTTGATCCCTCATGTCTAAAAATATTTAACACAATATTTCTAGAAAAATACTGTCAAAACAGATTATTACAAGGTTATCAATTCTTCATAAGAAGCAATATATAGAAAATACTGATTAGTGGAAAACACAGCTCCTCCAAAGCAGAACCTCTTCATCCAAATGAACTCTATCAAACACAGTAACAGTTTATCTGTACATTGCTAAAAGGAGATAACACACTGTACAGCTGAGGGATGTGTCTCTCTATTTATTATCGTTAAGCAATGCCAAGAACATTAGTTCTCTGGGACAGGAAAAAAAAATTAGGACGAATTTCACATTTTGCAATTTTATTGGTGTGTATAGGCCATATAAGAAGAACATCAGGACTTTAGGTAGAATAATGCATTTCTCTTCTTGTTTGTCTATTTGCATTCACATGCCATGAAAGCTGCCAATTTTTATTCAGGAGACTGAATTTGCTTTTGCTGGCATTCAGCGTAACTAATCAGCCTCTACTGACTCAAACATCATGATAATATAAATAGATACCCACTTTATCTACTCAAGTGGAAAAAATAAGTATCATATTATATAAACATAATGCATTGCAATTGGCAATTAGATACTGCATTTAACTCAGGCTAAAACAATGTCTTAGGAGACCAAGGAATATGTGAGATCTCTTTTAACAATCATCATACATGTGCATGCAGGAATAAAATATTATTTCTTGCAATTAGCAGTTCTCAACTTCCGTTTTACCTTGCCAGCATACTTTTAAATGTACGATCTTAGTGAAACATCAAAAACCTTAAATCAAGTATAATTTCAGGTTAACTCAATGTAAGTATTAGTCTGTGACTACGCCTGTTTCTAACATAACATATGTTAAAACAAATTTTAATTCCTTTGCAGTTTGTCTGAACAATTGCTAAGCTCTATTCAATAAGAAAATAAATGGGCTTTCTGATGATTTTTAAAGGAAAGTCACCAGACATGGTATTTCAGTCTTTATGTCCTGATTACTCAAAATTCATGCTTTTCAAAAGATGATGCTCATTACTCCATTTACACCTTTTGTAACAAAAAATTAAAAGATCTGAAATTCCTTTTCACTTAAAAAGCTCTTTTTTATACTGAATAATCCAGGAAGGAGATAATAATAATTTTGAAACCACTCGCATGAGAATAGAAAAAATACAGTTTGTTATGCTACTACAGTCCTCTTTCACAAAAGCAGTAGGTAAAGGCAATGCAGGGACTCGGCTCAGAAAATGCTCCAGCAGCCAAACAACTAGCTTGATCCTAACTCTGACATGTTCTGACATTCAGCAGACCCATTTGCATTGAGGTAGAACTTAATATTACCTGCACATTGACAGAAAGATGCCACAAATTAATTATCCGACTGAAATTCTTTAAAATAGTCAATAAGAGGAGGAATAAGAAGCTTCACTTCAGTCCTATTTTGTCATGCTCACTATAGGAAGGAAAAACTCTGAAGTGAAGCAGGCCTTGTGTGAGCTCTTTCAGTAAACTGGAATTTTTAAATAAAGACAAAACTGAAAATCACAGGTTTTTTAGGGATAAATATCTAACAAGCTATTGAAAGCAGAGATTGCACAAGCAATCCCAAAGTTTCCTTGAATATGCCAATGACATCTTCCTTTTACATGTGATTGATCAGCCAACAAGTAGAGAGAGGTGTCATGCTGGACCTTGTGCTCACCTATAGGGAGGAGCTGGTGGGAAAGGTGATGCTCCAATGCAGCCTTTACTGCAGTGACCACCAGATGGTAGAGCTAGAGATCCTCGTGGCAGTGAGGAGGTCATGCAGCAAGCTCACTGGCCTGGACTTCAGGAAAACAAACTTTGGCTTCTTCAAGGACCTACTTGATAAAGTCTCATGGGAAAAAGCCCTGGAGGGCCAAGGGGCCCAAGAATGCTGGCTGGTATTCAAGGATCTCCTCCTCCAAGCTCAGAACAATGCAAGCCAAAAAGAAGGAAATCAGGCAAAAATGCCAGGAGGTCCCTATGGATGGATAAGGCGCTGCTGAGCAGACTCAGAATAAAAAAAGAAGCTTTCAGAAGGTGGAGACCTCCAGACTCCTTCCAGTATCAAATGAGATGTACAGGAAAGCTGGAGAGGGACTCTTCAAGAGCTGTGGTGACAGGACAAGGAGTAATGCGTACAAACTGCAAGAGGGGAAATTTAGGCTGGATATTAAGAAGAAATTCTTTACTGCAAGGGTGGCGAGGCACTGGAAGAGGCGGCCCAAAGAAGCTGAGGATGTCCCAACTCTAGCAGTGTTCAAGGCCAGGTTGGATAAGGCCTTGAGCAATGTGGTTTAGTGGGGTGTCCCTGCCCATGGCGGGAGAGGATTGGAACTAAATAATGTTTAAGGTCCCTTCAAACCCTTAACATTCTATGATTCTATGGCTTTTACTACTATTTTCTCTTGGCCTCGAGCATGCTATCTATGGCCACTCTATGCGCATGAAGATGGAAACAAGGGAATACATTCAGATCCAGTAAAAGAGAATTGTGGTTTCTCAGAAAATGCCAACTTAATATCAGTGTGGTAAAGGACAAGAGGAAAATTAGCTATTTGATTTTTCCTTTATATGTTTTGAAAAGCAAGGAGAAATTTGTTAAGAAATATTTTAAAAAGCTATGCAAATGAATAGCTATATACCTAACAACTATATATGTACAAATATATATTGAGTAGCTAGATAGGGAAGCCAGCAGAATACAGAAAAAAATGCTATTAGAACAGGTGCTGGAGGCTACAGCTCTTCCTACAGCCAGTGTAGACCAGAGAATATTAAGGATCGTATCAATGTAGTATAACGGATCTCAATCTTCTTTTTGAGAATTTTTCATCATAATTTAGGTTCCTCTTCCTACAGGTGCACATAGTCACTCTCCCTAGCCAAGCCCAATCTTCTAAATTTCAAACTCTTACCTTTCAGCTTTCATAAAGTGTAACAATTTGTCCTCTCAGATCCTTCCCATGCCCACAAATCCTTGGTCTCTCTTAACTGCCGTAATGATTTTTTGACTGACCCATCTATACTGAATCAGAGCAAGTGAAGCATCTTTCCTGAAGAGTAACTTATATGAAAAAAGTGGGAAAGAGGACAGCAAAAAAATTAGGAATGTCACAAGCATGAAGAACAGGTCAGGAGGGATTTCTGGGGCTTGATCTCATCTCTAGATGTGCACCGACTATGTGAACAGTGCAATGCCCTTGGGATGCTCAGAGTGGAACCACCAAAGAAAGAGCAGCCCTGGAGCCACAAGAAAAGGCAGCAGAGGCACGACTGTGTATGAGGAAAGCTTTCATTCTCAGCTTTTTGTTTTGGCCTTCACTAGCTGAGGACATGTGCAGAACACTGCTTATCCTAAAGTGATAAATCTGTCAGTATAAAACAAAACCCTGGCAAGTACAGAACTGCTTGTCTGTTTGATTTACTTTTCATTGCTGCCTTCCTCTAAGTGAATCAGGGGAACAAACAAGAAAACAAGAACTCAAAATGTTTGAAAATTCATTTGCTGCAGCAGAAGTAAACATTAAGAGTAACAGGGAGATTTCCTATTCTGAAAAAATTTCCCACTTTTTAAACAAAGTCACAGAAATAGGAATCCAGTTATTACTTAGATGAGACAATTAGAAGGTGGAGAAGCTCAAGACAAGATAGTTATTCATTTTAGTTACTGTTTTGGAGGGAGACACACAGCTCTGGAACTGACATTAATAAGATTAGGAAAAACTTTGCTTTGCATGCAAATTATATGGTTGGTGCATGGATTTATGTCTTACTGTTTTTTAAAACTCTCAATTTAGGAAAGGACTATCTTTTTAAAAATTGTTGCTTTACTGGATTATTTGCAATTTGTTCCTTGTTACAGCAAAAAGCTGTTGGACTTGGTTTGGATTTGTTCCTAGTTTCACTTGACTTTTTTACATGTTTTGCTTTTCATATTCTCTCCTCATTATTGGCTCTTTGTCTTGCACACAAGACACTATACTAAGCTAGTATGCCATTCCATCCTTGTGTATAAAGCATGATGATATGACTCAGGTAAAAAGGTTAAAAAAACCTCGTGTAGTTTCCTGTGGGTCTTGGTCTGTGAAAGTTATATTACTCTGGCTTTGGTGGAACATCATGGTTATGCTATACATGGTTAAAATTTACATGCTAAAATTAGATTTTTGCTATATATTTCTGGAATCAAATTTTAGGTGGCTACAGGGCATTGAACAAACTCCTTAACTTTTCAAGGAAAAGATTCTTGGTTTTATTTATTTGCATTAAGGCTCACACAAATTAGTATTTTAATCATCTCACTGTGTATCATTCTAGATAAAAGGTAATATCTGGGAAAATAAAGTGTCTGAGCATGACAATTATAATTAAATCTGTACAGATCTTCTCTGTCGAGTCACTTTTTTTCAGTCCCTTCTGTTTCTGCTCTTTTCCATCAGTTGCGTATTATTTTTTCATTACTGATGGTACTAAATTTACTCCTGGAAAGTTATTTCAGTGCACTCTGAAATGATGGCAGCAAAATACGGTTCTAAACGCACTTGTGTTACCTTTCTGAGACTTGTGCTACCTGAGTGAGTTAAGACATGAGGAAAGGGTCTTGATAAAAAGGACCATCTTGATAAAAAGGACTACTGAGAATGTGAAGGAAAACAGTGAAATTTAATGCTATCAGCATAAATAGAATACTCTAATCAGTCTCTCCTTTCATGGGAATTTGAAAATCCTTCTTCCCTAAAGGCAATTATGCAAGAGCAAAACTACACAATGCTACTGCTGAAAACTGCCAATAGATTTTGTGGTGTTTCAAGCAAGGATTTATTAGATTGCCTACACACTTGTAAATTATAATAACAGAGGACAGCAGGCTGATGAGAATAAACAAAAGCTTCCTGGGCAATGCACCTAATAAAACACAATCATAAGTTAATATTTCAGAGATAGTCTGCAGTCTGTACTTATGCTTGAGAAAATGCCTGCTTTCTTTTATTCCTCAATATTCTCTGAAGTATTAGCTACAAGCTATTGAAAAAAAACCCCAGGGGTTTTCATGATAATAGGAGCATTTCATTTAAACTTCTAAACATATTTCACCTGTTTGAATTAAAATCTATGATGTTTGAGCTGACCATTTCTTCACCTCTGTAACTACAAAGAATTATACTTTACCTGTGAGCAAAAGTGGATTGTATTCTATGAAATGCTCTGGATTTACATTTTGTACACTGTAATAGGAGGAAGAACCCTGTAAACAAGCTCTGAACATTAAATTATGAGTCACAGTTTCTTCCCCTTTTACATTAACACAGATCTGAATACCTTTGATGAGAGCAGGATGTTTATTCTTGGTCCAAGTTAATGCATCTGAAAACAAACCTTTGACTTAATACATGTATTTTTTAAACTATAGGGTTGATATTGTATAATTTGGGCACATAATTTCAAGGCATGTGTTAAAAATGATACAGCAAACACAAGTTACTTTCTTTTCCTTGTAGGAGTTGAATCCTTGGAAACTTTGCAAATACTTGTTTGTGATAAGTCTAGTTTCATACGCACTATCTTACTAATTAGCAGCAATAATTAGAAAGTATTGCAATATTTTCATTAAAACCTGGCTTCTCTCTAAAACTAGACAAAGTTTCTAGAATGAACAAACCATACCATGACTACATGTGTCAGTTAGGTCACAAAATTTAGTTCTTGACAGACTTAATTTCAAAGTACTGATGGTTCTGCCTGCGTTATATGGAGGCTGTAACACCAAATCAAAATCTTTAGCTTAATTTAACCTCAGATAAAAAGTAATTCCAATTATTTTCTTTCAACTGGACGTTCTCAGTCTGATTAGATTTTAATCTTCTACAATGCTGTCCTCGAAAAGAAACAGGTGTTTTTTCCCCTTTCTGTTCATAATCACAATATTCCATGTTAGAGGACACACAGAATAAACTTCTTTTAAGTGTATGACTGAATTCAAAATCAGATTTTAAAGAAAAGACTGTTGATACTTCAACTTTAAAAGCAATGCAGACATTCAGTTCCAGTGCTGGATCATTAACAATCCCTGCTAAAACCCCCAGGGACTGACAAGCTCTTCAGGTGCCTGAGGCTTCCAAAACGCACAAAGTTCTGCTTCTGCACATGTCCAAACATCTGAGTTACAACAGTGCTGAGCAGCCAAGAGAAACTGCTAAAGTTATATTTATCTACATGAAATCCTGAATCATTTACTAGAAATATATTCAGAGTGTCAAATTACTGGGAGACACCAGTAATTTGATACTCTGAATAAGTAAACATGTTTTCTGAGCAAAGACACTGTATATGATGCTTGTAAGGTACTAAAGTGCATGAAAGACAATGTGATATAAGTATTTGAAAAATTGTTGAGCATATCTCAGAAAAGGTATGTTCATATATGTGAATGTATTTCCAAATAAAAATAAGAAGGCAGTGAATTTGAAATATAGCTATTTGATACATTCATGTGATGTTTGTTGGTTGTTTCCTTGAAGATGCTCCGAAGGCTGAGGAACTGTTACATTTTTTTTTTATCTATTAGCAGATGATGGGTGCAAGACTGCTAAACTATGATGTAGTGAAACAGACTCAAAAGAAGATTAGTTTTGTGGTGCACAGTTCAGTCACTGACAGTTAAACCAAAGAGATGGTCAAGACAATGGTGAGGATCAGAAGATCCATCCTCGAAAAACTGAGACGGGAATTGTGGTAGAAGAAGGAAAATAACAATATTCTTGGGCCATCCAGTCTGTTGCTTTGAGCAGTGCTTCCTTGAGCAGTTTCTATTATTTTACTCCTTCTACTTGTCTTTCCTGACATAATGATCAGTTTAAACAGAGAGGCAGTAAAACATACAGAGTAAAGCAGAGGGGTCCATACCCTGCGTATAGTGCTGCCTGCAGGTGATAGAAGTGTCTTGGGAAGAAGGAGGCTGTGTGGTATGGCTGTGGCCAGGTGTTGACAGCAAGGAGCTGCAGGACTGGGCTCTGAGGGAAGAGGTTGGGGCTATTCTGCTGACACAGGGGGATTCAGCTGGCTCCAATGCACCCCACCACTGAACACAGCTGAGCTCCACAGTCATATATGTGGTACCTCTGGGGTATTGTAGTTAAGAAGGGTAAAAATGGCAGAGAGAAAGAGAAATGAGGAGAAAAGAATAGGTGAGAAACAACCCTGAGAACAGCAAAGTCATTGATGGAGGGAGAGAGACTGCTGCAGACAGCAGAGCAGCTAGTGCCCTGCAGCCCATGGAGCCATCACACTGGAGCAGGGGAAGGAAATGTGTGAGGAGAAAGGAGCAGCAGAGAGGAGCTATTATGAACTAGCCCATTCCTTACCCCTCGACACCCTTTGTTGAAGGGAGGCAGAGGATTTGGGAATGAAAGAATGAAGCTGAGCCTGTGAAGAGGAGTGGAAGTAGAAGGAAGGGGTTTTTTTTAAATGTGTGCCTTAAAAGAGGAGTGGAAGTAGAAGGAAGGGGTTTTTTTAAATTTGTGCCTTAATTTCCCATTATCCAGATCTATTTTAATTGGTAAAAAATTAAATCAACTCTGTCCCAGTTGAGTCTGTTTTGCCAAAGATGGCAGCTGGTATGTGATCTCCCTGATTTTATCTCAACCATGATGTTTTTATTTTATTTTCTTCCCTGACCTACTGAGAAGGAGGGGCAGTGAGAGAGTACTTGGAGGGGTGTTAGGCCCTTAGCCAAGGTTAACCCAGCATAGAGGTACAACTGTACACCTACTGAAGCAGTTGAGGATCTCAAGACCTCTTTATCTCTGCTCTTAGTTGAAAACAAAGCTACAGCATGGGAAGATAACTACAGCATATTAAACCAAAGCCATTATAATGAGTGAATTTAGCAAAAAGTCTGAACATCATGGTTTTGGTTGGATTTGATCAACTCAGCACACAAATACTCTGTAGCATATCTTACACCATGCAAAAAATATGTGTAAATGTAAAGATAAATTCATAATTTACCCAAATTTAGGCTTCTAATTTCCACTTATATGTCACTTAAATAGTGTGTTTTATGTTGGTCCTCCAGCACTGCAAGGTCCCTATTTTTCTGAAAAAGTTGATTAAAAGAGTGCTGTGCTGCATCAAGCAGGGCAGGGGATGTGTAAGAACGGCTGCAGCTCCTTGGTGGTCTCAGGCACACTGTTCCCTAATGCCAAGCTTCCTGTGGGCCGTAGCTTTGGCTGCTACCCTCCCCTGCCCTCTCCCTCCCACCCTGCTGCTATAGGAGCTCTGCTGCCTTTACTCCAGTTGTCTGTTGCAAGATGAGTGCCACAGAGCAGTGAAATGGTTTTTAAATGTGTTTTTACAAATCTGCTAGTTAAATCCTTAACCTGCCTTTCTCCAAAATGGGCTGGAACTAACACCCTGTCTGACCTACATGGTGATTTTCTACAGTAAATAACCTGGACAAGAGCCAGACATTTTTTTGTTTATCCCGTGCCTTGCTTTCTTGGGTAAAATACCTGGGGACTGTTCCCTGCAGACATGATGCATCTGACAATAAAAAAAGTCTTTCCTGTCTTTCTCTCCCTCCCAGAGAGAGATCGCTTAATGTTCAGTGATGCCTTGAAATTCAAAATACTAATTGATACAAACTAGGTTCTGTAATTAAAACAGAAAGTTGAATTGTCCTGAGGGTTTTTTTTTTGTTGTTGTTGTTGTTGTTTTTTTTTTTTTTTTTTAGTTGAAAAGAAGTAGCTGAGAGCTGGAGAAGGAGCAAAAGTGGTTAGCCTTATCCAGCTGTTTAAATGATTCTTGATTACTGACTGCAGGCCTCAGTCTATTAAATTCTAGTTTGAAATTGAAAATTTATATGAAGTGGTGTTTCTATTGTAACTACATAGATAGTGAAAAGAAGCAATAAACCTTTGTTCGCTAAGTATCACCTGTGTACTCTAAGTGAAAGCATCTTATCCATAGTGCTGACAGTGTGGGTGGTGTAATTCTACAGAAGAATATTTGAGGACCCCAAAGGTAGAAATGGCACCTTTGATATTGTAGTCTTGCAGTTTTAGAACTACTAATGAATGGCTGAACCTACTTCAAAAATGGTAACTATTTATTAGTAGAGCACTGAGGCTGATTTCATGTGTATCTGGTTGAGAATTGTTCTGGCTCTGAAATCATTATGGGGCTGTCCAACAGATACTGGACTGACAGCTACTGAAAAGAGCAGAAATTAAGTTCCACCTAACTAGTCATCATTGAGGAGAGACTGAAAGCACCTGGCTCATAATGATTTTACCAGTTCGTTCTTATTCTGTCAAATATGATCACTCCTATTGTGTTTTCATATTAGGTAACAAATTCATAGCCACTTCTGGTTGCATGTGGATATGGCTCCTAGTCTAGAAGGAGAATACAAACGATTTTATTCTGGTAGAAAGTGTAATTGTATTCTTTTTGAGCTTCAGCAACAAAGACAAGTCAGCTCCACTTTGCCTGGAGCAGCAAGGAACACCAGCCAAATGTACACTCTTGAGGGAGGTATAACATATGTCCATATGTCACATGTGGAAAGATGTTACTTCAAGCACAAAACTGCTGGTTCAGTCACAGCTCTTGGATGTTTAGCACTTCAGAAAATCAGGCAACTTATTTTGCTGCTCAGCCAAGACTTCTGAAACCTAATATTGTCACTCTTTTATTCATTCTCCATTCTTCAGCTTGATCAGAGTGATCAAACACATGAGGTTTTTGCACAAAAATATGTAAGTAAATTCAGAAACATTATTTTAATCTGTTATGTAACCGCTTCCTCTGAGAGTCAGATTCTTGCGTCAGTCTATGCTCTCTGTGGTATGATGGATAAGGTACTCCCACACTGAATCACAATGACTGGAAGAAATAGAAAAAATTTCTCTTGGGAGAGACAGTCTATCCAAAAGTCAAACCTGAGGAAATAGTCTAGCTCTAGCTTCTCTGATATCAAAAGAGATCAGATTATAGTTGAATTATGAAAAATGAATTTCTGCTTTGGCAGACTGAAAGGTTTCAAAGTCACTTCCACTTCCTGTATAAAAACCATGTCTTTTTGCAGCTTTACCAAAAATAGTATTTTTTTGTGGAAGTTTTCCATTGTGGAGAAAATGTATTTTCTCTTGACACAAAAGACTATATATCAGAGGTTTTATTTTTCAACTAGAAAACAGATATCTGCATATACATTTTCTAACTCTATATCTGTTATATTCTATGTCTACACACAGAGATCTTGAAATTGTTCGTGAACACATTAACCTTTGGACGACCCTATATTTGTTCTGATAGCACATGCTATCTCCCAGTACAATTGGTAGAGAAAGTCAGATACATTTGTGAGGTGATTTTGATCTTATAGAATCACAGATTCATGGAATCATTAAAGTCAGAAGAAAACCTCAAAATCCCTGAGTCCAGCCTTTGATGAAACATCACCATATCAACTAAGCCATAGCACTACGTGGCATATTGAGTCATTTCTTGAATACTTTTAGGGATGCTGACTCCACCACCTCCCTGGGCAGTCTGTTCCAATTTCTGGCAACCCTTTCTGTGAAGAAAGTCTTCATGATGTCCAACCTGAACCTCCCTTGGCACAGCTTGAGCCCAGCTTCATCCTGTCACTGGCTGACAGGCAGAGGAGGCCAACCCTGGACACACCCTCCTTTCAGGCACTCGTAGAGAATAAAGTCTCCCCTGAGCCTCTTTTTCTCCAGATTAAACACCCCCAGCTCCCTCAGCTGCTCCTCGGAGGACTTGCTCTCTAGACCCTTCATCACCTTGTTGTCCTTCTCTGAACTCCAGCACCACAATCCCTTTCTTGCAGCGAGGGGCCCAGAACTGGACACAGCACTCGAGGTGTGGCCTCACCAGTGCCCAGTACAGGGGGACAATCCCTGCCCTGGTCCTGCTGGCCACACTATTGCTGATCCAGGCCAGGATGCCCTTGGCCTTCTTGGCCACCTGGGCACACCCTGGCTCATGTCCAGCTGCTGTCACCAGCACCCCCAGGTCCTTTCCAGCCCCTCTGTCCCAGCCTGTGGTGCTGCCTGGGGCTGTTGTGACCCAAGGGCAGGACCCAGCACTTGGCCTTGTTGAACCTCACATCATTGGCCTCAACCCATGGATCCACCCTGTCCAGATCCTTCGGCAGGGGCTTCCTGCCCTACAGGAGAGCAACATTCCTGCAAACAGGATTGAGTCTAATACTGAGCCTTGGGGAACCAAACTTTTAACAGTCCGCTGTCTGGATGTAACCCCACTCACCACCACTCTCTGGGCCCAGCCATCCAGCCAGTTTTTAATCCAGATGAATGCAGTGGGAAACAGTGTCAAAGGCTTTTCTAAAGTGCTTGTAGACAACATTCACAGCCTTTCACTCATCCACTAGCTGGGTCACCTGGTCATAGAAGGAAATCAGGTTACAAAGGCAAGATCTGCCTTTCCCATTCCTGTGGTGTCTGGGTCTGATCCCCTGGTTGTCTGTGTGTGCCATGTGATTGCAGTCAAGCTAATCTGTTCTCTAACCTTCTCAGGCACTGAGACTCTGACAGGCCTGACGCTCCTCTATTTTGGGTGACTTAAATTGCTCTTGAGTTGACTATCTCTTTCCGTTGCCTCCAAAGGACTTACATTCGATTATAGTGCATCCTAACCTAGCTGGAACAAGCCCACATCCATATCCATTTAACATTTCCCTGTTTTTTCAGTTTGCCATCTCAGGAAAAGAACAAAACCTGTTAGCTTCTCTTAAGACATACAAGTCATCCTAGTTCAGAGGATACATATTGTAAGGATTTCAAAATTTCCAGTACAGGATGTTTGTGATTTCAGTTTTCCTTCATAGTGTTCAGAATTCGAATGATGTTTAGCTATAATTAGATTGCCATAGATATGTTTAGCTAATTTTCTAAAAGCTGATAGACCAAATATTTAGATGGTGTCACAGACTAGCTTTTAATGCAGAACACCTTATGAGTGGTTCTTCACTTTTAAAGAGCTTTGTTAAAATACATCTTTAACCAAATTCCCCTATTAAAAAAAAAAAAAAAATATATATAGATGCACCTTCTTTTTTTCTACTGACAGTTATTCTTCTGGGGGGCTGTAGGGCAGAAAAAATCTCTGTCAGGAGCAGTATTTTCTTTGTTGAGGTAATCCTAACAGATTAATTTATTTGGTCGTGAAGGTTTTTCTTTTTAGAGCACTTTGAAAGCATAAGCAGAGCAAAGAATGCTTGAAAGTGCATGGAATTTGATTTACATTTTTAGAACAAAGAAATAAATGAAAATGTGACTATTGTCTTTATCTTCAGTGTTATTGTATGTGGTATCCTTCTATAATCTTCTCTTGTAATGATACTTAATAGCTGCCTTTGAGATATTAATGGAAATTGTCACAGGCAAGGGAGATATTACTGCATCTAATGAAGCAAAGGAGGACTGAAAAGAAAAAAAGAATAAGTGAAATCTGAAAAAATAAAAGAATTTAGCTTATTTCTGAAATTTAACCCTTTACATGGATAATTGTCATAAGATCAGGCTAAGAGAATACAGTTGCTATTTAACATATTAGTACACTCTTCATGAAAACGTACAGAGCAGTACATAGATTTTGGATGTAAGAATTTAAGTGTATATGATTTGTCAGCCCTTATCACATCATTGTAACAATCCTGCTATAAAATACATCCAATTTTTCATACAGTATACTAAAAGAATTCTTTCTGACTGACGATTAGGCCTGCTTCAAATAATTCATGATTAGGAAGATAAATAAAACCATTTTATAAGGAAAAAGTATAATTTGGGTAGAAAATACAACTCTTGTCAAAATACAAACATGGGAATTATATTTAAACATATATCCCACTATCTCTCTGCTCATCTAATGTCTAGAAAAATTATTATTGCATAGCAAGCAAATGTCCTGACCAGCTAAACAAGAAGCATGTTAAAGGAAGCTGTAAAATATAAACTAATATATTAATAAACATATTAGCATTTCGTAGCAAGTTTTTCACTACCGTCTTCTTTTGGTAATGGAATGTTTAGTGAAAGACAAAAAATACCACCCAAATAGAAGCTATTCCACTTCACAACAACTTGTTCACTACTTGTTTGTGTGACCCAGAGAAATTTTTAAAACGTTTTCTAGTTTTAGGTAGAAGATGTTTTATTTAACCTACATTTTTAAATAAGCCTAAACATATTTAATATCATTTACCTAAATATATTTAATTAAAGAATAAGAAAACGAAAATTACCTTTAATCTGCATGAAGCTCTAAGTGTGTTTCAATTGGTTTGAATAAGTACAATTAATGGAAAAATTCATTGAATATATTGAATGTCTATGTTTTGTCATAGTTTTGAAGAAAGTAAAGTCATGTAGTTCATAAAAGTTGTTGACTTAATCCCTGAGAAAACCTTTGTTGAAATGATTAATCTGGAAATCATAGTCATTTCTGCAGAGAAATCTATGTTTTTCTATACTCAGTATTGCAGTTAAATCGTGCAGAAATGTATGGAAAGTAAAAAAAAAAACAAACCCCAGAAAGCAAGGAAAACTGGGTCAGCTTTTTTTGTTTGTGTGTATTTGATTTTTTGTCAGTGTGGGTTTTTTTTAAATTTTGTTTTGTTTGGTTTTTTGCGTGTGGGTTTTTTTTGTCTCTCGTTTAGACTTGTTTGGGTTTTTTTTACCTGTGGAATAATTATGGAACACTTGGAACTATTACACCTGGAACTTGAAATTACACTGATTACAAAAAATAGGTAGAACTTCATTAACACTGGTTCATTTTCTTATATGAAAACAGACAAACATGCTTACAAACCCAAGCATGTTCTGTACATAATGCATATGTAACATTGTTTTATACATGCAAAAAAGTGATATAATTATTTTTATGTATTTTAATGGAATTGTAATTTTCATCCAACTGGAATTTTAAAATATTGGAATTCAAAAATCATTATTTAATCACTAAAAAAGGAAATGATCATGTGACTTTCTGACAAGAAAAAAGAATTTACTGAATTTTGTTTATGAAATTTTCTGCCTGTTCACATATGTACTTAGACATAATATATTAACCTAAAGAAATGCTAAACTTATTCTAATGCTATAATTATGAGATTTATCAGCTGATAATATAAAGTAATAGAAATATAAATCCAAAGAACAAAGGATCTGATATTATGTAATAAACACCTATATATACCTGCTGCTTATAAGTTATAGTTTTGAATATAATCAACTTTCAGAAGCAGATGAGAATGTATTTGGTTAGTCATGAATGCGAAGAGCAAAAGCTTAAGAAAATAAAACAAGATAAGAAAGATTAAAACAATACAATAAGTTTCTAGGTTCTCAGATGATTTACTCAAAATGCTGTTATTAAAATAATTAGCTAAAATCACCTTGTTTTAAATATATGCTGAACAATGCAACTATTGGACTGCTTCTGAGCCTAGAGATGATCTAATACTGAAATGAACAAAATAGCAATGCACTTCCTTTTACAGGATATTCACTTGCTGATAGATTCTCAGACAAAAGCAGAGTTTGGCCATTCACATGCAGCGCTCTCAGTTAAATTGTGCCATGTGTTGCTGTACAGAAGCCTGAGACTTCTGCAAGAAATATTAAGGGATATGTGTGAAGTGTGAACAGGAAATCCTTAGGGAGCATCTATTATGTCTAGAATTTTCATACACAAAATATGAAAAAATGAAAATCCCAAGTGCTTATAAACCAAATTATGAAAAGAAATCCCAAGCAATCCCAACATTTGTGGCTACTTTAATGCTTTAATCATTTTTGTGACTTTGTGTCAAGACATTCTCTGCAATTGTTCCCTAGACCAGCTTTTAAAGCAACAGATTTTGAAAAACAAAGATATCCTGAGTGAACCTGTACTCAGATGATTTGTAAGGCATTCTAGTAAACACGATTTATAATTTTTACCTGAAATTTGCAGCAGGCTAACATTCTCTGTGTAAAGATGGTGACTTGTGAACCGAGCACTTGAAACTAATGTTCCATTTAAATCACCTGTGCTATCACAGAAGAAAGAAAAATATATGTTTTCCAAGGCTTTGGGGGGAGGTATTTGTTGACTCTAAAATAAGTTACAGAACATTCCCTTCATTTCCAGACTGTTAATGCTTATCCATGGCTTAAGTAAGAATACTTACTTTTTCTCCTCAATTGTGAACATTACAAACAGAGATTAGTGGCCTTTCACTTCAGAGCTGTCAGAGTTAAAGTGACATGAAGCTATTAACATTCTGTTGCAAGTGGCCAGAAGCTTCCTCTGAGATTCCTCTGTATTTTGTGTTTTAGATTTTTTCCCCCACCTATTTAAGATCACAAAACCCCTTAGTTTGCACTGTTTTCATGATGATCACCCACTCCCTTTTAACTTGAATCAGGCCCTGGCAAAGTATGCTCCAAATATTGGTGCTGCTTCACAGCCCCAGGTATTATCTGCTTCAGAAAGTCAGATTATCCCATATAAACTAGTTTATGATGTTCCATATGGAAGACTTTGACTGCAATAATTAGAAGGTATCAATCATATCTATGAGATGACTGGTTATAAAATGAAATGAGTATTAGTCATACAACACTCTTGTTGGATTTATACTCCACTACCTCAGGAGCTCACCAAAAATACCCTAAAAGTACATATCTCTAAATGAAAAAAATTGCAAAAATTAGGGGAAAAGGTGGACAGGAATCTTGAGAAAGATTAAGCAGATATACATATGTAGTGTTTATATTTTTGTTCTGTTACTTTACTTCTTTGGTACTGTATGGTCTCCTAGCTGTTTATAAGATCCCTGAGAAAATGAAGATGTCTTTCAATTGCAGAGTTTTTCAGTACAGCTTGCAGAATCTCTGGATAAGATTTAACCTGTCTGAAAATTTGCCCATTTTGTAGTAAGCACAAACAGCTATTCACATATTATACAGACTTAGTGCAAATGGCCTCCAATGTGTGTGGAATGGAAAAGATTTTGCACTGTGCATACTCTGACAGGGAGCATTTTCACTGCTGTGAAGATGTGAGGTGAAACTTTGGGTCACTGAATACACTGAATACACTGAAGTTTTGATCACAACTTTAGGCAGCACCTCATGAAGTTTTATGAGTTGGATATTAAAGACCACTTCCTGTAGATATAAACCTAAGGGGTCCTATCCATTTGCACATCCTTTCACACTCTTTTACTTCTTATTCTACTCAGATATTTTTGCCTTTGAATAAGATTTCTTCTTCTTTTCTTAAAATTTTATACCAAGTGTATCAAGGTAGCTCTGTTTATTTAACTGGTCTCATAAATGCTTTTAAAGCCATGTTGTTTTTACTTGCAGTAGAGCTAAACTTTGTGCTTTTAAAAGGGATAAAAATTTTCAAAGAAACAGTAACTTCATATATTGGTTCATACATAATATTACTGTGAGAACACAGTGACATTTACAATAGCAGTCGTAGTGAGAAAATAGAGGGAATACTTTTTTTTTCTCTTAAAAACTAAATGACTTTTTTCAACTTGCAGAGGCAGCATTTCACAGCCCTTCATCATTTAGGAAATTATGGTTTTGGTTGCTTAAAGGTACCAGATTTTAGCGACCTTGAGCTAAAATCCTCAACCTTGATCAGCACTTTGATTTTCCAGTACCTTTTGATGTTGGATATATCAGTAGCCATTTTGCTACTTTTAGCTCACTTTAAAAAAAATAGGCAAATTCTGAACAACCTCTTTAAAACACAAACGAGCACACAATTGGAGTCTTGTCTTTAAAGCTTAAAACTCTTTAAATACAAAGAACTTGACTGTTAATGTGCAGAAATAATAATGATCCTTTTTCATTCTTACTCATACTTTTAAAAAAAGATGGAATCAATTCAACTGAATTTAACACAGATAGACAAATCTATTTTAACTAGTTAATTAGTATAAACCTCACATAAGGTGTTATCACACTTACTTTATAAATGAGGAGAGAGATATGGAGATGAAAGCTCAACATAAAAACTGAGATTAAAACTCAATCCATATCATAAAAGACCCCACCAGTGAATGGATTTGGATGCTGCAAGCTAATACCATGACCTATTTGCAAAATAAAAAAATATATGCATTTGTGGTTAAAACAGAATTTTAAGTAAGACAAGCAACTGTTTTGTTAAGGAATATACAGAAGTCTTCATTTTAAATGAAAGAGATCACAACTTTTTATACACACACAGAAACTACTTTTATAATTGTGAACTATGTCTATAGATAGTTTCACTGACATTGGGATAAAGTTTTAAAATTATTTGAAATTATTTAAAATACATTCTAAACTTAAAACCACTTTGAATAAAAATAAAGACCCCACCTCCCACAAACCTCTTGGACTGGTTTAACAGAAGTAGAAGAGATATCCAGGTACAGCAGAATATGATACGCATGAAACCTCAAGAGTCAGAAACAGAATGACATTCCCTCCATCTCAAACTGTGGGGAAAGAAAGCAAGAAAGACAACAGCCCTCTCTGTAAATTATCATCTCTGATTACAGAAAAAAAAAAGAAAGAGGAAAGCACGAAGCATGCTGCAGTGTAACGAGCACTACCTGAGAGCTGCACTTCCCCGCACATGGCCTCATTCTGTACATAGTGAAATCAGTAACAAGAGTTCTTCTTGACTTGAGTGGATTCAAGATTGAGTTTATTGGCACTGTGCCCAAGAGGCATCATTGAAACTCTAAGAGCAAGGCCAGAGACTCCACTGGGAATCCATGCATTGACTGAAGCATGTCCTTAAGCAGATATCTGAGTCCCAGAAAGTCAACAGATTTAAATATGTACTTTAAACTGAGAACAAGCTTTGTTGAATCTTGGCCTTTGGCAATTATTTGAGGCATCAAGTTTTACTTACTTTACAAGTAAGCTGCTAAAACATTTTGGAAAAAAATGTAATGTCAGTGATAATTTTTATTGATGTTTTTACATGAGAAAAATAATTCCTAAGAGTAATATTAAGTAATAAAATGACAAGGGCATACTTAGTTTTATCATAATAGGGGTTTTTTCTTGTCATTGCTGGAAGCATATCTGTATCAGGTAAATTAAAAAAAAATAAAAAGAAAGCAGGTTTAAACAAGCTCTACAGATATAAATTGGCCTTGCTCATAAAGCTATAGTTATAGGGATCCCTGTTCTGTAACAGATGAAGAGCATCCTGACAGGCACTTGCAGAAACCTGAAAAGCTGTCAACTTTGTTTTGCAGAAAATGGAAGTAAACAGGTTTCTTTAAATATGGATACTTAATTACGAAAAATATTCAGGAATTTTGGAACTTTATAAATATCTAAAGTTAACTGGATTTGATAGATATTCAGGATCTTAGAAAACCAGAATATTTATCTAGATGAATTACAGTGATTTGAGAACTTCACTTTTAATACATGTTTTAAAAGGATTTATACAGGCATATGTATAGAGACAGGTAGATTCATGGAGATGTAGATATATGCTGCATAGATATATCGATGTCTCCATTTTTAGATGGAGATATAGACTTTTTTTTAATTTTAGGTATAAATTAGAAAGAGATAACAGTACTTACTTTAGTGCAACTGGTTGAATTCTTCAGTCTCAATTTACTAACTAGTGTATTTATACTCTTGATCTTTTCACAATCACTTGTGAAATGAACATCTGTTGCATTAATGTGTTTGATAACTGTGAAGACTCAAAAAGCAGTCTACTTTTTACAAAATTTGTAGCTAAAAAAGATTGAACAAAACTTGGTTATGAAATCACCCTCACTGTTATTTAAAAACTTATTTTCAATTAGGTTTTTGAGATGCATAAATATGGGTATAAATAATGGGTTATTCTTTTTGAACTGGTTTAACAAATACTTTCCCAAAGTCTCCTGACTTCATAAAACACAAATTTCCGTATTTAGAGAAAATTACTTCTGGTCATTCCTTTGTAAAAATTACATGTATTTTAAGAATAATGTAGGGAGTTTCTAGGAACAGAAGTTGCTTGTTAAAGTGAAAGTGAGAGCATTTTATTTTTCTTTGTTTCAGAGTGTTCTTCCTTTACTAAGCAAATTGTTCCCAAGAACAGCCATAATGATTTGCTTAAAAAGGAGTGTACCCTAATCCCTTTTCCTATGATATCCTTAAGTAATTTATAAGTGCTTATTTCAAACTGAGGAGTTTGACAGTGCCCCTAGTGAATCTTGATATACATGCCTTACAATTCATACACAAATGATACTACATGAAATATTCATTAGGAATACTCTAAATTATGTACCAAACAACGAGGGTACTGTCATTGTCACACTTTTCGTCTGGTAAACATCCCAGTGGGCACAACGAATTCACTTATATCTCACAAAGAGTTTCCCAACATGCTTCAATTATTTATCTTATGGCTACAATCTTCCATGTGCACATTCACGTTTTTGTTTTTCAGGCTTTTCTGAAATACATTCCCATATTCAATGCAGTAAAATACATAAAACCTATAAAGAAAGGCATTAGCTTATACTTAACTAAAGTGAAATAAATTTCAAAGCAGTTTGTGTGTTTAGACTGCTTTGATATCTGGTCACAGCATAAACAGAATTGACTTCAAGAAGAAATGTTAAGTGTTTTTAAAACCTTGAGAAGATTTCCCTGTTAATTTAAAGTGAAGCGCACAAGTAAGAGAATGCCAGAAAATGGATCTCTACCACATTTACAACAGGCAGACATCACATAATGATAAGAAGCAACAGGTCTGTCATGTGATGAGATGAATGGTGTCATTTGTAACTTCTTGAAAGGCAGACGAGGAGCACATGGTACTTCCTTGACACATGATGCCAAATGACACTTATCACTTAAAATAAGTAGCTAGAATTCTCAGACATAATAGATCCATTTGGAAAGTGCACAGAACAATGCTAACTTCTTACAAATATTTAACATCTTCTGACATGTCACATTTCATTATTCAATAATATAAACTAGCATAAACTTGGTTTTTTAAAGTAAATTTAATACAAACTTAAATTCTTCTACCCATACTTTCTAGTGCCTTAAGCTACCTTTAAAGCATGGATGGCTTGCAGAGAGATTACAGAGGCACTGAACATCCTGTACAATGGAAGGGAGAAGGTCTGTAAGAACCAGCTTTTCTAATGTACATTTCTCTTAACCTAGTGCTATGGTTATACAAAAATAATGTGTAAATAAGGACAGAAGGCCAAGTTTGAACCTGCCTGGGCTGATGGCAAAGCTAAGGAGAGAACACAGACTATGACACTGTAATACTAAAAAGAAAGCTCCGTTTTCATTCTCTGGTTTACCAAGGGTTCCAGTGGAAGTGGTGGTTTAAATAGTCCCCCTCCCCAATTTGGTTAGGCACCCCTGCTACTGCTCCACAGCTGGTTGTCCTCACCTTTGATAAAACTGTGAGGATGCTGTGTAAGCACACCAGGATTTAAAAAAGAAACTTGTTTACTTTTAATGAAGGAGAAGAACATGTCTAACCAGGGGTATCTTCCCATCTTCCCAGTGTAACACCCTGAATAGAAGTTCAGGCACCACAACTGTGGCAAAAAACCATAAAAATGTAGCAGCCACTGACAGTGAAATGTGAGGTGACTTTCACTGCCAAGCTTGCATGGAGACTGAATGCAGAGTTTATGTAATTGGTTTTTTTCCAAAAGTCACTGCTTCTTGTTAGCAACAGGAGCATCTGCTTGAAAGAGTATAGATTTCTAGATTTTATTTAGCCACAGGTATTAATGTCAAATTTTGACAATTTTGGAGAAAACCATGTCTTTCAAATATTGAAAATGATGAAAAATAAAACTTTCTTACATAATTTATCCTTCTATAATTCCAAAAACATTGCAGGATATATTTTCTTTGATATATGAAAACAACCTCCATGTAAAAAGACCTTAATTCTTGTGTTTTTAAGAACATGATTATTATTTCTCCTTTTCTGGTTATGCTACATAGAGAAAAAAGTCTAAATGATACATTTTTACTTTATTCATTGCAACCAATAGTTCTCAAAACTCAGAACTAGTACAGAAAAGGAACTATTTCATTTTATCACTCTTGCTAGCAATTGATATAGTTTTAAAAACACTAGCCACAAATAGAATACTACAGGTAGTTGTAGAAACATGTCACAAATATTATATTAATAAAAACCCCTAAATTCAAAGCCTATAGAAGCTCTAGTTAGCTTAGTCCATTTAAAAAAACCCTAAAAATATATTATGTTAATATATCTGTGTGACTACTAACCTTCTCTGATTTTTAGACTTGGATGCTTAAATCTCTCTAAAGAAAATCACATACAAACTTCCTAGCCACCTTTTTTTGCACATTTTAAAGAATATAGAGAAATAAAAATTGAAAACTTTGAGTTTAGTGATATTGGCATTTTCTTTCCAAAAATTTTCATGCTGAATAAAATACATTTTTAGCAAGAAACCCTCCTGACCTTCATGTGAATGAAGGACAGACAACATATAATTTGCTTCTAAGATATAGTTGAAAAAGTATAACATTTTATTAACAGACTCTCTGTATTTGCACATTCTCTCTTTCAGTTATTACTTCTACCCCCACTCTATATCCCCATAAGGAAGATGTCTCAAGAAGGTAAGTGATATATGAAAGGTTTTGTTTTCTCTTTCCGTACTCCCTTTTTTTTAAACTAATTACTCCCTCTCACAGCATCCTGGGCAAAGCACCTTGGCATTGTATGTTTACTAGAAAGAAGGGGAAAAAAATCCAACAGCTGTCAATACATGCTCTTAAATTTCAGGTGGAAATGCTCCTTTTTATGTAACACTTTACTGCTTAACACACTTTGTGGCTATTGACCAGCTTGTCTAAATTTAAGGTTAAAGTTATGGTGTAACATGACACTTTTACTCCTATAAAACTGTTTTCTTAATTATTGAAACCTACAAAAATAAGACTGTAGTGCAGATGATGTGTGTTTTTCTTGGGAAAAACAATGTTAGGAATAAAATTGTGTGTGTGGTTTTTTTAAAGGAAACACCTAATTATTTAATGTTAGATTGGATTTGTGGGTATGTGCGTATAAAGCTATTAATAAACCTTCTGTGACACTTATCGTGCCATAATTATGCCTCTCCTGTTGGGAGAGATCTTTAAAGTCCTTGCTAGGAGTTCCAGAGACAAATGGGGACTCTCAGCCTTTGCTGCTTCTTGATAGTTGTTAAGTCGTATCAGAGAAAAAGAGTGATTAGGATGATCCAGACATAGCACAAAGCAGAGAATGGAGGAGAATGCCAAATTATCAAGATTACATGGCCTTTTTAAAGGTAAATCAACCAATGGTTACTAAAAACATACATTATTTTTACTTTTCTACTAATTATTTAGTAACACAGCCAGGAACTGTGGAATTCTTTGTCCAATCATCCCAAACTACTTTTACTGCAGAATATGGAGTAGTAGTAGAAGAAGAAGGTTTGGAGAACAACAACAATCCTCCATTTTGATGGTTTTTGCTTTTATCTATTTACTACATTAACAAACCCAAAACCTCTACATTTTTCACCCTGTGACAATCTTACATAGTAGTCTGTTACCTAATTTACACTAGTGTAGTTTCTAGTTGTTTTTTCCAAGTATGGAGGTCAAAGCAGTGTTGTTCAGGGGGCTAAAAACCATTCAAAACAGGCAGAGAAATATTCTCTGCACTCTGGGTTCCTACATTCTGCTATAAACTCCACTGACTTTCAGGAACTGATGGCAAAAAATGGGCTCTGTAACCATTTCTGTCACTGATTTCTTATGAAACTTTGTGGAAGTGGCAGGCTGAGATGTAAGGACTTAAGTCATCATTTAGTCTGGTAGCTGATGCTTTTTCACTATGGCAGAGGGGAGGTGGTATACAGAGTTCATTTGTAGCCCTTTGAGGAGCTCTAAACAGCAGATATGCGGGTAGCTTCTGGCTGGCCCTACTTTAATTTGGTGACAGTGTCACCTTAGGCAGTGCTTGCTGCCATTAATTTCTGCTCCCATTTCGCCCCTTATTTCAGCAGGAAAAATGTTTGTGAATTTGCACAGCAGATTGTTAGACTGGTGCAGTTTTGGTTTTGAATTCCAACTCTCTAGTTTCCCAGTGGCCTTCTCCACAACTACAGCGCAGCTACTGCCACTCGGAAGTACAGTTAGTCATGTTTCTCAGGGTAACTGCTGAGTGATTAAAGCATTTAAGAGCCAAATTTCTATTTTAATGGAAAGTGTCATACCACTAGACCACAAAAATTCTTCCAACTCTGTTAGTGGAGCACTTCTGAGTCCATCAGGAAACATGAGCTTAGAGAAGATAAGTAACTGATTTATTTTGAATATCCATTTCATAGAAAAATGGAGTCCTAGAATGGTTTGGGTTGAAAGGAACCTTTATCTAGATTATCTAGTTTCAACTCCCCATGCCATTGGTAGGGATGTCATTCATTAGATCAGGTTGCTCAGGGTCCCTTACAACCTGGCCTTGAACACTTCCAGGAGCTGGGCATCCACTTCTCTGCCAACCTGTTCCAGTGCCTTACCAACCTTGGAGTAAAGAATTTCTCCCTAGCACCTAACCTAAACATGTTCTCTTTCAGTTTAAAATTGCTTCCCCTTCTCCTGTCACCATCTGCCTGTATAGAAAGTCCCTCTCTCTCTTTTTTCATAAGCTTCTTTAAGGTAGTGAAAGCCAGCAATGTGGTCTCCTTGCAGCCTTCTCTTTTCCAGGCTGGACAGCAGCAACTCTCTTAGCCTGTCTTCATAGGAGAGATGCTTCAGGCCTCTGATAATTTTTGTGGCCCCTTCTCTGGATCTACTCTAACAGATCCTTGTCTTATGTTCAGGACCCCGAGCTGGATGCAGCTCCCCAGGTCTCACAAGGGCAAAGAGTGGGGTAGAACCATCTCCCTCATCCTGTTGTCCACACCTTTTCTGAATGTGGTGGGCCTTCTGGGCTGTATGTACACATGGCTGGGTCATGTCCAGCTTTTAATCTGCAAGAACCCCCAAGTCTTTTTTGTCAGGGCTTTTCTCAATGAATTCTCACAGTCTGTACTCATGACTGTGATTTTCCTGACACGTGCAGCAACTTAGACTTGGTGAACTTCATGAGGTTCTATGACTTCTCAAGTCTGTCTAGGATCATCTGGATGGCATTCCATCCTTCTTTTGTGCCAACTGCACAGGTTGGCTTTGTGTTATCTGCAAACTGGCTGAGGGTGCCCTCATTCCTGTGGTCTATGTCATTGAGGAATGATAATATTTCAGAACATTGTGCCCAACACAGAGTCCTGAGAGACACAACTCATCACCAGCTGCCACCTGAGCATAAAACCATTGACTACACTCTCTGGCTATGTACATCCAGCCCACTGCTTTTCCATTGAATACTCCATTCCTCAAATGCATGACTCTCCAATTTGGAGATAAGGGTATCACTTGGAACCATATCAAAGGCCTTACAAAAATCTAGGTAGATGGCATCAGTTGATCTTTCCTTGTCTCCCATTAGAAGACCACAAGATTGGTCAGACACAATTTGCCCCTAGTAAAGCAGGGCTGACTGCCTTGGATCACCTTCTTGTCTTTTATATGCCTTAGCATATCTTCTAGGAGGATCTGCTGTATATTCTTCCCAGGTGAGGTTCACTGGTCCGTAGCTCCTTTGATCGTCCATTCTCCCCTTTTTAAAAATAGGAGCAACATTTCCCTTTTCTCAGCCACCTTCACCTGACCACTGTGACTTTTCAAAGATGGTGGAGAGTGGCTTGGCAACAACACCAGCCAGTTCCCTCAGGAATACATGTCCTCCAATCCCATGGATTTATGGCTATTCAGTTTCATCAGTAGATCCTGGAACTGCTGCTTGCTTACGGTGGGCAGGACCTCACTCCCCCTACACCCAGCCAGATGTCTGGGGACTTGGCAGCTGTGAAAAGTCTGTGAAGGCCAGTGAAGACTGAGGTGAAGAACTCATTGAGTACATCAGCCTCCTCCATATTCATCACTCCTGCCTATTAGGGGAATATACTCTCCTTTCTTTTCTGACTATAAACTTATAGAATCCCTTCCTGTTCATGTTCCTTTCCAAGTAATAGTCCAGCTTTTCCTTGGCTTTCCTGACCTAATCCCTACACATTCAAACCATATCCCTCTACTCCCCTGAGGTAATCTCTCCCTGCTTCCACTGCCTGTGCATTCCTTTCTTATTTCTCAGTTTGAGGAGTATCTTTGCTCAGCCATGCCTATTTCTGACCTGCCTTGCTCAAATTCCTACACATTCCTCCACACCTCAACATTTTCATATGACCATATTTTGTAAATTAAAACTTATTTTATTTTATTTCTGGAACAATGAAATTTAAGAAGTATGAAAATATCTACGATCAAAAGTTCAAGAAAAAGGGATCTACTGCTTTCACACACCTTTGGGCCCTGTCTTGCACTTTGTACTTGAATGAAATTCCCCATCACATAGGACAAAACCTTCTAATGTCAACAAAGTTAACCCGCTTGACATCTTTTCAGACGAAATGTCTGGCTTCTCAAAAATCAACCGATTTCAGTTCTTAAACAAAACAACTGCTTCCTTCACCTGATTTCAAGAGGAACTTTGCCAGCAAAAAACCTGCACAAGTGGCCCCATTGTGTCTACCCACCCTTGAATGATTGCTTCTTAGCAGTTTCTCTTAAGAAAACTGTACATAATCAAAGTTAGACAATGGGAAAAACAATGAATATGAATGACTCTTGGATCTCTGAGAGCCTTTGTTATGCTGCCACCAATGTACACAAGAAAGGAGCTATATATGGGACCATATGAGGTGATCAAAACATTAACCAGACATTGTAACCATTTTTCAATATTCTCAGCCCCGAGTGTGTGTTTGAAAGAAATGTGCTACTTGGAGCAAAGCCATTTTTTAGTGTGTGCACCCTGTATCTTTGCTTACTCATGGCGGTGGTGGTGACAGAAGTGCTGACGTCGGTCCCAGAAGCAGGACTACAAATACCTCCCTCTCCCTTCCTTGCATTCAAAGCTAATCCAGAGACCTGTGAAAGAGAGATGTGTAATTTTATAGCAGCTCACTTGTCCAGAAACTATCACTGAAATGCATAATTTTATGGTTAGCTTTCCTAAAAGTACACTTAAATGATAATTAAATCATAAATATTTGAGGGCCAGGTTGCGATACGGTTCCTCACCGTGACAGACGATGCAGCTGAGGCTGAGTGTGCCCTGCTCCTGAGGGGCATGGCTGTGCCTGGGCTCTCCCAGGAGGGACCCCCGCTGGCTGGGAGCCCTAAGGGCTTGCAGTCCTTTGCTGTGCCCCTCTTTGGTGCTTTGCTTTTCTTGAGCTCTCTGAGCCTGCCATGAACCAGGCTGTAAACTCTGTCACTCTGTCTGTGCTGCAGATCTACCTGCTCCCAGAAGCTTCAGGCAACTCGACATTTGAACCCATGTACAGCCAAGTACACTGCCCCACCTCAGAGTTATTCATGCATCTTAAACTCCCAGTTCCTATGAGCCATCTTATTTACAGGGTGATATTTATTTATAGCAGTTTCATGAAGTATAGCATAGATGTGTTTGTGTGTGTACCCCTGCCTGCCTGTGTACATATACAAATCAAAGTATTAAACCCCTACCTGGTAAGTATGTGAAATTATTTTCAATCCATTAACTGAATCTGAAATACCTTTAAAAATAAATAGCATTTTTCTGTAAGGAAAATTACCAAGTGGGTAATTATTGGACGCATACTATGCAGTGTCATTGGTGATATCTGAGTCAGGTTTATTAAGAATGCTATTTGTTAGGCACTCTTTATAAAAAACATAGTATGCTTTAGTTGCTGACCTAATAATTGATAGGTCATGTATCTAGTTGTTAGCCAGGGTGATTTTCTTTCAGGTGATCTGTACAAAATAGCTGTTCGTGAGATCTAACAAGATCAAAAAACCTTGTGAAATGACCTTAAATTAGAAAAGACTGTATATCGCCATGCCATGTGGGTACTTTGAGGTACTGCTTTCAAAAATGGGGCTAAATAAATAATTGAATGATACTATTACTGCAATTACTACTACTGATAATGATAATGATAATCAGGTTTAATGTTAAGACTGATACACAGTAAACTCTGTATTAGACACAGTCTCATAATTTATAAAGACGTTTTTTGGTATAATTTGACAAGGATTAGGACAGAAATCCAAATGAGAATTTTTTATTCTAGTATCTCATAAAAACTACCTCTTACTGAAGTTTGAAGTATTGCCTGACAGTTCCTGCATATAATGCAAAGAGAGTAAAGAACTTTTAAAACTGAAGTAGCAATTTCATTTGTGAAATGTGTATTTAGTTCATTAAAAATTAAGCTCCCCATCACTGCAGTTGCAAAAATGAAGTACAATGTGAGCAGAATTCTCTCTAAATTATTGTATGTATGTGATACAAACATGGCAATTAAATACAGGGATAAATGACTACTGACATTGTTGATTGCATAGCCAGGTGCTAGCAAGCAGAAAATCCACAGACTAACCTGCATGTTTTTTCACCTGGCTCCAAATTGAAAGGACTGTGGAAAAGTGTGATTGTGAGCAAATCTAGCCATTTTCATGACCTTCTGCGTCAGAAATCTCTGAGAACTCAGTGTGTTGTTATGCCTCAATTTATTTTTCCTCATAGCCCTCTTATGATAATAAATTTTAGGAGGAGTAACTGTGCGTGTTGAGGTATATTTAGTCTGTTGCAGTACATACAAGACACTTCTCTGTACTCTTTCAATCATCACAGAAGCCTGTGCCCCAGGTTATGCAAGCAAGTCTCTCAGCCTGGCACGAAGAAGTGCAGCATCCAAACATCATGGCAGCCTTGCCTATTTCCCCTTTCTCACTCATTCGCAAACCCACATCTTAGATCACATTCCGTGGCCCTCTCTTGGAGTTTGGTGCAAAGTTTTTCTTTTTAACACTGTTAGTGTAGGCAGAGAGAAACTAACAATGAAAAAATAAAATATGGACTAGGGTGGAAAAGTCAATCAGTTCTTTAAAAAGAAAGCCAGGGAAAGGCAGAGGGCCACACACTCAAAATATTAGCTCAAGCAGTTGAAATAAACTTTTCAGTCAAATTATTCATATATGCTAGAATTTATTGTAATATGATGACTTGCCACTGAATATAGACATTATTCAAATTTTCCTTTTATTTAGATCTTATTTTTTGTTTTCTAATCTGATTGTATAATATACCATGTATACATTAAATGCACCACACTGATATCCGAATGAAAACATGCCATTTTTTTGTGGGATCTCAAACAGACAATAGAGAAAATGTTGTTGCAAATGAAAGTATAAATAGAAAATTAGCATTGTTTAGGATCTTGTAGCTCATACGCTGTAAAATTAATTTATAAAGCCATTTCAGGAGTGACTTAAATATCAAGCCAAGTACAGTTCTAAAAGCTTCCACCTAATCCCTGACAGGGAAGCCAGAGAAGTTGGCATTTTACAACAGTCACTACCTGGTATTATTGGCAGGAGTTCTACAAGTAACACATATTAGACTAATTACCATTAAACTATATTAGTTTCTGTTGATTTCCTGGCTAAAAGTTCAGAAGATCTTACCTTTGTCCATGTGATGTGCTTGCCAGGTTTTACAGAATTCTCAGGACTTCATAAGTAATATAACACCTTGTGTGATGTAATTTCAATACAGCAATTGTTTATCCTAGAAATGATCCTCAACCTGGCTCAGATCTAAGAAACATTTGTGAGTGCCACTTTGCCCTTGCCCACCTGTTTTATGTTTCTCCTCCTCCCCTTATCTACCTTTTCCACACAACAAGACAATCCAAAGTGTGGGCCGTTTAAATGTCACCAGGTCTGCAAGGCTCAAAAAGCTCTGCCAGTTAACATAAAACAAAATCATTGTCGGGTCCGTGGAATCGCATTTCTCCACCACAAAGAAAAATGAGAGGAGAGGAAAGGTAGCTTTAGAGTGGGGGTTTGAATGAGGACACTTTGTGAATGTGAATGGAAACTCTACATTCTTTGTTATTTTAACAGGCTGTGTCTGTTCTCCTTGAAAGAAATTGTATGAGAGAAGATTGGATTAAGTAGTTTTTATTTTATTTCAATGCACTTGTGCAGTTTTACAAAGATCAACTTACTTAGCCATGTAATAAACTCTTGTTTTACAATAGTAGTAGTGCATATTATACCACTGCAGGTATCAGTAAAGCAGGGAATCAGAGCAGGGAAACAAAACATTTGTTTCTTTGGTGAGTGAAGCATATATCATTACCTTCAGTCAGTATGTCAGATATAACTTGAACCTTTGCAAGCCAGTCTGAACAATGCCCAGGTGCCAGTTAATCAGGTTTGAGCAATTGTACCTATTCAGATCACTACCTAATTCTTTGCAATTAAACATTTGATAGGTTGGTGTTTATGATAAAAATCCTGACATTTTCTTAGAGCAAAAACCATTTTCAATCTACCTAATGCATAAAAAAGTCTGCCTTTTAGCAAGCAAACACTGCTTCCTTAGAGACAGCTGCAATTTTGCACAGGTGTAATCTTCAGAAACAAGTATAAATACTTTAAAAAGTATGAAAATCATCTGTATTGTTACTAAATGGTGGAAAAATTATGTCTTGTAAAGAACTCATTTAATCTTTCACCAAATTCTAAAACCTTTATTAAATCTTTTACTTTTTAAAAGTTTCCACTGTGTTTCTTGTATTTCTGGCTCCATCTGAACTGGTTCCAGTGGAAACAGGCTATTCAAAGTTATTGCTATAAGTTGCAAATGAATTTTACCAATATGATGCATTGGCTATAGAGTTGAATGAAAGAAGGTGGTCAAGAAACAGCATAGATGTCAGTACTATAAAGAGCTTAGAGAAACAAGAAGGCATTAGGAGGTAAGAAAATAATTCTGGATAATATATATATGCCTAAAGAAAAAGAAATAAGGTTTAGTAAGTCTTATTAATGTCCTGTTTTAGAAAGATGAATGGTATTTTCAAGTTTTCTATGTTATATATCCTTTGTCATTTTTTTTTCTTTTTTTCTTCTGAGAATAAAACTATTGCATTTGAAATCAGAAATATCTACAAGATTTTAACCATTTCAAGTGAACACTAAGAAGTGTCTAATACTGTTTAATAATTACCTTTGACAGAACAGAAAAATTAAATTGAGTTTCACTGAAAATATTCTGAACCATCCACAAGAAGGTTATCATGCAATAAGTTGCTCATATACTTATCATACAAGAATTGATCAAGAATTGAACACAATAAGAATGAGAAATTCCAGGAAGATATTTAAAGGACTGTTGTGATAGGCAAAATGATATTACTGTGAGCAGGAAAAGAAAAGGAGGAAAAAATCTTGCACTTAACAGGAAAAAATCATTAAAGAAAGTTAATTTGGTCTTCCACTAAATTTGAATTCTTCAGTGGAAGATGAACATGCAGACATTGATTGGAAATACTTTACTTGAATGCTGGAAAAAAAGAATTTATAGGATCAAATAATATTAATCATGACAAATTTGCAGAGTCAGAAATTATTAGATGCTATTAGAAGAGGGATTCTCGGTGCTGAGGTGTTCTAGAAAGATAAGGTATTATATAATCTTATGAAAAATATATTTGGGAAAATTTTCGAGCATAGTAATGGATATTTTGAGAAATTCACATACTATGGAGAAGTATATATTCTGGATCCTGTGGCTGAAGATGGATAAAATATTTTTTCATGGAAAAGCACCAGACTTTATATGTTTACTTCCAGGAAGATGCAGACCAGGAAAAACATTCATATGCATTCTTCAACCTTTCTGGGTATCTGCTGTAGCTCTGTCATATAGAACTGAGTTTAGTTGCTAACAGACAACCCTTGCCACTGAAGGTTAATCCTAGAATAATTCATGTGTTATATTTGAATTTTGAAAATTTCCAAAGTTTTCCAATAAATTAAAAGATTTGAAATTATTAGAAAATACATTTATAGATGCATACAACTGAAACAATATGTAATACGTATGAGAATATTTTAAGGATATGTTAGATTTATGGGGAGAAAAAACTGTCACAAAAATCATGACAAATTATTTAAAAAGTCATTAGTGAATTAGAACCTGTTCATGTATTTGATGACATAAGAGGAGAGAGTATAACTAAGTATTTCACCGTCTAAGGCTATAGCTACTTTTTTATTTCTTAAGAAAAGTATTTTACATAGTGATGAGACGTAGTAGAGACAATATTCATAGATCATTTATAGAAGCAGTTAGGATTTATTTTTTCCTATTACTTGCTGTAATTTCTTATCTTTTAGCTGTGTTTCCCTTTCTGTGTGTTCTGGGAACACATACTTCAGAATCACTTGCATATTCCTGTTAAGATATTCCTTGCCACAGCAAGAGCCCAGGGCACTGGTAGAACATTTTCCACCCTGGTTCTTACAACATATCATTTATGTCACTTTCAAACTCTTGTTTTGTTGGTCTCACTTTCTGGTTTGGGGTACAGGCAAGAGTTTTTAAGGGTGTATCCCGAGCCTCTATTAATTTCAAGTTTGAATGTACCATGGAAATTCCTATTTAATGCCTGATGTCGTTGTCTGCACTTTTATGTTTCAAATGATCTTAGATCATTCTCATACATGAGCACAGCAAAGAGAAATGTGTCATCACTGTTGAAAGATAAACCAACAAATTGAATAAATGTGCATAAAATCATCTGATGGTAGAGGAAAAAAGGTATTTTAAGGAGAAATAAGAGGAAAGCTTTATTTTCTGTAGGAGTTAGTCTTTAAGCTTTCCATTTTTAAAAAGTGTCCTATATCTTCACAAAACATTTATTTAACTTTCACTTAGTTAAGTGTTGCCTTTTGTTTGCACTAGATGGAGTGAGTGGTTATGGCACTGTGTAAATAAGGCTAATAAAATCAGCATAAATAAGATGAAGAGTTCTTCATTCAAAAAAGATATGCAACTTTCTAAAGCCATTTCTAATGATACTCTACTGACAGATGATAATTTCTGTTTATTTCTTGGTTCTCCAAGTTAGAACCATGTGTGTAGCCGGAAGAGCAATCCCACCCTCCATCTCCTAATTTCATCTATTAGTATTCTGTAATTTAATTCAGTACCATTTTTTTTTAAAGTAATTTTATCACCAAGAACTGCAACCAGCTGTAGCCATTCCTTCATATTGCAGCCTGTTCAGGTGACACCCAGCACCTGTGGATTCTGGACAGGCACTATTAGGAGCAGGAAGTTGCAAAGTAATAGGGCTTATTTTTGTCCTATGTCTGCTGTTTTTTGTGCCATTGATGTTAGAGAGTCTATCAAATGGGTGATTGCAGCAGTTCTAAGTATTCAACTCTGCTTTGCCTGTGGTCCTCATAGAGCTTGCTCAGACCCTAGTGTTTACTGGTTTGAACCTGGATTGTTTACTGATTTGGCACATATGCAGTAGAAGTTATTCTTGAATGGTGGTACAGGATTAGACCTAATATTAAGAATCTTCATAATGAGCTGTCACAAAGAAATGCTGGCTTTTTCAAACTTGCACAGCTGTACTTTGTGTCAGCCAAACAATAAAACAGTCCCTGTTGCCTGGTATTTATGTGCTGAGTGATGTCTGCCTGCCAATTATAGTGCTTGCAAAAACATATATGAGTGATGTGGTCATAAATGGCTGCTGTAACTGGTGTTTAATGAAGCAGCCTCATGAAAGAAAAAAACACCATTCCTCATATATGCATTGATAACATTATTTTTCCCGAATCAAACTGGTATGGGGGCATGTGATTCGTTTTTAAGGTACAACTGCTTGCTTCCAATTTTTAACATATACTCCCAAATCTCTAGTATTGTCGGTTTTAAGGAAAATAAGGCTAAAAAAGTTCAAAATTACATTATCTCTTGCTGATTTCTGGATCAGATTTTTCATAAATCCAGAGGAGATTTGACTTGTCAGAGTTTTAGAAATTTACGTTTATGGCATGGAAATGAAGAGGACGTGGGAAGCAAGAGCACTTTCACTTTGTATTCCATTTTCTCCACAAGCAATATGGCACTTGCTGTAGAAGACCTTTTTTTTTGGTAAATAGAAGTGCAAACTCTGTAATTCTGTGTTACATATAGTGCGATACAGTTTGTTGAGTGACTTTAACCACTGAATATAAAAATTGTCATTTCACAGGGTAGAAAAAGACTGCAAGTTCAAGTATGTTTCTTTCTCCTATTTCATTTCACTAAAACTCAGAGATAAGCCCTGTACTCTGCTGTTTTCCAGGCTGTCAAGGAAGTATATCTCAAAAAATATTTCAAAAACTAACATTAAAGACGACAAAAAAATGCACTTTCTTTCGGTTATTTCTAGTTTTCTGTTATCACTTGAATCTCTGTCTTGTACAGGTGCTTCATTGTGCACAGCCATTTTTCAGGCCCTGGCAAGAACAGCTGCAGGAAATAAAAAATATTTGCTGATTTTACTTTAACAACAAGAGCTTTTACTTCTTTGTATTTATTCCATGTATATGACAGTACACAGGTCCACACTGCCTCTATCACAAGAATCTGGCACAGGCAACTGCTGTCAACTAGCAGCCAAGCATTTTGTGTAGACTACTACTGCCGGTAACAGTTTTCATTGGCAGTGAATTTGTCTCCAGTCCAAAGTTTGCCACTTTCTTCCTTATATTGTGTCTGTTAACCCCATCCTCAGACTGCCAGCTCTTCTCAATTAAGCATTTATACCAACAGAGAAAACTGAACTCCTTTCATCTGCAGCAGCTCAGCTCTGCCTAAAACTACTTCACTTTTATTATTACTTCAAATAGAAAGTAGCCCATGGCTGTAAGAGTATTCTGTCATTGTAGCTACTGAAAAGATATTTGAACATGAGCATCATTTGTCCAGATCAGCTCAGAATACCAGGCTCTCTGATCTGCATGAAAATAGGTGAGGGAAAAATAAATTCACAAATCCTTTTGAAGTAAAAAAAGTCTTCAAACCATCTTGATTCACTTTCGAGAATGAGAAGGAATAATCTGTTATGAGACTGCTTTCTCCCTGAGGTGTCAAACCTGACATCTGGGCCCATGTCTTGAAGTGTTGCCTCTACCCCGTGAAATCAAGCTGTGTAGATGTTTAGTGCAATTTTTGCAATAAAGGAAACATCTTTAAATTCTAAAAGTACATCTCTTCTTCCTCTTTAAAATATACAATGATTACTGCATATCTTTCCAAGTGCCCTCTGTGGCTGAAAGGCCATTTCTGTAAAATAGAGAGCATTGGTGCGGTGGCATTCCTGCATACTGGGATAAGCTCAACGAGATGCTCATCTCACATGTAATTATTTTGGGAAGGATTATTTTTTGCAAACAGAGTCTGTATGACAATTCACATCAAGTATATATGAATGTCTTGAGATTCAGGGGCACTGTGAAGAAGAACATTCAGAAATACAGAGTTTTAAAATGAATAGTGAATGGCAATTAGTTTCTCTGTGCTAGTGAAGGATAACAAAACTCAGAAATCTAAACTTATGTGTGAGCATGTTTACCCTGGTTCCTGAAACCTGAGAGATCTATATTGCTAACTTTTCTGAAGTCAGCACTTCATACCAAAGCAGGTCCTCATGGACTTCACATCCTGAAGTGTGAAGAAGAAACTTGTTCTCAGATATGCACTTTTTTTTCCTGATGTGAAAGAAAGAAAAAAAAGTGTCCTAACTCATCACAGACAAAACATCTTCAACAGATGCACTTTGACCCTATACCCTGTTACCTGTTTGCTGCCCATACTTTTGTATTCACTGATTTTCCCAGCAACTTCTTCTTCAGGAAAAGAGCAGAGAGACCTTTAGACATCACATCTCTTGAGGCATCAGCTCTTGACTTCAGTTATGTCTACAGGACCAAAAAGAAGCCAAACTGGAGAAGCACAAATCTGAATGACAACCCTTTTTGAATAATCTATTTAATTGTTTAAACTCACCTAGGCTTGGAATTTCAGTTTCTAGTTTTCATTTCCCATAAGAGTTTGCTTCTCTATTATTTGTGACACCGAGGCACTACGGGTTATGAGAAAGGATGAATTAATTTACACCCCCATCTCAGGTTTCCTCCTCTCAAAATTGGCTCATCCAATATAATTATGTATCAGGCAACTTTATGTGGGATTACAGATGTTATTAACTCTTATGATTCTGTGGCAAATCTTTGCAAATCACAGAGAATCACACATGTACTTTGATAATATAACTCTGATAATATTATATATAAGCCTGTTCTTGGTAATTTTGTATATACTAGCATCCACAACACAAATGAGTGATCTGACAGAGTCAACATATACATACATGCAGTCCTATTTTCAAGGTCACTTACAGAGGAGTCCCCTAATTAACCATAATCATTTCACTATAGAGTTAAGTACATATTTTACTTCAACTTTGAGTTTGTGAGATGTTACCATGTATTAATATCTTTATAGAATACATTCATATGGGAAATTTCATCTCTAAAGCTCTCTTCTTCTGAATGGTGAAATACAGATTCAGTATTTTGTTATGTGGAATTTGTTAATCCAGTTTCAAAAATGAACATTGCATTAAAATACATTTACATGGTAATTTATGCCTTAATGTAAACATAATAATTTCACAGGATTTCACTCATTGATTACAATAACGTATTTCTTCCTATCAAAAATCCACATATATTTTAAATCCACATATATCTTAAATGCATATATATCCAAATCTAAGAACAATGGAATTGTGTAATTTTTTTTCAATAAATATTTAGAAACTAAAGACTAACATAACTAAAGACTAACATAACTGTTTTGTGTCTACAGAATCCAAACAATGCTAAAAGATTCTAAATTTACAGACTCTGGACTGCAAACAAATGTCATGAAAGGTTTTCCTTACTGCAGAACACAAATGGCTAAGAAAGTAAATTATTTTTCTACCCTCAAATCAGACATGTTAGTTAGGAATGAATATTCAAAGCTGATTATTTTGTCTTTCACAACCTAAACTTACTGGTGATTAACAGTAGCATTTTACAACACAACTGACTCAAGAAAGCCAAAAGAGCTTTTCTATTTCAAATTTCTTTTACATGGCTAAGAAGTAAACAACGTTGGTTGAAATTCCATTATTCCAACTGAAGAAAGACTTGACATTTAACTTTTACATGATAGGAAGAAAAATTTGAATTTTTCCACATTAGGGAAAATTTCAAATAATAATATTTGGTAATATCAACAAATTTTAATCTACATAAAATGCCAGACATTAAAAAAATATTGAGAGATTTCATTAAAGTTTGTTGCAACAATGAAAAAGCTAAATTTCCCTTTGTGATCTCACTGAAAGGTTTTGGACATCCTGGATTTCTGTTCTCTGAGCAGAGTCACGTCCTTGGGAGTGGCTCTGTCTCCCATATCATATTCACATGACCAGACTATTACTCACTTGAAATTATGGACTAGAAGGATGTGTTCTGTAACATCTTTTTCTCTACCACTGTGTGGGTAAAGAAAAATGTAAGTTTTACTACTTATTAACTAGCTGATGGCTCTGTGCTTTACTGGAGGACAAGAAATTATAGAAGATGGGCCACAAGCTGAAAAATATCCCAATATTTTAAAGGGCATAGGCTTGTAGTTCAGGTTTTTAGAAATTCATTCACAAAATTTGGTGTGATATAATTAATGTGGTTGAATCTTTTGGCTTAATGTCCTATTCAGTAAAGACTTAGATGATGGGATCTAATGTCAATTTTAAGTAGCAAACACCATTTCTTGTACTGGAAGCATTAAAAATGCATCACTACAGAATATTTTCTATATACTATCCTTCACTGCAAGATTAACTTGAGGAAGTAACTCAAAACCAAGTAATATCTTACAGGTTGCTTTTCTTTCCTGCCCCAGAACAGATGCTCCACTCAAAATAATTTCTTTAGAGGAGCTGTATTGTACAAGCAGGGAATAATTCAAATTTCCTTTAGCTAGAGGAGACCAAGGAAAAGAGCTTCCGTCCCTGTTGCTAGGTAGACGCTTTGGGTATGGGAAAATATTTGGCTCATACTCCCACTGCTCCTTCTGCAACCTTGGTGAAACTGAATAAAATAATAAGATAAAGTAAAATAAGTTTAAACAATGTAAAATAAAGAAAAAATAAAATAATAAAAATTAAACAACGTGAAGTCTGAAACATAAGCTTCTTTCCTTATATTCCCCATAGCTGTCCTGCTGACTTAGGACAGCTCAGATTGGATTTGGGGCTGGAAGGGATCTCAGGAAATCTCTAGAACAGAATTCTTCTTAAAGTAGGGGTGGTTAATGAATCAAATGAGATTACTCGGGCCTTCATCCCATTCAGTGTGGCCTTTTTAGTCTGGTCATCCAATCAGTATTTTGTTCACCTGGTTGTCACCAAATCTTTATCTTCGATAAAAAAAGTACTGTGGGAGAGGGATGAGAAAACAAGGAAATAATAGGTCTCTCATGGTCTTGGTACGTTCCCTAATCACAAAACTTTTGAATTTGGACAAAATGTTGAGAACTGAAAATATAATTTATTTCTTTTGCTATATTTCCAAGTCATACTAGCATAAGTTGTCCAAAGCAGCTCTGGAAATCTTTGATCCCTACATCAGGTTGTGAGGAAGGAGCCTGTAACTCCTCTGCCTCGGCTATGCTCCTTATAGGCCAGGATCTGCCCTGTTAATTTTTTTCAAGTCTGGGGTATCCATGGGTGTGCGCAGGGACAGAGATGTTAGTGTCAGAGAAGCTAATGTCAAAATGCTTGTCAGTGACAGCCTGGAGTGCCTTTGGATTTATCTGTTTTCAAAGTGGCTCATTTTAGATTGTAACATTCGTTTCACATAACATTCTTCCTATGGCACCAAACTGTGAGGAGAGGGCTTGCTCTTTGCTCGTTGAATAGCAGTTTAGAATTTGAATAGTCTACAGGTGAAAGGAGAAAGTAATCAGAGCGCTGCCTACAGAACGAAGATTTTCAGTCCATTTTAGTGGATGTGTTTTAATGGAAGATTTGTAGCTAAATGCTTATCAAGATGTTTAACTTTGGGCATTGATATTTAAAATAAATCTTCCAGGCCCAGAGCTGTAACCAAACTGAGCTATATACAATATTATCTTTTTGCTGAAGTGTTTCAGCGTGAAAAGGAATGGGTATATTTCTGCAGGAGGAATGAAGCTGTAGTCCTGTCTTCTTGCAAAGAGAGGAGGATTCATAATGGGAAAGTTGCATTTAAGGAATTTCTATTATTCAGCTGTCCATTTACAGCCATTTAATATGAATTTTCCATGTGAAAATCTCAACACTTTGATTAATTGGGCTGTGGTTCATAGAGATTGTGAATATGTGTTTTTTTCAGAAGCTGTTAAAAAATTCAGCAAAGAAATTGTGCCTTGGCTTTAAAGCACAAAAGACTTGTAAAAAAGGCTCTGCCTTATCTTACATATAATGTAACATGTATATGTTACAGATACATATTACATTGGCTTATACATACACTAGAGTTTATAAATCAAGTAATTTGCATATTAAGCCTTATTAAATGTCAATGTTATTGTACTCCTTCAATGAAGCAGCAAAAAAACCCCTAGATAATATTTATATTATTTATTCTAAATGTAAGAGTCTCAGGAAAATGTTGTAACTACATAAAGGAATTCAGATCTGCCACAAACTTGTAAGACTATGTGAAAAACACATACAGTTTTGACTTCTTAGGTATTTGTTACTTTTTTCCCAAAATCTTTGTTTGCTGTAATTCAGAGGAGCTCAACTTTATGAATAAATGTATTTTAATACAACTTTGATGACAGTCATTGGAAAACAAGCTGTTTTTGTAATAATGTCTTCACACTCAATTTTTTTGATCTTAACTAATTTTTCAATTTTTAAGGTCTTCCTATTTCACTAAGGATTTAGAAATGTTCAATAACTGCCTTGTTTCAGAAGAATACAACCTGAATATTTTATGTTTTTACATGAAGAAAAATCATGGAAAATATTTTGGGAAACCAATACATTTTATTGCTAAAATGCTAAAATGCCTAGTTTTAACAATTTTTTTCAGTAAAATATCACTTATTTTTAATGTTAAGATCTTCTAGCATGTAACTGCCATCTCACTTGACCTCTTCGAGTAGTAGGCGCCTTTGACATCTAATTCAAAGAAAGAGTTGAAAACATTCCATTCCTAAAATGTCAAAATGGAATTTTTCATCTCAGGGGTTAGTAGGTGCTTTCTAATTTCTCTTAACTTCTCAGAATGTACAAGGGAAACTGGGTGATTTTTGTGCAGCATTTGTGTTTCTATGGCACTGTATTTTCATAGGAAGAGCTTTCCTGACAATGTTGCTCTGAGTGGCTCTGCACATTGGGTGCAAATCTTGCCTCTGGGCTGAAGCATCTGTAATTCTTTTTGTGGTGAAAGCCAAGAGAATTTGGCATTCTTGGCTTTTTCTGGCTTGCCTGCTATCAGTAGAACAGAATACTACTTGAAAGGCTGGGCCTGATTAAGGAACGGTCTTTACGAAATCACATTTTTTTTCCTCAGTAACGTACAGCTGAGTGATAAAGAAGAGGCATTTCTCAAAACCTAGGAAAATTTTGATTTACTGTCAAATCTATGATAGGCATCCACACAGCCTAAAATAAGAACTAGTCAGGTAGATTAAAGTACATGTTTGGTTATGGATGGAAGTGGAATTTCGTTCAATTGAAAATGGAGAAAATTTAGTGTCTTACCATTCCAAATATTTTGTTTTATATACATAGAAACTGTGAAAAAGAATGCATTGTGCACTGCTGAAATTTGCTAGGAAAGAGTTTGAAAGACAAGATTATTTTCAGATGCACCTTTTAAAATTTGATAGAAGATTTTGAGCTACTTTAAGTAATGGATTAAATAAGTTATGAAGATAAAGTGGGCACTTACAGACAGAAGGGGAATATACCTTTGTAAGTTATGCTGTGTGGTTTAGAAACCTTGAGTAAGGTTATTAAAACTCTTTAGAAGTAAGTTTAGGAGCAATTAAAAATAAAAATTGCATTTTGAGGTATATAAAATACTTTATTTTGGCAGATATTTAGTAGCACCTGCCGTACTTAGAGCAGTTTCCATTAAAACATTCTCTTTTCTCACCACATTCCTGAAGGTGCAGACTTTGGGGTGGAATCCTGTCTATCCTGACGCTTTTTCAGTATTAACCATTTTTTAAATACAAACTTTTCCCCCTCTTCCCTAGGAGCCCAGAGCAGGGTAAAACAGCAACAATTTAGAGAAGGGTTACAATTGTTTTCATTAAATATGTCCCTACCAAAAAAAGGGGAAAATGACATTAATTAATTGATATCTTTCATTCTTCCTTCTCAGTGTTCTGTAGTGTTTTATCATTCATCATTCTGGTATTGTATTGTTTGCATTGTATTCTGTACCCCTTTTAACATATAATCTTCTTAAATTGTGATTACTGAAGAGGGACAGACATTATTGAAGATGATTTAGCAGCATTAAGGTTAACCAACCAGTTCTTATGGTAACAATTGTGCTAAGAATCCATCAAAGGAATTTTTTTTTTTAAAGTTGCATCAGAATACAGGGCATCAGAGTATGGGGCTTTCTATCTGATTGCATTGAAGTATAATTTCTACTTGGTTTTTGCATATTTATTTGAGTTTTCGAATGTCTTCTCTTGCCTTTTTGTTACCTTGTATATTTTTTACATTTCTCCACTCAGCTGAGATTTTCTGAATCCTAATATTGTCCAGTAAACTGCCTCTCTCTCCCTGTTCTTTTATTACATCTTTTAAATTGTTAATGAAAATAATGATTACTTTCAGCCATTTGGCCATGCAGACCTCAACGTGGCCTCACTCAGACCATTATTTTGACAGGTTCCTTCTCTGTTCTTTGAAATCAAATCTGGCATCCTAGAAGATAGTAATTAATAACACTGGGATAGTGCTGGTTAGTTGTTTACAAATTCTAGAATAAACTTTATTTGACCTTACTAACTGATTATGCCTAGAAGAAACACTTTTTTTTCTCTTTTTCCTCCCCCTTTTTCATTTCTCTACTGTTCTTTCATGTAAAGTGCATTCAGGCCACACTACGCATTAAATATGTAACTTACTTTAGCCATATCTATTTAATCTGATGTATATTAACAAATATACAGAAGGAGCCCAAGTATCTTATCTAGACACATTCTCAATGAAATATTATGTGAGATATAAATGCATCTAAATTTCCTTAATAATCTTCTTTGACCATTGTGTTCCTACAATCTTTTCTTCATGCAATTTTTGTTGTTTTTCACTTGCAAATCCTTTTGCTTCTTTGTCATTCTGATTTTATAAACATTTTCTGCTTACCATTCTCTAATAATTACTCTGGCTATAGGTTTTATTCCCAGTGTTTTTGACTAGTCCATTTTGATTTTTAGATTCTGTTAATACAACCATGGTGATTTTTTAAATTTCACATTCTTATTGTTCTTATATTTGAAAAAATTTACTCATGGTTTATTTTTAATATAGATCTTTTCAGTGAGATGCCGTGTTTTACAGCCTGATTTCAATGAGATTTTGCCTACTGATTAACTGTATTTACTCAGGTTAACGATCTGTTGCTTTTGTGGTTTTTCTTTGCTTTTTTTTCTTAATGATGAAGTTTATTTACTTTCTTTCAAATTGCCTTCTGTCTTTCAATCCTTATCAAGGTCCTGCATATTAGTTAGAACTGTATTTAAAGTAGCTGTTCATAAATCCTTGAAAAACTGTTGCTTATATTCTTCCACTGCTTGTGTGAAGGCTCATGTACTGCAAATGTCATAAAATTTGGTGTGAAGGTCTGGGCTCCTTAGCACAAAAATGACCTGGACATACCAGAGAGAGACCAGCAAAGGGCCAAACAGCAAAGTGACTGGAGAACCTTTCCAATGAGGAAAGACTGAGAGAGCTGGGACAGTTCACCCTGAAGAAGAGGAGGGTCAGGGCAGACCTCATTAATGTATATAAACGCCTAAATGGAGGGTGCAAAAAGGATGGAGCCAGGCTCAACAGTGGCCCCCATAAGGGTGAGAGGCAAGATGCACAGAGAAAAACACAGGAGATTCTCTCTGAAAATCAGGAAACACTTTTTTCCTGTGAGGGTGACAGGAACAGGTTACCCAGGAAGGCTGTGAATTCTTCATCCGTCGAGACATTCAAATGCTGTCTGGACACAGACCTGGCCAACTGGCTCTAAGTGGCCCTGCTTGAGCAGGGTGGCTGGACCAGGAGAACTCTAGAGATCCCTTCCAACCTCAATAATTTTCAGTTTGAAAAGTTCTATTTTAAAAGCAGAATTTGAACACTGGAAGTATTTCTTAAGATAATACATAAGCAATGAGGCTAAAACAAAATAATGAACACTTTTTAATTTAGTGAGAATATTCAATGTTGCACAGTAAATGGTCTCAAATTTCTTGATGAAAAATTAGAATGTGGTAATGAAATTAAGCACTGTATATAATGCTTGTATCCTAGGAGGTTAACCAAAGGTTTCATAGACAGAAAATTCTGGCATTTCTTTTTTCTCAGTAATTAGCACAACTACATTAGAAATTTTTTTAACCTATATTTAATATGTAGCAGAATTTCTATTGAAAGAAAAGGTTAACAAGGGGACATCAAAACCTTTAGATTACAGGAGAAAAGGAAATAAAAGGACAACAAAGGATAAGTCATAGAAAAGTCAGAAAGTGAAGCCTTTGGGAGTAATTTCATTGCACAATACCCATTAATGTATGTAGTAAATTTCCAAGGTCAACAACAGAAGTTAGCACAGTTTCATAAAGGAGCTGAGCAAGAAGTTCCAGGGAGACAATGCTGTCATTTTCACTAGGAATGGCAAAGGACAGTTCAGGATATTTTTTCATGTTTCATAGTCCTGTTCAAACCACATTCTTCTTTTGCACCCACTGCTCTATAAATGGGTCCTTTCCAACAGTAATAAAAATCAATAGAAAGCCCATTAAAAATGCAGAATGTAGAAGATTAATGAATTAATAGCTATAATATTTTATATGGCAAAGAGAGCTGTCCTATATAGAAGCACAGCAATTTTGTGTGAGGCCAGGTTGCACTTCATATCTCAGACAGATGGGGACAAATTCCATCTCTCTCTTTTCTCTCATTACTGTGAGGCAGAAGGTTTTAGTGTGGGTGTGCTGCCACTGCCTACAGGCCTCTGAAGGTAGGTGATTCTCTTCATTCTTCATTCTGGAATCAGGGCTTACTCATATTATTTTTTACTTGGTATATTTTTATGGATTGTTGTATTAAAATGGTATGTTGGAGCTAAAATATAGTTGGAGTTGGAGCACCCTCATAAAGTTTGTATTCAAAGACAATCTCTTTCCCCAAAAGCTTGTAGTCTAAATACACAAGAAAGAGGGTGAAGTGACTTGCTCAAAGTTATATATCCATGAGACACAAACTGGGGACAGGGTTTAAGCACTGGAGATGTCAAGATTTTTGTAGAGAATTTGTCACTTTTGGGCCAGAGAATAAACTCGTAGACTGTACTACTAAAGAGTTCAGAGTCAGACCTTCTGTCATTTTTAAACAAAAGTGTCTCCAAGCACAAGTGGTTTTGGTCAAAAGTCTTTGCTGGACTGAGCTTTAAAATATCTCAGACATGGAGAAAAAAAGGTTGGGGGAGAAATAATTTAAATCAGAAAGGACTTACATGCAGTGGAGTGGGACATGAGCCACATTCAAAGTGAGTATATTCTTCCCTGAATGTGTAGGTGTAACTCCCTCGTGTATATTAAAAATGATCACTTACAAAATGATTTTAGATATATTAATGGACGTACTTCCAATCTATTTCTGCTTGTCAGATGTGTCACCTCACATCCTTAAAGTACAAGAATGGCAACACTCTCTTTGCTCTTGACAAGTGAACTAAAACGGAAATCAAGGTATTTCTATACAGACTTTTCAAAGGAATTTTCCATTTGAACTGAAAAAGGAATAGGAACTTTCTGATATTCAGAAATATCTGCTGAGCTAGAGACTATTCATAATCATAGATAAACCCACAAAGTTTCTGATAAGGTAAAAATCAGTAAGTTGTGCTTTAATTGGTGTTATTTTTTGGCGGGAGTGGGGCAGAGGGTGTAATGAAAAGTTTTTGTTTAATTCAACTGTATGCCTTTTATACAAAGCAAAAATCCTTTCTCTGTTTGCCATTCTGTCCTTATTTGTCTGGTTAAAACACTGTAATTAATTTTCCTGAAACCCCAATTTATTCTTTATTCTTCTTTTCTTTCTAGTATAACTGATAGAAAAATAAGGTTGCAATTTGGAGTTATACCTAGTACTGCAACAGGTGTTGCATTAGTGAGTGAAAGATCTGTTCCTGCCTGACTCATATTAGTAACAAAACACACACAAGGAAAGTGTCTGGTAGCCAAAGAGGTTTTCCTCGTTTAGTGACCATAATGTTGTTGCCTAGCATTTCACTGACCTAGAGTTTTTGGAAAATTTATGTTGCTATTGTATTTTTCTCAGTATTTTGTTTGGTGTATCATCTAGTTGTAACATCTAGCCGATGTTAGCCTTTGCTTGTGGACACTCATATTCACTCTATACATACATAAATGATGTGGGATATTCTTTGAAAAAATTCATAACTCTCATATCTCTAATGCATTTTATTGTGGTTGAAAAACCTTTTTTATACTTTATCAGCAAAAGATTTATAATTTATTAACAAAGCTGTATGGACTAGTGTTTCAGCATGTGTTGAAAATGCATATATATTCTGCATGAATCTGCTTAAAATCAGATTTTCTTGTTAATATATATTTTTACTATATTGTTGAATATTAATTAGTGACTATGCATAATCATAAAGGTAATAACATAAGGCACGCAATTGTTTTAAATGTTTTACAGCTGTGTAAGAAGAGTTTGTCTGCACTCAAACACCCTAGATTTAGGCAAAACAAGCACCCGGGAATATGTATCCCTACTTACAAAACCTGTGCAAAGGAATTTTTGTTTGTTTACTGTTTCAAGTCATGGCTAGTGACCTAAGCTTTAGTAGACTGATACCTGACCTGATACACTGCAATACAGTCAATATTTGAATTTTGAACTGCTGTATTATGGGCAACTCTTAAGACAAGGTTTTCCGAGTTAAGAGTGAGAGAGCTCTGCATCGTAAAGATGAAAACAGAATCTCTCCCTCTGCTTTATTTGTCTAAAAGGCTAAATAGCAATGAATCACATTGGAGCATGGAATGTGATGTTAATGCAATTACTTGTTATTTTTTGAATTTTCAAAATGAATAAATAATGCTTATTTTGAAATAGTATACTATGGTTGTGCTGGTCCCACGAAGTTCTTCAGTGATTAAAGGCTACAATCAAGAAGGCCAAGGAGCTCTCAACTGTAACAGTTCAGAAATAGAAAAGTGACAACAAATATAGTTTTTGGAATCAAGAATGAAATGTCTTTTTCTGAGAATAAAGACCCACACTGACAGAACCATGTGTAAATTCTGAAAAGTTTCAGCCCACACAGAAGTCCCAATTCCCAGCACATATTGATAAGCACACACACATTCACTCCATGGGTTCAATAATTTCAGTCAGGCTGTCTTAATGTGACTTAGAGTTTCAACTTCAGATTTCATCTATCTGGAACCTTACAGACACAGAAAATACAAATAACAGAAAACATATGAAAAATTAAATTAATTAAATATTTGCAATTTATACGTTGAAGAAATTTTTAGTATTCCAGAAATCATATGAATAACACATTCAGTTAGATTCAGTTACCATGTGCACAGTATATAGTCATGGAGTCGGACGTAAAAGATGATCTTTGCTTGGATAAATAAATCACAGAATAGGTCAGGCTGGAAGGGACCACAGTGGGTCGTCTGATCCAACCATCCTGCTCAAGCAGCGCCATCCCAGAGCGCATTGTACAGGATTGCATTAGGATGGTTCTTGTCTATCCCCAGAGAAAGAGATTCACTCAGTTAGAAGCTCAGTGATTACTTTTTTTTAAGAGATTTGTGAAGTATTTCTAGGCATAGGTCAGTTGTTGTTGTGAAGAATACATACAGTTGCAAAATGTTGTCATTTTAAAACACAATACCCTTAGCAAACATGAACAATTAGCATTTTTAACAATGACTTATTTTACACTTTAAAACACATGCTTCTGTAGGAACATATTTGTCAATCTAGAAATAGACTAGTTATACTGCAACTGGACTCTAGAGAAAATAACTACCAGAGTCCAAACATTTCTGTTTTAAATTTAAATGTCCCAGATCTTTGAAGACTATGCATATTGAAGAAATGACTTCTAATAGAAACTACAATATGTTATTCAAAGTCCTGTTTGGTGGAGGAACCAAAGCAAATCAATGATTTTCTGATCTATCTGAGGCCTGATCAAGGTGCTCCACCTTTTAAGGATGTCATTAATTCAGAGCGCCAACTTGGCATAAAGTAGAGAAAGGTTTATTAGATAATTTTTGTAAAAACTAAATTTTCTTGCATTACTGTTAACATTCATCCAAAATATTTAATTAAATATCTTTTTTCACAGTCTAATTTCTTGGAAATGAACTTAAGTAATTGAAATCAATCATCAATTTGTTTTTCAAATACCGTAGTTTTAGCTCAGGGAAGAAACAACCACTGGCACATACAGGTGTTTATATATTGGTTAGTTAAATAATACGCTATATAGTAGTGTATTACTTTTTTAATGGGCTAAGAAATTAAGAAAACAAATGATGTTAAACATTTGAAAGGAGTTTTTGTCTACAAGCAGTTTATTTTCATTCCTTCTTTGGTAATATGATATAGAAATTACTCTGATGATCAGCTGATCACTACCATTCATATTTCATGACAATGTATGCATCTAAATAATTAATAAAACATGATTGTAACTTTATATGTTTCCTAATTATCCCTTGTCATAAGTAACAAAGCAATACCTGTGATCATATGCTGTCTGTAGTTAAATATTATCTCTTTGATGAGCAGCCAGGAGTCAAGAAAAATAAGATTAATCTGAATACAGAAGGTTCCAAATACCTTCAGATAGGATGTTCTGGCACTTTCTCAAACACAGAACCAAGAATCCAAAAATAAAAGTCAGTGGAGAAACCTTATGAAAAGGCTGTTCCTTAAGTTTCTAGATGGCATTCTGGAAAGCTGTAGGTCATTTAATATTCCATTTTAAAAAAAATTAAATATAATCTCCAAGTTTGGATTTGTCTGGTCTTAGAACATAACAATCTTCTGAGCCATGGACTTTTGTTTGATAGAAATGTTGAACCAGAAAATGCAGCCATAATTTTAAAAGGAATGACCCTGGATTGGCTCTAGTTTAAATTCTCTGCCTACGTGTAGCTATATACTGCCTCCAAGCTGCGGCAGCTTTTTTACTGGTGTACAGGAGAATCCAGTGTCCAGAGGTCTCCTGACCTCTTCCAATTTATATTCTTTTTTCCTCCTTTAAAATGGTAAAGTGTGGTCTGTAAGTCACTTTTCAAAGATAAGCGTGTGTGAATCTGACAGTATAATTTTGCCCTTAATAAACAGAATTTATAGCGTAAGCTGTTTCAGAAGCTGTGATAAACGAGATAATTGGACATTATTCCATATTGTAACACAGACGGCCAAAATTATACCATTTAAGACACTTAAGAGGATGTGTTTGACTTCTTAAAAATATACTTTTATAATAACGAAATCCAAAGCTTATACTTTTCTTAACTGACAAAGGTATTTTGAGAAACCCATCAATTATAATTCTAAGTGTGTCTCTGTAAGCCAGTTTATATTGACAAGAATACTGAAATAGAATTCAAAGCTTAACTTGACTTGTAATAGTGTTGAGAATTCTCACATAAAACACAGCACTATTCCTTTATTACTGAGTTTTTCTTCTCTTTTATGTGAAATGTGTAAAAATCAATGTTCAATCATGTAATATTCAATATATTGCATATATATTATTCTGTGATATACAGGGGAAAGTTGTAAATGAAACATAAAATAGTAATACAAACCTTTGCAGAGGCCTGTGAAATCTTGTGTGTGTACAAGTGCAAGAAAATGTACATTTTAAAATGAAAGTACAAACCACTCTCTATTATAAGTCAAGATTAAGGAATACTCCCAGTTTTGCTATACTTCTACTTTCCTGGTATTTTAAAAGCCTGATGATCTAAGAGCACACACATTTACTTATCTTTCAAAGACATAATCACACTGTCATCCATTTCAGTACCACAAAAGATGGATAGCATAACATGGACTTAAAATGGGTTCATTAATTATCAAAAAGATAAGTGTTTCATCAGGTATATACAGCAGATAATATTTATCTTTTCTCATAGAGAAAAAAGATTAAAGTAATTCTTACACACATACTGGAAAAGTAAAAGGCTGTACCACTGAAAGTTTCATAAAGTGACACTAGATAATACACTCTGCCACTAAAGACAACCTTACACAAACACAGCCACAGATGCCTTCCATCACATTCAACTTTGGCAGTTAAATACCAGAATGAAACCATATATTCCAACTTTAACTATTTCATAAACTTCCTTTTGTTTCTTAGCAATTACACACACAGGGACTGCTTTTCAAAAGTTAGTGTTTCTGTTGCAGTATTTGATAACTACTTGATAGATATAGAGTAAATAATTTCACTAACTGTATAACACAATGATACGTGAAAACAAATACCAGGACTGTGACAGTCTCTGAAAGGAAATATCAAGTCCATCTAGGCATAATTAGTGAAACTGTTATGTGAAGTAAAGAAATATTACTATAAATCTGTCAGGAAAGAAACTCTGACAAAATAAAACAAAACTTGGGTTATTCTGACATATTTAGCAAGGATCTGGTCTGAAACAAGATCAATAGGAAACAAAAAAAAAACCCTAATGAGAAATAACTGATTTAAAATGTACTGTCATGAACAGGAGAATGTATCTTAAATTTTCAATTCTATTTCTTTTTTAAAAAGTGTTTTGTCTTAAACTTTTCCTCTGAAAAATCTCCCCAAAGTTCAGATGCTGCAGGTACAATTACCAGTAAATGAGAAGAATCAATAAGAGAAATCCTTTGTCAGCTGTGATTCCCTAAAGACTATGTGTTATGTTTGTAAATGTATTATTTCATCAGTCAAATTAACCTTTATTTTTACTGAAAATAGGTTTAAGATAAATAGATCTTTGTCTAGTACATTTGAAAAAATACCCCAAACCCCAAATCCTTGTAGTATTGAATTTTTATGCAAGTAACACCCATTTTAGTGAACATTTCTATCCTGTTATAGGTAAATATTTTAACACTTGGTCATGTCCCAACCTTTTTTAAATTAGAAATTCACAGCAAAAATAGAGACATTACTCTAAGAAACATCATAAGTCAAAATCTCAAAACAATCCCTCTCTCCTAACTGCAACACCATATCTGGAGTGAGGAAAAAAAAAGCTGTGTTCAGAAATAATCCTGTTCATGACTTTCAGTTTTGGCTCAGTCAAAACTCAATGAAATCAGCGGAGGTTCAAATTAACTTTACTGAATTCTGGATCATATTCCTAATATGAGTCAGCAACTCTGTTTACTCACAAGATTGCATATAATTTATTACACATTACAACACAGAATTAATGCCTAGTTTTCCTTAAGGTAAAACTGAAACTAAAAAAGACAGTTGATTTCTATATTACTTAAAAATACATACCCTCTTTTAATATTTGTTAGTATCTGTCTCCATATACTTACAGTTCTAACAATTGCAGAAATAAATGTAGATAAGGAAAGACTTTGAAAAATTTATCCAATTTGGAAAAATTATTAAAATAAACCCCCAATTTTTGTGTTTTGTCAAACATTTGATGCTTATGAGCAATATGCTACCCTATAAATTTAGCAAAATACTGCTTTAGGAGTACAGAAGAGCACAGAAAATTACATTTCTAACAAGGTATCTAAGGAGACTAATTGAGGTGAAAATACAAAATGCTAGAATATTGAAAGGAAAACTATTAAGAGCTTGTGTCAATTTTGTGTGTTGCTCTATCCAGTAGCATTTTTAAAATAAAATTACAGTTTGCTTTTCATCATTATTATTGACTCATCCAAATGCTTTATGGACATCGATGAAATCTATTGAATCTTAGTGGCAAAAATATCGGGAACAGCATTGAAACTAACACAGGTCAGTGATTTTTAGCCTCAGTGACTTTTTGAAAACGATGCCCTGACAGTTTGCAATTCCGCAGCTTCAAAAGAATGTTTTAACGGCACATAAACTTTTATGATGTTCTAAACACGTTAAGGAAAGGAAACACAGTTTAGTTCAGGCCTGGGCTTTCCAAACCTGAAAAATTATGTTTATTTCCACTTAAAACAGCAAGGCCATCCTACCAAACCTTTCAAGGGATATATAATAATAAATGGAAAGCCTCCAAAGGGAGCAAGTTTATTCAAGTCTAAATGATAATGTCATTCATATTGAAGGATTAAATAATTGAACATATAAAGAACTAAAAATGCATCACTGTTTAACTCCTGAGAAACTACAGAAATGTTCAGTGGTTAAACTCTATATACATTCCTTCAAATATATGTCACGGAATATGGAGTGCAAAATATAAAAGCCTGATACTGACTAAACCTTGGCCACAAAATATTACTGAAATTTGAGCTGGTGGAGAATATACTGGTCTAACCATGAAGTGGAGAATACTTTAGCTAATTATTTCCAAAATAATTTGATACCTGTGAATTTATTTAAAGTATTAATAGCTACTTCCTTTTTTATTTTTTGTTTTGGTCTAAGTTTACAGTCAAATCAGATTCAGAAACTGAAATTAATCTTTCAGATTGAAACATCATTATGTTTAAAATGACTCACCTTTTTTTTTAACCACACGCGTGCACACTACATTCAAACAATATAGCATTTTAATACTGTGAATATTAATGAATTTGACAGTGCTATTTTGGGAAAAAGTCAATGACGTTCATACACATCAAATGTTTCTCTGCAGTCCAAACAGAAAAAAACCACATAAAAATGAGAACTGGATTCAGCAAGCATATAGTATGAAGAAGTTAACTCAGGGATTGCAGAGTGAATGACAGCCTATTTTCTGCAGTTAACTCAAGATTAGAATTGGCACCTATCCTTATGCTAATGAACACCTAATTAGAGACACCTCGTATTCAATAAACTGCTCTCTTATCATCAGTTAGATTACCTGACAAGCCCTTTTACTCCAGTTCTGGCCCACCAAGAATCTTCATTCTTTTTCTTGTCTTCTTTTCTGCAAGAGAACTGATCCCGCTTAATCCCTGGAATAATGTAGCTCCTCTTGTGGAAGAGCTGGTTTCCCTCTTCCCCTTTTTACATCAAGCTAATGGAGCCAGTAGGTATTCTATTGATCTTTCTCTATGTGGTTTCCTCAAGGATTTGACAGACTTCCTTACAGGTTAAACATCCAGGCTTTCTGAAGTGGCTATAAAGCTTTGGTTTTGATTTTTAAAACTTTTTCTCAAACCTTTGCTCATCCATAATCTTTAAAAGCTCAGTTGATGCCATGCAGAGTACAGGCTTATTTCTTTGCTGAACTAATCTAGACACTGTGTAGTGTTGAGTACAGTTGTCTGATTCAAATCTTCTGTTACAAAGCAGATGACATCTAGCTAGATGTCATGAGAAGAGACTAACAATGACAATTCACTTATCCCTTAGAAAGAATCAATTCTCCCACAATGCATCTGTCAGAGAACTCTCACTCAGTAAAAGCAATTTTTCTAGCTGTCTGACACTGTAATTGCTCTTAAATTTTCAATGAACGTTTTACAAGAACTCCCCTGAACCATGATGAAAAACTTAACTTTTTCTAAAAATGAGAGGCTGACAGGATGAAAGAGGTCTTTCTATTTAAAGCTTTGCTTGCTTCAGTAGGAATTCTTTCATATCATCAACAAGCTGTTGAATAGAGGATAGATTACTTTCCATTTATTTCATCAATCAGATTAAAGGCTCTCCTTCACAATGCCCTTTAAACAAGAGCTGTTTATGATGTCCTCCCAGGTTCTACTTTAATGTAGTATTAAATCACCCTGAGCAGAGAGGCAGGCAAAGCATATAAATATGATGAATATCTGACAACATTTAAGCATTGCATACATTCAGGTCATTTCCCTATTTCTTGTCACTCTGCAAAAAATCTGAAATCCGCCCATTGTCCCAAGCAGGTTTTAATGGCTATGTGTCATTTTGATCTGCCCATCGTCAAAAAGGAAAAAAAAAAGAAAAAAGTTGAGATATAAGTATAAATAGATATATAGATAGATACATGATAGTTCTATATCTGAAATCTTCTGACAGAGAGTATGCATGACACCAGCACACAGAACTGCTCATTCACACACTTATTTAATTAAGACATAGTCTGAAAGATGGATCACTTTTAGGTGCAGATATGTTATATTTTTAGCACATATAAATATTGCATAGGAAAAAAAGTGTTGTGTTTCTTTCATTTTGTACACACTGAAACTGTTTTATTAATATGAGAAATATGTACAAGCTGCAGGCGATTGTTCAAGAATAATCAATAAGACTTTTGGTGTTATTATTGACTACACCATTAAAGACACCATGCCTTATTATCTAGATAATTCCCCAATTAAATAACATTAAGCATATTAAAACATATCATTTTCCCTGGATCACCATGGAGTTTTGAAAAACAGTAATGAATTCTGAAATCTTTACATGTCATGATATATTTTAATTAAGTATTTAGACATTTTAAATGCCAGATTATTTGTGTTAGAAATGGGGAGTTCCAGTACAATCAATAAACACAAACCATCAAATAACTTGCATATAATCAACACATAAATAGCAAGCCCATACCGAGAATAAATTTGTGCATTCATGAGAATTCTAGATTGTGTTTTGGCTGGCTTTTTTTGTTTTACTACCAATCCTATAACAGTTCTGAAACTGTTGTTAACGTGCATAATATATATATGCATATTAACAATATGAATTAATTAAACAAATATTTTTTATTTATTATATCGAGAAGAATTTTATACTGTAACCTTCTGAAATCTTTCCTTGTGAAGTGTCCAGTGTGCAGGATGGGAATAACCCTTGGTGTATATTAATGTGTTAAATGTATGATTATGCATTAGGAGGCTTTCTGATGATGTACCTTTTATAAATTATGGGAGTGGACGTGTGTAACTGGAAATGTCCCTACAAAAAAAGTTGTTTTCATTGATAGAAATGATACATTTCTTAATAAAAGGGGATTATTGTCATTCCCTTTATGGGATGTTACAATAAAAATAAGAGTGTATAATTTATTCCCTTCTCCAAACCTACACTTTAATAATAATTTTAACAAAACCTGCCTTTAAAATTTGGTCTTCTTTCACAAACACAAGGTTTCTCAGTTGAATTGACAGTGGAGCTTTCCTTTCAGCTTTAGTTCTTAACACACACAAACTCCTCTTGCATTTGTGTGTTTAAACATTTCCATATTCCTCCTTTCTCCATGGCTTACTCTCCATGAGTGTTACATTGGTGTTTTGTCTGCTTTTTCCGTTTTCACAGTAAAATTGGAAGAGCTAGCTCATCTTTTGTCATCTCAATGAAGTCAGTGAGAAATCTATTTTTGCATACATTTTTGCATAAGAGTTTTAAGGACTCTTAAATTGCTGGAGAAATTCTGTAAATTGATTGATTATTGCTTTGCAGAGCTACTTCCACAAACTAGTGTAAAAATTAATCTGTTTTTACTAGTGCTAAATGGTTCACTATGTTGGTTTCTTAAAAAACAAAATTAAAAAATTCTATGATCTTATTTTTTACAGAGTCTTGTATTCTGAATCATCCTTAACATCCATAATACACTGATCTCATGTTAGATCAGTATTTACTCAGTGCAAGTGTTGAGAAAAATAAAGCGTTATCAGTTTTAGACTGTCAAAATCTTTGCCCATAAAAATTGCTAATTTTGACAAAATATTAGCTGGTAGTATTTCTTAGACTAAAGGAAATATTTCCTGGACTGAATGAAGTAGTTTTAATTGCAACCAAACTAACAAGGTAGAATGGGGGATGCCAGGTGGAATTTAATTTGTCTAGTGGTTACTTGTCTAACTTAAGAAAGTAGAAATGAGCAAGTAGAAACTTAATCACAACATCTGTGGTACAAGGTAATGTTCTAGATGGATCTCTTCTAGTTTTAACTACTAAAAGAGGAATTATTTGTTTCCTAAGAAGAACTGTTTCTCACATTTTGCAGGAAGAAGAGAATAATTTCTTCCTAGATATGCTAACTAAAATCCTAAAAGAACTATCAAGAAATATCTCAAGTTAAAAAAAAAGTTGGTTCTTGCTTCTCTTATAATTATTTAGAAAACTATTATAATTATTTATTAAACTATAAGGAAAATATATCTTAATTACTTTATTATTTATCTTCTTTAATTCATTTGGAAAAAATAGGAAATATGGACAATAATTTTCTAGATGTCAATATTCTTTCCAGCATGGACCACAGAAGGGGAAAATCCTGGACATAAATCACTTTTTCTCTCTGTAAGCCTATTCTCTTTCATAAAAGAAAAGCAAACCCAGTAATTCTACCAATGTTGGTCAACTTTCCAAAGAGTTCTCTACAAGAAGTGCTGCGGTTCTGTGAACCTTTTCACTCTCTGCTTATTTTAGAAAAAGCAAGTGCATTTATTTTCACTGGGACACTCCCTGCTAATAAACTTGTTTCTGCTCTTCCTGAAACCAGCAGGGTGATTTCAATGAGAGCAAAGTTCAAGGAAGGGTCTATGGAGATACCCATCTTTAAGAATACAAAATTAATGCCCTCCATTATCATCAGTAGGAAAATTCACACACTTTGTGTTAGACACATATTGAACTGAGGCCTGAAAATTATACATTTCATATAAAGGAGATACAAAGTAATCTCACAGTATGAACATGCAAGTAGGAGGAGATGATGACTGTTATTACAGATATTCTTTCAAAATATTTCAGATCCCGACATTTTACAGATAAGAAAAGTATGATCAAATGAAACAATTTGTAATTGAGAAAGTGTTGTTATGCTGGATTCAGTGTAATTTTACTTCTAAGAGAAATACTTGCAAGAAACTTGTACCACAAAAAAAAGTCAATTTAAAAATGTGGCAAGAAATAACTGCATGCTTAAAGTGCACAAAAGAATGACAGGAAGTATGTGATGAAAATGCTAAAGGTATCTCTATGCTGATTTTGAGAGGGATGCTGTTTCCATGTGACTTTCCACCCCCTGCCAAAATCTCAAAGAACAGAAATTAACACAAAGGGTGAACAATGAAGATGCTTCATGAAAGATTTAAGCCATGTGGAAATGGTGAGCTATTAATCAAAGCAAGATTTTCTTAGGCTGGAGAAGTGTAATAAACATCTGACCCTTCAAATATTTGTCTGAACTCCAAACTTCTGGGGATTCCCTCATCATTTTAGTTTTACAACTTTATTATTAACACTTTGCTGAAACAGAAGCAATGGCCAGGTTAATCTTGCTGAGAAAGAAAACTATGGTAAGCCATACAAGGTTATACTTCACCAGAGTTAATTGATTTTACATCTGGCCCATCAACTGATTTTATGAAAGTTGAATAGTGTCTTTGTCTTCACCTTAATACTATGGCATACATAGAAAATTATTTCTTTAGATCCTTCATTAAATCAATCAAAATGAAATGGAAACAGAAAGCTATTTGAGCTATTGGAACTCTAGCAAATTTTAGTTTAGTATCTCTAAAGCACAAGCAAACTAGTGCTTTAAAGACACTAACAACAAAAACCTACTTAGGAGCCAGACGCTAGGGGAAAACTCAGAAAGAGAAAATATTTGTGAATAAAGAAAAAGTACATTATCCTTTTCAATCATATCTGTATAGACACTTTAAGATTTGAGGATATAGAACCACTTATGTCATGTTCTAATTCAATTTTGGGATTATATTTGTTTTTCCAGTAGTTCTGCAATGATGCACTGAGATGCAGAAAAAGAATTCCATTCACATCATATATTTCACATCTCATTAGCTGAACTCATAAACAAATTTTCTCTACATTTCCCAGCATTACATTTAGTCTTGTTGCTAGTCAATAAAAATAACTATAACTAAGGAGAAAATATTAGCTGAGAACAAAAAAAAAATTATGACATTGTGCATGCCGAGGCTATTCCTAGCTCTTTAGTGATATGCACTGTCTTGGAAAATTTATTTTCCTCTATCAGTATTCCTAAATTGGACAAAATCAAACCCACTATAATTATATAATTTATATTTAAAATTTCCTTATTATTTTCAAATTGGATATGACCAGATTTAAGCTGGGATAGAGTTAATTTTCATCCTGGTAGCTGGTACATTGCTGTGCTTTGCATTCAGTGTGAGAATCATGCTGCTGACTCAGAGATGTTTTGGATGTTGTTCAGCAGTGCTCACCCTAAATCCAGGACATTTCAGTCTCCCATGCTCTGCAGTGATCAGGTGCCCAAGAGGCTGGGAGAGCATGGCCAGAGCTGACCTTCCCTGGCCAAAGGGATATTCCATACACAGACCAACACGGCCAGGGTATGAACTGGGGGGAGCTGGCTGGGAAGGGGCAGTCACTGCTGGGGGACGGGCTGGGCATCGGTCAGCAGGTGCTGAGCAGCTGTGTCACTGTGCATCACTGCCTTTCTGGGGTTTTATCCCTGTCTCTATCATCATCATCATTGTCATCATCTTCATAATCATCCTCATCATCATCCTCATCGTAATTATTATTAATTATAATTATATATTAATTTTTTTCAATTATTAAACTGTTCTTATCTCAACCCACAGGTATTATATTTTTCCTTTTACTCTATCCTAGTGGGGCAGGTGGCTGGGTGAGTAATGGGTGAGCAGCTACATGGTACTTATTTAATGGCTGGGATTAAATCACACGAAGATGAATCTAAAGTTTAAAGAGTTTTGGGTTGGATTCTTTGAAAACGTTATTGATTCTCATAATGAACTCCCCTTAGAATTTCAAAATATGTTTTCAAAACATTACTTTTGATGTATTTTTCTGTGCTTTCCATTACTGCACCTTTTCTAGAATGTCAGTGGTAACTGTGAACCTCCAAAGGGTGCTTGTGTTGGTCCTCAAATAAGTATTTAAAGCCGATGGAGTGAATCCACAGACCTTTGAGGGAATCAAGCTTGATTAGACTGGATACTTTTCAAAAACTTATATTACATGCTAAGGTATCTATCCAAAGTGTACAATGAAAGTTGCACTAAGGCATTTCAAATATTATTTTGGTGTATTATGAATTGTCATTAGAATTCATGCAAAGCATGTCAAGGAAGGATTAACAAAAATATTAAAAAGTGAAAGTGAAAGGAATTATGCTAAAGATGAATGCTTAGGATTTTGGCAATAAGGTCTAGGAATTAAAATTGTGCAGGTAAATTACTCCGTCAAATCCCTACAGTTTTCCCAGCCTTTTAAAGGGCACAAGCATCAAAATTATTTTTTGGATCATTTGTCTATTTTCTGATAGCCAACTTCACCAGGTTGAACAGCTGCAAAATTTAGAGCCAAAAAACCTGTCCATTGGGAATTTGAGACTTGGAAAGGCCTTGGGAAAAGGAATTTATGAGCAGCTTAACCAATGGCTTGTGTTGGCCTTCCTTCAGTTCTTGCTGCTTCTTCTCTACCTCTTATGAATAGAGGACTGGCACAAGCCAGAATTCAAAGGATTTGCATACCAGGAAGTTTACATTGAAACTTTTTTTAGTATTTTTTGTGAAAATGGAATAGGGAATTAATTGATACAGCTTGATTGCTGCCTCTTAATTAGAAAAGCCTAGCCTCTAGCAGGTTAAAATAGGAAGGCTAAAACTTCTTTAAAATAAGAGTTAAATCTCCTATTTTAAGTAATTCCATACCAAGAGAGAGTTGGGTTTATTCCTTTCAAGGCATGTCAATAGATATATGATAGATTTCCAACACAAAGAGCTGCAAAATTCTGAATGGCATGAAAATTAACAAAATGAAATACAAAAAAATCTTACACAATTTTTAAAAAGTATTTTCTGATTGAAATTTTAATGTAATTAATGTAATTAACACCAGGTTAAACTAAACAGCAAATCTTACCTCCCTTACTACCTCTTTCCTGCAGCAGAGAAAAAAAATTTAAAAAGCAAGATTCCAGCAAAGTTACAAAATTCTGTTATTGTATCATTTTGACAACGTCTGTTTTAAAAATCACCTCTGACAGTTTTCTGGAGTACCTTGCTTTGCAGTGAGTAAACTCACAGGAAGAGACAGCAGCAATCACAGATACAATTTAAAAATATTAGTAGGATTTTTCTGAATGAACACAAATGCTCCTTTTAACCTTAGAACAGAGAAAAACAATAAATAGATGAGCTTTCAGGGACACACGGTGTCATGTACTTGAAAACTTGGCCTCAACTCTCAACTACATTAGCTGATGTAGTTAAAAGGAGAAGCCTTGTCTTTATTTGCATAGGTTTTCTTTTAATAGTAAGATCATTACAGCTATAACTGGTTTAATAAAAAATACATTTATTTTAGGCATTCTTACTGAAGTAGTTGTTTCCCAGCTGCTAAACTGAAGGAAGGACTAAAAAGTTCATGCAAGCAAGGTACTTAGTGTTGAAAGTGATGTGGCAGAAAAAAGACAAGCAGGCAGGTGAAGTTTAGAGACTGGAATAATGGAAAAATTAAAAGGTAAGATCAAGTTCAAACAAGAAGAAGATGTATTTTTATCCAATTATTATTTAAAAATGTAAATAAAATATTGTTATATTTTATGTTTTAGAAGAGAGGAGAAAGGATCTATTTAGTATAATCCAACTAACAGACTAAGAATATACAATGCCTATTTTCAAGGGTTGAAATATACCAAAGTGTTTTCTCTAAGACCAAGGTAAAGTATGTTTGATTTTTTTAAGATAGGAATGATGGCCCTCATAGAAGACTTCATTGTAGTGACAGTAAAAAAGGTATACCTTAAAAGTGTGAAAAAATGTTCAAAAATATTTGAAACACCGGATGAGTAGGAAGAAGAGAGAAAAGATGAAGAGGTGCTTTCAGCTAGGGTCTTGAGTATTGGGGAGAAAAGAGAAAGATTGCTGGCAAAGATGAGGAATTTGGAAGCATCAGGGAAGGCAGTTAAATGGAAATGGATGCTGATAGACAAAATTGTCCAATATGATAAGTTTTGGTTTTAGATTCAGCATTAGCTCAACTAGTTCAGTCATAGAATTGTGTTCCATGTTTTGTGCCTAGTGCTGTACAACACAGGATCACACAGATAGTTAACGCAGAGATTTCCTGCTTTTGAAGGGATATGAGACATTATCAGTTACCTTGAATATTCTCATCTTTTCCAGCCATTCATTACAACTGCTGGGTTTTTGTTTTTATGATAACGCCTACATTATTAAGGGTTGCAAGGAAATGCTTTGCTACATGTGGTGATCAGAGAGATGGATGTCTATTCTGTGGACTGTGCTGTCTAAAGATATTATCAACAAATTTTTCTACAGGAGGTGGATGTGTTCCTACACAAAATAAACCCATACTCAATATAAACCAGCAGTGGGAGGACTCATGAAGGCATAAATGAGCAACCTAAAAGGAAGTGAAAAGGTAGATACAGTGGTACCCTTCAGTGATGCATCAGTCATCACCACATATCTCTGAGAGTGGTGAAGATGTGGCAGACTGAACAAACATCTGTGTGAGAAGGAGTTTCTTAAAAAGAAGATGTGGAAGATTTTTATGAGGTGGAATTTTTGTTTCCAAATTCCAGTGGAATTTGGAAAAAACTGAAGGTATTAAACTGACACTGTTATGAGAGGACTATGAAGAACAGCCATGGAGAAATTAAGAAGGAAGACTTAAATGGATGCCCGAAATGTGAGACTTCCCAATTGGGGTTTTTATTTTAAATGTGTATTACTAAGAGAATGAAAATTGGAAGCTTCATTAGACTAAGAATTGGGAGTAAGGACCATAAATCAAAAACTGGTTAAGAGGAGAGTTGGAGTTGATAATGGTTTGTTTATCATTAATATTGTGTCTGAATGTTCTCACCCATTGAAAGAAATGCACCAAAGAAACATTTCAAGTGTCAGAACTGTAACAAACAGATCGAACTCAGGTAGAGTGAATCAGAAAGAAGTAGATAATGGAATGAAGAGGGTATTTGACATAGGTATTCAAATGATACATCTTTGATAACAAAACTGACAGCTTAAAGGGAAAAGAGAGTTAGTAGAGATACCTCAGTGTTACAGAAGAGTGGTCTTTTTACCACAGTGTCATAGTTTCAGTTCATATTATATTTCAAGCAGAGGAAATTTAGGGAACTTTTTTCTTTTACTAGTTGTAAGCAAATGTGCTTTGTCTTGTAGTGGTCCAATATAAAATGGATTTTACACATAGAGAAAAATATATGTGTTCTTTTCAGAAATACAATTTAAAATCATGTGAGGCTGGTAAGTTATTTTACATTAGCAATCTACTTGTTTCAAAGTAGTACATTTCAAGTAGCTGTGGAGATACTGAGAATCTGTTCCTTCTCTTTCACAACTGCTGTCAGGGACATAACAATTTCAGTGGTCTGTGTCAAACTTTTCCTGTATGGAAGAGAGAGTAAAATTACAATATGATCGAACATTTAATAGTACTGTCTCAGCAACAATATGCCTAGCCAGTACCTTTTAGTAACAAGTTTTATATGTTGTAAGAAAATAATGGCATTTCCAAGCAGCATACAACTGCTACTGTCTAGTGACCATAGCGACCATAGCCAGAGCTTGTCTTTGAGCATACCATTCAACACTGACCATTGCAGAATTCTGAAGTATTATAAGCTCTCAGAAAAAAGGAAATGCTAGGTATTTGGGTAAGAAAGATGTGGAAATCATTGTCTAGCTTTTTATTTTAATGACCACTGAATGAAAATCTTGGTATTTTTGATGGAGCTGGAAGGTATTTGGGATCTTCAATCCATTGTATGAATGTTCTATATAATCATTTAAATCGCTTTCTAGTTTAATGTAGATGGATGATAGTGAGAAAAAAGTGAGATTGGCCTATGGGGTAGGAAAAAAGCTCCTAAATATCAGAAATATTTTAAAAAGATATTTTATTCAGAATTCAGAGGAGAGATTTCTCAGTGTTTTGATATGAATTATTATATTATCATACTGCTATATGAATGCCAATCTGTGTTTGCAATTTACTATTTAACAACCAATTAAATTCTACCTTTGAGATCTTGGGTTTCTTCAAATGTATTGAATCCAAATGTACCTTAAAGGATTCAGGGACACAATTTTGTAAAGTCAGCAGAAGGCACTCAAATGATAGAAAAAGGACAAACAGAGGTGAATGTGAGTGGAATAATCACTTACAGTGCTGAAACAAAGACATGAGAAGGATCAGAAAAAAACAGCACTACATCATGAGGGAATAAATTCAACAATTTTATAAAAGTGATACCCTGAGAAATGCTGATGGCTGTCCTCAAACACAGGCAAAATTATTTTATTTTTATTTGCAAATGTATGTGTACTTTCCCTTTCATTTTCTTCCCCCCTTTCTTTAAAGTAACAATCTGTATTAAACACATTTTTGTAGACCACTTTAATGGCCACCTGAGCAAATTTTTGCTGTCTCCTTCATGATCACCTGCACTATGTATTATGTAGGTACCATTTTGTGTCACAAAAATGCTAAATTAACAATTGAGAACTGAAAAAAGACAGGGACCCTCTTGAATTCCCTGCCCATAGGTTTTCTTGCCTCATACTGGCCACAGCTACCAGGAAACAAAGGAAGAATTGATTTTGATGGTTGACCCAAGAGAAAAATATCCTTTGAAAAAAAATTTGGTGTTAGATCAGGCAGCTGAATTAGCTCACCCAGTACCCACAGAAGCAGCAGATCTCACAGAAGCAAAACAGCAAGAATATGCAGACAAGAACAGGAGGAAAGGTAATATCCCACTGTGAAAGCACTTTGCCAGGATAATGTAAAAAATATATCTTGCAGGACAAACTGGTTGAGGATAAATCATGTTAAAGGAGAAAAAGGTAGAAAAAGCCATATAGAATAAGATCTATAAACAGCTAGTTTGACACTTTAATTTAGGCCAAAATACAGAGAAATATTTTGGTGTAACTGTAGCATATTGCTGATCTTAGTGGTACATTCAGGCATTTCTAGGTAGAAACAGAGAAATGAGAATTTATGCTAAAACAACTTCTTCATATACCTGTGGGTAGATTCATATATTTTCATTTAGTATAGCACAATTACCAGTCTCATTTATTACCTACCAAGATGTGAAACCACAAGGTGAGGTTAAAGTATCATCAAGGGTATCTTCATCACTTCAATATCATTGCCTTAAAAAGCACTGACCAGGAGAAGTAGATGACCTCATTTCAAAATTATTACAGTACAGAGAACTCAGTTTCAACATTATAATTCATTTTCCTACAGAATATTTCAAATTTATGATCAGTTTCCTGACATATAATAGCTAATCGTTAAGGATAGCCACTTTAACATAATATGAATACGCATTTCTCCATAGGTAATACAACAGTTCCTGCATTAGCATTATTGACTAAGGTGCATTTAACTTCTTCACTAATACTTAATGGAAGGTTAATGTATAAGTCAGAAGATTAAATGGCTTTTACTTAAAACAAGTATATTGATTAAAATAACTTAGTGTGGTTTTTAAAGATGATTATATAAAAGTAGTCACACTTTTAAATATTTTATTAAATATTATGAGCAAAATGTGGGCTTCACTGGCCAAAATTACTGGAAGTTATTGTACTAATTGTGCCTTGAGCTAATTATTGCTCATAGTTAACAAATGAATATTTTATACTGAAAGGTAACAAATCATTCCTGCTAAATTCAGCACTCAAAGTCAGCTTCATTCCATCAGTCCAGGAATTGCCCTGCTACTGTGAGCAGTCCTTCATATCCCACCTCCTCTTTCTTATGCATGGCACTACTGAAGAACAGGGTAACCTTCCAAGTACAGATTACCTTTTCATTTTCAATAAAAATTCTATTTTCTTTACATGGGCTAATATTGCTCTTCAAATGTATGTGTTAAAGATTATACACTTAGCATCTCAAATTCCAACATGTGGCCACAAAGCTGGGGCTAGGCAAATTGTCTTGTGGAAGGTTTGGATTTAAACTTGAGATTCTGCATGTATGCAACACTTAGGAACTGATCTCACAGTTGCATTAAATAACATGCTTGGGGCCATTTTCCTATTCATTCATCTTAGTTTCAACTCAGTTAAATGCTTGTTCTGAGAATTTTTCACATCATGCGGTGGAGGGCTTCTCCTGGGGACTCTTGCTCCGTATTTTACTGAGTCTTTTTAGTGTTGTGGAATTTTTTTGTCAAAGGAAAAATACTAGTTTGGGATGAAAATATTGAAACATTTATGCAAACACTGTGTATTAATAGCAGTGTGTTAAGTTATCCAGTATCATTAGTGTTTATTGTATGCTGCTGAGGTACAAGTCTTAGGCCAAAATAGATGAGTCTTGTAAAGCATGTTTTGGTTATGCCAGTTTTTTGATTCGGACCAGCTCTAATCTTAGGTGGATGCTAAGGATAAGACTGGTTGTATTTGACTGGTACTGTGATTCTGTTTGTTTGCTGACAGGCACTGCACCTGTGAGACATCTCTGTTTACATCTTTTGGAAACACAGCTGATCCGTCATAGCTTTTGCTTGAATTAGATTTTCAAAGGGACCTTAGGTAACAAAAATAAGGGCTTATGGTGTAAAAAAGCCACTAATAATTGTGTTCTTCAAACATCCCTTTGCTCACTGAGAAGAGAATGAAGATTGGCTCTAAAGTTTCATGGCTCTGGTAGAAAACACTTTTTATTTCTATTCCTTTTAAAATTTCACACATGCTTAAGTGCAGTACATGCTTACTAAAACTTAAGTGGAATAAATAATATGTATAGCAGAAAATAGCTAAAATATGATGTCTTCATGTTAGAAAAGGGATGAACACAGACAGATAGCCAGAAAATTTTGAGTGACCCTGGAAAACAGTGAGCAAGGGGCTACTCACTACACTTCCTCAGGCAGGTATCAAAAGAAACTAAGTGTGTTCAAAGAAAGGAAATGTTTCTGATGAAATGTAGTTGAGCTATAATACAGCTTGCAACAGAAGGCTGCAAGTACTGTAAGTGTACATGGATTCAATAACTGATTGAACATATCCAGGGAAGTAAAATCCACTATGGGATTTTAAATTCAAAACTCTGTTTCTGTTTCAGAAAATCCCAAGCAGGAGGCCAGAGAAGCATTCTGGAGAAACACTTTTTTATTTGGTACAGTCCAGAACTCCTATGAGTGAGCAGTTTTAAACAGAACACTAAAAGGAGATAGTTAGGAGCAAATAATATCATATCTTTGCCTACTTTCCAGAGAAAAATCTGGAAAAACACTGGTTTCAAAGTTGAGTTTGTCCTTTCTGGTTTTGTCCCAGACACAAATGTATTTTTCTTTATGTCCATTTTATCTAAGGAAAAAACCAATCTACTAATACCAAAACCCTTCACCATCACACTCCTTTCAGTCTGACACTATTTTAGACTTGGGCTGGACATCCAGGTGGAATATATCGGCAGTTATTTTCTATTTCTCCTTTAAAGTCCCTGTGGGCTTGAGCAGGTAGCATCTGTACTGCAGCAAGATATTTTTTGTTTAATTGTTATTACATTCTTAATCCATTAAATCTTGAACCAGCAAAAGACAATGTTAACCATAGATGAAAAAGTCTAAAGAATGTTGCCATAAAAAGAGCTGAAAGTACGAATAATGTCTGATCGAGCGATGGTGAACTGATTCAGTTTAAATTAAATTATAGTAGGTTTGCAATGAGAACTTAGGTTTCAAAAGGGCAAACCTTAATAAATTAAGGGAACTCATTACCAAAGTTGCTGACTACACTGACCTCTGAGATGTGAATGTGGAGGGGATAAACATTTTAAGGAAATCTATCAAGTCAGTGGTACTGCCATAAGATTACAGGATAGGAAATGTCAAGAGTTGGTATAAAAGAACAGAGGTGAAAGAGAAGGGTAAGAAGAGACTAGTCTGATCTCAGTAGTATGCTAGGCTTTAGCTTCTAAAGAGCTGAATAAAATAATTGAGATAGAAGAGAAAATGAAACGTTTGATTAAGGCAGGATTAATCTGATATCCTTTTCTGATAATGTTTTTTTTTTCTACAGAAGGAAATGCAACTTGATTTACTTAAGTATTTGATGTGAGGCCCCATAGGAAATTGCTACTTCATCTAGAGAGTGCATGGATTAAGAAAACCATTGTAAGGTGGACGAAGAACTGTAAAGGACAAAAAAAGCTTACTGACAAGGAGCTATTGGGTTCTGTGAAGGCTCTTTGGGAAGTTCCAGTATCCTGGGACTGATCTGTCTATTTCTGTTAATGGCATTTAAAAAGAAAAAATATCTAGAAAAGAGCACAAGTAAAACTTACAGATGAGCAAAACTGAGTTATCAAAGCAAAACCCATGTGTAGATATCAACTGGATATAACTGACTGATCTTGAGGGACTAAAATATTGGAAAATGTAAATCAATTGGTTTTGAGATGAGTAACAAGCTCTCCTACATAGAAAGGTAACATCAGCTGAAAAGGAGCGTTGAAGACCTGGAAATTTTGATTTTTCTTAGACTATAAGAATGATTGGAAGGAGTTAGCCTGCTGCCCAAAGAGATTAGATTAGTATATTTTTGCTTCTTTGCACCAAGTAGCAATTTACTACTCAGAGGAAATAATAGTTTCTTTCAAACAGATTTGATAGTATTTACAAGCCAAATGAAGGCTCAAGAAAATATGTGAAACCTTCATTAAAAAGTATAAACTACAAAAAAAGAAAAAGAAGAGCCATTTATAATAGGGCTTAAAAAAATTGTGAAGAAACAATATCTGTTATGAGAGGCAACTGGACTCAGTGACCCAGAAAGCCATTCCAGTCCTGTGTTGACACATTAGAAGGAAGAATATAAGCAGTCTGGGAGAGTAAAATGCCTATATAAACACAGATAAAAAACCAAAATAACTTTTATTATATGATCCTATAGGTCAAAGAACCTTGAAGCAATGTCCTAACTTGTATTTTATTTTTTAGAATTAAACCAACACTGGCCAGGCTAATAAAATAACTATTGATCAAACATTTTAAAGAAAGATTAAGGTTCTATGTTTCCTTTAAATAAGAGTGTGAATATGCTTTTTAGCAGTTACTGTTAAAGGGCAGAAGAGTAAGCAATGTGCATCAGTAGAACCAACCAGTTTGAAAGCTCTGTTGCAACCCCTGGTCGAATTGTCTGGGCCCAATACAAGGTGCCTGTCACAACCAGGAAGGAACAAATCAAGAGGGGAATTTGGTGCTCCAGTGAACTGAACATCTTCCTCCACCTGCTCCAAACATAACTTTCTTCTAGGCTAAAGGAAATATGAGAAAGAAATGTAGAGAGGTTTTTTTTTGTTTTGTTTTGTCGAGGTCACTGCTTTCACATGACAAAGTAAAGACATGGGCCTGACACTGTCTGGCACAGGCTGCCTGAGAAAAAACTGTAGCTGCCCTTGTGCTTTGGAGCACCCCAGAGCATGAGGGCATGGGTGGTGCTGCAGAGCCAGGCTGCACCCTGCCTGTCCCCACTAGTGTGTGATCAGGCAGCATCCGTGAGAGCAGGCAGATCACTGGGGCTGCCAGGCTGACTGTGCTGCCCTGAATCCCTCTGGGGCTACTTGAGAATGACCTGAGCTGCTGAACTATCTTTGACTGTAGTTATAACAGTTATAAACAATAATTATTAATACTGTCATAATGATATTATCACTTGAAATATTCCTAAAGTATTTTGTTCCCTTCATCTTACAATAGATTTTAACTAAATACTAAATTCTACAAATCTGTATTTTTTTTATTCAGCGAGTCAGACTTGAATCTGACTAATACCAATTTACAGATAAGCAAACCATTTTACTTAAATCATGTGAAATTTTAGTCTTTCATAAGATCAGCTGCTTTAATTTCAGAATGTTCAGTGATTTTACTCTCCAATTTTTTGGGCTGCAGAACATCTGTTTTAGAATAAAACATGCATCCCACCTGAAAGGAGATTTTTAGCACTTTTGTATGTGTATAGAAAGCAGTCACTGCTTTGTGCTGCAGTCTTCAAATGATTTGCCTCAATTTTAAAGGAGTTGGAGCAAAATGTGTTCACCAGAGCCTAAGCTGGCATCTGGGTAAATTAGTATAATAATTTATACACCTAAGAATCAGTCTCAAAGTATTATAATAAATACATTTAAAATTATATTATTTGGATTTTTATACCAAATATATTTTACAAATTTTAATGGATGAATGTTAAGAGTTTAATTTAATCTTATGAAATTTAAAGTGTTTAAAGTCATTAGGAAAACCTTTTTCCAGTATCAGAAGCTCCGCAATATTTTTAAAACTGGGTTTGAAAGGAAACTGCACTTTTTGTGCTGAAATGTCTGTTATTTTTCAAGAACCCACTATCTCCTCAAAGAAAAAATTGCAGTGAAGATCAAATTCTTCCTTACTTCAGTGCCTGCAGATAATGACCTACTTTGCCTTTAAATAGGTAATGTCTGAGGTCGTTACCTATTTATGTAATGACTTCTTCCAGTATTTACATCTGGAAGCAAATTTGGAGAGAAGACAATGCTGCTCACTGCATTTAAAGTAAAGGACCACTGTATGCTGAGCCTTTCTGAAAGTCCAGCAAGAAGACTTCCAAGGTCATATGGCTTTGAAAATCTGTCAGCAGTTCAGTTCACTGGACAACACAAATTCAGCTTTTTTTCCATTTGTGAGCAGACACAACCATCACTAACCTAACATAAGAATCCATATACCTCCCTGAGGAGAGAGACAGCTGTTCTAAAGTAAATACAGAGCAGAGATGCTGGAGACAGTGCATGAGTGCATGTGGTGTCCAGTAAGAGGAATACAGACAAATGTCCCACATCTCTGTGCCTGGCCATGACAATGAAAATAAAAATATATGTTGATATACTTGCTATTCATTTCATGAGAAGAGAATAGCAGTTAAACTTGTAATTTCATAAAAGTCAGTATGGAAAGGGAGCTGGTTTTATATTAGAAAGGTACCCACCATAGGCAGTCCCTGAAACATTCCTCTTACTAGCTTAGGTACCAAAATTAGGGGTGCAGGGATGCACTTTCATTTCCCTGCTGCAGTTAACATCTGACCTTCACCATCAAGGCTATAGCTTGTTAATATGTATATGTACTCACACAGTGGTGATTTACAATTAATTCCTCAGCCTAGTCAGGATGGTAGAAGAGAAGGGTATGAAGGGTAGGGTAGGAGAGAACAACTGAAATCCTCCGCCTCTTCCTGATGCAGTTGCAATACAGTAGAAAAAAGGTTATGAAAAAAAGTGACAAAAATAGCAAGAAGGAAAAAAAAAATAAGGGTTGAACTGTAAGCACATTTGTCCAAGAAGAGAGACTTAACTTCCATTAAGATTATTTTATTACCTGAAAGACTAAAAGTTATAAGACTGGACAGTGGAAAAAAGTCCAATGCTTCATTTGCATGTTTGGTGCTGCTTTCAACCCTAAACCACATTCTGCAAAGGTTCTGTTTTGTTATGACAAGCTATAGGACTGCTGGGGTGGCAGAAATAAGGCTGAGAAACTTCCTGTAAAGACGGGAGTTAACCCTGAGCTAAACACCCTCTTGAGCCTTTCTGTTCTACTAACAGTAACAAACACATCTTAAATAGAAATTGTTTTAATTACACTCTGAGCCTATTGACCGGGTGGGATTAATCAGGACAAATACTGCTTTCTATTTTTAGTTCCAGTTAATTTAAACAAGAAATAGATGTGGAAACTGTCATCATTTCACACATGCCTGAAACAGAATTGAAAGCACTGGAAGAAACACTGAAATGTTTATCAGGTAGGTTTTAACTAGTTTTTAAGGGGTATGGATGAATTGCAATTTTTGTCCAATATTAGAAGGCAGAAAGGAGACAACTTTCCCATTTTCTGGTTTTAGATGCATCTTTTCATTCCAAGTGTGAGGCATTGACCCTGTCTGGGTGCCTGCTGCACACCAAAGCGCCGCTATCACTCAGCTGGACAGAGGAGAGAGGTTGTTGTGAAAGGCTCATGGGTTGAGATAAGGACGTGGAGAAATCCCTCACCAATTACTGTCATGGGAAAAGCAGACATGGCTTGGGGAATTTAACTGAATATATTGCCAATTAAATTGGAGTAGGATAGTGAGAAATAAAAACTAAATATTAAAACACCTTCCTCCACCCCTCCTTTCTTTCTGGATTCAGTTTTGTTCATGATTTTCTCCCTCACAGTGTGCGGGGAACAGGGAATGGAAATTATGATCATCACACATTGTCTCTGCTGCTCCTTCCTTCCCAGGGAAGGGCTCCTTCTCCTGCTCTAGCATGGAGTCCCTACCACCGGAGGCAGTCCTCCATGAGCTTCTCAAATGTAAGTCCTTCCCATGGGTTACAGATCTTCATCCCAGCATGGGTCACTCACAGGGTCACTGGTCTGTCCAGAAAACCTGATCCAGTGTGGGCTCCTCTCTCCATGGCTTCACAGGTCCTGCCAGGCACCTGCTCCAGGGTGAGTTGTCCACAGTGTCACGCCTCCTTCAAGAATGTCCACCTGCTCTACCATGGGTCTCCTCTGTGGGCTGCAGGTGGATCTCTGCTCCACTGTGACCTCCATGGGCTGCAGGGACACACCAGCCTCACCATATTCTTGCAGGGGAAGCTCTGCTCCAGCAGCTGGAGCACCACCTCCTGTCCCTCCTTCACTGACTGTGCTGTCAGTGGGGCTGTTTCTCCCACATATTCTCACTCCTTTATCCTGGCTGCACTTGTGCAGCAGGCTTTTTTTTTCTCCCTAAGGCAGTACCACCACCACTGATGGGCTCAGCCTTGGGCAGCAGCAAGTGCTTCTCAAAACTGGCTGGCACTGGCCCTGGACAACATGGAGGCAACTCGTAGCACCTTCTCCCAGAAGTTCTCCCAGGGCCTCCTTCCTACCAAGCCCTTGTTATGCAAATGCAATGCACCTAGATAAGTGAATCCACTAAGTCAATCTCTATAAAAGAAGACGTTTTTGTAAGAACGTACACCTGTTACAGCTAGTATTCTGCAGGAAAGAAATATGAAGTTGTTAAGAAAACTAGAAAATTATGATTAATTGGTAAGAGATTGTTTACATAAACCTCCAGTAAATATCTGAGTAAAAAAATAGCTTTTATCCATTTCAGAATTAGTGTACTAAGATATAAAGATACCAGTAAAATAAGTAGTGAAAGACTTAAAATGCAAGAAAATTAAATTCATTTTACAATTTTGAAAATTTCAGGATAAATAAAAGTCTTCAGATTTTAAACACTTACTTTTTGCTAAAATCCCTTGTACTGATAGTATAAACACAATCATAATCACTATAATGGTGATCATCTAAAGTCTAATGACCAAGAGAAATTTTAAATTTCGCCTTCCTCTCAGGTAAGCCCTGTTGCACTAAGATGGTGAGTCCTATGTGCTTAGTAGTGAGCACAAAGGGAGCCTGATCATGCTTGAATGAGAGTGCTACATTGACTTGAATAGGAGCAAGATTGCTCCATCAATCTAGATTTTCTTTCTTCTCCTTCTTCTTTTGTTTCAGATTGGTAACTCTGGCTTGAGCTGTCAGTCAAAAACCTTACTAGATGAGATTCAATGCCACATTCATATTTCCAACGATATTATGGATTTATGTTATAAGTATATTTATGTTTCACTTACAGTTTAACAGCAACAGATCTTTAGAACATGAGTGCTGAACAAACCTGATTGCTTCCTTGTATTAGGAGTTCAACTTTGGCTTACTTTTTTTACATAGCAAAATGAATGTTTTCTAAATGTACATAATCCAGCTTTTAACCTTATTATATTCTGTAAAAGACTTCACAAAGATTTTGATTATATATGGCAAACCTGGGGAAAAATTACCTATGATTTTGGCTTGCTGCATTAATTGTTCTTGACTTTGATAATTAACTCTAATCAGTTACCTGCCCCCGGAAAGTACATGATTTTTTAGGTGCTTTTCATAATTTTTTCAGGCAAGAAAAATAAGAGCTTACTTTAGGCAAAAGTTTGACTCTGAAGGCTTTAATTAAACAATCTCAGTGAGGTATCTTTATTTTGGATTCCATTCAATCTAATCCTGACTTAAAAATCATCTACATGTTGTTGATCTTGGACTGCCTAGTATTATGTAAAAACCTTCAAGCTGGGAAGGATTCATTGCATTGCTTAAATATTGAAGCTTGAAAATTTCACTGTACTTAAAAAAATTTTTTGTCAGTCTAATATTTTTCTTCCATCTGAACTCTGCTCCGGGAGAGGTGAACAAATTTCTGTATAACCAGTAACAACTAAACCCAGTTAGCATGTTTTCTGTACTAGCAGGTTTTCTATTAAATCAGATGTCATTAAGTTAGGCTAAGTCAAGGTACAGTTGTCCATTTATTCCCCTCAAAATGTTTTGCACAGGAAGCAATGCACCAGTCTTTAGTCTAATTGGTAAATACCTTTATTTAAGACTCTCCAGGCAATAAACGTATCATTAGTTAAGTACAAAATAATGATTTAAATTATTGACTCTTGCAATATTCTAGTAGTCTGCAAATCCAACCCTACCAGACTACGGGATGACCTTATGAGTTATCAGACTAAACACAGGGCTGAAGATGTGATTTTTTTTTAGTATCCCAAGTGTTATGTCTAACAGTTAACTAGTCTATTAAGTCTAACAGTTTCTTCTGGCTTTAAAATATGTGGTTGTGAAAACTGCTTTCACCACAAAGTGTCTGGTTTACTGAAGTAATATAGAAGTGTGTAAAATGGTATTTCACATGGTATTTGTTGCACAACATACAGGATGTTTACTGTGGTTTTTAAAAGACACTTTGGATGCATTTGGTATTTTCAGTCTTGGCTTTTAAATACGGTCATCTTCTAGGCTGTTCCCTTAAGCAGTATCAATATGTCCAAAACCTTACAGGAAATGTAATTTTAGCCTTGCCTTCACTGACATCTCTCACCTTTCTTTTGTTCACTTTAGTCTTCTGATTCATCTGTGCTCTCATTTTCAAATTCTTACTGTGGCACGTTCTGTGATCACTGACTCTTTCCCACCATCTTTCTCCTTTTATTCTCATTTTTGTTCTCATTCAGTCTTTCAGAACTGTCATATTATACTCTAAATTACAATTTATAATTATGATATTTTTAAAAGCTTCTAACTATCCTTCATCTTTTTTTCCCTTTTTAATATTCTCCAGCTCTTAAAATTACTTCTCAATATATTTGTTTCTTCATTTTTTGAACATTAACTAGAATAGATATTTCTTTATTTTCTTTCAAGCATGTTACTTTGTTCTCACTCAAGATAATCAAGAATTTACATATTTCTTTTTGTATCTAATTAAGATTTTTTTTTATTTATGCATTGTTTTCATTGTGTTGGGAAATAATTGGAATGAAATTAACTATGTACACCTAAAATAAATTAGGATAGTGAGTATAAAAGTGTGCATTAGGTGACTTAGTTCTTTGGACTGTAAAGCTTTGCAAAAGATGGTGTACTTTTATACATTATGTTTCTTATAAATCTAATATTTTGGTATGATCCTTTGAATATTCTGTTTTTTCTCTCTTATCTAGCAGGGACTATGTGCTTTTTCTGTCTTTTCACAGCTGCACTCTTTTCTGAAATTCAGAAAGTAGGCTTAAGAAATTTGAATATAATTCTGATCTATATTGAAATCAAACTATAATTATTAAAACTTTATTGTGAGAAATAGGAAACAGGAAGATCCATGTTCTGTACAAAGCTGGGGAAGGTCAGCACTTCTTGAAATAATGTATTAACTTAGTTGGATTATTATAGCATTGTACATATTCTCCCATTCTCTCCCATTCTCCATGCACTGGGAAAATTTTTAGCTATTGGTAGTATTGTTTGAATACTATCTGTTGAAACCACTCAGCTTCTCTGGATAATAATTCATCAAGTATAATGCTTCCTAAAGATCCTCCTTCAAATTTTTTGTGGAAATAGCTCTCTCATGTGCTTCAGTTACTCCATTCTCTTATGCCTATGCTTTAAAAAAACACCCTGAATTTCAGCAGGATGATACAGCAAGGAGCAACCTACCAGACGACTGAGCATCATACTGCGATATCTCTGCTGCATCCCCACAAATAAACACACCATGAAGGTGTGTTGGTTTTGTAACTGACTCATGTTATACTAACCAGCTACATCTGCATCAATAAATAAAGCAAATCCATTTTCAGCCTCAGACTGAATGGTATGGCAGAGATCACATCCATACATGGAAAATTCTGTTTAATTTCTTCACATAGTAATAGATGTTACAAAACACTGAAAAGCAGAGAGACTAAGAAAACAAGTTGCAATGCAACTGAGTTGCACAGAGGTAGAATGCCCAAAGACTTTCCAGGAAGGATCAGTATTGAGAGGATTCTGGAAAAAAACATATGAAGGGAAGCAAAAACTGCAAACACCCTCTACTGAGATTGCCTCCTGCCTTTTGTTGTGACAATTTTTAATGTGTGTATAAACTGGCTAGGTGGTTTACAATTTCCATCCCAGAGGTTGGGACTTCAGAATGCATGTTGTTAAGAAAGCAAAGCCTGGGATTAGAGCTACTCGGGAGTACCAACTTTTCCCCAAAACACAGTTCTCTCAGAGGATTGAGAAGAAATTGGCAAGAAAGACACACAAGACTGTTCTGGCTCTATATAATTATTAGATCATTCTTGCTGTGCCACAATTTACTGGGAGGAGCTTAGGCACAACTTGGTAGCAATATCCATTCCTTTATGTTCCACTACTCACTCAATATAATATCTCAATATTTGTATAAAGTAAATTAATCTAACTATAATTCTAAGAAAATATTATGAAAAATAAATTTATAATCTCTTAGCTGTTCCTGCATGTTTTAGACTTAAAAGGAGATCCAAGATTCATTAATCCCAGAAATTTTGGTTAGCACCCCTCTGGAAGATAATCCAGACTGGAAAATGAGTGCCTCTCCCCACGAGTCACCAATCAAAGATTTTGCTGCCCCTTTTCATCTCTGGTCCCAACAGAGTCCACAGAGCTGCCTACCTGGATTATTCCCCAGGAGAGCATATTCTTCGTTCTTGATGCCTTATCTCTGAAAATGTTTTATGGGTGGCTGGGTGTGCATGGAGGGGGTCTCCTCACTCTTACTGCCAGAAGTAGCATACTTCTTGAAAATTCCTGCTCTGCATCACTCATGTCTTCTTTTTTGTCCTCAGGGGTCTGTAGTGGTTTGACCTCAGCCTGACGCCAGGTGCTCACCAAACCACTCTATCCTTTCCCAGTGGTACAGGGGGGAAACATTAAGAAGGAAAACAACTCGTAGGTTGAGATAAGGCAGTTTATTAAAGCAAAAGAAAAAGAAAAACAAGCGAGTTTGCACTTGCATAACAAAAAGGAAATGATAATCTTTACCTCCTATCAGCGAGTGATATTCAGACACTTTCCGGGAAGCAGGGCCTCAGCGTACAGAGTGGTTGTTCTGGAAGGCTGTCATAGGTTAGCAAGCATAGTCCCAGAAGTGATGTTCTTGCTTACAGCTTACAGCTTACAGCTTCCTCTGTGACTTGACAGAACCTATCAGCTGCCCATTTTGAATATGGACAATTCTTTAAGCCACTTAAAGTTGTGACCGCCTCTGTGATCCACACTTAAGAATAGGGAACTCCGAGGCAGAGCCTCTCTCTCTCGTTTCCGGTGCTGGGACAGGTGGCTGCGGGCCCTGTGCGGGGACTGGCGGCCCAGCCCAGGCCCTGCTCAGGCCAGACCAGGCCAGACCACGGCCATCCTGGAGCTGATGGGCCCTGTTCCACCCGCGGAACCACCCCTACAGCCCTGCTGTGGGCAGCCGGAGCGGCTCGGCTCCCCCTCTCCAGTGCGGCCAAGATTCAGCTAAAGCTGCACCACTGTCCAGTGGAGGTCATGTGACCAACAGTGATAAGCCCCATTCCAGCTGCAAGGCCTGGGTGAGATTAACCCTTTTAGTGCTGTGAAGAGCTGAAAACCTGAGGGAAGAGAAAGAGGAGGTGCTTAAAGCTGAAATTCTGTTGTGAAGCTATGATATATCAGAGTATCCCGTTGTAATTTCATGAACATATGGGGGGTGGAGTGTTCAACTCGTGAGCAAAAGCACCTGCGCTGAGATAGGCAGATGCTGAAGCAGCTGTAATTTCATGAGAAGTTTGAACAGGGAGAGATGGACCAGATGAGGACTTTTGCTCCAAATGGGAAAGGAGAAAACCTCAGTTCCTAGAGGTGCTCCCAGAGATTTCTTAGAGATGAAATGCTCCCAGAGATGGCTGAAGAGAACCTTTGTTTCTGAATGGCTCAACCTTAAAATTGTACCCCAAAAAACTTCAAGAGTGGACCCTCGAAAACAGTTGTGGGAAAAGCTGCAAGTCGGGGGAAGGGACTCGCATGCGAGCAGAGAGACTCCTCTTCCTAAATGGACTGAACAATATTTGGAAGTGGGCAGCTGTCTCGTGATAATGTTTTCATAGCATGAGCAAGAGAGACTCCTCTTCCTAAATGGACTGAACAAGGTTATTATGGAAGTGGTAAACAGACTGAACATCTCAAGGGTTGTCTTTTTACATTGTCACTTGGAGAAGGGAGAAAGGTGGGGGAGGAGAAGAGTTCTGAAGGTGTGGTATGATTTTTTTTTTTTCCTTCTTTTAGGTCTGTTAATAAACTTTATATTCTTTCAAGTTTAGTGCCTGTTTTGCATTTCTCCTAATTCTTATCTCACAGAAGATAAACAGTAATGAGTATTTTGGACTAAACCACTACACTAATTGGGGTTTCTGTCTGGTTACAAACCCAACCCGCTACAAAGGCAAACATTGTTGGACAACAAATGCCCCACTGTTCCTCTCCCTCTTAGCTTTTATATCTGAGCTGATGTCACACAGCATGGAATATCTCTTTAGTTAATTTGGGTCAGCTGGCCTGGTTGTTTACCCTCCCAGGATCTTGCCCACTCCCAAAGCCCCTTGATGGAGTGGAGGGGAGATATTAGAGGGACAGTGGTGCTCAGCAGTAGCCAAAACACTGGTGTGTTATCACCACCCTTCCAGCTCCCGATGAAAAGCACAGCACTGTGAGGGCTGCTAAGGAAAAATGAACGCTTTCTCAGACAGACCCAATACAGGGCCTTGGGCTGTGGTCTCTGGAGTGTCCCTCCCACTGACATCCCATTTGTTACCTCTTATCACCTCTGGTGAAACCTGTTCACCTTTTATAGCACTGCCACAAGTATCAGAGTTCACCTGACACAGAAGAGGCTGCTGCCATCACTCCTGGCCCATGGCCCATGGCATTCCCTGTAGACTATGACCGGCACAAAATCATTCACAATCAGTATTTTACAGTGACAGAAATGGCTGCACAAGCAGGACAGGACATACCAAAAGACCTGATCCCCACTTCACATTGGAGCATCTCCCTTCTACTAGCTGCACTTCTGGGGCCACTATGGACCCCTATGTATCAGGTGCCACTTTAGCTGCTTAGCTTGTGTTTGCACACCCTTCTAGAAATGCCCCTGATTGTGGTGTTCATTAACTATCAGATAAATAGGAAGCCTGAACTCAGCGTGCTCTATCTTCTGTGAAGTCTCCCACTGTGCAAGGAACCTTCTACTCAGCCTTGTAATCTTCCCATCACAGTTCATTTACCTTGAATCACTAGGTGTACTGTACAGTGCTTTCTTTCATACCTCAGCCCTGAAAAGTGGCCCAAGGAAAGGAACAAAGGATTTTCAACAGTCCTCATGAAGCCTGAGCAGGCCATGGGGTATTTCAAAGGTGAAACTAGGCTAAGAGAAAACTCAGTGAGTAAGGAGATTTTAAGTGAGATGTGGAGACTGAGAAATCCTGAACAGGAGAGATTATAAAAGCAAATGAGATTACAGGGAAGAGGCAGTGTTAAAATAAAGAAGAAAAAGTGGAGGAGGGATTGTTTGGAGCAGGCAAAACAGAAGGTACAATGCAAAAGGAAAGTGACAGAGAGAAAAAAATCTGTGCCCACTACAGATTGCTCTTTCAGATCTTGAAATCAACATTCTTCAGCCTAATATGTATTCAGCTTGCAAAAAATAGAAATCTTTCTGCGAAAGTAATTCTTTGGTCCTTAGCTTAGCATTTGTACAATGGAAGTAATAGCCTTTCACCTGACAAATTAAGCCACTAAAGTTTGTGATGCACTTAAACTGATGACTGTTGAAAAAAGTCTGAGTTAGGTCTGTCTACAATGCAGAGGATGAATTGTGCACTGGAAAAGCACAAGATATCACAAACAACAGAGAGAAGAGATAAAAATTTCCATATTTTGTACCAATAGGTAACTGATTCACGGAAGAAAAAGAAGCACAGCCTGAGCTCACCCATTAGAAATGGTGTCCTGATGCAAATGCGCAAACCTTGACCAAGGGAGGACAACATAAATCTTGTATTTGAATGGTTAATAACATCCAATTAACAAGATACATTTTGAGCATAATAAAAATTTGTCATCAAAGAACTAGTGTATTTTTTTGAGAGTTACTGCTCTCTAGTATTCTGCATAAGTAAATCAGTGTCTAAATCAATTTTTCTTCCCTTTAACACCAAAATACCTATTGCAGATATATAAATTAAACACTTTCCTCTTGGTTTCCCTTCAGTTTCTTATGCTACTCTGAGTTTCCACTATTTCCTTTTTTTTTTTCATCCTTTTACACAGCTATCATCTCAGTTATCTGGATTTTTCCTGTCTCTAATGGCATGTCAAAGTGAAACAGTACAGTCATCATAACTTGGGTTTACTACCTTCTATCAGCAATTTCAGCTTCTGTTTCAATCCTTGCATCTTTTTGTTAAGCATGAAAATCTGCTTGTGGCTTAACAACACTGTTCCTGTTCTGGATTCATAAATCTAAGTGTCACTGGGATGCTTGGTTCTTTTATTGTCTACTTTAATCCTGGTTGATACTTCTCAACTTGTTGGAACCTGTTAGTGTCAAAGCACTCCATGGCATCTCTCCCTGTGACATTCCTCAGAAATTCCATCTTTATTCCCTCCAGTGAAAGTGGTTCAGTTGCAAATCTGGTTAATAAGCATCCACATGCATGTAGTTTTGGAGTTTTTTTGTTGGTTTGGTTTGGTTTTGGGGTTTTTTGTTTGTTTGTTTGTTTTGTTGTTTTTTGATTGTTTGTTTGCATGGGGATTTTTTGTTCTTTTAGAGGAAAGGTGGTTTGCACTATTGATTGTATTTATTCATCTTATCATACTTAAAAAACCCTGGAGAGATTTAAGGAAAATTCATTAGTTTCTCTTTCTAGCTAAAAATACACAACTTAAATGGTTCACTTCATCTGGCATCTGGTTATAGAAAGGAAAATTCATGCTATGATAATGCCCTTTTTTTACCCTATTAAAAGCTTTGTTTCTTCTTCTAGACAACATGTTTTTAATTTACACAGAACTTTTCAGTCTCTAACCCTCTTTTATTGTTATGCCTGTATAGTGTGACTACAGCACACACAGTATGATACAACCAGTAATGACATTACACTACCAGTGTGCTGGGGGCTGGGTTCATGTTTATGGTTAAATCCTGATGTTAATTGATGAAAATAGTTCAGGAAACAGAAGCTCATGCATTTTTATCAGCTCAGCTTCCATAGACCTCATACAATTTGTTTAAAACATACATTCAACATATTGAAAAGTGATAGTAAATCCAGGTTTTAAATGTAATTCTGAAATCCATGCTTTGCATGAATAATTACTGTTTAACAAAATTATAGATGCTAGGATAAATGCAAACCAATCCTTCATTGCAAACAGCAGAAGAGACCTAACAGATAACACAAAGAGATACCATATGAGAATACATCCACTGAACATCCACTTAATTTGCAAGAGTTCAAAGGACATTCAATCCCAACAGAATGACATCAAAAAGGATTGTAAAAATATCTTGTCAAGCAGCATTGTTGTGCTGTCTAACTTTTTAATCGTATCATAATGTTAATGCTATTAGAGTTTCTATAAGGACACACAGGGGTCAAGGATGCCAGAGGGAAAAAAAAGAAAAGGGGAAAAGAAGAAAAGGTTACACATGCTAATTACATTTTCTGGAGCTTAGCATGATGGTGTGACCTATATTTATGCATTTTGGCTTGATGATATTGTTTTAAACTATTCTTTCAATATTAACTGCTTTTAGAGTAGGTTATGAAACCTGTTATAGAGGATCAGGGAAAAATAAAGTATACTTGCACTGTTGAAAGCTGATTCCCTCCAGTTCCCCTCACTGGAAAATCTTTCATTTTCAGTTTATCCAAATTTATGCTTCAGTTCTTCCATAGACAAGAAGATGAAGTAAGCTACATGTTTGCAGAGGTAAATATACACAGTAGATCTTCAGTAAAACTCATTTCATACCCATGTAGATCTGCAGTTGCATGCTTATATTCAATTTTTCAACTAGCAATCATAGATGTCAAACTGGTTGCCTTATTGTCCAATAAAAATTAATGCCTACATGCAATTTTCACTGAATTTTACATATCTTCACTTTGTTTCAGGTAAGGATGCCATGGAAAACACAACTTAGTGCAAAAATTTTGTGTCTTTCACAGTGCTAGTGGGGTGGGGAAATTCAAAGTTATTCTTGGGGGGTTTTTTACATTATTCATATTTGTACAAGATTGTACTGTATTGCAACTTTACTCTTCAAAATTGCCTCTTGCCTTTAGTTAGTATGATCTATTTAAATTTCAGTTGGAGAAAAAGACAGCTTCTTGTATTATGGGATCAAAATTTTGAAGCTCTGTAATTTTCTTGCAGCTCACAAAAACAAAGCATCCAGGCTCACTGAGAAAGCCTTTTCTACAAGCTATAAATATTTGCTATTTGTAAAACCTCAATGAAAGATTTAGTTATTAAAAAACTAAAGGAAGAAAATTACTAATAATGATTGGTTTGGGCTAATGAGATGTTTTTATGCAAATGTACGAACCTTAAATATGACCTGGAAACAAAAGACTGCTTAACAGTTACTATTAAGCTATACATTAGGAGATCAATTAAAGAGAATTTCTTTCTAATGATCAAGCTGTACAAGAGTTGCTATGGAAACCTGGAAAAGGAGAGATTCAGAATGCAAAATAGCAATAGAAACAAAACCAATATTTGTAAACAAGTATTGTAGAATGTGTATAATCAGTTAAATAATAAAAGACTGTTTCCTTTTCCACTCTAATATATTTGAAAGAAGGGCCCATTTCCATATGAACATGCCAGTTTTGTTGATGTTTGGATGCCATAAAGAAAGGTGATGCCAAGAAAATCTTTCTGTAATCAATAACAGTTCACTAAATTACAAAATGGGATGGAAGAACAAAATTATTTTAAAGGTCTCAAGGAATTGAACAGTCATGTCATTACAAATTGCTGGTAAATTAAAAAACATATCTGTGGCAAAGAAAGTGCAAACACGGGTGGTTAAAAGCAAGATTAATTCCTTCCCTATACCTTAAAGTAAAGCAGTATTTGTATCAAAAGCAGCTTAAATATTGTCTTATACGAAGGATACTGGCTACTTCATATGTTTTCATTTTGTTTCTTTCACGTATATCTTGTGCAGATAGAGAATACCCATAAAATACATATGAATATATGTTGAAGAGCATTTTGTGTTAAAAAAAAAAAGTCTGTCACGAAGTAGATCTTTTTAGCCCAGGTTGTGGAAGGAAAAAATACACAAAATCAAGTTTTCCAATATATAGAACATAGCTTGACAATATATACATGGAGAAACGTTCAAAGCAGGGTTGGTAATTGGGATTTCCCATACAGATCTAGGGACCTTCTTGCGATAAACAACAGATATAACGGACTAGATGCCGTTACACTCTCTCTCCCCTTTGTTCTCCCATTTTCAAATTGTCCATGGCTGCAACGGTTTAGCTTCTTTGCAAAGACAAACACCAGAAAGTCTCTGGGTCTGGTGGACAGGAATCTGCTGTCTGCTCTTCTGCACAATGTTAAGGGCAGAGAGACCCTGAGCCCAGAGGAGACCAACGCAGAAGCAACTCCCAATAGCTCAACTCAGGCCTGTTATGCTGTGGAGTGACCTTCTTTCTGGGGTATGTCAGTATAGCTCAGCTGGAGATCTCTGTATTTGTCCGCTATTCACACAATCCAAGCCTGTGAGCTTACTCCTAAAATTACACATTCATTTAAGTTGTTTTTTAGACCATTCCTGACAGTCTTGAAAGCAATAAAGGTCAACCTGTTCTGAGGAACATATTCAGGTGGATGAGTACACTTGACAATAAATTTGAAGGACTCTTTCTTTGTGGAGCTTGAAGAAGCTGCATTAAACAAGTAACATAGAAGCATCACAGGAAAAGTTTAATGAAAAATTAATTTAAACATTGTCATCAGTACTACAGAGGTGGGTGGGAGAGTTTCTGATCATTTTTTTCATGGTTCAAGTTTAATCAACCTAATGGAATGTGTTTACCTAAGTTACAAGTCTACTACGGTCATGTATGATGGGACTACCAAAATGATCTAGCTATACATATACTAAACTCAATAATTAATTTCCAAATGAACTTGACAATGCAAATATTTTCAAAAATCTCCTTCTATGCTTTTTCCTATGTCATCTACTACAATAACTGGTAATACTTTCCTGCTTTATAAATGCTACGTGAGGCTTGTTTAACCTGCTATTTGAAACATGCCTTCTAGGTTAAAATCCCCTTAAAATATTTGCTTTATACACTCAAGGTCTTAGTTTTTGTTGCAAATGACTTATAATTCAGAAATACTCATGTTTTTTGAAAGTGTCACTATACAGATGTAGCTCTGAATAGAAGGCAGATATACTTCGGGGATAAAACAGGAAAAGAAAGAGAAAAAAGGAATATTTAGCCAACCTGAAGCAATAAATAGTTATCAGGAAGAAAAGACTATTATTTCTGAAAGAAAATCCTTCAGACTTCCACTTCATGGGAAGGTCATTTTGGTTAGCTTCAATGAGATAATCAAGAAATCCAATTAGCTCTATATAGAAGTTACAAACCTATTCTCATCAAAGAACACATAGCCCACAGCACAACCAAACAAAATGCTATTAGATTGAGCCATTAAAAAGAGGAGTTGTATCCTGCTAATAAGAGAGGACTTAGAAGAATTTGGTTGGAGAGTAACTAAAGAGAAAATAAATTACAACCACTTGTCAGATCAATCCAAGTATCTGATAATAAGCCATGGCTTACAAAAAAATAAAATTTAAAAAGTTATATTTTATTGATTGATTTGTAAAATGAGCTACTGAGCTCAGAGAATCGTATATTTACACTTTGCAAAAATCAGTGAAATCTGATGTGAACCCAGTAATCCTTCACAATGGAAGCACAGACTCCAGCTCTCTCCTAAGGGATTTCTTCAGACAGAAGGCAGTAAATTTGTCTTGGAGAGTGACCTAGGGCCAGCTAACTTTTGGGATCAATGGAAGAATCAAGTTCCAAAGTCAAGGACTCAGAGAAAATACCACTCAGAATTTGAGCTTTCAGAAAGATCAGAAATTAATTCAAATGTACTCATTTGCTGAACAAACTTAGTGAGATATTTATACATACCATCCTACAAATATTCCAGGTTCAGAAACTAGCAGAGTCCAATATCCATACCCATACATTACAGTCAAAAGTGTCTGTCAGGATGTTACAAGCAGTTACTGTGTTATGTCTACAGTCTCAAATCTTGCTATAAATCCCTATATAAGACAAATTATCTTCAAAGTAAACTGTCGTTATTTTTTTAAACAAAAAATAAACAAACTTCAGAATTTTCTGGTTCTATTCTCAGTTAATTATCTGATTAAAATGTACATTGAGATCCCAGGATTCAATTCTGGTAAGTTTTGCTAAGTGTTCAGGGAAGAAAACAAATATGACAAGATCATAGATTTGAATAAACAAACTAATTTTTGGGGTAACATTAACTGCAAAATTGTATTTTTTAGGCATGAATTTACTCCATATTCTGCTAGCTGTACTTGGTCTCTTGCTTTTAAAATCAGAATTTCTTCCTTCCTTTTCTTTTAAATCATCTGACCACTACTATATGGAAATAACCACTTTTGCTAATTACTTCACTGAGAAAAAAAATTATAGAGAAAATCAAGATGAATGAGGCACTGTGCTTTGCACAAATCAGACAGACAAGCTGTCAGCGCTGCCTAACCCATCCTTAGAACAATTCCCTTTCCCCAAGGAAGTTGTCAGGAAAATGGAGGTCCTTGTCATTTCTCTGCTTGCAATTTGGGACTTTCCTTTCACACCTAGTTTATTTCTAGAATCTTTTGACACTATTCTTGCAATTAAGTGACAAAATAATTTTTTTTCTTATTTCATCTTTAAGCTGCCATATATACATCTCTAGTGCTATACATATGGGGTAGAGCGTGGCTAATAAATGTGTTTCTTGCTATTTTGTTCAGTCTCTGAAGTGCATTTGTCCCACAGATATGTCAAGCAGGTAGCCCTGCGTCAGTCTCAAGTGACTGGGCAAATTACCAGTGCTTGAAGACCCCTGGGAGACTCATCAGTGCTGGAGTGCCCTTGAGAGCATACAGGAGCGTGCAGGGTGTCAGTGCAGGAGCTCGTTCCCTGTGAGCCTGTCGAGCAGACCCCCTTCTCTAACATTTTATGCACAGACAGCTTTGTGCTGGTGGGTACCAGAGGTGGAGAAGTTTGTGAAATGTATTAGGACCTCAAACTCACTGGGATTGTTTGCTTCTGAAGAGCAGTATTATTAATTTGTTAATATATGATATATATATATATACATATGTATCCAGCTATAATAGTGAGACCTTACCTACAAATGTCTGAGCTTGCATCTGGAGTACGAGGAAAAATATGAAAAATTGTGGAACTGTGGTTAGCATTCATAATTTATTTTGTTCATTCTCTTAAAATTTTTTTGTTCTTTTTTTTAAAATAACCTTAAATTTCATCAAGCAGCAGCCAGCATTTCCTCAGTTGCAGTCTTTAGAGATATAGAAAAAAATTTGGACATTTTTAAAAGGGAGGTTAATAAGAGCATTATAACAAAAAGAATTTCATGACATATTGAAGAAGTCTGTGAGTGTAGGAGAAGAAATTTAATGTGTGATAGAGCATCTGTTAGTATACAGTAATAAATTCTACCTAAAAGCTGCATTAATTTTATATGTTACATACAAACTTATACACATATATATTAAAGCATGTGAGAGATCTGTGACATACAAGATAATAGATTTTCTGATCACAAGCACAAATAGCAAAAGCTAGCAAGTGTTACAGGAGAACTTGGTTTTAAAATGAAAGATATCTTCCCCATATAACTAAATTGAACAGTATATACACTGCAAATTACATAGAGCTCAGCCTGGCACAGCCTTATCAAGAACGTTTACAAAAACATTCCAGTTTAACAATGTAACCTTTGTTTTCACACTAATTCAAGACTAGCAGAGGCTGTATGCTGTGCTTACTCAAGATAAAAGAGAAATATAGACACCTGGGTAATTTATGGAAGGAACAAAACTTTAAAGAGTGACAAAGAAGCTGTCCACATTTGGAAGGAGGACAATACAAAGACAGAATTTCTAAAAAACCCAACAACACAGGCAAAAACCCCAGAACTATATGGAAAGTAAGACTCAGTTTTACTTAAGAGTTGTCTATATGGAGACATCTGGAAAGTATTAGTCTGAATTCATAAAATAAGTAAAATCACATTAAAATATATTAGTTGAACTGAGATAATATGTGAGCACGCACCTAAGGTGGTAGTAGTTCAGTTAGGTTACTTCACCCCCAAAGGGAAGTAAACTAAATCAAACTGAAGCCATGACGGGTTCAGTCACCATATGTCAGCAGTCTGTAGATACACATGGCAAATATAAGGTCATCTCAGGGCTTAGGTAAGAACCACAGGCTAAATTAACCACATAAAAAGTTACTGTGGATCATCAATAAATTATGTGTGTGTCTGTGGTGTATAATTCTCAACAAAAATGTTCACAGGGATACAGTGTTTTTCAACTAATCCAGTTGTGACATTTGTGAATTTTTTTGTAAGCATTGCAATTAAAAGGTACTTGGCAAAGCAAGCCGTCTAGATTCACCTCACTAAATGCCATTAAACTATTCAGAATTTACAAATGGATGAAAAATAGAATCAAATTATTTGTTAGGGCATGTGGATAACTCAGATGGACTCCTTAGGAGACTAATTTTTTTAAGATTCAAAACACCTTCCTCTATTTCCTCCAAACCACCATTTCCAGCACTTAAATTTCCTTATAATATATGGAGGTAACACCCAGGTGAAAGACTTCCATAGAGTTACCTGGAAAACACTGGTTTTCCAGGAAATCTATTTCTTTCTGCATATCATGACTCAAAGAGGCTTCAGAGAGGAGCAGAACAGCCTCTTGTGCACCCAAGGTCCTGTTTCTTGCTGGGTGTGCAGTAGGTGACACACTCCATCTCTTTCTACCCTGGAAACGGACTCTGTGTGAAGGATGTGAAGAGTGTAAACCCTCACTACTGACTCAGTGACAAAATGCCTGGACTAAACACTTTACATCTTTCCCCTCCTCCCGTCCTCTCTGCCTTTTACTCCAAGCTGCCCAGGGCCTCACTTTCAACTGGAGTCCATATACAGTGCATATGGGTTTTTTTAACAGGTTTTTAATGCTGTGAATATGCCTAATGGATATGATCTAATATATGCTGTGATACATAGGATAGGAGATAGTGGATTTTTTTGTATACATCATGACTATACTGCAAACTGAAAGAGAAAATGGAGGGTCTCACATAAAAGTGGAAGTATTTTTAATCTCTCCTATTTCTTAGTAGAAATTTGGAACTGCAAACTGAGCATATCCACTTGCTGGTTTCAGGAAGATCAATGCTGGAACAGTAAATAGTGACTTCTAAATCATCAGAATTTTAATTTTTTTCTTCCTTTTCTAATGCAACCGTTCACCCCTCTGAGTTACCAAATGAAACTGTCTGCAGACTCAGGAAGATAACAGCCTGTTATCTGGTTAAAGTGAGAAATATTTAGTTATCCATAACAGGGCCCAATGCAGTTGAAAGTGAATGCTCTTCTACACCACTTTGCTGCAAGCAGTTGATTCAGAAGCTGAAACGTTTCTTTAATTTGTGCCAGCTGCTAACTGTCACCTGGAGCCATTGCCATTACTGCAATCAGTCATCTCGGGGACACACCAGCCATGATTCAGCTCCCCAGCCAAGCTCTTTTCCATTGGTGATAGTAATTGTGGGTGTAACAAGGTTCATTATTATCTTCCTGTTCAACAAGGGCTCTCGTCCCAAGCCAGAATTACTGCACTTTGTGGACTGCTGTTCAAAGGCCTCAGATCAAAGTCAACAAATGAACTCATGGCGTATCAGAATATATATATATATTTTAACAAAGAAGAGCATCCTATAAAATAAAAATATTTATTTAAAAAAGCATCCACACATTTCTGAAAAGACAGAAATCCTTCTGGTCTCAGATGGCAAACATTTTCTAAGCTACTGGATATTCTTGTACGTATGGAAAATAACAGATTCTCAATTTTAAGCATGTATATCAACCATTTCAGTACTAAACAGTTCATTGTTAGAAGGTTGCTATAATGACATGGGCAGGAGGAAAGGCCCTCTACAGAGACTAATAGATCCTGTAGAATGTGGGGCTTATGGTCACAACACTCCTTTAGCATGTCTGGAAAGTCTGTCATGGAAAGGGGGTAGACCATGGTATTATCTATATTATTTTTCATTTGTAGAAATCATTACTTCACTACTTATACAAATCTCCCCCCAGAAACATAAAAGAAACCATTGAAATCCAACAAGGAAGTGGATAGCATGGGACATGTAACTGGGGTTCACTGGGAAGCATGCCAAAATGCAGTCCACTAATGTCAGGAAGGACCTCATGTGTCACTGTGCATCCAACATCTATCTTCTTCGAATCTTTATCAAGATTAAATTCTCAGTGGCTGCAGAGATGTTCATATGGGTAACTGTAGAAGATTTAATGTACATAGTATCTTTAATTGAAGATCACCAAGGATTTGGCAGATATTAAGATCTGCCCCAAAGTCCCTGCACCTCCACAGCTGCCTGGAGTGTGCAGAATAAGCAATGGTGGTCTGATAGTTACCCTGACAGCCTCTGGCATCATCCTTCCTCTGGGAATGTGGCCTTAACTTGGAGGATCTGTAAAATTTTCTTCAGTTTCAGATGATGGGGTGGGTACCGAGAGAAAACATTGCTTTGTCTTTCTCATCTCATAAACCATATGAGGAAAGGCCAAAATCCTACCTCATTTAATTCAGACTTAATGTTTTGTAAAACAGGTAAATAGCTGAGTGAACAGATTAGAAAATTGGGACAGAGATAAGCACATATGATGTCAATGGCCAAGGTTCAGTCAAATATACTAAACAGTATGGCTTCAAATTCAATATCGTGCTCAGATTTTATCAAAAACAAGGGCTTATCTGCAGCCTCAGACTCGAGTGAAGTACTTATTTAGTTCACATTTTGATTAAAGTGGAAAATGACAGGGAACCAGAATACATTTCAAGCAACTTGACTGTGTATTTGTTTTTACTTAACTATTGCACTGGAGACTATTTTGTACTCAAAGCCACCCATTCATGCCAAATGTGGTAATAACAGCGGTATTTTCTTTGCCAATCACCACATTTTCTTGCAAAATTTCTGTGACAGAAACTTACTTACAGCACCACTGGCAGCACCATAAAGCTAAAAATTCTTATCTAAATCATGTAAATCTATCATGATTGTATCTACTCAGCCTTCTGTATCCATGCACCTACTCTCATGGGCGAAGAGCTCCCAAGTGTACAGACAGGTCTCAAACCCATTGTCACAATCCTGACAGTGATTTCTATGCCAGATTTCTATGTGTGACCAAATATACTGGAACACTATATTTTAGTATAATAGATCAGATCTCTTGGGGAAGTCATGATCAGGCCTCACGTTACTGTAGAATATTTAAATTATTTTTAAGAAATTCTTTGAAAGCCTGCAATTTATTATATTACTTACCTATTTTCCTTTATATTCTTATAAAGGAAAATTATGTTAAATGACACGAGAATTCTCATTTAATATATTCATTTTGACCTGTATATAATATTTAATATAATATGGATAAGAGAAAAAAAAATTATTTTCAAATTAAGAAGAGTTTGGATGAATAAATGTCCTAATTTGAAACAAAGTTTTCAAAATTTATGCAAACACATTTTGATTTACTTGCATGACTTTCTGTTGCTTCTTTAAGACTGTATTTTGCGCAGTCAGTCAGGGGTTTATGGCAGAAGTATAATTCATATCTTAAGGAAGTAGAATACTTTTCAAAATACCTCAATTTAAATCAGAATACTCTGAAAAAGTTTATCTGGACTATGTAATGTATAACCCAAGCTAGAGATCTGAAATACACGTAATGTTGAGCAACAAAACTATAGCATTAATCCAAAATTTTCCAATATTAAAAAAAAAAAGTCATGTTCTTCACTAAAACTGTTTCCACAAGACCAAATTGCTGAAAAATATATTAGAAAAAGAACGATTAAACATGTACTTTACTGTTACCTGTTCAAGGTAATTCAAGAGCTGATAAAAATTACTTTATTTGTTCATATGTTCCTCCTTACCTTTTACATGTACTTGCTCTATTCTGTGAATTTATCAGCAATTTCAGAAAATGTAACGTAAACTTGATTTTTCCTTCAGAGAACATCCATATGACCACAGCCTCCCTATCAAGAAAGAAAGCGTTTGTTACTTACATGCCTGAATTGGGAACTGTGACTTATTTAAGAAAGATGTTGCTGAATCCATAAGCTCCAGTGCATTCCAGCAGATTCAGATGAACCACCAAGTGACCTCATGAAATGTTCAGATGCCAGGAGGTTTCCAGTGTGCAGACTGCCTACTGATATATTTGTTTGTGACATGCCTTGTGACTTCTCAGAATAGAAGAAAATTTAGAAAACTGAACTGAAAGCTAGAAAATCAATTTTGCTAAGAAATATTTCCAAATGCTGAAACTTGATCATTAGTTATTTAAATTGTTAAATCTATGCCCCAGTTTGGGATTGCCTGTGTTATTGCTTCAGTGTGGATGGGAAGCAAAATTTTGAAGTAAGTTTTCCGTTCCCATTGACTTTGCACTGCTTGGCATCACAGAGTTATCTCAGGGCATGCAAAGTGGAAAAAAGCAAACCCCCAAGAGCAAACCTCATGCTTTCTCATCCCCAACTGGCACTCATCTTCATGGGACCAATCCAGAATGTGCCGGCACCAATGTGCAGGTGTGCAGGGAGTGAGGACATGGGACACTGAGCTTGACCAATTGCACCCCATAGTTCTGCCTAGTACACTGCCTGACACCCTAGTAGAGACAGTGACTTTCTGGCCCAGGAGAACCTTCCTTTTTCCAAACAATTTCTGCTTGTGGGTCAGGTGTTAGGCTATGCACTGCTCCTGATAGGTTAGTTACATGTGGCCAGTATGTTTTTGATCAGGCTGAATTATCCTGCTTCCTTGTGCAAAATGCCTGCAGGAACAGAAAGATATCAAGAATTTTTAAGATTCTGAAGCTGAAGTTCCTTCAGGGTAATATGTGGGACAAGGTCCCAGTGGAGTCAAACCCTAGCACAGGGTAAACTGAGTTCTCCATGACTTGAAAATAGCAGAGAGTAAAGTCCTTCAAGAACTTATTTTTTGGAAAATGGAGAGAAAAGTGGAACAAGCTGCCACAATCTGACAGCATTTTAGTAATATAAAGAAAACTGAATTTTACCCTTCCTAAGATGACACGTTACAAAAACCCAAACTAAACCAAATCAAAAAAGCCAAACCAAACCAAATCAAACCAGTTAAAAATCCCAGAAAAGAGTTAAAATGTAGGATCAGGAGAAGCCACCATGACACCTGTCAGCAGAGGGTTGCATTTCCAAGGAATGAGCACAGGCAAAGCAGGCAGAGGCAAAAGTGAAGCATGCAGCTGTCACAGTTTTTTTATAGTAAACAATTATCTTTTGCTCATGTTCTTGAAGAAAGCACACAAACCTCCATTGCTGAAAACTACATCCAGCTTGGAACTGATACTCAGTCAACTGCAACTTTTCATCTTGAATGGTAGTAGGGTAGAATGCAAACTAGTATATGAAACAACCAGGAGATTGATGAAAGAAAAATTAAATAAATCATAAGGTTTCTTAGCATTTTGTTTTAATTTTTCTTTAGTATATCTTTATCACTTACTAAATGCTATTTTGTTTTTTGTCTTTCACTGTGTGATTACATTTATTGATGACATATTAGGCTTGTGAGGTTCTGGTTTTTTGGTTTTTTTTTCTGAAGTGATAGTTCCTCTTGATAATTGTCCCTAATTCTATGTTCAGCTTTCTTCATTTCCCCTCTCTATGTTTATGTTGGTCCCTGAATTCTCAATATTTTAGGTATTATCTCATGACAAGACATTTCCAGCTCCAGGATTACAATGTTTTTATCCATGTGTATCATGACTGAGAATTCAATTACATCTAGGGATAATAAAAACTACAACAGCATAAGCTGAGTGCTCAAAAACATAACTACTTTGTCTTTCAATGACATCTAACCCTTAAGTATCAGAGTACAGCAAAATAGCAAAGGAAAAATGATGCAAGGCATAAAATATGACTCTCAATAATATTCTCGCAGAAAGCTACAGAAAATGGTTTACTTCTAAGATAAATAGGCCAAAAGATTCAGCCACAGAACCCCACAAAGGGGAAAAAACTTTCAAAATAGCAGTGTTAATTGAGGAGAAGGCTGATATTTTGACACAGCAAATGGTAGGGATGGAGGAGACACAGGTCAGAAGCCAAACATAAATTATGAGAGGGGCCATAAACATGAACCAGATTTCACAAATAGAAAGGGGGAAAGGTTTGAAGAGCCTTTAATGTTAACAATAAAATTTTGGAGTTGATTCTCAGCTTTAGAAGTAGCCAATGCAGTTGCCTAAGCGTAATATGAGAGTAGCAAAAACAGTAATAAATTAAAAAAGAGGCACAGTTTTGAACAGATTGCAAGCAGAAGGCCAAAGGATTAGAAATACTACAAGTTTATTATTGTTAGAAATAGCTGTGATCTGATAGAGAACCTTGGCTGAAAAATTCCAAACAAGTATAAAAATAGACTATAAAAAGGATAGTTATTATTCATCCCACAGTTACACAGAGAACACCTGTGCCTTTTTCATCACCTAGACTGAGATATTTTGACAATGTCTTTTAACTAAATGTTCTCACTGCACAACGTCAGTGATCAGCCAATTGGAGAAGCCTCATTTTTCATCAATGGAAAGATCAGAAATCTTTAGGAATTAAGATGTTGGGAAAACCTGACGCTTTGTGTATATATGGCTCAAATGCCCAGATTTCATGAACTTTTAGGTACCATTTATTGCATATACACTTCTAAACTTATTTTTCCAGAAGCAGAGAGAAACTTATTAAAAAATGCAAAATGAGCTTGGAGAAATTATCTAGGTTATCTCCCCTAATATAAAATCATTTTACAGCAGTATACTCAGAGGATGAAGAGCCCACAACCTTTACTGTCTATGGCTATATCTATCCCCATCATTAGTATTTTAAAGCTTCTCTTCACATCCGACATTATATCTTGGCAAAATATAAACCTATGACTCTTTGTGCTATATGTCACAGGCATGGCAAACAGATTATCTCTTTTCACAGTGGCTTTGCATACTTGAAGATAGCTATTGTGCTTGATTTCTGTCTTTTGTTCTCTAGATTCAGTAGCTCCAGTTCTTAAGCATGCAAGAAAATATTTTTTCTTCAATAGGACCAGGGACTCTTCCATACTTTAAAATAAACTTTATTCATGGGCTGAAACAAAGCCCCATTGAGCACACTGCAATGCACAGGAAAAGAAAGCAGTTTGGTAAAATCATGGTGAGACTACTTACACCTGCAGTTTGGTGTTGGTTGAGAAGTTATGAGCACAGGACAAAGATGGCTTCTCAGAAATACATGAATGTACAGGTAGCACCACCCTCAAATGGGGCCACAACTGAATAGTAGAGGACAGCCCAAAGGACCACATACACTGGAAATGAGAACTCTGGGAGGACACTCATCAGGGTGTGAGCAGCTAGGGGTAGGAAGGAAAGGTTCTATCCATGGTTCAGCCTCTGCCCACCTCTTTTCGCAGGGATGGCAACGTGAGGATTGCAATGCACTATTCACCGCTTTGTAAGTCATCACTTCATGGGATCCACGACTTTGTGAGTCACCCCTTCTCTTTATCATTTCCAGTTTCACTTAACCACATGTCTCTAACCCTAATTTAGTCTGGGAGAAGGGCGACCTTGACACACAACCTGAGTGTGTAAAAAAACCCTCTGTCCCTTCCAGAAATTCATTCCCTGTTCTCAGTGCCTGAATCCCTTGCCCTTGGTTTAGGATGTCAGGATATGAAGAAACTAGGCTCATTTGTGACCTCTGCAAGAAATTTTCAGCAAATTGGTCAGTTCCATGCAGCAACAATCATTTGTGCAGCCAGGTCAAAGACTGCCAGTTCAAAAAGAAAACCAAAATAAACCACCTGATTTTAATAGGATAGCAATAATAATTGCAAAAATGTTAACCTGTCCTTATTAAATTTTGTGCATTGATGATTTTAATGCAGCATAAAACATGAAGTGGAAAGTTTTCATCTTTCTTTTTCATCTTTCTTTTTCATCTTTCTATTTATTTTGACTCCATAGAACTATGCAGTAGAATTGAGTGAAAGCATAATTTCAAGAGCATAAAGTTTAAGTTCAGTGTATTCCAGAACACTTGTGACCCTAATTGTAACAGACTTCCTACAACAGGTTTTCCACATTATCTCTAGTATGCAATGAATATACTTGTCAAAGACGTTGATTCTATGCCCTAACGGAACCATCTTTCTTAAGCACATTGTAGCTTTTATTTTTACAATAAACATTTGTCCTAAACAATAACACTTATGTGAAATACATTGTTTGTAAGGGCCTTGGGAGCTGCATCTTGGGAACAGAGACTCAGGTACAGCAATATGGTCTGTCAATCCTGAATGCATTGTTAGTGCTATAATAATAATCTCTTCTCCCTCCTGCATAATACTTATGCAGAGCTTAAAGCCGTGAAGCTTTCTGTACTGTAGTTCAAGCTTAGAGTAATTTATACCATTCGACATGCAAACACTTGAAAAATATAGTCTGTCTTGGTAATTCTGACACAACCTTAACTCTAGTGGCAATAGCAGGTGTCACTTGATTACAGTATCTCCTGCTTATAGCACTGCCATGGTAATTAAAGCATGTCAGAACTACAAAACAACAGTAGTAAAGACACATTTTATGACAGAGACATTAACAAAATTTTTAAAGCATGATCTGCTGTGGTATTAAAAATGGAAAATTGTGTTCCTACTCATAATGATTTAGTACTGAATTACAGAAATTGTTGAAAATCCTGAATATGATGGCAGTTGCTACTAGTACTAAGCATTACACACTCAGAGAAGTGCTATGACAAATACATTTAAATATCTTTAATGCTACAAAACCTAGAAAGGCAATTAGCGGCAATAAAATTTGTATTGAATTTGGATAAATTTTAGACAATTAGCCTTCTTCTAAATGCAATTTCTGGCCAAGAAATCCATAGGGACACATGACTTATCCACATTTATTACTCATTAGAGCAGAGTAATTCCTGTCATGGCTGAACATCAAGGAATTAATCATCATAAATTCAGATCAGCTAATGGACTGAGTAGTCCTTTTCTCCCAAGAACAAATCCCTGGGTAAAAGATATGAAATATAAATTGACCAGCAAAGAGAAGTGCATAGCAATAATATGCATAGTAGATATATACAGTTATTATGCTTAATATGTGTATACATGCATGTAGTGTATATTGATAATGTATTAGGAAAGAAGATTTACTCATGAGCCCTTCTCTTACATTTTGGGTAACACAGATAATTTTGTGCATACCTTCCTATCAGTTAATTCACTTCCAAATATCAAGACATATACGCCCTATGAACAGAATTTTGTGTCTCTTCTCTCAGGCAAAGAATCTTTCCTCTCTCGAGTAACAGTACAATGAGTTTGGTCTATAATTGTTTTATATCTTTCAGTTCTTGCTCTTACAATGTAACCAACTTAGATTTTTCAATGTAATATAAGCAAGGTAACAACTGAAACATTTTTATGATTAGGAAGCCAGAGTTCAACAGACCAAAAGATTCAGCAGTTTGAGGACAGCAGACTGTACTTTGTACAGACTGTACAAAAATTTCTATTGCGAATGAATCTTTCAATATAGATCAGTATGATCTATCTTGAGCTGAAGTCACATTGGAGCTGAACACAAAACTGAACATTTTCACATGGTGAAAATTTGAAAAAATACAGCTGTTAAATAACTTATTACCTTTCACCCATCTTCACATTCTTTTGCATTAACTTTAAGTAAAAAAAAGATAAAAAGTAGTATCTGAGGCAGCTTGCTTTGGTGTCTTTCTGCTGCAGTGAAGTCCTTGGAAATTCTGTTTCCATTTTCCAGAGGTTATGATGGATGAATTTCACACAGGTTTAAAGTAGGATTCATTATGTGATCTGAAAACCTATATCTTCTGATCTTACTTTAACCTTACCTTTCTATAATTAGAAAATTCCATCTAGTTTAAGATTCTTTTCTTAGTTTGTTTTGTACCTACTTTTCTTTGTATGAATATCCTTTTTTAAAAAAAAAAAAAGTTGCTACATTCATTTTCTTGTGTATTTAATGGAAATAAATGTAGTTTTCTCGATATAAATAAGACAAATTCTTGGTATTTTCCTCGACATGGGATGTATGTTTGAACAAAACTGATTGTGCCTTCTTAGTGTGCTCTGGTTTGTGTTGTGGGCCTTATGTGAAGTGGGCAGACTGGATGATTTTTAAGTTGAAAGCAAACCCAAATATGTGCTCCTGAGAACATCTAATGTACTCTAACAATAAGCAACTTTTGACCCACAATTCAACATAGCCCAAGCCAAGTTGCACTGAAAGCCATCGGGTCCTCACAATCAGTCTTGTTGGTCTTGATTCCAGTCCTTAGTGCACTTCTTACCTTTTTTAAAATACACATATTTCTATTTGTCTTTCTCTACACCTTCTTCAGTGCAATCAACTTTTGAAATTGTGTATGTCCTCAGGTTTCCTGTGACAATGCAAATAATTCCATCTCCATCATACTGTTCATCATGCTATTTTTCTCTCATGATAGTTCGATAGAGTCTTGTATTGATGATGCCCTGCAAAATTACTGTCAGAAAACACAATTAACAATCTGGGTTTGCCCATGGCATTAGGGGATGTATTTATTAAGACTGGTCTCAAAATCTGTCCACATGTTATTCATAGCATTATATTTTTCCAAGCTAGTAATTCCCTTCACAGCATAATCCATTATCACCTCCCACTTAGCTCTTCTTATCCACTTTAAAAGTTCTTGTACTAGCCCCATATTATGAAATTCAATCGTTAATTTCCCTTGTGACACCCTATCAAATGCTTTAGTGAAGTCTAGACTGACTACATAGAACACATTTCCTCTGTCAACCACCACTTAAAAGCCAGGAGAGCAAGGTTAACCTGACATGATCTACCTTCGACAAAGATGTTTTGCATTTCATCCTGTTTTCCATCTCCCTACATTTATTCTTAGTTACATATATATATATATATATATATATATATATATATATATATAAAACTTCGAAAAGCTTTGCATATTATTGAGGTTGGTCTATTAAGCTTATTGTTACTTGATTAACTTTTAAACTTTTTTTTAGTAAACATGATGGTTACTTCTCTATTTAAAAAAAAATCATCTTAATGCACTTACTGAACACTTTCACTTGCTGAATATGCAATGTCAGATTTTTCAGGATTTGATGCAAAGATTGATGAAGCTGAAGGTAAAGTAAAATTCAAAGATATTTGAGATGAAACAATTTTTTTACCCAGACCTAATCTTATAATTACCTTCACTGAAAAATTATTTCACATATTTGTTAAATCCAAGAAATAATCTACAGCATCTTTAATCTTAATCACAATCTCGTGTATGAACCTTGCTCTCTGAAAGCCCTAGGAACTTCATTAGAAACATCACCCCAGAACTTTTTTGCCAAACTAGGCATCCAGGTCCAAATTAGAAACTACAATACAAGGCTTAAATAACACCACAGGCACATAAATTAAGACATCATATTAATTAAACTATATTTTCTAGTAATAAACTTGTATTTTTTTAATAATGACTGGTAGTAATAACTAATTTGTCTTCATGCCTTATATAAGAAAGAGAATCACCATTTGGTGAGTGTTATCCCACATATGGGACGTAGCGGAAGGAAAATAGATAAAGTCAATGTTGACACCTTGGCTTCAGGTGATTATGAATTTGCCAGATTTCTCTCTAGGCTGTTACAATGCCTAAACATATCAAAAATATAAATCTTATATTTAGTTTGCATTGTAATTGTTTTAGCTTTCAACAGTTAAAGATCCTTAGTGTGCATTCACCTATCATTTTCTGTTGCTTTGTAAAACTCAAGTACTTTGGGAATACCTTGAAACATTGAGTGTTAAAATGAATTGAATTATACTGATGCTAAAAACTGGGGAGAATTCATAATTTCAATATAATTTTATAATAACGTATACCATGATGATTATCTCATGCATTTAATAGGAATTAAAAGCAGCTGCTCCAAATCAAGTTGCACTGTGTATAAAATATAGAATATCTGCATAACTAAGCAAAATCTAATAACAGCAGTAGCAATTACAATAATAAATGTTTCCTCAATGACAATAACAAAGGTTTCCTTGCAACACCCTCATTTTGAGACACTCTTTTTCCAGGTCAAGCAGTTGTTAAAACATCCAGGGAAGGACTTCTGCCTGAGCGGGCCTTTGGTGAAACTGAGAAACTTGAGATTGTTGCAAAATTTCACCTCCACTGCTCCAGGTTTTTAAGTGTTTCAGAAGTCTACTTGCCTGAATTCCAGTTTCCTGGGAGACAAGCCAGTCTACCAACTAAGGGTATTCTTAGGGTAGATCTGGATAACTGTTTAGTACTACTTTAGCTGATTATCTGCTCTCTCTGGAGACCTTCAATTGGGTAGATGAGTCCTTTTATATGAAAATTATGCTAAGAAGACCTGGATGCTAGATCCCAGCCATGACACAAATATCAAATTCCTGGTGGTTGTTAGAAACAGATCACCAATTAAAATTATAAAAAGAAACCTTATTAGTTTGGCAATTTCTATGATTACAGCCTGAAGGGTTTTTCAAATTTTTTGTTTGTTTGTTTTTTGTTTTGTTTTGTTTTGTTTTGTTTTGTTTGGAAATTTCGGTTCTCCTTTAGAGCTAGAAACTTTCCCTCGACCTAGTTTTAAAACTAAATCCATGGAGGCAATAAGGGCTTTGGCTCTGTCTGGTTTTGGCATGCTCTAGTCACCCAAAATCTGTCAGACTCCAAGGCAAAATTTTACTTCATCCAGTTTCTGATGCTAGGCCTGGTTGTAAGCCTCAGAATCGTAGTACAGCCTATGTGATCACACAGCACTTGGAGTCCATCAGACTTAAGCTTTTCAGTTAACATTCTACGAAGGGTCACAGTGAAAAGAGATTTACTATATAGCACACTTTTTTGATTTGGAACAGAAAACAATGAGCGTATGTGGCTGCCTGAGCTGTCTGAGATCTTAACACAGCTTATTTTTATTAAAGGATATCTGAAGTTTAAAGTGTGACTGGGAGTACTGTGTTGAAAACAGGTTAAGAACAGCTTGATATGTATTAATTAAAAATGAAGTCTGGGTTTAAAATGGAGAGCAGTTGCATCTGGGGGAGTAAGCTGGGAAGAATTCACTGGAGTGACTTATACCATTCACTTTTATTTAACCTTTAAAGTATGCCTTTATTTGTAGAATAAAGTAATAGCTTCTCTCTGCCATGATTGGTTAGAAATCACCATCTGTAGTTGAAGGATTTTTAGGAGGGTCAATTTTATTTAAGTCTGGTTGCTCTTCTAAATCATTTTGTTAAATCACACATGATTAGATAATGGATATTCTGAAAACAGAATTTATTTTAAGTAATCTGTATATTTTATGTTGAAGGCCAGTTACTTGTTCAGTTATTAATCAGTAGCCAATCAAAATTAGGTTGTCTAAAGATGACATATAATTTTAATGTATCTGTAAAATATTTATCAAGTCAGAAATGTTTAAATAATTAAATAACAACAATTCTGCTATTTCTTTAGTGATAAAGCAACACTGCTTACAACTGCAGAAACCAAGATAAAGATAGGCAACCTCCTGCAGGTGATTTATTAAGGCTTTGCAATAATACCATAGAAGATCACTCAAATAATACATTTATTTAGTTTAATTTTTCACTTAGTGGATCCAGTTCATGGATTGCAATAGGCATATCTTGAAAGAAAGTTTGCATCAAAATTGAATCTAATACTTTGATGTACACAAAGTAAAAGGTAGAAGGAATAAAACTAGGATCCCTTTTCTGAAATGTAGTAAATCAATTGTATTGCCACTGAAGAACAACAAAAAGGGCAAATGAAGTTTAATCACCATTTCAAGCATGTAACTAGATGATTTAATGTCTTTTTTTCTCCCTACCCCCTGCACCCCCCTCCCTCTTTAATTAATGTCTCTCAAAAGTTTTAGTATTTTTGGAGCTAACAAGGAATTCAGACTGGTGTAACACACTCCTTACAGCTGCGCTCCTAACAGCATACTGCTATTTTCATACAGAGGATAAGAACTGATCAAAAGAGGAACTTTAACTGAACAAATGCTGTACTCACAGGCACTGCAAAGTAGTTACTGTAGTGGGTTTTCCACATATCTGTGGAGGCTGAAGCCCATGGTCTACCTTCAGTATGGATGACTCAATTTGAAACAAGATACTTTTTTCCCTAAAATACATCATCTTGTAAAGACAAATGCATTGATTTACCTGACAAAGAAAATAGGTATGTTGTGGTAAATCAAGGTGTTTTCTCTGTGATATGGAATTTTTTCTGCTACATGCTCAAGAAACAAAACAAAAACATAAAATTACATCTAATTGGATTCACTTTTGGGTCACCATCTATCTGTTTACTGGAAATGGTGAGGCACATGAGGGGCTATTCAAGGCTCAAAATTATTGATGACTAAAATAAGTTTTACTGCCCCAGAAATAGGGAAAAAAACCAACCAACCAATATCTGCAGTCATTCCTGTAGCAGAGGCTAAACATTTTTAAGTCCTTGCCATTATCTTCTCCTGCATCTAGGACAGGGCTAGCTTCAGCCATACTGATTTCAGTATGTTTTCAGAATGGTATGTTTTCAGAGTGCTTGCTAAGTATTTGCCCTTAAAAAGAGCTAAATAATGTAAATGCGAGCAGGCTTCTTCTCACTGAATTAAAAGGCAAGGAAATGCAGGCTCCTCAGAGGAGCAAATTGGACCACAGGCTCTGGGAGCAGTGAATATGAAAGGGGAAATCTTATCAGTGTTTACAAAAACCTGAAAGGAGGGTACAAAGAAGACAGGCCAGGCTCTTTTCAGTGTTATTGAATGGAAGGACAAAAAGCAGCAGGCACAGGCACAGGAGGTGTCCTCTGAACACCAGGAAACAATTTTTGCTGTGGGGGGTGACTAAGTGCTGGAGTAGGTTACCCAGAGAGGTTGTGAAATCTCTGTCCATGAAGGTCTTCAAAAGCTGTCTGGACACAATCCTGGGCAACATGCTCTAGAGGACTCTTCGTCGGGAGGATGGATCAGATGGTCTTGAGAGGTCCCTTCCAAACTCAACAATTTTGTGATTCTGTGAATTCTGTATCACACTTCACTCCCTCCTGAAACGAAGGGTCCTAGACCCTCATGTAAGCAGTACCCATAGTCATTGTTCCTTTGCTTCTCAAAATATGTCAATAGGATATCAGGTTGGCACCAGCTCTCACTGTTCTACTCATAACACACATGATCTTGTATTTGTGTCTCAAGTAAGAAAGCACCAAAATTTCTCCCAGCTTAATATTTAATAACAGAACTCACTGCTAGAGTACTTCAATAACATGTACTTCAATAACAATAGACTGAATCTGCTCATTGAACCACCTACATAGATCCAAAACAGTGAAGTGAAACACTGGGGACTGGACGTCTGATTGAAGAGAGATCTCACTGAAAAAATCCATATCAACTCAAAGAACAACAATATTAGGATATCAAATGTAATTTCATTAGTGAAAAAAAGATGAACTTTGTGCTTCAACTTTTAAATTCATACATAAATGTACGCATATTTGTCACTTTATCACAGTCAAGAATATATAATCATAATTTGGGGTGAGGAACAATAGGTTTGGTAGGAATTCTCTTTTATTCCCTGCTATAAATTTGAAAAGCTCACAGGCAAAGTTTTGGGGGCAGGGAAGAGGAAAAAGTTTTAACTTTAATTAGAGCCAGATTACCCATTGCTGTACAGTTTACTGCAATAGTATTTAACCTGGATAACCCTTGTTAAGGCTTACATCTGGTTTCCTAAGGAGGTCCAGGTAAAGGGGAAACTGAAACCTAGCATTTTGAACACAGACTCAGTAATCAATTTCTTTTACATTTTAAAAAATTTTATTTAAGGAGAAAGTATGTCACACTGGTAAATTCCAAAATAACCTATCTAGTATAGTAGCGGGCAAAAAAACCTTCCTAAAAGGGAAACATAAGCACAGATACACACAGATACTCTCCCTATAGAAATTCCTGTTTTACTGATTTAGTGTATGGTCCTAAGCACACTGAAACTAGCAGCTTCCAACAGTGTGTTTATCCTGGATATTTATGGTGTATCACTAGACTTCATTTTTCTGAAAAGGAGGATGTATTTGTAGGCACTATGTATTCCACAGTCCTCTGCCCCATGAAAATGGCTTCCTATAGTCCTGCTGTATTAGTTGTAAAGAGCACAGACGGAAGTTTTCTGTCCTAGAATGACTCTTTTAACTGGTTGCTGTTCCTATTTTGTATACACCAGCATGAAAGAAATGAAGGAATACCATGTTTCCATAACCAAACTTGCACCTTGAGATGATCCACACTTGTCTTCGGCATGGTTTTCCAGTTACAGCTCCAGATATAGCATGCTCCCATGTAATCCATTACATAAACCATTTTAAATCTAGAGAGTGACTCTACAGAGTTGCAATAGCTGTCAAGACATTTGTATTTGTGGAGGGATGGGTTCCAGAAAAAAGCAAACTCCAAATGTATTTTTTCTCAAAAGTCGTATCCTGTACTGGAATTGTAGAGATTAATGATCAGGCTAATAACTACGGGACAACAACACCCAGGGTGGCAAATTCTCTATATTCACAACATTATCCATCAGAGACATTGTACTTGGTGTTTTTTCAGTGGTGGTTTTTTTTGGTTTTTTGTGCAGAACATGTGAATTCTACTTTTCAAGATATTATTTTCCTATGCCAGTCCTTTAAAATAATCAATCTTTATTGTGTAGATGTTGGGTGTGTTTGAGTGATACGGTCTTGCCAAGTAGGGAGTGGAGTGCCTTCTATAGACTAAACTTTGTGTTACTTAATATATAAAGATGAAGCATAATCATTCATTTGCCTGTGGTGACTCATTATAATTACTGTATTAAACTTTGATAACAGTATTTTTTCCTCCCCTCTGTCTCATCTCATCTTTCCCTGCACTACCCCCAGGCTTCAGCAGTCTTTACCAGCCTTCTGGTAATATTCTGTTTTGTATAGTGCCAGTAATGCTGTCTATCATCTCAGGCCTCTGCTTCCTGGAATCGTTAATACCGTGCTTTGGAAATTATTTGAGGCAGAAGGCTCCACAATTGTACTTACTGGTTCAGCCTGGTTCACTGAAATTAGGTTTAGTGCATTTTCAAAAGGAGAATTTTGCAGATAGGAGCCCAAATGGATTTTCAACTAGGCTTCAACCTTTTTGAAACCTATGGATGTTGAATAGTCTTTTACTAGTTGCCATGCCAACTGACACCAGAGAAACACTCTGCTGTGTGTTCATCCCCTAGAAAGCTTCACCAGATGTCTTCAACAAATTGCCATGAAAAGACTTGGGTCTGTCAGTCTTGTTAGGAGATAAAAATCAGACTGAAATGTCCCTGCCTCCACTTCTGATAAAACCAGCCCATAAAATATGTAGACCTGCAGTATTCTCACGGAAAACCAGCAAAATCTCTCACCCCCAACCGAACTCCCCCTCACTTCCTGTAGCAAGATTTTTTAAATATTTATGTTCTTATTTCTACATGAAGCACAAGGCCATTATGCTTTGCAGTTGACATCGTCTGGCAATGCAAACCTAGAAGCATCTGGTTGGCAGCAAAGAAAGAGAACAAGTTGATAAATTATTGATTTACATAAATCAACACCCTTTAAATATTGGTCTTTTGAAGAAAAAAACCCCTTTTTGAATGTCAACTAGAAAAGTGTTAAGATGATAAACATCTTATCAGGTGCTTTGAGATTTTCTGTCCTTACCACAGACACCAAACATATCTTTGCAATATACTGTCAATCTCTGATGGGGCAGTACAGAAACACAAAAATATTTGGGGGTTTTTTCCTAGTAGTCTAGTCCTTCAGCTTTATTTTTTTTCTTTTTCTTTTCTTTTTTTTTTAATTATGCCTTTGCAAGAAATAATACTGTATTCAAACAATTAAAAAAATACAGCAAATGAGGTTTAAGGTTTAAGACTTAATAATGTTTCAAAGATGTGTGCCACTCAGGAGGGCCTGAAGAAAAACCCTGAAGAAACAGCAGAAGCTGCAGAGAATTGTTCATTGCTTTTACCGCATATCTATATATCTATAAATCTATCTATATATATATACACACACACATACACCTTTTGGACACTGAGGATACTGTATCAAATGCAGGAGAGCATGATTTATATGAATAATCTACAGCGAATTTCTAGGAGATAATATATCACAAAATACGTCATCCTGTTTTTTCAATGCTTGTCAAATTGTCTTCATAGGAGACTAAAGAATATTTTTATTAGGAACTATACCATTGTTTAATATACATAAATAAATAATTAATATGTATCATAATTTTTACATTGAAAATAAGTGGTTTGTTTCATGTAGTTCAATTAACTTTTAAGAGTAAAGGAATATCAATTTCCTATTTTATATATTTGCTTTTCCCCAAGTATTTTTCTTTCATATTAGTCCGTTATGCATGAAAATTCTGCTAACACTAACTATTTAGGTTTTTTTGTATTATGTTATTTGCATTTACTCAATACAAGCACCAGTCATCCAACAACCCTCAGTTCATCATCCAACTATATTGTTCCACAAAGAGGATGCTTAGAACTGCCAGTGTAGCCCAAAGCATCAAGGTACATTCTTATGTGCAAAGTTTTCCTTTTGAAAATGCACTTAATTTTCAAACCGTTCAGGGAACAAGGCTGAACCAGCAATTACACTTGTGGAGCCTTCTGTGTCATCTGGGCATTCACAGAAAAGCGCTGATGTAAAAGTTCTGTCTTGGCTGTTATCCAAATGTGGAAGCTGCCTTTGAAAACAGTTTCTTCTTCCATTCTTTCATTACTGCTTCTTCGGGGAGGCGGAAGGTCTATTGTTATTGTCCTTCTAACATGGAACAGCTCCAGTTGGAAAAGGTGTTGGAGGTCTCCTATCCAAGCTTCTACCAACAATTCTGCCTGAGAGCCACCACTGAGAAGATTGAACTATGTGTCTCAGGGCTTTCCCAACCCTGGTGTTCAAGACTTCTGAGGATATAGACCACTCTGATTCTCTGGGAAACCCACTCCACTCTGGGATGTCTCCATGAGGGAAAGGGCTTCCCTTTATCCCCAGTCTGAATTTGTCATGTTTTAATGTATGCCTACTGTTTCTCATGATACCATCAGATTGTCAAGAGCCTTCACCCATCTATTCAGCATGCAGGTCATAGGTAGAAAGATACTCTGAGGTGCCCTCAAAGCTTTCCCTTCTCCACGCTGTGGCAGCCCTGTCCCTCAGGGCCACCTCATAGCGCAGGTGGTCAGGTTCCTGAGTGTCCTGATGGGCCTCTGCTGTCTCACACTAGTCTGGTAATGTCTCTCCTGAACTGGGGACCCTAAATCAGAGGAGGCAGTATCTAGGTGTGGTCCAAAATGGGTCAATTCAAGGTGGGTCCTCACATCCCTCCACCTCCTGGCTGCACTCCTGCTCCTGCAGTGCTGCATGCTGCTGATGGTGTGCAGCCTGCAGTTGCCTTCACCCCCTTGGCTTCCCAGGGGCAGGGCTTGGCATTTCTTAATGATGAACTGCACAAGGTCCATTCCTCCAGCATGACCCAGTTCCTCCGGACGGCAGCCCTGCTCTCCAGAGCATCAGCTGTTCCCCTTAGTTTGGTGCCACTTGCCAGTCTAAGGGGCAAGTGTTCCCTTACCTCCTTTTGGTTGTGGAAAATGTTATTAAGTGGGATAGGTCTCGGGACAGATACATGGTTCTCCACGTGCTAACAGTTTCCACATAAAGTATGACTTGTTAACCACTACCCTCTGATTTGTTCTGGAAAAAAAAAAAAAAAAATTAATCACAGTGCAAAACTTCCCTCCCTCCTAAATCAGAAATCAAACTCAAAAACTCTACCCAAAGAGGTATGCTGAAGAAAGTAGAAACATTTTAGAAGCAGAACAATTGTCACTTTAATACTAATAATACTTCAGTATTTTACATGCAGGATATTCATATACTCCCAACACATCTCAGGCAAAAACTCCAAAATAATGAATCCCTGCATTCTTATGAGAACAAATTAAAGCATATGACTTCCTTAAACGGATGTTTCTATTTCTAAAAAAGTGCTCTCAATTAACTGTTTTTTCTTCACTGTTGAAGAACTAAAAACTTTTTGGAAAGGTGCCCCTTCCAAAATTGGTTTTTAAAGCTCACAGCTCTGGAAAATGAATTGAAATATATTAAGATACTACCTACTGCAACACATATAAGCTATCTAAATATGAATAAATAAGTAAAAATTTCCTATACTGTACTAAAACAAATATGTGTTCTAGTGTATTTTCTGTGTAAAGTGGTTTAGTTCTCTTTTAATATTTATATTAATCTACCAATCAATATTTTTCCACTGGCAACCATAGTGAAGACTATTATCACTTTAAATTCTTTGTAACTCCCCTTCCTCACAGTTAATTTTTTTTTTTTGCCATTCAAATAGAGATCTGTGCCGGAATTTAGGGACACTCTCATGACATTCCTGCAGGGATCTATGGTACTGTTTTACCAAACAAGAAAAATTTACAAATACAATTACAAACTTACAAACAGCAAATGAAAGACCTAAGTCTTGAGAGAAGACCTGAAATTTGGACAGGGTGCTTTTTAAATAATTTAAAGGAGACAAGAACAAGAGTAACTTCTTCTGAAAAATAACAAAAAGAGCCATCAGGAAGACATACTAATATGAATAAGAAAGGTGCTAATATGTTGACGTGCCATTGTCTCAGAGTATTTTTTCTGCTTCTACAACTCAAAATAAGGAAATAGAATATAAGAAACAAATATCACAGGAGATGAAATCTTCCCATCCTCACAGAAGATGCCATTATGTTTACATCTTACAAAAGCTTATGTTTAACCCAGTCAGAGTAACACAGCTCTTTAGGGTGACCAAGGTTCTTTGATGAATGCTTCCTTAGAGTAGAAGAGCAGCCTTTTCTTGCCTCTGCTTGATCATTTAACAGTGTGAAACAGTTGCTGTTGATCAAACACTTGTGTTTGTGATGCCTCCAGTTCAATATTCAAACACCAGATGTCCCTTCAGCAAACTGTTGTCCTGGAAGCTGTGAAGATCTCTGATTTCATGAGCACTTCCCTAACTTTCTGTCTTCATCTTGTGTCAGATCATGACATTTGTGATCATGACAAAAATATCCTTGAATGGTTTGGGGGTCAATCCCCTGCAGCTAGGGAAAGACCAGCTGAATGGACAGGATGACAACTTCATACACACAGAAATGTGGAAGGGACCTCTAAAGTCAGTCTTCAAAGAAAAAAAGACTACTCCAGACTCAGAAATTAAAAGTGAAGAGTCCATGAATATGGTAATCAACTAATGATGGAATTACTCAAGAAAAACCTCCCTTAAAATCATGGCAGGCACACCATCTTCTATGTCAGACACTGGAAGACAGTGCATAACTTGTGATGCAATCTAGAAATAAGGCAGAGAATGGGTTTCTTTCAGAGTATTGGTTTATATACTGACTGATACATTTGAAGAAGAGCTCATGTTTTTCCACTTGCCAGTTTTGACGTGTACTTCAAGAACTTAAACTGAATTGCAATGGTACTGGCTGTTAGATATTTTGATAAAACTCTACCATTAGAATTAGCATATGAAACATCTGTAGAAAGTTGTGTCACAAAGGTCAGTTCCTTGGGATAAAGAATATTTAAAACTGTGCCATATGTATTTGGTCTTATCCAAGAACATAATTAGTTTCTGCTGTTTCTTTCTCTTGTATCCAGAGATATCCAGACACAGAAAACACAGAATCCTTTCTGTTAAAACATTTTACACGAAGAAAGGATTAACCTGAGAAATTACTTTCAAGGGCAATGGCCTCCTGCTAAAGATCAGGTACAGGACGATGGTCCAGTGTTTTGCAGAACTACATAAAGGCCCTGGGCTGGCCAGGAGGACAAACCTGACAGATTCACAACAGTTTGCACAAGCAAGGTATGAGGGGGCTGAAGTTTCTGGGTGATGGGCACATGAAGCTGGGTTTGAATAGTCTGCAACTCTCACATCTTTTCTCTGAGATATATTAGATATATCAGGCTACAGCTGACGCTCCTTTTTCTTCAGAAATACAGTGTCATGAAGGATATATATATGCTGTTTATTTTTAAAGCAACAGTACTGTTCTTTTCTAGTTAATCATTTAAATTTAGCCTTCTGAGACAAATCTGTTGGAAACATGGATGCAGAAGCGTAAGACTAGGTTTATCATTGTAATCTGTTTCCATATCAGCAATAGTTTTACTACTTTAAACATAAGAATACCAATCTTTTTTATGGTCTCGATTTCTTCAGTTTTAAGAAGTTACAGTGTCAAACCTGTAAACAAGACAATACCACTCATGCTGATCCCCAGACTTTCCTGCTGGGCACTCTGAATTCAGGTATGTCATTTGCATCGCCCAGAGAAGAAAGCTTCTGGTTCTGGACTCTGAGAGTATAGCTGGCATCTAATAGTACTTGCTGGCTTTTTTTTTTTTTTTTTTTGAACTAGGTGAACATCTAATCTGGATTAGACCACTCCCTGAATGTATTTCAACTCCATATGAATTTGAGGAAAATTACACAATTTATGAAGTAACAGGTACTAGGGAGGTAGCATTTCGCCCTTCAAGGAAAGTTTCAAACCCTAGCCCTTTGTACTAGTTTGAAAACAAACCAGTGGGAAGCACCAAGTCAGAATAACAATTTAATGGAAATGAAAGAAAAAGGGAAAAAACAACGGTAAAAGAAAACACTGTCAAACTGACAGAGGCAAGGTACAACCTGACACCCTGTTAGGCAGGGTGGTGGTAGCAGTCTGGTAGAATGGTGGCTGCAGTCCTCTGAAGTAGTGATCCTGTAGTAAAACAGTCTGCTCTTCCTCAGGAAGTCCAATGGTGGCTGTGTAGCTCCTGTCCTCTGGAAATCCAGTGGGAAGCCCGGTGTCTCTGGTGTTCAGCCTCAGCTTATATCCACGATGGGATGCTTGGTTCCTCCCTCTGGGTGGAGCATCTCACAATGGGGTAATGAGTCATGAGGCCAAGTGTTGATTAGGCTCATTAACAGAAGATAGTCCGGAGGGAGTTATCTCTGAGTCATGTGGCAGGACAGTGATGGGCCATTAACAGCAAGATAGTCTGGGGGGAGGAGGCAAGGAAACACTGCCCCACCTGATTTCAACGGCTGATGGGGATGGTAATAGAATACACTGCAACCCATGACACCCTTCTTTCCCACAAAGAAAGAAGAAACTTGCCCTAAAAACTAGCTAGTGTTTTCTTCTTCTAGCAAAACGATATGACATAAGAAAGAAGGATATATAAAAATCCATATGATTTAATCTCTACCAAATATGGTTGGGATGAGGGAATCTTTGGCAGTGTCATGGATACAGCATTTTTTCTTGTTTGCCTTTTAAAAGGTCTAGTTGTTTATCCTTCTCAGGCATGCTGAGTAAAATCTGCATTTTCCTGATCATACTGAAGGTGTAATAAACCATGAATATAGTGTGTACTTTCAGGCCAAGGAACAGCCTTGTACTGAAATCAGTTTAAAAACCTTCCTAAGTCAACTATGATTAGGACTTAACCAATCAGATTTTCTCCTTTACTACATTAATGATATCCTCTTTCTACCTGTTTATTTTCACCATTTTTCACAGGAAAAGAGAGAGGTTGTCTGTAAAAGTGCCACAGAGACAACTGAGTAGCCTTGGGACAAACTATATTCCTCTACAAATATTTCTTAGCTAGAGCCCAGTTCTGCACTCACTGAGCATTTTAACTGATCTCTGGATACTTTACAAAGTAAAATACAGGCTTGGGACTGTTTTCTGTTCCTGGCTATATGTCTAGTCCTCTCATCCACCCTCAGAGTGGCTTTCTCCAACCAATGGATCACTGAACTTACTACAAAAAATACTCTTGGCAAACCAATTATTTATTTCTTTAAAAATTTTCTCAGTAGGGTAGACTCAAGATCTACATGTCTTGTCTCCAAAAAGGCCTCAGAGGACAGTAGCCCACACAGCTATTCCCAGCACTCTTGACTATAACACACATAATACAATGCAAGATGTTGATGCTGTGACTGAGGACCATTTTCAACTTTCAGTTAAATTTGCACCAGAAAGGAACTAAACAGTGTATACAGGTGATGTTCAGGAGCATATCGATGTTCCTGCCTCTACCAAGGGCAAGTTCATAACCTTCCTGTACAGTTGTGAGCTGTGATTCTCTTTCATAGCTAAAGAAAAACACTGTCCCCCAGCAATGGTTGCTTTCTGTGCAACTCTGACACCACCCGTAAGTGTAATTCATATACCTGAATGAAAAAGAGGTAAAATGTAAGCAGAGAACAGTTAGAATATTGGGTCTTCCTGTCAAATAGAAAATTTATACGACCATTTTGAGGTTTAATAAGATGAGTACAAGATCATTTCTGCAAATATGTTATCAAGGTACATTTATAATTAAAGACACATGTTATTATTTCATTTTTATTCTAATAACAATAATTAGTAGTTTCCATGTACTGTGACTGCAGTTTGAGGGGTATCCAAGTTTAGTTTAAGTTAATGGTAACTTTATATGCAACTTCATCGTGGGCTTACAGTCTAGTTTTTCTTACTAATACAAGGGTAAGTATTAATTTAAAAAGTACAAAGTCAGAACTGCCTTTTATGTTTAAATGGGTTAAGAGAAAATAAAATTTGCAACTTTATTTTATAACAATCTTTCAGAACTGATATGAGAAAGGAATGAAAGTGGAATGCCTACTTCACAGTCAGCAAATTGACTTTCAAAACAACAAAAACTAACAAGACTTAGAAATAATTTTTTCCCCATAAGTGTTGCAGATGATTCATCATAATTAAGTTTTTTTCCTAATCACAGTATTCTTTGAGGCTAGCAGGGTAAAAATATGAATTTCACTGCAAAACATTAAAAGCTCAGTAAATACAGAAATTTGGAAAGAGATTTATCTGCTATTATATAAGACTTTTGGCAAATGGTCACAAAAAGATTTCTTCAATTTCAAGTGTCACAATTATTTCTGAGTTCTTTGTTAAAATAATGTTAACATTAAAATAGCCAGTAAAATTTGGTGGCTGACTAAGAGTTGGTCACATTAAAGTAATAATCTGAAAATCTTTATTCTGTGCTGACAGTAAGCCTCATTCTCTGACTTTGATTCAGGACTGAGGAGCAGGTACCCTTTTCACATATTCAGCAGAAAGTTAGCATGGTTGCAGAAACAGCTTTAGTCAGCAAACTTGAAGGTGTATTTAGCAAATAGGATTCTATAATTCTTTCTCTGTACTACCTGCACATTAACCTCATGCAAACTGTTTTAGTTTCCTCTCTGCAAGGCTGCTCCTGCCCAAAGTCTACTTTAGAACACCAATCCCCCTTAGGTGAAGCAGCTTCAATAGCTCAAACTGCAGTTATAAACAAACTAATTTGTTGTCTAGGCAGACTTAAATGCCCATGTAAAAGAAAATAACCTGCGTCATTTTTCAATGAAAATTTAGAACATTCTCCAGTGGTAATCTAGACCAAAGCAACTAAAAATCCAGTAGGAACATACCTCCATTACCTAACAACAGTATTTATTTAAAAGAAAAAAAGGGAATATCAAATGCAAGAAGTCACATTTAGCTCTCAAAGGCACATTCCCTGAATCTTTTTCCTTGAATCATGTCCCAATACTTTTTTTAAACCTCACAATACGTGAATTGGAGATATCCACAATAGTATTCAGTCTCCCTCTCTGTCCATTTGGATGAGAAACATGTGACTAAAGTTTCTTGAGCAACCGGAACAACCACAATATCTATCCTTTGTTAAGTCTGCATGTCCTCACTAAGAAACTTAGTGCCTTTCTGTAGAACAAGTTACAAGTGCTTAAAATGGAGGCTGAAACAGCACAGTTAAAGAGACCTTTGCATGCAATACATTTTCCTATTGCATTTACTGCAGAGCAAGGTCTGCTTCATTCCACTTAAAAAAAACCAAAACAAAACCAAACCCCCAAAAAACCAATTCCATAGTATTTAACAAACTACATATAGTTTTAAAAACTAGGAAAAATTTGATTTTAGAGAGCAATTTATTTTACTTTCTTTGCTTGATCATGCTTGCTAAGAAGATTGTTACAATCAGAAAAGACTACCCGAACCACATGGATGAGGACAAAAAAAATTGTGAATAGTTCCAGCTGCTGACAATTAGTTTACCAGATCACTGGGGAAGTCAAAAATCATACAATATAAAATATTTCCTGAAGGCACACTGTGAAGAGAAAATTAAGGCAGACAATAAGACAACGTGAAAAATTAAATCACAAGAGTGTTGAATTAGATAAGCATAAACACACCTACATGTCACACTTCAAGTAACCAAAGATATTAAGGAATAAGATGCATTAACCGAAAAGTTTGCATGGAATGTCATATTGCAAAAAGTTTGATACAGATCTATGCAAAAACATTATCAAGCACATTGTCCTGTACCCTAGAATCCCATTTAAGCCATAGCTCAAAGTTTTAGTAGTTGCTAGTTATTTATCAGGTGAATTAGAGTGAATCAAAGTCACAGTTGTCCTGAGAGGAGAGGCTAAACCAGAGCATTTTCTCATCTCAGTCTGCACAACAAACAGAAGCTTAATTAGCTCTGCCTGCCTGAGAGAGACCTCCACTTACAGTCAGACTGAGAGTCGTGGCAGTTCAGAGCCAGTGCCCCTGTGAACTGCATCACTGCAGCATCACAGCCAACTGTGAGGAAAGAGGGGTGATGTTGTGAACCCCTCCTTTCCAAACCTCCTCTTCTGGCCCCTTGTTAATAGCAGAGAAGCAGCCAGTGTGACTTGAACATATTTGCCTGATTATACATACTTCTCATCCCACTGCCTACATTTCCTTTGCTCCCCTTTCTTTAGAGCCAGGATGTATTGTTCCTACTTCACAAACATGCACAGAGACACTAAAGTATGCACTTAACCTCAACCAAGTAGAGATAGAGATACCAGAGAGACCAGGTGCAGGAGCTCGGCAGAAAAGGGGAAGATTTTTTGGGCATCAATGCTTTTGCAAATGAAAATTTATTGGATCAAAATGCCACATTTCACAGGAGTTCTAGCTTTCAGTCTTCACTTGTACAACAAAGTGCTGAAGTTCCAATCAACATCCAACTCCTAATTCTTTGAACTGCTTGAATTAATTACCGAAACTCCTGATTGTAGTGGAACGATAGTGTATTCTTTCCTCCAAAATCCTCAAATGGAAAACACCTAATGGAAGGCTTATGTACAAATCAACATATTCAAGACAGTGAACAGGCTACTTTAAGACTGAAATTACAGCTGACTTAGCCTGTGTTTTTTGGTAGTGCTGTTGTGGTGTCCATCAGGCAGTAAAGCTTACTAATGTGATTAATGCACTGAGGGAGACTTCCGAGACCACATTTGTACAGCTTCATTCATGGTCTGTCCAGTTTGATATTTTAGTCCAGCTCAAGATATCATAAAATATCTCTAACAAAATTAGTTTAATAGTATTTTTTTACTGTTTAATGCTATCTTAATAAAATAGACATGATGTCAGTCTTCAGACCTATCAATGTAGTGTTCGTATATTGTAATGGTAGTTAATTTGTCCAAAATACTCTGTGGGACCTGGATCCAAACTTTAGAAGTTTAGAAGTTTCTTTTTTGGGGCTTTCACCTCAACAAAAGAAAACAAAATTATTGAAATACTAATTTCATAACAATAATTTCCTAAATAGTTTTCAATTTTATGTTAATTGAGAGGATGAAGATTCAAACAAAACAAACTTTTAAAGAGAGTTGTTTAGATTTTATTGCTATCATTTCTCTAAACCTGAATTTTTTAGCTTTTACTTAAGTTAAAAGAATGTTGAATGTTGATAAAATTATATATTAAAGCCAAACATTACATTAAGGCCACTTTCATGGCTATTATATAAACTAAGCCCACATTACTTTTGTTATTAAAGAAAATTATTTACTTAAAAGTTATTTTCTAATGCAAATTAGTTCTCTGTAAAAGCGGTATGATAAGGTCATTTTTGTAATTTTAAAATAATTAAACCACAAGCCTCTCCATTCCTCTTGCTTGAATAAAATAATGTTTCCCACAAGTAAAGTATAGCTTACTCTTATGAAGTGATAATGCTATAAGGAAGGCCTCACAAAGAGAGTACGTCAAGGATTAATGATGCAATTATGCGTTGCAAATTTAGTCATTAGCACAATGCTCTTTGTTTAGAAGTATTAAGCTGTACCATTTCAAGAAAAAATGCTATTTCCTATGAGACAGGCTGCTTAAAAATGTAACTGTATTGCTTACTCACAGGATCTGGAAACAAGCAGAAAAGGCATGCAAGCTACAAAGGGGGTTTTTCACTATTAGAGAGCTCTGGTCCAGGTTAAAAAGAATTGTAAAAGTGTGTGAAACCACAGACATTTTAGGAAGATAAAGATGAAAACTGTGGAGGAAAAGACCTCCTTATATAGCCAATATATAAACACTCACTATTTCCATTGTTTCACTTGAATGTACTATTTTTTGACTTCTTTAAGATGAAACTGCAGATTAGGCTATTCTAACAACAAAGTCAAAGTTAATTAGTCTTAACTAACAGCCGAGTTGTAAACTACTTGAGGTCAACTCCACCCTCAGGAAAATGAGCATTAGTGAGACGTTTTAAAGCACTGTCTGTTTTTATAAGCAGTGCAGGGAAAGGCTAAGCCAATAAAACATGACCATTCCATTCTATATTTTAATATTAGCCTCTAAAGGACAGAACACTCCCATGTGCTTTGATGACAAAGCCTTGCACCACACTAATAACAATACATGAGTAAAGGAAATTACTGTCATTTTGCTTTGATTTTGTTCGCTGAATGTAACAAGCAAACAACAGTGAAACCTTTCTCAAATGACCTGTGATGAGAGTTTCCTACACTCCTTGGACAACAAAGAGACCCCCAGAGACTGGTGTGAGGCTTCCTCTTTTTAACCTGAAGATAAATCAGTAGGGTCTGAGTTGATTCTGGATTTTGGGGGAAAAAAAAGAAAAGAAAATAAAAGAAAAATCTTTGGATGTTATTTAGAAAATGCTAGGCGTGAGCAGCTGTTGTTAATTATGACTTCATTTTCTCCTCCAGACTTCTTTGGTTGCATGCCATAACTGCATGGGGCATGGGGGTTTACGGCTTGAAAATAGCCTTGTCATTCTGTGAAGTCTAACAGAGCAAAGGGGGCTTGATAAATGATAAAAAAGTTCCTTGGAAAGCTCCTCAGATCAGATTAGTTCTCAGTTGTTTGTTTTTAGAATCCCAATAGTCTTGAACAATTAAAAGGTAAATACATGAGGCCACACAATTCATGAACCATATAGAAAATATTTAACAGCTATTGAATTACTCTTGAAAGAAACTCTTCCACCCTTTATTTACATGGTCTGTTTATATGCTCTGCTTAAAATGTTAAATAAATGGAGTTAATCACATAATTAAACTCCAATTTAACTTGTATTCCTTCATATACTAAACATCAGACAAACGCTAAGTATCTTGATGAACTGGGGTCTTAGGGTGTGACTCTAAAAGGTAGTATGCAGTCTGGCCTTGAGGCAGCAGAGCTAATGTGCAAACCTTTAAGTCTGTGGAAGAAAAATAACATGTTCTTCAGCAAACTCTGGGATTTCCCCCCTCCTTCCCCCTACCTCCTTCCCTTTACTAGATCATTAGAAGAGACTTCAACGTATTAGAGAGCTGAATCTTGAAAACAGTAATGAAAAATCTCACATGTTAATTTCTGCATAGTTATGTTGGTGGTTCAAACAAAGGGAGGTGGTCTAGATAATGTAGCACTGTAAAAATTCATGGTGGGGGGGAGGGGGTGAGGTAGGGTTATGAGATTAAGAGGGTGTTGATTTGTTTAATGGCTATTTTCGCTGCATAGTTTACATTGCTGTCTTCTGGAATAAAACAAGACTTACTGAAATGAACGCTTCTTAGCATTCAATTTATTTGTGCTATTTCCATGAGTCCAACTGTTCTGTTTATTCTTTCTATTGTCCTTTTCCTTTTCTAGAGAAAGTGATTACCTTTAAATGGAATTATTGAAATTAAGAACAGTGAGACATTTTGACCCAGATCTCAGTTTACTGAAGAATGATGCTGCACAGACTATGGTGAGGAAATGCATTAGGAAAATCCTTCTAATTTGCTGCTGTAAAGTGCAGCAGCAACAGGACACTTTTAGCTGGTGTTCAACGTAATTGTGAGAATGATGGGACTCAAACTGCCCTCTATGTGAAATTTATCCTTCATCCAATCAGCAGAAACAACTAATGCACTGTAAGGTATATTATATCTCATCTACTTCCCAATAAAGTCAGTGGTGTCCAATCAGACACCTATTGTTAGTAGAGAATCTGAAATTGATACAATCACCACATTGATCTACAATTGAGTCTGTCATTTGCTTGCTGCCAGGGCCTCCTCCCCTTCCACCATGTAGCCATTTCAGAGCAGGAGCCCATTGCACGGAGTTTTAGAACACACTAATGATCAGATTTGTTAGTAAGATTGGGCTAAATAATGCTAGTTTACTCATCCCAGTTCCAAAGAGAGGCTACTGGTAATGCCACGTGGAAGGGTGGAGGGTGCAGTGCTGAACAACTGCCCCCAATAACCAAGGAAACACATGCCCTCTCTAAGCCCTACTATCACACCCAGCCTGGAAGCACAGGAGATCAAGTTGATTGTTTCATTTTACAAGCAATTGTCTCCCAAACCTGCTGCAGAATCTCCTATTGATGGACTGCTAGTTAGTTGTCTAGACTGGGAGAAAAAAAGACAGCAGAAGAAAAAAGACAGCCTCGAAATACTCTTGTGCTTATGAACTCATGGGGATAGAGAGATAGGGAACAGGATTTCTTTTGTTCATTCCAATTTTAAAGCTGGATACATTACCTATGAGACAGGTTCACTCTCCTTGCTACTAGACAGACTGATAGTGGGCTGAGGGACATATATGATAATGTCTAACTTCTGTCACTAGAAAAAATTCATAAATTAATTCCTTATGACATTAATTTAGAAGTTTGTAGGCAAGGATCATTACATAGGTAATCTTTTATTCTAAATCTAGAATAAAATGTTAATGTCAAGAAAACTGCTTAAAGTTTAAGATTATTTTAGAATTTATACCAAGTAGTGATAGCTATTGCCATAATTTTTTTCTCCTTCAACTTAAAACATTAACTATACACTTTTTTTAGAGCATAGTTTTATGAGAGTTCTTCTAGAGGGAGGTTACACTCTCAGTTTTTTTACTTAATGCACAAATCTCAAGCAGAATTGGCTATTACACAAACATATAGGTCAGTGATGCTATCTCTGGCATCTTCAAACGATCTGAGTTAAGATCAAATTATCATTATCGGTTCTTGGATGCATTATCAGTACTTGGATGCATTTCCCAAAACTCCACATACTGCAATATTAAGGAAGTGCTATCTCCATTAGACACAAATTCTAGTATAACAACCAGATAAATCTACCTGTCTCTTCCTGAATATGTTAATGTTTAATATGTGGCAGATGATGAAGGGGAGCCAGTTGAGGAGTGGTTGAGAAGAGGTGGCTGGGAGAGACCTCATTGCAGTCTAAAGCTTCCTCACTGGGGGAAGCAGAGGGGCAGGCACTGATCTCCCTTCTGCTGGTTCCCTCAGTACCCGTGGGTGAATCCCATCTGGTCCCACAGGCTTGTGGGTGTTGGGAGTGGCACATCAGGTCACTGACTACTTCCTCCTGGATTGCTGGGGGTCTACTGTGCTCCCTATCCCTGTCAGACAGCTCAGGGGGCTGTTTGCCCTGATGATCACTGGTCTTACAGTTGAAGATTGAGGCAAAGGCATTAAGTACCTCAGCCTTTTCCTCATCCTTGGTGACAATGTTCCCTGCATGTCCAATAAAGGATGGAGATTTTTCCTTCACCTTCCTTTTGTTGTTGATGGATTTGTTTTATTATTATTTATTAACGCTTTTTATAATCTTTCACAGAAGTGGCCAGATTGAGTTCTAGTTGAGCTTTAGCCTGTCTAATGCTCTCCCTATATGACCTAATGACATCCTTGTACTCTTCCAGAGTTGCCTGCTCCTTCTTCCAAATGGCATAAATAAACCCTTTTTTATTCTCTGATTTTGTGCAAAAGCTCCCTGTTCAGCCAGGCCAGTCTTCTTCCCTGATGGCAAGGTTAAATATTAGAAAAAGTTTCTTCACCCAGAAGGTTGTTGGGCACTGGGACAGGCTCTCCAGGGCAGTGGTTACAGCACAAAGCCTGACAGTTCAAGAAGCACTTGGACACAACACTCCCAAGTACATGGTGTAATATCTGGGACATGAGTTGGACTTAGAGGATTCTTGTGGGTATCTTACAGCTCAGGATATTTTATAAATCAGTGAAAAATGAAGGAAAGAAGGAAAAGGAGAAGAGAGAGGGAGGGAGAGAGAGAGAGAAGGAGGGGGGGAGAGAGAGAGGAAAGGCAGGAAGGCAGGAAGGCAGGAAGGCAGGAAGGCAGGGAGGAAGGGAGGGAGGAAGGAAGGAAGGAAGGAAGGAAGGAAGGAAGGAAGGAAGGAAGGAAGGAAGGAAGGAAGGAAGGAAGGAAGGAAGGAAGGAAGGAAGGGAAAGAGAAAGAAAGAAAGAGAGAAAGAGAGAAAGAAAGAAAGAGAGAGAAAGAAAGAAAGAGAGAAAGAGAGAAAGAGAGAAAGAAAGAAAGAAAGAAAGAAAGAAAGAAAGAAAGAAAAAGAAAGAAAGAAAAGAAAGAAAAGAAAGAAAGAAAGAAAGAAAGAAAGAAAGAAAGAAAGAAAGAAAGAAAGAAAGAAAGGAAAGAAGGAAAGAGAGAAAGAGAGAAGGAAAGAAAGAAAGAAAGAGAGAAGGAAAGAAAGAAAGGAAGAAAGAAAGAAAGAAAGAAAGGAAGAAAGAAAGAAAGAAAGAAAGAAAGAAAGAAAGAAAGAAAAAGAAGGAAAAGCACAACTAACCTGGAGATGAGAGAATCATCATCTCTCTTTCCATACAAAATTTGATTCTGTCAAGGCAGCATCCAGGTTAGTGAAGATTGGAAAGTGAATTTAAATCAGATAGAAAAATCAGTGTAACAATTTCCACCCCCCCACCCCACCCCCCACCCCCCTTACCTGGAGTATGGCACTGACTATTAATGTTTCAGAAATATATTATTTTCCTTTTCATTGATTCACACATCATTTTCTCCCTGTATAATTTGTAACAAAAAGGAAAAAGACTGTAGCTATTTTACTAAGATTCTGTTGTCCAAGTGAGTACCACAGGTACAAAATGTTTCCTTTTTTTCCTCCTGTTGTTTCAACGCTACCCAATGACTGAAAACTGAATAGCAAGGACAATCATGAGCTCTTAGGGCCCAATTCATAAAAAAAATGCTGCAAGCATTTATGCACAAATGTTGCTACTTTCATATGGAAACAAGCTACATAAAGAATTCGCCCTTGTGATTCACCAGCCCTCTTTATGTTAACATATTTTTCCTCAGTGGTGTACATGAACAGTGCACAATTCTACAGAGGGGACAAGGACAAAAGCAAAAGGATTTTTAGTATTTCTTTCGGAAAAACCTTAAGAAGCTCCATGTTTTTTCCCCTTCAGTGAACTAAGGCAAATTTGATTCTTCTTGTAGGTATTTGCAATTTTTGGAAGATTATATATTCTTTAAATGCTAGTGAATTCTTATCAGTATCAGATATGCTGGCAGATAACCTGTAAAAATATTCTTAAAGACAATGCTTAAAGGAGAATATTTGAATCTTTGCCACTTAACAACGCACTTTTAACCTGATTCCTTCAAGTAGTTTCCTTACTAATCAAGATGTGTTTATTCGGGATGTTGGATGACTGCCTAAAATGATATTAGATACAGCTAGACCAAGGTATTAGAGTTTGACAATGTCTATCAGAGGCACACAGGCACACTCCCACTGCAGAAATAATACACTTAACAGACAGCAGAAAACCTACACATGAGCTTAACCTAAAGCCAGAAAAACCATGCAACACCAAGTGTCCCTTGTTTCCTGATTACTTTTTTTCCCCTTATCAAGATGATATTGCTAGAGATTGCACAAAACATCTCTGGAAAAAAGGGGTCCAGCAGCACACCTTTTCATCTGGTCAGTTAATGAATTAGACCCTCTTAGGAAACAAAGATATGTGCCGCTGCTCAAAATGAAAGTCCATTGAAGTTCACCAATTGCATTGGCTATGGCTCAGTGATGGCTTGTGTGTCTCTCTTGTAAGGAGAGAAAATAATGAAGGTGGCAAAAAACATTAGACACATCTGTAGGTAGGATATGTCTTTAAAGAAGGCTTATTAAAAGAGTTTTTTGGGCAGAGTACTGATCAAAAGGTACTACTGATCAATTTTGTATTTTGTTTCCCCAGCGTGTAGTGAGAGTCTACAAAATCATTTCACCAAAGTGAAGCCCAATTACTGCAGTTTTATATTCCAGCGGGAAAACCTCACAGAAACTAGAATTTCGGTTAGTGAGAAGAATCAAAAAGTGAAGCCAGAGTAAATAGAAAATATTTGTATATATGTACATGTTCATACTTTCAAATTTATAATATGTATTTACACAAAAATTCTAGTAGTAGAAAGTCATAGCTCAGGAGATAAGAGCAAGGCAGGCTGGAAGTCAGCAGTGCAAGTTTTTTCATACTGGAAAAGGTACATAGCTCTTGAACAGCACTGAGATACAGAGGTAGATTAACCTCATAATCACAGCAAATATGTTGTAACACTAATGCCATTGCACTTCTATGTTGCATATGTCTTTTGAGCTGTCTCATTTAAAATGATAAACAGAGCTGGCAACCTGTCTGGAACAAAGTTTTTCTTGATTCTGAAATGCATAAACTATTACACTTAGTAATCTGGATTCCAGTTTAGGGGGTTTTTTGGTGTGTTTTGTTTTTTGTTTGTTTGTTTGATTTGTTTTTTCTGGATTTTTGTTTGGTTTTTTTTTTTTGGCTGGTTTGTGTTTGTTTTGTTCTTGGGTTTTTTTTTGTTTGCTTGTTTGTTTTTTGGTTTTTGGGGTTTTTTTGTCACAATGACTAATGTACTGTTGAACAGACTCCATATTTTGAACAGGGGAGAAAGTAACCCACCCACAGTGTGGCCAACAGTTTACTATCTTGGATGCTTTACACAGATTTATATGTAGAGGCAACAATTTAGTGTGTCTGTCCTTTCTTACATCATCTTCATGCAATGTATTTTTAATCTGAAAATTTGCTTGCTTAAAATTCATCCTTTGATAACACCATGCCATCAGCACATGGCTCTCTCTGCTGGACTACCACACCATGAGTGTGACTGGTTAGTAGCACATGATGCCAATGCAGTCAGTAGACACACAGAGTAGGGAGAAGACTGGAAAAGTTTGATATTGGCATTTTGTCCAGAGTATTTTCATTTTTTATTTTCCTAGAGACAGTTCATTTGCAAATTGTAGCAGAACATGGGATGCATTTATGCATTTATGCAGTAGCAGTGTAGACACAGAAGCACCCATATCTGTGTTAGCTAGCTCTTATTATAATAAGATAGGCATAAACAAGGCAATATTTAGATATTTAGAGTGGTTTCTGTTGTGGTCTGACCTCTATCTTGTTTGGGAGAGTGCCAGATGCACAAGGCCAACAGTGAACCGGGAACCTCTTTAGGAATCTGGAAACAGATGTTCTCATTACAGGTACTTGGGATGCCCTCAGACACTCTTTATCTAACCTGTAAAGATATGGTCTTAAGGTCTAATTGAGAAAATGTCACAAGTTCTACAAAAATTTGCTGCTAGAAATTTATCCTTGTTATTTGCTACTAACTATCCCAGTTTTATTGGAAAATCCTATGAAAAGAAGCTGTCCATTCTTACCACACGACACAGTTAGGTATAGGTTTTGCTCTAGAAGTGGCAATATTAATTTATTTTTCTTATAGAATTGGCAACTCCTTTAACATCTTTTTTTTTTTTTTACTTCTATAGAACAAACTGTTGGAATTAGCTTTTCAAAAGACGTTTTTGGAAAATTTTCTATGCCTTTATATGAATAGATACCAACACTGTAAGATTCAGAAAGCACGTTTGCACATAGACCTTACAAACAAACCTGCTAGAAGCAGAAAACAACTACAGCTGAAAGGAATTCATGCTTAAAAACTTGAAGATGTCAAATACTTCCTATTTACACAGGTTAAGTTCTTCTGAGAACTAGAATGTTTCCCCTCAAGCCAACAGAAAACACACTTGATTTTAACTTAGTAACACCAAGCCTTGACATGCCAGAATTTTCTCCTGTATACACACACTTATGAACAGAATTCAACAAAGAAGACTGGCCCAGCTGATATGTTTTAATTTGTTGTATAGTCATAATTTATCTCAATTACAATTTTGGGTATCACAAATAACCTAGAAGATGAATATTCTTCTCACAAAATAAGACAAGGAAGCTGAAGAAATAGAGAGGGAATCTTAGTTATGTCTGTTTTGATTTGACATTACACTAATTGTCAAAGTCATGTACAAAATTCAGCTGTCCGCAACGGTAAGGAAAGCTAATAGATAGCAATGGTATTGTTTGTGTGTGTGTATGTGCGTAAAAATAGGAATATGTTGTATTTGTCACTCATCATTTGATTTTATTTCCTGTGATTATTAATAGGCTTCTACTTGTCATGGTTTAACCCCAGCTAATAACCAAGGCCCACGTAGCCGTTCACTCACTCTCGCACCAGTAGGACTGGGGAGAGAATCAGAAGGGTATAAGGCAGAAACTCATGAGATGAGATACAGACAGCTTATTGGGGAAAGCAAAAGCTGTGCATGCAAGCAAAGCAAAACAAGGAATTAATTCACTGCTTCCCATGGGCAGGCAGGTGTTCAGCCATCTCCAGGAGAGCAGGGCCCCATCACATATAATGGTGACTTGGGAAGACAAATGCCACCACTCCAAATGCTCCTCCCTGCTTCCTTCTGCTTCCCCCATTTTATATGCTGAGTGTGATGTCACATATTCTGGAACATCCCTCTGGTCAGTTGGGGTCACCTGTCCCAGCTGTGTCTCCTCCCAACCTCCCGTGCACCCCCAGCCCCCTCACCAGTGAGGCAGTATGAGAAGAAGAAGAGGCCTTGGCTCTGTGTGAGCCCTGCTCAGCAATAGCAAAAATAACTCTGTACTATCAACCCTGTGTTCAGCACAAACCCAAAAGACAGTCCCATATGAGCCACTGTAAGACAATTAACTCTACCCCAGCCAAAACCAGCACACTCTTCTACTGTTTTTATGCAATATTGTGCCCATGTTTGTGCATTTACATGATTAGTAACTAAAAAATCTCAGTTTTTGCTTCCAACATAGATTTCTTTTTACAAGAAATAATTCTGTGCTTGGTGAGTGATGGTGGAGAATAGCAACAGTTTCTTCAAGATTTCTTAAGATCTTTTTGCCCAGCCAACGAAATGTCTCAGGCCTTGACATTCATATTTTAAAGTCTTATCAGAGATGCTTATCAACAGTCATTAGGCAAGAAAAAACCAAAAAATTTACTGTCTTTATCATTTGTACGTTAGTTATAACATTTCACTGACACTAAAAAGTCACTTAGAGATATGGAAGCTTCAAAACAATATTTAATCTCCTCATTATACCTACTTAAAATAAACAAGGGATGCTAATGATCTTTTTTCTGTGGAAAAGAGAAACACACACTTCTTCCTGACTCCAGCTCTGCCACAAGGCATTCACATTACTCAAAAGAGCAATGCAACTCATAGAAACCAGGATTTTTGAAAAATATTCATCAGAGGTTTCTTTTTGTGTGTTACCCTTAGCACTGCCAAGCCTGATTTACTGGCATAAATCATGCTTGTGTTTCTCTCAAGGGAATCATATAGTACAAAGCTCTTGTGCCTATCACTAGCAGTATTGTAAGGTTCTGACTCATGAAAAATAAAAAATGGAAAACCAAACTTAGTATGTCTGTTTAAGTAATGAAGTAGCACAACCCTTTAATTTGTTTTTCTCCAGTGCTTAAGAAAATGCTGCAGATCAAACAGCAAGAAGGTTGGGCCCGAAAGCCCAATGCAGGCCAAAAGCCAGGGACTACATGGAGAAGTCTTCTTGAGCGCTGCGTGTCCGGCACATCGCCCTCTTACTTTGTGCCCCAAGTCCCATATACTGAAGACACCTTCTCAGCTAAACATGGAAAGAGCTGTGTTGCACAAGCTGGGGCATAAGGTAGGAGAGAAGCCAGGGTACTGCACTACACATCCCAGAAGAGTATCCATAACTGTTAGGAAGTGTAAAATGTGAGCAAATTTGCATGTGTTTTTCTGGGGAGGTCTGTATATTGTGCTAGGAAACAGTTTCCTCTTTAATCACATAGTAATAAAGAATCAGAATCACAGAAATAGAAATTAATCCTGTCATCTTCCAGATGTGTCAATAATTATTATACAGACATACTGTAAGATTTTATGTTACCTTTAAGAGCTGTTCAGTGAAACCTGAGAACCCGGATTTAAGGGTTTTTTTCTCCCTTGAAGAAGCATATAGTGGAGTGCAGAAGCATTGCTGCTGCTGGGTTTCCTCCCCAAATGAAGTACATGATGTTAGCCTCTTGCCAGACAGCTGGAAAGAATGCCTCACTGTTAGAAACTTCCTTTAATTTCATGTATTCATTAAGTAATAAGAATTTCATTAAGAAATAAAGACTTTCTTTTGCCACCAGCCTGCAAAGAGAGTGATCCTCCCTCTAGTGCTCCCAAAGTACTTGGGCATGGATGAAGACTGAGAAAGACAATTACAAGCTCTACAAAAGATTTTACCCTCAGGAAAGCAGGCAGCTGGCCAGGTACTTCTTGGCTAGGTATTTCCTTCAGTCTTTCAGCCTAAAGAAACAGTACCTTGCTGTGGAGTTTTCACAAAATAACATATTTTCTGTTGTCGTCCCAAATTCATTATGAATCTTCATCTGTTTTCTGAGTCATACTAGAAGACAAATACTGACTAAACCACCAGGTTAGGCCTAATGCAGTCTTTCTAAATTCGAAATTTGAGTTCAATTAGCAAACAGAACATTTAAATTGCCTTCATTGACATTTCCTTCGTCTTCCAAACACACACCCAAGTTTAGGCATGTGGCATCCGGAATTTATCACAGTACTTAGAGTAGGAATTTTGTAATTATTTACATCAAGGTATTATGACAACCAGTTAAGCAGCAATTTCCTTCAAAGTAAAACAATTAATGATACCTCCCTGGGTACATAGAGGGGAAGGAAAAGGGAAAGACTTCAAGGACGGGAACTGAGACCATAGGGAAGGCATATGGGGAAGTGGATCTCTGATAAAAGCAAAGTCAAGCTACGGAAGTGAAAAGTGAGAAGATAGATGATTATATATTTGAGCATATAGGTATAGACATGTATAGATATAGGTAGATATATAAAATATATATTGCTAGTGTATATACATATTTATACATATTCCTTTACAATGCAGAATATAACTCAAAGTTGCTGAAGTGTGAGAATAAAGAAGGCAAGGACCTGTCTCTCAGTGGAGATGAGTAAGGAAATCTTTGCGTTTCAGCCCAAGTTCCTCATATTAACCTGCCTGTTTAATATACATGTCTATTTGGCTGCTTCAGAAAACATCTTGTTTAGTGTGATTTCTAATAGAAATTGCATTCAGGCAGGGAGACTGCTTGATGTGTAAACAAATGACCGGTTCATCAGGTTCTATGGCATGGGCTAGGAGGTTCTGCTCTTCCTGGAGGCCAGCCACAGTGTAATGCCTCAGGTTTACTCTAGCAACTATCCACTTCAATACCTTTAATGGCCTGGAGGAGGAGTGAAAATATGCCATCAGGAAATCTGTGAATAACCCTGAACTTTAGGGTGCAGTCAATACACTTAAAGGTAGGAATACCACTCAGAAGGTTTTCAAGGTTTTGGAAAGATCCGGTCTGAATTTCTTGTTGAAAATATGTGTGCTTATGTTGTTCCTATTTGTCTCTTCTACAAAAGTAAATTGTAATGTCTCAACATTAAAACTATTGTTGAATGTCTGGTTATTTCTTATTTTTAATGGAATGCATTTTTTTTGTTTTGAGTTTGAAAAATCAAAACAACATCTACGTGTGTCAATCTTAAAAATAATAAAAGTTTGCTTTGAAACGATAATCTTTTCTACAAATAAAAAAGTTCCCTTGAATGGTTCTCTTGTTTCTTACCTTGAATAAAGCCTTTAAATATAATGAAAAGACTTCAAATATTTTTGTGCACATGAAGTTCTTCTCTTTATTTCATTCAGATAAGGTCTATCTAGCAGTATGCTCAAAAAGTAAGCCCAGGTTACCTGGCTCATGGGTGACTGCAGGTGGTATCTCATGATATTAATTTTTTAAAAGGTCTGACTATATTTTGTTTTCACACATAGCAACATCTTTCCATTAAGAGTGAGCATGACACTTATTTACATACCTTACATTAAACATCAATGAAATCACTGTTACATTTGTGCTTTCTATTTAAAGAAGGGAAATTTACTTTAAGAAAGGGCCAGAAAACTGGCCTTTGGCAGAAGGATGATGAGTAAAATCAGAAACTGAAATTCATACATTTTAATTCCATATCCTGTTACTTCTGGAAAAAAATGAAATCCATAACTCTTCATTCCCATATCCTTTTTCTTCTGATGTAGAAAGAAATGTGGCTGAACAACCACTAAAAATAAAGAACCGTGTTAAACTGAACATTTAGCCAATACATTTCTAGAAATGTGGTTTGTCACCAATGTTTAAATATTTTTACAGTAATTATCTGATGGTATTCAGTATATTATATATATATACATATGCAGTCTAGGGTTCAAAATGCAAAATAATTTAACAAAAATTAAACAAGATATGAGGGGAATTGTCAGTAAACTGGAAAGACAGACAGTTGATGGGCCACGTTGGGCGCCAAATGTGGAAGGTATCTTTTCAGCTTTATACCGGCTAGTGCTTGTATTTCAATGCCTTAGAAAGCCTCGAGCAGCCTTGAGAGGTAGCAAGGGCGATCTAGCACTTTAGTAGCTCTAGAATCGGTACCTGAATCAGCTGCAGAGCAAATACCATCAGCAGAAGCAAAGAGGGAGAAATATAGCTCCCTGCTCCCTCAATTCCCTGCAGTTAGAAGCCTTCAAATGAGACAGACGACCAGAGATGTTTACAGGAAGGTAGCTGAGCTGAGAGAGGGCGTTTGCCTCCCCTCGACCATCTTTTATTCGGAGAAGGGGAAAGGGGATGACTGGGGACGGACCCGGGGTGAGCGGCCAATCAGACACTGCTGAAGAGTCTGAGTTACATTTGGCTTTGCCCGCGCTTGGAACAAAGGAACTCGGAGCACATGTCTTTGGGAGGGGGGATGGGAAGCTCAAAACAGGCAGCAACAGATGGGGATTACATTCTTCACTAGTATTTGTGTATTGAACAATTTACTTTACTGCACTTTTTACAGTGAGAAAAGCCACCTAGCAGTTATGACAAAAATGGAAAGCTGTATTAATTTTATGTATCTGAATTGTGACTTTTTTTTCCATTTGCTGTTACCCATATGAAATTATGGAAATCTCCTTGTCAAATTGCTGAAACAGTTTCTTCTCTATCTCATGGGTAAAGCAGATTATCTGGCCTTTTTCTGCATTATTGTCTGTAATCCACTGACTACCTTAATATCCTTGAAAGGAAGAACCATCTTTCACAGAAGACATAAAGATATCAAAATGAGTGTTCTGCATGTGACCCAAAATGTCTTTGAGAATTGTCATGGCAAGCCACACGAAAGTCAACCCATTGGTCTAAGGAGGTTTGGAAAGTTATTCTGCACATCTGTAGCCTAACTCTTTACTCTTTTTATCTAGTGCTCATGCAAGGATAGTGGATTTTTCTCCCATCCAGTGGAAAATCCACCTGGAATCATACATCAGTCTTTATAAATAATTGTATGAGAACAGACTTCCCTAATAACAATTACTGAGGTGGTAAGAGGTTAATAACATATGTGGATTGTGTATTTCCATCAATACACATGATGGAACTCACAATGAAGAAATCTATATTTGCTTTCATCCTGTTCTTCAAATTGCAGAAAAATAAGAGACCATATTTTAGTTATTTACAGGGGAAGACTTTCTATATATAAGATAATTTTAATTGAAATATTCATAATTAAAATGCCAATTAACCTTGATTTTGCCTCCTTTATTATTATTTAAACTAAATGCATAATAACTTTGATGCAGATGAAGAACTGTAAAAAATTTAATGAGGTAAATTGCTTATGGAGTTCTACTTCAATTAGTTCAGTAATTTCCTGTTAGTTCTAATTACATAACTAAATTATTTACATTTAGCAAATATATTTAGTATTAACTTTTATTTCATGAGAACTAACTCAATATTCAATTACCTTATTAGTGTACACTTGTGACTTAATTTATGTTTTGTAAACAGTTATTTTGATTCTCATTTTTCCATACAAGCTGCACTAATTTTGTGTTTTACAAATGAAAGATGCATTTTCAGCAATTCAATTCAAACATATGGAATGTGTTATACAATTAATTATCAAAGTAACTGAGAGTTTGTATTTACATTTCTCTTGCACAAGACATCTATAAAACTAACATCATGACTTTTTTTTCTAGCATGAGTGTTTTTTCTCTTTAGCTGCTTTCACACTGGGTTCAATTAAAAGCATTCAGCATTCTAAAAGAGAAAGGTGAGATACCCAGAGCAGTGCATCCAGCAGTTTCCTTTGTTACAATAATCTTGCAATTTCTCATTACTTAAATCTTAGATGAATATTCTCTCTATCACCATACCTTTCACTGCCTTCCCTCGCTTTTATCTGGTCAGTGAAACTGAAATGCAATTATACTCTAACTAGGTTAAAACCCATGAAAACACAAAAAACACATGAAAGCAATGTCTTCTGCAGGGACGAGCAATAGCATGACTTCAGTCATTGCATTCTGCTCATTTTGTTTGGGTGCCAGCACATATTAATTTTCAATTTACTATGATTTGGCAATAATTCATGCATCCTGACTATTTTTTTCTTGTAAATTCCTACTAAATTAAATTAAAATATAAATATTTTAATTAAAAATGGAGTTGAAGGGATTATCATGATTTATCATTAAGGAAGTGCAATTTTTTTAATCTTTAGAAGAATTATAAACAGTGTCACAGGTGTTCAAATGGCACACCAGTCACCTATTCCTTCTACCACTGAAAACCAGACCCTTTTTCACTCTTCTTCAGTGAACATGGTCATGTCCACTTTCAAAACTGGTTTCCTGTGGGATATTCAGCAACCTTTGGGACAGATAGAGATAACAGAAAATTGACTCAGATACTACTATATTCTTTATGATGAATGGTGAATACACTCTTTCAGTATAGAACTCTACCATGCCACAAGACACTTCCCCAAAATCTCCCACAACCTTAGTCTTATCACATTTTGTGCATATTAAAAAAAAACATTGTCTCACCCTTTTAGAGCATCCAACCAAAAGCAAAGTGTGATTTACAGTATTAAAAAATTTGACATATCTAAGAATTACAGAGTGGATATTGAATCTTTGTTTGTCAATAAGTCAAACAAAGTTATCAGCTTGATGTCTGTCTGTCATATCGTGATCAAAGCAGAAAACGAGGGAGAGGATAGCTAGCACCTAGAAAGCAAGGTATTGTTACCACTAGAAACTTTACCTGAAAATGCTAAAATAATGGAAGATGGTTGTTATCTGAAAGATATTCACCATCCTGATTGGTTCTCTATTTCCTTAAAAATAATAGGCAGCTTAGCACTTGTAAAAGATTGCAGTCTTCGTGTGAGAGGCACTCAGTATTTTCTTAGTGACCTTGACTTGCCATGAGGGCTGCAGTAGAAAGGACAGATACCATGCAAGACAATTTGAGGAATACATCTGCCACTAATCATCCTGAGGAGAGGGGGGTTAATGGTGAGGATTGTTTCATGCCAGACTGAGAACACACAGGAATTAAATAAGTGTAGCTCCTAAAAAACAGACAAACGTGGGACATTCAGAAATTACTTTGGTATCGTGTCTTGGCATGCATCATCTGCCATGTATACTGGAAAGAATCTGATAAACTATTTTTCATTTACATCTGAAAGTTCTTTCTAGAAATCTATCCATTAATTGCCCTAATTTCTACATATTCCTATAAGTGGACAACTGTAGGCAACACCTGAAAAATATGGAAAAGGAGACAGTCATTCACAGGAGTTAAAGCAAATCAAGGAATGTCTTTTTTTATGATTTAAATAATTAACTAAATAGTGCACATTACATTTAGTGTGATATTAAATAACTAATATCATGAAATTTGTTCCTCCTCAGAAAGTACTATTTTCTAGATGTTTAAAATGAGCAACTGAAATATGCTTGTATAAGCCAATCAGCTGTCTGATTAGCAATAATTATAGAAAGTAAACAATACATAAATTCCTTGTGTTAAAATGACTAATATAAATTATTGTTTCTAATAAAGTGCTGTTTTTCTACACCATGTCAAAGAATTTTAGATACTCAAAAATCATGATGCTCCAGTTTTGCTTCAAACATCTACAATATAGCTGTGTTACAACGAAAACTGCATACAGGCCCCAGGACCCTGCTGGCTTGTATTTTTAGTCAATAGATCAGGGTTATTTTTTTAAATTATTGTTTTCCAGCACTTCATGATAGTAGTAGTCAAAATCTGCATTTGAATCACACACTCTGAATGTTTAGAGAATTATCTGACACAGCCACTTAGTTTCTTAAAAATCGAGAGAATTCCAAAGAAAGAGGACAGCTGATGGGGTCTCCTATAAGTTTTCTTTTATTTTTCAATAAGGAATGTCATTATACTGTACTGGAAATAAAAAGAGCTGTTTTGCCCTAAAACTATCTTATATTAGCATGAGTTGAAATTACGTAAGTTTCAATGGAAAAGAATCAACTTCTATGCTAAAGAAGTGGTACAGAGCTTTAAACTAAATGACCATGGCAGTGTGAGTCATTTCACAACATTTATACCTCTGTGGTATAGATAACTATAGCTGCTCAATCCAAAAGATTCATTGACATGAAATTATGTTATGGATAATATACAATCCATTGCATATGTCTGTGTGCAAGCTGCAGATACCAGTATGTTTTCTAGTTCTTAACAGCAGCTTAATTTAATAATTTTTGATGAACCTTACCCATGTAAGTAAACAAATATCTCCTTGTTGAATAGGAAACCTTTTTTTAAAAAAACTGACTGATCATTTCAAAAAAATTTATATTTAAAGCATATAGAAGGCAAGAGACCATTATTCAGGATATTGCCAGTACCTCAAAATATTTCAGGAATCATTGACCTTTCTTATCTGTTGAACACAGTTAACTTTTAATATTAATCCCTTTCTAGAAGAAAAAATGCTGATAGATTTCTGATATAGTAATGAGAAAAATTACCTAGAATAATCAAATCCTAGAATAATAATATTCTATCACTAGTAATTGTGTCTTTGGCTGTTCAGAAACTAAGTTCTTTCTTTTTTCTAGATAAAAGAAATAAAACTGACAATTTTTCAATTTTTTTTTCATTTCACGTTGATATTTATTTTGAGACTTACAAACAAGTACATTTGAACTTAACTTTTGATCTGACTGTGCCTATACAACTTGTATTTAACATCTTTGATCTCTGAGTTAGTGATCTAATCCACTGTGTAACTCAGCTTTTATTGATCTGTTCTCATGCTGAGCAAATCAAGTCTCACTTTTATGGCAGAGATTGAAAAAGATAGTAAAACTGCCTCTGAGACACCAGTTTAAATCTGTGCAATAACAGTGGAGGCAAGAGATAAGACTTTTATTACTCTGCCAAACTTCACATGAACTCAAAGTGTCATTAAATTGGTATGTGTCATTTGCCACATATATTTATTTTACTAGATAAGTTGGTAACCACCCATTTAGATGCAGTGCAGCACCACTATTTCTTCGCCACATCTTCTTTGCCACAGAATCTACCTCTGATACTCAAAATACATTTGAAATATCTTTCTTATGGTACTTTGCATACTTTTCAGATTTTCTGTTCTCATGCAGTTTTCAAAAAGAATTTTTGAACCTCTTTTACTTGAATGAATTCCAAAAGCAATTTTCAATAGTTATACAAGTGGAGCCATTTTTAATATGCTAGTCTGTCATGATGAAAGAAGATTAATTCTCATATACTCAGAGCTTTTCAATTATGCTCCATAATGTGTGAGTTCTGTAATGCCTAGTGTTATTACATTACTAAGCATGGAGGAAAATAAAAGCAGGGAAAGTGCTGTATCTCAGCTTGATGTTATTGAGCGTAGTTTTACTTTAGAGGGTTTCCTATTGCGGTATTTTTCCCATTGTTCCTTAAGAAGAAAGACCTGATGAGCGCACTGAAAGTAAACGACATGTACAATAAGTGACACTTTTCACTCCCATATACAGAGCAGTGGTGAAGCAGAAAATGCTTGAAAATAGGTTGCCTGATTTTTTTTTAAAGTTTAATATCCTGGAGTTTGTCCAAGATTGACGGTTGTACCTGACAACTTGCATGTCTGTCAATTACACTGTTCTGGTGAACAATCTATCTTCCTATCTGAAAGTCAAGGCTTTTATGATGTTGGACCCACAAAATGCTGGATACCCTTATATAAATCATGTAGAAAAGTTACTCTTTGTTTATATTGTCTCTCAGTTCTATTATATGCATTCACAGGCAGTACACCAGTGCAATGTGAGGAGGGAATGCAGAGCAGAATAAGTTAGAATTTTATAATACTTGGGGAAGGGAAAGAGTCACAAGAGTCTCTACAGTTTATTGTAGTGAGGTCATGTGAATGAAATGTATGTTCTTGTAAAGGCATATCCACCTCAGTCAGATCTATCTGTCTATTATCATTTGTTAGTAGCTTCTTTTCTCTGAGAGAGCTGAAGGATTGGGATTTGTAAATGAGAATATGAACAATGAAAAATATGACTCAGGTCTAGAATAAACTATTCAAACCTAAATTGTACATGAGGAAGTTTATGAACACAATTTTATTTCCTTGTAATTTAATATCAAGTGTAGAAAGGATTTCTAAGGCAACATATTGATTATGTGTCTCTTTTCAATTTAGAGTTAAAAGGTGTAGGGACACCATTCAAACACTGATTTCTCTTCCTTCTCATCACTAAAATCAAATATATGGTCCTTTCAACATTCCTTAGGTTGTCATATGGGGAAAAGTAAGAATGATAAATACCATTAATCTTGATGTACTGCCTCAAAATACTAAGTTTTAGAACGGCAGTTGCTGTCTGAGATACCAAGAGGTCCTGCCTTTAATAAATGCATTTAACATTTTTGGATCGGGGCCATACTGTGGATAGGATACAGTTTTGGTGAGAGGATATTGGAGGGCTTTTAATCTCCTTTCCTTCTTCTCATTTTCATTTATCAATGAGACAAATATTCCACAGTCCTGCAACCTGGTCTCATCAGGACAGAGTTACCCAGTAAAACTAAGTCCATAATTGGCCCTGATGATGAGAGTTTCCCAGCCTTATGAGGCACAGAGCTGGAAGCATAAGGCTGTGCAATCCATCTGTTTAGGATTTTGACTTGCTTTTCAAGAGTGTGTGAAATTACACACAGAAAATATTAAAATAAAATGAAATTAGCAAAGTTCAATGCTCATCATTGATAACACCACTTAACTCACTATCAGTTTGGTCACAGAAGCACTAACCAAAATGTCAAATGATAAGGAAAGCCAGTGGGATAATTATCACAGAATACTGACAGCCAATGGTTACCAGAGATTAAGATTTTTAAACAAAATTAGGAATTTATAAAATGATTTTTCTAGTGTCAACAGAGCATTATAAAATGTAGAATGAATGCTCTGGACCAACAAAGCTGACCAAGTCCTGAAATCAAGTTGTGCCTTCCCTCTGTCAGGAAAGTAGCCTGACAAACGGGTATCAGTCATCTTGATTTCTCAACAAATAAGTTTGAAGATCTCCTGATGGCATCAACCTTTCAGCTGCCAAATTACACATTGCTTTGCTAAATTCAACAGCAGCCTCCCTCACACTGCTTTTTCAAAAGAAAGGAACTCTTTTGCAATTTTATTCTTTTAGTTTGAATACCACAAACTGTTAAATGGGAAATTTCAGGTATTGGAGAAGTTTTGATTGATTGTTTTACTTTTTAATTAAACTTGAAGATGAATCAAAGCTTGAATAAAAGCAATTTTTTGTAAGATTGCATAGAACAGCATGGGATCAAATCAATTGTTTTTAGGACAGTAAGAATGAGCTGATCTCCAACATCAATAAAACTCTTTGTATTTTGCGTGAGGAAAAAGATGTCTCCCAGATGGAATCCCTGAGAAGAATTTCTACATGAAGAAAATTCTGCTCTTCAAAGGTGTAAAACCTCTGCAAATAAAATTTAGGAAACCTAGCAGTGAAATGAGACTTGCCAATCAACATTAAGGGACTCAACCATCTCTCCGCTGTAGGTGTGAGAATAATAAGACAGAAGCCTTCAGCAGTGCTGAGCCACATGAGGCTGACACAGGGTATCTTTGGCATTGCCTGGGGGTCATGACCCTGTGGTGGATAGTGAGGCTATTTTCTGGAGAGTGCAAAAGTTTCTTTCAGAAAATGAGCGTTTATTTAAATCTGTTTATAGACTTTCTGACTGTGAAGATAAGCTCCAGGAACAGCTACCCTGACTAATGGGTATAGGAAAACAGACTATGGCTAGATCCTGAGACAAGATGGAAGAAATGGCCTCTCTCTCTCCAGCAGAGCAAACCTGTGAACGGTTCTCTTTCAGCAAAAGCAAATATTCTATGTAAGCAGGGATTCCCTTCAAAGGGGGAAAGCCTCTCTCAGTCCAGTGCTCACCTGCTAATGTATGAAAAGCAGGCAGTGTCCAGGAAGGCCAGCATGCCTCCTTTATACGCAAGCTAACCTGTGCTGTCTTATGGCAAAACATTTCATATTTCAACATTTTACCTCTTTAAAGGGAGACAATGCTATCTGACAGTGAGGGTGCTACATCCTGTTGCCTTGTGACACTGGCTCTGCTCACATCTTGCTTTTCTTATTTCCTCCCTCCAGCCCCCCACTTTGTAGGTTTTATTTCCTATGTGGAAAGATAAATTGTCTGAAGTGGACAAATTCTCAACATTTAAGTAGTACTGAAAGTAATAGGATCTACATCCCTGGGGACTCCTAAGAACTATGTTAGTAGTATAAACAAATATTCATCAACTCTTTGACTTCTAGAAATCTTGTCAGCTCTCTGAGAGTTTCTGATGAACAAAAACTTAAAGCAGAATGGGATAATGTTAGATGACATGTGCATAGCCTGCTGTATTTTGCTGTATTATACTTGAAATCTAGCATTAAATGTTTCCAAGACTGAATTTAAAAGTGATTAATTTGATTAACATCTAGAATTTTCCTCATTTTTACTTTAATTAAAATATAAAAAATATAAATTGCTGCAGAATTTGTCTTGTAATTGTATTTCCTTATTGCACACAGGATAAAAAAACTTGTTTTAAAGCAAAGCATTTTCTTTATTTATGTTTAAAACACTAAATTTCAAAACAACGTAATTTCAATAATTACTTAAAATAGATTTCTGCATCACCTGAAAATTGTTAAAAACTTTGGAAATGTTACTTTAATGTCTTGATATCCATTTAAGTATTCCTTGGAAATGTAAATGAATAGTCTTTGGTGATCTCAGTTTGGTTCCTAGTAAATGTCCACATCACAAAACCACGACACTTAATTTCACATGATTGATAGTCTCCGCTTAACTGAGACCTAGGGCTGAGCCAGCCTGGGGACTTTATTACCTCCCATTCTAGTAAGGGTGGTCCAGCCAGGTCAAAGTCGAGGTCAATAGTAGGACAGAAAAGGCACTAATTTTGCTTTGAAACAGACTACTCTTCATGAAACAAAGAACTTCACTTTCCAGCGCTGTTTCAGGACCAGAGATAACCTGTCTAGGAATGAAAATGCCTCCAACAAATTTTATCTTCTTCACATTCTGCTTTTAATCATTCTAAGTGTGATATTTGAAAAACTCTTCCTGTATTAAATAGCCACTAATTTGGTTTGGAAGACATATTTTGTACTTATTTCTGAATTTTCTTACTTGATATGAGCCACTGAGTACACTTTTATACCTTTCTTTTCTTTTTTTTTTTTTTTTTAAAGGAACACATTTAACATTTCTTTAAATTTTATTTAGAGTTACTGCAAGTTTTCTCAGCTTACTTAAAAAATCATCTTTCTGCAAAAAGTTTATGAAGGCTTAGAGTATTTGAGATAGGTTCATACTCTTAAAATATATTTTTATATAATACTTACCTGCTTAGTATTGTGCCCATGGTCAGTTCTGCAAGTAATACAAAAGTCCATTAGGAACCGGTTTAAGTCCAAAGTAGCACTAAAAGTAAGATTGACACACCCTGAGAAAGGCAGAAGGAGGGTAATTCAATGTGTTTGGCTTGATTGTGTATTTTGTTTTCTATTGCAAGACATTTCTTTTCCATTAAAGACAAAGAACAGGATGCAATGACATTGCAGAGAAAAAAAATCACAACTGGAATAAAACATGTTAGTCAAGTCCCAGTCAAAAAATGAATGTAAAATCATTCATAAATCCATATGAAGAATTAAGTTTCTACTTAAATTGTACTAAAAGTAGGTTGATGACAGCTAATCAGGCTTTCAGATTTTTCTTTTCTCCTTATAGGGAAGTCCACACTTAAATTTAGGAATACCCTGTACCTCTGGGATTTTGACATTCTCTCATTTTGAGAATATATTTAACAAATATGTGTCTATCTTTTTTTCAGTGAATGCATTTCACTGAAATTCTTTAAGGGAAGTAGTAGCTTGCTTCATTGTTTGAAGTGGACTGTACTGAACTTCTGTGTCTGCAGAACCAGTTTCTGCTTAAAAAAACTGTGGGGAGGCTGCTCAAGGAAAGAACAAAAAAGCGATGTTTTTCTCTTTTTATTACACTTTGATAATAGACATTCAGGTGTAGTGCTTTAATTGATGAGAAGATGTTACACAGAAAAAATTAAATTTCGAGCCTGAGCATTTAAGTTCTGGGAGAAATTAGGATTTTAGATTCGGCTCATTGTAAATAAAAAAGGCATTTGCAAAATATTAGAATACAATCTCATTTGGACATTCTCAAGTGGAAGAGACCTTTGTATCTGGGGCTCTCTTGTTCCTCAATTTTGACATATGTTAGGATACTCATTTACTTTTTTAAAGAACAAATCAAAATTTTAAGTTCAAGATTCACAGTTCCCTTTTTCCCCTAGTTTGTGCTGGAAAAATTATGAACTTATAGGTGATTCAGCTAGCAGGGAGGCCATGTAACTCAGTCTTAAGACATTAAATGTATCCTGATCTGTCACTGGATTTTGTCCCTAAACTACAAGAATTAAGGTTTTAAACCGAAGGAGATCATGTAAATTGGTTCTATTAAAGAAATTATACTGCAGTTCTTACCTTTTCTCTTTTTTTCTCCTCAGCTGCTCATCAATAACTCATTTCCTGATTGTGACTGTGTAGTCTAGCTTAGCTAAAAATGAAATAAGCATAATAATATAAGTGGACTGAATGAATGGAGATCATATTTTTGAACTTGAAGGAAAACACATTTCAGATGAGGTGTCATAAGGGGAATATGGATACTCAATATATAAAAGCAAGCATCTTTTAGCTGGATTTCTCTGATACTCTTTCAAAATCTCTCTGCTACCAAAAGTCTTACAGAAGGGTTACAATTGCACTGTTGATAAAAGACCAAGAAGACAATATAGAATGATTTCACTTTGTAAAAGCAAGGCTTGAGTAGAAGACTTCTGGAAACAAAGCATGATCTGCAATGAATTGGAACCATATGGAAGAGAAAAAATCTCTAAGAAGTAAACATTAGTTGACATTCATAGTGCAGATCAAAAGCTCCCATAAACCATTTCCTACAAAAAGGATGGAGAAAGCTCAGATTGGAAACTTCATTCATATTCTGCAATTCCTTTCACACTTCTTAAACTAATTGTTAGTACAGGAAAGAGACTGAGAATCGTATGACTTAGATACAGGGATTTTAAATATATATGTATATATATAAACCAGAAAAATAACCTGATACATGATCATATTCCTTTAGCTTTACAGCAATGCAACTTCAGAGGAATGGAAAAATATCATCATGACAAAGGGATTAGTGTCGAGATGAACGGAAGCCACAATAGGTTAGTGTTATGGGGGATTTCTTTTTGGTTTCCCTAGCCTTGCCTTGTCTTGCCTTGCCTTGTCTTGTCTTGCCTTGCTGTCCTGGGTTGCAGTGTATTCTATTACCATCCTCATGAGCTGTTGAAATCAGGTGGGGCAGTGTTTCCTTGCCTCCTCCCCCCAGACTATCTTGCTGTTAATGGCCCATCACTGTCCTGCCACATGACTCAGAGATAACTCCCTCCGGACTATCTTCTGTTAATGAGCCTAATCAACACTTGGCCTCATGACTCATTACCCCATTGTGAGATGCTCCACCCAGAGGGAGGAACCAAGCATCCCATCGTGGACGTAATCTGGGACTCTGAACACCAGACAGCCCTTTCCACTGGATTTCCAGAGGACAGGAGCTACACAGCCACCACTGGACTTTCTGAGGAAGAGCAGACCCCTTTACTACAGGATCACTGCTTCAGAGGACTGCAGCCACCATTCTACCAGACTGCTACCACCACCCTGCCTAACAGGGACTCAGGTTGTATTTTGACTCTGTCAGTTTGAACCAGTGTTTTCTTTTACATTTTTTTCCTTTTCTTTCATTTCCATTAAATTGTTTTTCTGACTTGGTGCCTCCCACTGGTTTGTTTCCAAACTAGTACACTTGCCTTCTCAAATTTTTCTTCCATTTCCTTTATTTTCTCCAGACATGTCTAGTTTTTTTTTGTGGAAAGCAAGGAATGAGGGAATGATACCAGAACAGCAGTGATAGTCTCACCTTCTTCAAAATTAGGTCTCATTGACCTGCCACGATTGCCATGTATTCTTAAAAACACATAGTACTTTATAAAGCCTTTGTATTTAGCAACAGCTTAAAGAAAGCTAAAACTGGAGTTTATATTTGGTTAATTCATCTCTGCCTCTATAACAGAGCAACAAAGACGAGTGTTCAACCACCTCTATATGTAAAGGTCTGGAATTATTTTCAAAATTTTAAGGTAAATACACAGGTAAATATTTCAAGATTAGGGTCTAAACAAGAGTAATGGATTAATTTTACTGTAGGAAGCAAACTTCTACTCTTTCTTGATTTTTTTTTTTGAACCTCAGAAGTAATTTATTTATAGGAGGCTTTTTCTTGTACACTTCTGATAACTTCCCAAGTCAGTTAAATGGCATCTTTATTCCTTCATTAGAGCAATAACTTAATTTGTTCTATTCTGTAACTTTGGTGTTCTGGAGATATTTTCATTGGGAAGAATGCAAGTATTCAACTTCAAAAGAAAATTCCTACAGACCACCTTTAAAAAACATGACATTTGTTTGAAAGAGCTTCCTTTCCTATATTAAAGCACCCAGAAAAATAATGAAATTAATTTAAAGCTGGTTTTAATGTTACCTGTTCATCTTAATATTTTTTCTGTACCTAATTTAATTTTAGGTCTTGTAGAATAAAAATAATGTTTGCATTATATATAAGTAATATAGAGGGATTAGCCCTCTTCATAAGGACTTACACAATGAATTATTTTTTAATGACCTCGACTTTTCTAAGTAGTAATGCTCGTGATCCCTGATTGAAAAATTTGTGGTTTTATCATTTGATATCTTAATATTAAAATGATTTCCATTATTGACAACATGCTGTTCAAATAGTCTTTAAAACTAGAAAAAAATCCAAAATTCTAAACCTTTCACAATTATTTGTTTTGATTATAGGGGATTTTAGTTTTGGTTTTAAAGGTACACTATTTCAGTCCTAAAATAATCTGAAAGTCTTATTTGTTCTTCAAAAGAAAAGCAAATATTCAGTGTCCAGCATTGAAACTGAGCAGCAATTCTAGTGCTATATGTAGTGTGATTCAGCCAGCCTTACATGTTTGGTCCTTACTTCATTATTTTTTAACTGTATTTATTTATTTTAATTTTTAGCAGGCCTGAAAGTCAAAAAACGTCAGGATTAATTTAGCTAACCCCTGCTTCATTTTAGGTGCCCTTTGCCTTGTGACAGAAACCAGCCTGAAGTCCAGACATGAATGTATTCTGCATTATTCTAGCACTAAAAATTTGATTAATCCGGAGGCATATTTCAGAAGCCTTAGGAAATCCCACTTATGGCATACCTGGTTTTTTTCCAGTCTTGAAGGTACATGCAGATTCTTACTTTCCCTCCCATATCTTTGGACTTCATCATACTGTATGAAATTGTCATCAGTCTGTCCCTGCATTTGTTTTGCACTATCTCTGATCAACAAAGCCCCTGAAAAATGCGAGTTCTTCTGCTGGGCTGCTCTTCTTCAGTGTGTGCTTCAATCCATGAAGTTTCTGTCAGATTTTACCTCTGTAGTTCACATACTCTTTGCAGTTCAGCCCTGATGTCTTTCCTAAAGAATGTACAACATCTAGGTAAAAGACAGAAGCAAAACCACAAGGAGGAGGTACATGTCAGGAATGGCCAATTTTGAGTTCCTCTGAAGCTACTAAGTTGGGAATACAAATATTTCAGAGAGTTACTGTGGCACCACCAGCCCATTGCTGATAAAAGATGTCATAGAGATATTGTCCTTCCTTTTGTCATGCAGGAGTGCTGCCACTGAGGCTAGTGCTGATGGTCAACAAGAAACCAAGCTGCAAGCACGTATTATCTGTGTGTTGGTCCAAGATAGTTGCCCCTATTAGAAAAAAATTAAAGCATAACCCAAGAAAATGCAGCACCATCTCTCTTGCCTTTTACACTATTAGCATGCCAGTAACACCATGGTGTACCTAGCACTGTAGGTAGCACAAAATGAGGCAAAATAAAACTTTCTTTGTCAGGAATTTAAAACCTATAGGCAGTGAAGGAACAATACAAACACAAATCTACAAGATGTTTCTAGGACATGGCAAAAGGAGCGGGGAGGGTTTCTTCAAGGAAAAACTCATTTATGAGAGTCATATTTTTGAGGAGGAAAGGGGATGAAGTGACATTGTCTATCTTTTACAGGTGTATGGCAGGCTAGGAAAACACAAGGTTCAGTCTGGATGGAGGAAATCCAGAGGAGATATGTGACTGGGGAGAGTGGCAGGGTAGAGAGTCTCTCTCCAGAGAGATTTTCCCACATTCATTATGTTTATAATGCTCTTCTGCCATATGGATTCAGCGAAGATTTGAATGAGCAAAGCCTGCATGCCACACCTGCAGTCACAAATGCCAAGGGCAATCACTCCCTGCAGACACTGCTTAATTGTTCACTGGTTTAGTCCAACAGAGAGTGCTTCCACAACTTCTCTGCCAGAATTCCCAATGTGAACAATTAGAAGGATGCATACCTACACATCTCAATGTGCAGTGCTTCTAGCAGCCTTTTGGGCAATTTCTGGGAGCTGGAAAATGTTGATTCCTAGCCCAGAGGGTGGCACTGGGTAATACAAGGCAGATATCCAAACTGCAGAATTCATGAAACTCTTTGCTGTGAAAAACAACAGACAAATCCAACATTGCCTGGAAGGGGAAATTTGAGTCTGCAAGATGTTAGACTTTAGGGACTGATAAGGAAAGGGATCCTGCACTGCATTTTGAAAAAAGTACAGTAAACACAATTCCAGTCAGAACAGGTCATTTAAAGTCCTTCCTGCCTCGGGCTTAACATGACACTTAAGTGCTACTACATGTGAAAAGAAAAAAGCAATTCAGCACTCATAACAAACTGCTTTTCCTCCATCACTGGGGCAGAAACACCAAAGGATTCCTGCAAGCAGGGGACTTGCTGTCTGCAGAGTTATGTCATGTTTTCATTGGCTCAACTCTTTGTGAGCATTTACAAAAAGAAATGCTCCTCTAAATAAGTGGGAAAGTATACAAAAAATAATTTTACATTTATAAATGTAAAAAAATAAAAGGGCTTTTCTTTTCAGACCTACTATTCTGGAAAAGCCAAAAAAGCTTTTCAGTTCAAAGGGAAAATTTTTTGCTCACCACTGAAAATTGCAGGGCATTAGTTTCCCTGGGCTTCTCCAGGAAGAACAGTTTTGGTGACTGCTCTCAAAATTCCAATATAACAAACACATAAATGGGAAACACAGAATTTTTATCCTCAGCATAAAAAGATTTGCTAACAAATTTAATCATTGAATTTAAGTTCACTTTGGTGTAAATAAAACTTTGGGTCTAGCCATACTCCTTACTATGAAACCACTGGGTGAAAGGCAGCAGTATGCATAATTCAGCAGTATGTTGAAAGGAATATCTAAAGAATGCAGCAAAATAGTTTTCCCAGTCAACTATAATTTTTTTACTCTGAAATCAGGACAAGATATAAAAATTTTGAAAATTATCCTAAGCTTTCTACCATATGTTAACAATGTTAATATGGCTCATTCTGGTAATTTGAAGTATTCTAGTGCCATCATGAAAGCAAAAATTTTCAACTTGTGAACGATACAAATTAGGTAACTAAATTTTTGTTTAATTTTTGTTTACCTAGATAAAAAGTTTTCATTTTCCTATATTTATTTTTAATTAAATGCAAATACTTTCATGTATATCACCTTTTAATAATATACTGAATATACTGGTTCATGCCTGACTTTCTCCATCTCAAAATGGAAATATAAGGATGCCTTTCATTGAGCAAATACCATTTTTCTCCAGGTTAGAAAGTAGAAATCAGGTTATCCAGCGAATGAAATTCAGACTCCATCCAGAGGATTTAATCTTTCGGACCAAAAGAAAATTTGTGTTCTGTGCACTCTCAGAAATTCTGCTGAAATTGTCATGTACTATCACAAATTAGTTGCACAAATGACTTAAAAGAATTAATAGGGTTGGATGGATTATTTCAGCTTTTACTCTATTGGGTCTAGAAATAGAAATCCATCTGAGCCAAGTAAACACTGATTCACCCACAGCTTCTGCAATCATACTTTGTTTCCATACTTCTACAGTCATGGAGATAGTCTTTAAGCAAAGAAAAAAATCATATATATGTAAACAAGGATCTGTCAAGCATCACTTCAATATGACTAAAGCACCCTCCTTAGAAGGGACAGTCCAAGAGCTAAACACTTGTGTGACTTTTAAACTATACTCTTTCTACTAGAGTAGTTGGTATCACTTATTAAGGTGATGACATAATCTGGACTGTGTAAATTCACCTCCTGCCCACCTTGATCAATATTGAACTGTATTTGTACTTCTTTGCTCACCCAGTTGCTTGGATGAGCTAAAGGAGATTCAAGATTTTGGGAGAGTTATTCCAAAAGGGAAAGGTAAAACCAAACCCACAACCTACATGATCTACCTCCCATATCTGAGCTGGGCTAACCCACCAGGATTACAGCTACACTTTTTTACTGGGCACAGGAGGGTGATGATTCAAGGGAAATCTGGCTCCTGCATCTGCATGGAGGGGAGAGAGGGTTAAACTGGCTGCTTGGCAAGGATACCAGTATGGTACAGGGATTATAGAAGGCAAGCAACTTCTTGGGGGGGAAGAGGACGAATGGGCGATCCACAAAGTGTGGAGCATGTCTCAAATTCCAATTTTTGTCCACAAATGCTAAGATAGGATGACTTTGCTTTACATTTTCAGCCTTGTTCTTGTCTCTTCTTTTCCTCTTCTATTAGTATAGGTCTATGAATTTACCATTTTTTCTCTAGGATTTGTAAGCATAGATTCTGGGACTACTTGATTTATTTGGAAGGCACATGATTGGCAAGGAGGGGAAAAGGATATTTGACCTTCATTCTTTTGGTCCATTATGCCCTAAGGAATACACTTATACCCTCAGAACCCATTTTTAAATATTGGGTTGTTATTTTCTTATCTCTCTTCATAAGCTGTTTCTTTTCAATCCTTTCATTGCTTTTGTTTTGAGGTTTTTTTGGTGAAACCTTTCCTCTATGTCTTCGTATATTTCATTTTTTCTGCTTAAGTGCTATTTCAGTTCTGCATGGCCCATAGCCAGAACAATAACTCTGATACTTCCAGCACGTACCATACAAGTGTAAGACAGAATATATATCATAGCAGAGAATACTTGAGAAAGAAAGCTTGATGTCAAGGCTAAGCAAATTCTATTCTTTCTCTCCATCAAAAGGAAATAGGACAGTAGTAACACACAAAATTAAACCTTTTACTCCTTTTCTTACCACATTGAGTAGATTCTTCTGTTCCAACTGAAAAGGCTTTGAAATGATGAAAGATAAAAGTTAAACCCCTAATGATTTTTTGGGGAGTTGGAGGGGTGGGAGATTTAATTATTGTTTCTGAGTTGCCTTTGTGTTTTGCTTTGTTTTACTTTTTATTATTTTATTCCTAACATAGGGAAGTAAAAATACGATGTCATGAATTTTTAGAAGTATTAACACAACAGAATAGTTTGTTTTTCAAAGCCACTGCAGTCTATTATATAATGACACACATACTGCATAATAACATACATTTGTGCAGCATTTAGGAAATGTGTGCTATTTACCTGATGGACTACAATAACTGCCTCAAAGCTACTACAGTTTTTAAGGTAAACGTGTTTTGGTATGCATAATAGTTTTTAAAAAAATATACTATTTACCCCATATGCTGTAATTACACAGTCTGTTGTATACATGCATAGAAAGGCACACTTTTTAAAAATGGCTTTTTGTCAAGATGGTTCATAATAGTTCCTTCAGAGTCATGCAAAAAAGTACTTAGATGATAAATCAGTAATTTTCAGCCACTTTTACTTATTTGTTGCTTGTTGTGCTGGAAATGTTTAGTCCGCTTTGGATTTTAAAAATATTAGGTCATAATAGGCAACACTGTGAGTGAGTAGTGCTAGGAGTAAGTATGATATGACTGTCATGAAATTACAAACTCTTTGTTAAAACCTGACTTTCTCTATAAGGGTGGTATATGTCCTCGTGCAATGTCAGCAAAACGGAGAGTGCAGAGTGCTGCTTGAAGGACCCTGAGACCCTGATCCAGCATGATTAACTCATCTTGTTATGAGTGGATATTTTTTGTTTACTTTCATGTGAATACACTAACATTTTATGTGTGCAGAACTATGTCTTACAGGAAGTTGAAAAGTATTCAGTTGAGAGATGCAGATCCCTCTCAAGGTCTCCAGGGTCCAATGCAGTCCATACAGAATATAACACTAATGCCTTTTGTTTTCTCTCTTCAAAGAAGAGCTTCAGAAAAGAAAAATTATTCCTTTTGATTATGAGAAAGCCCTCTACAAACTAACTCATACACGTATGCAAAGATTTTGAGTTTGGATGTGCACAATTCTGTTACACAAAAGTCATTAATTTTATTTCCTGTTTTTATGTTATACTGCCATTGTGGACATAGCTTACAGTGGATTTGGCCACAGCCCTGTGGAAATACACTTGGGGCTATCCTTTTTTCTTTATAAACCAAAGATTTTCTGATTATATAAATAAAATATATTTTTTGATTTCTACAATGAGGATCTGGAGACATCTATATTTTCATAGTTTTTCTTAACAGAATATATCAGCAAATTTTGAGATATGTTGAAATTTAATAATTTAATTGGAAAAATTAAAATTATCATTTACTTAATTGAATTATAGCAACATTATTTGTGCAATCAAAAACACAGCTTCCTTGTCATAAAAATAGAGACATTTTTAAGGCTAAAAAAGCCAAAAGAAAATTATTGGTAATGTCAGTTTATAAAGATATTTGAGAAAGGAAGCTGTTAAGACCCATAAGAATATAAATGATTAATAACATCTATTACCTCAACAAACATGTTTTTATAATACCAGCAGTCAGACATGTCTTTTCATGCCATGTAGAACAAAAAGTGACATGGATTAATTATTATTCATTGTGAATTAGGGTACCTGACCTCAGATGTCCTTTACAACACAAGGCCTAATTTTTAAAAAATTCATTATTATTTGAAGAATATGGAATGCATTTTGTAAACAATTATTAAAACAAAAGTTTTACATTAAATGTATAATGAAGTTGGAAGGATACAAAGGACATTGTGAACAATATGACTGTCTTTATGAAAGTAGTGTGTAAAGCCTTGAACATTTCCTTTCTCAGAGGATAAAAATGCTAATACTAGACAGCTGTTGTGATAACTAAGAAAGGAGTTCTTATTTGAAGACCTTTTTCTTGCTTTGAATCCAACCTTCCTATACTTAAAACTACAATTGCACTTTATCTCAAATTAGAATTAATTTCTTGAATGAAGGTTAGTGTTTTTTACATGAGTGAAACACATCATGGTTTGGTACTACAATTAATTTAATATAAAAATTTTTCAGTTATATAAAACTTTCATGTTCGAAGCATAAATGACCAGAATTTTTACTCTGAAAATAAACCTGAGACAGTTTAACCTCTGTAATATTTTATGGTTTTCTGTTGGAACAGTGTGACAGCTACTAACTGTTAGATGTTGTTTCTTGCTGCCAGAGGGATCAGCTACAGAAAAAAAATGTCTCAGAGAATTTGAGGGAAAGACAGAGGGAAGGTTATACAGTGTGTTATCATGAACAAATATTTGCAAGGCATCTTCAAAATAATGTGTAGGTGTTCAGAGCAATGTGGCCTACTTTTGACTCTGTGATCTTTCTTACTGAAATGTGCCAGCCACACGTAAGCCCCTCTATTTAGATGAACAAGATATAAAATAATGTTAAGAAGAGGACCTCCATTTAATTGAAAAAATCAAAGCCATAAAGAAGACTAAAAATTCAATTAAAAGGAAAATTCTCGGTATGAATGGTTGAATTCTAAGGTGGTGTGTCTACTGTCTACATTGTCTTCATAATCTGTTCTGGGCTTAAATATAGGCCATAAAATATACACCTAACCCACAGAAAAATATAAGGCTATGATTTTGTTTAGACTGACAGGACTCAGAAAGGGAAGGATGAAGTGTAAGCATGTGTTTTATAAGGAAAAAAACTAATTAAGGAAAAGAAGTCCAGATTCTCAATGGCTTTGAAAAGAAAAAAAGACCAATCTTTAAAAAAGAAATGCTAGATCTAATGCGTGCATGCTGAATATTGAAGACATAAAGTTTCATTCCCATTAAAATCAATGGAAAAACATTTAACAAGTTCTCAAAAGAAATAGTTAAACATTTTTGGAAAAGAATCAATCTAAAAAGTCTTACAAAAATCAAATTATTGTAATTATTGACTAAATTGCCTAAAGAATGTATTATATAAGACTTAATCAAATATTGGCATATATCAGCCAAGAATTGTTACTGTTCATTATAAAATCAGCAATAAATGCCTCCATAACGTCCATATTGTATAACAATAAAATTTTAACAGATATGGGGCCCAACCCCACTTTCATTATTCTCAGTAGAAAATCGCTCATTAATTTCACTAAGAAACTGGCTTTTGTTTCTATCCAAAATCACACCTGTTAAAAACTAGTCATGATGGATATATTTTTCCATTCTTTACTAAAGGAGGAAATACGTAATATGTTTATATTGTATAAATTATTTTAGAATAATGTAAACGAGTGTGTGTGACCTACTACAAGTTAATTTATTTAATATTTATTTTTAATTAATTAATGTAGTCACGTTCATTTACCTTTATTGCATTTAAAAACGTAGTAGATGGAATACATCTTGGTCATTTTTTACACTTTAAAAGCACATAATAAAAGGCATATGTAAGGAAAATTGCTTAAAATGATAGGCACATCAAAGATTTTGTAGATCGTGTAACCACTACCTAAGGTTATAGAAGCTTGTATGTTATTTGAAATACAAAAATTCTTCTCATGATGTCCCTAAATTACTGCTGCAAAATATGGGGTAATGTTAGATCACTGTGGAATATAGGAAAACAGTATCCAGACTGTGAAATTATCCTCCTTGTGAGGGACAGTTTAATGGTCTGAATGTGAACACACAATATACATTTCTAATAACAGAAAGGAAAATCCTGGTGATATTCAGAAATGTAAACAAGAAAAAAGGCCAAAGGAATATGTAATAATCTACCAGTTTCTGTGCAGTCTATTGAAAATTTTATCTCTAAGGGGGTGGAAAAAAAAAAGCTTAAACAAGGCCTATTAGCAATAAATACTTCTGCCAATATCCCTCACAGTAGGGGAACTCCTCCAGCAATTTTCACGATTAATTACCAGTGGCAAGCGTATTCATAATCTGGTGTTAATTTTGCAGTATCTGAATGAACTTGGCTCTGGCACGCTCAGTTATTGTTTCCCTGTTACTAGTAGGATGAACTACTTGTTCAGGTCATGCTGTGTCAAAAGAGTGCTAATGTGTTTATATAAACACTACAAACAGCACCTGCTTTAACCACACATTTTATTATTATTTTCCATCCCAGTTAGAACATAAAATACTTTGGTGCAGGAATACAAATGACAAGAAAATATTGCTACATCTTGTGTCTGGAAGAGAAATACAAACATAGGCAGAATATGATGCAAAAAAAGTAACATCTTTATAACTCATTTGAATCAAAGATTTTCTGTCCTTATTTTACAAGATTCGGAGAGACTGTTGCTAATTTGTCAGCTGAGGCTGAACACTGTGATGATTTCAGTGAGAATCTCTTACTACCAAGACAATGAAATACACGAGAAAGAAGGCTTGAAACCAACAAATGTCATACACTCTTTATGTTAGCGTTGATTTTATTTTTCTTGGTTTTTTTCTCTTGGTTGTATATTTTAGAATAATTTTGATAATTATCTATAACTGTTTTGAAGATCCTATTTGTTGCCTAAGGAGAGCTATTCTTGATAGGATTAATTGCCCAACATGCATGACTTGCTGGGCACTGACAATACCAATTAGTTAATGAGGATTCTCAGATATGTAATTACACAACCACATCTGCACAGGTTGGAGTCCATTACCAAAGTCACAGGAAGAAGAGTGATTCTTATAAAAGCAATATTATGCTCCAAGGCGTACACTGTCAGCCTCATACTCCAAATGTACCTAAGGTTTATACAAATGATACTATAACCTCTCACCAGGTCTTATGTTCATTTAGTGGATTTATGCATGCTAATTAACACAAAGCCTAATTCTCATATTTATTGTAGTAAGGCAAATGGAGAAAATTAAGAGACATGTACTCTTTTCTCTTTTCACATGGGAAGAAAGATTAAGGTAGGTAAATGCATTGGAGTAATACATTAAAATACAAAAAAGTTGAGAAGTTTTAAATAGTGTCAATTTGAATTGTTACCTAGATGACTGGAGTGCTAAAGCAAATAACATAAAAGAAAATTAAATCTTTTCAGGCAAGATTAAAAAACAAGCGCAGAACCTTTAAGAGTTGTACTGTTCTAGACAGGAAATTAGATAGACCAATATTATGTATATTACATTTCCGTAGCATGTTTTATTCTCTCCAGCAAAGGAGAAAGTTTTGGACTTATTTATGCTTACAAGAATTGCTTTAAAATATCTGAAGTTCTTCCTAGATGACTAGACATGTATTAACTAACAACTGTAGCACAGCAGTAGCTAACAGAAAGGATATTTAGGCCATACAATACCATCCTCTGTTCCTCCTCAGTGTTCATTCGTGGTATTAATGAAACATAAAATGAAAGCTGTTACAATTTCAAACTAAATCTGCATTATTTCTAGCAAAAGAAAGACTCGCAACAGTAATTCCAGTCCAGAAATCTGATGAAACCCAGACCTTAGTGGGTTGGGTGTACTGGCAAAAGGGATTGAACTAGCTAGCTTTGCCAGCATACATGAGTTCAAAAGTCATCGACTAATATATACAGTCAATTTATTTTCTCTGCCAGGTGAGAAGGAATTCAGTTCAGAATCTACTGAAGCTAATGCTGTTCTGCTATTATCTTCTTATTTTTATTGATACCATTTTTCCACTCTCAGCCTGTATAAAGTCTCACAATACTTGACCATTTGCAGAAAAAGCTTTTGAAATTATGTCCCTGCCCTCAATGCTGGGTCTTCAAACTTCATTCCAAGTGATACATTTAAGAAAAGCAGCTTAAGACAAGATAATATAGATAAGATAATTATCAGTTTCAGACATGGAAGATAGCCCTAATTGTGTCCAGTGCATTGCTACTTGAGAAAAACTATGAATTCTCCTTTCTCTCTACTGAACTTGCCTCACTATGGCACCACACTTCTAACACCTGATATAAAATAATTGGACGATTGTTGTATCTAATGGGCAGTTGTTGTTTGGTTGGTTTTTGGATACGAAAGACAGAAGTTCATACTGAGGCTGTGCTAACAGTGCTGGGCTCTGTGAGTGTGATGTAAAATGTACCCAAATCTCCCATGATGAGGAGGGAGCCAAATGGCCACAGTCAGGGGAACAGTCACATTCTGCAATCCCACACACCAGGACAAGGCAGGAGCAAGCATTTGAGGAGGGTTAAAAGCCAAATGTATACAGCCTGAAGGACTACAACTGCCTGCTAAACTCCTCAAGCTACCAAGGAGCCCACCCCAACCTTCATTGTTGAAGAGAAGCCACCATATGGGTGAAGACAAGTTGTCACATTAAGGGAGAGCCTCCCAGTTTCTGGGCTGCAGGAAGGGCCTGCAAGCAGCTGCCTGCCCTGCCACAGGCATGAAAAAGGCAATTTTAGTTTAACATGTGCACAGACAGAGAGCATTGCAGAAAGAACTAGTGCTTCTGGATTAAAGGCACTGCTCCCTCTAAAAGAACAGTACATCAGCACTCTGGATAGTAGCAGGAATTTCAAGTATATTCAGGACATTAGCAGCAAAAGGAGAACTTAAAGGTAAAGGGAAGGGAAGTAGGCAGAGCAGAAGACCACCTTGGCTTAATTAGGAGCTTCTGAGTGTGCTCAAAACCAAAAAAGAAGTATACCAGAGATGGAGAACAAATACATATGGAGAGCTACAGGGGCATTTCCACAGCATACAGAGATGCAGTTTGAAAAACAAAACCTCAGCTCAAATTGAAATTGGTCAGGCATAATAAAAACAAACAAAAAAAAATCAACATGCTGTTAAACAGGAGAGGTGAATCAGTCAATAGCAACACTGAAAAAGCAGAAGTTCCTGACAGTTTCTTCAATTCTGTCTTTACCAGCACTGTATAGCTCTTCTCCTGTATAGCTCTTCTTCTGGAGGAGAACAAGCTTTATATGAGTGAAAGGTTGCTGCCGCATCAAAGAAAGGCAACAGGATGCTGGGTTGCATCAAGGGCATTACCAGCAAAGATAAAGTCACTATCCCACTCTTAGTTCTTGGCAGGCCAAACCTGGAATCTGTGTTCACTTTTAGCCTCCTCTATACAAGAAAGATATGGATTGCCTGGAGAACATCCAGAGAAGGACCGCAAAGAACATCAGTGCCTGGGAAATCTGCCATGTGAGGAAAGCCTGGAAGAACTGGCTTTGTTCAGCCTTGAGAAAGGAAAGCTTAGATGAAACCTTATTATATATTTATATCCAATATTTGAAGAGTGGGTATAAAGGAGTTGGAGGCTCCCCTTATCCAAGGAGTCACATGAAGATGAGGGCTAAAGAGTACAAGTTACTCCTGTGGAGATTCCACTTGGCCACAAGGAAAATTTTTCACAATAAGAACAATCTCCCCAGAGAAGTGGTGGTTTCCCCAATGTTGGACTCTTTAAAGATTCATCTGAACAGGGTGCTGAGTCATCTTACATAGACAGTGCTTTTACCAGGAAAGTTTGGCCAGATGATCCTTGAGGTCCTCTTCAACTCAGTATTCTGTGAATGTGAAAATGTGTTTGTTGCCTGTTGCTTATGATATTGCTTCTTGGCCTGCTAATCTGGTCAGGCACAGAGGATATGGGTTTGCAGTGAGATACAAACTGGAACCCAGTGTCATGTGATATTTTCCAGCTCAGATAGGCAAGGCAGAGAGTTTTGCCCTGAAGATTGCTTCAAAATTGGATATTCTTCCCTGGTAAGAGTACATGACATAATTAAACGAAGCCTATATAGGAGAAGGAATGTCTGATGGCAGCTAGAATTCCTGAAATTTTTTTTATAATGTTTTTTATCATTCAAAAACAAAAAAACAGAGATAAGAGCCCACAGGGAGACATATCTCTACTTCTTAGTGCCTGAGCACAAAGTAATAGATAACTTACCAAAGGTGCATATCCAGCTCCCTGTTCTTCCCCTCTGCAGGCACCAGGCTGTGCTTGAAGCACTCTGCAGTCTGAATTCCCACTAAGATGATGACAATCAAATACAGCATGACCTTGCCCAGTATTGTCTTTCATGGCCCCCCTCTAGTGCAGTGATGGGTATGGGTAGATGGGATGTTGCTCTCCTCTGGAACAGCGAAGTCCTATGGACTTGTGGCATTTTTCTCGTGACAGAGGAGATGCATAGCAAATGCTTTCTACTCCATTTACAGTCTTTGTATAAGAAAAGAAGCATGTCCAAGAAACCCTCTTAAAGCATCTTTAAGACTAACAATATGTCATACTTGCTGGGATAATGCTATTTAATACACACTTGTTTTATCAGTGTTGGTTTTTTATGTGTCTGTCTTGTAGAATGTTACAGAATAACTTAAGGGATGCTTTAGTACTTACAAAATATGAGTTTGTAATTAAAATATGAGTTTGTAATTAAAATAAATTCTCTCTGGGTATTTCATGCTAGGAAAAAACCATAAACAACTAGCTCAACACCTACATAATCCCATGAAGTGATCTTTTGTCTAGATTTCACTTGCAGTTGGCAGAGCACAAATCTGCTATAGATATTGTGTTTGTGACCAAAGGCTGAAATAAGGAAAGATGGACAAGTTACACTACCCCAGGAGGAGGCTTAGAAAATAATTTTCCCGAGACTGACTCAGGGAGCATCTCTTGAAAACTAATGGAAATGTCTGTTTTAAATAGTAGAGTCTTCAACCTACACAAAATTGTGGAAAAAAATATCGGATGCCATAGAAACATGGCATTTCTGAAGCAAAACATGCACCTTGGAACAACATGCAGATTAATTTACATTTACAGGCTGCACAGACATTTTCAGTCTGTGTTTCAACAAAGCTAGTAGCTTCAATTAGGGTGCTCGGGTTTTGTCTATGGGGCCCAAGACACACACATCAATTCACAGAATTGCAGAATCATTTAGGTTGGAAAAGACCCTTAAGATCATCCAGTCCAACCTTTGACTGATCACCATCTTGTAAACTAAACCCTAAGTGCCATGTCCAGTCATTTGCTGGGCACCTTCAGGGACGGTGACTCCACCACCTCCCTGGGCAGTCCATTCCAATGTTTAACACCCATTTCTATGACATAATTCCTCCTTGCATCCAACCTCAACCTCCCCTGGTGCAGCTTGAGGCTTTGTCCTCTCATTCTGTCACTGGCTGACAGGGAGAAGAGGCCAACCCCCACCTGTCACAAACTCCTTTCAGGCAGTTGTAGTGAGTGTCACCCCTGAGCCTCCTTTTCTCCAGGCTAAACACCCCCAGCTCCCTCAGCTGCTCCTCACAGGACTTGTGCTCCAGACCCTTCCCCAGCTCCACTGCCCTTCTCTGGACTCCCTCCAGCAGCTCAATGTCTTTCTTGCAGTGAGGGGCCCAGAACTGGACACAGCACTCGAGGTGTGGCCTCACCAGTGCCCAGTACAGGGGGCAATCCCTGGCCTGGTCCTGCTGGCCACACTATTGCTGATCCAGGCCAGGATACCATTGGCCTTCTTGGCCACCTGGGCACACCCTGGCTCATGTCCAGCTGCTGTCATCAGCACCCCCAGGTGCTTTTTCACTGAGCAGCTTTCCAGCCCCATGAAACCTCATGCAGCATGAGGTTGTAGTAAAGTGTGGGACCTGGCACTTGGCCTTGTTGAACCTCACACCACTGACCCATCAATCCAGCAATTTCCCCACTTGTCTACACTGAGCCCTGATATATGAGGTGTCAATCTGGGGATTAGTCACCTCAGACCATTGGTTGTCTGGCCTGTATATGACATACTGTCCAGGAGTTGGACAGGGCTTTTTCAGAAGTCTGAATTATACTCAGGGAAAATTATTGACTCTGAGCCTATGTATTATTTTTATGCAAAGAAAATTTCATATCAGTAATTTTGTGACTGTAAAACTTGGATGAAATCTCCAGAATGAGAGGCCAGCACTTTCTCTATCTTTACAACATCTCTCAGACTCCATCTAACATAGGTGAGCAAAAATATGCAGTATGTATAGGTGTGATCCACTTCTTTGTTCAGTGGTGCATTTGCCAACCAAGTAGATGCAACTTTTCTGCTGCACTGGGACCCATGCATTGTTTAATGAACTACTTTCACTATGAATTGAGTTGGTTTTGCTTTGTATTGTGTTTTGTGTGTATTGAGGAAGCCAATAGAAATACAAGTGTATTGCTGCAAGCTGTAAATATTGTGTGAGATCAAAAAGTATTTTCAGTGGTTTAAGACAACGCTGAGAATTCATCCATTTCCAGGCTTGCTCTAACAGGTAACTCAGATATTCTGAACCATGTGTTGAAGCCTGTGGATACATGTCTGTCATAAGAAATCTCAATGTATCCCAAACAAATAAATTAAATTATTATAAAATTATAAATTATTATATATATAATAAACTATATGTAAAATGATGGCTCAATTAAACAATAGGATTTTATTGGTCAAATAAATATGATTAAATATTGTTTTATAGCACACAGTAAAGCATCTTTTTACTGTGAATCAATATTTTATTTAAAAAATTATTTTTATAAATTTATTTTCTAAAAATTTTTACCCTGAAAAAGCTATATTAGATAGTAGTGACCCTACTAAGGACTCCCAGATCACATGAAAAACATAATCTATTATGAAGGCAACAAAGAGTTTGTAAGAGTTCCCTTTGATTTTTGGGGACTAATTTTACTTTGCAAAAATTAGATAAAGCCTCAAATTTAAAGAAATTCTAGTGGAAAGAGAGACAATAAATGGCTTTCATACTGGACTTTCATAAGTTGTTCATAATTTAAACCCAAATATACCTAGGTATCTTTTGTAATCCTTGCAAAATAGATACAGTGGTCAATATTTCTGGGCCTCACAATCTGCAATGCAGCAGCCCCGTGGATAAGAATGCAAGCAAGAGGTGTCTGAGAGGACATTGAGGTCAGCTGTGGGCACAAAGGGACCAGAATATCACACTGATTCTTCAATTCCTCAACAGCAACCAAAAAAAAAAGCAAAAGATGGGGTCTGTCCAGGCTTAAAATAGGAAGACAGGCAGATGCAGAGCAAGAGATGTTATGCGGCTGTTTTTGAAGTGGTTGTGGCAAAGAGAGCTCTTTCCAATCAATGCAGCCATTGTTTGCTTGGGCCTATGGAATAAAACATTTCAGTGGCCTAAGATGTCACTATGACCAGATGTCATTTTTCCTAAATTTTCACAGAGGAGACTCACCAGCATGCTTTGTACTTACAGCTTTATGCTGCTACAAAATTCAATGACTTCATTTGGCAATTCCTTTTGAAGTGTACATCCAGCTTCTAGTTCAATCGAGAAGCTGTCCACTATGTAGAGTTGAGGTACCACTTATCAGTACCTTTTTTTTTTTCTGTTTCTCTTTCATATACTTCCATGTATATGCCCAGGTGAGCCTCCTACTGCTGACTCCCAGGTTTCCCCCTTCATATGAACTCTAAATGCAATTATTTGCTTGCTTTGATGGTACTGAAAATACTGGGGACATTTAGATTAGTTTTTCATGGCATGGACACAGCTGACCTCCCCTGGCATCCTCTCTTAATCTGTGGCAGTACTTGAGGCAAGAGATAAGAGAGGAAATGACCTTTCCTAAAGTGCAGAGATCCCTAACATGACAAGGCACTCCTAGTCTAGCTGTCTTATCCATCCCAGGCCTTCTGCTCTATCATTCACACAGGGGTTTAGTATGTTAGTGGTGGTAGTAGTTATATTTTCTTTTCTGCCTCTCATCCTCCTACATGCTTTCCCTGTTCAGTATGTTATTCTTCAATTTCTCCCATAAATTTTAAGAATGTCTCTCCTTCTAGACATTTACTTCTTATAGAACTTTTTTTTATTAGGATAATGCACTTTTTGCCACATCCACATTTCTTCGGGAAGAATATCAGTGATCTATTTCATCTAAGGTAATATCCTTTAGTCACCACTGCCTCTTAATGCTGTTAACAAATTCAATTTTAAGTTATCTCAATTAGTGTTTAAAGATGCCACAACATCTGTTTACAGGAAATAGCCATAACTATTCTGCTCAATAAAAAGAAGCTACAATGGCCTATGCTGCATTGAGCTGCAACGCATCTTCAGAGAGGCAGCAACATACAAATTCAAAACTCATTAAAAAAATCATTTTACTGAGAGGCCAAAGGGTACTCCAGATTTTCTCTTTGGATTTCTCCATATAACAAATTTTATAGCAGTCAAGGGTCCTTATCAAAGACATGCAGGTACAACAAATTTGTTGCCAGGTACTTGAAGCTAGGTAGAGGAAAAGAAAACATGGTTTGCCGTCACCATACAAAAGAGACTGGAAGAAGATCTCCAAATTGATTAGTTCACAAGTCAGCTAGAAGCTCCCCTTATTTTAGATCCTAAGCAGGTTATAATTTTAAAAACTAATTTACTACTAAGTTCCACTCTAAAAAAATATGCCAGCTTGTATATTGTAAAACACTACTAAAAATAATCAGTGATTGAATGCTGAATCTTTCAGTAAAGGATAAAATTTTCAGAAAAAAACATTTACCAAAAAAAAAAAGCAAAACAAAAACCAAAACATAAACAAACAAAAAATCCAACAGACAAAACCAAACCAAACCAAAACCAAACCAAACAAACAAAAAACCCCAAACCAAAACCAAACCAAACCAAACCAAAAAAAGTAATGATGAATGCATTTGGAAAATAAGCCTTCTGTTTTCATATCCTGTTGTATGTGTTCAGTACTGGCAAATCTAAAATAAAACCCTGCTGATCAGTTTCAACACTGAATCAAGATTGTAAAAAGGCAAATTAGAGAAATAACCCTACTAATCAGAACTAGCTTTAAATCTCTAATATTTCTTTTAATGTAGTTCCTAAATTAACCAGGCTTACTAAGAGTGAGTATTTAGTTTTTGAACCTTGGATTGCATACTTCTGTCAAAGGAGCAGTGAAACCACAATCTAGTTTGTTAGGAAGTTTGGAATGTAGGAGTACAAATCAAAGAATGAAAGTAATGTTCTAATTTTTGTGACCACAAGGCATAGAATTATTATTTTGAAAGGTGATAAAAATTAGAAAGATCAGGCATACTAGTCTGGTCCCCACATCACAAGCACAGTCACAGCCCAGGCCATTCAGTATCTCTAAGGAAAACGGTTACGTTTAAGGTTTAAACACATAAACAAGAAGGGCTTGGGTTTCCTGTCTAACCAATGAAAATGCAGGTGTCATTCTGAAGGTCTCTGGAGTTACTCTTTCCACCTATTTTAGTCACAGAAAATGTAGGCAGATATGACCTTCTCCATATGGATCAAAGTCACCTCCTTCTTTAATGTCCGAGTAATTATTTTAGGAGTGATGTTTCTCTAAAACGGTAGGTTCAAATTATCTTTTTAAGGGCAATGGGGTGAATGCAGCCATGGCCTTCCCCATGTGTACATGTTATAGCAACAGCTGTACTTCTTCCTCCCTTAGAGTACTTGCTTTAAAGGCAAGAAGGCAGCAATGGCTCCTGCCAGGCTCAGGTCTAATGTAATGGGACGAGACATACTTGTATTCTGTGTACCTCTGAAATACCCCACTGTAAAACATTATTGTGAGTAGAGGAGCTCTGTCTTTTCCATGATTGCCATGTGTTGTGCAAAGCTTGGTAGGCTTTACCATTGATAGCGCAGTCTATAAGATAGTAAACCCCAAACTGAGTCAGGGTGGCATATATCGGGCACCGATGTGAAATCACAGTGGATCTTCCAGAAAGTTTACCTGTGTCTTCAGAAAGAGAAAAAATTGAAAAACAGGGATATGAAAGATGCTTACCATGAACCATAAACACAACATGATCAACATTTCCAAAGCTTAAAAAAGGTTTGGGCTAAATACATTTAGGAAATTGGGCGCATAAAAATACCCATCTCTTTCTATTTGATACCAATTGCTAAAGTAAGTTGTATTTGATCATTCACTTTCATATTTCCTATTTCTCTGGGTTCAAATCTTTTTGTATTTTCACTAGCTTCAAATTTTGCAATACCATGTTGTTAAGAAAATGGAATCTTCAGGATTTAATAAAAAAAGAAAAAAGAAAAAAGAAAGAAACCTCCAAACGAACTGTCGTTCCATGTATAGAAATCTATTTTTTTTTCTTCCAAGTCTGTCTTCCATTCCTGCATAAACTTTAAGATTCTTTAAAAGTATGTTCAAAATTATGTGAAGGGTAAAATTATGAATTTCCCACTTGGAAGAAAGTGGCTTAAATTCTATCCAATTATTTGCCATGGCAACCAGCTAAACACAAAAGGGCTGGAATGGATGTAGAGTACTGCCTCTATAATCATCACTGTATGTCCTTCAAATCATGGATATGCAGCACCACTATCCCAATCTACTTCAGGGCCATAAACCTAACGGTAATTATATGCTTTGGAACACTTCACTTAAGTGCATCAATAATATAGTGAGTGAACATGTTCTTTAATTCTGCACCTGTAAATGGGAAAAAAAAATAAAGAAATATTTCTATCAGAAAAAGGGCGGAAAAAGGAAATTAGATCATTACATCATTTTTAACCTACTTTCTGATATATCAAATCTCCACAAATTTCTAATATTAAATTATCTATTAATAATCAACAAGTAAAAATGCTGGCTAAGTGTCCCTTTCAGAGCTATGATATTTGTCTAAAAAATGAGTAAAAATTAGAAACTCCAGATAAGGGACTTTATCCCATCAATTGTTTCTTGGCCATGGGTCTGACTGTGCTTCCACCAGTGGATTTCCACTGTTGAATTTCCATGAGTTTGAGGGGCAGTAATTTTGCAGCTCAGACTAGTGACTTGCAGAACCAGGCCCTAGGCACTGACACACATAGGGTCCGTCTCGACCTTCTAACATGTAAGTTTCTGCCATTAAGGATTATGAGGGAGAAAACACAAATTGCCATTTGTCTTTCAAATGTGTTCTGGGCAATTTGGGCCTAGACTGCAGACCAGGAGATGCAAGTTCCTTTCTGGTTCTGTTACTGAGCTGTTAAAGCTTAACCTTTGTATGCCTGTTTGCCCTCCTGCTTTTCCCCATCTCAGTGTTTGGCTTGTGAACTCAGTGGAGCAGGAACTGTCTCTTATTTTCTATTTGTACAGTGCTTTGAACAATGGATCTCCACTATGCCTGTCTGTAGGTGCTAATACAAAATACGGTCAAGATAAACTCAGGTCACCTTTGAAGTTTGTTGCTTCTATTTCAGGTCTGTCAAAGGCTTGTGTGTCCTGGTTTATTTTTTCAAACTGCATTAGCTGGCTCATAAAAAATATATTATTTGTCGCCATGAATCTTGCATTGCTTGTATTCTTTGATTATCAACAACTATAATGATGATAATAATTATTAATGATAATGTCTAACATCATTAATACTACAACTACATCTAATAATATTTTGCAAAATATTATATGCCACATGGTTTTTGGAAGTCAATTCTGATTAAACATTTGAGTCTAAGGGCGAGCACAATGTATCCATTTTGGAGCTACATATCTTGTAAGAGGAACCATACATTTCCATTTGTAGATTTTTTCTTAGACAGTGAAAGGGAGCAGCCAACCCCAGGCAGGGAGGAGCTGATGTGACTCAATGATTCTGCAGGACATCAAGGGAATTTAACAGAATTAAAACACAAAACTAAACTAACATCCCGTTAACCTTCTAAGGGTAATCATACCCTAGATGTTTCAGCTCCCATACAAACTTCTAAAAACGCTTTTCACTCCAGTGAGCTGACTCTTGTATTAGGATTTTGTATTTTAGATTATATATTTAATAGTCGCAACTATGAACTCATAAGATTTAATAAAGACTCAAGATTTAAAAACACTTAGATGTTTAAACCTCACAGTTCAACAAATTGTGAAATTGTGAAGTCAGTGTCCCTTAAAATGAAAAATATAGATAGTAGACGAAGAGAATCTGGCAAATATGATAACACTACAAGAAACTTCATAACTTCTAAGCAGATATCTTGGTTTCTGGGAAATTACTTTCAGATTTTGCACACTAAATTATTGATAGCAGTATTTATTTATCATATATATCCTATCTACAAAGTAAAATAATGAGATAATCTGGGAGAATTCTCATCTGTGCATCTCTCCTTCATCAATTGTAAGGTGTTAGAAAATGTCATGGCTGATGCATTCCTCCTGAACACAATAAATAAATCTGTTAATGCTGGTCCTTATGTAAAGCTCCCCCAAAATAAAGATCTTTATTTCTCTAACAAAATAAGACCTCTGCCAAAAACATTTTGTGATATATATTCTGTTAATATTTTGTAAATATTTTCTTAGGTTGTTAAAATTTTCCCATCTATAATATAAAAGAAGGCATGAACATTTTTATACACATTAATATGCCTAAAATTATAAGGTTAGAATTAAAAAAAGTGTATTGCTTGATAGCATATGGTTTAGAGCTATTTTAAAATTTAAAAGAGTTGAAGGTGGACAAGTCATCCAGTTGGATGCATATTTTACCTGGCATAAACTGTGACAAGATGTGTTTTCTGTGCCTGTCACACAATACATATTGTGTATGAGGACAAGCATTAGAGTTTTATGAGGCAATTTGAACTGCCTGTAAAACTGCTGGGGGCAAAACAAGTTGGATTTTTAACAACGGAGAGTCAAACAGAGTATGTGGTGCTTTCACCGACAATTGTCATTGTTCCACATAAAAATGGGATCTGTTTTTCAGATGGGAAATAAGAATCAAACATCAAACAATTATGGTATGTATTCTGTTTGTTCAGAAAGCATGACCTCCAAGACTTTTTTACAGGAAGTATTTCCATGTGGTTTCTGAAAAAAACCCAAATCAACCCCCTCAAAAAAGCAAAGTTCAGGTAAAGTCTGTCTTATCTATTAAAAAGGAATGAAAGTGTCAATTTTTCTATTCAAATACTTGCAAACTATTAGTTGCAGAGCCCCTGTACGAATCACCACAGCAATTACACAGAAATTATATTTCACAGGCGTTTGTCACTTTATGCTGAAGAATCTTAAGACATTATGCAAGCCACACTTTCATAAAGTCATTGGACAAGAAAGTCTTTCTTAATTGTATTAGCAAAGTTAATGGTGAGTTCTGTATGTTCTCAGAAATCACATCCCCAAGTTCGTTGGGTTACAATAAGACTTCATTTCTTCAGTTCTACACAACAGGCATGTGATCCCTCCTTATAACCTTTATAATTTCTTTACACAATGCATCCTTTTCATACACTCACTGATTTATTATTTCCACTTTGCCAGGAGTCAGCCTTGGCAGGCTTCTCATGTCACATCAGCACTTACGTTCATGGTGTGGTTGGCACTGTGATTTCTGCAGGGACATGAACCTACAGAGAGTAGGTGCCTCCCAGTAGCTCCTGATCTGGACCAGGTGGTGGTCTCCAGCACTCCAAAACTTGAGCAGTTGTCTCTGGAGAAGGGGCAAAGCACAGGGTGGATGCTTGTTCACCTCTCAGCTCACACTGTGTCACAGAGCAGGGATGACAGCAATCACTGTTAACCACTCAGGCAAGCTGTGAATGAGGAGTTTCATCCATGACATTTAAATTTATTGCCTCCTCAGAAAATGCTTAAAAATACCAATTACTGTTTAAAAATCCAATTACCATTAAAAAACCCAATAGAACTTTTGTGTTGTATCCCCTGTTTTTGCTTACTTGTGTAGAGTTCACCAGTAAGTTCTCCAAACATACTTCCCTTAACTATCACTATAATGATGGTCACAATAGACACAGTGGGAATTGCTAAAGTTTTTGCAAACAGTAATATTAAAGTGTATGAAACACGTGGATATATTTGTAACACACTCATATAAGAAAAGCTATTCAACTTCAGTCCTCCAGGTTTTTTTGTTGTTGTAAGCCAGTGAATATTTATGAAGGATTTCTTTCAGTAAAAATGTTATTGTTTAGTTATGTTAATACTTGAATATGGGGGGTAGGAGGTAGGAGTGGCTAAAAATCTTTGAAGAGCATTGTTTCCTTAAGACTTGCATATTTTTTAATGACCAAAATAATTCTTTGTATTATCAAGCAGGGTCTATGTCTAACTGTTATTTGTGGGTGACATGACTCATATTATGTTACTTTTATGAACTTAGACACAGGGGAATAAATTTCTGTCCACCACTTAGAAATTTCAGCCATTTTGTGTAATGTAAAATCCATGCAGAACTGTTGGCCTTGGATATTTATGCATTTTTGTTGTTGTTGGTTTTTATCTGGTAGTATAAGTGTTAATTGATAAAAAAACCTAAAAGGACAATTTTAACCTGCTTCTTCTTTTCCATGACCACAATCTAAATCTCAAAAATTCATATCAAATTATAAATTTTTACATGCTTTTGAGAAAGAGAAAACATTTCTTAGTTCTTATTATCAAACCCCATGTTTTTAGCTCATTTCAAGAGAATAATAAAAGTAGCAGAGTAGGGCAAAACATTTAATTCTGGTCTGGTATAAATACATAATCTTGCATCAAGACTTGATGAATTTTTACCTTCTGTGGATTCTCAGACATGAATTGTAAACCACTGCAACAAGTTTGCTGCAGGAGCACCAGCAGACTCTTGTCTGAGGAAATACAAATGATGCTTCTGTAGTAGACAATTAAAGATATGCACAGCAGGGAAGGAGAGGTAATGTTTGAGATCCACTGTCCAAATGATCATAAATTCTAAGCTCTTTGCACTCTAGGACAGTAATTGATAATATTAAAGTAAGGTAACTATTAATAATTGCCAGATCACTTAATTTGTGTACCTCTGTAATCTTAATTACAATCTCAGCAAGAATGTCACCTTTGGAACCAACAGATGAGTAAAGAATGAAAAATCAGGTCTATAGGAACTATCTCTTGGTGTCATCTAGTGGTTACATTCCCATACTGCAAAAAGGAAACTGTGTAGTTCTGTTTATATCTATATATATATATAAACTCAAGTGAACACCCACACACGTATCAAATATGTTTGTTTCTGACTGAGTGGAGTAAAGGAAGCTGCCATTTTTAGCAGACAAGGCAAGGGTAGCTTTTCTTTGCTCTTCACTCAGGCCTTTTTGCTGTGTCTTATGAGGTCAAGACACATTGACAGAGAGCTCAGTTAGCATACGCTGGTGTGAAGGTGCTGTCTGCTGCCCCTTTTAGCCTGTTTGACTGAGTGACTGGGTGTTGTTAAAGAACATCCTCTGCCAACACACAAGGTATTTCCTCATGGGCGACTGAGTCGCACTAAGGGGATGCTGACAGATTGAAGTGACATGCCACAAATCTGATTGCACATGGCACTGGAGGAACACAGAGCAAAAAAGAAGCATCCCCTGTCTCTCCTGCCAGCTATGCCTCTCCCTTCTAGAGAAGGGAATGGTATGGCTGACACTGGAACAGACAGAACTGCAAGAAATGCACTACCATAGAGGTGCTGAAGTGACATTGAAAAAAAAGAAAAAAAATTTAATATTGCTCTTAACTTTAAATATAACTCTATTGGTAACAGGAAAGGCAATAAACCTCTGCATAGGGTGAGAATTTATTAAAACCCACAAATTTTGCTAGAGATACCACCCAGGAATATACATGATATCCAAGTCTGGAAGTCCTTTCTCAAGAAGTGTAGGGCTTAGCACCAGTGAATTGTCCATAACCATGCCACGAGGACTGTAATTTGTTTTGTTGCAACAGGGAAGGAAAATTTATAGTCCATAAAAGTTTTTATTCTAAACAGAAAAAACTGGGGTAGGCTTTAACCCTGAGTAAGCAAACTTAGCTTGTATTTCCTTTATTCTAACCCAAGATTTCAATAATTTACGCTGATTTTTTAACAAGTGACCTGATATTCATGAAAGTTTTGAGTGCAGTGATACACAATAACTTTTTGGTGGGGTTTACTAAATGTTAAACCCTTGAGAAAAATACTTTGAATATTGATAAAATCTAACCTTTACTTGAGTTTAGCAATCTTGCCAGTATTTTGGTCAGATAGTTACGAATCTATATGTGGGTACCATCACCCATACTTCAAAAAATTGATCAACCTTGGTCCAAGCTGAGTACAATGTTCAAGCAACACAAGTATATGAATGAATTCAAAAACCAATATTCACTATCCATTATTTCCAAAAAAGTGTTCTTGTTATGGAAGATGGGAATATGAGGATTGTTTGAAAATTTGTGAAAATGATTTTTCAATTTCAACTGAACCCATGCGGAGATACGCACATGTTCCTTGGCTCTCCTTCCTAGCAGGGCAAAAGGAGAAAACACTGAGGAATATAATCTTTAAAAGATTTTCATGGTGAGTGACAAGACAGATTCAGCACCAAGAAAGACTGATACGCAGTCTACCTCCCAAAAAGCTCTGGAGCCAGGTCTAGAAATAAACAGAGAAACATGAAGCAGACAGCCACATTATGCTCCAGCAGACAAACAGACTCTAAGACACCACTGGCGTAAACCAGAGCAGCACAGAAAAGCACCCAGGCGCATCACCCATTCTTGTCCTCACACAGCTACTGGGGTAGCTACTGCCATAAGCATGAGATTTGCCAGTCCAGATCTGGAGACTTCTAGACTACCTAAACACAAGGTCTGGATCCATGTGGCTGTACTTGTGGGTTTTCCTTCCATTTTAGCATTTCACAGGCGCATAAGAAGTCCCACTTCAGGCTGGAGTACAGTAGCATTATGCATGGCACATACATCTAGCATCCAGAGACTTTTAAAAAATTCACCCTGAAATGCTTTTACATTTTAAACCTGATTAGAAATAATGCATTCAGATGGATGTTATGCAAGGGCACTAAAATATTTACAGCACTGTATAAAAATAACTGCTCCAAATACTGGATTTTAGCTCTAGGTAGGGAGGGAATCTACCCAACTAAACCAGCAAAGAAATTAGAAAGAAGAAGAAAAATTATACAACTACATATCCTTTATCCAGCTGATTGAAATTCACCTGTAAGAATATTTTTAGTCCTGTTAAGGTTACTTCATAAATTGTCACTAATGTCTTGACTACAGCAAAAATTAAAGCAAGAGTTTGTCTTTTTGCTTGAGTAAACTATGGGAACCAATATATTTTTATGTGTTCATAAAGAGAAGCAGACTTTTATTGCTTTCGTCTTGTCTTTTTTTGAATTGGGGACTATAACAACAACATTAAATCTCTTTGTCAACATAAAAGAATAACCCTACTATATTATCAGAATACACCCAGTTATTTCTCTTCTTATTTTCCTGGCATATATTCATGATATCATTGAAGTGATGTTTGCTATACACATCAGGGCAAAAAGGTTTCTGCATTTTCCTGTGTGCCAGGATGTGGCACAGGCCTAACCTTTGTGCATGCATGAACCTCTCCTGGACTCCTCAGTGGAAAGCAAACCTCAAGATCCTCCACTGAATTTGTGGCTAGGCTAGGAACAGCATGGTGGGAGAACCTGTCCCACCAAGGGCACACAGGTGTTGTCTTTCTGGTGGTTTTGATATGACACCACAACTGCATTTTAGTTTTCTCTACAGTACTTTTAATCTCAGGTTAGATTTAAAAATAATTCATGAAGCATTTAAAATGGATAGGTTGCATACAATGGGTACATACACCTGTACCTATTGTTCTAGATTGGCCATGGCTATAGCTGGATATTGACATATTTTTTTTTTCTAACAGTTTTAGCAATTTATTTCCCATGTGTCAATATGAAAACCTGGTGTCTTATAAGTGTTAATGGAATTTCTCTATGAAAACAAACCTAAAGCCAAAACTTGGTAATTTGATTGCAAAGTCAAAATTATAAAAGATGTTCAAAGAGATGCCAAGAAAAATAGGATTAAAATCTTGATTTAGCTTTTATTTCTGACTACTTAATTAAAAGCAGTTTTATTTAGTTTATTCTGGAGACACAAACAGAAACTAGGTGGATCAACAGCTTTCATGTGTCGGTACCCGAGACTGAAGATGACAGCAACAGTCAGGAAAGTCTGAGGTAACAGGAATTAACTAACCTAACAAGACGTATAAAAGTGAAAAGATGGAAATAAGGAAACTACCTCTTAAAAATCTGCATGTAGAGTGAAGAAAAATTCTTCTACAGTGAAGACCCCAATTTTTTTATCAAATAGTGACAGTAACAGAAGTCACATTAAGTAAATACATACATACATAGTTCATTACTATTCATTACAAGCAATAGTGCTTCATTCAGAAAAATATATTGTATACATGAGCAGAATACTCACAATCTGCTATAATTGTTTTATCTCATTTTTTAGTTCAAGCATGCTTTTACAAGTAGACTCTACATAGCCTAAAGCAAATAATTTTTTGTTGTTGCTGCATGTGGGAGATTTTCAGAACTATTTAAACTATATATAAGATGTTTTTTCCTATGTGCATGCAAACTAATTTTATTTCATAAAATGCCATCAAAGACATAATTTGGTCATTAACTACCATTTACATGATGTAATACGCTATTTTACATTGACAAGTTAAAGCCTTAAGCAAATTTTTGTAGAAAAATATTACTCAGAAAAATATGAGAGTAAGACTTTGGATTTATTTAAGAAAATGGAAAGCATTTCTGCTAGGCAGACCTTGGAATTTTCCAGCCTTAGTGCTTAGAAACGTTAACAAAAATGTGTTCTGTTAATAGCAGGACTTAAAAAGTGCCTAAAATACAAAACCAACTAATTCAGTCATTATTTTAATTGAAGACACTAAGTTTCTCCTAATCTAAGACCCAGCAAGACCCACAACAAATATAGTAAAATTTCCTAATTTGTCTGATTGGCAGAAATATATTATTTGTTCTCCTTGCTGCTCCACTACTTTCCTCCACTCTTTAATGCACCAGTTGGAACAGGGTTGTTTTATTGCACTTCCCAAATAGAAAATTAGGTTAAAGGAACTCTACTTCTTTCTAAAGGTAAATTGCATTAAGTGCTGACCCAGAGGTAATGTGATATAATAAGAATACTTTTTGTAACTTTTTCCCCATGTAGTCATAACCCGATTTTTCTCTAAACACACAGAAATCAAGGTTATAACTCAGGAACTGAAGTATTAACAAACTTTTTTTTTTTTTTTTTTTGGTCAAATTTAGTGTTGCTGTGTAGAGACAGCAAAAGGCTGTATACAGCCCACTTTATCGCTTGATGTTTAGCACCTTCTTATGTGAATAATCTCACTGGAAGAAAAAAAAAGAGGTATGTTTGTATTTCCTACTTTAGAAATGAAACTGAACGGTATAGGATATCTTATAAATATTGTAGAGAGAATACCTTTAGAGCTTCATTCAGGGCAGCGAAGACTACTGCTGGGTTAGGTGCTTTTTATGCTTCTTTAAAGAAATTAACTTCTGCCTCATGATATCCAAAACAGGAAAATAGTAGGTGCTGAAAGTTTTACAGTATTGCATATGCTCAAAAAGGCCTTATTTATTAAAGCAGCAGTGCATTATCGTAAACAGCAAAATTCAAGACACAGATAGTATATATGTGGTTCTGGTCATAAAACAGAATATTCAGAAGAGATATTGTGTATTCCTCTTTGTGATTTCTGATGATATATTTTATATAATATTAGTGAGTAACAATAACCACTCCAACAGGGCTGTTCCAGTTAAAAAGACTTTTTAAATTGAATTCTCTATTTCAAGTTTTCTAATTCAGAAACAATGCCAGATGAAAATTTAGGTTAAAACCCAAAGGATTAATCAAAGTCCACAGACTAAAAATATTTTTGTATGTTGATTATTTTCTGACAGCTTGTTAGCTTTGTGTCCATGTAGAAAAATTATATCAAAATTCTCTCTATATGAATTATTTGGTTAGACTTGTTTGTCCATGCTGAAGCCCATCCTAGTGCAGTGTATGAGCATAGCAGCTAAAGTGGGATTTTGTTGTTTATTTACATTTTCTCCTAGGAATATTGCTCCTAAATGAACATGTCTCAGAATGTGTGAAAATTTTCTCTTGCTTCATTAATTTCTGCTTTTGTATTTCTTGCAAGTAGCATGCCTTTCTACTTGAGAAAGTAGACACAGACTTTTTATTTTGACACAGAGGTCTTTTCACCAAATCAGTTGCTTTCCTTTGGCCTGCACTTGATCGATTAAAGTTCAGGTATAGGAGGGGCCTGCAGCTGCCCCTCTAACAAGTATCTTTAGACTTGATTGCCTCTGCATGTTTTACAGGTCCTTAATTTCTCACATTTGAAAAATATTTGTTGAAAAGCCACTAAAACCACTCGCTGAAAACAAATCTCCTTAGGTTTTGCAGTAAGTTAGTAAGGTACAGATATTAATACTCTAATTCTTCTCATGCATTCAGATTTCTAAAAAAGATGTTCATAATCATTACCAGAGCAGCCACCACCAGTGTCCAAATTTAATCTAAGCAATAGAACACAGCTTTGTATCTTTTCACTTATGAAATCCACATAAATAAAAGCAATAAAATCTGTATTCAAGTGCACCATCAAAAATTTTGATTTTTTTTCTGACAGTAAGCATACTCCCTTATTCTTGCAGTCATAATCTTTTTTCCACTTCCTAAATCAGCTGAATCTAGAATGACATTTTAGAACTGTGTGTAGCACATATACAAGACAAATATTTTAAAACTATTCCAGTTAACAAATTCCAGCATGGGAAGACCAGAAAACTGAGTTTTACTCTCTTCTGTTTGTACTAAGCATAAATCTGATCAAGTAAATTATCTGGGCCGTTAACCTGATGAAATACAATTAATGCATATCATATCCAAGTATAATTCTGACTTTTCACTAAATAGTATTAATGCTTATTTATCTTGAAATATAAAAAATGCATAGTGTCTTTTGAAAAAGAAGTGTGTCTCTACATATAGGCATATATCCCATTTATATACGCAGACAGTGAGAGATATCAATGTGGAATCATATGTTAATAATATTATTAAAAAACTGTGCAAATGTCACAGAATCACAAAAGTGATTCCATTCCTTCAGATACTTACAGACATAGATGATGTCCCTTCTCAGAAGTCTCTTCTCAAGGCTGAACTGGCCCAGCTCCCACAGCCTTTCCTCATAAGAGAGATGCTCCAGCCCCTTGATCATCTTTGTTACCCTCCACTGGACCTGGTCCAGGATCTCCATGTCTCTCTCATACTGGAGAGCCCAGAACTGGGCACAGCAGTCCAAATGTGCCTCACCAAGGCAGAGCAGAGGGGCAGGATCGCCTCCCTCTGCCTGTTGACGATGCTCTTCCTGATGCATCCCAAGCTGTTGTGGCCCCAAGGACACACTCTTGGCTCAGGGACAGCTTGTTGTCCACCAGGACCCCCAGGTCCTTCTGTGCAAAGCTCCTTTCAAGCAGGTCAGCACCCAGTCTATGCTGGTGCCTGGGTTTATTCCTCTCCATGTGCAGGACCCTACATTTGCCTCTGTTAAATTTCAGATTGTTCTTTGCCCATCTCTCCAACCTGTTGAGGTCTTTCAAGAATGTGAAAGAACATGTGGTCAGTCCAATCTTTACAATAACTAGAAAATACTGAAGATATTTTGGGGTTCTTCTCTTCTTACATAATGCAGTGCTCAATTGTCTCCTAACTAATGCTGGGTTGTTGGGTTTGGGGTTTTTTGCCAACAAAACATTAGTGAATTTCTATAATTACTCTTAATCTACCCCTACATAATCAGAAAGAATCAAACACACAAAATCAAGACAATAACAAAGTTAATATAAGAATTTCCAAAGCAAAGAATTTTAGAATTTCGCTACAGACACTAAAATCACAGCTTTTTTCAGACCGTTTTGCATTGAATTTCTTAACATTTCTAAGGGAATCTTTTTTTGTAATCCCCACTGATATAACTATGCAAGTTTGGCTCAATTGTCTTGAGCCTAGAGTAATAGTCTTGATCTTTGAGCTACAGTTTCTGATGAAAACTAGGCTGTTAATGACCATTATTACCACATAGACTTACAGCTTCTATAATAATGTAGACTAAGATTTTTTTTTTTGTAGTAAATCCCTGAGCAGTCATGGTTAAAGAACTCCAGCATGTCCTTTCCCTGACAAATATTATTAGTGCTAAGTTAAAAGTTTGCTTGCTGTCACTGTGACCTTAGCTGACCCCTTAATTTCTTGAGTTCAAGTCCAATTAACCTTTGGGAAGAAGCACAACTGCTCTAACCAGACAAGTCAATAGAATCCAATAGTAATCATTTCATTTTCTGGTTTGTCAAAGGGCAGTGGTCCCACCTCAACTGTTTCACACAAAGGTGGTAATTTATCAATGTTTAGAATGATCTGTACTGGACCATACCCAGCCCTCTCTCAAGTGCACTAATCAATTAAACAGGCTGTATCTCAGTCATGCCACCCTATGAGCTGCCACAGAAGAAGGCGCCAGTTGAAAAATTACTCTCCTCTTGTGATATTTGCTGGTTTAGTTTCAGCAATGAAAATATTGATATACACTTCAAGCTCTTGTTGCCACAAGAGGCTTGAACTAGATCTATGAGAGTATGGTGGGAAAACCTGTCTGGTGTGAAAAACTGTTTCTCAGCATTGTCTGTCTTCCATCACCTTCTTGTACATGTGTGGCTGTTGTTGAGTTTATTCAGTTAGCCATAGCATAATAGAGGAAAAGAGTCTCAGGAGAGTAGGAGGAAAGCAGGATTAATTAAAGTTGGCTCCAAGATTCAAAATAAGAAAGGAGAAAAAGAGAGATGTGACAAAGTTCTGTCACTTTCTGTCTTTCAACTCTGACAGAGTTGGGAGAGCAGCCCCAACTCACACAAAAACACTGTCTCCAATATATGGCTCAGTGGGCAGGGAAGAGACACAGTGACAATCACACTGGTGGCAAAGCTGGACTAATACCACAACAGCTGTCTGTGTATGACCACCTGAGTATTTAATGCAAGTGTGTGAAGACAAGCTGGATTGTATGGCAGTAGTTTGTTAATAAAGGAAAAGAGCGGAGGACAATTTCTGGTGGGGTCAGGTCTGAAGGTTCAGTCTTGAGCCAAACATCATTGTGCTTATCTTCTCCAGGTTTTTCTGGGGTCTTGGGAAACAAGAGGGAAATAGGAGTTCTCCTAAGATTTAGGAGGTTGAAATTACATTCTCCTTCCCAGAACAAGCAAACATAATAAAAATTTTGGATGAAAATACAGAGAAATAACCTACGTGATGAATTATGGGACCTCAGACTTGATATCACAGTTAAGAGAGAAGTCCGACAAAAATTCAGCATTGGCCATGATTGAAATATAGTTCTGGGAAAAACTCTTTGTGAAAGTGCCACCAAAGTGGTGGGAACAATGAACATACTGAATTTTTAGTTTGCTTTTATTTGCCCTCGTATTAGCATATGTCCATTCACCTTCCTAGAACAGAGTTGAAGAAAGAAAGGGTAATTCTGGAACTTAAAGTAATGGAGCTTTTGCAGTAAGTGAGCAAAAAATGAACTACCTAACGAGGTGTATGCTTAAATAATAAACTTGATTTCCAATTAATTATTTTCTGGTTGTCTAATTTAAATAAGATGGTTTTAATGCTTCACATACCTAAGTAATTTCTTGTTGACTTATGAATTCATTAATTTATAGCAGTATTTGACAGTTATAAGATAAAGACTCTAAATTCTTCATTTCTTAAGAGCAATAGCAACATTTTTATTACCAAAGCTAAGTTTGCAATTATAACAAACCTTCAAAACACAATCAAAGCTATTTTTAATTTAGCTCTCTCTTGATTATTGTCATACAGAATACACAAAGATAGTAAAAGGAAAAAAACCCCCTTTAAATTAGTTTTGCAGTTTCCTACTGTCCTATATTAAAGGCAACCTAATAGAATTTATAGGAGTAGAACCCTTTTAGGCAGCACTCTTTGTATTTTTTATTAAGTCCATACTTGCAGAATCTACTTAATGTCAATTTTGTACAATGGTTACACTGCACAGACTATTTTATTTTAAACCTGCAAGACACAATGATAAATTGATAATTGACCCCAAGGCCATAGCAAATAAAGAAGCCCTGTTTTTCATTAGTACAGTATTACATCGTTGTTAGGGGAAAGAAGAGCAATGCTAATTGAGTACTGAGGAGTTGCACAATTAAGAAATCATCCATGGTTTTAATTTCACATGTTTAAGGCTGCAAATTTCCTAATTGTGAGCAGTAAAATAAAATAAGATTAATGTGAGATACAATTATATAAAGCTGCACCATCCAGAAGCAAGTTACAACCCTCTATAGTTGACTACATGTTCACTAGTGGTATAATCGACAAATATACTGTACTTTTCCTTTTGTCTCTCTGTTCCTCTAAATCTGTAGTATTCCCACAGGCCTCAGTTGTCATAAGATTCAGAGGAAAAATACGGTGTTGTTAGTTAAAACTTGGGGTGATTATTTTAAAAAGAAACTCCAGAGCCTCCTGTTGTAAATGTGTTTATTCTGTATCAGGCTTTCTTACGCTAGGACCAGGGTTCATTAACAGTTCTGTCTGAACCAGGCTAATTCTGTGATGAAAAAACATGGATTCATTCATAATGTATCAGGATCTCTGTTTTGTTTATTATTTATTAATTGACCTGTGATGTTTCTACAGTTTCCCAAGCATTCAAAGTTTTAGCACCTTCTCTCATACTAAACTAGCTGTGACTGAGACTGCTCAGTTAAGGACTCTGTAATTCAATTCCTGATTACTTCTGTCCCTCTCCAGCATTTTTGAGTTCCTGTAGCTCATGTGCACACATTTGTCTCAGTGCAGTCGGTATTTTCCCCAAGCTCAGAGCTAGGCGGTGTTTGTTCCTGAATTACACATTTTTTCCACAAAGGCAGTATGATCATAATGGCAGCAGCACAAGGTTCCTGCTTGGTCTAGTGAAGTCTCAGACCAGTTATAATGGGAAGAAGGGGACATGTTCTGACTACTTGAAAGAGCAATTGATTTAGAGCAGAATGTTTAATAATATAAAAACTAAGCAAGTCAAAAATATAGTGTAAAATTTAAGAGCCAGGCAATATGTTCAGGTCACTTGAGCATTGATAACACCATCCCAAAGGAATAAAAAAGCTCAAATGTAATTAAATCCCTAGGTTCTGAGAAGCCAGTAAGTGTAACTTGTTTTGTCACATGTGGGTAAAGCAGAAAATAATCATGTACACAAAGTACAAGAAGAGTTTTCTCATGAGACTTATCCCAATCAACTAATATTAAATGCAAAATGCACAAGAAAAGGAGGTACAGTAGCTAAAATAAATAAAATATATAGAAGGGGGAAATGCTTAGAAAGTTTATTTTGATGATTTGTTAAAAAAGTGATTAAAATACACTTTAATTGTAAGTCAGGAGTAAATCTGTTCTAGCTGAAAAATTCACAGAAGGATATAAATCAGACCTGTTCTGAGTAAAATACAGCTTCACAAATTAATCTAGACCAACCCCTATGTGGAAGATAATAAAATTTTACAATTTATTAAAGGTCCCTGCTTTGGTTAGTGATAATACCACAGTATCCAAAATTTTTGCTATTTTATTCTCTAATATCTTCCTAATTCCTGATTTTTTGCTCTTTTATCTCTCAGCCTAACTTCCAGACCTAATCTAGGATGCACTAGAAACTGGATTTCAATTATGTGTGTCTTTCCTTTCAGTGCTATTAAATGAAAAAATAGAATTTAACTTTAAATAAATAAAATTAACTCCTTTATAATGATAAACATTGTTATATTAATAAGAGAAATAATATTTCCATGGTGTGGAATATTCTTCTTTAAAAGAAGATATGAGGGAATGGGATAAAAAGCTGTGTTATGGTGCTTTGGAAATGATGCATGACCCCCCTGACTGGTTCCAAGGGTGTTCAGGAGACTCACCGGCTGTCTGTTACAGACCTTAGGAGATTGGTCACATGCAGCCCACCCACCTGGCCTGTCAAGGTCCTTCACGGAGGAAACCCTGGGAAACAAGACAAGAATAGACCCATAATCCAAGCACCAAACAGAACACTCTTCCTTACACCTGAGCAGGAAATACACATGCACATGGGATGTGCAGTTCCCTTATTGTAACAGAGTAATACATATGAGCGACAGAATGGTAAATGAAAACAGTTTATATTTCAAAGCAACACTTCCTCTCTGACCAGCGTTACTTCAGTTTTACACAGCTTAATTTCGAGCTAAACAGAAATAGGGTGATGGGTGTTGTGCTAGTTGTTACACCTGTGAAAAACAAGACACACAGATGAATGGCATCAATATATCCAGGCCAAGAGGGCTCGTCTTATCTCATCACTCCACGTCTAGACCATGAAGTGAAGGAAAAACAGGATGAACCCATTTGTGATGCTCTTAAGAGATGACTCATGAGGATGATGGACACCTATACACCACTATTATTTGAATTATATTTTAAATGTATTATTAATATTGGAAATATCTGGCATGTTTGCTCTAGTCTCAACTTTAAGATGAAAGTCATTTGTGATGAATAAGGAATGGACATTAGGCTCATATATATCTCAGTACACTTAAAAGCAGCAATTGCCTTTCCTTTTGTCTTAACATACATTTTAAAGTAATTGCAACATATATTCTAGGTGAACAACTAACAAGTAGAGAAATCTTACTAGGTTCAATGGGAATGCCATACCATGTTTCCTCGGATACAGTATATTTTCTGTCTTGCAATATTATTTTGCATAAATTGCACTTTGTGCTTTCTGCTTATGAAACCACAGATAAGGAAGATTTTCCTCCAAAAGCAATTCAATGCTTTGTTAGCAAACTTTCAGAATGCTTTGAGGATACTAATGGAACAAAAAATGCACACTAGTAAATACATTTTAAGAGAATAGCTATAAGTAACTAACAAAGTGTTCTTTGGAATCATTGTTTTTGTACAGTAATTGAAATTAATTGTCAAACTCTTGCAATATATATGTGGCGCAAATTTTGGAAGCCTTTATTTTACTAGTGGGCTGTTCAAAAAGAAAAGTTTTTGTAATGGTGCATTGTGTTCTAGGATCAAAATGCACACAGTTCAATCCCAAAAGGGCGTGATAACAACAAACAATTCAATTAAACTTGTAGATTTTACCAAATAGCTCTCTTTAGTAGACCTACACCAATGTTAAGCAGGAAAAAAACCCAAAAGCATTCTGTCCTTGTCTTTGGCTAATCTGTTGTCTCTATAATAAGTGTGAAATCTCTAAATATACAGACATTTACTACAAGCAAACAAGCTGTCCAGAATCTAATTAGACAAAAATCTGCCCATCTGTTCTGCATTATCATGGGGTTTGCTCACATGTATATTGTCTCATTACTAAAAGGTGGAAAAGCAAATTGAATTGAGCTGGACTTCCTCTTAAAGTGGGATCAGGACACGAAGCCAGACCCTTGCTGTGAGCCAACAAAGCCACTGGGAGAAGGTGGGACGAGAGAAGTTTTGTTTTTTCACAGCCACATGTTCATTGTTTACCATGAGGCCTAAGGGAGTGCTAATACCATTGTGTGGCACAATAGGGTACACACTATAACCATATAACCCTTGTTTTCAATGCAAATTGTTTGTTTTTTTCATCATCCCCTGTGCCCCATGTATATTACTATCTGCCTTCCATGGTATGCTGCATAGCAGGCATAAAGCTTGTTTAACCTAAGATGGAAAGTTTCATTAAAGCTAACTTTTCTTATAAAAATAATTATAATAACGTCTAACTTTCAAAAAAATTGTATTTTAATAACTTGATCAAGGTTTTTAAAATGTTACTCAAGGCCACAGGCTACTGAGAGTAATTTGTATGGAAATTTTATATGAACATGCTTATTTGCATATTTTCTAATCACTTATGTGATTAATACTTAGCACTTACAAGCATTTGTGTATATGTCCCCTAAGAGTACTTTGCATCAACTGTAAACTCTATTGATTCTGAGAGTATGAATTTCTAGTGGACTGTTTCTACATCCCTTAAACAGAAATGAGAAGATTGATTTATTTATGGTTGGGAATGCCATAAATGAATAAATACTTTGAAAATAAGTAGTTTTTGAGGATTAAGGAGGATCAGTGCAGATATGCATTCAAAAGCCGGAGTACATAAGGAAAAACAAATATATTTCAATCTTCTGCATAGTTCTCATTATTAGAGAACTTGAACACATAACAGACTTTAATTTGCTAATTTTGCCTAATGACAGCTCCTTGAAAAATGTAGGACTTGTGTGCCAGGTCATCCCCAGGAGGAGGATGAGTCCACTTTTCCTTCTGTTGCAAGGAACTAGATGCCTGACTCTCTGGAGTCCTGCTCACCTTCTTTCCTCTGATCTCACTGGTCAGATTGACAGAACAACATAAATGGAAAGTAGATCTGCTTAGGATACCACAAAGACTCTTGCCATAGTTTTTATGCTAGTGGTAAACCTGGGTACAGGGAAGGGTATAGAACTTATCTCCTGTTTCTCTGCACTCTGAGCAGAAGGGAATTTGTGCAAGTGAATCATGCTGGATCCTCCTGTGCAGCACTCCAGTTTCCTGGTATACCTCATATATCACTTCCTCCATCCTGATAGCATACTAGCCAAAGCAGGACATTTTTCATCCAATAATGGCTTTGTGTAAAATGGAAAGAGTGTCTTGGGAATATGAACCAGTAACAAAGCTTATTTAGGACATCAAGAAGTTACATGTTTTCACGTAAACTCAGAAAAGCTAGTGACACATGAGTGAATAAACAGATTTGAACAGAAAATGAAAACTATTTTACAGAGCATATGAGGAAAATTGTCACATTTAATTTCCAATATTAATATTTTGTTATTAAAAATGTAGAACCCCAAAAACTTCAGAATAGATCACAAAATTATCTCCATAGAAAGTAGAGTCTCTTTTGAAGTGTAGAAATAAAGGATGGTATGTGCTATGGAAAGGAGGAGCAAGAAGGGTAGAGGGGAGGTGTAAATTGACATATACAGGTGAGAAACTGGAGGCATTAAAGTAAAATGAAATTTAAAGAGAGACAAAAATTTTCTCTTGAGAGAAAAATCCAGTTTTAAATATCTTTCATGGTGCATTTAACCACATATGTTACAGAAAAATACAAAAGAGTTGGGAAGATTTCTTGTGAATTTATTTGTGCATACCCATATTTCTGCTGGACTGAGAGTGGCTCTAATACTGGCCAAGGAAGAAAAACTACAATGCCATAAGATGACCAACAAAAATAGGTGCTCTCATAGCTTTAATTTTTTTTATTTATCCTTACACATTTTCTTCTTTCTTCTCTTTCTACAAATATATGTAACACAATTTGGCTGCTGTGATGTATATGTAGGATTAAAATATACTTCACAATACTGGCATCCATCTTATATGCATACTTTATGATTGCTATTTATTCCTGATTGCTTTTCACAATTTTTATATGATCCTCTTTTGATTCCTGCAGCTATCCAGAATAAAACCAGCACAGAGGTAACACAAACCCCTGAACTATATATTCACTGTTTCTCTGTTGACATGACACTGAAGCTAACTTCAGATTTTTCTGTCATCTCTGTACAACGCATTCCTTATATATGTGTTGTGTAAATTGCTAAAAAAAAAAAAAGGTTTTCTTTTTCAGTGTCTTATTGTTTTGTCTTTATTTACAGAGGTGGAACTTAAGGCAAGTTTACAGCTTCCACATAAATACTCATTTGCCAAAAGGAAACAGCATATATTTTGCCTTTAGACAATCTGCATTGATATATTGAAATAGCAGGGAAAGGGAAAAAAAGGCTCATAATGCTTCATTAGTTAATTGCGCAGAGCACAGCTCTTTAGGGGTAAACAAGTGAAGGACATTTGCTGAATGGTCTATGCCCATCATGCATATTATGGCCTAATGGTGCTAGTAATGGTAGGAGGCTCCTGGAGAGTCATCTGTCAAATTAGCACACTGAATTATTTATTGCCTCAGAGTAAAATTGAGGACGGGAGCAGCTGAGATCCATTCGTAAGAAAATACAAGATAAAGAAACAACCCCTCCCCAAAATTGTAGTACAACAGTTTTGCATGTTCAGTTATGTCACAGGCATTTGTAAACATCAACAATATTTAAATAGTATGTATGTGTAAAGATATTGGGATGTGCAAACAAGTTCTAATAAGCAATTAATACTATACATACATATATTATATTCATGTATTTTTATGTGTAGGTGATTTGCACAATGCTAATCACAATAATTTATGTTACTGTAAGTGTGATGACAATTGTTTATACTATATATTGTATTCTAAACGTTGAATGTGAAAATATATATGTAAAATATGTACAGTATATAATACATATTTTTTTTTAAATAAAAATTATAAAATGAAAGTGTATATATGCGTTAAATACTGTGTTTCAGATGGAAGTACACTAACCTTTCTCTGCAAATCTCAGAATGCAGGTTCTTAACATATACAACATATTAAAGCTATTTCATAAAAACCTGAATAATTTTCGCAGTCATTGGAGAATGCATCTCTGACTGCAACTGCACCTAGAGATTATGAAGATATTAATGATTTTTCATGTGTGTTGAAAAGAGTTGCTGCTGGCAACTGGCAATAACTTGGAATTAATCTTTACTGCTCAATAAATCTATTTCATTCACTTCTGTCTTTATCCACTGTAAGTTATCAAAGTCATGGTAACTTTCCAACACTTCTGATGATGAATGTTTACCACGAATAGCTCTTCAGCCCACAGTGCTTTTAATGACACCCAAGCGTCTTGTACCCTAATTACTAGTCAGGCTGTACCTCTGCTTTCCTCAAAGTTGTTCAAGTGAGATTTTTGTGATGTCTGACACTGTAGAAAAATATGTGCTGTGAGTTATCACTAACCTGTTGAAAGTACTTGAGACTGCATGTTAACATAATGATTTCACACAGTACACTTCTGTAAGGCACTGAACAGTCCTGTGAACCATTTCATCATGAATTTCGATGGTACTGACCACAAGAATACAGGTAAACATATTCTTACATGCTCTGCTGCATTTAAAAAAAACCAGGTCTCTTATGAGAACATTTACAGATCATTTACTTGCTTCCAAAACCTGACAGCTACATTTTAGTATTTCAGACATTGGCTCTTTGGAAGAGGATATTCCCCTCCAAATACATAGATTTATTCACTTAGTTCATAGATTCATTCTCTAGTCTTTAAAATTTGTTGTGTTGCTACCTTAATTTTTTTCCCATGATGATATAGAGCTGAAAGTGGGATTTTGAAATCTTTCTTATGAGGGTACTTATTATTAAATATTCTTGAAGATTTTATGGAGATAATTACTGCTTAGCTGATAACTTCGAATGTTTCTGTAGTTTGTTTTCCAAGTTAAAATGCCTCTTCTGGGGAAAAGCAGATCTTCCACTAAAGAACACTTTGTAACTTTTTTGCTGTATTACAGAAACAGTTCTTCAGACAACGAATAGATAATGCTCATTGGCTAGTAACGACAAGATAGAGAATTTACTACTTCAGACAAAGGTGTTTTATGCTTGACTACCTCTAGAAAGAAATGTAACCAAACATTCAAATACTTATTTGTGTGATTTCCTTTTTTTTTTTTTTTTAGTTTGGTTTCAAAATTAAGTTCAAAGGCTCAGTATTTCTTGTTCTGAACATAATTAAGTTCCTGCAGCACTTTGAAACTTCCACCCACATCAGGTACTAGGATACTAAGGACAGAAACCTTGGAGGAAGAGAGCTTCACTTCTCTTCAGCACACCAAAAGACATGCTGATAACCAGAACTAGAAACACCTTCTGTCATGAATCCCATGTGAAGAGGTTTAGTTAAAGGAAGCACTTCTGCTGATAAAAGTTTGGAAGTCAAAATTGGTATAAATATTGATGATCAAACTTATTGTGGTACTTTAAAGAAAATACTTGTGTTTCTCAAAATATTTTTCTTCATTTGTTTTCTCAGACTTTATATTTAAATGTATGACTCTCTCCTTTTATTTACTCTCTTTCCTTACTCACAGACTTGTGCACAAACACACCCACACACACGTGCACACACAATCTTTAATGCTGCAATTTTTATCTATATATGTCCTGAAAAAAAACTCACTAAAACAGCATTTGAAAAATGACAGTGCATGGTTTCTGAAAACATATTCTATGAACTAGAATTCCAGCACTTCTAAAAATCTTGCCACTAAGATATAGGCTTGCAGTATTTTTGTTTAATTTTATATGATTTGTATAAGTAAAATTAGCAACAATGGCTGGACAAAGAGAGGAAAAAACTACTTGTCTATATAACACCACATAATTGTTCCTCAATATTTCACATTTAGAGGACTTGACTGCTTGATGATTATTCATTTGAATATACTTTGTCTAGAAATGTGGCCTTAGAATAAAATCTGAATTTCTTAAGACCAAGGATTTTACCTGTCAATCTAACATTTCATTGTAAGTTTTCCTCTCACAGAGGGAATAAAATTATACTTCTTCTCCAAGTTCACTGCCTAGTAGAGGGAAGAAAGCACAGAAGTAATAAATAATTGAATTACCTTCAAGTGCCTATGACAAGTAGACCACAACCTAAGTGCCAGTGCACAGGTAGCATTTAGATGTTCAAGTCCACCTACAGTTGAAAATAAGGAACTTATCCTCTGAAACAAGGCCAGCAAGAAAGACATAACTGCCATTTATTTTCCGGTAAAATAGGAAAGGATTTTCAATGGCAGAACCCCAGAAGAAGCAGCTGACAAAGCAAAAGACAGTTAGTTCTACTTTGATTAACATCTTGTAAGCTGCTCATCTCCCATAAGGTCTAAAGTAAATGCACCCTGAAGAATGGTTTACATGTGTTTGCAACAAACAACCTGTGCTTGTAAACAGCTGGCATCTGCTCAGGATCACACAGGAGCAGAGCCCACTTGATTTGCATTTAAAACTATTATTCCAGGGATAAAAAAGCCAAATGAAAACTGAAGAGTGCCAATTCAGTACCACAATAAAAATCCTTTGGAAAAGAACAACTAATGCCCTACCTTGTGTAAAGAAATTATATGTGAAATATAGGCAAAAGGGAAAGCCTATTTGCATTTTTATTACCAGCAGAAACTTGGTTTGGAAAGCAAAATATTTAATAATAACCGATTTTCAGAATCTTAATTTGTTGTCACAAGGCTTATGTTCTGTCAGTCTTTTTGCTGATGAATATTATTTTGCTTCCAGAAGGCCTGCTGGAATTAATCCAGTTTTGCAAAGGCAATTATTTTGCATACAAGCCTGGATTAATGAGTTGCCATAGAGCAGATAGGGATCTTGAGGAAGCCATATTCTGATGATTGATAATACAGGGACCGTTTTGTAATGGATCATACAGTATCACAGGTTTGTTCTACATTAAGCAAGGATACCTAACCAGGTCAAAGTTTGTAATTATATGAAGTTTTCATGTTGAACTTGTCCTGGCTGCAGGAATGCTGGCAATGCCAGACAAACATAGACAGCAAAGCATATTTGAGTGTAGCAGACAGGTGCTTTGCACCTTGAGGCTACAGTTCTTTGAGGAAGATGCAGTTGCCTTTAAACTATTATCAGGTTACAGCTGCAGTAATTACTAATTGATCCAGTTTTCTTAACTAGGAATCTGCACCTGAACTTCAGTTCCTCAACTGCACGCACTGCACTTCCACACTTGTACTGCGGTTGAAGGTGGTGTCTGTCTCACCTAGAGAAACATGGATATGACTGAAAGAGTGGCATAAGGTTGAGCTAATTCCATTTAGGATTAGGGATGTTGTATTGCCCTGTTTTCTCCCAGTCCTCACTGAGTGATCAAAGCTTCTTCTGCATTGTACTGCACTATGCCACCATTTCTTTGCAGTGCCATGCAAAAATTAATCCAGTCTAGGAACAATACTTTTGATTGTTATGCCAGTTCACAATGATAATTGAGAGAAAGGTTATTTGATATAAAACACACTTTGAAATTTGCCAGCAAGGAGGAGTGTTTGGTGTCCCAACAGGCGCCTCTCCAGTGAGTCCTTATAACCGAAGTTAGCATTTACAGAAATTTGCACATTCTAACTGTCCAATGACAGAATAATGTTTTGAAGATTGCCTGCTGTAAAATGAAGGACTGAACTATTCTTCCTATTAAAATTCCAGCAAATTTCCACATAGATCACCACAGTTCATGATAAAATTGCAACAAAGAAAAAATTCAAGGCATTAGGAAAATACTTTCCCCTGGCCTGATCTTCAGTCCCCTTCTGTGTTTCAACTTGGAAGGATCCCATAGAAGGAGACCTCTGCCACATCCTTGGAGGGAAAAACCGTGAAGGTATTTTTGTGTAACTACTTCATGGACAGACAGCCACGAGTGTTATGTTAAAAGACCAGATGTAGTAAACTTTGGCTGTGGAATTTAGAGCAAGCAATAGGTCTGAATGCTTTTAAGGACAAGGATCACCCCTGCACAAGAAGCCCTGTAATGGATCAGCTTGATAGCTGGCATTTTTGGGTTCAGTATAATAAATGTTACTGCTCTTCCTTGTTCAGCTCCACGCTTCAGGCGATCCCCTGCAATCCTTAAGGGACATTAAAACACTAATTCATGACATGGTGTGAATTGCTCAAAGACCTCTGCCTGGCTATTAGCCACCACAGCTTACAGTCCCTAGTAGCCTGCAGGGGTCAAGGTCCACCTCTAGGGCTTGTGATGCTTGACAGTGTCCTTTATGGGACACAACGCTTTGACAGCAAAAAGTGTGTCAGGAAAGGATGCTGAACTGTCAGACAGGACCATCTTCTAGTGCACAGGGTAGAGATTAAAATGCAAATGCCCCAGAGGAAATTTGACAATGGCAGATAAAATGCAAAAACAGTGAGGACAGTTTGGATTTACTGGGACTTTGTAATTTCCTGCATACAATATGCCATAGGGATATGGAATATACGCAGTCTGGACAAGTTGGATAAAACATGAAGTAGAAAGGCTGTAATGGCATAGATGAATCTCCGATGAACATAGCAATCTTGCTTTCAAAGGTAGAAGCATTTGGATCTGCCATGATTATACCTTACATTTTATATATATATATATATATATATATATATATATATAAATATAAATCTTGTGAAAAAAATTATGAAGCAAAATCATTAAACTGTTTAATCAGCTACATTCTTTGTCTCTCTGTGTCTTTCTCCCTCTCTTTCTTTCTGTGTCTCTGTATTTCTAAAAAAGTAATATCATTATATCCATAAAGACTTGCAATTGAAAATTTTACTTGGAGGGAAAAATTCCCTTGAAAATAATTGCAATTTCTGATTACAAGCTTTAGAATTGTCTTGATGTTTTATAAAAGATAGCAATTTGAGCCTTTTTAAATCTCATCAAATTACATGAATTAAATTATGAAGGCAGTTTATCTGGTTTTGGTAATTGTGGAAGTCAGAATTCTATTTTCTTTGAATAACAGCAGGAATAACAAGATGTTTCAACATAAAAAGTATTTATTTTATAGGAATATAATGTATAATATATAATATATATTATATATTATATACCTTATTTAATATATATTATATTACAAAATATGATTAGCTTTTTCTCATAAATCTACTTTGCCTTCCCAAGTGTTCTTCAGTAAAAAAATAGGAACGCTGGATAAAAAATATAACTTTTTGTCCAGTTTATTTTGTGTGACTCTTAGTGATTCTACATAGGTAGTCTAGTATATTTCTTTCTAATTTAGTATTGTTATCAAAAGATTTCAATTACATATTTCATTTCTTGAGGCTGCAAAAAGTTACCATTTAGAAATAACCTTAATTTACCAAATATGGTGTAGTTAGTAAAATATAGTTTTGTTACATGGAAACTCATGTAATTTGAAATAATTATGTTGTTGAGCACTTGTACAACACTGTAGATATTTAACAGGTCTATTGTAAGTATCTATAAAAAAAGATTCAGACCATGTATTAGAAATCCTTTGATGCACTTAATTCTTAAGACTACAGGTACTTCACAAAGATACCTTATACACTTACAGCTTCTACTTTAATTCTACTCACACACAGTTTATTCAAGGAATCGCATAATTTACAATCTGCCTCTTAAACAACATAGTAATTGAAATCTTCCCTTTAATTTATATGTTCATAAAAGTACAGTGGCTCTGTAAATGTTTTATAACCAAACTCATATTTCATTGTTGAACATTTTTATTTTTTGTGAAGAGAAGATACAAAGTTGTCTTTGATTTTTTCTCCCATGAAAGGCCACCAAGATTACCTGTATTGAGGTTTCTAGCATTTACTGCTGTCTTTGATATGTGCCTAAATGTTTATATTATTTGACCTTTAAGTCTCTAGTCTAAAGCAATAAAATGAAGGCTTCCTGTCTTATTGATTTGGTAAGGCCTATTTGCACACAAATAAAAATGAAACCCAGTTTAATAAAATGCACTTTTAGCCAATGTCTGTAAATGAACCTGAGTCTTGACAATTTTGGAAGAGGTCAGCCTAGAGTAAGTAGTTCATATCAGTGGTAAATCAATTTCCAGGAACAGATCACTGGACACTAAAAAAATCGGGAGGTTGTTTTTAAGAGACTGACTTGAACCCTCCTTAACCAGAAAATAACATCTGACCTAGGATGTGAAATTTTTCACAAAATTTCAATTAAAACTCGGCAGCCACATAAGCGATACATTGCATTGTTGCAACTGACCTTACTGCCGGAAGCATACGGAACCCTAGGCCCAGGTAGACTGCCAGCTTTCCTGTGAACCTGAAGGAAACACACCACAAGTATTTCTGGTGGTGTTTGAGATCTAATAAGAGCCTCATTACCATTCTTTTTCAATAAGGAAATTGCTGGTTGCCTAATGATGTTGGTAATCATTCAGTATATGTTTTTCATTTCTAAGTACATGTACATTAATATTAATGGAGCTCTGCGTACATCTTGTGCTTCATGATGAATGAAAACTGCCTAAAATAACAAATAACTCTTCAATTTTCTAGAATATTAAATCTGAGCAGGAATGGAACTAGATTATGCCTTGTTTTATGGTACCTCCCCAAAAAACAAAGAAAGAACTGTTCACACGAGCCATGTGATTTGTGTCGTGAGGCTTCCAGAAATGTTATTTTCTGTTTTGCTAAGCTGCTTATCACAGTTTTTCTTCAGGGAGCATGCAGTGTGCGGGGACAACCCTGCTTTCACAGGTCTGAAGGTCTGCAGTTTTGGAGCAGGAGAGCTCCTTTGAACACCTGAGCCTAATTTACTGCATTGCTCTTCCATCCCCTGCGGCTCAGAGAGGAGTAGAGTTTCGCTTTCTGCTGGCCATCCCCAATCATTGCAGCAAGGGCTTAGCTGTTTGTAGGAGTCAGAAGGAGTTGAGAAAGGGGGAGTGAGAAATACTTCAATTTTCTCTCAGACAGTGACAAATTGTATTAGCATATCTGCTAATGGGAAACCAGGTTTCACACTCTGTCAGGCTCTTGGAAGAAAAGACCCAGAGGAGAGCTTGCAACTGCCCTCCATGCTGGACATGTGCCCAGACAGGATTTTGGAACATAAGGTGACTTCTTTAGGATACTTGCTTACAATGTGCATGCAGGCTTTTCTTCTGACAGTCCCATCTATCAAGCCTAGTTTTAGGTCATAAGAATTTTAGAGATAGATTTGCTTTGGCAGATTTTCTCCGATAGTTTGTCCTATTTGAAAGTTCTTTTTCTTCATCACACCTTTTAAAACTGCTCTTCAAATGCATCCAACGGTTCCTTCAGTGATAAAGACACACACACACCTGCACACGCACACACAACTTCCAGTGCTATTGAAATAAACTCGCTAGGAACAATTTTCTGCAGTTTCTATTGTTATACTAATAGCCATGTTCAGGCTCTGAATACTGGAACCTCCCTCCTTCCCACAGGCTATGCTCTGCCAGCTGCTTGCAGGCAGCGCTGCCATGAACAATGAAAAGTGCATCGCACTGAAACTTTGGTTATGCTATAAATCAAGTGCCTGAAATACATATTACTTTTAACACTTTGAAATGACAGCAGCTAACGTACCACAGGTTTGTATCAAGTAGTATTATGGGAAACCAATGTGTAAGGCAAAAGGAACTATTTCGGTTTTAGGTCAGTGAATAAATTAGCTTTTAATGGGATGAATTTTCTCTATAGATTTAGTGCTGTTATAGCTAGGTGTAAAGAGACCATGCAAAGGACTGACTAAAATCTCATGGCTCCCATTTTGCCACTCTGACCAGAAAAGCAGGCAAGTTAAATTTTCTCATGAACAGCTATGTTTCATCCTTCATATAATCATAGAATTGTTAAGTATGGAAAAGATGCCTAAGATCATCAAGTCCAGCTGTTAACCATCCTTGTTTGTGATCAGGCTACTTTTTTCTTCAAAGAAATCATCATTTCACATGTGTTGATATTTTATGACTGGTATTTTATCATGGCATTCCTTTCAATATACATAAATATTCCTTTATCACTAGATGTGGAAATGTTCTTGAAAACTTCCAAGAAGTGGCCATATCTTCCCGGCTTGATTTAATTCCCTGTTCTGATGTCAGTCACCTCCTGAGATTTTTTGTTTTGGGGTATTTATTCTGCACATCTTTCATCAGAATATGGGACCTCACCCGCCCATTTAAGTAACTGGACTAACTCCTGTCCTGCAAGAATTTAATGCAGGAAGTTTTTGTGTCTTACATGTTCAGTGGCTCAAATGAGAGGGCTAGCCAGCACTATCTGATTTTATAATCTATGCACCTACAATTCAGAAAACACTAATCAAATCACTTAGCTGTGCCTTTACAGAGTCAGGACGCACAGTGAACTAATAAGAGCATGCCAACAAGAAGATTAACAAGGATCGCACACCACAAGAAGGTCCAGGCACTGAGATACCCTCTTTAACCCACATACTGTAGACCATGAGAGAAGTCACCTGCTGACAGAGATGTAGGTGGGGTACAGACATTTGGCCCATCCACCTTTCTGAACTATGTTGGATAGTTCAGATAAAGCGTGAAGAGTGTAGTTTTGAGGCATAGGAAGGCCTGGGGTAAAAGCAACTCTCTCCTTCACGAGAGAGGACTGCTAATTCCATGGACAACACACCCATTGATAGCCCCTGTAGAGCCCCTGCTGGAACTTATTTTTTGCCTCTGGAAATATTCAGGTACCATCTCGTTCCACCAGAGTTCAGCAACAATCTTGTTAGATGAATTCTGTTAGTTAGTGAACATTTATGTTCAAATAAATGCAGCTTCTAAAAGACAAAGAAAGACTGAGAAGGAAAGAAAGAACAAAAAGAGACAATACCTCAGTGATGGACTGGTCTCATTTGCTTGGCACATATGGCTACCTTTCATTCTCTGCTATTTCACTTCAAAGCAGAAGGCCTACCTTTCATTCTCTGCTATTTCACTTCAGAGCAGTAGGCAGGCATTCAACACAGTATCCAGGGAAAACAGGGAGTCACTCTGAATCAGATTGGATAGCTGTACAAGGCAATACAGAGTCATGAAATGATCCTGCTCTGAATGGCCTGTCAAACAAACCCTAAAGTAATTTTATTTTGCATCCTTTAGTATTTTGTTCCAACCTAGCAGTGTGCTAGTAATTTTTGCCTCATCTACTATCAACTTTACAGAATATAATTTTTTCTTAGCTTAGCAAGGACTGGGCTTTTTTTATTCTCTATTAGAGAAATAATAAATCAAATTTTCACATGAAACAGCACAAGTTTTCATGTTCTGCTTCATAAAACACCCTAGAGAGGTCCTGTTTCGAGGGGAGATATTTCAGGTAGTGTGTATCAGCACTAGTATACAATTATTAAGACAAAAGGTTGCAGGATCTTGCTGCAGGACTGAAGCTCTGTTTTCTTTTGCTCTGTCTTGCTTTATTAGATTCTATTATTTATAATGTGATTCACACTTGAGTTGAACCTGTGCAGACTAAAAAGTGTGTTACTGCGTACAATTATTATTGTCCATATTGTGTTCTGACTGTGAGTGTTCCACATGGGGATGTAAGGGGTAAAAAAACCACTTCATTATCCTTACATAGAGAACATAAAAGCCAGCCTTCATCTGCTGAGTGGAAGATCTGCTTTCTTACCTGCTCTCTTGGGCTTGCACATCCATTAAGTAGTCACTGGATAAAATACAGAAGCAGTCCTGTGAGCAGGGCTGTGGTCCCTTACCTCACAAATGAGTGCCCTATTCATAGGGCTAGAGAATCACACTCTTGTGAGCTCTTTTTGGCTGAATAAATCTTGAATTCCTTCTTCACAGTGGCACATCTTAAGAAGAAGGGGATGTCTGCCTTTCCTCCCCAGGCAGCTTGTATTCTGATCACTTTAATAGAAATGTGAAGTACAGCAAGGGAGTGAGATTGAATCTGTATTTCTAGCTAGTATGGTGCGTGGGTGTGGGTGTGTTGGGGCAGGTGGGTGATTGTTTTTTTTCTTTTAAAAATAATAACTCGATCCACTGAGCTGCAAAACCAGCTTTTGCTTTGGTTGTACTTTAGATCAAAATGTCTGACACAACAATACTTTAAAAAGATGCAATTCATATTAGGGAGTGTTAGGCTCACTCTCTAAAGGTGGACACAAATTGAACCTCTCTAAGGGAAAGCTGGATGACTGGGAAACTTCAAAGTCACAGAGCAGTTTATGAGATTCAGACACCTCCAAAGACAGCTAGCAACTCAGAATAGAGCTTCAGTTTACAGCTTCAGTGTCTAACTTCTGTCCTAGTCTTGCTTCCTTTAAATCCCTTACTAGATTTGGCCCTAATGCAGTGTGCACTTCCTTAAGGACCATTATGATTTTGTAGCAGAAGTATAGCAAACTGGCAGACACTTAAGGCAATATTCTCTCCAGATGAAAATAGTCAGGTGGAACAATCATTTCTTATTAAACGTGAAACCCGATTATAATTTTCTTCTATAGCCTACTATAGAAATACAATGACCAAGATTAAATGAATCATATTCTGCTGTGACTTAAATATACCACAAAATTTAAATGAAAAATATGGTTGAATGTGATGAAGTCTCTGGTTTAAATTATGCAATATTTGCATTCTTATCTACATGTTAGAAAAATCTGCCTGTTGCATAAATGTACTCAGAAGAAATAGAATCAAAAAGATTAATGACTGTGATTAACATCAGATATGGTATATCAGAGGAATTGCAGATTTGAGTGAGAAAGTCTGTTGTTTAGCAGAGATGCCTCTGAGACAGAAATTGAGAACGTGAGGAACAGAGTGTTATCTGAAAAGTGCAAAAATACTGGAGCACAATATGAATCAATATTAATTACTTCTTACATTTATATGGGGGAAAATGTCACAGAGAGAAATTGTTAGCAAATTCTTAGCAATTATTTATTACCAAAAGGGTTAGAGTAAATATAGAAAGGTAATTCAAAATTAAATATATTGTGATATTATATTTTCACTGTAATAGTAATTTACAATTTTATAGCACTTTTTAAATGTCATTTTACTGAATAGTTAAGAAATCTTTCAGTAAAATCTTGCTTGGATTCCATTAACACTTTTAAGAACTCTAAAAAAGAATCATGCAGTTTTTTTGTGCGCATGAAAGTACATTATCAAGAATTATATACTCTGGCACCTTGCTGAAATAGACATTTCTATCAGAAGAGCGTGCAAAAAGGTGCAAGTCAAGTTGGGAGAAAAACTTGTTACCACCTTCAATACTGCAGGATCCTACATGAGATAATATTTTTTCTTAAACCACGATTTGTCTTTCATTGACCTACATTAAAAAGGTATTTTTTCTGTCCAGGTTATATTGTTATAAACATTAATATTATTAGTATGCTAATTTTAAGACTCATCTTCTACATCTACTTCTTGCTAATTTTGCAGGCAGAATAAGTTTCCAGTCAAGCATCGTAGTCACAGGACTAAAATACTGAATGGTTACATCTAATGTTGTAGGAAACTCACATTTCTACAGGAAAATTGATATTCTTTTACATAGTTAACTCACATATTTGTGTTTCAAACCTAAAGGATGGGATGCCATCCAGAGGGACCTGGACAAGCTCAAGAACTGGGCCCACAGGAATCTCATGAAGTTTGACAAGACCAAGTGCTGGTGCTGCACCTGGATAGGGACAACCCTCTGTACCAGCACAGGCTGGGCATGAACAGACCCAGAGCATCCCTGCCCAGAGGGACTTGGGGGTGCTGGTGGTTGAGAGGCTGGACATGCCCCAGCCATGGCACTCACAGCCCAGAGAGCCAAATGTGTCCTGGGCTGCATCCAGAGGAGTGTGGGCAGCAGAGGAGGGAGGGGATTCTGCCCTTCTGCTCTGGTGAGACCCCACCTGCAGTGCTGTGTCCATCTCTGGGCGCCCAGCACAAAAAGGACGTGACCTGTTGCAACAAGTCCAAAGGAGGCCACCAAGATGATCAGAGGGATGGAGCACCCATACTGTGAGAAAAGGCTGAGAGAATTGAGATTATTCAGCCTGAAAAAGTGAAGGCTTCAGGACAACCTAATTGCAGCCTTCTTGTACCTGAAGGGAGCCTGCAAGAAAGATAGAGCGGGACTTGTTAACAAGAGCCTGTAATGACAGGACAAGCCTACCGAAAGAGAGTAGGCTTAGATTACACTTTAGGAAGAAATCCTTTGCTGTGAGGGTGGTGAGGTACTCAGATTGCCCAGAGAAGCCTCATTCCTGGAAGTGTTTAAGGCCAGGCTGTGTGGAGCTCTGAGCAACCTGGTCTAGTAGAAGGTGTCCCTGTTCATGGCAGAGGCATTGTATCTAGATGATCTGTAAGGTCCCTTCCAATTCACACTATTCTATGATTCTATGGCATGATTCCATACTGAGAAATTTCAGGAATGCTAGTGGCAGAGCCATTCTCCTCATAACACTTCTGCCACTGAATGGATACTTCTGACGAAATCCAAGTAGGTCTTACAGAAGGGAAAACAATACCTTGATTGAAAGATTGAAGAGAGAAATTCCTGAAAATTTTAGGGAATGAAATGTATATGACTACTGCCTTTCACATTTACCCCATATGTAAGAGAGATTTATTTTGATTTTGTTTTATTCTTATTAAAAAAAGGGAAAAAATGTTTTCTGATACTATGAAAAAACACATACTTTTTTGGTATCTGCTTAAGTGTTTGGTTGTGTCCCTCTACTGGTACAATAAAAAACAGCTTGTTGTTATCTGTCTTCATATTTCTCCTTTCCCTTTCTCTGATGCTTCCTTCCTGTCTTATGAGATATTTTAGGGTTTAGAAAAACCTAAAGCCAAATGTTTAAATCACAGGAGATATGCATTTAACTAAATATCCCTTCCTACACTGATTCCAAGAATTTATGTGGAAGTAAAACATAATGAAATAACAAAAATGAATGAGGCTGTAAAACCTGAAATGTTCAAATACCATAGCAATTTAAGATACATTCATCCAAGTGAGATGGATTGTCTTTAACTTGTGATCCTTCAAGTAACTAATGAGATTGAAAATATAATAATCCATAATTAAATACAGCAAGAAGTGAGTGTAGCAAGCACCATTTCTCCGCATATTTCAGACTGGGTGGAAGTGCTGCTAGGAACAATCTAGATGAGTTCTGGCCTACATTCAGTCAGCTACGTCATCAGCTGGACAGAGCACAAATCTGATTCATATTTGTTGTTCTTGCTTTGACCACATTAACTACAGGCATAATTAAGTTTGAATAGAAGATTTTCCCCCACTCTGCCACAGGAATTGGACTGGTTTTTGAAAAGAAAAAAAATTGCTTATACCTTATTCTGAACTTATTGCTTAGTATTCTCTTGCTGCTCTTACACATTTCTATATTCTAACAAAGGCCAAAAAAACCCCTCACTTTAATTTTAGAATCAAATTTCCACCAAGAATAACAGAGAGATTTTTGTTAAGGTTTGCAATGTCCTTCTGCCGTACTGGACCTAAAGGCCATAGCCCCACAAAAGAATTAGGCAAGTTTATGCTTCTGTGTGCCATTGGGCAGAACATTAGGATTTGTTATTAGAACATGCTGAAGAGATTCTCTCCAACATCTCTTCAGGTCAGGCTCCCTTTTTCTTACTTACATGTAGCCCAAATAAAACAGGAATGTAAAGGAACAATGCTTCCTCTAAGCCATTTTTCTCTTCCGGCAGCCAGGCAAATGGACATGTTCTGTGTGCCCAAAAGATTCAGGAAGGTCCCAGGGATGATCTGACATGGTTTCCCAACAACCACAGAAGACATACACAGAGTTTGTGTGCTGGGTTGGTAAGAAGGAGCTAGCAGCACAGAGAACACAGTGGCAAGCATAAGAAAAGTTTTTATATAGACAGATGGTCTGACAATTATTAAGATAGTCTATGTGCAGAATAGAAGAAATCTGGGATAAAATCAAAGATATTTTATTGCATGTTTACAAACATTTGCTTTCTGGCTAAAGCATGTCCAAGGATTATTATTTTGCAGATTCAGGATTTTTCTTATGTTACTCTTATTGTACAGGCTATGCAGTTTCCAGATTTAATATGGATACACATTTTATTTGGCTTTTCTCAAGGATTATGCAATGTCTTAAATTATGCATGTAGTTCTGCATTATGGCCGAATACAAATTACAGAAGAGATACAAATTTTCATTCGTTTCAACAATGTTGACACTTTCATATAAAACAGGAAAATTTATGGGGAATTCAATACTCTAATTGCAGATTTCCATAATGTTTGTGATGAATATATACTAAGAACACCTTTTCTGTGATTTTAGAATAGGCTGGTGATTTGTTTACAGTCCATATGTTTTTTTTAAAGTTACTTCCTTTTAATGGTACAGTACTTGACCACTCTTTTGTGTAAAGATATAAACATGTTTCATTATAATATATCTTTCTGTATAAGCAACTGTCTCTTTATACAACCAAAAACTTGCCATGTCAGGATGACCCAGTTCACTGAAGATCCCTTTGCTGAAGATGGGAAACAAGGAAAAGATTTGGTTTGTTTACTTAGAACAGCAACAATGACATAAAACAGAGATACAAAGGAAGAAAATCAGAGAACATACTATTCTATATGTCATTTTAGTGACATGGAATTTTCTTTCTCCTTTATTTTCATTCTCTTTGCTGATTAAGAAACAAAGATATGTGAAATATTTCCTATCCTTTAAATGAGAGAATTGCTTCTCCTCAATGGAGAAATTTTGAGTTCTTATCATTATCAGAGAAATTTGAGCTGCTGTCACTCTATCATGGTATACAACTGGAGAGCTTTATTTCAAATGTAGTGTCCTAATGCAGAGCAAGTCTAAGTCAGTAACAAATTTATGTAATATAGGCTGCATTTTAGTATCTGCTATTTACACCACTGGCTGCTGATCTCTGCAGGCTGTGATTGATGTGCTGCTGATGTTGTTGTTCTGCCTGACAGTCATACAAGGTAAAGATATCCCACTAAGGTATAGAACAAAATTTGAGCAGAAATGCAATACAGAGAAATGACATTAAATAAGTGCTCATGAATTTTAGCCACCTCCAAAAATTGTCTGTAGGCAGAAGTGAGATTCTAAGTGTTGAATGGACTCTGAGAATCAAGCATTTGACATCCTGACCTTTTCAACAAAGGTCAAATGCATAATTTGGGTAGCGCTGAGTGTTTCTCCACACCTACCTCACCCCTTTTCTCTCTAACTTGATTTTCTAGTAGGTATCTTATTTGAATATTTCAAGAGGTCAAGATGGACAAAACTCAATGACCAGAACAGTGTTGAAAATGTTCTATAGTCTTACTTTATCTGCTGTTTAAACCTATCAGTAATTTGGACATCATGGTCAAAAAACTTTAAAACATTTTGCTGCTTTTTCTTCTAAATGAAATTTTGAAGAGATGACCAGCTGTCTTTTTAGAAAGTATTTAGCTACCATAATACTTTAATGACATATTTAATTGGATCACAGCTTGAAGTGGTAGCAAACTGAGTTTGCCCTTTGCTTTAATGTACCTAGGAATCCTGATCTATATTCCTGATTGTTATTGAATTTTCTAGATTTCATTATAAAATCAATAACCGTTGCACATGGTAAAATAGTTTACAAGAACTGCAACATATTGTGGACTTCTGAAAACATACTGAGCTCACTGAAGCCACCCAGGCAGCCAATTAGGAGAAAACATCTATTAAGGAAAAACAGGGCAGTCCCATTGACTGCTATTGATTTTCTCAGCCCTGTGAAAAGACAATCAATTAGATAAAGAAGGCTAATGTTACAGCTGCAATTTAATAACCCCTAAAGAAAGGAGGAGGGCTATTGATTCCTGACATGGAATGCAGAGCTTATTGAAATATACTGAACTTCACCTGTCTTATAATCAGGCCTCGAGGAAAGAAGGTCTTTTTGGGACTCAATGTAACTTGTGGCATAGAATCTCAACTATTAAACTGGCTTGGTGATGTCAGACCTAAGAGATGCAAATGAAACAAAAGTTTAGAGGAAACACAAGCCCAGGGTTGAATACTTAATCACAGGAGCTATTGAGAGACACTGTTTTGGTGGAGGTTGTTTCTCCTTTTCATACAGAAAGCACCAGAGTACCACCTGTCATTTTCAAAAGCAAAGTCAGTTTTGCCAACCACCCGTGAATGACAAATAAAGCTTTATATGAAACACAAGGGCATATTATGTGCTATTGTGTGTTCTGCTAAGTGCTAATTTATCTGGCTTGTTCTCTTCAGCAAACACACGCACAGACACATGAAATAATCCATCTAATTATGTAGCTATTTAGGAAAAAAACAAAGCAAGGTGTTTTTGTCTGAAACAGAAGGTACATGATACAACAAAGGTTTCATCAAAACCTAACACAGTTAATGAAAATAAATGAAGTGGGGTAGCTGTAACAATTTTCGAACAAATAAACTTTTTCCAGTTTTATATTTAGGGCAGACCCAGCTGCCTTTCATAAATAGTTGAGTACTTTCTTTTATTTTTTGATAGTCCTTAATTGGAAATGGCTAATAGGCCTTGTGGCTTTCCACTATAAAATCTGGTTTAAAATACCTTATATAGATATTTTCTTTATGTTCTTTTTCTATTGCTTGTATTTGATCCTTTCTCTGTCATTATATATATGCCTCTTTTTTTACCAGTAGACAGCTGCTATTCACAATAATTGCCAGGGCAGTCAATTATACTTTAAATAGGCCCACTTGAGGGCAAATGAGCGTATGGTAGTCTAAATTGTGCTGGAGACATATTATACACAAAGACTGTCATTTCAAGCATCTGGAACATGACAAATATTATTTGGAAGCAGTGCAATATCTATATAATATGTGTGCTCCATATCAGTACAGCAACACCCGGTGAACTGTGTTTGCATGCTTTGCAATGCAGGTATCTATCTATCTATCTATCTATCAATATCTCTCTATATACAAATATGTATTTGTACACAGAGACACAAACACGCACACATATATAAAATGCATACAAATTAATGCCTAAACTGCATAACAAACACCTGATTTCCTGAAATGCATGCCTATTTTTACAAACTGAGAGAGAGCAAGTGATTCTCCATAACAGGGTTTAAAAAATATTAATTTTCCCTAATATTATAAAGTGGTATGGAGCTGGACAACAGGAATATACATTTATTTTGTCAAATCAGTTAGTAATTTTTCTTTCTCATGTGAGCATGCATTATAAACACTCTTCTTTTTCTAAAGTGATAATATGTTTCTAGAAAAATGAGCCAGACTAGAATAACATTAAGATCAACATAGTTAAAGGTGCATAGGAAATGTGCAATGAAACTCAAGACAGCACTGTTTGTAAGATTATGTAAATAACGATAAACAAGCAAAAATCTCAAACATTAGAATAGAGAATTTGGAAAAATGAAACAAATAACCTAAACCAACCAAAGCATATTTAGCATGGCGACTCATTTTTATGCAGAAATAGCTTTAAAGGATTACAAAATAGCAAAATTTTCTAGTTAAGGAGATAAAGAAAAGAACTAGAATAATTCCCATTGTACCATTAATTTCTTGCAATATGAAAATTTACTTTGTAGGGACTGATTCTGAGAGATGCTGAGCATTTCCTGTTGGTTCCCTTGAGAGCTCTGGTTATTGAGTATCTTTTAAGATCAGGATGGGCATAATGGCTCAATTCCACACGAGGAAGTAATAAAATCCAGCACTGCATTAATGCAATCATACAGATAAAATACATCTTACTATATCCATTTTGGAAAGGAAGAATGCACAAAACTGGCCTAAAACTTTGTTCTGTGGGTGTTCCATTATTGATAACTAAAGCTCTAGCTCAAAATAGCCTTTTAATTTTGACTTATTAAAAAAAAATAGCACAGTACAGGTAGCATGGTAGGAAAGAGCATCAAACAATACACACAAGCTTGCAGATTCAATTTTAGAAAATGGATTTGAAAAATGGTGAGATTAGGAAGTGAGGTTCATTAGCAAATCAGAACAGTGTAAAAGGCAATTAAAAGCTGACATAGTGAAATTAACAACATACACAAGCAAAATATGTGTTCGCAAGGAACATGATTAATTGAGATTTCCTTTCTTGCAGACTTAATTAAAAAATTTGGGATTATCAAAGGATCATACTCATAGCCAGTGTGTTTAATTTGCCTTTAAAACTGTAAAACCTTCAGGATCTTTAAAGCATTGGCCATTTTACAGCTGAGAAAATACTCAATAAATTTTTTTTTCAAATTAAGGATGTGTTCCTTCATTACCAAATTCTATTTTATGCCTAGTAAGGGCACAAAATAAGAAAGGACTTGACTGTTTGTGTCCAAAATTCAGTTTTGAAAAATCCTCCGCTCAGCCTTTACTTGGTCGTAGAAGCCCAAGTTCAATTGATGACCCAGATTTGAAGTTCTGGTTGTCCTTCCAACATTACACTTTTGATTAGACCAAAGAGCTCGGTATTTTTTTCTGTGACATAAACATATCTGGAGTACGAAATAATAGCAGTTGTGTTTGGAAGGTTGTTCCCCACCTGTCTCATTTTATTTATAACTCTGCATACAAACATTCAGAATTTAGCAGGGCAGAAAGTCAACTAGTGAGTGTTACCCTTTAAACTGGAGTGGTTTGGTATGGGAAGAGGAAGACCTTACCTCTGATCCCTGCCCTCAGATTCTCTTGTGTATTTTAAGTGACATAGCCACTGAGGAAAACCAACCACTCACAAAAACCATAAATGGTAGTGGGAGCAGAAGCTTGCCCCAGGAGATCTCCATGTTTACATGAATGCCTTAACAACTAGGCAATGGAAGACTGTTTACTCACGCACCAACTTCTCTCCCAGGGTTTGTTCACAGCTGAAACTCTAAAGGTAATTGTAAATGCAAAAAGTCTTCATTTCAGAAGGAAATAGAGTTATTTTTCAGTTACACTGTAACAGTTACTAAGGCAAATAACAAGTACCGAATGAAACCTAGGAGAAATATGTCTTGAGAAAAATCTCTGAGCAGAAAGAGATAAAAGTATTAGGATGTCTGCGTGTCACAGTCAATTAGAAGGCTACCTTCTTATCATTACTGCTTATCATAACCGAAGGAAATGGGCCCTCCTGATTGGCAGAAATTAGTTAAACCAGCTCAGACCAGATTCAAGTGCCATCTGTTCCCTGCTTTAGACACACAAATTATGAAATCAGTATTAATGACTAGAGAGAAAGTAACTAAAATGTTCGACATATTTCTCTTTTGATGGAAAGGCTCAGTTCCAAATCTGAAAAAGGCTATTCTCTTCATAATATCTTCGGGTCTTTATAATTCCTCTTCTATGTGGTTTTTTTTTTTCCTTTACATTCTCAACAAATTGAGTCAGTAAGCATAGAAATGATGGTGTAGGAATTTTTCAGTTGCTAAAGAAGTGCCCCCTTATGTTGGGAGTGGACTGGTATAGACCATGAGAGCCTAGAGGTCAGGAGGCTTGCTAATCTCATGGACAGGTATATTTCCAAATGCTAACCAATCTCCAACATACCAATAAGTAGGATAGAACTGTAATCATAGAATCATGGAATGGACTGGATTGGAAGAGACCTTATAGATCATTTGGTTGCAATCCCCCTGCCATGGGCAGGGATACCTTACACCAGATCAGCTTGCTCAAAGCGCCATCCAGCCTGGCCTTGAACACTTCCAGGAATGGGGCATCCACAGCTTCTCTGGGTAACCTGTTCCAGTATCTCATCACCCTCACAGTAAAGAATTTCTTCCTAATAGCTAATCTAAACCTCTTTCAGTAGGTTTGTTGTGTCACTACAGGCTCTTGTAACAAATCCATCTCCAACTTTCCTGCAGGCTCCCTTCAGGTACAAGAAGGCTGCAATTAGGTCATCCTGAATTTTTCAGGCTGAGCAATCCCATTTCTCTCAGCCTTTCTTCACAGGAGAGATGCTTCATTCCTCCAATTGATTTGGTGGTCCTCCTCTAGACTCACTCCAACAGGTCAATGTCCTTCCCATGCTGGGACCCCAGAGCTGGATGCTGCACTCCAGGTGGGTCTCACCAGAGCAGAACAGAGGGGCAGAATCGCCTCCCTTGCCCTGCTGTCCATGCTGCTTCGGATGCAGCCCAGGGTACAATTGGCTTTCTGAGCTGCAAGGACACATTGCCAAGTCATGTCCAGCATCCACCATCACCTCCAAGTCCTTCTTGGTACAGCTTTTCTCGATCTGTTCATTCCCCAGTCAGAAGTTACCCTAAAGTAGATGCAGCATATTGCTCTTGCTCTAGTTAAACCTCGTGAAATTCACATGGACCCACTTGTCACGGTATTTTTGTTCATAATAAGTAAACATTCTTGAAAAAATTATTTGTTTTAAAACATAATATTCTTTTGAGCAGTATGGCATGTTATAGTGGGCAAGAATTTACCATTGTGTCTAAAAAAATATTACTACAACATTGATCTTTTCCCTGTTCTTTTCTGCAGAGGTTCATTACACTAATGAATCACTGATGAAGCATGTTAAATATATATGGCCCTTTGTAAAAAGAAGACTGAAATGGCAAATTACCTTGTCAAGGAAAAAAAATACTCACTGTGATTTCAATATCATCATAACTGAATAATTTTCCTTGTGTAGAAAAATGGTAAATTTCTTCCCTCAAACCCATGGAATACAGCAACCATTCCTTCTTCAGTTCCAGTCTTAAATTACTACATAACAGTATGTTCTTAAAAAATTTGCCACGTTATGCATAAACAACGCTTGCAAAGAAGTAAAAGAAAATATGAGAAAGGTGTATTTGAGGATTAACTAATAAGAGTTTTGTTTTATATAGACCATGTTGGTGCTGATTGCAAATTGAGCATGTTTAGTTCAAAATGAAAAAAAGTGTATGAGAAGTGTTGTTTTTTGTTCTGTTTGTAAATGGTGAAATCTGTAAATAAATTGAAATTTTCTTGGATATGTTTGTTGTTCATAATTATATGCCAAATAATGCCTGCATAATTATTGAGGCTGAACTGATTCATAAATGGCTTTTTGCTGGTGCTCAATATTTGACAAAGGCTGTGACTCAATGTTTTGAACTGCCTCCTTGCTTGGAATGAGCCTGACAGCTCCAGTGCTCTGTCACTACAGAGGTCAGGAAGATTACTGCAGCTGAAGAAAAGATCGAACATTTTAAAAAATACTCCTTTCATCTCTGCCGCAAATACTCATAAACAGCAAGGACACAACATTTTTAATTAAGAAAAGGATTAATATTCTTGGCATCCAAATTCCTGTCTACATTTGCCCCTTTAACATCCTAGATACCCCCACTGCTTCCTTTCATTGATTGTATTCCAGTTATCCATTTTATTCATTTAGTTTAGCTTTTAATACGTTAATTTACTCAGTTAAACTTGTTTCTGCTTTGCCAAGCTTCTTGAAACATGAATAACCTGTAAATAGATATTTATCATCTTTGAGGATCCACTATAATGGATGACAATATCAAGATGACGACATAGAGCACAATAGAATTAAAAAAAGGTTCATTCAAATGAATCTTGATTGTTAAACAAGACAGCAGTATTTGAAGGTGACTTTCTGACATGTTAGAAGGTAGGAAATGAGAAATATAATCGTGTGAAGACCTCTTGCTTTGCAATATAAAGGTAATGCAATAAAATTTCATCTATTTTTATCAAAATCTAGACCCTCAAGGGAAGTTCAAATACAGTAAATCTCAGTGCTCTATTTCTAGTAAACAGGTTCTTTGTTGGAATATTTTCAATTATTGTATTGGTCAATTTTCAGTAATTTTTAACATATTATCAATTACATAAAATATTCAAAAAATGGATTAAACAGCTGCAGAATGGTTTAAGGATATTAGGACTTTTCTCAGACTTTTGGGGTAGTCCAAATAATACCAGCTTAAGGATCTGTTGGGGAACTTAAGAGGCTGTAGTTCATCTAGAAAATAAAAAAATATCAATAATTTTCCCACATCCATTTATGATGTTTACTGAGGAGAGAAGAAGGGCTAAAAACTATCATATTTTAAACAAGAAGTATAATGATCCTTTCTTTCCAGGGGTGGGGTAGGTAGTGGAGGGAGTTTGTTTTTTGGTTTGGTTTTGGTTTTGATTTTTTTGTTCTGGTTTTCCCCCACAATCACCCTCCAGATCTGGCAGGTATTCAGGAAAGAGAAGACTGTTTAGATTGTTTAAAGCCTTTCAGAGATTGTAGATTACTCCTTGAATTTCACTTGGAGAGCCTGCTTGTTATGTAGAGCCATTTACATGCTCCCCATCCATCTGCTGATGGGGGAAGAATATTGTTTATTAGGACTTTGATTAATTTATCACAGGTGTCCACAGCCACAATGCTCTTAAGGGATGGGGAAGTGGGACATCATTCCCTCCCACTCCTGAGCACAGCTGTGTCAGTCCTAGAGACAATCCAGCTCTTCATTAGCACCTTGTGCAAGAGTCATAGATCTTTTGGCCACATAACCTATTTAGATTTCCTTATAAGGGCCATAAGAAAGTATCTAATCAATGTGAATGTGTGTTTTCAATATGGAAGCTTCCTGGGTGACTCATGAGGCCTTTAAAAGGCAGCATAAGTGGTCAAGGAGTCAAAGTACCTTACAATATTGAAAATTTTAATGTGCTCATCAATAAGTAGGACAGAAAGATGGCTCCCAACTCACTCAATTCTCACCACAAGAAGAATTGTAACAAGTGTACTAATCAGAATTGAAGACTCACTCATTTCTTCTTGGCTGAAATTCAACTTATAAATGAAGAGTTGTTCCAGTCAGTTACACTTTTAGAAGGTAAAAGGGAACTTAATTTGCTCATCTCACAGTTTAAAAAAAAAGGTAGAATATAAAAAAGGTAGAATGAAAAACAGGTAGAATTTATCTCCACCAGACAACAATTCTGTGGAGGTTCCCCCAGAGAATTTTTCTTTCTGGAAGTGGTGTCAGACCTCACTTTTGAAGTTACACTGAAACAAAAATAGTGGCAGGAAAGAATGTCAGAGACCTTCATAGGAACTGTAGAGCATGGACTTCCAAGAATTATGTCTCAACACTGGGAAATTTGCAGGCCAAAATTTCTGCCTATTTTCATCAAGATAGTCTATAGAACATGGTCCAAAAAAACCTATATTCTATGAGAATACAGAAGTTTTCTTTTTTCGGACATTGTGGAAAACTGATTCAGCAACATTGCAAGTTATTTACACGGGTTTAAAAAAAAAAAAAAAGAGTCACTTCCTTGTTAGTATTCCAAGTTATTAATAGAGAATGTTACAGATGGTCTCATCTAGGAGAGAATAAGCTCCACTTTTCTAAACATACTTCTTTGTCAGTAGGATAGTAATCTTTCAAAATTTTAATTCTCCAAGATACATGCTAAAATATGATGTTACTTTTTACAGCTACATAATTCAAATATGTTATAACAAATATGATATAAGAGTACAAAATATAATCTTAGATCAAATCAGGTAAAATGAAATCTTGTCATTTGGGCTTTTCTTGTAGTAGGATTTTCTTGTCCTGTTGCACTGGGAAATAGTAGAAATCAGTTCACAAGAATTAAGTTTCTGTCTTTGTGCTGACTTAAACCTTGAAAATGTGTGAACCAAATCTGTAATTTGAAAAGTCTAATAAATTAATTTCGTGAAATATAAAGGCAATTTATTACCGTATATTGAAGATCTTAAACAGAACTCAGAGAATACAGAGACCTCAACACTTTATTTTACCTTATGAGTTTACAAACATAACCTATGACATTCTCAGACTGAGAATTATTCCAATTAATTTACTCTATATTAAGGAATCTCACAGCTCATGAATTAAATCAATGAATTTAGTAAAACCAGAATTGCATCTAAATGATGGGGTAAACACCCTCAAAATGAAAAAAATACTTAAAAATTAAACTATTATTATAATTTTATTGCTATAAACAAAAGGTATTTGCATATATCTAAATTTTGAGTGTACACAATTAAAACCTCCACATTTACAGCACTGAAACATAGTGAAAGGAGTTCTGGGTTCAACCTAACTGTACCCTGGGTTACATCAAAAGAAAACAGGTGAAGGGAGGTAACGCTTCCCATCTGTTCTCATGAGACCTCATCTGGAGTACTGCATCTGTCTCTGGGGCCCCCAAAATAAGGACGTGGAGTAGTTGAAGCAGGTCCAGAGGAGGGCCACAAAGATATTCAGAGGGAAGATTGAGACAGTTCAGGTTCCTCAACCTGGGAAAGAGAAAGATCCAGGGAGACCTTACTACAACTTTCAGTACCTGAAGGGGGCCTGCAGGAAAGGTGGGGACAAACTTTCTAACAGAGCTTGCTGCTGTAGAACAAGGGGTAATGCTTTTAAACTAAAATAGGGGAGATTTAGGTTTGATTTTAAGAAGAAGTTTTTTACAATGAGTGTGTTAACTGGAGAGGTGATAGATATCCCATCCCAGTAAATATTCAAGGTCAGGTTGGACAGGACATGTAACAACATGATCTAGTTCAATATCCCTGTGCATTGTAGGGGGATTGGAACTAGATGACCATTAAAAGTCCTGTCCAACCCAATCTGTTCTATGTTTCTTTGATGAAAAATCTACAGAGAAAACTTACCTGAGCTGAAAAAAAAGCAAAAAGGAATTCCCTTGTTACTGGCATCTATTGACACAAGACAACCTCTTAATAGATTTTAATTTGCTTTAAAGTGGTTTTGGATCTGTTGAATGCTTTTTTTGCCTAATCTTTTCTTTCCTCTTCAAGCTGTATGTGATCAAAGTACATATAAAAGAATGGATGCATTTCCCTGACTAGGTAAAGATAATTAGTTAGTAGGATGGGGCTGACATCACATTTGTGACAACACTGAAGACAAAAAATTAAGGAATGTCTTTGTCCAGGTTAAAAAATTACAAAAGGATTTCAAATACATGTATTTCTCTCTACAAAACAGGACATAATTGAGACCATTTATATCAGTCCTACATATCCTGCTGGGTCTTCAGAAAGAATCTGAAATAACCACAGAACCAACTTTTTTTTAAGTCTGAAGTCCAAATGACACTCTTAAAAATATATACTAAACAAAATTACAATGTTTTGAAAGTTATAGGGATGGGACTGATATTTATGGCTGTGGCTGTTTGGAGGAACAGTAGGCAAATTTGGCTGTGTGGCTTCCAGCAATATCCAGCCAGGAAGCTCAATCTCACATGCCAGCACTGCGGTGTCTTTTGGACAAACTGTGCCTTTTTGGGGCAAAAATCTTCTCTTCCACATTCTAAATAAATTACATGTTTACCAGATCCTCTGGGTTGAAACTATAAACAAAAAAGCATCATGAGATTTTTAATCTGAAATAATGGAAGGTGAAAAGAAAATACAATCATAAGATTGCAAATCTCACTGTTCTTGTCCTTAAATTTCTGTATCAACCATGGTCCGAGCAAGAGTGGAAGATGGAAAAAGACAATCAGTCTCTGTGCATTTCCATTGGATTCTTTCTGTACTCTTTAAGGCTGCTAGTAGTTTATGTTTTATCTGTAAAATCTGAAACAGAACAAATTGTACCTAACAACTCTAGCAAAACCAATGCATACACTTTCATGTTTTAAGTGTCCTGCAGCAATAATAAACTGTATTCAAAGAGTAGTAACATACCAAAACATCAAAAATTAGTAGGAAATAATGAAAATGTCCAGATATGACAATATATCAGAGAGAATCCTTCTTCAGTTTGTGCTAATTGCTAAGTTTATCTTACCTCTTTGCTCATATTTTTGGCTACATAATTTTGTGTGTATCCTTTAATGGTCATAAAAATATTATCTATTATAACGGATATATTTAGCAGTTTTCATTATTTGGCAGTTTTGACAGACATTATTGATTTGGTCGGCAACTGTGGCTAACCAGAAGGGGACAATGTGACAGTTTTATGTAACAAAAGGCACAGTGTCATGTCAACTGAACTAAATGTTGTACAAAGTGACAGCAGGACAAAAATGCCTTTCAGACTTAATTTTCTGCTTCATTTTTTCTACCATCAATACATAAGGCAGTGCAGTAGGTGACACAAATTAGCAGGATAGAGCAAAAGGTCTATGCCTGTTTCTGTTGCTATACTTGACTTCCTTCCACTAAGGTAATCTCCAATTATTTTAAGCGTGAATGAAAAAGAAGAGTAGCTTATAGTAATCAACCTACCTGTTTAGGAGAAAATATATCCCTTATCAGGATTCTTTATATGTTTCTCCTAGGTAGCTTTTTGGAAAAGATGAAAGAAAAAAGTCCTCCATCTGCTAGGTCATGCCTACAAGACACATTCTGTCAAGTCTTAAAAGCAATAAGAGCTTTGCCTGTGGGATACCTATAATTATTATGTGGAGCGGCCTTGCGCCTGCTGTAGCTCATTGTTCTGCTAACACAACCCAAATGAGAACAGTGGCTCCAGGCTGTGAGTTGATAAAGTGCAACTTTTCGATTTTGCTCTTCTATGGCTGCAGCATTGTGTAGAGTCTGTGAGTGACATCTTTGGCCTTCCTTTGGGCTGAGCAGATTGAATCTGTCACGCTGAGTTAAACAATGACTGGGGGACACAACCTTAGCAGGGCCTGTCATTTTTTCCCACTAATTCAATCTGCATTTAATCAATGAAAGTAATTTCTTGTTTGTTTAAGTCTCATATCCAATGGATCTAGAGGATCCTGAAGTACTGCACCTCCACCCTGACCTTCTCCCCTGTTAGAACTTGGACTAGTATATCAAGAATGGAATTAGTGAAAATTGCACATTTCAAGGTTGTCATGTTGCTCACTATATATTTAGTCTCCTTTTGTGTTTATATACAGTATCTGAGTGTCATTTTCCAGTTCAGTTTTCTCAGAGATTCAGTGCAAAAGAAATTGGCTGAAGCGATACCCCCAAGAGCAACAGCAATGGACTGTTAAGAAATATAATGCACTCTCTTACAGGAGCGTTCAGCAGTTGTCCACATGTATGTCTCATATGTAAAGATCCTAACTGATGAATATTTCTTTCTAGGTACAGGCTATCACTGTTATTGAAAGTAACCAGTAGTGACTTATGCAAGTTCAAGGACTTTATTGATCGGTTTAGCTGGTCTTAATCAAAACCTGTCCTCTTTTCCACTCATAGTGATTAAATAAGTCTAAGAGAGCCTGACATCAAGTCTTTGACTTTTTATTGGTTTGCAGCAAGTGCTGTGCTCAGCACTTCAGTAGCCAGCAGTTGCCAGGCAGGAAGTTAAAAACTCATGGAAAGTTTCAAAAGAGAAAAAATTCTAAATCTATACAACAAGTAAAATATATCAAGGAGAAGCAAGAGATCAAGTACAAGTTTTCATGCTTTCTAAATGTTTTGGGGTTTTTTAATAAAGAGTACATTTTGAACAAAATAGAAGAGGGAAATCAGTAGTTGTCTGATCATAAATATGAGAAGAAAAAAGCTGTATTTTTGAATTATATTAAATATTTTAACCTGATTTTGTCTAGTTAATCTGGGAAAATTCTTGAAAGAAAAACAAGCAAAAAAAAAATCAACTATGATTTTTAGGCAATACGTATTGCCTCTTTACTAAAATGTATAAATCTATAAATACATTTCCATATAAAGATATTTCCAATAATTGAATGTGCTTTTCTGAAGGCATTTTGTGTGTAGAAATTGAAAACATGCTCTCTACCTGATAACTGCCTTTGAGAATACCAGGTTGGAAGGGGAACTCAAGGATCATGTGGTCCAATCTATCTTGGCAAAAGCACATTCTAGACAAGATGGCCCAGCATCCTGTTCACATGAATCTTTAAAGTGTTCAATATTAGGGAATACACCACTTCCCCGGGGAGGTTGTTCCAATAGCTGATTGTTCTCATCGTGAAAAATTTTCTTCTTGTGTCCAATTGGAATCTCCCCAGGAGCAACTTGGGCCCATTAGGCTCTTTTTTATGCCACTCCATGTAAAAAGGTCTTCCTGCAGGATGTCACCTTTACGAAGTGTCCACTTCCCCACTCAGTTTGGTATCATCAGCTAACTTTTATCCGGGTTTATCAGGATCCCACCATAGATCACTTATGAAGAAATCAAACACTACTGGGCCCAAAGCTGATCCCTGGGGACCCCACTTGTGACAGGCTGCCAGCATGAAAAGGAGCGATGCACCACCACCCTGTGCGTGCTGCCTGTCGGCCAGTTCCCCCCTCACTGCGTGGACCACTTTGCTGGACTGTAACACAGCAGTTTTTCTGGGAGGAGGCTGTGACAAAGCATAACAAAACCCTTGGAGAAATCCAGGTAGACCATGTCCACTGCTTGTCCTGTGTCAGCTTATCAGGTTACTCTATCATAGAAAGCAATCAGGTTTGTCATTAGCGATTTGCTCTTGGTGAATCCATGCTGGCTTTTCCCAGTCACATGCTTCATCTGACTTGTGACAGTCCCCAGGAGGATTTATTCTATAACTTTCCCAGGGACTGAAGCTAGACATGAGCCTGTAATTTCCTGGATCCTCTTCTATGCCCCCTCTTGCTAATGGGGGTGACGTTAATCTTCTTCCATTCTTCTGAGATATGCCTCAATCTCTTTGATCTCTCTAAGATTATGGAGAGTGGCTTTGCAATGAAGTTAACTTTCTTAACACCCTCTGGTAGATATTTTCAGGGCCCATTGATTTGTAGCCAATATTTCTTGGACCTTATCTCCTGGAAGGCAGTATACCTCTTGTGATTCCCTGTCAGGCCAGCAGATGCACATCTCAGTACCCCATAACAGAGTCACCCACTATGTGCTCTTGTTCCACTTGGTGGTATACTCTGTGTGTTTCTGGTACAGCTTCTCCTTGCAGACCTTGCTCATGGGTTAAAGCTTCATATCTGGTTTTGACTGTAAAAAATCAAAGGACGGAGATTGAAATAGAATCCTGTTTGAGTGGGTCATAAGTTGCTGTATTTTTGGTGGTGTCCCTCATTGGAACATGGTTCTGAAACCACTTTATCCCAATCTTGGCCCCTCTAATAGCACACAGCCTTCTAACTGATTCCTTCAGCTCAGACAGCTGATTCAACAGATATGTCCACATTTTTTGCAGGTACTTGCCTTTCCTCTAGGAGGAGGGTCTGTGCACTTATTACTACCTGCTGGCTAGTCTGCTTCCTTATCTACAGCATCTGAGAGTAAGCATAAAATGTCGCAGGCACTTTCGCTTTAGAAACACTGGTTTTAACTTTGAGGTGAGTGTTCACCATCCTTACAGGGACCTAGAGCACTTCCCTGATTTGTGGCACTACAGGAAGTGTGCAAGGACCTTCTCACATGCCCTCCTGCACAAACCACTGGACCCTCTTGATTCCTGTTTGCCCTCCCTGGTCTCAACTTTACCCACAGGCAGTTGCTCCTCAGAAGCCCAAGATGCATCAGCTTCCCTTGCTAGAGCTGCCAGCTTCAGGTGGGGCTCTGTGCTCTCTTTTGGGTTTCCCTTATGCTGGGAACACTCCTGTACCCCTGGATGCAGCACTCAGCTATAGAATTGACTGCTGCCACCTCTGTGTACCTCAAGACTGAGTCTTTGTTTAATGCAAAAAGATCATAGAATCACAGAACATGCCGAGCTGTAAGAGACCCACAAGGATCATTGAGTCCAACTCCTGGCCCTGCATGTGACCATAACAAAGAATCATGCCATGTGCCCAAGAGCATTGTCCAAATGTTTCCTGAACTCTCTCAGGCTTGGTGCTGTGACCACTTCCCTGGGGAGCCTGTTCCAGTGCCCAACTACAACCCTTTGGGTGAAGAGCCTTCTTCTAATATCCAACTTAATTCTCCCCTGACAGCACTTCAGGCCATTTTCTGAGCCCTGTCACTGGTCATCACAGAGCAGAGATCAGTGTCTGTCCTTCCTCTTCCCCTCACAAGGAAGTTGTAACTGCAATGAGGTCTCCCCTCAGTCTCCTCTTCTCCAGGCTGAACAGACCAAGTGATCTCAGCTGCTCTTTTTCTCAAAGCCTTTCACCAACTCTGTTTCCCTCCTTTGGACTCTCTCTAGTCATTTAATGTCCTATATTGTAGCACCCCAAAGCTGCCCCAGCACTGGAGGTGAGGCCGCCCCAGTGCAGAGCAGAGGGGACAATCCCCTCCCTTGCCCGGCTGGCGATGCTGTGCCTGATGCCCCCCAGGACACGCTTGGCCCTCCTGGCTGCCAGGGCACTGCTGCCTCCTGTTCAACTTGCCACTGACCAGGACCCCCAGGGCCCTTTCCATGGCACTGCTCTCCAGCCTCTCACTCCCCAGTCTGTCCATACATCCAGGGCTGCCCCATGCCAGGTGCAGAATCAAAGAGCACAGGCCTGAGGACGCAGCCCTGCAGAGCCCCACATGTGACAGGTCACAGGTCCCCAGTCTGATGTCACCCCAATCACTGTAACCCTTAGTGCTTGACCCGTGAGCCAGTAGCTCACCCATCACAGGATGTGTTTGTCCAGCTGTGTGCTGGAAAGATAAGAAAAAGGATACAGTGAGAGCAGCAAAAAAAGCTTTACTGAAATCCAAAGATCACATCAGTTGGCTTCCCTTGATCAAGTAGGTGGGTTCCCTTGTCATAAAAGGAAGTAAGATTCAGTAAGAAAGACTTTCCTCTCATGAAGCTGTACTGACTGTGACCAAGGACTTCATTGTCTTTCAAATGTTTTTCAGTCCCCTCCCTAAAATCTTCTCCACGATTTTACCAGGTACTGAAGTGACTGTAGGTATACTGACAGGCCTGTAGTTTCTGCAGTCCTCTTTCTTGCCCTTCTTGAAAATCAGGAAAACATTCACCAGATTTCAGTCAGCCAGGACCTGTCCAGATTCCCAAGACTGCTCAAAAATCATTGATAGAGGTTTTGCAATTACATTAGCCAGTCTTTGAGGATCCTGGGATGAATCCCATCAGGGCCCATAGATTTTTAGGGATCCAGCTGCAGCAGTTGATACTGCACAGTTTCAGTTGATGGGAGTTGATAATTTTTTGTACAGTCATGGTCCTCCAGCTGAGGGCATTGAGATCCCTTTGTTCCATCATTCATGTTGAAGACAGAGGCAAAGAATGTGTTAAACACCTCACTGCCCATGTCCCTGTTTTTGAGGAGACCACCCTTATCCTGTAATGAGCTGATGCTATTTTTACACTGCCTTTTGCCATTAATATATTTGAAAAAAAGTCTTTTTATTGTCTCCCACATTTCTGGCCAGCTTAAATTCCAGTTCAGCTTTGGCCGCACAAATTTCCTCCCTACATTGACAAGCAGCATCTCTGTGTTCTTCTCATGTCACCTGACCTTGCTCCCACTGGACATACATTTTCCTTTTTTGCCTTATTTCCAAGAGAAGGTTCCTGTTCAGATAAGCCAGCCTTCTGCCTCACCTGCTTGACTTGTGATATTTGTATAGCCGAAGAACCATCAAAGAACCTTGGTAGCATTCCAGACTTGCCTCACTTTGTGTTTCAAGGAATTTAGTTTTATTTCTGCTTGTTTATGTTGATAGGGAAGGTGTAGGAAGATCTTCCTTTAGAACTGCAAGGCTGAGCAACTGGCAGCAAAGCCTGTTTCCTCAAACAGTGCTCAATTCTTCTTCAAATAATGTCAAATTCCAGGCAGTACAGACAGATTGTTAGTGCATCATGCCAAAATAAAAATCAAAGAGGCAAAATCTTCTGACCACACCTAATAGATCTCCTTCTTGTAGCACAGGGAGGCCCACCCACAGCCAAAGAGTAAGGAAGGACTTCTGCAGTGTTAAGGGCATTAGGTCTTTGTCAGCAGAAGCTAAGTCCCACAAAATGGCAAGCTCACTCAGCAGGACTGTGTGCTGGGGGAGTGCATACAGTAATGGCTTAGGGTCCTAATGCAATCTATCTCTGCTTCGCTTGCAAGCATTGAGTCAGGCTATAATAGCATTAGTAAGAACATATGACAGAAATAAAATAATATGATTTTATTCCAAGATAAATGAAAGGATTGTGTGGCAGGGAGGTTTCAAAACAAAGTTCATTTGATTTTGGAAAGCAGTAACAGTACAGCACATCACTACATTTGGCTTACCAGGTGCAGGTATTTGACATTCAAAGACACAGGATGCTCAAAAAATGCCAGACAAATTAAAAGGAATTTGAGGAAAACTAACATGATTAATTCTTTTTATGTTTTAAAATTTAACAATAGTAATGCACACACATGTGGTTCAAACACCTTATGAATAGCTGAGTATAGCATGAAAGCTACTTAGAACTAGCAGAGATTTTAAAAATCCTTCCACTTATCAACAGACTTAGATCATAAAATATGGACTGTTATTCCTATCATCTAACCAAGGACTTTTGGAAGTGGAATTGCTCTAAAAATTTTCACCACTCTTAATAATATGAACTGATTTTTCTCTAAATCATTTGTCGCATTAATTACTTTTCAAACACATCCATACACTCTTATATGGGAAATGTACACACAGACTCATGAACAAGAAGATGGAGAGCAGCTCCACGGAAAGTGACCTGGGAGATCTGGATGATGGCAAATTGAATAGAGTCAGCAGTACTGTGGCAGCCAGGAGTGGCTGAGGTCACTTGGTCTGTTCTGCCTGGAGAAAAGGAAACTGAGGGAAAACTTCATCACGGTCTAAAGCTTCCTCATGGGTGAAAGCAGAGGGGCAGGCACTGATCTCTTCTCTGTGTGACCAGTGACAGGACCCAAGAGAATGTCCTGAAGCTGAATCAGGGGAGATTTAGTTTGAATATTAGGAAAAGGTTCTTCACACAGAGGGTGGATGGGCACTGCAACAGCTCCCCAGGGAAGCAACCATGGTATCAGGCCTGTCTGAGTTCAAGGAACATTTGGATGATTCTCTCAGGCACATGGTATGCTTCTTTGGGTTGTCCAGTGCCAGGCCAGGAGTCGGACTTGGAAGATCCTTGTGGGTCCCTTTCAGCTTGGGGTATTCTATGATTCCATGATTTCAGAATCAGAGTGTAATTCAGGCCAGTTAAAGTTGTTTGGGCTTTTTTTTAACTCCTCCTCTCCTAAAAATCCCAGCAATGAGAGAATAGGACCACAGCCCAACTGAACTGATGCTTCACATTAAAGACAAACATGCTCCATTGTCAGTCAGTCTGTAAGAACTTCACTGAATAAGCTTAAGGACACCTATAATGTTCAGCGTGTGTAAAAATATTTGGCTGACTAGTGCCTCCATTGAAGAGCAAGCTTCAGAGCAATTTTTCTGTGGCCTGAACTGCCCTGCAAATTACAGAAATATGTTCTCATCCTGTTGGCAGCTTTTTCCTGTTATATCACTGGAGGGGAATAAGCACGATATGCAGGGTGACATACTGAGGCAAGCTACCAAATATGATATTTGGAACAGGATCCAAATCATGTTTTCAGGATTTGTTTATTTGGGGCTTGTTTCAAGACCATCTCTCTACAAATGATTCCTTCCTTTATACATTTTTATCAGATCTATTTGAAGTTAAAATTACAGCCACATGTTATAAATGAATGCAAAGTCAAAGAATGATAATGAAAATGAAATTATAAATTATTCAAGAAAGTCCTGTCTTTAAACTCCTGCTATATTTTCAGTAAAAGGGTAACAGAAAAGAATTCCCAGAATTAAACCCCAAATTCCCATTCAGGAAGCAAGTGAAGATAAACTGTTAATTTCTGCTCTGCATCATAAGGAGCAAGAAATTTCTCAGGTTTTTTCAATCTCTTTTTTACCTCAATATTTCTGGACAGCACTTGTACCTTCAGAAGATTCTCAATACTTGTATTTTCTTCTGCTCTCCCATCTGATGCCTCTGCAGACCTTGCATGAGACCATTTGAGGAACCAAGGAAAATAAAGCAGATGGGCACAGACAAATGACATAAAGAGAGGTAAGACCTCTGGCTTTTTTATTTTAACAGTTTTCAAATACCTAGCAGAGTGAAGTGTTATAACAGTGATTAACAAAAACAGTAGAAATATAATATCCCGAGAAGAGAGTGGGTTGGAGAGGGCCAGCCAAAGTTAGTGCATGCTTTTAAAAAATTCCTACCACCTGGTTTGAAATACAACTGTTAGGAAAGAGAGGGAGGGATACTAGAGTGAGGAAATAAAAACAAACAAACAAAAAAGGCTGAAGTGGGAACAAGACTAAGTGCCAAGAAGGAGGGAGGAAACCCAGAGTTCTCTCATAACATTATCAGAAGTCTCATTCCTGATTTGGACAGTGAAGGAGAATAACTCTTCCCTCTTACTCACCCTAGGTGAGATACAAGTGAAACAGAAAAGTGGTTCTGATAGTTTGTACCTTTTGCAGCTAAAAGAAAAAGTGAATATTAAAGCCCTTCATGATTATTTCAGATGTATATAAATCTTAGTTTTTACATAAAAGATGTGTTGAAATTCTGGTACTAATTAAAATTTCTTGATGTGCCATTATAACCATCAAAATGAAAGATCATGCCCCTAAACGTAATAAATCCAACAAATAAAAAGGAGCAACAGGAAAGTAAAGACCAATTTGATTCCTCACAGCTACTGTTATGCAAATATCTTTTCCATGTTGTTCTGGTACATGCACATGGAAGTCTGAGAAGGAAATCGGCCATATTTCTTAATAAACACATGTATAAATATATAATGCATAAATAAATATAAATATAATCTGCACTGATTGTGCAATGTCAGTTCTAGAACAGCTGGTTTCCTTTTCTTTCAATTGGATGTCAAAACTCTACTGGATATATCCTGATTATAAAAGCCATTATGAACAATTTCTGCCCATGGCGGAAAATCATGATAATAATCACAATCTTTATTTGCTTTGAAGGTGTGAAAGACTGATCCTTGGTAGGAAGCTAACTGTATGTGCTGGTTTCAGCTGGGGTAGAGTTAATTTCTTTCACAGTGGCTGGTATAGGGCTGAGCACAGTGTTGATAATACAGCAATTGTTTTTACTGCTGAGCAGGGCTTACACAGAGGCAAGGCCTTTTCTAGGAGGAAACACAGCTGAGACATCTGACCCCAATTGACCAGAGGGATATTCCAGACCATATGGCATCATGATCAGTGAAAAAACTGGGGAGAAGAAGGCGGGGACACTTGAAGTGTTGGAGTTTGTCGTCTCAAGTCATTCTCAGTGTGATGGGGCCCTGCTCTCCCGGAGATGGCTGAACCCTGCCTGCCCATGGGAAGTGGTGACTTAATTCTTTTATTTGCTTTGCTTGTGTATGCAACTTTTGCTTTCCCTATTAAACTGCCTTTATCTCAACCGATGATTTTCATAGCTTTTACCCTTCCAATTCTCTGCCTGATCCCCCTGGTGGGAGAGCAAGCGAGTGGCTGGCTGAGGTTAAAAAACAACACTGTATCAGTTCAAAATGTTGATAGCTCTGATTATTGTTATCATGAACAATAGATATCTAAAAGATGCATTTCGCTTTTTCAAATATTAAAGACCACTTGAAAATGGGCTTGTGAACAAATAATAACATTTAAAAATAACGAGAAAATTATTTCAAGGTCTCTGCTAGATATTAGTAGAGCGTTTCATTGGTAGCACGTTTTTTACAGTCTAAAAAATTATCTTTGCAACTTCTATTCTGTGTACATATTGATTAGTACTTGATATGTAAAAGAGACATCAAATTAATTATGGGCATGACTCTCTGAACCTAAGAATTCCACTAGGACTTAATTGAACCCTCTAGTTCTTCCATCTTCTGTGGCACCTTTTGATAAAAGTGTTCCAAAAAGGACAAAAACTATAATGGGCAGTTGAAGTAAGAGGTACTTCTCTGCATTCAGTATTGAGGTACCTAGTGAGAAGAAGAATGAAGGCTTCTAAGAGTGTTCTTAACACAAATACTATCAGGAGTGCTCCTTCTAAACCTTGTGAGCCTTTTGTTACTTCTCCATCAATCAGACAAAAGTATGGTTCAATAAACAGGAGCAAAGTATCTTATATGAAAAAAGACAGGCCTTCTGCAGTATTCCTCTTCATGGGAATCTAAACAAAATGGAGACATGGCAAAGAAGGGAATTGTTAGTAATCAGAAAGAATAAACCCTGGCTTCTTGTTCTACTCTTAGTTTTGTTGTGGGTTTTGTGGTGGGGTGGGGTTTTCTGGTTTTGTTTTTTTCTTTTTTTTTCTTCCCTTCCCAGATACCCTCCTTTTAGTGTGACCTCATGTACTTTCTGTCTAGCTTGCATTTCTGACTCACTTTCTGTGCGGGAAGGTAGTCTGCTCAGTGTCAGAAAACACAGAAACATTCAAAGAATGTCATAGTTTCACTTCCACAGAGGTCCGATATTCAGAAGAAATTCTATTTTGATTTATGTAAATAATGTTTAAAACACACATAATTTGAGCTGTGACCAGAGTATATCCTCATTTAAGTTTGGGGGTTTGCACTGTTTTATGATTTCAAAACTTTTCTGAAGCAAAACCCCCAAATCTTTTCAAAATCTTTCCCCTCCCAGCCCCACGAAGCCTGATTTCATTGAACCTCCATTCATCATTCTGACCCTTTATATTGAATCGGCCTCATATTCTTTTCTATGGATTTCATGTATGTGTTTTACATTCTAACCAATTATATACTATGAACTAAACTTTATACTGATGCAAAGAAATTTAGAAATGTATTTGTTTAGAAAAGTATCTGTGTAAACCAGAATATTTAGGAATGCTTAGGTACAGTTAAGTAAAGGATGAGTTCTCGGAACAGGAATAAACATAGAGGATAATTATTACTGCCAGGTGAAGCTAGAGAATTTGGTTTTAAATAAAAGGATAGGAGGAAAAGGAACAGAATTTTTATACATTAATTCCTTGGCACTTAGGTCTTCCTGTGTGTTCCTCCTTACTCACCTTATCTATACCATACAAACCTTAGATTCTACTCCAGTTCCAGTGGTACTCAACACTCATCTCATTTGCTAATGATTTGACAACCTTCCTCTTGTTCTGTCTTAGGCAGACCCTGTGACTTCCAAACCATTCAGCTAAATGTCTACGAATTCAGCACAAGAAAAGCATCCTCATTTGCCATTCTGTCAACTCTGCATCACCAGCCTGCTCTCTAATCTTCACACCAACCTTGATCTTTAAGATTTCACCACCACTTTTTTTTATATTACCAATGTTTCACAGAAAATCTGTTAAAGGGACTATTTTTACTGATTTTTTTTAGCTTAGTTCCATGTCTAGATTCTTTGTGGTCTACACCTCTGAGCCCCACCAGGTGAAGGATATTCCTGTCCACCTTCACCAGTCTGTTAAGACATGTACACACTTCCACCTTTGCCCATCTGTTGTCGGGGTCCCTTCCCCCCCGCCATGTGGCCCTGGGAGAGGGGCCCTGGGGGGGAGACACGGGGTTTCCCTGCCCCTGGTCAGCCTCATTCCCCATTCGTTGTTTTGTGTTCCCCTGCGCGGGCAAGGACCCTCGGGTCCCATGATTGCAGCAGTTCCTCGGCAGAGTCCCGGCCATGCGGCTGGAGAAATAAACATCTCTGAAACATCTATCAAGAATCGGTCCATATATATTTCTTCTCCGCAGGCCTCCTTGTTTGATACATCATGTTACAGAATCCCCACTGTAATAAATGGTGGAGAATTGCAAGCAGAACGATCCCCAATCCCTAAGGACAGCATGAGTAAAAACCACTCTAGATCTCTAGATCTCTGTCCTCTCACCTTGGTTTGGATATTCTCTCTGGACTATGGAAGAATTGTGGGAAATGTGGCTCTCTGAACCACAGAAAGAAATATATCTAGAAGTTAAAGGAATCTTTGAACAACAAAACAAGAAAGTATTTGTCCCGGGAGATCTAGAACATTTTTTAACTGGCTTTTCAAAAATTTCTTTTATATTTCTTGAGACTTACTTTTTGATATTAATCCTCCTGGAACTAGTCTCGAGTGTTTTTGGTCCGAGATCTTGTGTGAGATGAAGAATCAAACAGAACATGCATTAGTGATAGAACCTCTCTGTGGATGCCTTGTAATCACTGAAGCTCTTCAGGAGCATTTGCACGGTCCCATTACCCCTAAAGCAGAGGATGGCTGTAATCCCATGGAGACCATGCAGCAGCCATCCCAGGAGCGTGTGACTGCAGCCGTGCCAGCGGAGGTGCCTGTGCTGGATGCGCCCGGCTCCCTCAGGAGTGCGCATCTTATCGTGGACCCCATCCCTGTCTCGGGGTCCCCGGCTGCTCAACCGCAAGTGAGGGAGCGACGCCGCAGGCGCCACGGGTGCCGTGGGCCACATGCAGCAGAGAGGTGGCCCCCACGAGCAGCCAGGAACTGGGGGTCGGCGTGGAAGCCCACTCTGAGCACAGTGCTTGGAGAGCCCTGTAGAGTGAGAAGCGGTGGTTTCCACAGTGACACGAGAAGCCGCACAGCGCAGCACCGAGCCAAAACGGGGCTGCTCTCAAAGCAGCGTGGAGTTGGCGGAGCGGAACCGCTCAGAGGGTGCAGGGCCGGCAGGGATGGCAATGCGGGGCCGTGCAGAGCCCAGACACGCGCCGGAGCAGCGCCGCTCGGAGGGTGCGCAGCAGCCGCAACGCGAGGCCCTGGCCAAGACATTGGAGTCGGCAAGGCAGCCGCCACATGGGACAAGCAGCCACGACAAACACGCAAGCACGTGATAGGAGAAGTTGTAGCAATGAAAATCACAGGAACTGTGAAATGGTACAATGTCAAAAGCAACTATGGATTTAAAACATGAGATGATACAAGAGAAGATTTATTCATCCATAGAACTGCCATTAAAAGGAATAACCCTAAAAATTACCTGTGAGGTATAGGAGATGGGGAAGCTGTACAATTTGATATAGTGCAAGGAAAGAAGGGTTTACAAGCAGCAAATGTTACTGGGCCTGGGGGTATTCCAGTCAAAGGCAGCCATTCTGCACAAAATTATAAACAATATCCATTCCAGTAACTTCCCTACCCACAGCCTACTTTCCCCTTTTACCCTATACCCAGTATGAACCCTTTCCTGAAGTTTAACCCATCCCCAGTTTATTCCTAATCCGTTTTTCACCCCATGGATTCCCTATACAATTCCCTTTCCCTACAACTCCTCTCCGATGCCGAGGGGGGGATGAAAAGGGGGAGGGAAGAAATTAAACCCTCTCCTGCCTCAGTTTCCCCACAAAGCATGCCCAGAGAGTCCTGTCTCCCTTCTGTCAGTCTTAAGATGTTCCACAGAATCCGTTTGGACATTAAAGACTCAGGAGGGTGGCTTGTTTTGTTTTGAAACTGTTCTTGTTATGTTTATCCAGTTGTTTTCAATGTTAAGTTTTAAATCTCTTTTTGTTAAAAATAAACGGGTGAAATGTCAGGGTCCCTCCCCCCCCGCCATGTGGCCCTGGGAGAGACGCCCTGGGGGGGAGACACGAGGTTTCCCTGCCCCTGGTCAGCCTTGTTCCCCATTGGATGTTTGGTGTTCCCCTGCGCAAGGACCCTCTGGTCCCGTGATTGCAGCAGTTCCTCGGCAGAGCCCCGGCCATGCAGCTGGAGAAATAAACATCTCTGAAACATCTATCAAGAATCGGTCCATATATATTTCTTTTCCGTGGGCCTCCTTGTTTGATACACCATGTTACAGAATCCCCACTGTAACACCCACCTATGTGCCTATTTTGATAAAGGTGCTCAGAACAGCCATCATTATTTTTTACTACGTGTGCACCCGGTAGTATTTACCTCACCAAAGCCTTTGTTGACTTCTTCATGGCCTCTGCCACAATTTCTCCTCTTACTCACACAGGATGCTCTGTAAGAGTGGCCCAGTTTTGTGGAGCAAAATTCCTTCCATTGAGTTGCAAACATTTAATCAGTACATATCATTGTGCGTAAGAAATAGGTAGCAGATCTTCAGCACATTCACAAATATTCTTTTCACATTGGACAAGTCCTCACAGGATAGCAAAGTGTTAATATGCTCAGACTGACTTAGCTGGTATATTAATTATAATTACATATATGTACGTAAATATTTGATTCTGTGAATGGGGTCCAGAGGTGGAATGAATTAACTTCTACTGGTGTTTGTCTCTCAAAATCTGCTAAAGAAATAATCAATGAAACGAACTGTTAGATGGACTAAGTTGAAAAATATAAAACTTACCAGTGAAAAAAGTAAATCTTTCTTCCTTAGGAAACTATAATTTTTTTCTAGCAATATAAAGCAGGTGATACAAACCTGAAATTTACCTTCATAAGAGAAAAACATTTTTTAAAAAGAGGAATATTTAGAAGGAAAGAAATATCCTTTACATGTCTAAACAATATGCTCCACTTACATCATTAAGCTACTGCAATTACAACATTAAATCCTTGAAGTGAAGGGGTTAGTTTTCCAAAGGTAGAAGTTAAATACCATTAAAAAAATCTTATCATATCATATATCTTCAGACACACCATGCAGACTGCAAGAGTGCATATAAAATATAAAAATATTTAAACATACAGAATTTAAAAAGACAAAGAAAAGACAAAATACTAGACTGAAAATTTAGATTCAGAAGAAAAAAAAAATCTTAAGCATAGTACTTGCTGAAAAATGTAGGCAAAATAGCAACTTCTCAATAAGAACTACTATTTGAAAACAAACGACAAAGGTCTACAAAGCTCAAAAAAAAAAGGAGACTAAATTCGTTATGGAAGGGAATTATGCATTTTTTCCACAACTGATTTTGATAACCTTTAAAGCCAAGAAAATTTCTTTAAACTTTCTCTGTTTAATATAAAAATGTAAGCACTCTTTCCCATTCCACTTTCTACTTGTAGCAATTTTATTAAATTACTACAATAATCAGTTGAGACCCATTAAGTGTTAGTTTGACCTGCTTCTCAAGTATCTAAGCAGATGCAGCTGGAACAAAAAACAGATGGAAGCTGTAAATGAGAAGATTCAATTAACATTTTTTTCTCCTTCTCATATGAGTTTCAAAAAGAAACTCCCCCAGGACTGAAAGTGATCCCTTAATTTAAGAAATATATTTTTTGTCTATTCAAAATAAAAAATATTAATGTCATGTTATGTCCTTTGGTTCAGCCTGGGAAACTTGAGCACTAGAAGGTTCATGATATGACTACAAGAACAGTGAAATCAAGTTGGACCAAAAGTGGGCAATTACCATCTAACAACCAAATGGCAGAGCCTTATGCATATTTCATTTAGGTAAACAGGAGTAAAAAACAATTTGTGCAAGATTTTGCTGCAGAATTAGAAATTAATGTAATTTTTCCTTTATCAAACATAATAAAAATCTAACTTTCATATATTAAGATGGTCACTGACATAATAGACCTTAATTTCATTTGATGCTGTTTGGTACAGATCTGCTTTCAGTGAAACACACTAGAGGATCAGTGCAGTAATGAGAAATATAAATAAATTACTTTTATTTAAATATTAATCTAAAGAGGTGATTCCAGCTTAATTTAAATGCAGACACTGCCTAAGCTTGCATCAGAGCACCTTACAACTTAAAGCTTTTAAGAGTGTGCTATAACCAAGTTGCAACTAAGTCTGTAAATAATACCTTGCAGAAATAACATTATATTGCAATACATTTCATAAACAACATCTGCAAAGTAAAAAAGAATTTGCACCAAAGCCCACATTTATCACACCTCAATTTATTATCTGCAGTGACCAAGTTAGAGCTTTAAAGCTCAAGTTCATTTTTCAGTCACTAAGAGAGACACTTTCAGGGGTTTTCATTCTCCTAAGAGGTTTATATTTCCCTATGTTACAGAAGTTTATGCGGATTCATAGCCCTATAAAATACACCTTTGAATTTTCCAAGGCAGTACCTTACCTGCACTATAATACCTTGAATACTATTAGTAGTAATATTAGCATTATATATTATTAGATAATAATAATAATAAATAATAGTAGTAGATATCTGTTTCTTCTATTTTCATCTTTTTTTATAATTTATTTTTTTTCTCAATATAAATCACAGTTTGTAGTAAGCCCATGTTCAAACCCTGATGAATCAAAGTCTAACGAATGAAATCTGTTCTAGGCGCCTATCACATATACAGGAAAACCAGAAAAAGGAACTAAATAGTTGAGGATTTTCTGTAAAGTAAAACATCTGACCTGGGAGAGATTAACAGGTCTGTCTGAGAACGTATATCAGAGAGGGCATATTTTCAGAACACAGAACCCAACTGAAAATATCTTGTAACTCAGTTTTGAGGAGGCAAGGACAGTAACTGACTTCAAATTCCAAATGCAAACAGCCAGTGGAAGAGGAAGGACCTGAAGGAGTGCATTGGGAGAAAATAGAAGCTCTCTCCACCTTTCTGATCAATCCAGTAAACTCATTCTACATAAATTTCTGGACTGACTTTGAGAACACAGAAAATACGTTGGTGGGTGCCTGTTTCAGGAATCTTCTCAGAATTTAAGTGTAAAGCTTCCTGATAGCATCACAACTCAAATGTTTGCACACACTCCCAGAACATGTATTTAGGATGAATAAGGTGCTCCAGTTCCCTAAACAACTTCATAGCCCTCTATTGTACTCACTTCAGAAGCTTGATTTCTCCCTCTTTCACTGAGAAGCCCAGAACTGGACACAGTGCTTCAGGTGAGGTCTCACCAGGACCGAGTTGAGGGGCAGAATTACCCGCCCTAGACCTGCTGGCCTAATGCATCCCCGGTATGATACTGTTGTCTTTCTTGGCCACTTGTGTACCAAGTAGTGATGAATGAAGCATGGGGAGTTGTCTACAGGTTTTTTGACAAAACTAAACAAGCATAGAATTTCTAGCTTTAAAATTTGTATCCTTTAACTCAAAGTTCTTCATAACTAGAATTGTTATGCTTCCAATGTTTCAGTTAATATTCTGATAATATATGACTGTCTTTTCCATGTTAGTGACAATGACTTAGTTTTATACTATTTTTTTTTTTTACCTCAAGGACAAGAAAATCTTTCCTCACAAAATTCTTTCTAATACTTAGACATCATGAAAACTCACATCAGACAACTCTTTCTGTCCCTTGAAAATGTAGACATCTCTCACCAAACATGGCAATTCCTTTATAAAGCACTGCAACTCTGCCACAAATCAGCAGAAGTATGTGGCAGCCTCTTTATCTGTTAACATAAACACCTACAAGTGGACTAGAGAGACAGACAAAATATTTTTACCCTTTTTACCCTCAGATGTGGCTGAGAATTACTAGTGTCCTAGAAACAACACTTTGTTGTCCTTTACAATCATAAGAGGTCTGGTTCTTAGTATTATTTTTCTCTATAGAGTAAGTGTAGAGCACTTGCTGTTTACAAATAGTTTTGGATGAAGAAAATTAACATTATTTTTTAATAAACACTGCAGTTAACAAAAAAGCAATTCTGAATTTTCAAAGAAGTTGCATCTTGAGTGAACAGGAGCAACCGAGTACATGAATGGTACAACAGCAAGTGAGATAGCGGAGATAAAGGAGTAATCACTGCATGTTCCTAGTTCCTATATAGAATAATAATGCCATTCTTATCCTGCTTTGTGCCTGGCAGTATGCTACGTGGTGATTAGGAAAAAGCTTCACTGAACTCTTTCTCTCTTGTATACAAAAGAGATGGACTGTACACAATAATGTATGTCTAGACTGTCCTCTGAGAATAGCCCCAAGGCCATCCTTACAACAAGATTTGCTGTTCAAATGGACAGCGAATGTGAATGCAGAGTCCAAGAGTGCTGAGCGAGTGCTGAGGGAGCAGACTTCAGGCCACAGGGGGACCAACCTAGACAAGCTGCCTGGGGGCTGCCTGGAGACCTGCATGTATGGAAAGCAGAGGCATGGTTCCCTGCTGGCAGCCACCTACCTACAGCTGCAGAGCCCTATTACTTCTGAAATGTAAATTATTGTGAAGAAATATTCAGGGAATTTAAAATTAATCATTTCAGCACAGCATATACCTAGATAGGCATATGCAATTAGTTATATTTAAAAAAAATGCATTTAAAGAAACTATATTGTTCATCAACTTACAGGTTGCTCTATAGATTTTATTTCCTCAAAGTTTTTTTCTCAGATGAATATGCATTTGATTTAGTTCCTCCTAAAACTAATGATAGATAAAACTTACTGATTGATAAAATTTTTACTCTCAGTAACAGCAATGTTCCCTCTCTTTCAGTGTGTGTCTTATGAAAGAAATTTACTGTTTATCATAGTGTATTGAAGAGGCATGGAGACTGAGGTCTTCAAAGTGTCATACAGAATATGTATGGCATACTACAGCACACTGAGAGCAGGTGTGCTTTTGACAGGCAGAATCCTCACTGTATTGGTAGGAATAGTTAAATCCCTGTGGCAAATCATCATATGAAGTCACCAGACCAGAGGGAACAATGCAACTTGTACACGAAGAAAGTGCAAAGGAAAAGGGCAAAATTGTTGAAAATTGACAAGGTTGAAAATAGATGTCTTTCAATGCTGGATGTTCTCTAGCTTCACTCCTGTGTCGGAGCTGCATATCTTAACCAAATCATGCAGGGTTATTCCATAGGAAGGACAGACCTCAAAACCTACCTTTGTTCAGGAAACTTCCCTGTCCGACCATCCAAGAGTCACCAGTGCCTGAACTAGGACTGAGGCCCCTTTGCCTCTGGTGGCTCCAGTGACATGATGGGTGCCCCACTTGACTCCCTACACACACCGTCAGGCAGAGCTTCCTTACCAGTGTAACCCCAGACTTCCCACAGCAGAGTCTCAGACATTAAGATCCTTCAAATTGTTTAATATATAAGTAACAAAATACCAGCTTGAGCTCGGTGGCTCCAAGGAGGGAGCCTGAACAAAGGACATCCCCGTATCTTAATAACCTCTCAGTCTAAGCACGGGAAAGTCTGGAGCCTTCAGCTCCTGCTGTGTCTCTTGAGTGTCGGTCCCCTGGATGCAGGTCCCAGGGGCCTTTGCTAAGCAAAGGGTCAGCAGTTCAGGGCCTCTTGCTTCAGGTTCCTGCCACACAGAGCTCAACCTGCAGCTCCACTGCAGCTGCACCCAGAGCTACCCGCACTGAATGTGTTCCTCAACACCTTAACCAGCAAAGATCCTTATTTACTGTCTCCAGAGACAGAACCGGAATCTGTATTCTGCTGAGCAACATAAGCACTGTCTAACAGCTCTGTGGTCATTAGTGAAATGCTCTTCTGTTTCTCAGATCCTCAGTGACCTATACCTACTCCTATTTGAAAAAATGCTAGAAGAAAAATTTCTAGGCCACTCTTACCATGTTTGGATGAGTTTTTATCATCAGGAAACTCTATTTTCTCTATTTTAACACCTGACTAACATTCACCAAATTTAAAAATACAAAAGTAGCAAACTGTACTACTTCTGAAGTCAGTGAATATCTCAAGGTCTCCACCTACTACCTTAATGTGCCTGGCTAGGCTTTTTTTAAACTGTCATATTCCAAAGTAATTTTGAGCTCATTTGTTGCTTTTTTCTTCTTTGGTCTGGTAATTTAATTTTGAAAATTTTACTTGAGTTTCTCTTCTTCCTTTTGTATAGATACATTCAACACTTCAAAATTATCTCTAAAGTTCTCTTATTAAGCTCTTCTCTCTCTTCCTCTTCCTACTGTTCTTTAGGGCCAATAACCTAGCAATAACTGCAGATATTCTCTTTGATACCTTTAAAATATGACTGTCATTCATCATCTGAGGTGTTAGCATATCTCCTACAATAACAATTATTTTTGCATTATGAAGGCAGTGATGGATCAATAGCAGTCTGCTATGGCAGCAGTAATGAAAGTTTCTTGTTCATTGACTGTTCACACTAAAGGCAATATAATTAATGGCTCCAAGAAAAAATTAGTCCTATATTTACTTTTATATTTACTTTTAATTTATAGCACTGCGTATTCTAGTAGGTTAGAATACAGAAAGTGTAATGAGTATCATGTTTTATTTTCTTTTCTAATATATTCCAAAAAACAACTGACTCATCTTATGTTTAGTTCTACCTTAATAGCTCCTGACTTGTGGCCTTTCTACCAAAAGAAAATCAAACCCTAATTCTGTGTTTTTTCATTAATTTTTTGTACCTTCAGTTGCATTGGACTCCTCTTTTACTTGAGTAGAACCATTCCTATGCAAATTTTCCACTAAAATCTTCTTTTAGTTATAATGACTCCATGCATAAATACTTCAATATTTTTGATATTTTAACCTCAGCAATATTGACCACAATGATAATTTTATATATATCTGGTGTTAGATTGTGACGTCCAGCTTGGCTTGTTCTAATAAAAAGCCATTCACTCAAAGAGGTATTCTTTGAGGAATTAGAATATCTGCTCCTTGTTCTCATTCAGGAAACAAGAAATACACTGTCTTAATTCACAGTTAGCTTAAAAGCACATAAAGAATACTTAGGTCAGGTTTTCAAATGTTTTAAAAGGAGCACAGGATGACCTTAAAAACTAATGCAATTTATTGTTTCAGAAAGCCATTTAAAAATATATGGCAACACGGTGTCCATTTTTCAAAAACAATGTTTTAAGATATCTCTGGAAGTGTATTTAATACAATCCTAACCAAATAAACTAACAAGCTATATATTTCAGAATCAGACTTTTAAGAAATGTTCTTAGAAACCACAAGACTCACAAGTCTACAACTGTAGAGGGATTCCTTATGGAACAGGGGCATATGATACCCCTGGAAAGATTGGACAACCCAGGGTTGCTGAGGAAAAGCCCCTGAACAGGCCTCTGGCTGCAGGCAGGCCTGGAAAGCACCTGGCTGCAGGCAGCCCTGAGAGTCCTTGGCAAGTTATACACTGGTCTTCTCCCCTGCTGATTAGAGGCTGTCTCATGGGAATAGGGCGTGAATCTTTGCAAAAGTAGATATAAGTTGGCATAGTTGAACAATAAAGGGAGAACAATGCTCAAATCATATCGGTGTACGTGTCGTTTACCCGGCCAGCTCTCCGGACTCAGTCCCTAACATACAACACATTTTATTATTTTGAAAAGTAAAAGGAAATATTTTCCAAAATGTTTTAACAGATTCAGATACTTACTGTCTGATTCTAAAAATATTTCAGTAAAGGTAAAATTTTTTTGGAACTATTTAGACATAACTATTGGGATAGTGTATAAGTATGAGTATATCCTAATGGGATATTGAAGGTCCCATTAGGATTGATTCACACTCTTAGGATAGATATCTTAAAAGTTGACTTCTACTAATTGCTGTTCAGGGCTCTTTCTGCTTTGAGTGAAGCTTAAGAAAATGACAGCTTAAGACACTTCCAAAATATACCACACACTTACAAAACACTTGATAATTTTTACTCACTAAAAATACTGTTGCGTTTTCAAATTATTTATAATTCCTCAAATCTGGTAAGTAGGTCACGTTTTTATGTTAAAAACTTTCTTGTTAGAATATATCCTATGTCCTCTTCTTGCGTGTTTTGCAGTAAAATAACACATATGGAATATTCAATATACATTTTCCCTAGATATAAAAATGTGTGTTTTCCTTATATTGTATACATATCACAACTGGTCATTCACAGAAATGGAAATGATGTTACAATTGAGCATATTCAGTGTCTAGAAACTGAAAGAAATTTTCACTGCATAACTTAGTTCTATCCCACCCAATGTATTTGTTCTGTGCGCATCCTGCATTTTCATTGAGAAATTTAAACTGATCTATTTTCTCCAAATAGGTGAGAACAATTCAATAAACTCATCTGTGTATCAAAAAAGAAAATATCTAGCAAGTAAAGGACTGTTTAGACCATTGGACACAACCATGATTGCTATTCAAAATATAAGTGCACCTTGGGACTTACAGCTATTTCTTAGGCATTTTTTTAAGCATTAAGGAGGCATTTAGTATTAATTATTTCACACTGTTTTCCTCACAGTTGTCATTGGTCTAAATAACCACAATTATTGATCTTGGTCTTATTAACACCTTCAAGTAGGAAAAAAAGAAAAAAAAGAAGTGACCAAATAAATATTTGGAATAGAGTTTTGGGAGCTATGAGATGTGTTTGTCCAAGATACATGCTTTCTGCCTCTGTGGCTTGTCTGTGTGCAAAACATGCTGCAATAAAAAGAAAAAGGAAAAAAAAAAGAAAAAGCACGTCAGAAATTCTAGCCACTACCTCTGAAAACAGATTATATAACAGCACAGCACTTTCCATTCATCATAGGGAAAAACATCTTCTCTTTCTATTTAGTTTTGCTTTCATTTCTGGCTCCATCCCATAAATAAATTGCATTATTTGCCTTTTATCTCTCTGGATAATATTTTATGTAGCTTCTGTTCTGTTTGAGCTACTTACATGGACAGATGGAGTGGAATCCTACCTGCTGGCAAGAGTTTAATTTGTGACAGGAACTCTACCAGTCTTTCTTACCTCAGGCTGTTTATGGCATAACATGAAGAACTATCATTTACCCTTGTGATAGTGAAGCAGATGTTGCTCTGCCCTGTGTAATCTCCACCTGGCACCATTTGGGTTGCCTGTAGCTGTAACACATGCAGTCAAGAGGTCAGCTGGCATGTCACTTGTGCTCTTTAAAATGGCCTTTTCCTCTTCTCTATTTTTAGCCTAGTGCCAGCATGTTAAAGAAAGCATCATATCATTAGTGATTAGAAGAAAGCCAAACTCTACTGAGAAGCCTTTTGGTTTCAGTTGAAGCAGCAGACAGTCCAGTCACTTCTCCTATTCAATTCAAATTTATGACTGAGTACTTTTCAGTGACGGATGGTTGTACTGGCAACATAGCCGGGGGAGAACAAGCAATACTTGTGTCGCAGTTTCTCCTTTTTCTCTTGCCTGGTGCATGTCTGAGAACTCATGCTAGGATTTGCATGAAAAACAACATGAGTATTGAACTTTCATTTCTTTAAATGGAATATACTTTAGAGAGTGAAATTAATATACAGTATTGGAATTACAAAAAACCTCTTTGTTTTATTTTTATTTTAAGCATTTGGATTACACTCCTGCTGCCCCCCCCCCAGCCCCAGGGAACAATTTAGGGGTATAGCATTTAAGACCTTTGAGAATCTTTAGCATTTCTTTCTCAATCCTTCTGGCTTTCATAAGTATGTAGCAACCTAGACATTCTCTGTCAAATTACATGAAATATTCTCATCATGAATAAAGGGAGAGGTTGTTGAAATAACCCTTTTTTAGCTGTTTTTCAACTCCCATTTGCCAGTAAATTTGCTCTTGATTTCTTTAAGAAAAATTCATGAATGTAAACCTGCAAAATGCTGGTAAGTTTCCTTTCAATTCATCTGAATTCTATCTGTAATTAAGTGCCTAAATGGAATGAATATAAATGGAGAGAAGCTGAAGTGAGCAAAATATGAGAGGCATAAACTCAAGGAGAAACCCTTTCTTCAAATAATATACATTAAAAATATAAAATAAATAGCACTAATTATCACTGTCAAGGAAGAAATCTGAAATTATTTTCTGAAAGGTATTTATTACAGGACAGGTTAGTGAAGTTAGTTTTAGGATGAGGTGCTGCTCAGGGTTTAGTGCGGCAAAGCAGAACCTGAGTTAGATTCAGAAAATCAATTTTATGACCAGCATGCTCTCAGTTCTTTTATTTTTTTCATCTATTCTATAATTTTTGTCCTGATTTTTCAGATTAGAAACCCATATCTAGTTCTTCACCATCTTTATAACCAGTAAATCAGAAAAGCCTGACATAGGGAGGCTCAGGGAAAATTCTCTACTCAGTGAATTTCAAGGTTTCTCCTCTGTTACTGTAGCTGTTTATCATGAAGACCTGCAAAAATTGTCAGCAAACATTTCACTTTTATTCTGTGAAGTCTTGAAAATGTGACTTTAAATGTTACACTGAATCAACCTAGAATTGACACTTCTCTCAAAGAAGCCAGAAGCAAATCTCCTATGAACACCACTGGGACTCTGACCAAACTGTAAATGACCGTAGAAACACAGAAGCTGTCACCCTTGTACTTCATTGTCAGATGCTTCAGAGGAAGATGTAGTACAAAGACATAAAAATAGCAAAGGCCCATTTTAAAAAGGAGTACAAAATATTCTGGTACCCCACCTGATGTCTTTTTACTGTCCGCCATTTTACCTTAGAAAACCCTTTCAGAGTAGCAAATATTTGGAGACAGAAAAAATTTCATTTAGTATTTTCTTCCCTTTTTTTTTTTTCCCATGAATCTGTTCTTGGAACATCTTAAACTTGAATATTATTGCTGTTCAACAGAATGATGTTTTAAGATTCTAGTGTTCCCTTAAGGCCACAGAGGATCTTCTTTAGCACCTCTTCCCTCTTATACATATAAAGGATGAAAGAAATGGGACATTAAACATTCTTTTACCCTAAGGACATGATAAATAAAACCTTGGATAAGAATGAAGAAACCAACACACCATTTGACTTGGAAAGTTTGTTTTTATTGTCTGTTTTCTTCTGTTTCTAATTGATGTTGTCTGCCCAAACCAACTTGCAACTGTACTCCTTTTCTTAACTACTGAAATATTTTATATGGTGTTACAGGCTTTGAGAACCAAAACAGCATGGAAGTCTCAGGGAGAAAGAACAGGGTTCGGTTTTTTGATCCTAGTTACTATTCTGTGTTCAATTCTTAAGTTCACAACTTTTGACTTTCTTCCCAAACAGATCAAGATCAATCATTACAGATTAGTGTGGATTTGCTATCTCTGAGTTCATTTAGGATTTGCTCTTCTTAGAAGAGCTAAAGAAAAAAAAAACCAAAATAGTTTTCACTAAGGAACACTAAGGCTTAAACAGACACTAAAGGTTAGTTTACCACATATTCCTAACTTATGCACCTAATTTTCTTCTATATTGTTTGGGCAGAAGCAGGCTTTAACTGCAGGTGTCTCAAGCTCTTATCCAAGACGTTGTAGTTTTCTGATCCAGATCTCATACAAGTGAATAATATATTAATGACGCTAAAGACATTTTCCTAAATATCCGGCAATACACTTTGACCATTGCTTGTCTGCTCTTTGTTTGGCTTCCTACTACTTCTAGCAGTTTCTGTGGTAGTGGTATCAGTCTGGGGAAATAGGTTTCCACATGTGTATAGCAAATATAATTTTTTGGACAGTGTAATTACAAGCTGGATCATTCCTGCTTAGAATATGTGCTAGACTATGAGCATAAGTATATATATATATATATATATATATATATATAATGTGGAAAGGCATATGTGGTAAAGATCCATATGTGCAATTTTCTGTTAACTCTAGTACGGTATCTCCCCAGCTTTCTCATCATTGTTCCCCACCTCACCTGCAAAATGGAAATGCTCAGACATGTTATGACTGTATAAAATCTACACGAGGCAAAATCTGATGGGCTGTCTTACTGTTATATCCTTCCTTGTATGCCTTCCCATCTGAACTTTCCCAGCGCGAAGAACAAGAAAATTCAGATTTGATAATATGTGTGAATACTCTTTAATGGAAAATTAATATTCCTTTAAAATGTATATATGTTATAGTTGTATTTTTTGAATAGGTTCTTCAATTGAAACATATTTCTTTGGTTAACCAAATGTTTGCTCTTAGTTTTTAATATTTATTCGATAGAACTTCTCTAAAATATTTCTTTAATAAGAAATTAATCCAAAATATTTCTGGAGCTAATTTTTCATTTCACAGCTATTTTGCAGATAATGCAAACATACACGGTGAAATGCTTTCAAATTTTACTGAAAAATCACTAATTATTTTCTGACCCACTCTTGATTTAGAGAAAGTAAAGTTATAGACTTGAAAACAATGACCTTTTTTAATAATGGTGAATATCTAACAGCTTTTATTATTTATAGCTAAATAATAATTTGCATCTACCTCAGAGAGCAGCTGACCGTCTATTAGACAGAGTTGGAAAACTGAAAGAATTAACCAACCATGGTATTGAAGTTAGTTCTTCACTGCAACACCACATATGATCCACCAAAACATATTTCCTAAGATTTCTTTTTTTTTTTTTTTTTTTTTTGTAAGGAAGCATTACAGCCAATGAGGGATTGTTTGGAGTTAGGTGGAAAGGCTTTGGAGTGAAGATCAAATACACAAAAAATCTAGAACAGCTTTTCTGTTACTCACAGAATGCAAAGTTAACTATATTTGTTATTCCTTGATCTCTAAGTGAAAATGAATTAAAAATTTAAGATTACTGAAGAGCTCATTAGAACACTTGATCTGTTTGGGGATGCACATTTTACTGCTGATTTATAGTAACAAGCTTGCCAATAACTCAACTTGTAGTAATGTTTTTTATCTTTTTCCTATGATTATTTCTGAAATGTAAAACTTGCTGTAATTTAATTGTTCCTGCCTATGATTTTGGAAGAGAAAGCCTTAAAGATCAATACGACGAGTCAGATATAAAACAGGTCATTCAATGAAACAAGATCTCACAGAATCTGCAGCTATTATCAGCATGAGACAACTGTTCTATTAGAAAACAAATTGTTGCATGAAGAACACTGACAATGTTTTATAAATCTATCGTTTTAGTTCTCTCTAAATAATAAAAGTGTAAAATACATTAATCAAGATACATATAATTTCTAGCCTGATTTATCAAACTGAAGCAAGTGATCCAAATGTTAAAGGCTAACTTCCCATCCATTGATTTAAGATGACATACTCCCATGGAGTACTATGGTTAAGACTGTCCCTGTAGAGCTACATAAAACAAACCAGTGTGACTTCTCATTTTTGCCATCCCCAGGGAAAAGCAGAATAATTAGCCAATAATAACATCAGAGAAAAACCTATTAAACATATCACAGGTGTCAAACTAACATGATGACATAAAAGTAAGAGTGAACAGAGACAGTGGCCCACAGGGGATGAAATAATAGTTTTGTCTGCTGCATTTTAGCATCTGAAGTACAGTCCATTTGGGTTTACACTTTATGGCAGCAACTGTCAAAAGCAATCTCAAGTTTCAATTTCATAACAACTTTCCTCCTTTGTAACTGATCTCATTCATTAGTATCTGAGAAATAAAAGGTGATGAGCAACAAATATTGCCAGAAGTTAGTTATGAAACTTATCCCACAAAAATAATTTGCAACATAGTGTTGAAACAAGAATGAGTACTTATTCACAACAGTTTTATTATTAATTGCTTTTAGAATCAGGTTCATTAGCACACTAAGGTCAATTCAAAAAAGTGAAGTGAGAAGAAGTATGCCTAAAAATAAAATTCCTTTAAAAATTAATATTTTAATAATTTCTTTACAAATACTGCCTGAGAGTAAGCAACAAATAACATTTCTTAAAGGGCAGTCATGGGAGAGCTCCATTCACAATGGAAGTTGTGTGGAGAAAGGGAGAAATACCAGGAACATTTATGAATCTGAACTTATGCATACAGAAGAAACATGGAATGAAAGTTGGTTAAGCTCATTCAAAATTATTAAAAATTAAACAACTAACAAAGAGTAATTTTGAGTTTCCTAGCAATAATTCACTGAGGAAAAAAATATCTAAGAAAGGCGGTTTTGGGATGGTAGGTCTGGAGTAGGGGGGCTCACCTGGAGTAGGCCACCAGTACACAGAACTTTTGCAGCCACTCTCCATGTTATGTGCTACTCAAGGGGAATCTTCTCAAACTGATAGGAGTTAGCAACCAGCATCCATGCATTTTTTTGAGAAAACTCCATTTGATTCCTCTACAATAAAGTTTCCCTAGACAAACCTAAACTGAGAAATAAGACATGTTACAAAGTGAGAAATGCTACAGTCTGGCATCTACTGATATTAACAATTTTTAATTGAGAGTACAACTGTTATATTCCTTTAAAATTGTAGTCTAACTGCACATAGGATTTTAAATATTGGGATTTTCAATTACAGTTATCATTTTAGACTGCCATCCACTCATGATCACCTGAAAACCTATGACAGGTTTCTAGGGCTTAATACATATTTTTGGTTCTTCCGTAAAGAACACTGACAACCAAAGTAGGAAAAATTCACACATTAAAATGATGTTGTGTGTCTTTCAAAAAAAGGCATGATGCTATAAAATTTACCAATCAACATTATGTCTGTTGGTGTGTTTTAAAAGAAATAGTATTTTGAAACAAGAAAGTTTTATGGAATTAACTGAATAAACAATTCAGTTTATTATAATAATATAGTAAAAATGACCTTAAGATATCTTTGATTTTCTGTGAATCCCTGTGCATTCCTATAACGCATTCTCAGAGCCATATTCACTGATATGGACACAGTGAAACTGAAATAAGCTCTTAATGCCAGGAAGGAGTGGTGACAGCTCAGGAAATTTCAGTGGAACTGCTCAGGACTTTCGTTAAATTATTGAAATAAATATGCTTGAGCTACACTTTATTTTTTCAACTTTTAATATTCAATATTTAAAATATTGGGTGATAGTTGGCAAAAAATTGCAATTATATTCTGTATTTTAAATAATAAAATTATTTAATTTTAAATAATAAAATTATAGAAATAATGACAAGAAAAATACAAAGTATTATAAAATCATTTGAGATAGTTCAAACCTTAGAAAACAATTAGGGCTTCTTCAGTTCTGTGAATTTTTATAATATTTTCTGCAAAACACTTTTCAATATTAGTTTTCTTAAAATCTACATAATTTATTGTGAAAAATGTAATGATTCCACTGCATAGTTCAAGAGAAAAGTTCATTTTTTCATTTTTAATTTTTTTTTCCTTTTCAATAGTTTCCTTTCTCTCTTAGGCACATAGACAGAGGGAGAAAAGACGTGCCATTTAGGTTTCAAATCAACTCTTGAAATAGAAAAAAAGTACAAGTAATTGCTTATAGTGTAATGATTGCTATGACTTGATTTTTTTTCCAAAAGGTAATCATAAAACCAATATTATGTGAATTCACTAAAAATTTTCTGTGTTAATTTCCTTTTTTCCTAAGCATACTCTAGACTAGTTAAATGTATCTCTTTAATAATGGAATAATAAAATTTACTTTGCTGTTTTCTAGTTACACATATATAAATGGATATTTTAATTAATTAGAAAGCTTTAAAATTAAAAATAATCAAATTTTCAAAATTTAGTCAGAAGGTATCAAATACCAGACTGATAAAAGTCTGAAGTGATTCATATGACAATGCTTGAGACGTAAATATATATATACTTATATATACATATATATATATAAATATACACATATATATACATATATATACAAAGATATACTTTGAGTTTTTTGATCAAAGCTTGATATCTTACATACAACACAAGGATATTGTGAGTTTATTTATTCTTGATTGACAGCTTACAAAAGTGATATAGTTTGACAAATAGGAAAACAATATTTTAAGTTAAAAAGAGCATTCACAAATGAAAGCATCCACTCAAAGAAGTACCCTTTGAATGATAGACTTAACACAACTGTTAGAGGTATCTCTTTGAATGTAGCATATGAAATCTATGGTAAGAGTACTTTGTATTTCAGATAATTTTCTGCTAAGGACCACAAAGCATTTTAGCGATGCCAATGAATTTCTATCTGAAAGTCATGTATTTTGACTGCCATTTCATAAATGGAGAAAATAACTCACCAAGTATAATACCAAGGTTGTTGAATGGATTCTGAACTAGACAAGAAATAAAGCTACATAAGTAAATGGAAAATGATTTACTGAGGGTCAGTTGTGCCAATACAGCTAAGTATACTTATTTGATAAGATTAATTACTCTAAAAAGAGGAAATACAATAATTTTAATCTGGACTTCAGTAAAATATTCGACATAGTGTTGTGTGGGAGTTTTTGAGGTCACACAGGGAAGTAATGGATTAGTACCTGAATTATAAGGTGAGTTAATAAGTTCTTTGAGGAGAAAGAGCAAATCATAACGAAAAGAGACAATATGTGTTGACGAAGTAGTTACTGGTCTGCTAGAGGATTCCCTCACTGAATGATCTTTGAAAGGCTCTCATCTTTATATCCTTACTAATTTCAGTTGCACAACAGCTGGGTACATGCTGGTGACAGAGAGAGAACAGGGAAGCCTCACTAAAGAGAGGATGGAAATCTTACAGGACAAACATGAGCAATAGAAAATTAAATTCAATAGTACAAAATACAAGAAAGAGGCATTTAGGAACTAAAAAATATCACCTGTTCAGAAAGGAAAGTAGAGACAAGGGTCTTAGTTATTTGACACTGCTACAAACTATCTGAGTTGGATGTAAGAGACAAATTTTACTACAAAATCCATTTGAAGAAAAGAAATGGGAAAACACTAACATTGTCACATAGCAATATTACTTAATCCTGATCAACACTCACTGCTGCCTTTTCCTTTTTCCTAATTGTCCTCGTCATCCAATCACTTGTCAACTAAATCAGCATTTAATTCTAAGGGAGACTGTCGCTGCAACAAACAGCAGAATTACCTTATTTCACCTTGCCTCTACAGTATGCCAAGACTGTCAGAACTACCATGAAAACCAAGTCTTTATGTTCTAATTTTAAAAAATCCCCCTTTAAAAATCCGTTCTTACAAGCCACATGACTGAATTTGGCAGAAGTCCTCCTAGTTTCCTAAGTTCCTACTCTGCAAGCTGCACACTTCAACGTGGGGCTTACATGTAATATCAAACCTGCCCACTTACATATTTTCATTCTGGTACATATAATCATAAATTTCCTATCAAAGAAAAACAGGACAAAGCAAATACGGTAACAACACAGGTAGGCACTATTCCTGCAGAAACAAACACTTCCTTTAAATAAAACTTGCTGGTAATTCTGAACTCACTGGCATGGATACCTGTAAATATATTCTAATATTAATGTGGAATCAGGTTTCTCTTATGACTTAAAAAGTCTTCCGACTTTTTAATTTGGGTTTTCCTTCTTCTTCTTCTAAAGGCAATCTATGTGACTTCTAAAAAGTGCTACATTTTTATCCAGTACAGAAAAATACTTAAAATATTTGTGACTACAGAAACTATTTCTTTCATATAATATATTTTTGGAATAGTATGCAATCTTTATACCTTCTAGAGGAGGGGAGACAATTCTCTTTATTTTCTTAAAAGCACAAATAATCTATTCCTGTAAATTCTTTGAATTCAAACCAAATTAACAGCAGTAGATCAAACAATTAATGTCATACAGATAGTGTCAAAATGCCGATGACACTTCTTCGCCATTATAGTCCATTCAAAAGTTCATTTATGTGAAAATACTTAAATTATTTGCATGCCCTTTCTCTCTTTAATGCACTTGAATTTATGTGTTTGCTGTACCATAAAAATTCAGTGCTCTTGAAAAATATTGAACTAGTCCTGTGGCAGGCACAGGAAATGTCTACCTTGTTTTCCTGTTATATTTTAATTTTGACCAGAAAAAAAAGCCCTTGTGCTACTACAGTGAACAATACATTTTGTTATTACATTCTATGGACAACAAAATAGCATGGTAGTGGATTTCATATGGAGGCCTTACTTGGCTTACAAAGTCTCAGTGTTCTCATTACATAAAAGCCATCGATCTGTATTTTTCTGGCAATAAATACACTGTATCCACAGGATTTTTATAAAGGAACATTTGTCAGCATGTTTTTCTGAATATTCTTCACTGTTAACAATAAAATCTAGTTTAAATTTTGAGAACTGAGCACTAAGAATGTAAAATCTGCAGTTAAATACTTATAAATTTAAACATCTCCAGAAAAAAATTCTTTGCCATCTACATTGTAACAATTTAAACTTGAGAAAACAAGATTAAAAGGAGAAAAAAAACCCTCAAAAAATATCCACTGATAGTCCAAGTGCACAAAGTAAACCTCATTAATTTCTTTGGAAGGAACATGCAATATATCTCTGGGTCATAAGACCTCTTGCTATTGGTTTGGCATAATTTTAGCCAAAGATTTTCCCACTTCCGCTCTTCCCTTCTTATCTAAACTGATTTGAAACAGGATTGAATGGGGCTAATTTTTCTTCCCATTCACTGAGTAATGATGCAGGAAGGTTAAGCCTGGAGAAGAGAAAAATGAAGAAGGGAAAATGATTTTCATATGTTTTCTGATAGACTTTATCAAACACACTAAGGGAATATGGTGCAGTCTTTAAATTGTTCATCCCCTCAAAACACTGCAGTTTGTAGAATACATCATAAAAACACCTATCACTTTCAGGCAAAATCTATATAGCAATTAAAAAAAAAAAAGTCTTCCTGTATTTTAGCCACTAGACATTGACCTAATGGCCAAATATTTACTATGTGCTGTCCTCCAACATAGTAGAATAAAGAAATGAGATTAAAATGGTAGTAGCAATGTCTGTAACCTTTAACAAAATATGGTTTTTTAGGATTTGCTCTTGGCAATTTAAGTAAAATTTTATTTCAAATTAAGGATTCAGGTGAAGGAGTTAGCTATCCAGTCAATTTTACAATACAGGCAAAAGAAAAGATCCAGCAGACAGGAAGGTGAAAAATTACTATCCACACAGGCTAAACAGTCAATGAAATATTAGAGGATAAACAAACTTTCCTTACTTCTTGCTATGCAAACAGCAGTCAGTTCAGCAGCTCTGAAAGAGGAATGCTGATGGTAATGACAAAACAACGAAGTCAATTGTTCACATCAGTATGTAAAGCTTCAAAGTTTACAGATAACACAATCACTACCATTCATAACACAATGTTGACTTCTCCTGACATGTGTTTAAACCTTATCTTATAAAATGTATAATTTTTAAATAATGTAATCTCACCTTCTTCAAAAGCACCTTATCTTTTATTAACTTTTTTTCCCCAAAGAGTGAAATAATGACACAATCAGGAGCCCATTGAAAGACTTAGCAGAATGTGTTATTTGCATTTCAGGAGAGTGATCACTATAAAAAATGTGTTAGTGTGTACATTAAAGTCCAGACAAACAGTACATACTGGCTATATATAAAAAAATACCACAAACAGGATGTTCCACTTTGACTTTGCTTCTCTGTTCCTGGCCAAAAAAATCTATTCTTTGTCATACAATTTTACACATACTTTCTGCATGAGTCAAGGTACTGTATTTTATTATAATGGTTTGAAGTGTTGTAACTGCTGAAGTATCTTTTGGGTCTAGAAGATACCTGTATTCTTAGCTCTTTCACAGGTGAAAGATAAACAAAATTTAGATATTAACATATTGCCTTAATATTGCCTTATTGAGATTCACAGCAATGAGTACTCTGAGTCAAATAAATCTGGGATCCACGCACGTTCTAAGATGGGAGAAAGAACTTGGATGGTATCTATTTTCTTATCCTCCCAGTTCCTGCTCTTTAACCTTGTCTCAGAAAAAAAATTAGAAGTTATTGTATGCACAGTAAAAAATTATTCTAATTTTAGAGTGGCTTTTTGGAAGCTCCCTGAGATGAGGTTATGAATTTGAGCATAAGGCATATAATTTTGAATACAGTTTACAATTCTCTACCTTTTGACTAGACAGACTCCTGTTTGTTTTCAGGGCAGGTTTGGAAACCTAAGTTCTTCATGTAATATGTGCTCCAATGAATACTATCATGCTGGTTTTCAGTCTCACTTTGAACAGCTTTTGAAAGCATTTCATGAATGAATTTGAATAGAATACTGTGACAACGCTCATCTTTGTTCTTTATCACATAACAATCACATAACAATCAGACTTTGCAACTCACCTTGCAAATGCATTGTCTTCTTCCAGATAAACAACATTTTATGCTTCACAGTACACTAGACATGTATATCAGACATTAACTAGATTAGATGTCTGTTTCTATGGCTTAAGGTTTATGTTGTGTTTATAGGTTTATATTTAGAGGACTATAATATAGTGCAGGAAGCTATAGCAAAAAAAAAAAAATAGACAACACAGATGTTATTTCCTTTTCTATGCTACATTGCTTTGGCCTTTTATTTTCCCCTAGTTTTCAGACAATACTTCTTCCCTAAAGAAAACATAAACCCATGTAACAAAACGTCGGGGGTTTTTGTTTGTTTGTTTGTTTGTTTTTTATTTATATGCAGGGCAGCTGTGAAATTAGGTTGACATTAACTTTTTTTCTAAGTAGCTGTGCATTCCTAAGAAAGAGCGGGGAAGAAGGCATGAAAGGAGAATCAGAAATGGAATGCAGAATGGTCTTGAATCTGAATTAACATGATATTGTGACAAGCCAAAAGATTTGATGAGGTAATGCACATACTCCTTTGTGCTGAATAATTGTACTAGTCCAAGTGGAAAGCTCACTTATCAAGATCACTTAATGTAGACATATGAACCAATAGCTGTTTATCACCTCAACAGATATTCTGTCCAATTTCTTCAGATTCAGACATCTGTACTAGAAGCTGTACTAAGAGAGGCTTTATAGATGATGCAATATAGGAATGTGAATCAAAAAAGCTGAGATCACTCGTTTATTGATTTGACTTTTCATGCTCAAATTATTTAGTAGCTGGATGATGTTAGGTGTAAAAAGTAATGAAAACATAGGAGTACACTATCTCCATGTTTTTGCTAATGGTTTGTCAAGATGTATGTGATGGATTTTACTTGTCTGGGGGCATATTTTCCTCATTTGTTTCTAGCATTTGCAAATACCCTAGTCATTTCAATATCCAGGAATCTTGAAAGATAAGGGTACAACGCAATGCTTTTATTATTTATGAGCACCAGCAATTAGTTTTCTTCCTTAGTACTTTGAGATCTGTTTTTCTAGATTTGTTATCTGATCTGTTCACATCTTGGCCCGGGCTTTTACAGGCAGCTGCTGCTACTTTGCTGCTCTGTGTATCCATCCAGAATGTTCTACTTTTTGGCCTAAGGCCTGAGTTAAGATGCACTCAGGAGCAGTATCCTTTTAGAGGGAAGTTCTTTTATTCTCTTCCTACTCATCAGTCATATAAGTACTATGATTTTTTACCCATAGAGTGACATTTGGGAGGTACCTTTTATTTTTTTTTCCCCATACAGTTTATTATGGTACCACAAAAAATGAAGATAAGTTTAAATGGCAAGAAACCTGGAAGACATGTTCAGCTTCCTTGACCTGCTGGCCAATCCTCTTTTAAAGCAACCCAGGATGCAGCTAAACCTCAGGGCTGTGAGTGCACATTGTTGGTTCATGTCCAGCCTCTCATTGTCCAACAGCATTCCCACATCCTGCTCCACAGGGCTTCTCTCAGTAAGTTCTTCTCCCAGTCTGGGCTCATGTCTGGGACTACCCTCGCCCAGGTGCAGCACTTTGCACTTAGACAGGATGAACTTCACAAAGTTTCTTGTGGACCCACTTCCCAAGTTTGACCAGGAACCCCTGGATGGCATCCCATCCTTCTCTTGTGTCAACTGCACCACTCACCTACATGCCATCTGCAAACCTGCTGAGGGTGCACTTGATCCCACTGTCTGTGTCACTGATAAAGATACTGACAGGCACTGGTCCCAAGGCAGAGCCCTGAGGGACACCACTCATCACCAGCCCCCACCCGGACGTGGACCCATTGGCCACAACTCTTTGGCTGTGTCCATCCAGACAGAACAGTCCACCCTTATCCACAGAACAGTCCATCCTTCAAATCCATATTTCTCCAATTTGGTAATAATGGTGTCATGTGGGACCCTGTCAAAAACCTTCTCTGGTAATTTAGGGAGATGACATCAGGTGACCTTCCCTTGTCTATTGTTGCAGTCACTCCATCTGTAGAAGGCCACCAGCTTGGTCAGGTACAAACTGCCCTTGGTGAAAACACGCTGGTTGCCTCAGATAACCTCCTAGTCTTGCATGTGCCTTGACATTGTTTCCATAAGGATGTGCTCCATGACCTACCCAGACACAGAGGTGAATGTGACAGGTATGTAGTTGTCCAGGTCTTCTTTTCTCCCCTTTTTTTAAAAACAGGAGCCATGTTTCCTTTTCCCCAGTCACTGGGATCCTCATCTGAGGACCATGAATTTTCAAATACCGTAGAGAGTGACTTGGCAACAACATCAGCCAGCTCTTTCAGGACCCTGAAATCCACCTTGAGAGAACCCATAGATACATGTGTCGCTATTGAGCTTCTTCAGGTTGTGCTGAACTTGCACTTTATTTACAATGAGAGGGACTTTGGTCCCCCATCCCCACCTGCAGGTTCAGGGACTTGAGAGATCTGGGAAGTCAGACTGCCAGTAAAGACTAAAGTTAAGAAATTATTGAATATCTCAGCCTTCTCTGTATTTGTTACCTGTTCTTCCTTCGTTTTATTGGGGGGTACACTCTCCTTGGCTTGTCTTTTCTGACATATTTGCTTATAGAAAATCTTCTCATTAGTCTTCATATCCCTTCTCAAATGATTTACAATTCCATCTGTCCCTCAGCTTTCCTGACGCTAGCTCTACACATCCAAACCTTATCCCTGTATTCTTCCCAGGAAACATTTCCCTGCTACCACTGGCTGTGTATTTCCTTCTTACTCCTCAATGTGAGGAGCAGGTGTTTCCTCAGCGATGCCATTTTCTGACCTGCCTTACTTGTTTTCCTACAAATTGGGATGGAGAGCTCTTGTACGCTAAGAAAAATTACCTTAAAGAGGTAACAGCTCTGGCCAGCCCCACTGTCCTTACGCACAGTTTCTCAGGGAATCTCACCCACTGGTTCTCTAAACAGATGGAATTTTACCACTCTAAAGTTCAGTGTCCTTGGCTCTTTGCCAAGCCCATGTTCCTCAAGATTATGAATTCAATAATCCTAAAGTATCTTCCTACGTCTCCAACACTTTTTCTTCACAACTGTCTAGAAAAACAAACATATAATTAGAAGGCACTAGTGCCTGTGATCTGTGCCTTTTCCTTAGAATTTCTTGGACATTACATATCTCTTTCCTGTTTTGGTTTTCTTAATTGTAAAATAGCAATAATAATACTTTTTTAGCTCCAGAGGAATATGTATCAGCTGTCTATGGATTAAAAATATTTGTAAATCTTTACTTTCTTCCTAATTTTTTGGGCTTTATTTGTGAAATAAAGTTGTAATAAATTGAAAAGTACATATTAAGTCTGCAAAATTTAGAAAAACCTCCATAACAGTTGCCTTAATTAGGAAATATAGTGACAGATTTTTTTTTATTGTACTATTTTATAGTGAAATAGTGTGGTCTATCTGAACAGAGGCCTTCAAAGACAAAAGCAGATGCACTCATTGCTGTGTGGCCAGGTGAAATTATGTAATTGAAATATATGCCTCCCCCTTATAGAGGGGAAGACAAATAAACAGAAATTATACTAACGAGAAGAGAACACTGGCAAGAGCAGCCAAAAAGGAGACAGATTGGATAAATATTACTGAACAGCCCTAAAAATACCCTGGCACATTACAGGCATGCAGCATATAGTGATAAGCAAAATAAAGATGAAAGGATTTTGAAACATCCTCCTATAAAATAGAATTTACAGATTAATGGGGACATTTTCTGCCACACTTGCTTTTAAAGTTATTATTGTATTCAGTTTTCATAGAATGCTTTTGAGTGCAGAGTTGCACTCCATGTTCCAAGGATAATAAATTATACTTGTTTCCTTAAAATGCCTTCTCAGAACATTTTTTTTCACTGCTCAAATTTAATTTAAATTTTTCCTTTGGAATAAAATTTTTTTATTTTTTGTTAAAATCAACCAAACTGCCTATGAAAATTAAGAATTTGTGAAACATGTAATATTAGACATAGTTATGACCGGAAAAAATGTGTTTATCAAAGCCAAGCTTATAGAGGTCTTTTATATAACCTTATTTATCACTGATTCCCACACAATAGTTTTATTTGGGAGTTCTTGGCTGGAGAATTATCCTCATAGCATAATAGTGGGTGACAATATAATGACATGACCCTTCAGAATAAGAATACAACCCAGAAACTGTTTAGATAAATCAAAATATTCTCAATATTTTCTGTCTAAAATCTGAATATCTTCTTTTTTCACTGTTTTGTCAAGTCTACAAAGAATAGTGGTGGTTAACATCCTAGCAGGTTACCTTAAGAGACTTGCATTTATGTTCCTATTCCACATTTTATTTGATCTTGAAGAAGATGACAGGATGGAATTTTTGAATATATGAAGTTAAACATACAGACAATTAGGAGGTCTGCTTGCATCTTAAACATCTGCATGCAAAATATGCAGCTGAGGAATTTATAGTGCTGAAGAGACTGACAGCTGTCCCTGAATATATCAGGTCTAGAAGCAACAAAACCATGCTCAAGAAATCCTTTATTCAATGCAATAAATCCTGTTCCTCAAGAATATGCTGAGCTACAACATAAACATGATTTCAGATGAAATTTCCCATGATTTTTTTTTTCTCAGATTTGGAAAGAGGGTACTGCCCAGTTTCTATGAAATTACCTTTTTTGTTTAACTTTTATAGGAAGTCTGCACCATGACATCTGAATCTGATCTGCTTCTGCATCTGAAGTCATAATCCAAATATTTTAAAATGTAGAGATTAACCTCTAGTTACTCAAATCTCCCAGTTCTGAAGGAAGTTAAATAACACCTTCCAGAAATGCCTCAAATGTTCTCAGACACTGCTAATGAGACATAGGTAAATAGCTAACACATGTCATATTTATGACACACTGTAACAAATTTAAATTTAGCCAACATAATTAATCTGCACCTGATATTCCACAGTCAGATTGAAATGTTTTCTAGAGCAAAAGAAAATATCTGAGGCAAACTTGTCACCCTTCCACTTCTGCTCCAGGTGCACATTTTACCTGTTTGGGAAATTTTTCAATAATTTTACAGTGCTGCTAAGTTACATAGCAGTAAAGATTGCAGGATTTAGGCCCTTTCTTAAGAGCAGACAGTAAGAAAACTATCTAACATACTCGATCACCATCACCACCATCAGCAACCCCCCCACATGCACACATCTGCAGCCTGCCAGCTTATTAGTGCTAATATTTACCACCATAACTACCAGGCCCCGGAGATACGTGAAGCAAAATGTAAGCAGAGGCTGGTGATATGTCCATTTAAAAGTGCAAACATGCTAAAAGAAAGTCTGCACTTCAAAGGAGTCTGCCATGGTGAAGTCACCAGCAGGACTTCTAACAAGGTAATTCTTATAAATGAGTGCCCAGTTAGCCAATATACTTTTTAAATACAAGTCTTTTGTGCCAAATGATAAAGTGCAATCATTATCAATCTGGTAAAACTAATGAACTTTTAACAAGAATTGACGGTGCACATTGTGTATGCACTTTGTCAGTGCTGCAAGTGACACAAAGGAGAGTTATCTGAAACAAATTCCTCCTGTAAAGGAGGAATAAGAATCAGTAAATATATAAAGCAGTTATCACACAGGGTGATAACATTTATGATGTGTCGATTGCATTGTGTGTAATATACAGGACAAATGAGTTTCATAAGGGTAAGTGTTTATTGTCCACATGTGCACCAGCAGTCAGGGTATTTGAGAAAACTTCACACTGAGACAGCTCCCATCTTCTACCTGCATGTGAGACAACTCATACTGCTATCCTGAAGAAATTTCCACTTTCTTCTTCCCACTGGGTACAAGGCTTGAAGCATTGCATTAAATGCTTGCCTTTAAACAAGCTCTGGTGTCTGTTGATCAGAAGAAAGCTCCATCTCATGTCATGGAAAAAAATCTCAAACCTACACTACCTTTGATGTCAAAAGTTTGTTCGTAGTGACAACAAAAGGAGAAAAAAGTCAGAATTGAAGCCCTTACAAAAACCACACCCAACATTTTGACGTAGGAAAATCAGCATAACAGACCTATTGGTCATAATTAACACAAAAGATTTCTACAAATTCTCTATCCTATATCTAACAGCACTAACTTAAATAATGTAATTGCATTTCATGTGAAAAAGTTAATTCTTTTTATTGCAAACAACAATTATGTATGATATAAAATTTGAAATCTACCTGGTCCAGGCTTCTGACCCCAGCAGGGACCAGTGCAAATGCTTTAGAGAAAATGAAAAAATTCTGCTATTGATGAAAACCCCATGCCTATGGGTCACCAACTTAAATGAAAGATATACAACACAAGAAAAAATGCCAACAGCATTGCAATAACTCTTGTCACATTCTCTTATCCACTCAAAAGCAAATTATCAGTATGCCTTACTCCTACTTGACTGTGTTATAAATAAGGGGTAGATGCAAGTTACCTTAGGTTGTGTACTGAAGTTCATTTACTGACCTGTTTTCATGTCTCTACATTCAAAGACTCTACATACAAAAGTCTGACAGTCTACTGTACCTGCAAATTGAATTCTACAGATGTGTAGAAATCTCTGCGACTTCCTTCAATGAGATTAAATCAGTAAATATGATTATGTGAGACGATGTATGTGGATCAGCATATGATGTAATTGCTACTTTTTTCTATTTATTTGGGACTGTATACCATTGTGTAGCTAACAGTTAAAACACCATTTCCTGATAAAAGAAGGATGTTGATATTATCCATATCTTTAAAAATTAAATGACGTCTGTTCTATTCAGGAACTCTATATGAAGAGAAATTGTAGAATCACAAAGAGATGAAATCCAGGGAGATAAATGATTTGATATATATGGTAATTAGGTGACATTGTGATAAGAACCTTAGAAATATGATAGATAGACTTTGAAATACACTGTTTCACTCATATTTTTTCTGCATACATACTCATTCCTTCCTCTTCAGAACAATATTCAGCTGCTAATCTCTTTATACATGTACTTGTTCTTTGCCCTTTTGGTCTCATTCAGAGCCACATGAATCACTCCCCTTCCAGTTCACATAGCATTCTATGAACATTGCTGATGGTTCAGCTAGCACACAAATCACAGGCAATAAATATGTAAATTGTTCATTTTCATGTAAACACAAAGCCTTCAATAGACTTTTCATGCACAAAGAGAGTTGCTGGAAGTTGGGCACCTTCTAAGAAATAAAGCACGACTGAGAGAAGTTTATCCGGGTTATTGACAAAATCAATATAAATCATTAAATACTTTGCTACTAGTTGCAGAGCTCAGTATAAAAAAATATTATAGGATTTATGGAAAATATAATCTTGTTTTGTCTTGGGAAAAAAATTGCACTTTAATACTCATATAGTAAACTTTTGTTGAATAATATGTGCAGCTGTAAGCATTGAAATCTTAGCTTCAGAGAGCAAAGAAAGAAACTTAAAGAAAATAGTTAATCTGGGAGGTGCTGCATCAAAACAGCCTAAATATGAAAAATATCCATAACCAAATTACACATGGTCATTTTACTTGATAATTTCTGTGTTAAGACATTCATTTTTCTTCCTCGTCTGTTCTGGTTTAAGGCAACTATGCAACCATTATGGATAAATTTCTCCTAAATTCACTAAAGTAATTGTCTTCGCTGTTGATGTAGAATATTACAGTGTAGAGGCCAGATTTCTACTGAGTTAAAAGCATATTTTCTTCAAAACAGTGCACGTAAAAAATCCCCAAGTCCTGCACCTATCTTCACACCTGCCGCCAAAAGAAAACTTACCGAAAAATCACGGGTCAGTACAGAGAAGACTTATCTACAGCTCATTTTTCAGAGCTGAACTGTAAAATATATACCATTTCCTATTGCATTTTACAGCATGGCCAATTTATAGTCTAGGGTTGCTTTATGTATTTTAATTGTCCCTTTTACAATCACAATGTTCAATTTGGAATTGCTTCAGATTATATGCTTTCTATCTACCTTTCTTCAAAGTACCTGTGTAGGAACCCAGAGTGCAGATTCTTAGATCTTTGGACATCTATCTTGAAGTATTAAATAACTACCAGATGCTCAGCAGTCAGCACTTCCACAGCCTTCCCTGCTTGCTGTGTCCCATTTTACCTGCCATTTCTCCGGACCCTGTCTCACACAGCCTGACTCAGTGTTGCGTTAAACAGTTTTGCTGCTGCTGTGCTGCCTTTCTTGCCCTGTGATCTGTGTGGAGTGCTGATTGCTACCATGCAGAACTGTTTTTTCTGTACAGCCACATTCATGCCTCAGTGATTTCACCTTCACAGTTTTTACTAATAAATGACTGTGCAACCATAATATTACAGTAGATAAAGCAACTGTTTTCTGTTTCAAAGCATACAGTTGTCTTTCTCTCTTCATCTGAGATGCTGTTTGACACAGTATTTGACAAATAACAATATCACTTGGCATGTCCATGATCAGTGAAACTTGCCAGTGTGTTGAGCTCATACAGCAATTACTAACTGTCACTGCATATATTCATTTAATAAGATAATGTCAGATTTTTTGATACTGGTTAGTAGTGGATGTTTCAGGCATATTTTAAAGAAAGACTTTGCACAGGAAAAATATGTCAGTAAGCTTGTAAAGTGCATCATCCTTATCCCTTTCTGTTAGCAAAAAGCTTGCTCTCTAAAGAATGAGAATTTATATTTATGGCTGTTGAGTGTATGGTGTTGATACAATCAATATTGTCTAAGTCTTATTCCTGTGGTTTATTTTTTAATTGGAAATGTTTCTAGAGTCTGGCAGTTTGGGGACTGACTTTAGAATTATTTGAAAGGCTTGGCTTTAATTTAAAGTTTGGACTAAATTTTGAAGAATGCCTCCTTTTACAGGTCAAGGTCTAATTTCTTCATCAATTTGCTTCCCTTTGATCTATTTTTCCTCTCTTACCTAAATGAAACCCTTGGGATTCTGTGAATCTCATTTTATATGAGAAGAAGGCAAGCAGTGACAGGATGAGAGGGCAGAGTCTTAAGCTGTACCAGAGAAGGTTTAGGTTGGACATAGGAAGAATTTCTTCACAGAAGGAGTGATTTGACATTGGAATGGACTGTCCAGGGAGCTGGTCAAGTCACTATCTTTGGACGTCTTTAACAAAAGGCTGGATGTGGCAGTACCATGGTCTGGTTGGCATGGTGGTATTTTATCATAGGTTGGACTCAACGATCTCAGAGCTTTTCCAGCCTAATTGATTCTGTGGCTCTGTGAAAATGTCACTCATGACTGTTTTGTAGAACAGCTAAGTTGATTTTCTGTTATCTTTTAGACTATCTACTAAATTATTATACTATCTAACATCTATCAAATCCTTCTCAATATGTGGTTGTTTCTCTGACATATATTCTGCCACTGTCTTTTGGTACCAGCCCTTCAACCTGTGCCATGAATCTGGAATGGTTCAATTCCCTCACTATCTAGAAGGGTTCAGTAGAGTCTCAGATCTGACTTTTGTACCTATAAGCACAAATTTCAAATCCAGACTTGAACGAAACTATTAAAGTCAAAATGGGAGCAATGGGACCTGATTTTGCAATCAGATTCCAGATGTTTCTGCAAAAACAAACATAGACCATGATTTCATTTAATAGAAACCTTTATGGAAATTGTAATACCTAACTATTAGAATAATTTTAAACTGTCATTTCAACATAATAAAGACACATCTAAATTCTTTTTAAATTGCTTATAAAAAATATTCTCATCTACTAATGAAGTCTTACATGAAAATTGAGTTTTATTGATTCTTGACAACTGATGCTCTCAGAAAATGCCTCAGAACATGGAGTTCACAGCAAAATGAATGAAGAGATGTCAACAATCCATTTTTAATAAATATCTCATAGATATTCTTCCAGCTGTAAGTAGCAGGTATCAAATGTTCATACCTGGCCCTATGGCAGAAAGCTAAAAATGTGCTTCTGGCTCTCATACAGGCAGCAGCACATATAGGCTGCTGGTGCCTGGCTGCTGGTGTGGAGAGCCAGGGTTTGTGATGAAACCATGGTCCAGAGGATATCAGCTCTGACATATAGGTAGTAGACAGAGAATGCTCAGGAGAGTCTTTGTGTTGCCTGTTCAGCACAGCCAGCTCTTGGTTAATTAGCCTCTCAAAAGAGCTGGGTCTGGCTGTACTTGCCTTTTATTAATTGAGATGCCCTCCAATTTATGTTTACTGACAGATTATATACTGTTTGATTGATGACACTGAACACATGCCTTTGTTTCACACCTCTTTTTGTTACATCTGGATGCATTAGCATTTTAGCAACTGTTGCAAAAGCTAAATCCATGCATTATGGTGCAGAGAGAAATGACTGCCCTATACTGGTGAAGATGAATCCCAAAGAGATCATTCCCAAAAGAGGGTTTAATTCCCAGCTTGTCTGGAGGCACTGTGCATAGACACAGAAAAGTGCCTGATAACTCTGTTTTTCAGGTGTTGAGAACCTGTAATGCCCATTGAAAGGCTGTCATTCATCCTTTTGAAACTGTTGCTTTTTTTGAAAAGAAGGATTCTGAATTTATGCAGTCATGTTGGCTTGAAGACCTGTCTTGACAATCTCAGCATCTGCTGCAAGACACTATAAGACTCATGGAGGATGAACATCAGAATAACATTTCTGAACACTCAGGGAAGAAGTGTTTCGGAAGTAACCATGAATTTAGCAAGGCTAAATCATGTCTGAATGAGCTGATTGCTTTCTATGATAAATGACTAGATTTAGGGGCAAGGAAAGACTTGAGGATATCATGTACATTTAGCACAACCAGGCTTGTGACTCTTAGTTTCCACAATATTTTATGTAAGTTAGAATGCCACAGTGGGAATAGAAAGCCATCAGCTAGACAAAAAGCTGACTGGATGGCTGGTCTCCTGGAGTCTTGGCAAATGGGTTGTATGCTGCCTAGAGTCTGGTAAGACGCGGTGTCCATACCACTACACATCTTGTTTAACATCTTCCCCGATGGCCAGGGAGTGGGGAAGGAACACTTCCTTCTCATGCTGGCTTGTGACACCAAACCGGGAACACTGGTCACTACTGGGGAGCAGGGCTGCCATCCAGAGGAGCTGGGTCATGCTGCTGGCATGGGCCTTCTGCAGTTCAGCATGGAGAAATGCTAAGCCCTGCTTCTGGGAAATCAGAGCCTCAGGCAGGAGGGCAGTCTGGACATGGATCTGCCTGGGCAGCAGCTCTGCAAAAAAGGCCCTGTGACCCTGGGGGAGAGTGAGCACACCCTGGAGCTGACAGGAGCCACCCTGGGGCTGGCAGCATTTGGCACTTCAGGCACAGGAACTACTGAAAATGGCAGTTGTTCTCTGATTAGTAGCAGATTATTTGCATTGGAAAAAATAGCAGTAATTTAGTTATGCTTACTTAAATGTATACTTATCTTGTCTGTGACTCCTCGTCTCAACTGGGAAGAACAAAAAGTATATTTTTCTCTTCTAAACAGGGAAGAAAAACAGTCCTATTTTCCATAACTGCATATTTATGAAAGACAAGGAAAATCACTCTAGCTGTGGCTTTGGAAAGGAGACTATCTAAACAGCAGGCTGGGACCAGAGACAGGAAGCTGGTGAGGTTCCACAGGGAGGAAGCAGCAGCATCAGTTAAAGAAAGTTGGAAGGAGAAGAGCCTGAATGCTGGAATTGCTGTACATTTGGATAAAAGGGAAACAAAAAGTGATGCAGGTGAGATGACAGATAACAAGAGAGATTTCAGCGGGATCTAAAAGCATGTAATTGGCTTCTGACAGAGGGAAAAAGTAAAAGGTTCCTCTTTCCCTTCCCCAGATGCTGGCTTTGCCCTCATTTAGATCAACCATTAGTAATAGCATTTTGTGCAATTTGTTTATGTTTATTAAAGAAGGAGTTCTCTTAGTAGCTACAAGCCTATTTCGTAACCTTATAATCCTGTGTAGTTGGTGTCTGTTGTGTAGACTCAGTATGTCTGTAAATCTAATTTGTGAGCTTTAATGCTATAATAAGCTATATAGTCCAAGAGCATAGACTGAATACAATTTGAAACAAAGCATGAATATTTGAATGTAGAAGTCAGACCTAGCTTTGAAAAATGCCCAAAGCTTATTGGGTTGAGTTAAATTTCATTTCTTGCAGGTCTGTAAACACTGAGGAGTGTTCATTTAAGCAAGGTACTTATTTGGCCTGTTTCTACCTTATTCTCATATATTAGCATCCACTGAAGTCAGGTACAAGCTCTATGCAGAATGCCATCTTGAATCATAGTCATCTGCCTTTCCTGGTTAATGAGTATCTACATATGATTCAAGAAATGGAGATATTTAACTTTGGGAACCATCTAATTTCTGTTAACTTATTGGAATATAAATTGTCAAAGGATTGCACAGATTTTCTTTATAAGACATGGTTGCCTAGTAAAAGATATTCTCTCTGGGGACTTTGCCCGGATTAGAACAGAGATGTGAGTGTTGCCAGAATGCAATTTAGGTGTCTGGGCATTGGCAAACATGCTGTCAAGGCACAGCTAGCTGGCAGTCTGGAAAGCATGGAGGTAATGCAGTATTTTCCACAGAAGCCAGATTTTGCTTCCAGAGTAACAAGTTTAAATTAACTCCTACAATTTCACATTTAATGGAGATTTGCTATTTTAGGTGCTATTATTTTGGAAGGAGAATAGAAGATAGTGAAAATAAAACTGAGTACAAATTTTCTGTTTCAGTAATTGCATTTTGAAACTAATAGATATAAACAAAAACTTCCAAGTCTGACTAAGGGACAAACTCTACCTGGAATATACTGGAAAAAGTAAAGGAGAAATTTAAAGATATGAAATTTCTAAAGATATGAAGTTTCCAAACCAGCTTCATCACAAGACTGTAAATCTGCATACCTTGAGCTTGCACTGACAAGGAAGGCTGTATTTCCCTCTGTTTTACTAAAAGTAAGCTAAAGCAATTTTGATTAACAAAGGCTGTGAAGTGTCACAGAGTTAATGGCATCCTGAGAGGCAGGGCATATCAGTTAGATTTAACTCCTCTGTGGAGAGTAGTTCATAAATAAAATCTCAAGATCTCCTGACAAAACATTTTCCAAGAAATGTAAAATTATAGGTGTATGCTTGACAGTAAAATTTATACTAGAAGCAGTAAAAAGAACTTTATTAACATAAACAAGTCAAGTATCCTAATCCCTTTCAGAACTCCTATGCTTCCCTATAAGATGAACTCTGGAAAAGAGAGTTATCTTGAATATAATTTAGTCTTGGAAGAGACCCTTGACAGCATCTTTTCGAACAAAACTGTCTCTCAAAAGGCATTAAAAGGGTTTGTGCCACTTCTCATGGAATACAGTTAGTGCAAAGGCTGAATTTCATAATAGTTTTGCAGGAAAAAGACAATGGAAATATGTACAAAAAGAGTTAATTTTTTTTAGGGTAACACAGATTGTCAATTATTTATCACATTTCATGAAATTTGAAGGGCATTAAATGAAGGCAGCAGTACTGGCTCCTGTGTCAGGTTACTGTCTGACACCCAAATAACAGAGAAAGACCACTTCTTCTTGTCTTTGCCACCACACATTTTATGCCTGGTGAAAGCTGTCAATAATTGCTGGGGTTTTTTCCTTCCTGAATGCTCATAGCCTACTTCAAACAGTCCTGGTAATACAGAATCAATATCTTAGCGCCAGTAGCCACTGCAAAACTATTATCTTTATTGTGTTTACCCTGGATCAGGTTACACTCTTTCCTCCCAAAGCCACTAAAAGTTCCAGCAAGTGCACACAGCATCTCCTTGGCAAGTACTTTTTGCCTTCTACAAGTATCAAACATGTTTCAGCTTCTTCCCCTCTTAGGAGGATGCTATGGCTAAGAAATATATTGAGAGAAGAGCAGGCAGTAAGGGAAAATATTACCTAGTCTTTAAATAAATGACATCAGGACACTAATTCAAAACACCGGCAATTATTGAATTGGCACCCTGACCTGCTGAAACGCGGGGGGAGGGGGAAGCCAGCAGCAGAAATGGACCATGAAAAACTTTGTTTTCTATGACTGTAAACAATATGCTCTTCCCAGGTTTCTCTTCTCAGACAAAGCAGGCACACAAGCTTGTGTTCAGAATGTCAAAGACAGAATCATTAAAAGGTATGATTTTATATAGATGCGTTTAGTCTACCCTTTAATTAATCAACTGAATGCGTCATTTTTTACTTCAACTCATTCACCATTTCTGGCTTTGTTGTGTCATTAAATATGACATTTCCACATTTGGAAAAAAATGTCAAGCTATAACACTGACTGCATTGTACCACCTCTACTAAACAGAAATCATGATTGACAGCTTGAGTCTCAGAAGGAATAATTTTCAGTAAATAGGAAATATATAGCGTTCATTATTGGCTTTAAAATATTTGGGAAAAAAAGTGAAGTCAAACAATTTTTTCCATTTCTTTCTGCTTCATGTATTGTGAATCCCATCTCTATTACTTGACATAGGCCTTTTATTTTCAATGATTTTTTAACCTTACATATTAACACCTTACATATCACAGTATGGTCACCACAGAAGAAAATATAAAACTAATTTGCCACAGTCTGGCTCAAGTAACAAGCTGTCTCAATTACTAAAGTATTGTGTTAATCACTTGTCTGTTCTTAGAGATTTATTAATAGTATTACTTTTGAGTGCAGAGTCAGTGGGCAGGTTAAGAGTATGATAGCTAAGAAATTTTAGAAAAGTGAGTTTACTACAGTCACTACTTCTAGTTCACAGCCATTACAACTCCTGCTATAAGACATTTATTTTTGCCACATTTGGGGTTCTTCTGTTTTAATTTGTTAATGAGTAGCAGAAAAAAACCTCTGAGATAAATACCAGTAAAAATAATTGTTTATCTTGTTGATCAAGATTTGAGCCAAGATTTTTCAGGTTCAGGTAACTTCTTTTAGTCAATAAATTGGTGGTAAATTAGGGACTAAGGTATTCTTCAGCTATTACTGAAATTCTCAGAATCCAGGGTTCCAACATTCAGACTAGCACCTTTAAATGTGAGAGCTGCTCTTCCTTTGGTAATAATGAAAGACTAGAATTATGGGTCAAGTTCACAGCTAGTAAAAAAGCCCTGCATAAGAGAATAATGCAAATGTAGAACTTTTTTGTTTAAGAGTAGAATTTTAATAAAACTGGTTTAGATTGTCAAATCCCTTAAGAAGAGATGGCCAGGAACTGGCAGTTCACTAAAATTGTGATGGAAGATTTTTTTCTATCATTTTAAAGTCTTAATTTCTGAAAACCAGGGTCACATGTATAAAGCAGTTATAAGGAGTTGAAGTTTAAGAAACAGTCAATAAATTTTGTCAATATTTGGAAGAGACTAAACATTTTTAAATTATATCTAATGTCTTCGACAAAAAGCCATTTTGATATAATAATAACATACATTGCTTAGAAAATGGAATTCAATATCAAGGACAGGTTTTTTTGCTTTCATTTTTACATCAGAAAACTGTTAAAAGCAGGTTTTTTACAGGGAAGATTCTGTTCTGATGATTTGATGAGTTTTTTAAAATATGATTGCCTGGAAAATTCCTCATCAGCTCCACAGCTGACACTGCAGCTAATGACTAAATTCAGTCACTTAGGCAAAGCTTCCCACTGTGGTCCTTTGAGGGGAGCACAAGTTGCTCCACCGGGCAGCTATGCCTCAGTGCGGTGCTGGAGTGTGGAGCAATGGCCTAATCTCTTCCCTCTGCTCTTTGAGCCTTGGAGCTACACAGAGCTGTGAGAAGTATCTATACCATAACCACATTTATGTGGACTTTTTCACTTATTTCAGAGTCCTGGCTATCACTAGTGAGCAGATCTAGTGACGCATATTGGCACATGCTCCAAGGCTTCTTCTTTGCAGCGTCACCAAAGAAACATAATCACCATAGCCATAACAATTCACAGGCAACCAAGATCCTGCACTTACAGCATTTCTCCTATTTACAGTAATGCTGTTTTAGCTGTAGCTAAGCTCCACCAGGAGTTCATCCTGAGCATAAAGTTATCCTTTTTTTCATAGTCAATGTACATTAGCACTTGCATTCCCTGTTTCTTGTCAATATCGTCAGTCATTATGCAATACTTATTGAAAAATAAATTGAATCATGCCTCTTAATCTCAGTAGATAACTCTCATAAATATAAAAATAGAAGAAATGCATATTTCTGCTGAGATAGATGGTAGGGAGTATTCGAGATATAAACTTGCTCTGACAATTAGCCAGATTTTACAGATTCACTGGGCTAAGTTATCAGCCTCCTAAATCTGGGGGCAACTGCATTGAAAGAGGCCAGTCTATGACTCTTTTCCATATGCTGTCTAATAAACAATCTTTCTACCTGTGCATAGGGATGTCTGTGCTAGTGTACACTCACCTCTAATAAATATAACATTTATCATAGCATCACAGAGTAATTCTGCTGGCTGTAGGTAAGAAGAAATCTATTCTGTTGAAAGGAGAAATTGTGAGTACAGTATAAAAGGAGTTCAGGAAGTAATGTATGTCACTGTAAACACCACTTTCAAGATTATGTATTGCGTGGTCTCCTTCAGACATGTGAAAAGACAGGAATAAATCCAACCATTATAATCTACTGAATAACATATCTCTCCTAAAACTTTGGTATTAATCATCCAGTCCTTAGAAATTCTGATAACAATATTTTTCATTTCTATTATATACATTTTTATATTAAGTATCACTGAAAAATATTGTTTCAATAGAAACCTAATGTCATTTCTCTGAATTACATAAACCTAAATAGAATGTAGGAGGATATAATCTGAATCTGAAGCCTTTGTTCTACATGAAATTTTCCATGGCTCAATGCAGTATTTCTAAAGACTGGGATACCTATGTTATGCTTCTGGATTCCAAACAAAAATATAAGTCATTATTTTATAAAGGAAATATTTAACACCAATATAGTTGTCACTTCTAACATACCATTACATTATCCTAGGTAGCAGCTGTAAACTGGTAGAAGCACTATTTAAGAAGTCAGTATCTTTTAAAGTTATCATATAATTCTGAACTGTAAAAAGGCAGTCATTGACCAGTAGGACCAATGATGCATCTCTTGAGATTTTTTATAGATTAGTTAAGAAAAGTTTTCACTGAACTTGGGGTAGTCAAACTTTTTACATTTCAGAGAATGTCTGTGAAATACACCAATTATCTCCCATCTCCTGGTACTGAAAAATGAAATGGAGGTTGAGTTCACTCTCAGCTCTGTAATTATATGCTTGTGGATATATTTTTATTTTAGTTTTCCAGTGACAAACCAGGGTCATAATAGAAATAAAATCAGACTGTTTATTCTGTTGTGAGGACCAAGAGATCCACATCATGCAAATATGCAGAGCATATTTGTGGTCAGTCTTCTAGCACTACCACCATCCATAAGTCATAGCTACTTTTGCAGATGGCAATGTTTAACGACCTGGCAGTCACTTTGTGTGAATACGTGGGTAAACGGAAATTTGGGAGAGTGGGACATGGCATGGCCTTCCCCTTCACTAAGCAACTGATCCTTGAGTTAAGTAGCAGGGACAACTAAGAACTGTGTTTCAGTTCTAGAGTTCTAGTTTTCACTAAGCCCCATTTTGATCATGCTGCTGTGTTCACTCAATGTAGATGTGTTCCGGTTTAGCCAAATTAGAAATATATCCTCTGAGAGAAGGCACAACCACCCCTCCCCCCACCAGGTTTGGGAAAAATAAATTTTCCTCAAAGGAAAGTGAAGGAGATAAAAACTATTTATTTAACAAACACACGGGAAAAGGAAAACAATGCTAAATAATAAAAATCTCTCGATGTGGAGAAAAAACCTGGGAAAGCGTTAGAGTTCTCCCTTTGGTCTTCTTGGAGCTGGGGCTTGGCCCAGGGCCAGGCCCTCTGTGCTCGGCGGAAAGTCCTCCTGATGTGTTCCGATATTGAAGCAGTCCAGTAGAAAAGGGAGAAAATCTGAAATTCCAGGGAAGAAAAAAAGTTCAACTCTCAGTCTCTCTCTGGAGAAAAAGAAGCTGAACAACTGGCCAAAAGCTGACTGGAAAGCAGCTCACTGAGTGCCTCCTCCCTCCCCTGCCGCAGCTGAAAAAAAAGTCGCTATCTCTGTGTGACCTTGAACAAGCTGCAAACTGCTTTGAAAAAGTTTTGCTCCGTTTTTTCCTTCCCCCTCTCAGGCTCAGTTTAAAGGCATAGAAAAGCACAAAAATTAATTTGTGGGCATAGGGCAGTGATATGGGATACACATCATGGAGTCACCCTAAGACATTACGCCAGCATAACCTCCCTCGACCTCTTAAAATTCAATGTAGACATAGCCTTAAAGTCAAGGTTAGAAACAGTAGGCTTCTATCTTCTGATTAAACATTTAGAACTGTATGTGCCTAACAAAAGATCTTTTACTTTTCAAATATAAGCCTAGTGTGGAAAGGTTTCACTGTCTTGCCACTGAAGTCAGTGTGAAAAATTAAACAGTTTTTTTGCTGTTGCAGTATCTTGAAGTAGAAGTTATGAAATATGTCTTAATTTTTTACTTGACCCATACACTAAAGGAAAACAGAAGTATCTGATCTGATTTTTTAAAAAAATCTTTTGTCTCTGAAACTTGGCATTTTTTCTTCACGTTTTAAAATAAAAATAATTTATGTCAAAAAATAAATGCAATCAATTTTCTGAATGAAATTATTGGGCCCTCATGTTCTCTTACCTTCACTTCAATACATCTTTTGGGTCTCCTATCTTGTAATTGTCCATAATATTTTTTTTAAAAATAGAAAAATGCCATAAGCATGTTGAAAAACCCAAGAGTACTGATAGTCCTTCAACCATTGTGCCTGTCACAAGTGTCTGTTCTCCCGCCTAGACTATCATGAATGGACTTCCATGGAGAAACTGAAACTTCTGGCTCTCTCTGATGGTTCACTTTAGAATGATGTATTCATAACTACCCCTTCAGATACAATATTCCATTTCAGTTTGTTCATAAGTCATTCTTGGATATTAATATTATGGCTTCATTCCTTTACTTTTCTCTTTTGAGAGAGTTTTTGGAGACACTTTTCAACTTTGGTATATGACTTGCCAGCCAGCCACTAGCAGATCTCTAATACTTTATGTTCTTAAAATTGCAGATTGGTATTCTAGGGCTTTCTCCTTCCAGGTTTCCATAGCAACTCTTGTAGAGCTTATTCATTAGAAAGAGTTCTGTTTAATTGATCTCCTAATGTATTGCTTAACAGTAACTGTTAAGCAGTCTTTTGTTTCCAGGTCATATTTAGGGTTCACATATTTGCATAAAAGCATTTCATTAGCTGAAACCAATCATTATTAGTAATTTTCTTTTTTTAGTTTAAAATAACTAAACCGTCATTGAGATTTTCTGAATAGCAAATATTTACATCTTGCTGAATGGGTTTTCTCTGTGAGCCTGGGTGCTTTGTTTCTCTGAGCAGCAAGAAAATTACAGAGCTTCAAAATGTTAATCAGGGAAGACAAAAAGAAAGTGGCTTTTTTTAAAATTGAAATGAAAATGCACAGTGATGATAACCATAGGCCACAGGCAATATTTGATGATGAAGTTGTAATGGATAAATATCCTTTAAAAATCACAGTAATGCACTGCCCAACTTGAATACATTGGGATTTTTTCCTATTACGCATAACAATAATTTTCTGACATTTTCGGCTATGAAAGTTTAAAACCTCAAACAAATCCTTTTTTTTTCCAAAGTGATGCTGTCCAAAACCCTTTCCACTTAGGCTAGTTCATATGATTACTATTTTTATGGTCAAATATATTAATTCATTTGGTTCTGCAATTGCAGAGCTTGCAGAGTTTTCAGCTGGTTTTCAGCCTACTGGGGTACATGAATGTCAAAAAATTCACCCAGAGTCATATGATGACTTTTAGTCTTGAAAATAGAAAAACTGTCTTCACCAAGAACAAGCATTTAAATTCTCTCTGGATAATAACAGCTATAAAAAAAATACATATAGTTCAATAATTTAAAAGTCTTGAAAAATAGAGCTAGCCTATCAAACTTTCTCAAACCTGAATGGAGAGTATACAACATATGGCTAAATTCACGTTACACATACTATGCATCTGGCTATGAATTCACATTAATTGATTAAATTCATATTTAAACTTTCATTTTCTTTTAATAATCTTTCCTTTTGTTTTTGCTTTGGTTGCCTTTTTTTTTTTTTCTCCAGTGCTTGGAACTTGTAGTTTTCAAAATTTGTTCACGACCATATGAGACTTAGGTCTGATTCTTTTACTCTTTTGGCACTTTGAAAATTTTATCTGTTATTCTCAAGCACAGAACTTCAAGACCTGTTAAAACAAGAAATAGGGCATGATTTCTGATGAATTCCCAAGACTTACAAGGCATTAATTTCCTTCAGGATTCAAAACATTCCTAAGCAGTTGTCCCTCTGAGTAGTTCAATGTTACATGCATAATTTGAACAAAACCCACAATGTTGGGAAAATAATTCAGGGGGTCAATAGTTAAAACAAAAGGAAAGGTATTGTTTTTGATCTTTTATTCCCTAATAAAATACTGACAAAAATTGCTGCTGTCATTGTTTTGGTATTATTGTGAAGGTATACAGAAGGGAAAAAAAATGTCATTTAATATTCATGATAAAACCTAGTCTGAATTTAGTTTCCAACTCATAGCTTCGTGTTTTTGGCTTTACTGAAATAGTATTCATTAATATTTCTTGCCCAGTGATAACTTTAAAATAGGTAAGAAGTATGTCTAAAGGAAAAGTTACTTGATTGAGCTTCCCAGGAACTCCAAATATCTGGTTCTATTTTCCATTCATTCTTTGACATTTTGTAAAATGTTGGTATGAAGAAAAACTGTGCCAAAAATCTTCCTGAGAAGCCTGTTTATTATTATATGTAACATAAGGCAGAGTAAGCATGAACCTCAGGAATTTCAAGATTGCCAACAATCTCTTGGCTACAGCAGGGAAATAATGTAGGGTCTCAAGTACTATTCATTTCAAGGGATTTATTTGCTCCATGAAGCTCAGCAAACTATTTCCATTTTGGTTTTCAGACCCTACTGAAGTCCATTGACTGTACTAGTCAGGGTTCCCTGACTGCAACAGGAACAGGAGTTAAACAACTGGCTCACACATAACGTTATACACAAGGGCAACTAAATGTAGATGAGAACTGAGTCCCACAGACTATAAACCTATAGAACAAGAGTTTCAAAGGGGTTATGAAATCTTATCCATAATGGTAACTGCTCAATACTTCCAACGAAGCTACCTAGAACTTAATTTTCAGTTATAAAATCTCAAACTCATCATTGTTTCTTGCACATCAAGAGTTGTTCATACTTGAACATTTTTTTCCTTTATCCTATTATTTTTCATTTCATGCAAATACCTAGAGGGCACATATTGCGCTAGAGATTTTGCAGTCATCATTTACACTAGCTGACTATTTAAACCCTTGAAATATGGGACTCAGTATATAAAGCAACTGAAATTGAGAAACACAATATGCTAGAGTACAATCTGAAATTGAATATATGTCCTCTCATTCTTCCTCCTGGGAAAGATACTGTCTTAGCTTACTACCTGTGCTGAAGTTTTTTCCTAGTTTTATTTCTGGGAGCTAGTCCTAGCATTGATCCTTCTACCTGTTAGGCATGATTAAAGCTGCTGCTCCAATAAGACTTCCTGAATAAACATCCAGTTGATCAAACAGTCAGGTTTGTGCTACTGTTTACAGTGCCAATTCGATGACAATATTTGTCTTCTTTCTTCCTCTATCAAAAGGTCAAAATTATAATTTCTTCATGGAAAGGACCAAAAAAAACCCACTACGGGCAGCTTGTATTCAGACCACAATGTTCCTTTCTATGAATTAACAAGGCAAGAATATTTATGTTGTTTAGGTAAATTTGACCTCCTATGATACAGTGACAGGTGCACCTTCACTGAAAAGCTTCAGAGTTACCATTGCCACTGATAAAAAAGGTAGGGATTTGAGGTGCATACCTAAAATTATAGGATATCTTGCAAGGTGTGTTAGAGTAATATTTGCTCTAAATTTGGCCAGACATCAGTTCAAATATTTTTGCCACTGTTTTCTCTTATTATTCACACAAAAAAGAAAGCTGAAAGACATGGAAAAAACATGAAGGAAACCGTTGCTTTTTCTTAGTGTTGCTGTTTTATATATATAAAAAAAAAGGTAAATTTATTAGCAGTAGTTATTTTTTAGAACACCTTTCTAATTATTACCTTAATTGTATTGCTGGCAGGGTATGCTGTTTTTATTAATCCATAAAATAATGATCCTCATAATGAGATCCTACAAGCAACAACTAATCATTGTCTCATCATCAATTTCGAAAATTGTTTCCCATTATTAAAATTCACAATATTCAGTAGGTTCCTCAACAATATTTTACAACTCCAGTGTATGTTACAGAATAGATGTTTCTCTATCAACTGTGGTTTAATTTCCTTGCTAGCTGTAGCATTTTGAGTGGGATTTTGTACACAAGATGTAATAAATCAGTACCAACATCCACCATGCTTACTTACTGGGTTTCCCCACAGAGGCTACAGATGTTTGGAACTATAATCATGTCCTGTTACTGATCCCAGGCTGGGAATGAAAGACAGAAGGGTGTTTTCCACTTAATTGTCTGCAGCAAATATGCATTCAAAATGGTGCAGACACCCTCTACTAAGACCTAACATGTCCAACCTTACAGAAAGTCAATCTGTGCATGCCCATCCAGCAACAGCCAACACAGCAGGGGCTATGTGATTTAAACCAACCTGAACTGGGTATTCTCCACCCAATCCTATAAGTGCCGAGGCTTCTGGATGTGTGAGGGCTCCTGGAGTGTGCATGGCATATCGATGGGATAGGGAAGCCCTGCAGTCTGCTGCCACCAGCTGAGGCTACCATGTTTGCTCCCAACCTTCTCTCCTTGGCTGTGTCATGCTGGCCATGGAGCAGGAAGGTTGCATGCGTCATTAACATCAAATGTACTTGTTATTAAGAGTGCTTTTTTATCTGAGCCCATTTAATCATAAACTGCCACTTTCATCTCAGACTGTGACAGCCGACCAGCTGAAGCATGCTGAGAAGACAAAAGCGATCCAATGTTATACACACTCACCTAAGGGCAATAGACATTAAGGACGTATTTTTTTCTTTTACCTCCATTCTCTCTGTACCTCAGCAGACTAATTTACCATCCCAGAAAAACATGTGCTGACATTCCTGTAAAGGTAATCAAAGGGAGAAGGACCCTGTTCAGGAGAAAGGTGGCTTCTTGACCAAGGCAAGTGCCTGTTTTGGAAGCTGACAGTGTGGGCAGCTTATACATAGAGTCACAATGAAAGGAAACCAATGGAGTGTAAGTGCATTGTTGTTTACGTTGGACAGATCTCATGCTCTTACATTTTCATTATGTTTTACAATGAAATTTGTTCCTTGGAAGCCAAATCTTAAAGTTAACAGGTAGAGGTTTTAAAAGGATACAATTCACAATCATTAGAGCTGTAAGTGACAGCATTCAAATGGGAACTCGAAATCTTAATGAGCTTAAAAGCACAGCTATTTCTAAGAAATAAAAAATAACATCATAAATAGGCAAGCAAATGCTGTGTATTCCAGTCCACCATATTAATTTATTTTAAGTAAAAGCTTTTTTTCCCCCTTTTTGTCTCTTCCTAAAATAAGAAAGGAAGTCTGCAGAAAGCACTAAGTAACAGCAAAATTATTGCAAATTCTGTGACATACTAAGATCATAGCCTAATTATCTAACTTAAATTTATCAGTGGTGTTTCCATATACCACACAGACATAAAAAATCCCCAGTGCTGCATGTCTGCATCCACTCTCTGTTTTTCCTTTAGACAAAGCAATTCATGAAAAATTAATAACTATTACCAGGTCTCCTATTACTCCTTAACTAGCATCACTGTTACCTCTCAAAAGCCCAAATTAATTCAGAATAAACAACTGAGTTATCTGTTTCCAGGGTCTCAAGTGTTTCCAGTCTGCTCACAACTTCCAATTTACCAGTCTTAGTTATTTTTTTAAAAATCTGAGATAAGTTCTCATTTGATCCTCTGTCCTCTTGCCTTGTCCCATTTCCTCAATACTACAATCCCTGTTGAAAAACACACTTAAGGTTACAGAGGACTGGAATTATACAAGTATTTTCCCATACCTTCCCAATTTTTCTCTCTTCTCTCGTAGCAAATTGACTATTTATTAGGGTTTTTTCCCATGTCATCTTGGTTTGTTTAGGATATTTTCCTGATTTATTTTTCATTGTCTATATGTTTAATTCAGGTAAAAAACCAAGATAATCACTGTCCTACTCAATATGAGGAGAATCCAGTGTCTTCTTCTTCCCTGGAATCAGTACAGACCTTGTATTGTGACCGTAAGTCCACTGACCATAAGTCTACTGTGCATCAAGGGGTTAGTGACAAACATAAAGCTATTCCCTTCTCATAGTGTTAACTCTAATGAAAACAATATTAAATGTCATCTTACAGACACTTAGGCATCCTTTTTTAGTGGCATTATAATGGATCAGCATGTCCTGGTCTAAAACACCTTGTGCACAGTAAAAAGAAATGAAAAATGAAAGAAAATTCTAATTGGCTTTGAAAAAAGTTTTGTCAGAAAAGACTTGAATCCTCAGGGTTCAAAAAACTTTACCTGTCTGCTGACAAGAAGAGACCTACACCTTCACTTGTATAAAGACCCCATAAAAGTATAAAGTGTCTTGGATAAGTAACTTGGACTGAATTACCCAAATATTAGCAGAAACACCTGAATACATAGACCATTTTGAACTACAAGCCTTCATGTTTCAGTATTTCTCACAGATAAGATCTAAGATTCAGTCCAGGAGGAATATAATTTTGGTCAGCTTTGGTGACTAAATGAAAAATCTTTGTCTCTGTGAGACTGGAAAAGATACATCCATTGGTTTTCAGGAATTGAGAGCCAATGACAAGCCAATGACAGAAATCAGTTCCTGCAAATGTACTATGGTAACATTAGTCATTGAGGTAATTGTATCAACCTAAGAAAAAGGTTAGAAACCAACTGTTAAACGTATGAAGAAAACATGGAAATGCACTTCCTTACATGAAAGGAACAATGCCGGTGACCATTTTAGTGGATTTAAAAGTAAATCGCAGTCGCAAAAAGTGGTATCTTACAAATACAGAGAGATATTTAATTTTTGTCCCTACCATTTGGAACTCCAGCATCTAAAATTATGTTTTTGAATTAAAATTGTCAATCCATTAGAAAGCTAATGGGCTGACACTTCATACAAGGGTAAGAAAAATGAGAAGTGGAGTTTAAATATGCTTTTTTTTTTTTTTTGTAAGTAACAATAGTTTGGAACTAGAAGATAACTATTCATTATGTAAACAATATGTGTAAAAAGGCCTCATTGATGTGTAGCTACTACAACATCTTTAAAAGACTGTTCTACTTTGACAGGTTTTTTTCCTCTATAAATAATAAAACTGAATTTTCTGAGACTGGACCTTGCTCTTGCCTAGGTGAGAACATTTCCAGGTGAAAACATTTCCTTTTCTTTAGTGATGAATTTCTGGCCAGTGAGGTCATGTCATCAGCTTAACTCGACAAAGTCCATGCACTGGGCATCTCAAGAAAGATGAGAGTTCTGTCAGGAAGACATAAACAAAACCTGAAGTTATTTCAAAGCCAAGGGAAGTCTGATATGGTGCTGAGAAAAGACAGAGAAATTAGTATAATAATTCAGGATTAGCTAGGATGAGATCTTTCTTTCCTAGCAAAACTAACAGTCTTTCAAATGTGATTAGAATAAATTATTTTATTTCAAGCCTTAACCTATAGACACTCTATTTGCCTCCATGAGCCAGTCAACTAAATATGTTTGGGTTGATTGTAGGAACACAGATTGATGATGGCAAGCCATACATACATTTTATATAAATAAACAATCACAGTATAACTACCAAGTGTTTACAGATTGGCAAATGTATCTTAGAAGATGTTCATATGAACTGTTCTCTCTCTCCCTTTTTTTTAAGGTTATATCAAGTTTATCTAATATTTTTCTCAAAAGAAGTTCATGAGCTTGTCTTATGTTGGTCTAATAAAACTATCTGCTCCTTAATAAATCCTGTAAAAATGAGAAAATATGTTCCACAAATAAAGCATTTGTTTAAAAATAGTATAAAAACTCTTACAAATTTAACAAACAGCAAAAACAAAAGCAGAAATTGTAATATCCTGGATGGGTTAATTATATAAAATGGCTACATATTTTATATGGTATAAATGCTGACATCTCTACACAATTTTAATAATCTGTATATGTATCTGAATTGAATTTTGAATGATCTTGAAACAAAGCTATACTAGCTACAATTTTGAAAAGGCAAGAGTTCTGAAAAATATGATTTTCCCTTAGTTCTTCGGAAAAGGAAAGGTCTTAAAGAAACCTGCAAATTACATTCTCTGTTTTAAATGTGCTTCCTGTTGTTTTTTTTTTGAATTTGATCATCATCTTCAAACTATTCAAAATTTTTAATGCAGAAACATTTAGTAGTCAAATATATTGAGTTTCACACTGTAAAATCTTTGGGCTAATTGCATAAATTGAGATATTTGAGGAGGAGATATGCACAATACAAAAATACAAACATCATTTTTAAAGTATTAAAAAATACTAAATTCATTCACAGTGTAGAGCTCTTTCTACAGTTTTAGAATGGCCTCCAAACAACTTTTTTTCATCATGGCTATTTATTTCCCAAAAGAGGACAATAGTGCACTTCTCTTTAAAATATTTATTAAAAAAGCATTTTTAAATTTATAGTACTTTCAGAGATGTATTCAAATGATAAGTTTTAATTTGCAGCATCTTTCCTATGAGACTATAGAGAAAATATTCAATGAATTGTTGTCTATAATTATGACTCAGAGCAGAATTTAACACTTGAATATGCTCTCTCACACATAATTTCCTTAAAAATAAAGAAAATAGTGCAATTCTTTTCTACCTGTGGTGTATTCTGATGAAAACTCATACAGAAATAATGTATTCTCATCAGCCATCTGTCTTCTTAGACTTAAGTTAAAATATTTTAAGGTTAACACTTATGTCTACATAATGATGAAATAGTTAAAGTTAAAAGTTCTAGCCTCCTTCTTTCCCATTCATAATTTATGCTATTGTTCCAAAAATACATATGTTTTTCACGGAGTAATGTGTTTAAGAAATAGATTGTGTAGAAAGTGCTCCAGAGTGATACAGCCCGATAAAAAGGCAAGAAAATGTCTAGTCATATGGCAATTTATCCACATTACTCCATAAAGAGGATTAAGAGAAGAAAAGAAAAGCATAAATGTGGGCAAGAATTATGTGACAGGTAAGATGACTTGTCATTAAACATTAAAATGTTAATAGGAATGCAATCAAGAGAGTGCAAATTCCTCTACCACAGATTGAATTCACTCGCCATCCAAAAACACATCTGAAATAATTCAGAGATTTGGCAAGACCAAACTCCCATTGCTGTTTTTCATTTTAAAAAAATAAAGACTGGGACCAGATTCAAGGGTATACTAAACAGCCATGTATAGAAATATGACTTAATAGTGGCCTCCTGAGTGAGTCCACCACCAATGGAGAATTAGAAAGAAATAAAAACAGGAAGATGGCAAGCAAAGAACAAAATATTGAAGTTCATTACCATCTCAGTTTCTTTTAACACAGGTTAAATTTCTGTCATCACATTTATGATTTTTTCATGGACCATCCATCCATTACTTTCTAATTACTTCCTAAGTCCTTTATGAAAAGTTCTGGAATGAAATGCAGATTGTTTTAATATGTTCTGTGATACAACATTTGAGTTCATGAAAAACTTCTTGTTTTAAACTTGTTTACCTGGCAACTTCAATAGGTGTCCCTGTTTCCCTCTTATGGAAAACAGAAACACAGTCTGGCCACCTTCTTTGAGGCTATAGCTCTCTCCACTGTTGTCTCAGTTCTGTATTTTCCTAGCTTGAAGGGCTTTATTCTTAACCTTTCCATATCTTGAAGCAGCCACAGACCTTTGATGAACTAGTCATCCTCCCTTGGAACGAATTCTAGATTTGTCAGGTTGTTTTGAGATTGTGGGACAAGAACTAAATGAAATTGTCAATTTGTTGAGCAAATTCATTAGTATTGTTTTATTTTATAATTAGACTAAGTAGAGTTCAGTAGGTTTGCAAAGCATTTTTTTTCCACAAAAGATTTCTTTTCCTTTAGCTGTTATAATCAGTATAAAATTCCCATTTGCCATTATAGAATTTCTCTATGCATTTGCTAGACATATTTTTATGTAACTCCTGGTAATGTTATCTGTATAGAATTTTTAGCAAGCATACCTTAAACTCTGTCTAAACACCCTTCTGGAAAATGTTCACCACAGTTCTATCAGTTCACCACAGATATCTATTTTTTATACCTTAGTTTGTACTCCATAGTATTTTCTAAAACTCACAGTGAGAATGTGTCATTATTCACTCAATGGCTTTGTTGTCAAACTGGAACTTAATACTTTTTGCAGTTAGATTCATAAGATTCCTTCCTAAGAAGGAACTTTCTTAAACTAATTGGTATCAAATACATTTACATTCTTTTGAGAGATATTTTTCTGAATGCATGTCCACCCACCTACTCATCATCCTTCCTGAGTTGTGTGTCCCACACCGGACACAAAACAGAAAAGAGTTTTGGAATGTGTTATAAATATCTGTTCATCTGGCATAATTAATAGGAGTACTGACAGGAAGGCAAAATTTTCAGGTCCACACAGGAATTTTGTAATAGTAAAAAGGGAGAAGAGACAGGAAATTAGTAAGAGAAAGTAAGGCGGAAAGTATTTTTTTTCTCCTTTTCAACAGCAAGACCTATGCAGTGAAGAATGTGAGAAAACTCTGCTTTTCCACGTTTGATATTAATAGAAAATATTTGTGCTAGCAATGTTGAGAACAATACAACTTTATATATAAAAATTGCTCACTTAGTTCTGTCAAAGCTGATCTCTGTGAAGGTTATCTGATACTAATACTGAGAGTGAGCAAAATGTTTCTAACTAAATAACACAGTAGAAAACTGAACAAAAAACAACAGCTTAGAAAACATGTTTTAGAAAACAAACAGTGCTATCACTTTGGCTTCAGTATTTTGCAATTTTTGACACCTTGAGATTAATTTAAAAAAAAATCTCTTGTTGGGCATTTTTTTTTCATCTTTTGATTTTAAATGGCCATGCTAGTAAATGTCCAATCGCATACAGTAAATTAGTAGCAGAGCTAAATGTAGAACCAGTACCTCAGTTTATTAAATAAGTAAAAAAGGCACAAAGTGAATAGGAAGAAAAGCTTCATTAGTCACAAACGATCAACTGTATCAACCTCATAGAAATGAAGAAATGCTTTGGGTGCATGTACAGTCTAACTAATTTTTTTTTGTTTTATTGCTTCTGAATAGCACTCAATTCTACCGTGATGTCATTTGTCCACTGCCATTGATGGGGGTATGAGACCTTCTAGTCTAAACTGGGCTATCACAATTTGGCCACAGATATTAAATAATGTACTCTATACATGAAGTAATAACCACCTGCATTTAAACACATATTCATGGAGTATTCTGTGTATACACCTAAACACAGAAAGTCTGTCTGCTTATCTCTAACATAAAGCTCATTCTATATATATTTATTAAACGACAATGAACACATTCTCAGTGATATATAAATATTTAAAACAGAGATGTTTAGCTTAAAAAAAGTATATTGCAGCTATACATCCTGGAAAATCTCTTGTGAAACAACATAATCTGTTGGGAAACTTGTCACAATCAAGATATTTCCTCTCAGTGTTCAGATCTTGGTTGACCTCAGCATCTGAAATGGCGTGAGCAACAGTCTGTGATCTCAGCCTTAGTCTTTATTAATATGAATGATGAAGGTAACTTAACTGCTTTAGACATTCTTTGAGTGTTTATTAATTGTTACTGGGAGGAGACATCGTGCCTTTTTGTGTATTGTCAGTGTGTTGTGGATCTCAGTAAAAAACAGCAAGACACAGTAAAACTTGTTTCTATGCATTTTGAATAACACAACAGGTAACATAAATTTTGTTCAAGTGAATATATTTTCCTTAAAACAAAGTCTTGTATTCTACCTCTCAGATTCTTTTCTATGACCCTCACAAACAAAGTTAATTAGCTTTATTATTTTGAACACCTTATGCTTGCAATTTGCCTATTTTTGCCTAAACTGTTACCTTGAAAGGGTGTTCTGAACCTGGCTAACAGGATTCTGTACATGAAAGTGACATTCCAGTTTCTGGACACGCTCATAGAATTATAGAATATGCTGAATTGTAAGGAACACATTAGGATCATTGAGTTCAACTCCTGACTCTGCACAGAACACCCCAAGAATCACATCATACTCCTGAGAGTGTTGTCAAAAAGCTTCTTGAACTTAGGCTTGGTGCTGTGACCATTGTGATCCTCAGTAGATAAAAGACAAACTCTCAAATTTCAGCAGCACCTTTCCACCCTACTGCACTGTAGCTCTCTGAGATAAAAGTGGTAGCCCAGTCACGGGTCCCCAGCCCAAAAGGCCCTTTTCCCTCTGCTCATAAATCCTATTCAGGATCTTAAACCATCTGATTAAGTATTTTCCTTTTTTTTCTGACACATTGAACAACAAGGTGAAGTTCCATGCCATTCTAGTTTTAATTTCTATGTTTATTTCACTGAGTCTAGAATTACCCATCTAACAAAAGGCCTCATTTGATCAGCTTTCACATAAAATTCATTCTTTATCTTTCTCATCTGTCCCCTCTTTTGAGCATTTTCTTGGTTCTGCAGTGAATGAGGTTAGGAGGGAATAATGGAATCATAAAATCAAAGAACCATAGATTAAGCTGAGTTGGAAGAGACCCATAAGGATCACCGAGTCCCACTCCTGGCCCTGCACAGCCCCATTCCCAAGAGTCACACCGTGTGCCCGAGAGCATGGTCCCAACACTTCCTGAACTCTGTCAGGCTTGGTGCTGTGACCCCTGCCCTGGGGAGTCTGTTCCAGTGCCCAACTGGAACCCTTTGAGTGAAGAATGCTTTTCTAATATCCAACCTTAACCTACCCTGGCAGAACTTCAGGCCATTTGCTCAAGTCCTGTCACTGGTCACCACAGAGAAGAGATCAGTGTCCACCCTCCACGTCCCCTCACAAGGAAGTTGTAGACTGCAATGTGGTCTCTCTTCAGTCTCCTCCAGGCTGAACAGACCAAGCTGCTCCTCATACGGCTTCCCCTCAAGACCCTTCAACACCTCCATGGCCCTCCTGTGGGTATTCTCTAATAGCTTTTTATCCTTCTTATATGGGGGTGCCCAAAGCTGCCCCAGCACTGGAGGTGAGGCCGCCCCAGTGCAGAGCAGAGGGGACAATCCCCTCCCTTGCCCGGCTGGCGATGCTGTGCCTGATGCCCCCCAGGACACGCTTGGCCCTCCTGGCTGCCAGGGCACTGCTGCCTCCTGTTCAACTTGCCACTGACCAGGACCCCCAGGGCCCTTTCCATGGCACTGCTCTCCAGCCTCTCATTCTCCGGTCTGTATGAACACAGAAGACAATTTTTGATGTAGTATTCTTTGAGGGATCATTAACCGCATTGTAACATTAAATAGTATTAATAAAGAGACCATAGGTCATACACAAATGGGTAAATCTGGAGTATCTTTCTAAGGACAACAGCTAGAATTACAGAGGCATAACTATCAAGTATCTTGCAATAAATGGAAATATTTTCTGTGTACTCAGCTCAGTCATCTGGCCAAAGCCTGGTGCTTTCACATACAAACTTTTACAATGCTGTGCAATGAGACTGCTTGAAAGAAATTAAACCTATTCCGTTGTTTTCATGTTTTTACACATTTCTTTCTGTCCTTTTCGGTGCACAGCATTTAGCTGGATACCTCCTCCAAATCTGTGCTGCACAGCACCCTCTGATATACCTTTCCCTGCAGGAGGTCTAAAGTAACTAATAACTATGAAATCTCTCAGTTTAAGACACAGCAACACACTGACAGCAGTAAAGGGATTCTTTGTCAGGTAAATGTCTTGAACTTCTGCCTCTACTCTCACTCTCATTCTCTGATTCTTTAAGTTTCACATTCAGCAGCTGGTACCTTTCATTCTACAGCTAAGTTACCAACTATTTAATGATTTTGCAGTCTATCAATTGTGTAGTCATTCCTTCTGCCAGCTGATTTTATTTAATATCCCAGAGCTCTCCTGTGACTATGGGGCCATAAGAAATCTATCTGCCAACAGGTATAAAACTAACATACAGGAATGTTTTAAAAATCTACAGATGTAATGATTCAAGAGTCAAACTCAACTCCAGTATAGAGAACCATATTGACCACCAACTGCACTGGGAACTTCACCTATTTATGATAGGGCTGGATACTACTGGATGTTTTTTAGAGGTGTGTTTGAAAATGAAGGAGATTCTGTCCTCCTTTAATATTTGTAAAATTTCATTAAAATATTGTGTGTGTAAGGAGCTTAATTTAGGAGAAAATGTAATAATTTTTAAATTATTAGATCTAATAATTTTGATAATTTCTTTCATATGAGAATATGTTCACATGAAATATTAATTCATTACCTTTACACTTGGTTAAATAGGGAGCTTTATGCTGAGTAGTAGCATCCATTCATTCACAGGTAAGATTGTGGCACCTCAGTATTAACATCTGATGACCTTTTCCAGTTCTAGCCATCAGTCTAGACCATTGTGAGCATCTAGGAGAAAAGATCCAGCTTTATCAGCTTTGTCATCTCAGGCCAATGACTGTGCCTCCACTTCCAGCAGAAAATACAGTTCACTGATGCCAGGGTGCATGGAAACATGATATAAAGTACCTTTCAGTTAAAGAGAATGTCTGTGAAACAGACAGTAGAAAACAGTTAACTCAGGTTCAGCTTAATTTTTTGTCCAAACTGAAAAGCTAATATTTTCCTAATAATTTTCACACATGATTGCACCATAACAAACCATCTAGCCATTGCAACAGATGTGAATGTCTCTTAAACAAATCATTAAGTCAGGACTAGAAATCTCACTCACCTACTTTTCTGGTAGCTTTCAGATTTTATTTACTAAAAACCCTATAAATCTGTTCATCTATTATTCTTCTGTAAGAGATATTATGTATGTATTTATCTGAGTAATTTTTTAAAGAAATTGTAGTCTCAATATACAAATTATTGGTGAAGAAAGGAAGAAAATGAGGATTTTAATTCCTACTGTTTAAGGACTGACTCAATATTTGTTTCAAAAAAGTTATTTTTCTTTCACTTTCTTGTGTTTTTCAGGGCTTTTGATTCAGTCAGAGCAAGGTGATTCCTGATAGCTTCACGCAGAAAGCCTGTACTATTACAAGTACAGCAGGTAACAAATTTCAGATTTTGGGAGAGGGATTCCTATTTGGAACTTCTACATAAAAGGATGTTCAGAAGCCACCATATGTCTTCATACACCAAGTTCATGTGCTTGTGCCCAGAAATCCATATACAAGCATCCAACCAACCAAAGAAATAACTTGTATGTTTGTGTGCATGCACAAGGACACACACTCAATCCCCTGAATCCATCTGCTTATCTAACTACGTATTTCCTGCTCTTTCTAACAGGTTGAAAGGACTAGTCACACCCTGTGACTAGTCTAATTCTAATAAAATAATGGCTTGCTGAAAGCCAGTGTAAAAACAGAAACCATGCCACAGCCTGGAAAAAAATATCTGAAGCAGAGTATCCACATCAGCTTCTCCCAGAGTTTGGCTCCAATTTCTTCTGTTTCATTTTGCTACTGTGCTTAATATTGGACCCTAAGGGAACAACAATTATATTTAGCACAGTCCTTATTCAGAGAAATTTAATCTCCTCATTATCTCTGGATGCTGTAATAGGAACGCTGGGATGAACTGTGGTCTTCTGTTCACCTTCTTTCAGTAGTTCAGCATTTTAACCTTTCCTTTTCCAAAGTCATTTTCTCAAATGTATGAGATGATTAATGAGAGCAGCTCTTTTCCTGTGTTCAACAATGTGTCCTTCTTGCTCATCTCTCCTTGTATAATTATAATTATGTTTTTCTTGCCAATATTTAGGGCTGTGTCAGCACTTCCATTACAAACCCCGATTTTCAGGAGTTTGTAATAAAGCTGGTGCACTTGGCATTTGGCCAAAACTGAAGAGAACTGGAAATCACACTGGTCATGGCACTTGAAACCAAAACATGAACAGTGATTTGTTTTGGGCTGGGCTCCATATTTGTCAAGAAAGAGTGGTTGACAGCAAATGCGAGTGAAGTAAAAGAGATCCAAGTGTCTGATAATACAGCTGAGCTTTATATAATGTCAGAGAACAGTGCAAGAGCAGGTCCAGCTAAGTAAGAAAGTCTTTCATAAGACAGCCAAATAATGTTCCCTTTTTTGGAAATAGGCCAGTGTGGCAAAAATAAAAAGAAGAAGGACCCAGCACATGACTGGGTTTGTAGTTCTCTCAATGCCAATTCAATAATTCATGAAAAAAAATCCTTAACAGAGAAATTAATACCTATGTACAGTTCTGGAAAAGAGGACAAATTAGGAGGTTGTTTAAAGAAAAATTAGTCCACTTTCAAAAGCAACTGGTGATTCCATGAGCAGTGCCTTATTGATTTTTTTTCAGGAACACTGAGAACTTTTTAAGATCCTTTGTACAGCTAGAGCTTGTTGCTCAAACAGCACTTTGACTCTTAAATAACTGAAATTCAAAGAACTCTAATACACAAAGATAACTATTGAATATGCAGAAGAACAAAGAGTGGCAATCCAAATATATACTTTAATATATATGTAAGTAAGACAAAATACTTGTAAATTATTATGTGGAAACATAATATATTTATCATTTTTTACCTTCAGAGAAGGAAGTTATCATAGAAAAATAGAATCATAGAAAATTTTGTCTTGGAGATGTTCTTAAACATCATCCAATTTCAACCTCCCTGCCTTGGGCAGTGAACCTTCCACTAGATAAGTTACTCAGAGCACCATCCACCCTGGCCTTGAACACGTCCAGGGATGGGACCTCCACAGCTTCTCTGGGCAACCTGTTCCAGTGCTTCACCACCCTCACATTAAAGAAGTTTTCCTAATATCTAAACCTATGCATAAGACCATTCCCCCTTGTCCTATCACTACATGCCCTCACGAAATGTCCTTCTCCAGCCTTCTGCAAGCCCCCCGCAGCTACTGGAAGGCCGACTTAAGCCTCGCCAAAGCCTTCTTTTCTCCAGACTGAGAAATCCCAACGCTCCAACAAGTTATGACATAGAGGTAAAGGAAAAAGGATGTGATCGTTGTTAAAGTAGAATAATATACAAACTTAATAAACTCCTCTTGGGTAATAAAGAAGTAACTTGACAACAAACATTAAAAAAATAATCCTAATCCCAAATGCTCACTGGAATATTCATGGATTCACATGGCCACAGGTTTGGTTTTGTTCTGAGAACTTAATGCACATTTTTTGATTTCTTGGCAAGGCTGAGGACTAGCTGCAAACTTACATCCAGTGACAGAAGACAAGTCCAAATAGCACAGATTACTTATTATAACAGTATACTGTTTCTCTTTTCCCCCCCTCTCTTTCCTGTACTGATGCCTTTATTGGGAAATCTGAGAGAAAAATACCAGTTTCACACACATGCAAAGCCAATCAAGACATATAAACAAGTTAGTACTGAATAAATATAGCATAAGGATACAATGTTTCAGCTGTTAGTAATTGCCTGGGCTGACTATTCTTATCATTACTTTTAAGTTATCTTCTTGACTGATACTTACTAGCTGTTCAAGCAGACACACAAGCAGTTACTATGATCAGCTGTACCATATTGGCCTCTACCTGGTTCTCCACAAGTCTGTTCTGTCATTAATCCTCATGCAGTTAATAGACCACATGCCATGATACTCCCTTAGGTTTGAGCAGCTTCAGTTCAGTCCATCTCTAATGAATATTTACTTCCATCAAATAAAACAGTTTTCATCCATAATTTCAAATAAAAATTAGTTGATAGTCTCATTTTTTTTCAGTTTCTAATGTACTAAAACCCACCAAATGTATATCTGTCAAAGAAAATTAATTTGTTTATTATTTTTAAGGTAGCAATATAATCAGTAAATATTTAGAAGTCCTTCTCACAATGGTTTAACTATAAAGTAACTTGATAAATATGAACAAAAATTTTTACCCTACAGAGTGATTCTAAGAGGTCAGAGCCAGAGTGTATAGGGAGAATGGGAAGGATGAGAAAGAAATCCTTCCCACCCAGAGTAATACATGGATAAAGAAGTAAATGGACACATAACAGCACCCCTGCTAAGCACACAGTAGCGCTGCTGCATCTCTGCATTCTTCAGTAAACCTGGAAGAGCAGTCTATAAATCACTCTTCACACATAAATTTTAAAGACATTTAACATTGTATGAACAGGAATGGATGGATTCTTTGAACAAGGCTTAACCAGAGCAGGAAGTGGTTTATGCTGCTTTCAGCTTTTCCCTGTTAAATTGCCTATAGCTGCAAAGACCGTAGCACACACTGTTGATATTGCAGGAGTCTGATGACCCTCCAAATTCCTATGTCCTCTCATTTGGCTACAAGCCTGCTGCTGTCCCACATTTATTTCTAGGATGTCCCACACTCCCCTTAGTCTCTATTGCCCTTTAGTCCTACCATGGCCATAGAAGTTATTTTAGAGAATTCTGAACCTTTGCAGATTCAGAAGGGATTTGAAAATGCAAGACTTCTGTTACAAAATAAAAGTAAATCTTGGGCTTGTGTGTTTCAAGGAAATATACCTCTTACTGAATATATTTTTAATGCAATTATGTTACAAGTCAAAAACTGGGACAAAAGCAAGTCTTAGAAATATTTGTTTAATTAGAAATCTGTGACGAAAGGAATCACTGATATGTGATTTTCATGTTTTATCATGTCTTTACATAGCTTTTGTATCATAAATGTTTTCAAAAGACTGCACCATGCACCTTCTGAAGTTATTTCTGTATTAATTAGATATCTCTTTGCAAAATCTCACAGAAATACATGTTTCTGTGGCATCATTTACAATTGCTTTTGGATCAGAGAAGAAGGCAGTATTATGAAATCAAAGTTTCACCTTCATTTCTCCTGTCTTAGACTGGGAATAGAAATTCTTTCTTGTTGAACGCCTCACTTTCCCTCTGGAAAATTTTACTTATACCATCTGGCCTGGGAGAGGGTACATAGTTTCTATTCCGACCCTCCACTTAATCTCCACTGAGGTTGGAGAGGGAAATTTTTCTAGGGAATTGTCCTGCATAAAATCCATTCAAATACTAAATTTTGTAGAGGGAATGTAAAGGGCAGATGGGGAAAATGGAGGAACTTGTTGCCATACAATTTAAATTGAAATTAAGAGAATGTAGAAAATCAGCAATGAGAAACAGAACCAGCTTTTTTCTCCTTTTAGATATGGATGGCATTGGAGAAAAAGAACAGATTTTACTATAAATCAGGTGAATTTGTCAAGCCACTATATATATTATTCCATTACTGTATAGCTGGTGCAGTCTAAAAGGTTCTTTATTAAACCACTCAATGGAATAAATAGAACTGAAAACGTCAATTTATTATTCCAGTGTACTAGTGAATTACAACTCTGCCAAGAAGTTGATATGTTTTATTCCTTTTAATTGTTTTTTTTCCCCCAACTTCTTTATTTAAAAAATATATGCATGTGTTTGAGTAACCGTCTCTTTGAAAAACCAAAAATAAACCCTCAAAAACCTCCTAAAAAACCAACATGGCTGGGGTCCAAACTTTGAAATTAAATAAAATAAAATTAGAAGTCTGAGAAAGGACATTAATTATAAACTACAACATATTGCTATTACATGTCGAAAATAAAAAGTACCTTCTCCTGAAAATTATTCCTGTAAGTACAAATTATTTTCCTTGTCTTGGCAGTGACAAAATTCCACTTTAAAACAAGAAAAATCACAGAACTTTCCAAAATGCTTTACATTATTGTTGATGCACCATTTTAATTGCTTTATAAGCCTCTTCAGAATTACAACATTGTATCTAAGTAAACTGTTGTTATAGTCCCTCAAAAAGTTACCTGATGTGCCCACCAATGCACAAGGAAAGCTGAACTCTGTGTGTTGGGATGGATCTCTGGACATGTCATGATGGTATGTAGTGCTCCTAAGAGGACGTGTATCTCCATCTATTTTATCACCTCTGTTTTGAACCATATTTCATGTGCGGCAACACCTAAAGCCTTTTAAAGTGCTGTCCCAATAAGCCAGCATTACCAGAGTTTGCTATGCTCTGGGCAAGCTCTTAACACAGCCCAGAGTACCCTTACTGATAAATGCAGAGTGACTGCAGACTCAGCCTGATTTGAAGCGCTACGTTCCTGTTTACACTGAAGACCATCAGAATACGATCAGGTGTGACACTGGCTGTCCCCTGACAATGCCACTGTACCAGTGGCACAGTAAGGACTGGATGGATGGTCCTTCTCTTAGTTTGGGGTTTATTACCTCTTCAATTTTTTAAGGTTAGAGACAATTATGTTGTACATAAGAAAATTATTGTGCTTAAAATGAATCCTTTCTAAACATATCATAAGAAATGCTTCTCCAGCTTTCACCTTTCTTTTTTTTTTTTGGTCTTTAGGGACATCTTTCTCTGCTGGGGGTCGTGCCTCTGGATACCTAAGAACATAGTTATGATTTGATGAGCATGGTTATAATTTGATGGAGAAGGTGTCACACACACATACATGCATGCACATTCTTTTGTTAAAATACGTCACTGGATTCTGAATTGAACGACCTTGCTTTCAGAACACTGATGCCAAAATAGTACCCCTACTATATCATCCCTAAGCATGTCTTGCTAAATATTCAGATTGACAGAAATGACAGACATGCAGTATCTCTCCAGAATTGCCTTGATAACAACTTATATAATACCTAGAGCAGGAATAAATACATATACGAAACCACATGGCAAACTGCTCTTTTCATTGCTCCGGTTTTCAGTGGAATAATCTTTGTACAGAAGTTTTATTCTGTTCACTGATAATATTGGATAATAATTTGGATAATAATACTGGATAGCAGAAACTGATTTCTAAACTGTACTTTTAACCAAAACCAAAGTTTTTGTAAGAAGAAGCACTATTTTATACTAGAAATACATAAGTAGCTTTACTCAACACAACAGTTATCAACTGTGGTTTTTTATGTGAAGCCCTCCCTTCAGGAAATGACATCACAGTGATACTCAGTTATAGGTAATTTATTTATTTGTCATTTTCTTTTCCTGTGAGATTGGTTATACTGCATATTCTATGGTTATTTGATGCCACTGGTTACCCTGATGAGAGAGTGCAAATGAATGTACTTCTCTTTTGTGCCAGGAAAGTAGTGTTCTTTTATGTTCAGTAGCACAGCATCAGGCAGTGTTTCCTGGTTCATTTCTCAATCAGTCAGAAAAGCTGAGCCATTGTAAATGAAGTTATAAACGTTTCTGGTATTTTTGTACTGGAAAATTCAACTTTAATAGTTACAGGATACCGCCCTGAATCAGCTGCCTGCTTTCAGGGATCCACGTTGGATGGGATCTCTAATGCCAAAGAGGTCTTCCTCTTGACAGAAAAGATATAGCTGCTCAAAAAATAAATTATCACTATAGGCCATTAGTGAAAATAACCTGATTTTGTTTTACTTGCTGCTGTAAATATTTACTTTGACAACCTACTTTATCGAACTATGAGAATACAGTTTTGTGTATGATAAGACTGAAGGTCAATGCTTGTTTAATAAACTCTAAATAAAGAATTATGTGATACACTGTACACATTTCACATCCAGTGATGTATTAATGCATCATTGCACTCTGTATAATCCGCTCAAATGACTTCCTTTAAGGAGACAGAGATTGTTTCCCTTGTATCTTTTTTTTTTAAAACAATTTAAATGCACTATTGGTTAAATGCCAGCAATCCAGCTAACTTTTAAGGTGAATACTATATTAGATTTATTGGATTTTGTAATTTTCAATGTCTTAGGGACAAATGACGGATAAACAAGCTCACATTATATATCGAAACATAGTTTTAAAATAAATACCTGTTGATACTACAGTCAAATCTAATGCCAGAATTGACAAAGGCTCTTATTTGGAATACTGGCATAGCTTCAGTGTTTTTCCAAGCAGAAGTTTCACTAGGAATTGGTTTTTTTGTTCTGAAAGTCATTGAACGTGGACACATAAAGATATAGGCAGAAATAAATATTTATAAGCCACAGAACAAAACAGCTTTGAATATTTGACGTTGGATGAGAAATAGGTCCTCTGATTTGCATGGCTAGACAGAGGCAGGAATATAGAGCTAGATACAATTTTCTTCAGTGCTGAGTTGTGCTGCCTCTTTGCTTAATGTCATTAGAGTTTCAGCTACTGCAAAAGCAGATGCAAAGATAGTAAAATGGCCACTCCAGCAGTCTGGTCTGGGATATTAACTGGTTGAGTCCAGATATATGGATCCATCTCTGTATAGCTCCCAAAGCAGTCTCTGAATTTTTAAAATCTTTCTAGAACTATTCTATTCCTCACTGTCCCCAGTTCCCTGAGTATCCCTGAACTTGCAGCTCCTACTTTAAGAAACTACGTTCATTTTCCACCTACTGTTGAAATATTTCCTATTTTTTCTTATTTAGTAAAGAATTGTTTTAAACTCTTAATCACAAACATGACCTTAATTTAAAAGACAAAAGATTGATTTTGCTTCACTGTGAATTCATCAGGCAAAAGAATGCATAAGGGAACAAATGAGCATGTTCATAGGGCAGGAAAATGTAGATGTTATTCTTTGAACACAATTTCCATAGTTCAATAAAATGGAACCTATATTCTCTGTGTATATAATAAATACAATTAGCTCTCAACATTGCATGAAATTGTTTTCTTTCAATCAACCTAAGCTTACAGGAAGACTGTTGGGATGTGAACTAACTTGGAAAACCTTGAACTACCCAGGGCTGTAATTTCACAGCATGTCCCTTTCCTGTGACAACTTTCATTCTTCGAAAGAAGATTCTGCTTGTTCACATCACAGTTGGGAGGTGTTTACACAGACTCAGCTGTGCTGGCTGTAAACCAATCAGTTTAGATTTTGATGTTAAGTAGTAATAAGTAGTATCATGTAGGAAATTATAAAATTTCCCAGAATGTTCAGGACCAGTATTTAAACTTCATCTTCTGATCTTATTCAATTCTCCCGATATTAGCCCAGATCTCAGGAAGCAAGCCATCATTAAAACTGTGGTCAAAAAAATGGTGTTATTTTATATCCCTTTAGGACTGGCTTGCTGCATTAGCCCCATGATAATAATCACAGTAATTATGGGATATGAACCCAGGTATTCCATGATATTGGTGAAATGTTATAGTGTCATACTGTTAGTAAAAATTTATTATGGTATTAACTCAGAATGCTCACGGAAACCACTAAGAAGAACTTACATATGAAGGCGTATCTTTCTTTTAAAAGAAGTTCTTTCTGCCATATGGGGGAACAGGGGTAACACAGCCAAAAGAAAGCAGCACCAGTTTCTATAAGGAGCAATAAAGTCTGCTTCTCTCCTTCATCTTTTGAGAAACTGTAAGACAGTGAAAATCACAAAAAAAAATAACAAATGCATCTTTTCTGTAAGAAGTCTGAATCACTTATATCTAAGCCAGGAGTTGTTCATGAGAGTACATTTGATGTGGTAGGTGACCTAATTGTGTCCTTCCAGTAGCTGAAGGGAGCTGAAGGGAGCCTACAAGAAAGATGAAGGACTTTTTACAAGAGCATGTAGTGACAGGACAAGGAGGAATGACTTCAAACTGACAGACAGTAGGTTTAGATAACATATTAGGAACAATTCTTTACTGTGAGGGTGTGAGGCGTTGGCACAGGTTGCCCAGAGAAGTTGTGAATGCCCCATCCCTGATAGTGTTCAAGGCCATGTTGGATGCAGCTCTGAGTAATCTGATGTAGTGGAAGTGTCCCTGCTCACAGCAGGGGAGTGCAACAAGATGGTCTTTAAGGTCCATTCCAATCCAGGCCATTCTATGATTCTGTGCTGAATACTTTGTGAAGCTGCATAAAGGAAGGGTTCTCTGGTCTTGAGGTCTCTAGTATCTACGCAAACCTGTGAGAGTGTATGTGTGTGTGTGTGTGTGTGTGTGTGTGAAAATCTGTGTATACCTTTATCTTTGAGTGTGTGCGTTCGTGTGTCTGTGTCTGTGGATCATTTACTGTTTACTGTAGCGCTGATGCATCCTGAAGAGATGCAGAGCCTGAGAGGTTTTATCTCTTGTCAGAGCTCACTTCAATTAAATTAATGGATCCATTCAGTTCCCTCTTTCCTCTTTCAGCTGCATCATTGCCGAATACATTAAAAAGATCTTAAGTCTCAAGATGGTACATCATGGCATTAGCCACGGCACTCATTTCCCTCTGTCTTCTTTTTCTGTAAATCAAATAATTAATGAGATCTCTACCTCAATAGAGCACTTCATCAATATTTTGTAGCAATAGGAAAAAAAAGAGACACGCTTTTTGCTCTTGTAGGAGCTTTTATCTACAATTGTGTAGGATTTAGTGGGCAAATGCTGTAATTCTAAAATGACAAAATAATGCCAATTTTCCCCAGTTTCCTTTTAATTTCTGAGAAAAATTATTCAAAAATCTTAGCTACTGACTGCTTCTGTTGTAAAGATGGGTGTTTTTTGAATTTTAGGCTTGTAATAAAATTTAATTGAAAGTCTTTTATTGTGGAATATGTAATTGCAAAGGATTATATGACTAAATATCACAATTTAATGTTCAGTATTTCCATTCAATTAATAAAAAATAATTATACCGCACATAATGTCAGCTATTCTCTTCTCTTTACAAAGAAATTACTTACCTTGGCACCATTAACCCCTTCATGCTATTTAATCGAAGAGTTTCATACTTAGAATACAACAGAAAATATATTATAACATAGACAGTGGTGCAGAAATTTATCCCAAGGCTAAATAGCAGGTTTGCAGCAGACAGAGGCATTAGGTTTTCATCCTATGGTTCTAGTCTGATTCCTTTTATTCTTTTCTTAAAGAAAATTTTCGTTCAGAAACTTAAATAGTCTTTATGGTTCTGTTGTTGAAGTGACACTGATTATTGAGCTCAATACCAGGCCTCTTACTGAGAATCATGCACTGATTTGTAATTACTTTTTGCCTTAGGTTTTGAAAAAGGAATATAGTAATTTTAATTTAATGATTTGGCTGCAAACTGCATGTGAATGAATAGAGAACAACGAGAGGGAAAGAGTCAAACAGAGTCTTACTGAGTTGTTAAAATATAATGGCAATTTTTACTGAAGTGACAATTTCATTACATTAAATTAGAACAATACCTTTTCATGAAAAATATAAACATGCAGTACTGGCCTTCAAATGAGTTCCATTAAATATCACTACATTGCCGTGGTAAAAGTAGTGCATTCCTGCAGGATCGGCATAACTGAAACTGCAAAAGCACAGAAATGATAATAATGTTCCTTCTGCATGCTGATCTGCAGGAAGACAGGTCTCACAGACAAGACTCTGTGAACTACACAGCAGTTGATTTCTAGAAAACAGTAGTAGCACAATTGTTCCAGTCATTCCTTTTTCATTGCAAGGTATCTTTGGCTGTGTGTGCACTGAAATAGGCATCCTTCCCAGAGAATGACCTTTGGCCCCAGCACAGGTGTGAAGGGTGCCTAAACTCCAACCTGCTCAAGCCCATAGGCAGCTGACCTGGATCTGCTACAGCTTCCGTGTGTTGCCTCTGTGTCCGTGGCATGTATGTACAACCACAACCAGGTGCAGTTTTTCATCTTGAATTGGCTGAATCAATATAAAAAGACACAGAATAGCCTCTTGCAAGTGTATTTTTGCAGCAGTCAACTGAGACTGTGCTGCAGCACAGAAAGTATGTTTAAGACTTGGGGCTTTTGAGGACAGGAATTCTGTGGATAGCTTGGAAGAACAAGTGGAGGGGGCCAAACTTGATGCTGTTCTGTCTATACTGCTCAATCCCAAAAACAAATTATAGCCAAGATTAACCTACATATGTATTGCAGCCTTTATGGGTCCCAAATCTTTAAAATTTCTGCTATTAACATCTCATCTTAACCTTTGTTTGAGAAAACACAATGTAGGAAGAGAATATCATTGAATTAATATTATAGTTCTGTGTTGTGGTGGCAAAGTCCACTTTACACCCGCCACATTGCTTTTAAAGTGGCCCCTCTGTAAACCTCTGTGCTAGAAAGCTCTCCCTTTACCAAGATTCCACTGGTTACTGACTCTCTCCCACTCCCATCCCTTCTCCCATTGGCTCCTGTTATGTCACTCACCCTTGCCTCTGCCCCCTAGCCCTCAGACCATTGGCTTCTGATGCTTTGCCCGCCCCTGGGACGCTTTGGGATAAAACCACGTGCGCATTTTGTTCTTGGTTCTTTGTCCCTGCTTCCTTCGAGTGTGTTGGTTCTATTAAATGCCTCAGAACTGCATGCAGAGAACCCCTCTCGCCTCTTCATCTCTGGCTCGTGCTTAGACTGTGTGTGTGAGCAGCTGTTCACAACTACCCTGTGAGGGTGAGATTGTGTGCACGCGTGGGTGCTGGCAGAGTGCCGCCTAAGCGTCTCCACGAGGGACCCTGTGGAATAAACATGGCATCGATTCACCAAAGCCCTCTTTCATAGTTCTGTGTTCACAGCAAGAACTGGTTGCTTGGACTTAACGTGGAATGTAGTTCCTAGCTGGTGCTGCTAAAGGATTATCACTGTGATCAGTGTTGCACTTAGTAGTGAGGAAAGAATTGATTTCTGGCATGAATTTCTGGAACAGGTTGCCTTGTCTTTGAAGGCAAAATCTTCTAAAAATAACATAAAGTCCTTCCAAGATGCACATTCCACACATGTTTTGGTTTCAGTGAAATCTGGGGCACTGTGGTTTTGTCATTTCAGTGTTGGAAACAAAAGCACTTTAGATTTTGTCCTTGTGGCCCATGGAAATACTGACTCTGCTGTTGTATTTTTCTGGCTCACTTGTGACATTATTCAGCTAATCTAAAACTTTTTTTCATTTGAAATAGTTGTTCCTTTTGTCCTGGAGCAGTGTGTGGCAGCACTGACAGCTTGGATTGCTACTCTGGTTTTATTCCTGTCTTGGGCAAATGGATGATTCCCCATGTACTTGTTTTCCTTGGCAGCTATTTCAGAAGTGCCACTTATCTCCAGGAGACACTTGCAAGTGCTTCTGGAAACTTTCTTGTTGCTGTTGCACATTTTAGAATTTCTTAAAATGCCTAACACTAATAAATAAAAGCAGGGGGAAGAAAATACTGAAATAATGATTAGGATTTAGAAACAGGAATCTTTCTTTGAGTCAATTAATTAAGGCTATTAATTTTCACATTTTCATCCTTTCACTTATTTTCCATGTAAATAAATTTTTTTTCCAACAAACAATTTGTTAGTTAAAACATTCATATTGCTAAATGATTTAATAAAAATATAAATACTGCACCATACAAATAATGCCATACCTGTAAGATTTAGTGTATATGTAAAAAAACCCAAAAATACAATGTGCAGTTATCTTAGTGTTCACCTCCTGCCTCTAGTCATTGGTTAAAATCTAAACCAAACTGAAATCCTAAAAAAACATTAATATTTGTTTTGGAAGGTTGCCTTATTACTGTTGGATTACTTCTATCATTTGAAAATACTATTACAGATTCCTAAGCTGAAAAATTCTTCAAGAATTCATTGCTCTCTAAATTATAGCTTCCTTATTGTGCTTGCTAGATTTCATTCCTAACAAAACACAACCATTGAAACAATTCCTCTTCCAAGTTTCTTGAGATCACCAAGAAGTTTGTCAATGATGTGAAGACGTTATATTTATGATACACTGAGGTCTTGGTCTTGCTTTGTACAAATTTAATAGTGGTCTAAAGAAGGCATTAGAAAGATCACAAAAAGAAATGGAATTAATTTTACTTACTTGTTTTTCTGGCTTATTCAAATGCAGTTAATACTTTCTGAATGACTGGGGGAAGTTTAGCCTCTGATAAAAGCTCAGTGTCAAGGAACCACAGAAGTATGACTGACAAACCAAGTTATAACACTATCATGTGAGGTGCTACAGTTTTTGTGGGATTCAATCCTATATTACAAGGGTGTGGTTATCTGTTTACCCACTGCTTTTCTCATCCCATATTGCTCCCCACCACCACTTTTCCTTGCTTCTAGCCCTGGCCACCCCCTCGGGCTCTCTCTGTTGGTTCCTGTACCCCAGCTCTGCCCAGGGACCGCCCCTGAGCCCCTGACAAAACCCCGCTGCACGTGGATCACAAGGTCTCTCTGCCTCTGGGGTCGCCAGGACAAGATGTACCTGTTAAAAGATCCTCTTAAACCCTCATGGAGAGACCCTTCTCACCTCCTTGACCATCACTGGTCGTAAGGCTGACAGCTGCCGGAGCAAAACCGCGGAGCCGTCCAAAATGGACTGCGGGAGGGCAACCATGGTCACACTGCCCTGAGCAGCTCCGCTGAGCTCTCAGGGAAAGCTGCAGCTTGCTCAACCAAACGTAGCACTACAACAGAAGGGAATTATAAGAAGCAATTCTCAACCAGATAGTGCTCAAGGTATAACCACCAAATGGTACTGTGGATTGGGATCTTGTACTTAAACTAAATAAATCACTCATGCAAATAACTTTTCTTCAAATTTGTTGTTAAATATAATAAAGGTGTAGGAGATACAGGCAATACAAAATATCTGTATATCTGTATGTCTATATGTGCATGTGTATATACTTACTGAATTTTTTGTGCATATGTGTTTACTTACTGTAAATAAATGTTACTGTTTCCTTACTGTATTAAGCTGAATGGTTTTTTAATATGTATTACATTTTTCTTTAGGCATCCATTTTATAAAAAAATCTGACTATGTATAGTCACTCTCATCCACAGAAAGTGTACCTATGATCAATAAACCCCACATGCACATACAAAATTATCTGTGATTTGCTATATATACAGTGTCTGATAATGTCAAGCTTTTCACTTGGTGCAAATGCTTAAGCAAATAAACAGTGTGACAGCCACTTAAATCAGCTGAGGATCTGTCCAGGTGTCTGCAGATAGCAGCTCAATGTCACCACATGAAACACTAACCAGGATCATGCTGTCATTCTGGAGCTGACATCACTTAGGAATCATTTGCCTGAGTAAAATCACAGAGTCATAGAATAATTTGGGCTGGAAGGGACCTTAAAAATCATCTACCACCTTCCTGCCAAGGACAGGGACAACTTTCATTAGATCAGATCGCTCAGTGCCCCATACAGCCCGGCCTTGAACACTGCCAGGAGTGGGGTAGTCCCAGCTTCTCTGGGCAATCTGTTCCACAGCATCACCCCACTCACAGTAAAGAGTTTCTTCCTAATATCCAGTCTAAATCTACCCTCACAGAATCATCAGGGTTGGAAGATCACCTAGCACCATCATAATCAATGGTGGTAGTCAGTCTCCTAAACTATATCTCCAAGTGTCACAACCAGATGACTTTGCTTTAAGAGACTGATTCTACGACCTGAGCAATTTATTCCGGTGCCTAACCACTCTTACAGTTAATTCTGTTCTAAATTTCTTTACCCTGGTGCAACTTCATTTCCTCTTGTCTTTTCACTTTAAACATGACAGAAGAGACCAATCCCCACCTCACTACAACTTCCTAAATGGAGGTTGAAAGCAAGGAGATTCCCCCTGAGCCTCCTTTTCTCCAGGCTTTTCTCCCTGAACTGTTCCTCTTAGGACTTGTACTCCTGACCCTTCCTTCCCCAGCTCCATTGCCCTTCTCTGGACTCCCTCCAGCAGCTCAATGTCTTTCTTGCAGTGAGGGGCCCAGAACTGGACACAGCACTCGAGGTGTGGCCTCACCAGTGCCCAGTACAGGGGGACAATCCCTGCCCTGGTCCTGCTGGCCACACTATTGCTGATCCAGGCCAGGATGCCCTTGGCCTTCTTGGCCACCTGGGCACACCCTGGCTCATGTTCAGCTGCTGTTGACCAGCACTCCCAGGTGCTTTTCTATTGAGCAGTTCTCAAGCCACTCTGTCTCCACATTATTGCACTGCCTGGGGTTCTTGTGACCCCAAGGGCAGGATCCAGCATGTGGCCTTGTTGAAACTCATGCTACTGTCCTCAACACATCGATCCCATCTGTCACGGTTCCTCTTATAGCTTAAATCTGTTAAGTGCTAGTCCACTTATACTGCTGCAGAATACCCAAAATACCTGTAAGAGACTTTTATATAGACTTCAGGTTTATTGCACCATCAGTAGAATAGTATAAACTTCATAAGACTATGTGTATACTCAAGAGAATTCTCTGTCTCAGTAGCAAATTCAACCACAGAGAGCTATTTTCTTGCTCCCTACTGGTTCTTAAGCTCTTCCAAAAAATTGGGCAATCATTCCTTTGAGTTTGAGCTCCAGATGTGGACCTAAATATTAAATCTGTCACAGAACCTAGGTGTCCTTATCAAACATAATTTTGCATGATAATTTTGCTATCGCCCTATAACATCCCGTACCTCCAAATCCAAATAGCTGTATTTTTCTTTACACTCTTTTGAGCTCCCTTTTCATTCTGCATTCTTAGTGCAAAAGCATCTTCTTTGGCTACTGGACAAGAAAATACAATACACTGTTGTCTCACATGGTTAAAATGCAGCTGTGCATTGCAGTGTAGGTCTCTGTGTCCAGAAAGTGCAAAAGTCTGGGTAGCTGCAAGTAAAAGTGACTATAAAGACAAGAAATCTTGATCAATGCACACAGTTACAGCTTTGTGCACAGTGCAAGGTCTAATGACTTGATGTGCTGCAGAGTCATTGTGGTGACAGACCCAGTGTGAACACATCTCTTTTTAGGACAGATAGATCCTTTTTCATTCCTTTTTCCATTCCTATTACAAAGAATTTGTACTCAGGGCTCTTATGGGTCGCCTCAACACAAATGCTAGATAATAAGAAAATAGACAGCTTGAACTGTGCTTTAACCAAGAGGGGTCATCTGGGTGGTAATGGGATCCCCTGCCATAGCTGTGTTTGTGGTGTAGAACAGATTAGTGTAGGATAGGAAAATGCAGTGAATCTGGAGCAAGATGGATACAGCTGCACATACCTGGCACACGGGTTTCTGCGGTTTTATATGACTGCCTGACAATAAAAAACCTGACTTTTTAGAGGATCCACAGAGTTGTTCCACAGAAAAGTGACATATCCTCTGAACTAACAATAACAGTCTTCTCCCCCATAGTAGGCTCTGTGTTTGGGCTACAGCCACTACCCCGTCTTTCCTGCAGACCGAGACAGTATCAAGTTATCCACCCTTTCAACAGCTCCATGGTAGAGGTATTGAATTAGAATGAGGTAGCTACAGGTGGCAGCAGCTACTAAAATATGGGGGGGGGGGAGGGGTCAACTTTGTACTGACTCTATCTTTTTGTTTGTCTGTTTTATTCAAGCTGCATCCTGATGATAAAGTTTCATTGTATTGTGGAAAGGTATTTTCCAAGTTCTTTTTTTCCCAGTAAGTGCTGGGTAGACTTCCAATATCACGAATTTTTAACCTCATTGACAAAGATTGCTAGTATCTTTAAAAAAATGAAAATGCATTGCATTATGAAGGAAAAAGGAAAATAAAAAGGATTTAAAAAATAACTTAGCCCTTTCAATTAAAAGGATCTAAAAAAACTCCAAGCTTATTGAAAAAGCTTGTTGTAGATGTAATACAAACAAAAGGAAGGCATTCAAATTCTAACAATACTGCTGGGGCAAATGTTTCTGAAGTAAATTGTAGGGAGATCAGGTGATATACAAATATACATCACAAATAGGCCAGGTTGCTTTATGATTGGTAGCAGTTACATAATGGATAAGTAGCAGTTACCTAGAAATCTCAAGTATAAAATAGTAAAAGCACTGTTCCTGCCTCTTCTCTTCTGTGAGTGTACACAGCCCAATCTAAGCAGCATAGTACTGGCTTTGAAACTTAACAAGAAGGTAAAAGTTTGAATAGGTATTCAGTGAGTGAAAACATACAAAGGAGCTCACTTTCCTCATGCAACATATATGAGTGAAAAGTTGTTAGGTCTGGAAGGTTAGTACCAGAGACTTGGTTGTGAATTATCAGTTTGGCATCTTAGACAGTATGGCACCAACTTGTTTCTGCTATCTGTCCATTGCTGATGTGCCATGCATAATGATCATCAAAGTTAAACCCAATGAGATTATTGGCCAATGAGATTATTGGTGGATCAAGATACCTCTCAGTCAAAAGTAGTGAATGATGTAGTCCTAATATTTTAAAGAGAAGATATATTTTTGTCAGATAAATTATAAGCAAAAGCTTTTTTTCTCTTTCATTTGTTGCATACTAGTAAATGCATCTAAGCAAACATTTATTTCTTTCCATCTTTGGAGCTGTAGCTATGATGTTAATAGCTGACAAGGTTGTTCGGCACATATGCAGGATAATTTCTTGTGGTACTTTTGCAGTTGACCTACCAGGTTGTTTTACCTAAATACCTGCAGGTTTTTTTAAATAATGTCTATCATCCTGCAAAGGAAGACAGCACATCTGTAATTATGTAATAATTATTTATAATTTAATTGTGGCAGATAGGAAAAAAAGACTCATCTTGTCAGGCAAGTACCTAATATTACACAGAAACAATCAAGAACTGAATTAATAAATGCTGCTTTTAATAAAGTAAAGTATCCCAGCACTATTACCAGTAATTTTGTTGTTGCACATATTCTAGGCCCAAGGAATTAAAACAAAAAATTAAAAGGCAAAGAAAACCTTAAAAAAAATTAACAACTTATGCTATTTCATCTTGATGAAATAAAAGGGAATACACTTTGTGTAAAGTGTTTTTAGAAGTAGCAAAACATAGGGAATGGCCACTCCTTAAGAGGGAAAGTATAAGGATTTAAATTCAAGGGTAATTCATAAAAGAAACTTTAGCTTTTCAAAACAGAGCATGTATTCAGATGGCCTGGTGTGAAATAGCATCTTGCACTGGCTTGCTTTCATATGGTAAGTAACTAACCTTGGTTTGGTGGTGACAAGTGTAGACCTTATGGTTTTCACTGGCAATTCAATCTGAAATGATGGGAAAGTGTTCCTTCATTAGTCACTCAGCAATTAATACCCTGAATGTGATGCATTCTACTTCCTCATCACCTATATTTACTAAAGTAATTAACTAACTATAAAGCAAGATGGAGAAATAACTCTAGTATCTAGTTTGACATCTAACCTACTTCACAAAACTGGCATAAAAGCTATTTGTAAAGCATTGACTAGTACCCTGTACAGGAAATTTCACTAGTTGTAGGGACTCTGAAAAGAGAATGAATGCAAAGCTTAGATGCCGATTTTTCTATTGTAATTATATCTAAAAAACACCTGTTGATATCCTTGCTTCAGTGAGTGTTTCTGTATTTTATACCTAAATACAAGTTACAGCAACTTCAGCTGTAACTGCTGAGAAGCCTCTTGCCCTGTCTGTTTCTAGACTTGCTCATAAACTAAGCTAATATTCCTTGTGCAAGCTCAATAGAAAGGTTTGTTGGGCGTGTAGAAGTATTAGCACCCTGTGGCTCAAGGGTATCAAACATGAAAATGACTTTGCAGAACCCCTACAGGAAACCGTCATACAGGTCTCAGGAAAAGTCACCTGGCCTCATCATGAATACATCTTCAAAACATATCTGCCATGTCCTGCACTGAGCATGTAGTGACTAACAGCAGTCTGTGCTTTTTGGTAGCACTTGATTCTTTTCCTTTACAAACTTGTGTCCTTGATTAAGTCAAACAGAATTATATGAGGGTAGAAGGGTAGGGCAGGGCTTAAAAATAATGTCATATCAACCCCTCTGCCATTGACAGGGATGCCATTCCCTAGATCAGATTGCTCAGGGCCCCATCCAACCTGACCTTGAACACTGCCAGGGATGGTGTATCCACAACTTCTCCAGTCAACCTGTTCCAGTGCTTCATCAGTCTCTGAGTAAAGAATTTCTTCCTAACATTTAACCTAAACCTGCTCTCTTTTTATTTTAAAACCATTGCCCCTTGTTCTGTCACTATCTGCCCATGTAAAAACTCCTTCTCCCTGCTTTTTATAAGTCCATTGAAGGTACTGCAAGGTCACAATGATGTCTCCCTGGAGCCTTCTCATCTCAAGTCTGATCAACCCCAACTCTCAGCCTGCCTTTGTAGGACAGTTGCTCCATCACTCTGATCATCTTTGTGGCCTCCTCTGGATCTTCTCTAACAGGTTCATGTCTTTCCTGTCTTGAGGACCCCAGAGCTGGATGAAGCACTCCAGCTGGGATCTCACAAGGGCAGAGTAAAGAGAGAGATCCATCTTCATTGATCTGCTGGCCACCTAGCTTTTGATGCAGCTGAGGATGCAGCTAAACCTCAGGGCTGTGAGTGCACATTGTTGGTTCATGTCCAGCCTCTCATTGTCCAACAGCATTCCCACATCCTGCTCCACAGGGCTTCTCTCAGTAAGTTCTTCTCCCAGTCTGGGCTCATGTCTGGGACTACCCTGGCCCAGGTGCAGCACTTTGCACTTAGACAGGATGAACTTCACAAGGTTTCTTGTGGACCCACTTCCCAAGTTTGACCAGGAACCCCTGGATGGCATCCCATCCTTCTCTTGTGTCAACTGCACCACTCACCTACATGCCATCTGCAAACCTGCTGAGGGTGCACTTGATCCCACTGTCTGTGTCACTGATAAAGATACTGACAGGCACTGGTCCCAAGGCAGAGCCCTGAGGGACACCACTCATCACCAGCCCCCACCCGGACGTGGACCCATTGGCCACAACTCTTTGGCTGTGTCCATCCAGACAGAACAGTCCACCCTTATCCACAGAACAGTCCATCCTTCAAATCCATATTTCTCCAATTTGGTAATAATGGTGTCATGTGGGACCCTGTCAAAAACCTTCTCTGGTAATTTAGGGAGATGACATCAGGTGACCTTCCCTTGTCTATTGTTGCAGTCACTCCATCTGTAGAAGGCCACCAGCTTGGTCAGGTACAAACTGCCCTTGGTGAAAACACGCTGGTTGCCTCAGATAACCTCCTAGTCTTGCATGTGCCTTGACATTGTTTCCATAAGGATGTGCTCCATGACCTACCCAGACACAGAGGTGAATGTGACAGGTATGTAGTTGTCCAGGTCTTCTTTTCTCCCCTTTTTTTAAAAACAGGAGCCATGTTTCCTTTTCCCCAGTCACTGGGATCCTCATCTGAGGACCATGAATTTTCAAATACCGTAGAGAGTGACTTGGCAACAACATCAGCCAGTTCTTTCAGGACCATGGGACGCATGTCACCCATTCCCATAAACTTGTGGCTTTTTCTTTAATTGGTGAGCTAATTCTTCTCGTAACCCACGTGCAGTATAAGCAATGAATGCATAGGTTTCCTAAACACACAGCATCTCAGCTCTTTCTTCAGATGCTCTTGCTAGTCTTGGAAAGTGTTGAAAATCACCCGTAATCGGATGTTCTGCTGACTCAGTTTTTCATATAAGCATTCAAACCTCTGTGATTTCTGCCAGAATGACCAAGCCTAAATAAACAACATAGAGCAGCAAAACTGAATGAATAAATTTTAGATCTGCCCCAGCCCTTTTGAATTCTCTCATCATAGATCTGAACTACTATTCAAATCAAGGTTCCCATCAGTCATTTTTAATTAAGGTAATCAAGAACTTATTTGTCTATAAACAGCAAAGGTACCAAATTTTAATTTCTGGTAACCCCATTTTGGAATTGGCAGGCCTTCTATGTTCAAACAATTCTCTTCAATTTAATTTCCTACCTCTTTGAGGTCTTCCATCTGAATTTTTGACTCTTTACACTATGAATATCTGTGATCATTTTAATGACTGAGGAAATCATAAACATTTAAGTATGTATCCAGCAGAATTATTTTGTTGGATATGATTTTTTTGTTCTAGAAGAGACATAGCGGATAAATAATTCTCAGATTGAAGACCTCAACCAAATTTCCATTTCTGTCTCCAGTGTTTGATTTTAAATACCTCAATATCATACAACAAATACTAAGGCAGGACCTAATGGGTGTAATTGTAATAGATTTTTTTGCAAGAACACATGATAAATATTATACTGATATTTAATTTGGATTAAAATCTACTGAACTCAGAGAATATTCAGTAACCCTGTACATCAGACTTCCTTGAAAAAATCAAGAGATGGAAAGTCCATCACTTCTATGATTTTTCAAATGTCTGAAGTCTTTTTTATAGTCACAGCTTTTTTTCCACTTTACACATCTGATTTCAGCTTCCAGCTACCGTTTTTTATTGTACTTCTACCAGCTAGATTAAGATATCACTAATATCTGTTTTCCAACCTGTAATCAAATTGTTATTCAATCTTCTTTCTGTGAAGTTAAACAGACAGAGCTCTTAAGAGTTCTTCTCCTATACGATATCCTCTACAGTGTAATTCTACAGTATCTTGTCTGGTTCACTACCTTTTCATGTAGTTATCCAAGAATTAAGTCTTGCTATAGCTATGTTCAGGTCTCATCTACCATAAACCCTGGATTTTTTTCCACAGTCACAATAATTGTAGAATCAAAGTTTATCTCATGAAGATGCTGCCTGTGTTCACTATTCATTGGCAGATAATTCTATCCTTGGGTGTATTAAAACACCTACTGGATGAGTTGTCCCAGTTTACTTGATGACTAATTATGGCTTCCTGTCCTCATCAATATTAAAGTCTATCATCTTTGTGTCATCTTCAAATTTTAAGAGCAGGGATTTTACATTTGCTTGCAGATCGTTTGTTAAAATGTTGAGTAGCACTGTGTCTTTGTGGAATCCCAGGGCAAAATCCTCATTTGACAATGATTTGCCTTTGACAAATACTTTTTGAAAACCATCTAATAACCAACTTTTAATATGTGTTTTATTGATAGTGCATAAGTTTCTCAAGTCGTGTGATATTAACAAAAAAACTGTTAAAAGTTTATGACCTTTTATGTCTCTGTGGTTATCTTTTTCAACCAAACTGTAATCTTATCAAAAAAGGCTATCATGGTTGTTTGACAGGCCCTATTTAAAGAGGGAAAAAAAAAGAAAAATCACTCTCAGGTCAACAAGCATTAAGCATATGGCAGTTCTTCAATCCTTCTTTAATTGAATACCTCTTCAACTTTTCATGCCACTTAATCTAGCATACTGATACCCTGTCAGGTCTGAGCTATCACAGTGGAGAAGCTCACTGAAATTTATCAGCTCTCCATCAAGTAATGAATATAGCAAAATTAAACATTTGGTCCTATGAATAAGCTAGCAACATTTTCTGATATATAGGTCCTAGAAAGCTTGACACCATTTTTTCTTTTCTTTAAATCCTGGAGTTTAAACTCCTTCTTCCTTATCATAATTTTTAAACTTGAATACCAAAAAGAAAGTGAAGTACCAAGAAACATCTTTTGCTTTGAAAATTTGAAAGCCATTATGAACCAGTTTTAAGTGAATATACTCATCATCATGAATGATTTCAGGTTGATCAAGTAACCATTTCTTGAGAAATCTGGAAACTCTTAGATGAATTCCAGATTATGTGGTTGTTATCTATTCTTGGTAAATGAAAGAACTTCAGAGAACTGCTACAATTCATTCCACTGTTTAAAAGAATAAGGCATTTTTATACCATCAAATACATGAAGCTATTGAAGATTTCACTTCTGATTGGGTAGGAGAAAAGCCTATCACATATTTGAGAAAAGGCTAAACTTCTTCTGGGAATTTACATTCAGTGCCTTGAAAAATACATGCCATTAGAAGGACTTTTTAAGGCCCACTGTGAATTTAATAATAATGCAGAATAGCATAAAAATGTGACTGTAAAAATCTCCAAAATCTGATAATAGAAAGAACGGGAGAAAGTAGAAGCAAATTAAGACTATGTTATTTGAAAAGAACTTCTGTCTTAAGAGGCCTAATCTCCCTGCATGTCTAAATAATTAAACACAAGGTGCTTTTCAGGGATTAATGATGAATTTCACTTCAGTTCACAAGGTAATTGTAAGTGCTAAAGAGTATAATAGAGAAAAGAACTGAGGTTTATAAAAAAACATAAAATAATTCTGTGTAACCCTGCCTAGTGTTTATGTCATCAGTTAAATTAAATGTGACAGGACCAGTAAGTCTGGAAATTTTCAGTATTTGTGAAATTGCCTTGAAGTATTTTGTCTCTTTAGAATTTTTTTTACCCCGTTGCTGAAAGAAGCTGACTCCATGTTAATCCAGCTTGCTTTTATAACAGCAGTTTTGAATAAAGATAACATATGCATATACATATTACCTTCCTATGGCGACAGTAATGCCTCTGTGATCTGGGCCACTTGTCCTCTCACTTTGGGAAAATAATTCCAACTGGAGCACAGGAATCCCATTTTATCAACATAGGTGTTGCCGGAGAAAGAATCAACCTCTTCAGGGAACAGAGCTGCTTCTGGAGAGTTTTCAGTTGGGAAGTGCCTTGCACAGAATATTTATATGGGTAAAAAGATGGGAAAGGAAACACACATTCTTGCTAGCAGGGAAAAATTAGGTAATAACAAAAAAAATCTATAATATTTATGGAGATGGGCTATTTTAGTGAGAGGACAAGACAGTTCTGAGTGGCTGCTGTAAAAGCCAGTCATTTTCCATCTATATTTGATAGATATCTATATATCATATATATATATCATGATAGATATATATCATGATAGATATCATGATCCATCTATACCTGATCTATAGCTGATATCAAATGCCAAACATACCGGTCACCTAATTTTTGTTATCATAAACATGGATACACTATTATGAGGATTTGTCACAGATCAGGATCAATATACATTATATTATCCTTGTCAGTAGTACCAAGGTACTAAGTCCATATGTGGGGATATCTGTCGTCCTTCCCCTTTCTCCAGTCCTTCCCTACTCCTCTGCTGCTATGCTGGTAGTTCAGGTGTCCCACTCCCTTCCTGTGGAAGCTGGTTGTCTGCCTGCTTTAGGACACTGAATGGGATTTGGATATGATCTCAGCCCACTCCCGTAAAAGTAAACTGCTAGTAAGCTTCTGGCAGAGTTCTAGCCTGACCCAAGTGCTGCTCATACCTGGAAAAGCTCTGGATGATGATTCAGATATTCTCAATAACATTTATGGGCAGGTCACTTATTTTATAGTGAAAGGAAACTTAGATACAGGCCATGGCATTTGAATTTTGGGCCAGAAGACCGGCACTGACACCCCAGGGTTTACATGAACAGCTACTCTTCCTCACTTCCAGGATGTCTCTGTGAAGAAGGAAACAAGAAGTGGAGATATGTGGTGTGTCCACTCTCAGTGTGTCCATCCAAATACTGTGGTGTTGCCTTCTCCTGCCCACTAGTGTGCCTGACCTGAGAGCAGGTGGGTACCTGGGCTGTCTCTGGCACCAGGTGGTAAACCCACAGTGTCGCTCAGGGACAGGGAGTGAAACAGAGCACAAATACACAGTTCAGAAACACTGAGCTCCAGGTTTACAGCTTTCAGAAATTCAGAAAGAGTAAAGCACATTGCAGCCTTCAGGTAGAGCCTTGATGCTTTTAATAGAGATCTGCAGAAGTGAGGACAGTTTCAGGGTCAACAATTAGCCAGAAGCAAAAGCTGAAGACAATACCAAGAGACAAAGACCCAAGGAGAAGACAGGGGATACAGATGTGTTTGCTCAAGGTCACACAGGAATTCTAGAGCAGGAAATTCTAGGAAGAGAACTCGGATTGTGGGTATTAGGCCTGGTAACCCTCATGAACTATATCTCTCCTCTGCATAGTGCCTATAAAAGTAAGGACTGTGAGAAATATTACAAGAAGGATTAAGGCCATCAAGAGGATATTTGCTATGTAAGCAGACCTTAACAAGAACAATACCAGCAAGTATATTAAAAACATTGACCATTTAAGTTGCCCAAGTACATCAGAAAATTTATCCAAATTCATTGCTACTGCAATTACATTTGAAGCGCAGGACAATTTTGTCTTTGTAAATGTCTAAACCGTCCACCTCCCCTGTAATAATCACATTAAAAATATATTAAATACAACACATTCATCTTTCAGTTTAATAGCCTATTAATCTCTCAAGGAAAAAAAAAGAACCAAGCCACTATACAACTTTTATTTCAAGAGTTTTTTTCACTTCTTCAATGAAAGTTGAATAATACATCCTTCTCTGAATGACACCATATAAACGACTATCTGAAATAACTTATGATTCTACAACCATTTATTTCATGGCAATGAAGACAAAATTAGGAGATTTTGAATACTTTACAAGAAAAATTCAATACTAAAGTTTTCTCTCAAATATAGTAGCATTTAATTTATGACTTCCTAATGTGCTTGAAATCCATTTAAGAAAAAAGACTGAAATTTATATGCATATATCTAATAACCAGATTAAACTCTGAGCATGGTAGAACTGTCATATATAATAGCTGTAAAATTACAGTTACGCAGTAGATGCATCATGCATAATAACCTTGGGCAAGACTCAGATGTGGAATTTTGAAGTACTTACTTTCCAGAGCTCACTAGGAGTATTTAGTGAAGTGAGTGTTTAGTCACACCAAAATGCAGCCATTTGCTAGCCTGCAGAGTCTGTGGACCAGAGCTGCAGGATGGACTGTGGTTCTCAGTCATACTTTCCTCAGTCCCTTTCAGGTTTGTACTGATGGTCAGAAAACATGGTTTGCTATGTGCCCTTACAAGAGCATGGTTGCAACCAGACTGGTGAGCGCAGCATTTTCGTTAGAGAGGGGAGTTTAAATACAGTCCCAGGATGCTCTAGGAACTAAGCCTGTGCCTGCCATCCTTGGGTGCATGCTGGATCTTCTGTACTATGAAACGAAAGATTGGGCTCTTCTCATCTGACCCCATTTTAAAGGCAGCCCTTTGCAGTAAGTGTCGTCACAAAGTATAGGATACTGCTAGGAAAGAAATATGGCACTGCGAGTCCCCAGAGCACATGGAGATCCAGATTTGTCCACTGGGGGAGATTCCTACAGCTGCATCCAGGATGCTCCTCACATCTGCTCTGTGCTCCTTTCTAATACAACCTTTTCTCTAACCTCAGGCATCCAGATTATAAACTATGAAAGGCTCCTTTAGGACTCAGCACTGAAAGTCATGGTATCCCCACATTGAGTATGTTCCAGATCTGGTCTTTTCATAGCAGAATGGTGTAGTCATTACAAAAGGTAAGCAGTGTTTTCTGTGAGTCCTTAGTGACTGCTTGTTCAGTAAGTTTTGTATTCACATTGTCAGAGTTGCTCCCACCATGTATTAATCTTTCACCAGAAATTATATCCTTTTCATCACTAACTGCAGTGCTCTCTATTAAGAAGCACTCATAGAAGATATCCATCCAAGCACTCCTTGAAAGAGCACCCTAAGAAAGGAGTTGTTCTCAAGTTAGACTAAACTGTTTGTTTAATAAAGTAGAAGCTGATACCACCAACACTTAAACAAGGGAGGAACTTGAAACACCTTTGGTGAATTCCAGAACTCCCATTGGTCTTAATTAGGACAACTGAAAGAAACTGTTAATTTTGATCAGCTGATGAAAGGTGCTGCTGTCACAATCAGTCAGGCTTTTGGAGTTCAGTTTTCAACTTTTTCAGTATTAGGCAGTCTCACACAAAAGATACTGTTTCCCTGAAAAACTATGTGTATCTTTTCTTTTTTATTAGGGATTATATAGAGTGTTATGAGACCAGAACATATGTTAAATCTTGTTTTATTTCTGGATAAAGATTCTTTGTTTTATCAAGAAGAGACAGAATTTAATAACTAAATCTATGCAAAAAAATAATTACACTTACAAAAAGTAGTTCTAAAAAAGCCTACTGAGTAATCTACTAGTAACATTCAAGACATTTAATTTCTTGGATACCTATTTGTTGTAAAGGAACAGACTTAAAACTTCTGTTTACGTATTCTGATGTTCCAGGAACATTTGAGACCTTGAAATGTACCTGATGTGAGGATTAGGGTTTTTTTTTTCCTTTGACTTCTTCAGTTAAACACTTTTTTTTTCATGTAGCTCTTTTTCCTCACAAGACATATTTTTGTGTAAAATATAATCTGCTGCGTTTTGACCACTTGTAATACATTCAATTGAATAGATTTTCCATGGAATCACCTACTTTGGTATAATAAGAAAGATCAAGTCAGTGTAGATGTGACATGAATTGTTGTCTTCTTTAAACTGCAAAGTACTTATACTTTGTACTTTGTGCTTATAAGTGATATGTAGATTGTTAGAAAAAGTAATTTAATTCTTGAATTGCTTGCAAGGTTAAAAAAGAAGCATCAAATCGCAATTAAATCAAAATAAAAGCTACCCTTTTAGATTATAGTTATGGATTCTCCAGAGGTAGCCACAGATTCCTCCCATTTTAGAAACAGCAAGCAGCAATGTAGTAATCCAGTGAGAGTCAGAATAGTAGTTAATGCACATGGGAGTAGGTATTTGTGCTCTGAATGTTCTGAATAGATTCGGAAACAATGGTGAACTCATGGGTAAGACACATGGAAAATTTAAATGTAAAAATTTACTCCACTGTCATCCAAAGAAAGCCTTGGGGGAAAAAAAAAAGAACCATAAGAAAAAAGAAACAAAGAACTATAAGAAGGACGTAATGAAAGTGCTGGAATTGCCTAGCTTAGCTATGTTCCTGCTTGAAATGTTTTTACAAGGGCATCCTTGTTACCAGAGTAAAAAAAAAATCGTAAATGTTAACTGGAAATCACTTTCCTTCATCCCACATCTTTGCCCTCAGTAAATGAAGACAGGATGAACAGCTAAAATTACTAATTGGTTTACTGATCAGTTGTAGTTTGTTCGATTGATTTGCAATTAATTCTGGTTTGTGGTGCATAGAAGAGGAAAGTTGGCGCCAACCTTTGAGGCAGCTGATACTCAATATCCTCCAAGAGAGCTGTGGGTCAGAATATCAATAATCTGTTTTGAAGCAGCTCCTGAATGTATTGAGACTGCATCTTGTGCATTCGTAAGAGCTCTAGGGAATAAAACAAAATCTGCATTTTGTTAATAAATATATCTCTCTGTGAAGACTTTAACCTTGCAATTCATATATAGTGCCATTCTGATTTCAGAAAAGTGTAAGTACTTTGTGTAATCTGCAATACTATTGGTGCTTTTAGTGATACTTGCTTATATCACAATGTTCACTTTTTCAGGCTTTTTGCGGATCAATGGCAACTTAAAAGAAAGTACAGGTTTTTCTTCACTGATACTAAAAAATTTTATTATCTTCACTGATAATAAAAAATTATGGAAAGTAATCCTGGTAAGAACACATATACATGCACAATGTCTGAGAGGTAAATCACTTATTTTGAGACATATGGGACCATATGTCTCATGTGTGTAGAGACATACCTATGACCATGTATGTTTAGAGTACAGCTGATTTGTTTCAATTGGGAAAACAGTTCCTTTAATTAGAAAAAAAGCAAAACCAGAATATATCTGAAGACAAAGAGATTAAGAATCCAAGCATAGATTATCCAAAATGGAGTCAGGATGAAGCTCATGTTCAAAATTATTGTCTCTTCCTCCTCTCTATTTGGTCATATCTGTAACGTGACATCAGATATTGTCTTTTAAGAACCTGATTTAAATTTCACTGTAGTATTCACTTGGTATAAAGAATCCTTTCCTGGATGTCTTTTACACAGTGTAACACTTTATGCTTGAAGTGATTTTCCAGATAATAATATTCTTTTCCTCTGATATAGTAGATTGCTTATTCTCCTATCATTACTGTAAGCATCCTCTTCCTTGGTGCAATATGCAAATTTTTATTTCTTTTTCAGTTTGCCTATTTAATATAAAAATCCCTGGACCCTTTCTAGAAAATGTGTCCTCTTCTGTACCTTTCAATTAAATTTATGGGGATCTTTACTTTATCTTTTCCTAGTACCCCAAATTCGAGTGAAATTTTTCTGAAAAGACTTTTCAATTTTTTTTTTTTTCCTCTTCAGACCTCAAAGGAATATCTATTGGTTGGATTTTATGTGGAAAACATGTTAGGAAATCATATTGATGCCTTCTTATTGTTGTATAAATGCATTTTAATGCATACAAAGCCTAATTTTTCATTTCAATATTTGTGCAAACAGTGTAATTCAAACCATGAAAGTGCAACTTATTTTAAATTTAGAAAAAATATTTTTCAAATTAATGTTTAAAGACACATTTATGTAGCATCAAAAGTACAAAATGGATGGGGACAGGAGAAATGAATGGCTGTTCATTGAGACTATTTTTTGAACCCCTAATAAATAAAACACCTGATTAAAGCTATAGAAGAGAAGTGATAAGGAAAACTGAACTGAGTTTCCATGCTACTTAAGACTTTGGCTTTTCACTGTAAATGTGATCTTGTTTCAAACTGTGAATGAGTTTAAAACTTCATGTTAGTAGCCGCATTAGAGATACTGTAATAGTGGTGGATCATTCCCGTGAGAAAGGCAAGCAAGGCTTGTGTGACTCCTGTGTAAGAGAGCTATCTGTCACAGATGTCACTTTATCTGATTGAGACTCCTTAGCTGCTGCTATACTTGCACCCTTCTCTATATCAAGACCTTTTGCATCTACAAGCTGCCAGCAGGGGAGTAAAAAAAACCCCTTCTTCTGATGAGATAGCATTGAGATCTTTGTGGCTTTTTGTCTCAGCATTTAAACAGAGGATTTAATTCGCTGACATTTGAACTTTGAAAGAATCCTAATTCTTATGGGATGTGTATTTTTTCACCGTATTTCATAACCTTACCATCATTTCACAGTTCTTATACCATTAGCCCTGCATGCAGCCAGTCTGTCAACGTATGTTGAGATCTTTTGTCTGATACACTGGCAGAACTCTTGTATATTTTTTTTTGTTCATAGTCAAAGCTTTTGTGATCATTTTGATGAATAAAACAACAGTGAGGAGATCTGTCCAAATCACGAAAACATAAAACTAAGACAACAAATGTTGTTGAGACTTGATTTTTTTTCCTAGTGTTTGATTTTGATGGGTCTTTTTCCTTTGCAAGCAACTGAAGATGAGGAGAACACAATTCGTTACTGAATAAAATGACCTTCATTACAAGAAAATTTGTGGGCCACATGCTCACATGATAAAGTACAAAATAAACTTATGTCTGAAAAACAGATTGTGAACAGGTTTGTCTCTACATCTCCAGCACACACATGTGAATAGACCATCAGCAGCTGAAATTGCTTGGTCCAGACAGCTGTCCAAAACAATTTTTGTAAAACTTACTTTTAATATTGGAATAGATATAGCTGGCGTCATTGCCTTCACTGATTTATGGGAGGAATGGGAATCTGTTTTTACTCTTGCATCTCTTACCAGACCACAAATTCAGAAAGTAACAACATTACTCTCATTTGCTGATCTGTTATGAATGTGCATGGTTTTATGGTGAGAACAATGCAGTAAGACAAAAAAGCAAACTGAAGAACGAAGTGGAAATTGAGGTTGTTGCAGACATTCACTCTATTGTTTATGATTGTGCATGCAAAATTTATGGATTTACCACTTCTTTGTAATGTATTTACTCAAGGAAGCTCTGTTATAAATCATCTGTTTTCCAATAGGAACCTACATTTTTCACCCTAATCTCTACTTGAGTTCACTGAGGCAAGAAGGGGTCAAATGATGAGCCTAGTGTTACATGATGAGTCATTGAATGAACCAAGTGCTAGGATCCTCCTTGCCCCTGGTCCTTTATATCAACAGGCCACAGGGGCTTTGTGTTACTTCTTTCATCTGCCTTTAAATCCAAAAAATCCATTAAATCTTAGTGTGGCTCAGACAGAGCAAGAAATTACAATCCTTGAGATGGGCTGTTCGTGTACCGGATATGTTTCCCTGTTTTTTTCTGAGACACCCTTTCTGCTGAGATTTGTTTACTGGCCTCCATAAATCAGCATTCTCATCAGATGCGGTAATGAAGCCCTAAGAGAACCAGCCAATATTTCCACAGCTGTTAAGTAGTTATCTAAAGATTTCTTTCTTTTTGGTCTTGATTCACCACTGGGTTTCCTCAGGTTTATACTGGCGTAAGTCTAATGGGTTCAAATTGGTTGCAGTAAATCAATGCACAGAACTAGTCCCTCACCTGGTATAAATCAGCATAGTTCCATGACATCCACATGCAGCTATCCTTATTTTTACCAGTTAAAGCTCTATCCCATGGAGTTCAGGCATGCCCAACCATGTGCATGCTGTTGTGCCAGGTTCAGCTGTAATGACCAGGTATTCCCAGGTGTAGTGTTAGAATTACGCTTTCAAAAATGAAAATCAGGTTTGATTAGAATGATAAAAGAGTGACATTTTGTGTGTGTGATAGTTTTGTTGTCATCTGTTTCTTTTTTTTCCTGCAAAAACAGCACTGCCTTTCAGAGCTGCACTTCTGAGGTTTCATCTGCAGGAGTAAGAAAACCAGTGACTGAAGGCTAACAGAGGAGCAGATGTAAAATAAATCCTTTGGAACATATTTAATGCATGTGAAAAGAAGAAACAAGAAACCATATCTACACAAATTAAACCAGTGGGCGACTCTCTCTGTAGTCCTTCTGCCTATTATCAACTAGGCTGTGAGTAGACAAAACTTAGCCTTGCACTTGTATCTGTAGGTCCACTGAAGTCAGAGGAGCTAATCGTGTATAAATTGGTGCCCTCTAAGTTCTTGCCAGAAACATCACTCCCTTTTGACTGGAAATAAATATTCCGCCTAAGTAATTTTAGACTTTTTAGTAGATAAAATTGATAGAATTTCTGAAATAAACAGTTCAGCAGAAAATTAATTTTTAAATTTTAAAATATAATCACTTTTTTTTTACTTTTGTATTTTTTCCTTTTTTTTATTTTTAACTGATCTGCAGCATGAACATGTAAACACAGAAATGGTGTTCCTAAAGCCACCTTTCACAATAAAAAGTTTCAGCAGCAAAAATGTTTTTGTCTACTTTTCTTCCAAGCAGATTTATGTATGTTTATGGAGGAGCGTATTGACATTGGGGTCCAACTCTTCTGGAATTCTCAGTGTCACAAAAGCAAAGAAAACAACATCCTTATTACAATATTGAAGCCTTTGTTTATCATAAAGGAACCACACTGTATGGAGAAAAACATAACAATTGTCCACTGATTGGACAATTTGAATGCCATTTCCAGTGCATTCAAAAACCAGAATGAGTCTAAAACAGTCCTAAAAGCATGGCGAGAATTCCTTTTGCTTTCAACACGTGAAGTATCTGTTACACTTTATGACTTTGAGAATTTCCAACCTTCTTAAAACCAATAGTAAACTAGAATATGCCATGGGTAGGTGAGGACAGATGCATAAATTCTTCTTTCTAAGAATTATTTTGCCTTTTTTTTTTTTTTAAGCATGTACACATTTCCTCTGTCATTGTATATAGTTTAATTTTTCTGTGTATTATGTATTAAAGTGGCAAGTGAGTAAAATTTAACAGAGAAAAATTACCAGCATAGGAAACTGTATGTGCTCTCTATGGAGAAAAAGTCAAATTTGTTTTATTATGTAAATGAATGCAAATATAATGGAATAGTTTCCGTTTTTCCTTGTGTTACCAAATCAAAACCACAAAAAAATACTCCTACTGACAGTCTTATGTAACATTTTCTTTTAATTTATGTGTTCACTTTACAGTGCAGGAAAATCCCTTTTCACACTATGGCAAAAATTTCCCTAGTTGGATTGTCTGATTTATGGTTCATATTTGTTAACTAGCTATTTAATAAGATATCATTTTGAACCTTAGGGTCTCCAGGACTCTTATTCTAAAAATACAGAACTTCTTAATGTATTTTAAAGCCTTTTTTATTGAAACATTAACAGGCCTAGATATACATGAGATTTCAAAGAAAAAATGGCTTAAAAGTTATTCTAAACTCTATAAACTCTACCTTTAGTGAAAATTTTTCAATACGTGCTTACTCTTCCACTTGTGCTTACTAACACCATGATTTTTTGCCAGTATTTTCACTACAGCTTATTGTGTATAGTAGAATTCCCCAATTTCCATGTAAAATCCTTTACACAGAGCTCTACAATAACATAAATTGTTGGTTAAAATTTATTGTTACTTCTGTCAGATATTGTGCTACATGAAGCTTTCAAAATAAAAAGTCCTCCAATTTTTTCCAGTCTCACCTCCGAAGGTAATCTTTCTTTTCTTTTAAAGGGAAATTGCAAGTAGAACTAGTTCTGTCAACAGCATGAACATAAGATGAATGCATTCTTAAGTTGTGTACAATTCATATATATACTCACATATATTCAGAGAAAGAAACAAACTGGTATAACAAAATATTTTAGTTATGATGAAAATTTGTATCCAGAGAATTCTCTTATAAATGTTGTAGAAGTAGAAAATACAAGTTTTAAAGTGGTACTTACAGAAAGCAGAAAATGCTTTTAGCAAATGAAAATACAAAACCAATTACATCAAATTTTGAATGTGCACATGCACACAGACACATATACATTTAATGACCTGTAATTTTCAAGTTCCAATATCTAAGGCCCAGTATATAATTTTTCTTATTTGAAATGTTGAGATGTCGTGACAGGTCTACCTAATAATTACAGAACAGAAATTTAAAAAAAAAAAAGAAAGCGTTGCTCTTTTCCTACCTGTTTATAGTTCCTATAAATGAGAAATATCAGCACAATTATTTTTCATCAGTGTATATATAATTCATATATTCCTAACTTATTCATATATTCCTAATTCATAAATTCATATCATTAGCGTGGTTAAACAACCCCACAGAAACACAATTTGTGATTTTCTGAAGATACAGAATTAGCTTCCATTTCTAACAATATTACACTTTTCAATTGTGTCATGTCACAGATTCATAGGGTTGATATTTTCAAAATTTAAGGTGAATTCACAGAGACAAGCTTTTCCACGTGTCTTTTTTGCTTTTTTAACAAAAGGATGGACTTCATTTCTAGAATTTAAAATGCAGGGAGAGATACTGTTATGAACTATTCATTGAAGGCTAACAAAAAATAGAGCAGAGTCTGAAGATTATTTTATGTATGATATAGATTCTCTGAGTACATATATAGTATGAAATTAAATTTATAATGATTGGTAAACAAATTTCCTGATTGAAGTCATCAGCTGAAGCTGTCATGCACAGATTTACTGTTGAAGTCTCCAGTGACCTGTTTAATGACCCTAAACCTTAGTGTCAGAAGTTCTTTCTAATCCTTAAATACCCATGTCTAATAAATCGAGGAGGCTAATAAAGGGACTTTATTTTTTGTATTGATACAAGTATGGATTTATTTATTCTAAATTACTCACCAGAGAGAGACATTTCATTGAAAAATATCCCTCAAAAGTGATTCATTAAAACCAAGGTGTCATATCGAAAAAAATGGCTTGAAACTGTATCATCAGAGGTAATTGACAGTATATCTTTTAAATTTCATTTGTGATGTCTTTACCGTCTTTCTTTTGAGGTAGTTTTTTAACTGCAAATATTTTTCTATTTTTTTTCTATGTTGAGTGCAAAAAATACATCTCACTTTTGTTAAAACAGCCACTGAGTATGTCTTACACTCCAACAGCATAAAAGAAATTAAGTCACTTACTCAATTTATGGGTAAATTAACATGGAGTTTAGATTGAAGATATGATATTAGAAATATGTATGGATTAAAGTTGAGAGTTTTTCTGAGGCTTTTTTTTTGTTCTTTTTTCCAAAATGAGCATGTGAAATTGTAGATTGTTCTGGGTGAAAATAGTACTTTAAAAAAATCAAACATATTAAGATATGGAAGTGAATTCTTAAAATGTATTAAGAAGCTTAATTATGTGCAGCTCAAAATCATGTAGTAAGAAAAATTACTGTGAGTTTGTGGCATTCAATATTTTTCTTTTGCTTTTCTTGTTCTAGTTGCATATTATAGTTCTTTGAACTCCAAGGCATATTTGCATAGGAACTTTCCTTAGTGCAGATGCTCAGTTTTGTGACTTGAGGTTTAAAAAATGAAGTTAAAAACTCACAGTCTGTGGGATTATATATCCACCGATGAAAGTAATTTCCTTACCAGGACTACAGTTAATAACAGCATAAAACAAGTGCCACAGTCAGACAAAAGCTGGGTGGGGGAAATTTGTGTCTAAGCTGATCACTCTTCATGGGGCTTGGCTCAACTTGCAAATGTGATGCCACAGAGATCCAGCTACAGGACCTACACTTAACAGCTTTGTTTCTCCTGTTGAGACCTTGGTAGCCAACATGGTAACAATGTGGTAGGAACAACTGATTAGCCTCTTGGTGCCATATCAATTCATAATTCCTGTCTCAAACGCATCTCAGACCCCATCTCTTTGAGCATCATCATAGAAATCAACTAGCTAATTAAGTAATCTTGTAGCATTATGATGACAATAGCTTGATGATTACTGCTCTTTTTCAATAGCTAGGAGATTTGGTAAGAAATTATTTTCATCAGCCTTATGTTCCTGCTTTGTCTAATTCACCTGGTATTTGTGTACAAAAAACCAAACAAAAATGCAAAACAACAAAAAAACTACCCCACAACAAAGTACTGTGTTATACTTTCATGAAAATCTAGGAGAAAGCAATGAAAATATCTCTCAGACATGACCTACTTGGGTTTCTAAGTTTCTCTTCTGCTTTTAAATAGCCCAAACATATACTGTGTATATACTGTGACTTGTGTTCTGCATAAAGTCCCACATAAGGTTCTGCCATCTCACACAGGGCACAGAGCTATGGCTTTGAATGTCTCTGGTGGAGGAGCCAGCACTGCCAGCACCTTTCATAAATTTGGTCAGGAGAAAGTGAATGATCTGCTCTCTTTTGGGTTGTTTTGTTTGGTTTTATTAATTTGGTTTTTTGTTTTAGCTTAAAGCAGAAAACATTTTGTTAGAGGCATTGAGTTACCTGCTTGGACTAAGCCCATGATTTTCAGTTCTGTGATGATGATTATAGACAGACCAGTCAGCTGGGGAAACTCTGTTTTACAGTAATTTGAGGCATTCTGAACAATTTGAGGTCGAATTTTCAGTAATTAATTTTATTTATACCATGAGAATGCTATGTGATGCTTCACTGGACCTTTGGATTATAATCAGAAAACACATTGCTGGATAATCTCTACTTGGAAAGAGCATACCATGTATTAGCTTGAGAAGGAAATAAGCTGAGTTAGCAACTGAAAATAAACCACCATTTCCTAAATAAAGCAAATTATATCACATTTAACTTCTAAGCCCTTTAAAAAAATCTCTGGAAATATCCAGTAACTAAGAGCATAGTCAAGGAAGGTGAGTCAGTAAAGCACATCTAGCAGTGGGTTCTTTGATACAAAACTGAAGACAATTTCCTCCTCTATTGAAGATAAGAGTAATTTTGCTATTGATTTCTGTGGATGGAAGTGCCCAGTGCAGCCTCCCTTTTCTGACTCTGTCACCAGCTCTCTGCGTGAACACAGGGAGTGAATGCAGCTGGGTTCCTCCCCTTCCATCATCTGCTATGGCTGCCCAGGCTGCAAGCTCTCTCCTACTCTACAGTAGTCCTACTCTTTCTCTGATGATATATTTGAGAAGGGGAAAGCAACATGGCATCCAGTCCAGCAGAAGCATCAGAAACCACCATGGTTTAGATCAGAACTATCTTTCATTGCCAAGCATTGTTTTAATTAAGGCAGGACTGCAAACGACAGCTGTATGTTCTTAGAGTTCCTCCGCTCATATTTTCCCATGGTTAATAATTCTATTCTCTTATTCCAGAATCCCTAGTACATAAACATAAATTCATATCTTTCTTTAGCTGATTAATAAACTGCAGCTAGCCAGCAGTCATTTACAGTGTTTGATGACTTGTGAATTTAATCATTCTGAATGACACTAAGTATAGGTGTGAGGTTTCTCATTGGTCTTCTCACTGACAGGTTACCAAAGAACAGAAGATGGAAGAAAGTTTCTGTTATTTGCCTGATTGATAGCTAACAAGGCCCTTCCGTGAAGACACTTGTACTGTTGTTGCAGTCTGCGGTCCAATTAGTGGAGAGATCCCTTTTAGCACTGTTCTCCTTGTTCATCTACCTCTGTGCTATAGTAGCCTACTGTGAAAAAATAGGCAAGCTTTTACACTAATCTTTAAAAATACCCAGTGAGAAAATATGGTAAAATATTTATTAGGCATAAATATGTATGTCTATATATTCACATACATATTCATTCTGTGCATGTGAGAAATGAGGGAGACAGGCACACACATCCACGCAAAAATTCTTAAAGACTGTACTGTAATCGGCCTGTGAAATGGTTAACAGGAAAATAAATCGACATTCCTTTCTATGTGTGTTGCAAACATTATTATCTCCAAGTCACATTTTAATTTCATACTTGATGCTTCAGCTCATGCCATGTTTTTAGTTAGCAATGGCCTGTTAAGCTGCTAATTTATATACTGTTGTGAAGGCCTCTGTAAATGCTGCTCTATAAATAATAGAGCAGTGATCCATAACAACCTTCCATGTAACAGCACAGAGTCCACTGCAGCTAATATGAAAGAACTGCTGGTTGCTAGGTGCCAAAATGCTGCCTGCCTATTTAGGAACTGCTATAGTTTTGTCTCCCTGCTAAGATGACAAAAGTGTAATTAGAGATTAATCAAGAGCTACATTAGTGCCACAGTTTCCTGCATGCTGACTTTTGTTGCTTACCAGCAGTTAAGTGCATCTGCCTGTATTTGCCAGTTCTCTGGAGATTTAAAAATTTATTGTCATATTTACAGGGACAGCTACAGTTAGAGTTATCAAATCCTGAAGGAAACTTGGCAAAATGCATATAATTTGTAGTTGCAAAGATGGCTCTTTGTATTTATTTTCTAAACATTTCCCATCTGAGAAAGGTTTTAAATTTCCTGCTGCTACATACTTAACTCGCTGAGATGATGGGAAGAGGACTTAGGCCCAGGCTATTTTATCCTCTACTGAAGCCTCATATACATAAAACTGTTCACCATTTTTGTATTCTTATTTAATTATAAGTCTTTTGTAAGATTCATTCAATATCATACAGACCTTGCCTTTGTCTATTTAGATAGTAAGCAAACTTCTAGAACTGCAGAAACATTTGAATACATTATTTCATGTCATTAAATTGTATATTTAAATTCATGAGATATCACCTTGATTGTATAACCACTTGCTTATTTCTTGATAGAAAATTAGCACTTACTTTTGCAGGGTTCTCTCCATTGCATCATGTAGAAAAATCCACAGGGGAATTTTGTTCAGAAATTTATAATAATTAAAGAAATTTTGAATTTAATTTATTCTTCTCAAACCAAGACCTTCTAAAATGATCCAAAATTTTCTTAGAAACCATGTTAAATTTCCTGGCTAGTTCTAAGAATAATTTAAAGAGAACAGATAGGAAAACAGGTGGAGGATATTGGGACTTATCCAAGGTTGCATAATAAACCATTGGTAATTCCACACAGATCTCAGTCATTCTGTATATTGTGGGAAAGCTTGTACTGATTTTAAATGAGACACTGTTATACTACTTGAATGTCTGCTCTCCAAAGGCTGCCCAAAAGTCTTAGGAAACAATCTGTTTTGGGCACTGTGCTACTTAGTATCCATGCCCAAGAATAGGTTTGTGTAAGGTCATGTCAAACATGGCACCATCACTGGTATTGAGTCTAGTTCAAAAATAAAAAGTCTATTTTCAATATATCAGCAACAATCTTTACAGGGCGACCAAGAATAACCTACTTCCATTTATGAGATCAATGCCCACTGTCTAACAAGTCAATAAAAAGAACAAAAAAACCCTAGTAAAAATGCAGAGATTGTGCAGCTACTCTGACTAGCTTCATTTAAAACAAGCAGAGAGAACCCAAGCACAGGAAAATGCTGTATAAACAAGTCTACTGTGAATGGATTAATAATGCAAAACTAGTCCAGCTTTCCTTCCACACCAAACCACTTTAAGAAAAGAGATAAAACGATATATATGTAATGTGGTAGTTGGGTAGTAAATGGGCAGTCAACTGTACAAACTATTGCTACTTATACATGTATATCTATATACACTACACAGACACACTCATACAGATATATATATAAACCTATATGTGTATATACGTGGAGACAGAGGGAGAGATGCATATATATATAGACTTACTGCTTTTTGTAGAGTTGTGGGCAAGAAATTCCAGTACTGGGGCAATAGAACAAGAATTTGGGATGGAGAGTTCCTAGATATGGTTATAATTACTCATAAAGCAGACGTAGAGGAGAAAACTCTATACTATGTCATATGCTCCTGTGAATTTATTCATAGGTCATTTCCACAAGGGAAAAACAGAAACTGTAGTATTTTCAAAGGAAAAGCAGAGCTAGGCAAATCCCCCCTATATTTGTTAGAGATTACTCCAAAAGTTACAGCCCCTTTGATTTACACAAGGACAGAAGCTTGTAGAAAATAGGCTTAACAACCAGCTTCTCATTTAACACTTCCTAATCTTTTTGTTTCCTCTTCCTTTTGCAAAGATCTTTACAACACTTACAAGATAGTGTTTGTGTAAATTGGGTTCTTTCTATAAATAGAATCTGGAGTTCAAATTCAGATATTTTGAAGGTAATATTTTCTTCCTTCTTAGTAACTACCATAAATAACAGCGTAAAATTATTTTCAGTTTTGTACAAATAGTGGTGAACCTCAAAAACAAATGATGAACCTCAAAAGTTTGGAAAAAAAATCTGTTTATTAATCCAGTTTTATCTGTTGTACCTAGAAACGTGATCATTGAGTTCAGTGTCAATATGTGTTCTATATACCAAACGCTAATTTTATTTCCCATCCTTTGTTTTACTTTTAATAATGGAAAATAGCTCACAAATACCAGGCCATTTTATTTAGAAACTTGTTTTTCTCATGAGGGAGCAGGTGAAGGGCTTCATCTTTCTGATACAACAGAAAAAGTCCTCTGTCCACTAACATAATGCAACTTTTTATTTTATGAAAATAGGAAACTAATTTTACAGAATATGAAAGAGTAAATGCTTCTGAATTCAAGCTGGAGGAATATTATTATTATTATTATTATTATTATTATTATTCTCGAAGAAGGCATTAGGAGGTAAAATCCTATGCAAAATTAGCGTTTCTATATTTCTATTTCTTGTCTTCCAGACTGTTGCTCTTCTGGATTGATAGAAACCTCACTTTAATATGATAAAGTGTAGGAGCTGCCAGAACTCAGATGTCACCATGATCAAAATTTACTCTTATGAACTGTGGTATAACCACAGCCATAAGCCTGAACCCTTTAAATATCTCCAAAACTAGGTGACAGTTCTACCAATGACTGTGAACCAAAGTTCTCTGGAGCTCTTAGTGTTTTGGGGGAAGGACTGTTACGGGTTTCTAACTTCTTTGTCTTCAAACACAACTACTGGAGCTTATGAGAATTCATGCTGCCTTCTTATGTCTAGACTGTAAGAGAGTAGAAGAAAAAGATAGGAAGGGCATCTGCTTGGCTACTGTGCAGTCTTTATTGCTCTGAGTACGTTCATGGTCTAATTTTAGCTGCTGGAGGAACACGAAAATTGACTAAGGAAGTAGCTTCTGATAACTGGCAGAGGTGGAGGAGAAAAGGCAGTCTAGATGACCGCTTCAGTTTTTGGGAAGCTCTATTCCAGATAATATCCATAAAAGATTTTTGGATTACACCGAGGAAAAACATTAAAAGAAAGTAAGAATTTATTTGCAAGACTAAATGTTTTGTAATCTCAGTCTTGAGTTTTAAAGAGATGATTATGTATTAAAATAAAATCTAAGTTATGCAGGATTAAGGAGGAACATATGTACAACTCAGCCACTTGGAATCAAACACTAGATGCAAATGGCAGCTGCAAAGCACAGATGAACAATTTTGTTCAACATAATTACCTTGATTGCAGCTAATCTGATCTGGGCTGGAGTATGTGTATGTATGTGTATCTAATCTCACATAAGGGTTGATGTGTTTGCTGGCTGAATTAGGTCAAAATACAAAAGACAAAATAGCTAATAAGTACAGAACATTATCAAAATTTGGATTCCACAATTGTACTCGTATTTCCACAAACCTAGTGCTTTGATGAAAATTGTTTATTACATGGCTAAATTCTTAGCTAGAAGGCATCTTCTGGGCTTTGAAGATTCTGCCATAGTCTTAGAAATTAAAAAAAAAGAAAAGAAAAAAAAGAGCAAATTGCTGTGCTTTTCTGCAATTTTGTAAAACAGGGTATTTCAGGATAAATTATACTAACAGACGGTATCTGTCTTGTACCACAAAACACATGTAAAATACCTGTAATTTAGTCATTTCAAGGCATGCATGCGAAAAGGTAATAAACACAAACACATCCATACTAGTTTGTAGACATGCAGACTTCAGAAGTGAGAAAGATCTCAGGCTTGCTAAATATCAAAAATGGGATCCATACAGCACACCAAACTACCTAAAATTGCCTTCAAATTTAAGGTGCAATTTATTTCAAATGGCATAGATTTGTGGATATCAGCACTAGCGTACACAGACTCACTGGATGTCTGTGTGTGGCAGTGCCTGGGTTGAAATAGAACTAATTTTTGGTTTATAGATACTGTTGTATTTAGATAGATTGTAAAAAAATGCATAGGTAGATGTAAACATGTGACATAATATAATTTTGTAATGCCCTGGTTTAATTCCAGTTTTGCTTTTACTTAATTATTTAAAGTGCCCATTTCTGTTAAATGTTTTATCTTCCAAAGACTTTTCTTTCCAAATTCACACACTGGATTTCAAAATTGTATTATGTTTTCAGTGTGGTTTTCAGTCCTGTAATTTTTGCTCCTTTACCAAATCAGGAAGCATTTACTGGACCTGAATATATTTTATTTTCTTGTATTTGAAAAGTGAAAAATAAGTGATTTCACTGTCTGTTTGCACCAAAAACTGTGACAAGAAGGAAAAGGTGAATTGAGCAAGTAAAACAGTGAACTTTAAATTACATATTAGTACATTGAATTTTATTAGACAGTATTTATTCCCTTGAAATAACACCACCCTGAAACATGAGCATGTTTCTAGGAAAAATCTTTTAATAATGGATGACGATACTTAACATTTTATTACCATTTTTCTATTTTGTTAATATATCCTAACCGTAGTTTTAGTCCCATCATAGTGGATTTTCTTAGGACATGAGGTATAACCCAATTACTTTTAGAGGCCATTTACATCTCTAAGACTCCATCACGATTTTTTTCTTAAAACACTTTCAAAAAGAATGTCATGGTCACCATCCTTTTGGAAAAATCCCAGTAAGCTCCTTCTGTGTTGCAGGGCTCTCACATATAATTCAGCAGTTGGTTCCCTATAGAGACAGCCCCAGAACTGTAGCAGAGACTAGAGGCTAACCCATCAACTTGAATTACATTTTCAAAATTTTAATTCATGATAGAAAATTTAAATATACATTCAAAACCAAGCCAAGTATTTCCTCGAAATCTAAAACTGTAGGTGATGCTTCTCTCTGTCAAGAAGTTTAAATAATTTTTGTAAGCCCAAAAGATTGTAGTAAATTATATTGGATGCATCGTGTGATCCATTCATCCTTGTGAATCATGAATGTGCACAGTCCGTCATATGGGCACAGAAAAAAACAGGAAGTTTTTCATAGTAAACTTTTTCAGGTTTATCACAATCACAATTTGTTAAACAAATAATTCCATGAACCCGGGCTAGCAATGCTCCATTTTCTGAGATTTTTCTCTTGTGTTTCATCAAAGGTTCTGATTCCGGGTTTTCCTCTAATTAGGGTATTCTCTTCTGTCCACAGACAGGAGTTGATAAGAAGGCCTTGGATAGTTTATGTTGGTACTCCTCTGCCTACTGTCTTGTATAGGGAGACTTGCATGAACTTTTTTATTTTTAAAATCCGTATTCAACTGCCAAAGTTGCTCAAGCTTGAAAAATGAGGACAGTAAGATAGGCACACATCATGATCACAGAAGCTTCATTTTTCAAACGCAGGACTACGAATGATACCAATGAAAATTTGGTGGCCCGGAACCATGAAACTCTGAACTTTATCATATGAAGGATACATATGAAGGATACATATGAAGGAGCTGAGTGCCGGAGAAATGCCTGATAAGAATGAGTATCCTCCTTCCAACAGAGGCCATGCTCAAGGAATATGCACAAACTTCAGGCAGACACAAAGTTACCAATTGTCATATCATGGCAAAAGATCAAAATTACTGTTTTAAGCAAATGAATCCTTTGGGACATGGGAATTTTTCTGTATCTCAACCTACAGGCATAGGATCTTCTCCCATCCCTGCCATCAGCTGCCTCCTCAAACCAGGGCTGAGCTACAGCCATGTGGATTGCTGTGCCTGGGTGTGGCTGCTTCAGGGACCCAGATCCAGAAATGGTATTTCAGCACTGGCTAGGCAGATTCACAGGTTCTGATGTGTCATTTCCAGAAGCACTACCTCTAAGACATCTCAGCATGGCAGAGCAGTGAGCTGGAGGGTAAAAGCAGGTTACCCAGTGGGTGGAAGCTGGTAATGGGCATTTTATTACAAACTTACTGCTCTCTTTAAAGCTGTTATTCTCAAGGATTATCCAGATGACCTTACTCATGATTTGGATTTCACAAAATGGAGTCGCAACACTATTCATTTACACAAGTCATCACGCATATGGGCATTATTAACAGTTTTAACAGATCAACCTCTTAACTGCTGGAGGAGGGTAATATAATTTTAAGATGCACATCTTGGTTACCAAAATTTAAAAAGTTGAATGAAAGGTAGCTCATACTTCTGACACATTCAGATCAATCTAAAGACAATGAAAAAAATAAACACTAAACTCTTGTTTAAATATCTATTAGTCTTACTCTGAAGGGTTGTAGTGATGAAAAAGAATAACCCAGACTTGTTAACGTGGGATTTTTTTCCTAACATACGTATATCTGTCCAGGAAAATTATCACATTCTTGCGACTGAAAAAAATTTAAGACCAAAAAAAATTTCTTGAGGTATATTCTTCAGCAGAATTTTCCTTCCCTGGTTCAGTGAAATAACTCAACATGTGTCTCCCTGCTTTTGATGACATTGCTGCTACCAGATGTTCAACCATATTTCCGAGCTTCAGGCAAATGCTTCACATTTACCTCTAGCCCTTTTTGCTGCTCCCTGTGATTTGCTTCACTATCTAAATTTTCAGTGTGGATGCAGATCTCCTTTGCCCTCCTCTTCACTCCCCACAGTTCTCGCCACCACTGGCTAAAGACAGTACAAGGCTCTTGGAAATGGTTGAACATGTCCCTTTTTCTAGGAGACAATTCCATTCCTGATTTTTGGTTGAAGTCAGACAAACCAGCAGGTCCACAAGTGGCTGGGTTTCACTGTAGTATGATGTTACATTTAAATTGCTTAGAGTCAAACCCTAGACATTTAAACTCTCTGAAAAATTATATTTCCATTATTAGCTGTGGTCTTTCCTTATACCACAGATGCTGTACAATTCTGCCATTTTGAATTCTCCTTCCATATCCAGGAACATTTTTGCATAAATCAAAACATATAAATATATTTGTTCTATACAAATAGAAGCATGAATAGATATTTATCTTGGAAAAGTAAAAATGCACTTGTATGTATTCAGTCTAAAGTGGATGCCTGTGTCAGAGATTTTTTGAGAAAATGAATAATAGTACTCAGAGCATGCCAGCTTGCACACTTTCTCAGTGACAGTCACACTGTGACTTCTTTTGTTCAATATATGTTTTAATTAAATAAGTTCCAATAGCTAAAAAAGCTAGACTTCACAAATACTCTTGCAATGATGTGTTTTGTCCCTTCTCATATTTCCAACAGATGTGTTACATGGGTTGGCAGAAAATAATTTATTGGACCTCTCCTCATGACAGTGATCTAAATGGGAAGTCAGCTTAACACAACTGCTGATAGTGATCTTAACTGCCTAACAAAACATCGTTTTGAATATCCTAATTATTCATTAACTGAATAAATATCTTTTGCACATGGGAAAGTTTATCATTTTTTGAAGATGAAATATTAGCTTCTTCCTCCTTCTATGATTTCCTTTCATTTGTGTTGATAACTTCTGAGTTACTATCTGAACTGTCTGCAGTCTGTCAATGGATACTTCCCAGATCAAAACAAACATTGCTTCACTTCCATTGCTGTACAATGCTTGGTCAAAGACTGTCCATATGGTCATTATGTCCCTAAAATTTCTACACACCATGGAAGGTAACGGCATTGCTGTAATATTGCATGGCTCTGATTTTCTTGAGATTCAGTCTGAAATGCAGGCTGAGGCTAGAGAGCAAAAGCACAGCTGCTACTTACAGCATCATTTCTGACTTTGTCAAGGGCACTCTACTTAAAAGCACCTTGATGTAAAATAAGTTCTATCATATTCCAAGTTATATTCATCAGTCAGACAGGGTGCAAGGAGAATAGACCTCAACTCTTGTTCACTAGAAGTGCAACAGCTTTCAAAAAAGGTTGTGGAAAAAAAACCCTTCAGTAATAATATTGCCTCTCACTGCCATTGGTTAGATATAAAAGTATTTGTATGAATCTGCATGTACGTTTCACTTGTGAAAGTTCATGTGTAGGTCATGCCAAATTTCTTGCCATTTTTTCATACTCATTACAGGTGTGATAATTGATACCGGTACTTCTACCATTCTGGAAGTGTTAGGATCTGAGGTACTTGTTGCGTTTTATATCTGCCACCTAAGAGTAAAACAATGGGATGAAATTTCTCGGGTGACAGAATCATGCAATGAACAGGTAACAACTAGAAATTAATAATTCTAGATCAAAGGAAACTTTTATTAATAATATTTACTTTGAAATGTAAACATTTTAGAACATATTCTTGGATCAAAAATAGTCTTCATGTGTCAAATAGAGAAGAAATTGTGGTAAAAAGACATCATTATCTTGGGAAATTGATCCCAAATATAATGTAAAATTGCTGTCTGGGATTTTTTCAGAGTATGAAAATAGATTTGAAAGAAATACTGATTTCCTGGAATTTCTATAGATTTGATTGATGCTGTGTCTACTTCATGGGAGTGGGAGGACTTATTCCCTTACTGTGTGGAGGGGAAATGCTCTTACCTTGGTAGTTTAAGAATTTGAATGTGCTCATTAACAGTTAGGTGAATCTCTAAGGCCAAATCCCTCACAGTCCTCTCACTTCTTTGGTGGGAAATGTGAGGAAGCTGGATGCTTCCTTTGCATTAAGAGGAACAGGAGGACTAGTTCTAGCTCTGCATTATGGAAGATGGAAGAAATGTGACATGGTATTGTGTATTATTCCCCTTCAGGCTTATAACAAAACAGGCATGCCCCCGAAAGACAACCGTGTGACCTACAACAGTGTATATGTGTATGTTTGGAATTTATGAACTAATAATATGAGTCAGTGCCTACTTGTTTCCCTGAGTGCTGAGCTCGTGGGCTGTAAGATTTTCCAGATGATAGGAATATAACCAAAATCTGGTCAAAATCCTGACAAAATAAACACTTTCAAAATCTAATCTGCGTATATTGGTAGAGGACTCTGACATGCCTTTGGAATAGTCTGTCTCTTCAGAAACAATCATCACATAAGTGTGAGAAGAATCAATGTGAATTCTGAGAATTTTCACTCTTTTTCTCTGCGGGAAAAGCAGATATGTGGTTTTGTTTGCTTTGGGTTTTTTCTGGTGAACAGAGGAGTGCAATCACTACATGAAAAATTCTGTTGCATAGTCCTTTGCCATTTTCCTCCTTTGCTCAAATACTAAGGAACAATAACAGAAAAAGCATTTAAAAGAACAAACAAGAGGCATTAATCTTCTCCTGCTTCTCTCATTATATCTCTTGTCACTAATCCCCTCTTTTCTTTCCATTTGTGACTTAAATTCACATCTTGTCTTTAGGACTTTTGGAACAGGGCTATTCAGTTGCCAGAACAATTGTGTTAAAAAGTGACAGCTGTAGCACGAGTGCAATGAAGATGCATATGCAAAATTATTAATATTGGAATATATTTTTCAACTCCAATTAATTATGAGAAAAGAAGTGATACTGCATACATAAAAATGGATAACTAGTTAGAAGAAAAAGACAAAAATTAGTCCCTACTGAGACAGAGTCTGCAGCTTGAGGTCAAAAACTTAGATTAGACACCAAACCATAAATCACAGGAGAGAGCTGTGGGGAACTGGCCTTCCAAAGTTTCAGCTGTGTACACAGTATTTGTTTAAAGAGAGAATAAAACTGAGCTAGTAGCATAATTTTCAAATGTGCAGACTGCATGACAGCACCACTGCTTTTGGCTCTGAAGGACCCATGTGCCAAGTTAGGAAGACTGAGAGGAAACAAGAGCCCATGTTAGCTTTTGCTGAAAAAGCACTCTTTTATTGCTTTCATCAAGGCCAATCCAAATGATACTCTACCATCCATCTGGACTATAAAGGCTGCAAAAACTGAAATCACTCACAGATACAAACGTAGTTTGAAAACAAAAGCCATGAGTTCCCACTTAGTATGTGTAGCCATGTACGCCAAGAGAGAAGGGAAGGCTAAGTGATTATCACAGAGTCCTGCATCATCAGTTGAGAATACAGCACATTGTTTCAAGCAGTTTGTCTTCTTGAACTTCTGTAGGAGTATTTAAATTAATCCACATCTCAGGAATCAGTTCAACAGCTAACAGAAACTATTATATTCCTGATATTTTTATATAACATTGTAACTCTTTCTTTCCCCTCTCTCTTTAAATTCTGATTAGAAAGTTTCAGGAATGTCAGAGTTTAATTTCTTTTTCTTTTACCTCCATCTTATCTCTGGAAGCAATCTCACAGCTTCCACATTATCCCCTACTGGGAGGTACCAGCTACTGTGATTGACTGGTTTGTGAAGGGGATCCTCACGATGCCCCTGGTGCACTCAGTCTTTTGTGGCAATTAGATGAATTTACAGTGCAGTGTGCTGAATCAATCTGCCCTTGTTTTCTCAATTCATGATGTACTTTCACTTACAATACAAATGGCCACCAGAAAACACTTCCTTTGGTGGTTGCTCTCACTGTAGAAGGTTATGAATTCACTGTCTGTTGACAGTCGCTATTTGGTTACTATCTGGACATGAATGAGAACAGGGGGTTGAAAGATTTCCCAGTTAAACAAGGCGTTGTGATCATTTAGTCTATCTGTAAGTCAAAATTGATATTCATCAGAAGGCTCTGAAACATAAACCACTCACTATCAGGGAGTTAAAGCATTTGTTTAACCCAGTAATCTTTATATAGGAAAAGCTTCACAGGCTTTGCAATTTGCACTGCAAAACTATCTAGAGCAGAGGCTTGTGCTCTTACCACACCAGACTTTCTAATCAGTTTTTCTGTGTTCTGCCGGAATAAGTGTTGCAGTGCCCTACACACTGCCACACTCTGCTAAAATATTTGGACCCAGGCAATCTTTGTACACATTGTTACCAAACATGCAGGTAAGAAATTCTGCTCATCTCCTTGTCTAGCAAGCTTCCCTTCTCTAAAGGACATATCATAGGATAGACAGACACCTAAGGACTGACAACAGGTATTTTTTGAAGCCTTTCTTGTTAACCCCTTTCTCTTTTGCTGTACAGTTGCACTGATGGCAATATTCCCAGTGTTAAATTTTGAGATGGTCAGAGAAATGACCATATTTTAAAATTGATTCCGTTTAGGCATCACCAGTTTCAGATTTCTGCCTTTGAAGCCTTCCTGCTCAGTATAGTTCTTCCTCTGTTGCTCTTCACATATTTAACTTCTGCATATGAATTTTCAGGTTATCTTGTCTCCAGTAATTATGTGGACAGCTATGGAAAGATACATAGAGTGCACAAAAAGTGTGAATTATTTCCCAATTGAAATACACAGCAAATTTAACTTACTGAATATCAGCTAGAACTCAAAGCTTTGGGCTATTTTTTTTAAGCAGGGCAAAGTTTTGAATAACTAAATCTGAGCATTTCAGTTCTGAGAAAATTTTACACCTAACTTATAGGTTTCTGAAACTGGATGCTTGCCACAGAAATGCTAGCAGCCAGTTAATTTTTGTGCCATGAGCAGCACTGCAATTAATTCAGGCAAAATCACAAATGCGAGCCACAGCAGAGAAACAGGTGTTTACTAAAGACTGTGTTAGCCTGCTTAATAACGTCGTGTCTCATTCTCTACAACTCCTCTTAGAAGGGCTAGTAAACATAAAAGCTGCAGAAAGTATGTTCAATTACATCCCAGCATCCCATCATGTAACAGCAACCCCAGGAAGATCAAAAACTAAATGGGCAGCTAGCGTCCCAGAACAAATTAGATTTTTAATTAACCCCATAGATGGAAAAAGTATCTCTGTGGTAGTTTATTGTATTAATTATCTCTCTTTTACCTACAGGATATAGACAACTGTGGAGGGTCATGCTAAAACTGAATAATCAAAACAAGCAGTCTTCAGTTCTTAACTAGTCTTGCAATGTAAGACCAATATAGGACCATTTGGAAACTAGCACAAAATTGCTTTGAGTTTCAGCTCCTGTAGTCCTACTTGGTAAACTTTAAAACAGACAAAATTTATAGACTGGGTCAAAAATAAGAGATTAAAAGGAAACTTGGTTTTATGTCTGTCTTATATGTGGCTTCTGTCTTTCCATTAAAATTCTTATTTCCTTGTAGCTAAAATTTTCCTTTTCTTGTCTTGTTTGGAATTGTGGGAATGTCCTTGCTGTTCGATGCTTTCTCCCGCTTCCTTATGTTATTGGTGGGAATTTTTTCACCCATAAAATGAATCTAATAATTGGTGGGTGTGCATGTTTTTGTGAAAAATGTTAAAATATTTGAACTTCTATATTATTTTATTATCTATTAGACCAGGTTTTTCCTTAACAAAATAAGGGGGGGAAAAAATACAAAAAAAAAAAACCAAACACCAAACAAACAAACAAACAAAAATCTACATGCATATTATTTGACAATATTTCCCCTGTATTTTTTTCCGTAGTCTTTCAAAAAACACACTACCTGATTTATATGGCCAAATCACAACTACTCACCTGCAGATTAGGTAGGATGTACCAAGATTATATATGCCTTTTGCAATCCACAGGGAAAAAACCACAGACTGAGTCGCTGGACGGTTTTGAATAGCAAATCTAAGAAAATTATTTTAATTCTTCCATAGACATTATGCAAGGAGGAAAAAAACACCCAACCCTGAGGTCTAAAACCTCAGCCAGCATTCAACTCATGTTGCTTCAATCATTGCTGTAAAGCTGTGAGGATTAACTTTGAAATGGATTGCCAACCTGAGCATAGGCTTGCTGGGTGGTGGGAAATGTCAGTAGCACAAACAACCAAAAGAACAATTGTGAAGGTGTTACTGCACAAATTATAGCATCATCATATTATAGAAAGTTGAATTTCCCTTTCTGGCTTGTATTTATTTTTTAAAGTGTGAAACAATGAAGATGTAAAAAGTACAGTTCTTTCCCCATAAACAGACTGTGATTAAGTAACTTGGACTAACTCCTGTTTCCTTTATTAATGAGATTAGTCATATTTCTTTACTGGCCCCAGTTCAGAAAAGCACTTAAATATGTGCCTAAATCCTACTGATTTCAATAAGATTTACACATGTGCTTAAAATTAAGCACATGCTTAATTTCACTGTTAAATTGGAAATAAGAAAAATTGAAGTAATTATCTCATCCAATACTGTGATTTCAGTAACATTTTGCCATGTTAACCTGCAACATCAAGGAAACCTAACATTTTTATGATGTGCAACATGAGACCAGATGGGCTTGCAAACCAAGCATTTTAAGAACACTTTTTTCTGAGAATATGGACTCTACTCCAGGCAACATGTAGCACTTCTTAGACTCTAGTGGAAAAAAAATTCAATATATGTATGGTACTGTATGTAACAAGTATCAGTCAATACATGTATTGAATTTTTTCAATATATATACTGTATATTGTACATATACTGAAAAGATTCAATATACGTATTGACCAGTACATGTTTGAAAGCCAGGTTTGCATAGAAGAATATGACTTTAGACAAATATGTTACTGATTGTGTCTTTTCCTTCTTACACCAAGCTTTCATGCTGCTTCTCTGGCTTCTACAGTTTGCAATATTTTACTGTGCATAAATATTCCCCCAAGCAGACTCTTCTGGAGATAAGTAGACAGTTCATTAGATTTTATGTCATACTTACATTATCTGAAATCTTACATCTTCAAAACATTTCAGTAAAATTTAATTAATTAATATCTCTGCAATTATGAGTGCTCACCAGAAAAGGTCATCGACGATACACTGCCAAAGCTCGAAGTGGTTATCACAGCTTCAAAGAGTCATAAATGCATGTTTTCAAAACTCTCTCTTCTACTCAGACTACTTTGCATGATGTTAGGAACACTTAGCTTCACCTTGGGAAAGGAATACAACCTTTTAAAAGCTTGACATTTTTGTGAATCAAAATTATCAGCAGTGCAGGAGAATAATATAAGTAAAGCTGTCTAAGAAATGATGGCTATAGAAAGTTCCTTTCCTTCCCCAGAGAAAGCTTTTGGAAGAAAATCTGTTCATGCACTACTTCAAGATACTCAGGTGCAAAGCATATTTTTTGAATAAGCTCCTAAAGTAATCCTTACATTAACAATTCGAGCCAGATTCTAAAAAGCTGTTAAAATAACAGTGGATTTTTTTTGTTTGCTATATCATTCTTAAATGTATTCTCCTCAACTGACAGAGATACTTAAGTAATGTTTTGTGCCAGAATGTGTTTATCCCATACACTTGTCCCTTTTATTAAGACCTAGTTGTGAGTATATTTATGTAATAAATTTTGCTTATGTAAGCACTGTTATGTCAATGAGTTACTGTGGCATTTTGACTGCATAACCCATCCCAAAGACCAACTGTTACTTTGCCAGAGAATCAAAAGAAGGCTTTGCACTCTCTTATGCACAAATACAAGCACACACAAGCAAGCAAAAGCTAAGAATCTTTCTAGTTTGGACCTCCTGTACAGCAGCTCCCAGTAAGTTTCCTGGTCTCGATGACACAGCTCATCACAATCTTCCTGCAGTTTTTCCTTAGAGCAGCGGTGTTATTTGACATTACGATGACCACAGGGTACCCATCTGTGATTCTCTTCCCACTGTTGTGAGATATTGCCTCATCTTCTCTCATTTCCCACCTGACTCCAACAAGCCGTACATACAGAGAGAGACTTCTGAATCTCTAACTAGGCATCTCTTATGACTCCATTGTCTGGCAATATATATAATGGATTTTCAAGAATAAAATAGCATGGAAACTGAGCATTATGTAGTAATGCTGCAGAACTGTAATCCAAATATCTCTATGAACTTCATGTGTCTTTTAAATCAGCTAGCCCCTCGATGCTGAGTAAAAGGGGTGGAAAGCCATATCGAATGGCAAGAAAAAGTTTTAGAAGTCTCGTTTAATGGAAGCAATGTCAGTTTGTTTCTTTTTCTAGGTATCTTATCCTTTCAGTGGATCTAATGAAGTTAGGGGTAATTTTTTTGTTCCATTCTTAGGAAGTACAGAGTCTTGCACAAGCTAAGGTAACACCACCCCCTTCTGTTCACACTGCTGCTAAACTCAGTCAGCCACACATCCAGCATAGCAAAACACGGGTACTCCAGTACTATTTGCAGAGCAAATAGGAAGAATGGATCTTACTGCTGCAGCTTAATCATGTACCTTGAATTATATCTTTTTGATTAAACTGTTTGGGTCATTCTCTGCACTAGCTTATTACAAGAATTTTTGAATAGCAAATTATTAAAGTATCTAAAACAGATTGCAATTTTGCTTTAACTGTCTAGCATGAATAGATACAAAATTTAATTCATTTGGATGTTTGGGAGCAATTTTTGTTATCTGCAGATCATGTATTCATTTCAGTATGCCTCTTTCGATTATCTATCCGATCAGCATCTCTCCTGATTTGATACTGTGAAGGTTTCTCTGCTTGTGAGGTGGAAAGAATCTTACTTCCTAGCCTTCTGCTTTACAGGCTCATGGCAATACACAGAAAATGCCTACTACTAATAGATTATAGTCAGGTAGATTCCTCCACATTAACTGATTAGTGCTTTAGGTTGATTAGCAGTCTAGTACACCAATGTCACTTCAAATTACACTCTTTGACACAATTAAATCTGATGCCGAGGTTGTGGTTTTATGAAGATTTCTCTATTGAAAACAGAGGATTGAGCAGTATGGCTCATCCATGGATGTCCATTTCCATGTAATGAGCTAAAGCAATGAACTGAACTGGGGCTAAGCCAGGTTAAATATAGTTTAGCCAAAACCAACTCTGAGGCTATCAGCTTAGGGAAGTGGACAAGGTCACAGTGCAGCTGTGTGAGCACAAATTGGAAGAGCAGTCCTGGGGCAGGGTTGAAGAAGAAGATGAGCATGGGGCACTTGTATTTTTTGCTGCAGAAACTTCAACAAAGTACTTCTTTGAGTAAAGGCTTGGCTGGTTTTGGCTGTTTGCCCTTTTTTTCCCCATGAAGAATATAAGCATCTGAAATGGTAAAGGAAAATTAAGAACATTTTGGAAGCTTTAAGGAAATGCTATTATTTTTTTAAGCGCTCACTGTTGTGGTTTCACTGCTCTTGGCCTGTTTTTCAGATACATACCATGAAAGCTGCTGATTTCCACAACTCTGTGTGACAACTGACTGAGCACAGCAGAGTGCAAGAGCAAATTAAAGGTGTGCTCTGCCAGGGCTTCAAGCACCACAACAAAAGGAAAGCCCGGATTAACAAAACAAAACAGGGTGTTTAAAAGGAAAACAAAGAGGAGGGGTGGTGCTAGGAAAGGGAGAAGCTAACGTTTCTGTGGAAGAGTTCAGATGAACTGTGGTTGCTGTGGTGGTTTTTGGAGGCTTCCCCACTCACCAACACTCATCCAAAGGATTTTCTCAGCTCTGTAGCTCCACTTTACCTGTATAGTCAGAGCCACTCACTTCTTGCCTCTATAAAGTGAATAAGTTCTGCTACCAGGGGTTTTCTGTACCTACTGGAAATTAGTCATGCCATGTCCCTCTGTGAAATTTAAAGGATTGTAGGCAAAACCCAACCTGAACTTTTTCTTCCATTGCCTGAGGGTAAAACATCTCAGACTTCACACTGATGCTAACATGAATGGCAACTCAATCTCCAGCACAGATTTAGGGATAGGTTCTGCATTTCTGCAGTATCTCAAAGAAAAATTAAGTGCATTGTTCATATGTCTGTTTATTGAAGGATACACTTTTTCTTGCTTAAATTTGCATTTTAAAAAGCTGAAGGCACTGTTTTTTCAAGAGTTCAAAACTTCCAGCTCATACTGATTTCCAGATTACTCATGCACCTGATAGAAAATCAGGCTTTTTCTTGAGGTTCAATATCCAGAAATTCTTCAACAGACAGATTTTCATAACTTTTGTCAGGGCCATGTTGAGACTTCTTCAAAATTATGATTTTACAATGAATGGGATACAAGTTTGGATTTTTTAAATGTTTTGAACATGATCTTCAATTATGGCTGCTGAGCTCAGTAAAAACACTCTTAAGTGTCATTTGTCTGTGTTTTGGGCATACACTGTGCAGACCAATTTCTCCCGGAAGCCCAAAGCCGACCCCAGTTTTTAATTTCCTGGCTTTCTATTCTGTCCAGATACTGCAGTCTTTCTGAGTGAATGGCAAAGCACTCCAGAGAGTGTACCAGGGTTTGTTATCCGGGTTCTGTATACTTACAAGGTCCCCTTGCAATCCTTATAGTCAATATATTCCTCAAAACCACATGTGCCCCATGCTGTGACCCCAGTTTGCTCTATGCCACTACTGTTACACAGTTGGACCCTGTAAATGGCACAAAGAAGTTGTAAATAACTCATAATGAATAAATGCAGGTCTGAATGGTGTCTGCTCTTCTACTGCAAGCAGATAGAAAGGAAAAATTTCCAAAGAACATCATCACATTTTTATCATGTTCTGGAAGTAGAAACCATGCACAGAGGTTGCTGCCAACCTGCCCTCCACACTCACAGTCAGAGAAAGCCCCAAAGATCAATGAAGCCATGGCTTCACGGGTTAGGGAGGTGAACTTCTTCTCAAGCAGGACCGGCAAAAAAAAGCTCTGGCTTGAACATACAATGACCCAAAAAGTCCTCATCAGGGCAATCCTTCACCACATATCAATAAGAAGCATAGTTGAAGTACATAGATAGAAGTTGAAATATATAGAGAGAATTTGAAGTATATATAGACTACTCAGCCAAACACTATACAAGAGAAATTATTTCACTTCATTTCTATCACTTCTGTAAGCAAATAGAAAATTTGCCCAAAAGTAATGAAAAATAATCATCAGAAGGTCTGAAATGTTTCCAGATTACATTTTAAAAAAAATTTAAATACACCCTATTGGATACTCAATTTTCTAAGAGGGTTCTATTATCCATCAGAAAGTATTTAAAAGAACATGAGAGCTGATTTATTTAAAGGAAAGGGAAGGACAGGTTTCAAATTAAAAAATACACGAATCTTCTAAAAGTAGAAATATGTCAAAACAGGAAAAGGGGGGGAGCATTAATTCTGATGAGTTAAACACATAATTTTAATGTCATATGTAAAAAATTGAGGTGTAAAAGGAACATGGGCCATTTTTATAGCTGAAAATATATTTCTTTTAATGCCCAAGCAGCTTTTGACATGGTTCCTTATTGAAGATTCTTAGAAGTAATTACATTGTCATGAGATTGTATCTCTTAAGAGTTAAGTGAAAGATAGAAAACAAAACAAAAATAGTTGGTCAGAAGAAAAGGTTATCAGCACAGACCCATAGGGTTCCTGTGGTATGACCTGTGCTGCATAACAATAATAAATATACAGGAAATGTGCATGGTTCCAAAGTTCTCTTAAAGTAACTCTTAAAGTCACATTGATTATGAACTGGCAGACATCAAACCGCTATGTCACAGATCAGAGTGCCATGGGCGTTGTGCCCAGCATTGCAGATGGTGTGTGCCATTGGCTCATCTTCTGAGAACTAGCAAGCCAATTTTTCAAAATATATTGGCACATAGTTTCCTGGCATAGGCAAACAAAAACTATTTTTAAACTTGAATTTTCCATTTGACTAATTGAATCTGTACAAGAACCTGTGCTCTCTACAGTTTTTCTTGTTTATAATGCTTACAGTACCTTGTATGATCAAATTTACCTCTGTGGAGTTAACCTTTTCATGAATAGGAATAAATGTCTGTAACTTTACAGTTCCTCCCATTGAAGGTTCTTCAAAATCTGGATGCATGCTTTGTGTCCTGTGTCCAAACTTAAACATGATATAGCTCAGGTCTCAACCTGTACACATGTGAGTTAATCAGCCAGTATAAGCAACTGTGGAAGCAGTCAGTGTTGGCTGGCATGAAGCCATTGCAAACAGTCAAAAAAATAATTTCTGAAGTTTGCTTTAAGACACAAGCCAGCTTCTTCTCACCAATACTTATTGGAATCTGATGTGACTTTAGCATGAAAAAAATACCTTGCAGGTCAATTATAAGTAATTCCTGTGGATTAGAAAACAGTGTCTTGATTTCTTCCCATTGGATTTTCCTTGCATACCACTACTACATAAAAGTACAACACTTTTGGTCTGGAGCAAAACAAGAATTAAACATGTAGATTTTCTTATAAGGGTTTTAGACAAAGAAAGAAAACGAATACAATGATTTGTAAGTTTCTATGACTTCATCTCAACATTTTGCCCAAAGGGTTAACTAACTGTATTTCAACACTGACTTCCTTCTTTTTCACTATGGACAGTTTATTTTCAGACTGAGTGAAGATGGTGAAATGAATGTATACAAAAGAGAATTCTGAAGCTTTAGTGTGCCATTTTGTTACTTAAATTAAGCAAAGCTCTAATAAATTATTGTCAAGTTCAAAAAGAATTGCATTTATTCCTTTGTGACCTTTTGTCAAACTGTGTATAATTCTGCTTCCTGTACATGAGCCACCTGCACAGATAAGCCTTTTTGCATGTCTATATTCATTTGGAACAAAATAATTCAAACTGGTTTTTGAAGCATAGTTCTAGCTTTTCTGCTTTTTGGTGCTTACAATGTTAAATTTAAAAAAAATTATCTAAGAAGATAGATTAGAGCTTCTAGACTTTACTGTTGCTCCAAGTCATTAGTTTCACTTTTTAAAGCATGCATATTTATAAATTAGTTTACAGGTACAATTATCAAAACAGATTATGCTCCCAATAAAAAGGAAAAAAACCAAACCAAGGAATGAAGATAGCCAGGAGAATGATGAATGATCATATATCATGGTTACTATTACTACTGCAATACTTGTAACCATCAGAGTAGGAAGCATGTAAAAGTTTGCAGAGATGTCTATTGAGTGGGCTGACACAATTTTATCTGATGATCTGAGAGACCTACATGTTTTTTCATGATCCTCAATATTAAGGGTGATTTAAACACTGAGGAGATGAATCCAGTGATATTATCTATATGAGCTGGACCTCCTCAAAAACCACTCAGGATTCGGACCTGAAGAATCAAGTGCATTTTGATACATTTTCCCTCTTTACTGTATCCAATTCCATAGACAGCATAATAATGTTGTCGTATGAATATTGTCTAAAGAGATATCGGATTCTAATGGGAAATTCAATATCCAGAAATTTACACTCTGATGCCCTTCAGCATTAAAATGTGTTATGATATCATATAGGCTCATAACTTAAAAGCAAGAATTCTTCTAAGACTTTTTCATGAGAATCCATAGGTTTTCTCTTTTTTATTGGCCTTTTTAAATGCTTATGAATAAGCATATTTTGGCCAGAAAAAGAAACTGCTGTAAGATTTTATGGTTTAATCATTCAGAAAACTTTAAAAAATAGAATATGATAATATATAAATTTTAAGGCAAATCTTTAAGGCCACTTAAGGCAAGAGGTCTTCATCACACTGTGTAGGAAATCAATCAAGGAAGGGCAGAAATCATAATGGCTGAACAAAACCTGCTCCTCAAAGTGAGAAGCAAGAAGGAAATGCACAGCCAGTGGGACTGTTCAAGGCCAGTCTGAATTGGGCCCTAATCAACCTAACCTCGTGGGTGGCATCATTACACATGGCAGGAGGTTGGATCTAGATGATCTCTAAGGTCCCTTCCATGCGTTGATTCCATGATTCTACAGAATTATGGAAAGTTCCCACAATAAATGTAAACAAGATTGGTTAAAAATGATCGGCCAGTCATAAATATAATTTTTACTTTTGGGGGGAAAAAAAATCTTGGAATTAAGTAATCAGGCTTCTCAGTACAAAGAAACCCAAACAAAACAAGACATTGATTTGAGCCCCAGCATATAAATCACAATGAGAAGTTCTCAGGAAAATCTTTGATTTTCACTTTGATAGAAATATTAGACCAATGGATTTTACATCCTAAACATGTTACTTGGGTTTACTCATTGGAAATATTATTTCATAGTCACTAAAAATTATGCTACCAGTTCACATTATGTTGGTTGTCTGAGTATCATGCAGTCCATGGAGCACACATGTAAAGCCTCATAACCTGAAGAATATACAGTGTAAAGTTTTACCCTGAAGTCTAAAGACATTGGTCCCTATAAATAGATGAAATCTCCTCCAAGACTTTGACTCAAGGATGCAAATAATGTGAATTGTTGCAATCAAATAAGGCATAAATATAGAAATTTATATCTAATAACTATGTTTTTTCACTTTGGACTGTTTTGTCTAAATAGTTAACCTGCATAAAAATGCAAAAATTTTATTCCCAAAAATTGATGTTTGAGAAGATTTGTGCTCTTGTCCCATTTTCCAGTTGGAAGAAAAAACAAAAGCTAATTTTGTTTCATAATCCTCAGTGTAAGAAAACAAGGTAATTTTTAAAATGGAATCTATTACATGCAATTGAAAATACTGAAAAATTATACTCAAAGCTTCCTACAACACCTTTCAAGATTTCAGCTGTATATTTCAGTGCAGTTGCAACAGGACAAAGGATGAGAATCTGGATGAAGCCTCTTGTTATCTTTATGTGTCAAGCAGTTCATTTTTTAGCTCCCAAATACAGCTTCAAAAAGGTCTTCCCTGTCAAAGGCCTGTATTTATGCTTTATTTGTTGCAATATCATTTAATAGCCTACTATTCATCATTTCCTTCTTCATAACTTTCTGAAGCTTCTTCCAACTCTTTGTCTAACTCCATGCAAGGTTTGAAAGGCAAGATGAGATAAAACACATTCACTGGCTGTCGGGTAGGTGGGACCACCATCCACCCAGTCAAACAGCACCCAGCTGTTTACAGTGATTATCATGAGTCAGGAGGTAATCTTTCATGGTGGAGTATTGCTCATGGTACCTGCCATAACACATACCAGCACTGCGCCATTCTAATGGGGCACCTGCTCGTGGTGCAGTAGGGGAAAAGTAGCACTTTTTCAAATGGAAGAAAGGTTGTGGGATAAGATTGTAGCTGTCCTTTCGGAAAATGACTGGCCTCATAAAAGCACTTGTGAAACAATTCATAATCACTTTGTCGGTCTTTCACTGAAATGCTTTTTGGCCACAGGGTCATCCTGCATGTTTGCTATAAATATGGTTTACGTCAAAACTGGATTAGATATTCTTTTGATAATTTTACTGGTAGCCCAGATTCTGCCTGTGTTTTTGTCAAGGAACATATAGAAGAGACAACAAGAGACACAGCAATAAAAATTAAAATAAAGCAGAAAGTTTCAGCTTATTTAGTTGATTCTGTTTAATGCTGATATCACTAAACCATAACTAAACTCTCACGTCTCATTTAAAGTGATTTATTATTTCCTAAATTTGTTTGATTCAATATATCAATTGCTCTCGCTAGGTACTGCTACTCTAACAGTTTCTTCATAAACTGCCTGCCGTGCTGCTGATTGTTTTAAGCACTCTAAAGACTTTCAATAAGAAATGAAAAAATTTTGGTACAGAACTTTTGAATATATTGATAACATTATTTTCAAATATATAGGATTATTGCAGTATTGGACCAAATAAGAAAGTTCTATTAAAGTACTAATTCAATTTAAGTATTAAGAGTTTTTGAGATCAGCACTGGGCTCATCTCTACAGGATTGTACTCAACACTGAAATAAAAGCTGAATATTTTCCTGAGATACACATTTAATATTTCAGTTTTCTGGATGTTCTCCAAGAAATTGCCATTTTTTTTTAGGACAAATTACTTTTTCTCCTGGCTGCAGAATACACCTTTTTTTCTTGTGAAGGGTCTCTTTATAGCTATGGGTTAAACGTTTCACAAGTAATTAATGTGGTTTTTTATGCTGTTGTGCATACACTGGATATTTTACTCATACTTCCTTGGAAGCTTTGGGTGGAAACATCCTCTTCCAAGCTAGTCATCAATTCTTGATTCCTTCAACAGCATTACATAAAATAGGTATCTATCTCAAGAACCTGTGGTTAAATTTGAAGGATAATGAATCTTGATTTAGAACTCAATCTAATGAAGATTTTAAATGCCTGAAAGTTCATACTGCAATACCTAAGATTTAGGTACAGTTAAATATCTTATTAAATTAAGACTAGGCAGGTGATGCTTGTTACTTTTGCTATGTATCTCTTCCAAGCATGCTACCTAAATCATAGGTTTACTTCAGCAAAAATAAGTGTATTTATCATATATAGAGAAGGTTCAGATTCCAATGAAGTGTAGGACACAGAAGATACAGCATATTACATAAGGATCTGCCTAGAACAACCTGTGCCTGGTGCTCGATCTGCTTGTTTTCAGAGGTGATGTGTGCATCTCTTCCTGCCTTGATCCATATCCCAGAGACCTGCCTGATGGATGACAAAAGCATCTCCTTCAGAGAAATTAGTAGGCTTCTTGATCTTCAAAGGCAAAGACATTGTGCTCAGCTTTTTCAAGCTAGACTAATGGTGACTAACCCAAAAAATTTAGATCATGTTTCTTATTCAGTCTACTGAGAATTCAATTTACATATTCCCATCTCCCAGAAAATATTTTCAATACTAATTTATTTGTTATTTTGCTAGTAGTAGTAGTAGTAGTAGTAGTAGTAGTAGTAGCAGTAGTAGTAGTTTATTATTAATTATATAAAATTATTTTTATTTGATAAGAAGAGGTGGAGAAGATAAAGAGAAGAAGGAAGGAAGGAAGGAAAGGAAGGAAAGGAAGGAAGGAAAGGAAGGAAAGGAAGGAAAGGAAGGAAAGGAAGATAACTATATGGTTAGTAATTAGTGGTGTAAACATTTTTGGGATTTTCAGTTCTGTTCCTGATTCTGATTATTTTAGCCAATTCTGTAAAATTTTAAATAAATGTAGCCTTGTATTAGCTTGTAAGCCCTTTGGTCAAGACAAATATTTTAAAGTGCTAAGTTTATATAAGGGTAGATCTTTATTATCCTTTCAAGCTTAAAAAAAAAAAGGAAAGGGGAAAAAAAAGGAAGACATTCAGGAATTTAGACAACACTAGAAAATGGCAACAATTGTGATAATATCAGCATCACGATTTGGCTTGCTGCTGCATGTTTTTTCTTTACTAAGCAGTGGAATCATGGAAAGATTTATATTTGGATTGGTACTATGTGGTCCTTCCTATACCAGAATTTTATGAAGTTGCAGGCTTCAGACCTCTCCTAGTGTCTGGGGTTTTGTCTCCAATACTCCAAACCCATATCAACTTGGAAGGTTTATAAAGAATTCTTAGAAAATTCTTGACAATTTAAATTATACTCACATTGAACTCTCTTCACAATGGGCATGTATATTCTTAAATAAATACTTGAACAATATTTGATTACAATTATATAAAACAACAATGTAATTATCTTTTCTTCAGGCATGATAAATATTTGCCACAGAACCAATATGCTGCCTGCCTGTGTCTCTCTATCATCTATACATTACCACAGTTATGGTACCAGATGAATTGTCTGTCATTTATATATTTGCATTTAACTTTAGTTTCATTTTCCTGTGTAGAATAGGCAAGGACCCAACATTGATTCTAATTCTAATTCTAACTCTAATCTGAAAATGAACATTTATGTAAGGAGAAAGGTGCAGTTTTTCTATTACCCTGAGTGAAATCAGTATTAATCACAGAATCATACAATCATAGAGGGGTTTGAATTGGAAGAAACCTGAAAGATAATCTAGTTGCAACCCCCTGCTTGGGCAAGGACACCTTCCACTAGACCAGGCTGCTCAGAGCTCCCTCCAGCCTGGCCTTGAACACTTCCAGGGATGGGGTATCCACAGCTTCTCTGGGCAATCTGTTCTAGTGCCTCACCACCTCCACAGTGAAGGATTTCTTCCTAATATCTAACCTAACATACTCTATTTCAGTTTGAAGCCATTCCTTGTCAATATAGGCTTTTGTAACAAGTCCCTCTCTATCTTTCTTGAAAGCTCCCTTCAGGTATTGGAAGGCTACAATTAGGTCACCCATAAGCCTTCTCTTTTTCAGGCTGAAAACTGCCGACTCTCTCAGCCTTTCCTCACAGGAAAGGTGCTCCATCCTTCTGATCATCTTGGTGGCCTCCTATGGACTGGCTCCATGTCCTTCCTGTGCTGGGACCCCAGAGCTGGATGCAGTGGTCCTCGTGGGGTCTCACCACAGTGGAGCAGAGGGGCAGAATCCCCTCCCTCTCCCTGCTGCCCACACTGCTCTGGAAGAAGCCCAGGACACATTTGGCTCTCTGGGCTGTGAGTGCTCATGGCTGGGTGTCATGGTTTAGTAGAGTTTGGGGTTTTAGTAAAGAGGGCATCAGCATGGAAGTGATTCTCTTGCAAAGAGGTGCTTACAGCTTCCTCAAAGACCTGACAGAACCTGTCAGCTGGCTAGTTTGAATATTGGCAACTTTTTAAGCCACTTAAGAAGCTTGACACGCCTCTGTGATCCACATTTAAGAACGAACAAACCCCGGGAAAGCTCTCTAGTCTTCTGGCTTTTGGATAGGTAACTGGGGGTGGGGCCTGTAGGCGGCCAGGCAGGGCTGGGCCAGGCCTTGCTTGGCCTGGCTGGGTCTGCCGTGGCACGCCTCTGTTCCATCCACACCCCCCCACAGCCCTGTTCTGTGCAGGCAGCCCCTGGTGCGGCCGAAACTCACCTGAGGCTGATGCCCCGCTGCCCGGCAAATTTCATGTGACCAACAGCGATAAGCAAACTCCCGCTGCAAGGCCCGGGTGAGATTAACCCTTTAGTGCTGTAAGTTTCCTCCAGAACAGATGAAGCCTGCAGACATCAATCCTCTCCTGAGTTGGAGGAATAGGAAAGGTGGAGGAAGTGAAGAAAACACCACAGACACCCCAAAGTCAGTAAAAAAGGAAGAGCTGAAACCCTGAGGGAGGAGAAAGAGGAGATGCTTCAAGCCTAGAAGCTGAAATTCTTTTGTAAAGGGATGGCGATGGACTATGATACATCAGTGTACCCGTTGTAATTTCATGAAAGCATGGGGGGGTGGAGCATTCAAATTGCAATTGTGAGCAAAGGTATCTATGCTGAAATAAGTGAATGACTGTAATTGTGAGCAGAAGTACCTGTGCTGAAATAAGCGAATGACACTAGCTGTAATTTGATGAGGACCTTTGCTCCCACGGAAGGAGAAACCTCTGTTCCTAGAGATGAAAGTGATGAGGACCCTTGCTCCCAGGGGAGGAGGAGGGCCTCTATTCCTAGAGATGAAGATGCTCTCAGAGATGAGTGAAGAGAACCTTTGCTTCTGAACAGCTCGTCCTTAAAATGGTACCCCAGTAGCTCAAGATTGGACCCTCAAAAGCAGTTGTGGGGAAAGCTGTAAGTGCAGGGAAGGGACTCTCGCATGTGAGCAGAGAACCAACCCAGGCGGCTGTCTCGCTGTGACATTGAAGCCATGAGAGAACTGTTTCTTGTGGAGATGTCTCCATAGCATGAGCAAGAGAGACTCTTCTCTCCTTAAGTGAACTGAAAAAGGTTGCTCTAGAAGTGGTAAACTGACTGAAAATCTCAGGAGTTGTCTTTTTACATTGTCAGTGGGAGAAGGGAGAAAGGTGGGCGGAGGAGAAGTGTTCTGAAGGTTTAGTCTGCCTTTTTTATTCTTTATTTTAGGTCTGCTAATAAAATTCTTTATATTTTTTAAAGTTTTGTGCCTGCTTTGCTTTCTCCTAATTCTTATCTCACAGAAAGAAAATAAGTAATGGATATTTTGAATCAAACCACTACACTCTAATTGGTGTTTCCGCCCAGTTTACGAACTGAACCCACTACACTGCGTCATGTCCAACCTCTCATCTACCAACACCCCAAGGCCTTTTGGACAGGGCTACTCTGGATCAGTTCATCCCCAGACTGATATCACAGGTCGTCCTGACCCACATGCAGCACCTTCCACTTGGTCTAACTGGAGTTCATGTGGTTCTCATGGGCCCACTACCTGAACTTTTCCAGGTCCCTATGGATGGCACCCCACCCTTCACATGTAAAATATTGTAATTTGTATTGAAAAATTGCAAGTGAGTGTAAATCTGGAAAGTGTTAGTTCTAAGACTAAAAATACACGTAACATGGTGAAAGCAAGGAAGAAAGAGGAAAGGAATGTGTAAGCTTTATATTATTCCATTTCTTTTCCTTCCACTTTTTGCCAAATTCCTAATTTGATAATAGAGAGTTAATCATAGAAAATATATTTCATTAATAAAAGAGTTGGTGCTCTTCTGTAATAAACTTTTTCTTTCCCTCGTGAAAGATCATCACTGTGAAAGGTCATCACTGAATATGTATGTGCAGTTTGTCATTCATGAGTTTATCTCTTGTCTGGTCCTTTAAGTTCAAAGAAGAAAAACAAATGCAAACCAAATATGTCAGACAAAAATATGTTGATTGTACTTATTTTGCATATACCAGAGTTTCTAACTCCTTCTAAAAATGTGCTCCATAGTTCATAGAATCATAGAATAAGCTGAGTTAGAAGGAACCCATGCATATCATCAAAGTCCAACTCTTGGCCCTGCACAGGACATCCCAAGAGTCAGACCATGTGCCTGAGAGAGTTGTCCACATGCTTCTGGAACTCTGTCAGGCCTGATGCTGTGACCATTGCCTGGGGGAGCCTGTTCCAGTGCCCAACCACCCTCTGAATGAAAAATCTTTCTATGATATCCAGCCTAAACCTCTCTGAACTCAACTTCAAGCCATTTCCTCGACCCCTTTTATTAGTTACAAGAGTGAAGAAATCATTTCCTATCTCTCTTCTTCTCACAAGGAAGTTGGAGACTTCAATGAGGTCTTGCCTCAGTCTCCTCCAGACTAAACAGACCAAGTCACCTCAGCTCATATGGCTTCCTCATATAGCTTCCCCTCAAGATCCTTCACCATCCTCACTGCTGTCCTTTTAACACTAATAGCTCCTATGTCACCGCACTGGAGGTGAGGCCGCCCCAGTGCAGAGCAGAGGGGACAATCCCCTCCCTTGCCCGGCTGGCGATGCTGTGCCTGATGCCCCCCAGGACACGCTTGGCCCTCCTGGCTGCCAGGGCACTGCTGCCTCCTGTTCAACTTGCCACTGACCAGGACCCCCAGGGCCCTTTCCATGGCACTGCTCTCCAGCCTCTCATTCCCCAGTCTATACTCAACCAGCATTGCCCCATCCCGGGTGAAGAATCTGGCACTTGCTCTTGTCAAACCTCATGCAGTTGGTGATTGTCCATCTTTTTGATTTGTCGATGTCTCTCTGCAGGGCCTCTCTGCCCTTGAGGGAGATGACAGCTCAGACTGCACATATGCTATGCACAGGATATAACTCCATGAAAGCCATTTCGACTGTAACCACCAGTCAATACTTTCAGGGCACATTAACTTGCACTCCAGCAGTTGCATCCAGGCTAAGATTTCCTTGACATTTGATGGTACTCTGTGAATACAAAATTCTCACATCAGGCTATATGATAACTGTGGCTCCATTATTCTCCAGTTGTTTCCTGCTAGTTCATTTTTCCCAGGATTTTTCAAGAGATACAAGCTATGCTAATAATTCCATTGTTTTCTCTTCCATTATCAATCTATACAGTGTGTTTCTTTATGCAGTTCTTCCAGTGTTAGCTGTGCTTTATGAGCTCTCAAAGATATCCGCTAAGATAATGAGGTTGTTTCAGACAGTCTTTCAATTAACTTAGGATAACCATCTCCTGTGCTTTTTTCCTTTATATTCAGAAAATTTACTCTCAGAATCCGTCTAAATTACTGGTGTAAAAGAAAGTAGGCTGGTTGAAGCACAAGCAGGTACTGATACCACCTTGGAAATTTTGAATATTTCCACCTACAGCCATTGACTATTGTGGCTGTTAATTTAAACTTTTTGTTCTAATTAAACAGCATCACTGCTGTGATTCAGTAATGGGATAAGCATTAAACTGGAAAATTGTCTTTGGCTTCACCAACCCCTTCCAAAGACTTACAGGAAGTCAGTCAGTTAGCAGCTTCTACAGACGTAATTAGCAGCATGAAAAATCCATATTTGTATTTTTAAAAGACTCTGAGACTTGGCGGACATCCTTTTCACAGATCCATTGCAATTCCAGTGAAAAAACAATAAAACTGCATCCGACTTAAGAACTTTAAATGGAAGTATGTATACAATTCCAGTTGAATTTTACAGCTCTTGAAATTCTTTCCCTTCAAAAATGGTGGCACATGAATCTGTCCATTTTCAGGGCCCTGTAAGGTGCTCATTGCTATTACCAGGCTCCTGACTCAGAGACTGGCAATAAAAAGCATGTCTAATTTATCCCAGAGCAGAGAATTTTGCTTAAGACAAATTTTGGTCACTCATATGTAGGCTGTCTACACCAAAGTTTAACTTCCATAAATGTCCCCTGGAGTGTTATCTGTATATACCTCCTCTACTTCAAAATATAAGATAAATCTTTTGGCCCATATATGGCCCAAAATACAACTTCAGTTATGTTCATGTAAATCAGATGCAATTAAAATATGTTTTACCTGGACAGACAAAAATATTTAGTGGTCAACAGACTGCATCTACCAAAAATGCCAAAATAAAATTCTATCCAAACAGTAGCAGCACAGCATGAGACCACTTCACAGTGACACAGGGGTTGACCTGTCAGCCAGCTTCCAACAAAAAGCATATTTTTCCTATGAGCTCTGCAAGTTTTTCCCTTGGACTACATGTGCATAAGTTTGCACCTGTATCACTGCCCAGAAACCATTTTTGGCAACATTTGTAAATAAATGTCTTTTAAAAAATTGAAATATATTTCTCAGTATTTTTGGAATGGTGTAAACAGAGCAGACTGAATAAATGGTTAATTGTTACTTGTGAAGCTCTACACTAACATGAGAAGGAATTATTTTTTCAGTTGAATCTCTGAAAGACTTTTGAGTAGATATGAAATATTGTAGGCAAAAAATAAATTTAAAGAAAGTCTACAATTTTTAGAAATTCTCAAGGAAGTTAATAGAAAAAGGCCTAAAACACTGACATATTATTCTATAGGCAGTGCATCTTCAGAAATGAAAGAGAGTGGAAAAAAAACAAGGGAGGAAAATCACAAAAAATATTCTTTAGAGAACAAGAAAAACAGAATCCAAAACTCAGCAACAGCAATCCATAATTTCATGCACAAAAGCACAATCTTTGTAAAATCTCCTCATTTATGAATGGAAATCCAGAACATTCAGACTTACATAGTAGATAAAGGTAAATTCCTGTGTATGACATTGCGTACATTGCAAATGAAAGTCACTTGTAAGTTATCCTCCCATGCTTTTGGAAGACTTAAGCTCAACTTTACGGCAAATACTTCAATGAAGAAAATTATTCATGAAAGGTCTAATACACTTGCAAAACTACTGAGGATAATTTAAAAGTTTGCAGTTTATGATAATTGGATAACTACAGGAAACCCAGTTTTATTTCTTAACCAAAATCAGACTTGAAATTCTGTGCAGGTCTTGGTGAATCAGTCAAATGATGCGGGAGGTTATCAGTTACTTAAATATTCTGAGCCCATTTTTCCTGTGATATACACACTCATTTTCTTAAAAGTTAGTAAAAAAGTTGTGAGAAAGATTTCTTTAGCATAGAAACCAAAAAATTACATTTCTTAGTAACAAAAAACAAAGCCTTTCAATCTTTTTCTTCTGCCATTTGTAGCTGTTTTGTAGTGGCTTTAACTTTGTGAACATTTCTTTGTTCGTATTCCTCTGTTTGCTGCATTCCTTTTGGTGGTATGAACCCATGACTTGGTTCTATTCCTGTTTTATTTTAAACCCCATAGAGAGTTACCTAGTCAGAGTATTCTCAAAATCTAAAGAAGCCCACATTTATAGGTCTTAAAAACAGGCTTTGAAAATCCAGTCTAAATACTAAAATAATATTTCAGAACCAAAACTGGCAACTGGCTTTTCCCAATGGAGCCTTGTAAATATTAAAAGGTTCAGCTTCCACTGAAAAATGTAATTTGTGTAAAATTAGCCAAGTGAATTCAGTTGCTAGGAATATAAGCAGTACTAAAGATTGTGTTTAGTGTGGAGAGAGTCTTACAAATTAGGACAGAGAATATTTGAAAGGTATTTTGAACATATACATGAATGTCTATATACTTTTGCAATCTTTGCTCATGTATCCACACAGACATAAGCATGAACAAATCATATGTAAAGATATTACTTTCCAGTTTGTATTGTGGATATATAGAAGGATCATAGAATCATAGAATCATAGAGTCATAGTATCATAGAACCATTTCTTTGGAAAAGAGCTCCAAGATCAAGTCTAACAGATAACTCAGCACTGCCAAGTCCACCACTAAACTATGACTTGCAGTGCCACATCTACACATCTTTTAAATACCTCCAGGCTTATCTTAGTGAGCCTGGTTTGATCCCCACCTTCAAATCAATGAACCCTGCTCAAAAATCCCTTTTCCTCTTTGAAACAGGTGTACCCTGTCTGTTGCCAGAAGGATTGGTGTCAAGTAAACTGACTCATGATCAAAGAACCCAAAATTCTGCAACACCAGGCTCAGAGGCAAGTACTGATTTGCTGGGTCTGTGTTTCTACCCTAATCATTCCCCGTGACTGGAAGGAGAACACTGTTCTCCTTTAACCAGTTGTACCAAGCCCCTGAAGTTTCTCTTGATTGCCCTTGGATTTCTTGTTACAACTTAATCTCTGCCTACCCTATAAATAAGTAATGAATAATAATCTGAGGGCTGAACAAGGGTAGGAACCTTCCTCTTCAGATCTTTAACCCAGACCCCAGGGAATCAGCACAATTCCCCAAGTGGATCCAGTCAGCATATTGGGCCTTCTGTCCCCTTGAGAAGGGAGTCTCCTGGCTCTGAAAGTAATTTTTCCATTCTTTATTTTATGGACTCTCTTTTTTTACATGGTCATTGTCCTAAGTCACCCGCAATTTCAGAGAAGGAAACTGCTCTTTGAATTCATTATGCTCTTTTCTTGCTTCTTCTTTGCGTTCAGATTTTGGATGACATTTAATCTCTGGAGGCAGGATGTTAAGCAAATTTTGTCTTGTCCCACTGAAACCAGACTAGGACTTCTCATAAGTTCATTCAAACCCAGGTGAGGCATTATAAACATGACGGCGTGGGATTGTATGAACACATTTTTGTTGGCTTCTAGAAACACCTCCAGGGCTGTTCATCTTTTTCTTTCAAACTCTAAAGAAATGTATAAGCAAGCAAAAATCAAGATCAGAAATGTCTCATTTTAATCATTCATATTCTTTTTCTCATATTGTTCTGGGTTGTTTGGGGGTTTTTTGTCTGCTTGGTTAAGTGTTTGATTCCTCCCTGCATGTCTTGAGGAAATTTTTTATGTCTGAAGCTTTCACCAGAGTACTATCAGGAGTGGCAGGGAGAGGACTGGGACATCTTTTGTGTTACTCTTTAAAAGTGACCATTCCAAGGGTGCTGAGTGCCCTTTGACTTTGCCAGCTGGATAGGACTAAAGAATATTTGCTATCTTTTTCATCCCATAACCTTCTATCTCCTGCTTGAACGCACCCTGATTCACAGCACAGAAGGACTTTCTCTGAAGAGGCTCACATAATATATGATAGCTGCACACAGCAAACGTTGCTGGGCAAACTTGGCTTTGACAGCCAGGGAGATCCAGCCACTGCACAGGTGACTGAGCGAAGAAACAGAGTCCACAGCTTCCTGCATATGGTACCGTTTAGTTGGACACATTCAAGGACTGGGAAATGGAGCAATTTACACATAGGTGAGAGAACAATTTTATGCTGGAATTCTGATCATCTGCTTCATTTGATATGAACCAAAGGCTTTTTATGATCAATAATAAAAGAATTATAGACTCCTGAAACGGCTTTTTCTGTCCTGGGTAATCTTTTATTGAATAAGCATTTCAGAGACTATTATATTTATTTTGTTTCAGGTCTGAATAGTTTTTATATCCACAACAATTTTAGTGCTTTCAATGAGCTAGGGAGAGAAAAAATGCATCTCCTGGTGAGCCACAGGAAGCAACATAAGTCAGGTGAGCCAGGAATTTAAACATGAAGGAACTGCTCTAAAGACTTGTCCATGGAAGACTTCCTGTCTCACGTCAAATCTCATCCTCTGGAACTTGATTTAAACAGATCACCAGGCTTTTATGTCTTCTGTTCCTTCTGACACCCTCCCAGATACCCTAAAGTGAAAATCAGGGGAAGAGCCACAAACGTGGAGCATTGTTTGAAGGGCAAGGTAATTTGAGGAATTTAATTTACTCGTTCACTTAAATTGAGGTTCTTCGGTTACACTATCCCCAAGAACTCCAGTTCCTGGGTTGCCATAAAGAGCATACGAGAGCACATCTCTGTCACAGAAGTGTCAAAAAAGGGCGCTTAATAATTAGATTTTTTGTTTGTTAAATTGATTTGATATTCAAAAAAATATTTCTTGGCCTGTGACCACTGTAATCAGTACTTCTCCAAATTACTTTTTCTACTCAAGACTCAGCCTCTTCACTTAGTCGTGATACCCTACATTAACTTTTACAGTTTTAAAAAACAAGGTAAATTTTTCTAATCAAGGCCATTGCAATCCTATTACTCTCCAAAGCATATTTCTTCCCAAGTGTTAGAAGTATATAGAATTGTTCCTTCTTCCAGTTCCAGTGCCATGATCTGATATTAAAATATCCTTCCTCCCAGACAGTGTCTCAAGACAGATTTCAGCGAATTAAAATAACCACAACAAGAATTACGAACTATTTAATAAATTCCTGTTTCTGCTAATGGCAGCTTCTTTATAGAAAATAATCTTTCTTTGAACATCTTTGTATAGCACAAACATCTAACATTAAAATGTGCCCGTTAGGCAAGAAGAAAGAGAAGGTAAATTCTCACTATGTCTTGTAAGATAATAATTGGGATTTTCTTCATTTCAAGCTTCATTGTCAGGTTCATAAATCTTTTTTTATAAATGCTTATTTTTAGGAGGAGATTATCAGATATTTCAGGTTCTTCGTACATAAAGAGGGGAATGGGGAAGGGGAATATGGGTGTGGGATATCCATGTGGACATATTCCCTGGGCAGGGACAGAGGTACTACATCAGGCTAATGGGTGTGAGAGAGAAATTTGACATCTCTCTGGATTCCTCATAAATTCACATCTGAAGCTTTTTTTATCCTTTTTTTTTGTTTTCTTTTAATGATGTTGTCTACAAATAAAACAAGATATGCATTAATCTAATCCTTTATTGAATAACGAATTAGCTAGCCATAAAATATTCTAGATAGAGGGGTGGGGGGTGAGGGGGGAGGACAGTACTGTTTTGTACTGATGTATAAGCAGAATAGTGACTTGTAAATTTTTTCCTATAATAAAGTTATAGGGGAGAAAATATATTGAAAACTGATATTTACATGAAGTTCAACACTTCACAATGATATGGGACTTAAGAAGGTTATTTGGACCTTCAAGAGAGATCAAAATGCGCATGCCATGAGGAGAAAAATTCTGGCTGAAAAATGGATCTTAACATCGTTCTGTACTACGTGCAAATTTGAAAGTGTTTGTTAGAAACAAGAAAAATATCTTTTTATCATGGGAATTATTTCAATTTAGGGAATAGCATATCTATTGGGTGATAAGTATCTTGCCCTAAAATACCAGTAAGTTTTTTAAATTTATATTCAGCTGATATTCATGAATAGCAAGAGAGATTAAACAATTCTTTCAATGTTTTTGATAATGTATTCTCAGTGGAGGAGTGTAATCATTGTGCAATGAAAACTAATACAAGAGAAAAAACCTTCATCTGACAGTCTGAATAATATGCTTATTCACAGAAAGCATCTTTAAGGTATCCTTCACAGATCATTAGCTTCATGGGATTAGGAATGAGCCTCCATAGATTTAGCAATGATCCCTCTCCGCAGGATATCGTAACAGGTATGAAACCCTTTCCAGGCCATATGGTGACAGAGGGCAGCACTCTTTCCCAGGGGCCTTGTCAGACTTAGCCACAATCTATTGTCAGGCACAGTTGGTGAAATCTGATTCTCACTTAGTTTAGTGAAACAGAAGTCCGCTTAAAGATAATATCAAGAGTACAGCAATCACACCAAATGACTTGCATTCTGTCAGTCTGCCACTTTTCTCACATAATCCCATATGATTACTACACCATATATATGCTTCACTTTTTTCCTTCTAAAAATTATTCATATTCGTGTATAAATATATGTGCATACTGGTATCTATTGTAAAATTCACATCCTTTTCACGATTCTCTATGTCCACAGATGCAACTGGAGTACAACTAAGCGACTGGAAAACAAAATGTTAATATGAACCTGAATTATTTCTGAGTTTTGGCAGAAAGTCTAGTAAATATCCCCATAATTTTCCCATCCGAAATTTGGATTACTCCATCCTGTAAACTGAATTATAAATTCATTATGAGAACATACATATTCCATGTATTCCCTATGACATGTAGTCATATGGAATATACTTTTATGATGCTTTTTAAAGCAAATAGAACACTTGAATCTATACCTCATAACATTTTAAATAATTAGTATAAATAGGTCCTTTGTAAATTGAGGGGGATTGGTAGGGCACAAGAGTTTTATTCAATAGAATACTCATTTTTCTCCAGGAAAAGTGTTGATGGCCTTATGTGGTTCACAGATCTCAATCAAATGAAGTGTTTAAAGCTGTGCTTTGTCTACTGCTTACAAATCCAACACAAATTGACTTTCATAGTGCCCATGTGCTGACTTGAGCTATTGTTCACATTCATCATATATAGCACAAGCCAAAGCAGACAAAACTTTCTCTCACCAGTGGTTCACTCCACCACACTGACAGCAGCAACAAAATACAGAAAGGCATGACAAATACTTAAACCCAGCTAAAATTAATCAGGAGCTCAATTAGGCAGAAAGTAATTACTGAACCTGTAATTTGACTAGCACACAGTAGCAGATGTTCCTACTCTTGCATATAGTGCCATGGGACCTTTAATTAGCTGGAAATAGCCTCGTATTTGGAATTCACTTCCCATCCTATTGGTCAATAATACTTTTACTTTATTGAACTGTGGGGCCCATGTGTTTTCCTCAGCTGCAAAATATTGGGAAAACTCTAGTGTATGATGTTTAACATATTTTAGCTTCAGTTACCACATTTTGCAGAATTAGGCTTACAGGAAGGATTTACTGCGGCACAGGTTATATGAGTTATCAAAAGGCTAGGCACAATAAGGATCCTTTTGAAAAGCATATCTTTCCTATATTTATAAAACCACAGTTTTAGATGTCACCCTGGAGAGCACACATCTTCCACCATACCCTCCATATCTTCTTGCAGAGGCAGAAATTCCGTGAAGACTCACAAAGAAACATCAGCTGCAAAATCACTGACCCTTTTTTCTTCAGCATGATAGTTTCCCAGGGAAAATTTCTCTTTGTGCGATGCAGAAGGAAGTTGTTTTGCTATGTCCAACAACATCTCATACTGCAGTGATGTAACTTAAAGTCTCATATCAAACTATATACCTTAAAATGAAATAAAACACTATTTGAATGAGAACAGGTGGGGGGTTTTCTCTCATTTACCTAATTTTCTCTAGAAAGCAAAGTCCTGTGTTCACTAAATCATATCTCTGTTGCTATGGAAATTGTCAAGATTTTGCACCTTGGCATTTTGACTTCATTTCTAGATCATGTAGGTAAAGGAGACAGTACAGGACAAGTTGGGCTAAGAAGCTAACACAATGATTTAAACAAAAACATCTCTCATAATTAAACCAAGATGTCAAGGGTATTCATGGCAAACACAGAAAAAAAGTAAGCCGATTTCAATGCAAATATGAAGCACTAAGCAGGTTTCTATTTCTATCTTAGGCCTTGAAATTATTATAAATTGCACAAAAACCCCCACTCTTTTTTCTGATTAAAAGCTTTGAAATATTACCTAATCATATTTTATCATATTGACAGGCCATAGAAGAGTTACCAAAGCAGGTTAAATCCATCTTTCAGTGGATTAATACTCAGGCCAGTTTTAGCCCAACACAATATTAACACTTAAATTGTTTTGCAGAGTGGAATTCTACTCTTGAGATCTATATTAGAAAACTAAGCAAATGTTAAATTTGTGATTTGATGTTGTATTCAGCTATAATACAACAAAATAACATTGATTATCACAGTAATCTGCTGTGTTCTACCTCATACTAAAACAGCATAAAATAGAAATGTGTTCAAAATCATTAGAAGTTATTTAAATTAGCAAATATGGAAACAGTTGCCATGTAATCTCTTTTATTCCTTCATTTAAAATAGATTTTGGCAAATTAAGATAGCAAATTTCTTTTTAAAAAGAAGAATGTATGTGTGCCATTGGCAGAGATCAAATGAAATTGATTATAAGTAGGGAGAAGATCATTTCATCTGGGTTAATCACTCGTGCTACGCAAGGGCTTCTATACTATGGGTGGCTGAGTGGAAAGGACATTGAGCAGAGCCCAAAGAATTATTCTATGGAGGTTTATTTCTCACACTGACTATATGCTCATGAGTGGAAGTGTATTTCAGTAGTGCTGTCCTAGTTTCCTCAAGAGTTGCCTCAAATTGCAAAGTATGGAAAATAAGAATCTTGTGTTATATTCTTGAACCAAGTCCCACACAGGACAGAGGGAGGGAAGCTAGGCATATATGATCAAAATGCGATGCATAACAAAGACACAGGTAATTGCAGATGACGTTAGAACTTAGGCTGTGCTGTGAACCACAATACGTGTGGTGTGGGGGTTGTGTTACTTAAGAATCCGTGGCAGTATTTAAGCTGGGGCAGAATATCATGCTCTTTCTTTACGAGACTTTGGTATTTTGAACATAGTTACTGTTAAGCGGAGATATGTGGCATTGCTCACCATACTGCATGGAAAAAGATTTCAATTATATTGAAGTTTATGGTAGGTCCACAGGAGCTGTTTTGATCTTTATAAAAGGGAAGTGAAAAAAAAAGTGAAAAATATAAGAAACTGTTTTAAATGTAAAGGAGAACACAAGCTAGAGCATCAAAGAAAGGAGTAAGACATCACCTACATTGAAGTCATCTTCCAGTTGTCCACTGGACAGGGAAATAGGTATAACATCTGCTTATTTAGTGGAGGTCTACACCATGTCCAAAAGGGGGAAGACCCTCCAGACCCACTGCCCTACAACATTACAAAAAGGAAGTGCGTATTCTGACTACAATCTGAAATGCATAGATTCACTTATCATAAGATAATGCAATGTCCCTGAATGAGGGTGCATGGCAATACTCCTAGTCTGGTCCTGCTAGCCACCTCTGTGCAATTAGATTGGAAGTGACCTGTCAAGGTTATAAGAGTCCAGCAATAAGAGTAACAATACCCAATTAGAAACAGCAATAGATTAATTTCTTAAACTAGTCTTTTTGAACAAATCCTAGAAGCAGAAGTTCCTCTAAAACCCTGGAAACTATTTGCAGGAACACTAAGAACCAGAAAATTTTCAAGAGTAGTCAGCATGGCTTTACCAATGGGATGTCATAGTTGACCAATTTGACAAACTTCTATCATAAAGTGACTGTCTTTGTGGAAACAGAAAAGTATCCAAAATGGATTACCAAAATGGCATTTGACACTGTCTCACATAAGATCCTCGTAGACAAGCTGTTGATGTACAGGCTAGTTAAGCCAACAGGGAGGTAGATTGAAAACTGATGGAATGTCTGGGCCCAGAGACTGGTGATCAGTGTCTCAATGTCTGGCTGGAGGTCAATAACTATTGGTGTACCCCAGGATTCAATACTGGTTCAGTCCTGTGTAATATCTTCATTAATGATCTGGATGATGGAACAAAGTATATCTTCAGTAAGTTTACAGATGACACAACCTGGAAAGCCTGATGCTCCAGAGGTTTGTGCTTCCAAACAGAGGGACCTTTGCAGGGGGAGAAATGGGCTGCCAGAAACCTAATATGATTTAATGAGAAGAAGTGCAAAGTCCTGCACCAAGAGAGGAACAAACCCAGTCAGCAGTGTATGCTGGGGGCAACCCAGCTGGAAAGCAGGTGGGCAGAAAATGACCTGGGATTCCAGATAGACACCAAGATGAACATGAGAGAGCAATGTGCCTTTGCTCTAAAGAAGAACAGTGGTATCATGGGCTGCATTAAGCAGAGTATTGCCAGCAGATTGAGGAAGGTGATCTTTTTTCCCTATTCAATGTTGGAGAGGCCACATCTGGGAGCACTGTGTCCTCTTCTGATCTCCTTAGTACAAGAGAGAGATAGAGCTACTGGAAAGAGTCCACCAAAGGACCACAAAGATGATTAAAGAACTAGAGCACCTCCTACAGGAGGAAACATTGAGAGACCTAGGACTGTTCAGCCTGAAGGAACAAGAGCCCCAGGGAAATCTTACTGTTGTGTATAAGTATTCAAAGAAGGAGTGCAAAGAAGGAGCCAGGCTCTTTTCAGTGTTGTGCCATGATCAGACAGGGGGCACTGGGCATAAACTGAAACACAGAGGTTCCCTCTGAACATCAGGAGACACTTCTTAACTTTTAGGGTGACAAGCACTGAAACAGGTATCTCAGAGAGGTTGTGGAGTCTCCAACCCTGGAGACATTCAAAAGTAATTTGAACACAATCCTGAGTAAGGTTCTTTAGGGAGGGGACTCCACTAGAGCAGTGAGACTGGATAACCTCCAGTTGTCCCTTCCAGCACTACCCATTCTGTGATTATGTAAAACCCAGACATTTTAAGCTCTCTTTATATGCCCTATAGTCCAGTTCCTCAGTTATTCTGGTGTCTCTCCTCTGGACTCACTCCACTGTATCAATGCCCTTGTGCTGAGGAACCCAAATCTGGACAGCACTTAAAAGATGTACCAAATCAAGGTGAAGAATCACTTCTCTCATCATACTCGGTATGCTCTTGCCAACAGAGTGTGTTTGACAAAGTTATTTACCTGGGAAATTTGACTGTTTGCTCCTCCGTTCTTGTGAATACAAAATATCATAGCCAGAGAATTTTTTTGTTGTTGTATAGAAATTAAAATTCCCAAATATAGAGGCCAAAATTATCCTTATGGTATATATATATATATATATATATATATATATATATATATAAAAATTTGGAATGGTCAATTTTCAAATATAACATGAAAATTGTATTTCATGAGGAGATGAGGATCTCTCAACATCTTGTTTTGCTGAGGGTTTTTTAAGAATTCTGTTTTTAGCCCTGCTGTATGGAATTTTTTTTTTTTGGTCTATATAAATATAAATAAAAACAAGCCCAAATGATAGTAACTAAATAAGCCTGTCTTTCAAGGCATGATTTCCAGTTTTTAGAAGCTTGGTGTTTCTGATACCACTTAAAAGTAAAGAGGGAAAGTCATCATTGGCATTACTGCAGAAACAGACTTATCAGCTGGAACAGAGAGAACATGACTGCCCCTCTCTTGATAATATTTACCACTCCACTGCAGAGCCTGTAAAAGTGTTACCACCTCAGCCCTGTCTTTTTCCTTCACAGAACACTGAAAACAGAAGATGAACACAAGTGCAGCCTAAGATGCTGATGATTTGTCTTCTTCAGCACTCATGAAATGGTTTTGTTTTGTAAGGTACTCCACCCCCTTCATCCTTATTTCTGTGCACAGGAAAAACTGCAGGAGGACAAGACTTCACAGACCTTATCACCGTACATCGACACTGGCTGGTTAAATCAGACCTGAAGCAATCTAACACCAGAGAAAGCCAGGACATGGAAAAAATATGCAGTAGACAAAGTGTACATGTGTTGTACCTCAAACTCATAGTTAAGCCTGCTCTAGCAACCACAAATAAGCATTTAAGTAGTCACTTAATGCTGACAGGCAGCAGATGTTACCCTTTAAATAAGAGCCTTCTTTTAACAGCAGGATTTCCTCTGAAAGAAGATTTGAGATAACATCAGAGACCATTCAAATTATTTTCAGTATGTTACTACACCATATCAGCAGAAGTACTTTTAAAACATTTGTACAGCCAGAAAGTAGTATCAGCTTATCATATGCTAGTATCCAAACTGGAGCAATTAAATTGTCAAGCATTCATGCCCATCCAAATTTACAATTCATCTATCATTAAAAAGATACAATCATCCAAAAGCCATTTAATGGCGTTATTCCTTCTTTGAATTGTGAACTTGCATTATGTCTTATGAGATGTCCATAGCCAATAAACAACGAGGATTTCGTTCACAGACATCAGGTCACAGTATCATTTTTTCATAAAATTATTTTCTTATATGTCTTCCTCAAGCACAAGCAAAACCTTATTCTGGTATTGGAATCCCTCCCTCTTGCTGTTTTTCCAGCAAATGGAATCAAATAGACAAGGAAAGATTTTTGTGATTTTGTGAAAATCTTACAATATAAGTCTTTTTTATGTCTTATGGAGTATATAAAACAAGGAAAACTTTACAGGTCCAACCTTGATCCTGTAGCCAAGACATTTGTGAACCTTATTTAATAGTGCCAAATCGAGCTGTACTTTTCAAAGCATCTATATGTAAGCTGTTACATATATTGAAATATTCATCACAGTTTTGCCCAGTTCAATGAAAGTATGTATACTGAGAAAGGTAGCAAATATTTGGTTCATATTCTACTGTCTCCACTTACTAGGTCTGATAAATTTATTTATTTTGTGGATTCCATGGTAGATATGCCCTCATCTGATTCTTATAATACTGCTTAAGTTTCTTGCGTTTGTGAAATATCATTTAGGTCAATTAAATGAAGTGGAATCAAAAGAAATGTTCAGTGGCTAAAACAAGATACATGGAAGAAATGTACCCTTAGATTGCAAAAAGAAAAAAAAAAAGAAAAAAGAAGAAGAAGCCAAAATAGACTATTTCATTCTAGACATTAAATCCTTGCTGCTCACCTGGATCCTCAATTTTGGTCCTTAACTCAGAAACTGATTAGGGGAATATGATAATTCAGGAAATTAAGCAACACATGCAGACTAGATTCACAGCAGGCATTTTTTCCAATACAGCAACTGGCACAGCTGGTCTCCAAGTGCAAGTAGTGGCACAGCACTAGGTCCTCCACTTCAAAATCACTCCCCACTATATCAGGCATTTCATGCAGTCATGAAAAGAAAAAACAACCAACAAAAAACATAGTTCTTGCACACAATGTACTTTTTTCAGTAGTCTGTTCAAGTGAATGAGAAATTTCTGAAAAAGATGTGTCTTAACAATAATGCTTTTTACAAGTTGTTCAAAAGATGCAGGCACAGTGTATTCTGGCCTATAGTTTGGACCTTGAATACTTAAAAGTTGTTCGAACAGTATAACACAAGTTATAAAACTTGTGAGGTTAAACAAACAGGTTAACATAAAAGAGTGGCTGTATAGGTGTTTATACTAAGTTTAGCTTCTGACTCATGTAATGAATGAAGTACAAGTCTAGTTCAAAAAGCTCTTTGTGTAAGTAACAAAAGTGTGAGTCTTGTCTCAATGACATGGCACTTTTCAAATGTTATTTTACATTCCACGATTTATACAGCATCCTGGTCAATGCCAGAAGATGGAGATGTTATGAATAATTCTGTGCATAAACAACTACATAAACTTTCCAATGGCATACAAATGAGGCTATGACAAGTTTTACTTCTGTAGATAAATAACTGAAACCTCTCACAGAATTAAATGCACTGATATTTTGCATCACTTTTCTAATGGCATCAGAATAGCCAATAACCTTAAAGGATGCTGCAGTTTGATGGAAGGTACAATGTCTTCTAAAAGATTCAATTTTGCTTATTGGTTTCATTTTCTCCGAAAAGGTCCTTCAGAGAGATATGCAAACAGTGTACAATTCTGTGTTGGATTTTCTCTTTCTCTACACATTTAATTTAAATTTCATCATATTCAAATAATATAGTCATACTGTGTCTGGAATATCAGCATATCCCTATGAAATTTAGAAAAGGTACAAAATCTATCATCACCTTAATTTTTCTTGGCTTTGGCAAAGGAGTGGTAAAATTTATATTCATTATGAAAGATTTTTTTAGGCCTCCTTTCTTGCAGAAATCCCATTTCTTGTTGAATTGTATTATGTTGTTTAGAAATCTTTCCTGTTCTAAGACTATAATTCGGAAAGCAGCATTTCTTTTTCTACAATATATTTGTTAGGTGCTTAGGACAAACAATTTACAATGTGTTACTTTGCCATTACATGTAATAATAACTATGCATAGTAATAAATGAACACTCAGAGATTAAGTCTTTCTGTGGCTGTTGTATATAAATGAAATCTAGTGTGAGAGCACTCAAAAATATGACATTTGCTTCTCTCTAGATGTGAAGTATGCTTTGAAGAACACCTATAGATGGTATGGGAAGCCTTCACTACTCTCAGTGTGCACCAAGCCAAGCTGTATGAACTGAGTTGAAAGGTCTTAGATCTTCCCATGAAAAACTGAAGTCAGTTTAGGTACTGGTCTCCAATTCTGATGAAGGTTCTCACTTTCTAGGATGTGGGGAAGGTGGTGACCACAGAGTCAGAGCAAAGCCAGGTCTCTGAAAAAGAGCTTCAGGCTGGAGTTTGCCTCCTAAAAACATAAGTGAGAGAGAGGTCTCACTGCGGGCACTGTGCCATGATCTTTCTTCTTCATACACCATGGGAACAAAAACAGATGGAGAAAAGTACAGATCTGCAAAGGCATGTAATGTCATGTGCCAAACTGCTTGGTTCAGTGCAATTATGGGAAGACTTAGAAAACTCTAGAGTACATGGGAAATTTTAAAATCAAAACACAGAAACAACTTACGGAACTAGATATACACAGACTTTGGCAAGAGGAGTAAGAGAGAATTTTGAGTACTCATTTTAGATCAGCAACCCTTCAACTCTCTTTCCTTAGTCCAAGTCCGGAGAGATAAGTGGTGTATTACAGCCTCTGGAAAAAGCAACAGAGATCACTCAGATTTTCCTTCAGCATTGTTTACATGCTTCTTTCCTTGACCATAGCTTCAACTAAACACAGAATGAAGTTCATTACTTCATTACAGTATACCTACTTCCTAGATACTCTCTATGTTTCAGTATCTGGCCCTAACAAAACACAGTTTATTAAATGTAGATTAGGATACAGCTTAGTCTTATTTTAACATTACTATGTAAAAAATACATACACATTGAGAAAAACTGAAGAATTTCAGCATTGGAATATTAGGTAAGTTAGCTGCTAGTGGCAAATTAAGGTTGCAAACTTGATGTCACTGAACCAATGACAGCTTTTGGGAGTTTTCAGTGAGAAGAGTGTAAGACTCTTATGCTTGTTTTAGTGGTTGTTGTACAAGATTAGAGACTTAAAAGCACTTTCTAGGCTTACTTTGGATATTTATCTATGTTGTACATAAAAATCCTTTAAAAAATCTACTTAGCCTAAGCAAAAATCATTCCTTCAAATTATGGGAATTAGTTTAATTTATGTGCTCTTCCTTCTGTTTCTTACAGAGGTATATTAAGATCCTGGCTATCTGGAAGTAATTATTAGTGATTTTTATCACTAGGAGATTTATGAATGAAAAGTTGCTTTTCTTTGCCAAAAATATCTTTGCAAATATGTGTGGGAGAGGTAAAAAAATGTGATTTTCATTCACTCCTTCCTTTCTTGCCTACAGAAAGAATGACTGGAAAAAAAAAAAACATGGGAAGCATGCCCTGATATTACACAAAGCTATAAAAAAACCAGATTATTTCCAATATTAGGTTTTGCCATATAATATCATCTACCCACAAAAAGCTTATCATGGAACAAGGACTTCAGTCTCAGAACTCATTTTCTTGGTTTTTCTGGTTTTTTGTGCGTAAAGGGAGAAGCTCACCAGAACAGGTATGACCTCTGAAAAATACAGCACGTGGATATGTGGCTCAAAAATCACAATACATTTCTTACTGAGAAATCAATAATGGCTTGTGAACAGACTTTTGATTTGGAGGAGAGGTTTTTTTTGTTTTTAAGGAAGAAAACAGAAAAAGTAGATGTATCTGTCATCTGAGACGCTGGAAAAATCCTCCTAATGAAAACAGTGATTTCATTTTCAGACCTTTGATAAAGAATTTCTTTGTACAAAACAGTAGTTTTAGAAAAGATTTTTTTAAAAAGGAAAGAAATCTCAAAAACTTTCTTTTGAATTATAAACAGCAAATTTTTTAATAAAAAATTACTGATCTCTTTTTTCTTGTGTTTTTCCTTTTTTTTACCAATGCCAGTTCACAAGAATATCCAAAAGCTTTGTGAAGATCTGCGATGACTTTGCTGTACAATATACAGCGAAAGATAATTCCTTTGTCAAAGAGCTGATTTAAGCACACAGGAGAGACAAGGAGTAGTTGAAAGGGCTGGTTAAGGAAGAAAGAGATAATTCCTACAAATATTGTGAGAAGCAGCAACACATATGTGAGCTGAAGAATAATATGGAGCCAAGTGGAAGATGTCAACAAAGATCAACAGTGGTGACAACTAAAAGGGTTTGGAGAAGAGACAATTGCTTTCCCAATCTTCAGTTCCTCAGATCAAAATGATCCACTGCTTCTGCTCCTGTGCTGGTCAGGGGAAGACTGACCAGAAGCAGTCGACAGATTGGTAGTGAACACTCTATTGCCACACAGAGTGAGTTGAGCTACCTAGAAGGAGCTAGCCTTCATTGTAGCTCATCTAATATACTCTAATCAGGCTTGCCCTTTACAGTTAACTGAGTATTTATTCTCTGATCCAGTCTTCTACTGACACAGGCTTCTAACTTTTTTTTATGACGTCATGAACTGAACAACTCAGCTTGATAAACACAGCTTTGTTTTTGTCTGAGGTTTGCTGGTGCAGTGGAGAAGACAACAGAGACCCAGAGAGAAGTAAGTGATAAAAAAAATAGGAGCCATTAAGGGAGAGGATATCATAAGAGAAGTTTTCTAACTATGCTGGAAGATTCTCTTTATAAGGATAAGAACTATTATTAATGTATAATAGACTAGACTTCTTTAAATAGACTTTCTGGTGAGGGCTTTTAGAGACCCCTGGGTTTCAGCATCATACTTATGTTGTATCACACTTTATTATATTAGTACATTTGAAAAGGCACAATGAGCCATGTACTGAAGTGTGCTCTGCACCTTCAGCTAGACCTACAACAGTGTAGAAATTAGTGTGATTTTCTTACATGTGTTATTGTTTAGGCAGTTGGCAATTGGAGATACTTTGTAGAGGAAAAATATTTTATCTGGCTCAGCTGTTAATATTAAGCATGAAGGTACAAAGCACAACTTTATTTTTAAGCTGAGAAGAAAAAAGATATTTAAGGTTTCTATCAGGCAATACCGGGGCAAATGAAGTGTAGCTTTACTCCATCTCACTTGACAGCCTTTGAAATCAGAAGCTGTGTATTTAGATAATGAGGCATATCACCAATTGCAACCAAGTCTTGCTTGCTGCAACTTCGTATAGATATAATTGTGCCACCACAAAGGTATGCTCTAATTATGCTAATCATGATGCCTTGGCATTCACTCAGAGGAGTCACTCTGTATTCATCGACTGCAAGAAAAGTGTCAGAACAGCATGCTGCTACTTGGCTACTTCCTTAATAGCCCACCAGCTTCTGTCAAAGGCTGAGTGTCCTGTTCCCAATGCAGTCTGTCTAATATGAGTTCTACAATTATATTGTCAGTGTGATGGCTGAAGGGTGGTCTGCAAAGACCCCGGTGTTTTTCTAATTGTGGGTGGTATTTGGCAGGCTCTAGAATGCTAGAGGAAGATATTGTAATTTTTTTTAGACTTTAAAGCAAAAAAAAGAAAGGGTAGAAATTTTAATGGGGAAAGGACAAAAAACCAGAAAATCTTATAATCCACTGCATATGAAAATCACTGAAATCGGTTTTCTGCTGTACAGTTGTGAAAAGTATGCTGATAAATATTCATAAGACTACTAAACTCTCTGTAGTGAAATATCATTTCACTTGTCACAAAACAATGAAGTTCCTTAAAAAATTTGAGTACAGTATTAAATAGGAAATTACATCTGTTGCAGAATTCTAAAGCACAATATCTGTAGGAGATAGGAGTACATTTTAGATCTTCCAGGTAAAACAAATTTAAAATGAACAGAAGATAGTGATTTTCCAATATCTCAGTATTGTTTTCCAGCATGAGACATTTTTAAAGTCTGATTTATGGATTGCTGCATACCTATGCTGAGGATTAAAGCTCTTTTTAATGTGCTCCAACAACTAATAACTTTTCTATGAAATCATATTACATTAAATGAGTAATACATATAGACTTCCCAAATCTATCAGTATTTCAGCTTGTCCTCATGTGAGAGAGTATAAATCTTCAAATTTTTGTGAAACAGCTTAATGGGCCTATCTTAACACAAGGCTGACTGTAAATGCAAATTTTATAGTAGATTGGATATTCCACCAGAAGTCTGATATAAAACTAAAGTAATACTATAGGGAAAGGAAAACCTATGAAAAAAAATCCTGCTTTCCTCCAATGAAGTGACAGTGTGAGATCAGAAAATATCTGGAGAATGGTGAGAAAAGGAACAAAGTAGAATCTAAGCTATTCTGAGAAGTGGTCACTCCATAAAGAAATATTTTCATCTTTTCATGCTCCCCCATTTTCACAAATGGAAAAAAATTCAATCTGTCTCTCAGTGAGGCTCTCTTCAGGAAGGGCTGCTCATCCCTGAAATTTGGAGATTTTGCCTTTCTCTCTGCTGCAAAAAGGGGATTTTTTTGTGTATTATGCCTCAACCAAATTTCTGATGATTTCCATCTAGACTGCAGAATTCATAAATATTTTTGTAATGTTTTAAAGTTTAGATGAAAATTCAGCTGGATATGGAGGATTTGATGCATTTTTGCTTTCATTAAAGTTTTTTTGGAAGAGTAAGACTTTCAAAAACAAGTTCTAACCCAACTTGCCTGAAACAGTAAGTGTATCAGTCCTCTGTATTCAGCTGAATTTTCGTCTAACCTTTAAAACATTACAAAAACATTTATAAAAATATGACTATATTTATCTTTAAAACCTAAGTATTCATTATTTATTTAAAAAAGAATTAATTTTTGGCCCAGCTGAGGGTATATTTTTCCCTTTTGTCTCTGCAGATAAGTCAATAGTCAAGATAAATACTAAGAACACAGTAGAAATATATGTTAATCCTCTATTCATTCATCTGTACCAGAGATTTAAATAGAAATTTAATAGGGATATTGCTAGATTCTGAACAGGAGCCAAACTAATTCCGTAAAAGTGTTTTTTCTACATATTAACTACTGTAGCATGCAGAGATTCAATCCTATTTACTTTACTCTCAAAATCTGATAGGATCCTGCTGGTTTTTTGTAGGTTTTGGGGTTTTTTTTTCAAAAGCATAAAACAGAATAAAATTGATCATGAATCATTTTGAGCAGTTGCTCTATTTAGTCAAATAACAGAGGTATTTCTGGGAGAGTATTTTAGAGATTTCAGTTTTCCATCATTGTTTAGCCTCTTACTTCATTAGAGATTTTCAGTGTAAGAAGTAACCCCTGGTCAAATAAAGCATTTTTTAATATTTTATAGTTTCTCTTAGTTTTAACTTAACCAGGGAACTACTACAATGGCATTTATGGTGATGCAGATAGTACAGTATCAAATACAGAAAAATGTAAATATAGCAGCATATATGACAGTTTTAATTAGTCACAAATCACATTTTTAGTCTAGGGGAAAAAATCAATCAAGGAATCAAATTCTAATCAATGATTTTGAGGTTTTTCCATACAACGAGGAAAGAGTTATAATATGCTATGTTTTGTGTTACATCAGATTTTTAATATTACCAAACATAAGCAGTTAAAGCATCATTTCAGCAACCCCAAGATAGTCCTAATATTGGAATCAGAATGCTTGACCTGAATCAAAGAACAGAAGCCTCGTGCTCTGTCATTATTGAACCTGTCATATTTTTGTTTAAGGTTTATGTCTAGTATAAAATTAATAAATAAATAAATGCATTTCCTAGGTTTGCATAGAAGAATCATGCTTTTAAAATCAAATAAAAGTGAAAATCAAATGAAATGTCAAATATGTATAGTATATTAAAAAAAAAAACCACCAAAAAACCCCCACCCCAAAGACATGTTTTACCACATTTCATGTTAAAATTATGAGGAATAGTCCTTCATATTTTTCAGTATATCTGATGCATTCAGACTACTGAAAAACAGATGTCTTTTGTTCTTCTTTGAGTCAGCCCAGTTCCATAAAAGTATGGTGTTATAAATATTCTATATACAAGTATCATTTTTCTAGCATCATTTTGTGTTTACTGTTATAATAGGTAGCTAGTATGAAGTTCACAAGGCCTTAGTTAATGTTGAAGGACATATTGTTTTTAAAGAGCAGAATTATTTGAGTGAACATTTGTAGAAGATCAAAATACATCACTACAATGACATGTATTGTGTTCATTTAATTAAACACTAGGGGCTAACATAGGGTCAATGGGATGCCATGTTCCCATTACACGCCAGTCCCAAAACAGACCTACTTGGATACACTGTAGAATTGCTTTAGAATGCTGCAGAATTGCTTTCTGCATTATTTTTAAAATCTAAAGAGAAGTTGCACTGAGATTGTCAACAAGCTATTATATGTATGAATTTTGCCCTTTTTATCTGTACTCTCATTCTGCAGTATTACTTTTACAAAGCCATCTGCCATCTCTCTAAGGAATGTATAGTAAGAACAGTCACTGTACTGTCATTTTGGCTGCTACTTCATGTTTATGGCAAATACAAGCATGCTTCACAAACCTGTTATATGTACATTGAAATATAGCTACTACAACAAATGTGTAATGCATTAAATAGATAAGACCACTTTTGCAGTATAGCTTTGAGGTTTTTGACCACTCATAGATAACTTCAGAATGAAGGCTCGTAAGACAAATATTCCATAATTTTCAAATTTTTTAAACAGGTTTCCTCTCTTTTTCTACAAAAGCATCGTATGGGTCTGACGGTCATCGGTGTAACTGAGCTAATCGAGGATGTCAAGATTGGTGCATGATCACTGCTGGACTGCAGTGATCATGCACCAGTGGAGTCTGCAATCCTGAGCATATGGGTCAGGTAAGGCCTAAAGTCAGAACCCTGAACTTTAGGAAAGCAGAATTCCAGCTCTTCAGGGAGATAGTCAGTGGGATTCCCTGGGAGCCTGCCCTCAGGGACAAAGGAGTGGAACAGAGCTGGCAGGTCTGTAAGAAAATCTTCCATAGAGTTCAAGAGCTGACTCTCCATGCACAAGAAATTGGGCAAGGAAGGCAGGAGACCGGCATGGCTGAGCAGGGACGTCTCTGTTAAACTAAAGGGGAAGAAGCAAATGCATATACAGCTGAAGATAGGACAGGTGACCTGGGAAGGGTATAAAGATGAAGTTAAATTTCGTAAGGATGGGCCGAGGAAGGCCAATTCAAAGGTGGAACTGAACCTGGAAAGAGATGCAAGGAATAACAGGAAGGGCTTCTACAGGCATATAAACCAGAAAAGGAAGGTCAATCCTCTCTGATAACACTGGCAAACTGGTAGCAACAGATAAATAGAAGGCAAAGGAACACACAAAACTTTTATCACAGTCTTCAATGACAACCAACCTGTCTTCCCACACCTCTCAGGTGAATAGATAGCAGGAGGGTGACTGAGGATGCAGTCCCACTGGAACTAAAAGTTGGGTTCATAACCACTTGAGAAATCTGAACGGCATCCAGCTCTGGGGTCCCAGCATAAGAAGGACATGAGCTGTTGGAACAAGTCCAGAGGAGGCCACCAAGATGATCAGAGGGATGGAGCACCTTTCCTATGAGGAAAGGCTGAGAGAGTTAGAATTATTCAGCCTGAAAAAGAGAAGGCTTGTGGGTGACCTAATTGTGGCCTTCCAGTACCTGAAGGGAGCCTACAAGGAAGACACATGGAGAGGGACTTTATACAAGAGTGTGCAGTGACAGGACAGGGAGGAATGGCTTCAAACTGAAAGAGGATAGGTTTAGATTAGATATTAGGAAGAAATTCTTTACTGTGAAGGTGATGAGACACTGGAACAGATTGCCCAGAGAAGCTGTGGATGCCCCATCCCTGGAAGTGTTCAAGGCCAGGCTGAGAAGCCTGGTCTAGTGGAAGCCTACAGGAGGAGGGTTGGATCTAGATGATCTTTAAGGTCCCTTAGAGTCCAAGCATTCTATGATTTTATGATACCTATTAGTGTTTCTGTCCCTGAGGTCATTCTTCATCAAATTGCTGGCTACAAAATTTGAAAAGATTTATCATCATGATCTCCTAATGCTCAGTGAGAGGTCCAGAGAAAACTGCAGGTATGTCACATATAACTCATTCTATCTAGATCCACATTAATGTATCCTAACACAAATAGCTGTGTATAGACTGAACATTTCACCTGAATTGTTTGCCTCTGTATTATTAAAACCAGAAGTTCACATGTATTTTTTCATTCTCACACTTCAGAGTAAAGTGTTTGGAGGAATATGGATGGGTGCCCAAGGCTACATATTCCAGGAGAGCTGGAAGCAGGACCACAAACATTACAAGTGCCTTTATACCTTCATTTAAGAGCACCCTGTGAGTGCTTGCTGCCTTAACCCTTTCAAATGAGCAAGATATAAAAAACAAAGATAGAAATCAGTATATCTGATGTTTTAAAAAATAAGCTTAGCTTTGACTTAAGTGTGCTAAAAGAGCTATTTTCAGTGTATTCATTTTTCATTTTACTTAGCTTAGCACCTAGTAGCCACAACTGGGGGAAAAAGGACTGTTTTGCACATAATTAAGAAGAATTATATTCACACTCCTATAAAATTCTCTTTTTTATCTGGCCTGCCAGTAAGACAAATTATTGTGTTCAGACAATCAGGATGCTTATATAATATGAAGATGGGAAAATATTTTTCAGTAATAAATGAGATTAAATGTAGTTTTCTTTCCAGGAAAAGGAATCAGTCTAGTTCTTGTTGGGTAAGTGTCCTCAAGTTTATCTCAATCTGAGTGCTTCTCTGTAAGCAGCTAGTGTTCAAATGCTCTAGAGATTGAAAGGCAAGTCTTTCTCTCACACTCCCACTTCTCAATTAAAATTAAATATTATTCCTTGTAGCACTCATTGAGCTAACCCTCAACAGCTTGCTGTAGAAGTCAACTGGCGATTGACATGTAACCTACTGCAGGATCAATTCCATATCTTTCACCTCTAGGTTTCAAATTATCACCTAAAATTAATGTCAGACATCTTTTGAAAAATACCATGAAGTATTTAAGGGCACAGAAATATTTTATTTTACTCCTCTTGAAAATGTAACGCTACTTAAAAGACAATAAAACTCCACAACTCTAGGTGCCTTGATAATTTGAAACTGATGTGTTTATGCTACAACACATCCTACATTTCAAGTTTCTGATAGCAGCTCTACCATTCTCAGCAACTCCAGTTCACATCCTCCTTCTTATAACCTGGGTGTGTAGATCAGAACATACACAATAAATTATATTTGTTGAAAATCAGTTTTAAAGATAATCTTCCTACCCAAAAATTCAGGGAGCAATTCTCTGGCTGTGGCTATATCTAATTTAGTATAACATATTTGAAAACAGTTTCTAGCAAGCTCAGTTCCATGCTGTCTCATTGATGCCTGTGTCAACAAGCATCTCTTACTTCCCATCCTCATATTCGAACTGGAAGTCCCAGACAAAAGGGGAAGTTTCAAATCCCTCTTGACTGTCTATGCAAGCTCATTTACAAGACTTTCCCAGGGTATGGGTGAAATTCCCCCCTTTCTTTAGACAAAGAATAACATGAGCTGACTTTAACAAATGTAGATGTATTTTTTAACTGTCGATATTCAAATTTTAGCACTTAAAACAAACCCCACATTAAGAGGAAGAATTTAGTTTATTATGATTGCAGGATAATAGGCAAAGGTCTTGAAGTCTTATAATGCTTTCAGGCTTCATTAGATTGTGAACAAACACTTTCTTCAGTCACAGAATCTCAGCTGTCTTCTGCTTGCACCACCAGAGCTGGAGCAGACAGGGGCAGATTGTCCATCTTCGTACCACAAATTGTGATGACTGAATGATCGTTGGCTTGATGCCTGACCCCCTATAGGCTATCACAGCTATACAATTGCACAATGTGCAATTCAATTTACCAAACTTACATCCCGTATTGAGACTTTGCCGTAGCCTACTGTCTATTTCAGACCAGTGCCATCTTTCACTGAGGAGAAGAAATCCTGCATGTTTAGACATTTTTCACCAGCCCAAGAACAACTGCCACAGAACTTCAAAGTTACCGTGCAGTTGTCTATTCCTGACTTGCGCTAGCAATACAGATCTCCGGACACACTTGCCTCAATAACTCAGGGACATTCATCCCTTTTTGAGAAAAGATTTGGGGCTTGGGAAACTAATGTCATGGACGAGTCTCTCGGATGGCCAACAAGCAGTCCACGGCCTTACATTAAGGACCTTCAGTGGAAAACTTTCAATACGAATTTAAAAGTTATTTTCTTTTGCAACTTCGCTACTTCAAATCACAGCAGTTTCGCAAGTGTAGATCTGGAACTTCTGTCTATTTCTAGAAGTAAACTTGCTTAACAAGTTTACTCCAAGAGGATCCAAAATTGTGTTTCTGTTCTAAGAGTATCCATATCCATCTGGTTTCAAATACATCATTCCTCTTTCTTCCACAGCTGTGTTTGTTCCATGCAAAGGCTTCCTAATACCTCTCTCATTTGTTTCCTGTTGCTCTGAAAGTGTGAGATTTAGTCATATCCACATATATATATATATAAACACATATATAGCTGCTTTTGATTGTGGGTTACTTTGCAAGGGCTTCTTTACAGCTTGGAAATTTTCAATGTCTTAGAAGAGTATTGATGGTATCTAGTACGTGCTTTGAAGTACATGAGACAAAGCATACAGGGCTTGCAGCTATAGTGTTAAAAAATGTGTAAAGATACAAACTTAAAGAATATGTGTGAGTCATAGACTCTTTAAACCACACCCTACCAAGTACACCCTGTTCTTGTTACCTCAGTTGGTCTTACTTCATACCTGCTGCTCCAAGAAAAATGAAATGAAACATTTAAACAAATGAATAAGGAAACAAAAAGAGCAGAGCCAAAGCAACAGAGTAGATATGCTGCCTGCATACTGTCTCCTACTTGGACAGATCTTAACTTTTTTCAGTGTCAGGCAATCTTAGATTTGTGACCAAATTCTAACAAATCTGTCCTAGTCTGAAAACAGCTTTTAGCAAGGGAATGAACAGGAACTATAAGCAATGCAGTTTCTTGACAATATATCCCCAACTAGGACAGCTCACAATAATATTCTTCTATTTGTTTTCCTCTGTTATTCAGGATTTTATCCAGACTAAGGGATTTGAAAATGCCTGCTAATGATGGGTGCTAAATAACTGAAATGCATACATCTACTATAAGTCGCAGGCTCGGTTGCCTGCCTTTCAAGCATTTCATTCCCACTTTCAATATGATAAGTTTTTTGTATTCCTGTATCCAAATTGCTAAAGTGGGCACATCAAATAATTGAATTGCATCATATTTGCACACACTTTGTTCCTTTTTGGAAATATTTGAGCAAATTCCTCTTTTGTACTCATACATGACACTGCATTGAATGCATAATTTAGTACTTATTTTCAGAACAAATAGCCTGGAAAAATTGCATGCACAATTGATAGTAATTTGAGTGTGCAACCTGAGGTTGGAGCTTATTAACATATTCATTCTGCCTAAGCTCTGTGTGCAAACTCAAACCGTGCTGTCTCTTAACAAAAATTGTACCAGGCTGCAGAAACAGCATGAGCATTACATCAGTGCATGGTACAACTCAGAATGAAACAGAATGAAGGAAGAGAAAACAGTGAAGTGCAAACAATTATTTAAAGTCACCATAAAACAAAACCAAAAACTTTTAAAAATATTTTATGGAAAACAGATTTTAGTATCATGTTAAAAAAGAAATTATTTCATAATTCTAAAAAACTTCTGATGGATCTGTCTGAAGTTTTCACAGCAGAAAAAAACTAGTCACAGTAGAAAAAAGCTTAATTTATAAAATGAACTCCTGCAGTTTTATTTATTTATTTATATAAGTAAATTATGTCGATGATTGGAGAACTACACCACCTTTAGGATGTTGGTCTCCAACAAAAGTCTATGTTCCCCATGCCCACAGTTCATGATGTAAATTTGAGCACCCTTTAGTATTAAAATTTATGGTATTTATCCAAATACTATATAATTCTGCATCCTGACTGTTGGTGAAGTAAGAGCTAAATCATCATCCAGAAAGAAAAATCATAATTGCTTTTTCCCTCTACAAGAAATCAGGACTGCAGAAATATAATAATGGACATCCTGATATAACATTGGCATGCATGCACAGAGAGAGAAAAGAGATCTGTCATATGGAAGAGAATTCCTTAGGCAGCCACTTGTCTTGTGTGAGGGCAATGGCATCATACAATTTTCTTAATTACTATCTGTGAAATAAAGAGAGCATGGCAACGGAACATACATATGCAAAACAGAATATAGTAACATTTACAAAATGTTCTCTGTGTGCTGACACAAGTACATAGACAAAACCATAAAATCTTACACAAATAACTGGCAAATCAAGGAAACTGCTAAAAGTGTAAATTCACTACAAACCAAGGTTATGTATTTAATAGTACAGTTTTGCAGAGTGTGCCTTTCAGCATTGATGCATTACCTAAGAGGATTTGACAAGGTTACAATTTGTATTACTAATGGAAATTCTTTTCAAGAATTAACCTTTAGGCTAAAAAGAATGACAGATATTCAAATATTCTCAAATGAGTATTTGAATTGAAAATTTCTCTTCATTTTTGCTCCCCAACAGAACTTCCATCCTGCACTGCAGTGTGTCGTACACACAATTGAATTCTTAACAGCTGCCATTCAAGGAAGATGCAGAGGACCATTTGAAAGTAATATTTTGCTCTGCGTGACATCTCATTTTTTTCTTCTCAGAAATCATAATTTTTTTACACATCTAGTAGTCTCCTAACAGGAAACCAGCTCTGCCTGTCATTTTGATTGGGGAGGAACCTTGTTTTCCAGGTCACTGGCTTGAATTCTGGAAACAAGATATTCATGAGGGACCTGCGTGGGGAATTTACATCTCAGTGCAGAGTTTTCCTCTCCATTTGTCAACATATGAGGTCAGTGAGCTGCTCTCTTGTCAGGGGGAAGATAATGGCTGCTGCATTGCCTCCCACTTATTACACACTCAGTGCATCTGACCTTCATGTGAGACCCCCAAAGCATTCTGATTTTTGGCTTTCCTCATAACCTAACTCAAGCTCCTTTTCCCACGAACCTACAATCTGTGACTTTTGGTAACCCTCTTCTGTCTTCAATCATATTCTAACACATAAATCCTATTGCTGCACATTCCTTTATTTCACAAAAGTATAGGATGCTTACATTTATTGTTATTTTGGTGAAGAAACAGAGTGCTACTACAGTAAAAACTGTAATATGGTCTTATTATTTGCTAACACTAAACAACTTTCTTTAAGCACTATTACATCATTACATTGTTTGTACCTCGATCTATTTTTCTCAACTCTTTACAGTTTAGAAAAAGATAATATCACGTGTTTTTATTCTGAGCTCTTGATTTTAGAAAAATACCCTAAACCACCAAAACAACCTATGTACTGATTAATATAAATCTGTCACCTTCCTATAATCTGTTATGCTATCATGCATTAAGTGCATCTCATGTTAAATATACGGCAAAGTCAGTGGCTAAAAATGTGAATACTGAATTTTGATTTTACTAAGGCCAGATCTAAAACATATCAAAGTTAAAAAAAACCATAAGACTGACCACAAGACTGCCATTTTATATTGCTTTACTTTGCTGACCCTTAATTCATAGATATTTTCAGCATATATTGTGAGCTGCCATGTTACCTGTACAATAACAATGAAGACTGTATGACTAATGCCATGAAAATGTCATCTTATGGTGCCACAAATGTACTTTTAAGATTCAAGTGTCTCTACCACATGAAAGAGATCCTACAAGGAGAAACTGGCTTATATACATATGTAAAGAAACTAGTGATGAGATGGTTCTGGAGTAAAATTAAATAAACCTTCCTATACAGAGACTCGAGGGGTTTTTTTGAGAACAAACTAATTTTCTTGTTTTCAAAATTTTATTTAAAAATTCAGGCTTGATTGTGTCATCGTTCTCATCAATATTGTTTCCCACTATATATGACATTTGTGTCAATCCCTGAAAAGTGTTATGGTTAAGCAATTCATTTCATGCCAGTGCTCTGCTCCAACACTCTGTCAAAAGCTCCACACATTCTTAGCACGAATGGCTCTCCAATTAGTCTGTCTTCAAAGTAAATAATCCCAAATACTAGAGAAAAAAGAGATTTTAAATTTATATAAGCAGCAACAACTGAGGAAATGAAGGTGAATAGTAAGTGTGTGGACTGTTGACTTATACACACAACTTTTCCAATAATTTTTGGTTTTATAATGAAAATAGTCAGAGACCTAAGCCCCAAATTTAAATCAATGAATGAATAAATAACTACTGTTACTCCTGTTACCAAGATTTTAGAATTCGTCTATTAAGAGCTCAGTCTGTTCTCCACAGCTACCTGTTGGGAAACTGCCTTTTAGTAATCATCACACTGAATGTTATCTAAGCCAGAAAACTGACCCAGAGAGGTCACTGCTCTGTGATGCTGTGAGTATGCTTCACTATGAGTCTTTGTAACGAAACCATTTCAGAAAACAACAAAAAACAGGTATATCCTAAAAAGCAAGAACAGACACCTAGTTCATGTTCAAAATCCTACGACCTGCCTTCCAGTCTAATTTGGCTCATCTAGTCTGGGACAAGAGTTGAGTACAAAAATTCAACACAGCACTGGCTCCAGGAAAATTTAGGAAAGATAGAATGAAAAAATATAGCACACGGCCCCACCTCTGATTCATGGCTGAGTTCAAAAATCTAAACCCACATCATTGTGGATGAAAAAATCCTAGTCATAGTCAAATTGGTTTATATTTCTTAGATTTACTACCAGTTGTTCAATTTACAGAAATGTTTTTGAATTTGAATACTTTTTAAACTTAGTGACAGGAGTCTGAAGAGTGTATGGTATTTACATTTTCAAAGAATGTATGAGTATCTAATATAAGACACAAAATTTCACTGACAAGAAATATGTTTACCTGGAAAAAATTATCAAACACTATATTAATATTTCAAAAAAAATTACAGTGTAACTTTGTAAGTCAGTATAAAAATAAGATTGCTGTTTTGCATTTGAGAATATCAGTTCGCTGCTTTATTTTCTTGCAATTATTTGAAAATAATCTGGATAACTTTACAATCAAGGTATTTCCTCTTGGCTCCCTGGTATACACCAGGCTGCCTGAGGAGATGATAGACATCCTAAGGTGTCCACAGCATAATCAGTCTGAAGAGCCTCCAGTATTAAAATTCTAACTAATGATAATCAAAAAGAAACAAAAACAATAACAAGGTTGTGTAAAAAAAGCCAGCAGATAAAAGGGCTACATCTGATTTAATGGAACAGGTAGATGATTTGTCTATATGTTGCTAATATGTATCCACAAGGTATGTGACTTTTACATGAGACAAAGAGATTTCCCAGCTGTTCCTAGTGCAGAATTGCAGTACTAAGAGAAGACACTTGTGATTATTCAGTTAAAACTGTTCATGCAGATTGAGAAGTAATCACATAGGATAGCATTTTGTACATCCTTAAGATAGTTAGATGTTTTATATGTCCTTTATAGGAGTCCGGAGAGATGAATCATGCACATGCTGCAGTGGACATGTGGGATCACAGGCTAGACAGGTTTTGAAAACTGACCAAAAACCAATTTTGGGAATATCATCTGATCCAGTTGAAGACTCTTGCTGTGGAGATGATCCTCACCATCTGCTACACAACAAACCATCCTTTCTGTCTGAGATATTTCATTCCCCATGCACTCATTTTCCTATGCCAACATAAAAATATTTTTAACCATCACTGTCTGGATCTCTGTGAACAGCCAATATGATCAAATACTGACAATAGTCCCCCTTCAAAGGGAAACATTTTTACAATAATCTAGATAACAAAGCATCAGCTAGACAACAAGATAGGAAGTTGCAGCAGACTTCTGGTGATATGGATTGCAAGTCCTGTGTTTCAATAAAATATCATCCTAATGGAAGGGAAAAAGCAGTTAGACAAGAGAGGTCATTTTTTTTATCTGACAGTTTTATCTCAACCCCTTTCTTTAACACAGACCTGCAAACTTTAGACCAACTTTGGAGAGTATCACTATTGCAGTATTACTTTTCTGAAAGTGCTTTCCAGGCTAGAGAAGGGTTCAAACCATCCTCTAAAATTTTTTGAGATTTCAAATTGAAATTAGATTCTCATCTTAGAAGTGATAAGAGAATTATTATTCCCCCAAGGTCTGACTGACCATACTAAGCCCAATGAATTTCAGAAGGTACATTAAGTCTGTATAATTGGAGCAGGCATGGAGTATATATACTTTGTTTAATATTGCTTATATCAATCTTTTGCGAATTTTTAAAAAGCACTGAAGTCACATACAGATTTATTATGCCCCAGACACAAACACATACCCCTTATAAAAGCCTCTTCTGTGCCATAAATTAATAAGGCATTAGACAGTGGTCCAGACACACATGAAAGCCACATTTATACTTCCACTTCACTTAGGAGGAAGACACCAATGCCATTGTCGCTTGGCAAGAAAAAGTGCTCCCAGAAACTAAACTGTGTGAGCCTCTGAAGGTTACGTCCAGAAGGGTTTATTCAGTTCTGTTTCTTAATATGGTCTCCAAAGCAGAGTTATGTCACCACCATGTTTTTTCAAACACCAAGATGAAACTTGTCTCAAAAAGAGCACAACTTCCTTTGTCTTTGGATATCCTATAAAAAGCTGGCAATGGTTACCACTATGCTTCCCATGGTATGACAAAACTGTGCCAAAACCACCACCAAACCTAGAATTGCTGTAAAATGAAATGTTTTCCTTCATGCTTTCAGATATTATGAGACCTGTAATAACATGCAGAATAAGTACTGATGGTAAATACAATACATGTGAAAAATACAATGCACATGAAAAGTACAATGCTTATTATTTGCTTATTTTTTGCAATAAAACTTCTGTGGCCAGTACAGTTGTACACATAAGAGCTTCAGAGTTTGACCTTGCAATACAGAAGTTTGTTCCTATGATGAATAAATACATTGGATTATAAAAATCATTTGTCAGTTAGAACAGAAAGATTAGTCAAAACCACCAAGGAATTAAACAGAGGAAGTCTGCACAAGACACATAAGCATACATTATTGATACCTAATAAATTATTCCACTTTGGGGAGAAAGGAGAAGAAATTGACTGAAATAGAATGAGTTAATATTATGCATATGATAATAATTTTTTGAGAAATTATTTCTATTTCATCATGTGACACAAAGATTATAGAATGCTACATTACAAAACTGAAAAAGTTTCTCTTTTTCAGGAATCACTTATTTTAAGTGATTATCATGAAAAAAAAGAATTCTGTTGCAAAAACCAGTCATTTTTTCTTCCCCTCTCTGTCCCACAAACAAGACTTACTTCTCTATACCATTCTGAAGTGGCTTTTAGAGCTCTGCAGACAACTCAACATATTAATGATTTGATATTTATAAGATTATTCTACTGAAGGATCAGCGAGATAAATAGAAGATGAAATGAAAAATCTTCTCTGGCAAAACCCTAAGTCTCCCATGCATCTTATAGCTTTATGCATTAATGCATTTTTAATACACCTCTTTCCTTTTGTGATTAGACTTGTCAGAACTGGAGCTCCAAGATCACTAACAACTCAGTAGGCCTATGACAGGTTTCCAGAGCAAGTCGTCCATGAGTGTTAAAGGAAAACCTGTTAGCTAAAGAAAAGCCATTATATTGTTGTGATGTATACCCTCTATTTTTATATTTTATCATACTATGGAGCACTGCAGTTCACTAAAGAACTACTCACATATACACAAAAAACAGTCATCTCCTTTTCATCTTCCTAGAGCATGCTAAGCTAAATGAACAATAGCAGTGAGGGTGCCTGCTGTTTTAACATTCAGCTGCATTCATACTGGAATGGAAGCCTTTTTGTTGTTCAGGTAAGACAACAAGCAAGGATTTACTATCCAGAGCTCCTGTATCTGGGTGGCAATCACTGATTGTGTGTCCAAACTTGCAAATTGTAGCTATGGCAACTGACCTTTTCCCATTATTACCCATTTAGATATGATTTAACATGACAATAGGGCATCTTCATAGGTTTTCAGCACATAGCCTGTTGCCCTTAAAACAAAAATATTTCATTGCCACATCAATTAAGTTACTTCTATAAATTAATGGAGAAAAACAGTAGTACTCACATCATCTTAGTTCTCCTTGTGCAGCAGTGACTTGCACATAAGGAATTGCATCTTCAAAAAAGATGACAGTAACAGCTCATGAAATTTATTCCTAAAAGAAAAGTTGGTGATGAAGCACATACAGAATCATTTTTAGAAGGTAAATCTTTGATTTAAGGATTTGATTCTTTTCCTGTCTCATTGGTATTAATTCCTGGAGCAGAGAGAAAAAGGAGTTGTTTTATGATGAGTTGTACACTTCTCAGACATTTAGATGGAATTCAGACTCACAGAAAGTGCATGACACTATTTGCATCTCTTGTTTTGCTACCAGGAGGTGTGTGAAAATCAGAATAAATTTTTAGTATTTTATGAAGAGTGTAACTCATATTTTTACTGCACTGGGCTGGAAGAGGGGTACTGAGGAGGGAAAAGGCAGGTGAAAATCTTCACAGAATGGTAAGATTGATTTTCAAAAAACTCAAGAATGTCCACTATTCCAATGAGAGTCAATTAAAAAAAAATCAGAAAAGAAAATTCATTAACAGGTCTCCTAATTGTGAAAAAATCCTATGTTCTTGATGCCTACAGAACACCAACATCATGGATATATCCTGAAGAAGAGAACTGAAACATTCCCATTTTACTCAAAACTATATGTACCAAAAATCAGAAGAAAAAGGCTTTCAGATGATAATGGGTGAATGTCATAGGTTAGCAAGCATAGTCCCGGAAGGGATGTCCTTGCTAAGGGGTGCTTACAGTTTCCTCTGGGAACTGATAGAACCTATCAGCTGGCCAGTTTGAATATGGACAATTCTCTAAGCCACTTAAAGTTGTGACCACCTCTGTGATCCACATTTAAGAATAGGCAAACTCCCCTCCAAGCTCTCTCTCGTTTCCGGTGCTGGGACAGGTGGCTGCAGGGCCCGAGTGGGGGCCAGTGGGCCCGGCCAGGCCCTGCTCGGGCCAGGCCGGGCCGGGCCACGGCCATCCTGGAGCCGATGGACCTGTTCCAGCCGTGGAACCCCCCCCCACTGCCTTGCCGTGGGCAGCCGGAGCGGCTCGGCTCTCCCCCCTCTCCACTGCGATAAGCCCCATTCCAGCTGCAAGGCTGCGGTGAGATTAACCCTTTTATTGCTGTGAAGAGCTGAAAACCTGAGGGAAGAGAGAGAGGAGATGCTTAAAGCTGAAATTCTGTTGTGAAGCTATGATATATCAGAGTATCCTGTTGTAATTTCATGAAGATATGGGGAGTGGAGTGTTCAGCTCATAAGCAAAAGCACCTGCACCGAGATAGGCAGATGCTGACGCAGCTGTAATTTCATGAGAAGTTTGGACAGGGAGAGATGGACCAGATGAGGACTTTTGCTCCAAATGGGAAAGGAGAAAACCTCAGTTCCTAGAGATGCTCCCAGAGATAGTCCTAGAGATGAAGATAATGAAGACCCTTTGCTCCCAGGGAAGGAGAAGGGCCTCTGTTTTTGTTTCTGAACGGCTCAACCTTAAAATTGTACCCCAAAAAACTTCAAGAGTGGACCCTCGAAAGCAGTTGCGGGAAAAGCTGCAAGTCGGGGGAAAGGACTCACACGCAAGCAAAGAGACTCCTCTTCCTAAATGGACTGAACGATATTTGGAAGTGGGTGTCTGGCTCGTTGTGATAATGTTTTCATAGCATGAGCAAGAAGAGACTTCTCTTTCTAAATGGACTGAACAAGGTTATTATGGAAGTGGTAAACAGACTGAACATCTTAAGGGTTGTCTTTTTACATTGTCAGTGGGAGAAGGGAGGAAGGTGGGAGGAGGAGGAGAGTTCTGAAGGTATGGTATAATTTTTTTTCTTCTTTTAGGTCTGTTAATAAACTTCTTTATATTCTTTCAAGTTTAGTGCCTGTTTTGCATTTCTCCTCATTCTTATCTCACAGCAAATAAACAGTAATGAGTATTTTGGACCAAACCACTACAGTTATTTTGCTCCAGCTTCTAAAACCACAGTCCAAATAATTCCACTTATTTTTACGACTTTAGGTGTGATATTATAGCTTCATGATACCTTTGCTGTAGTAAAAATACAGAGTTTCTCTGTATCTTTTAGGTAACTGGCTAATTCTAAAGCAGCTCAAATTGAATGTGGTGAAATCATTAATATGTATTTTACAGGTAAAGAGAAAAACCTGTAGTTAGTTGCCAAAGGAGAAAGCTAAGAAATTTGTTCTTAAACACACCTATATTTTACTGGCCTTTTGCAATTTCTTTGTGTACCACAGATATTCTTTGCACAGTGGGTGCTTGTGTAAAGAAAAAAAAGAGAAAGATTTGCAGACACAAATCAATATACATTGTCAAAGTTTACAGGAATATACCATCCAAAACATCTAGCAAACAGCCAGTTAAATCTGTCCTAGCAACCCTTGTCACAGAATCACAGAATATTCTGAGCTGAAAGGAACCCACAAGGATCACAGAGTCCAAATCCTGACCCTGCCAAGTACCATCCCCAGGAGTCACACCATGTGCCCGAGAGCATTGTCCAAACATTTCTTGAACTCTGTCAGGCTTGGTGCTGGGACCACTTCCCCGGGGAGCCTGTTCCAGTGTCCAACCACCCTCTGGGTGAAGAACCTTTTCCTAATATCCAGCCTAAACCTCCCCTGACACAACTTCAGGCCATTTTCTGAGTCCTGTCACTGGTCACCACAGAGATCAGTGTCTGCACCTTCTCTTCCCCTCACAAGGAAGTTTTGACTGCAATGAGGTCTCCCCTCAGTCTCCTCTTTTCCAGGCTGAACAGACCAAGTGTCCTTAGCTGCTCCTCATCTCACTTCCCCTCAAGGCCCTCTTCGTCTTTGTTGCCCTCCTTCGGAAGCTTGCTAAGACTTTAATGTCTTTTATATCTTGTACTGCATTTCATCCTACATCCTGTGTAGTTTTGTATATCACATATTTAGCCAGGTACAGAATATTTATGTCCATTTTCCTACAAAGCAACAGTTTATGTTTTCTGAGTCAAAAAGCATAAAAACCAGACAAATTTTAATTACGAAATTAAGCATATAGATTTTTACAGTGTTTCAAATGATAAGAAAAGTACTTATTCTACAAAGTGTTCCAAGGTCCTGAGAAGTAAAAGGGATAAAAATGTATCCATCATCAAGCAGCTGATATCTGTCATCAATAAAGTTACATTTAGATGCTCTTATCTATCTGAATTTCAGTCAAGCGTTTGCTGCAATGCTATAAGAGAAATCCTTAGCTAAGCAGAAGAAGATGGAAATCATTAGAGAACTCTTGTGAACAAGGGAGATGGTGACAGTTGCACTGAAAGCAGAAATACAGAAGAGGAAATCTCTATAAAAACATAGAAAAAATAATGTAATTAGCAAAAAAGCTTCTGAGGACTTGATGTACCCTTATTTGATATATTTTTGTTATATTGATATATTTCAAATATTATTTGAAATATTGGGGAAATTCCAGCCACTCAAACTGGGAGGGGGAGGAGGAGGAGGAAGGCGAAAAAAAAACCAGAAAAAGTAAAGCAGAGGAGAAGCAAAGGAATACCTGCTCAAAGGAGAGAAAGGCATTAAAATAGTGTAGTTAGTTCAATTTACCAGAATGATAGTTGGGAAAGCTTTTCATTATCAGTAAGCTCCAGGGAGAAGAAATTACTAAGCTAAAAGGTTACTGCTCAAACATATTTAGGAATAGAATAAATAAATCAAATCAAACCTGAAGAAACATATGATTCCAGAAAAAAACTTAAGACAGGAAATTTAGCAAGATCTTGCAGTAGTATGAGATCAGAATGAAGTGGCCAAAAGTTCCAGTCTGAGGTCCCATGCCACATAGGAGAATAATATCCTGTGCATTGTGGTAAGAAAAGATGTAAAGATATTAGATTTTTATTTTGGCAAATGTACAGAATGAGATTGAGATAGGAAGAGAAATAGTTTCACATTTCTGATATTAAAGAGCAAGAAAGAGATAAAGTATGCTAAAAACACTTGTCAAATTTTTGAATTCTTTACTACATGACTTTTCAATATACATAGCATCTAGACGTCTATTGTTAAAGTCATCCCAGAAATCTGTATATACAATGTCTTCAACTTCATGCGTAAGTGAATATCGTTTGTATGTTTGGGGTTTTTACTGCCAAATAAAGATATACAAAGTAAGTTTGTGTCTTGGGGTGACTTGATGTTGTATTCCCTATCGCTGCACTATGCCCAGAAATTAGTATATATGCCTTTCTATGCCTTCAAACTGAGCCTGAGAGGGGAGAGAGAAAAGTGTACTTTTTCAAAGCAGTTTGTTTTCATGTTCCAAGGACACAGAGATAAAACCTGTCTGCTTCTGCAGCAGCAGGAGCAGGAGGAAGCATCTTGCTTTCCAGCCAGTTTTCAGCTTTCTTTTTCTCCAGGGAGAGACAGAGAGTTGAACTTTTGTTTTCCTGGGACTTCATTTTTTTCCCTTTTTCTCTGCTGGACTGTTTCAACATCAGAATACATTGGGAGGACATTCCACCGAGGCCTTGGCCCTGGAGGTGGGCCCACCACCCCGTCCCAGCTCCGAGGAGGGGGAGGGAGAGACTACGGAAGGACTCTGAAATTTTCCCAGGTTTTCTCTCTACAATGAGAGGTTTCATTATTTAGCATTACTATCTTTTTCCTGTGTATTTGTTAAATAAATAGTTTTTATCTCTTTCACTTTCCTTCGAGGAAAAAGTATTTTTTCCCCAAACCTGGTGGGGGAGGGGTGGTTTGTAACCTGCCTTCTCTCAGAGGATATATTTCTAAATTTTGCCAAACCAGGACAGTTTGCCAATGATACTGTATTGGGAAGAGCTTTTGACTCCCTCAGAGGCAGAGAGTCCCCACAGAGAGACTTGGAGGGCTATGAAATCACCACCCTGTATCAGAGGGCTATGAAATCACCAACTAGTGCCAGAGTTTGCACCTGGGATGGGGCAGCCCTGGATGTATGGACAGACTGGGGAATGAGAGGCTGGAGAGCAGTGCCATGGAAAGGGCCCTGGGGGTCCTGGTCAGTGGCAAGTTGAACAGGAGGCAGCAGTGCCCTGGCAGCCAGGAGGGCCAAGCGTGTCCTGGGGGGCATCAGGCACAGCATCGCCAGCCGGGCAAGGGAGGGGATTGTCCCCTCTGCTCTGCACTGGGGCGGCCTCACCTCCAGTGCTGGGGCGGCTTTGGGTGCCACAGTGTAAAAACGACATTTTAACTACTAGAGAGAGTCCAAAGGAGAGTGACCAAGATGGTGAAGGGCCTTGAGGGGAAGTCATATGAGGACCAGCCGAGGTCACTTGTTCCATTCAGCCTGGAGGAGACTGAGGGGAGACCTCATTGCAGTTACAGCTTCCTTGTGAGGGGAAGAGAAGGGGCAGGCACTGATCTCTTCTCTGTGATGACCAGTGACAGGACCCAAGGGGAGGGTATGAAGGTGCATCAGGGAGGAAGGGAACTGGGTGGACGGGCATGGACAAGGAGGGATTTAGCTTGGATCAGGAAAAGGTTCTTCCCCCAGAGGGTGGTTGGGCACTGGGACGGGCTCCCCAGGGCAGTGGTCACAGCACCAGCTTGACAGAGCTCAAGAAGCATTTGGATATCACTCTCAGGCACGTGGTGTGATTCTTGGGGTGTCCTGTGAGGCATCAGAAGTTGGACTTGATGATCCTCGTGGGCCCCTTCCAACGCAGGATATTCTATGATTCTATGAAACCAACTAGTCAGCACTTTTACAGGAGGAGAAAATGTCTGTATAAAGGAACAAACCCAGAAAACTAGTGAATTTGGAAGTAGTAGATGTTGTTCCATATTTTCTGACCTGGCTTAATCTATTTTACGACTGCAAAATACTGGTTTTCTGATGTGCAAAGTATATGTGTGCATAAAATAAGTCCTGAAAGATTTATATTAATGGCAACTGACATAGTTAAATGAGAATTGTTGATACTTTCTTGCCAACAATAATTAACAGCAATTAGTGAAAAATTACTAGGTCTGTTATCAAAAAATTTTTGGAATTTTTGTTTGTACTGGGACTAAGCTTCCTTGCTAGCTGTTTCATCATTTTTATACCATCTTTACTCCCGCAGTGATAATTTAGATCCTGTCAGAGCTTAGTGATTCAAGGCAGCCTTTTTTTCAATCATCTTTTAGCTTCAAACAAAACTTCATAAATTTTTTTTTCTCGATACAGAATAATTACAGAAATAGTAATTTTGGAGAAAATCAAGAGATAAAATGAGATTATTTACACAGCTCTCTTTATTTTAGATAACAGTTATAGTGATTAACCTATATTAAGACTAAAATAACTCTGACATTTCATTTGAAGAGAAATAATGTACAATGGAAAGAAAGAAGAAATCTACTTTGAATTCTGCCACTTCTCAAATTATCACGGTGGGGTAAAGATACTCTTCCCCAATGCTAGCAGGACACCTTAGTCAATTTTCTACAGGGAGAGAAAAAAGCAGCGTGCGCTCACACGCACACATACTCTTAAAAGTGTAAGTTTGTGATGGTGAGAGACTTCATAACACATTACTAGTCTCATGAGCCATTGAGTCCTGGGGATTGGTAAATGGACTCTGAAGCCCTCCACTACAAAATTCATGTTAGCAGTAGCTTTTGTTTCTCAGGACAAGACATCTTACCATCCAATGACTGTGTGGTCAACTGTGTGAAATGCATTGGTGACCTCAGTTCACATCCTAGTGGACAGGTAATTACTGCTGCTGTTGACCTGCAGGCTCTTTTTCACTCCGTTACACAGGTACAAACAAGTAACTCCAAGTGAATTGAACAGTGTAAATGCAATTAGATTTTGGCTCTTTAGCAGCCTGGTGCAAGCCTCTGTGCCAAGCTTCATGCAGTTATGTCACCATAACCATGTCCCACATTGAGTCCGACATAAGCAAGGACATCCAGAGTGTTATGCAGAATTTACACTGTCTGCAGTCTCACTATAGAGATACAGGACCATCTAGGAAAAGTCTTCAGTCTACAATATGTAGTGAGGATGATGGTGATTAACATTAGCTGTTAAGTGCACACTGTTAAGAGGAATATAACGCCATTTAAGTTGTATTGATAGTTCTGAATTCAGAATTCAAAATACTGTAACAGGCTATGAACTTTCACCGTGAAGAAGTCAACATCTTAATTCAGAAATAAGATGTTCTGTGTGAGATTTTAAATACCTTTAAAGTAACAGAGAAAAACTGACATGGGATCTATTTTTTGTCATATTTTTTGTCACTTGAGTATGTATGAATTTTGTCACTAGAATATGCATGAATAAATGCACACCCATATAACTATAGTTTGAAATACTGCCTTGCTGAATAGACATGGATTTATGTACCTTTTGCAGCTATAACTTTAACACTTTCAGAAAACAAAACTAATTTCTTACCTATCAAAACACTAGATGTAATTAGGAAAAGCTAGTTAATTAATTTAATTGGGGCCAATCCAATGAATTACAAAAGATACAATGTAAAACAAAACAAAAAAAAAAAATCAAGTAAGCTTCTCTTATCTTCCTAATTCCAGAGACTATTGGTATAAACAAAAACAGGGTATTCATAAAGTAATCTGGATAGAAAATGCCTGGCAGAAGGCGTTTTCCAATTAATGTGTTCAGATTAGTCAAAAACAAATGAACAGTTTTCAGGGGAAGCCTGGAAATAAGAAACCAGTCCTGAGGAAAGAGTTGGGAACCTGGATTCAAATATTTTCTTTTTGATGAAAAGCAGATACCTGAATCTATGCTCCCTATGCAAAATGAAAACAAATATCAGGCTATTCATCTATGAAACTCAATTTCCTCCTTTTGGCAGTACTCTCTTTCCAGAAAGCAGGTGAAAGAATGGGGAATGAGAGCATAGTCTCCCAAGGGCAGGTAAGAACATGAATGGCCACCAGTGTAATTCCTGAACTCGTGCTTATTTTCCACCACATTCTACCTGTCTCTTTTTAAACTACCAATTCCAACATTTTGTAGGATTCTCAGTTTGCCTATCCTGTGGGGTGGAAACACTTTTCATCACACAACATGTTCACGGGATGGGAAAGTGTGTTCTCCTTGCCTGCCACAAAAGGTATGCAGAGATTTGACCACAGGTAGCACAATCCGCTACACCAAGACGTGCATGGAGGTAAATGTGCTAACAATGCAGTGAGTGCCTTCAGTGTCTTTGTTAATAGAGGTTTGAATCTCCAGCTTGACATTATTTGAATGTAGCTCTCTGTGGTTTAATTACTACCATTATTATTATTATAGATACAGTAGTAATTATCTCTTCTTAATGTCTCATCATGTTTTGATCAATTCACATAAATTTTACTGTAAATATATGGTTAGGTAACATTAAAGAAAACACGTAATTATGGAATATATAATCAAATACCTTCCAAACAGTTGCATATTTTCCAACAATTAAATGCTTTAAAAAAATAACTAATTGGTTTTTAATAAGCAATATTCAGCTTTTGAAGCAATGAATATATAAAGCTATATTTGTTGACCTCAAATTACTTTACTCCAGTTATATTGATAACATCTAGGTTTCTCAAAAACCTGCTGGCACAAAATCTTTTCAGCTTTATTAATGATTCAGATGGCAGTTTCTGAAGAGACAAGTTCCCACAGAGAAGGAGCACTTGATTAATGACCTGGAAACACTTTTCCTTTTCAGCTGATTAAATAAAATTGACTGGATTTTTACATTTTTATAATAAAATGACCCGCAGGGCTGAGATGACACAGTGAAAGCAGCATGTTCACTCTTCAACAGATTTTTATTTTGTCACTTGTAAAAATGAAAGGGCTAACCACCCAAGCAGAAAAATGCACTTTATCACTGTCCACTGCCGACATGCTGACAATTGCTGCATACAAATACAAAAACACGGAGGAAACTAGGCTGTGTTTACACTCAGCCTGATTTTGTCTAATGATGACAAAAGGTCTATGACTTCTCGAGGTTGGAGTGATACTATTTAATTATTATGCAAAATAGATTTATAACAACACTACTGGCAATCATAAAAGGCTTTATAATATGGTCACTTAGAAGTTATCCCAAATATCTTTCCAGAAATTTACATATAACAAGAACTTTAGTTTTCTGAAGCAAGATGGTAGCTGTTGTTAAACAACAAATGAAAATCTAATGCAGTTGACAGCTAAAATAATTGGAGAGCTTGCACTAGCCATCACAGAATCCAACCCAAATGTAATTTGCAACAATTAAAAATAAAATAGATAAAACACTTTGTCTCTAAGCACACATACTTACACTCACAAGGGCATATAAGGCTGTTATATGCCAAGGCATAGCAGTAGCTATGCCTAGTTATATGCCTAGTCTGCCTGTGTACAGCTTGCCCTAAGACTTCCACTCATCTCTTCTGGGTTTTTTGTTTTGTTATTTCTTTCCTTGACCCTGCCCTTTTCATACAAGCACCCAGCCTGATAAAACAATCAATAATTTCAGTCTGAGTAAGTAATCAAAAGTGTTTTGTGCTCTCTTAAAAGCTGTTTGTTTGTCTTCCTAGTATTAAAGTGTGTCAATATCAGTAATCCCTTATGGGTTCAGTGGGCTGATATAAAAGATCTATATCTCATATGAAATCTTGTATTAAATCTATCCCCTTGAAAACAGAGCCACCTTGCCCTGACTACTGGGAGCAGCCCATGGTTGACCCTAATAGTGTACTCAAGCCCATATATTGGCTGAGAGTTTTAAATGGGCTGAGGCGAATGCACAGCAATGTGTGGCAATTGCTAAACACTGTCAGTTGTAATATCCCTGAGCCTTGACATAGCAGCAAGGCTGGAGTTATATCTAAGGAAATGCAAAAAATATGCAGTGTTTCCAGATCTACCCAGAACTGCCTGGATTACTGTACACATGCAGTTTGTGTGTAGCTTCTTTCTCAAGTTTAATATTAAGTGTAAAGAATTTAGTGGTCTCTTTTAAAAATTGTTTCTCCTAAAGAGTGGATGCACTGTATCACTCATCAGTCATCTACTCTGTTCTGTATCTGAATATCAGAGATGCTTAAAGCCTTTGACCCTGCAAAGGAGGGAGATGCACAGCTTTAACAGTATTAACTTTTCATTTCCAAGTTGGACCACTACTATAATGTCCTACAATTCACTGGTTAATTGTAGCACATAAATATGTGTGGTTGAAAATACTGAGGTTTCTTTGCTTTCCACATGGGTGGTGTTGTAAGCTTAGACAAGGCAATTGGTAACCAGTGCAGTCATAATAGTGCTGCCAGGAGTAGCATAATTAAAATGATTTTTGACATCTATTCATTAAGACCTAAGACTTCTAACATATGTGTCACTTTTGCACAGGGACTATTTGCATATTTAAGACAATAATTCCAGTATTTTGTAAAATGGAGTTTTTACTCTTTTGTTGTTTAAACATATAAGAGAATAGCTGCTCTGGCAATGACTTGACATAGTCTGCTTCTGTTTCAACTAGAAAGTTCTGAAGTGGGTGTAATGAGAAATAATGCAGATATAGATAGATATAGATATAGATATAGATATAGATGTATAAGATTAAAATAACTTTAACTGTTATATATAAGCAGAGTTTACCCAGTTTAAAATACAAAGGTTGGAGAAACCAATTCTTGAAAGGTCACAAAGGTCATACTCTGTCTAAAAAAAGTCCATCAAAATAAAATTGTAAATAATGTAAAGAAGGGGAAGCTGAAGTGTTGGTTCTCTTAACCCTGGAGAGATGGGCATTAACATGTGTTTAAATTAAGTCAGAATGACATTATTCTCATCTGCTAAACCCCTTCCCATCAATCCACAGTAGCAATCATACTCATGAATAAAAGGAAACAAAATAACTGAGGACATAGAAAGAATAAACATTCTTCAATTAGCTTACTTTTCATTATAAATTAAAACAATTATGGTAACACTGTGCAAAATAGTGCTCAAATATCCTTAGCCTCCCACTGAATTACTGCTCATTGTTCAGGGTGAGGGGAACCGTAAATAGGATAAACCAGACAAAATGTCAGGTTGGATGTAAAATGACAAAGAGGGGGAACAATCTAACATAGCCAGCTACTGCTCTTGAATCAACTCTTATCTTGGCCTTGGTATTGATAAGCCAACGGAAAGGTGTTGAGGCAGGAGGAGAAAATGAGCTTTAGCTGAATCCTCTGAAGAACACAGAGAAAGAAATATTTCTTTGGAAGTACAGACTTCCAGAAATAACGGGTACTAGTTATGTGTTGTTTCTAACACTGTACAAACCACATTCTACCAATGGACAGTACTGGGAAAGGCTTCTCACCTGTAGGTGCATGGCAAGGGAGCCCAACCATGGAACTTCAGTCTTGCAAGATCAAAATGTGGGGGCTGACATGCACACTGGGAGTACAAACCATGATCCTTTATTTCCCTTAGTAACCAGAGAAGAGATAATTGTTAATTTAATCAAATGGAGGAAAACAAGGCATTGCACTTGGCATGAATAATGACTTGCACAAGAGCAGACTGTGAAATAACTGGCTGGATGTCAGATCTGCAGAAAAGGATTTAATGGTTAATGTAAGTCAACAGTTTCATGGCATTGCTCTAAAGGCAGACCTTTCTGTGATAAACAGGAACTATGTGACATTCAATGTCCTTTTCATCTCAAACCATTCAATGTGGCCTTTAATAAAAGGAGTGTATTTTGGGATTCAGATTTGCCATGTCAAGAGAAACATGCTCAAATAGAAAAAATCTAGAGAATGGCAGCATGAATGATCAGAGAGCTGCTAAAATGGTCTTGCAAGGCAAGAGCTGAGAGAATAAGACTGTTTAGTCTAGAAAAGAAAAAGATTGTGATATAATGCTTTTTGAATTTTTAAATATATTCCAGAGTTGCTGCAAACAAGAATAATTTATTCCTCATGCCTGGGGCAGAGAAGGTAGAAGGAGAAATTTAGGCTGACTACTGAGAAATATTTTTTAACAGTAAAATTAACAAAGCAAATGGGTGAGCTGTCTAGGAAGATGCTGACATCTCTATAAGAGTGGAGACTCTTTCGTTTAAGAAAAAAATTAAACATATGTCCAATTTTAGTATTAGACTAAAATAGTGAATACTCTTCCAATGTTAAATCAAAGGGGACACTCTTGTCTATCTGACTTTTGGAATAAAACCTACCTGGGTAGAACTTTTGCTTGCCTAAGGAATAAGTCACATTTTGCAGTGATTTCAAAAGTGCTACGATTAATAGTGCACAATCAATATTTTTAACATGATGAAATCTAATTTTAAGATTGTCTATATTTCTCCTTCTTAGTCCAAAAGGCTTTGTTAATGAAGAAAAGTGTTTCATGAATAAAATCACATATTCACAAAATAACAGAATCACAGAATTTGTCTGGTTGGAAGCAACCACTGTGGGATTGTGGGTCATCTAGTCCAAACTCCCTGCTCAAGCAGAGCCATCCTAGAGCACACAGCACAGGATGTCCAGATGGTTCTTGAACATCTCCACTGAGGGAGATTCCCCAGCCTGGTGTCCTGGGATGACGTTATGAAGCCGCTTTATTCCTTAACCATCTGCTCAATGCCCAAGGATGCTGTGTCTTTAAGATGGACCCGGGGGCGGGGCCACGGGACTGAGTGCGGGGCAGTTTAACGGCTGAGCCCAACGGCTCGGGGGCGGCTTGGGGGCTCCACGGGCTCAGCGGGGCTCAGGAGGGAGCGTGCCAGGAGCGCTGTGCTGCTCTTTGGTTTCCTTTGTGTTCCAGCTAGCTGGGAAAAGGTGCTGTTGGTTTTTTTTCTTGTTCTTTTTTCCCTTTCCTTCCCCTTGCCTCACTGCCTCCCTTCCCTCCTCGCTGGCCCGGGGAGCCCGTGGGGTGGCCCCGGCTGGTCCGAGCCTGCATGTCTGTTCCCTCTCTGGGAATTTGTTGTATTTTGAGGATTTTTTTCTATCCTGTTCTACCCTGTTTTGTTCTTGTGTTAATAAACAGTTTGGTTTCTTTTTCCCACTTTCACTCCTTGTGACCCATTTGTCTTGTTGATGGAGGAAAAGGGGAGGAACACTCATTCCAGAGTGTTTCGTCCTGAAGTTTTTTCTCAAAACCTGAGACATAAATTTGGCGCCCAACTTGTGGGACATGTGAAAGTAGAAAAAAACAAACCAAAACATTTTGGTTTGAATCACTTTTGTATTGAGGTACAGCAGTAAGACCATACTGTTTGATTTAATAATTTTTCTGTGGAACTTAGCCATCAGTACACGTCCACAGGTATGGCCAGTCGGGCCCCTGGCTTACACTTTTTATAAGTCAGGAATAAGAATCAGGACTGCCATTTTGATATGCCTGGTGCCAGTGATTTCTCAAAGTTTGGCTGACGTAATGGAAACCATCGAGAATGTGTATGTCATGTTGTTTTTCCATTCTGGCTTTGGTAGTTTCCTTTTGGAATGTATTAGTAATTACACCCAGTTTGTTATGGGAAAAGCAGGGGATGATAATTCCCAGTTCTTCATCTCCTTCTTCCCCTTCAGATCTGGCACATCACCCTTTGAAAGTGGATGTCAAAGATACCATTTTCTTATTATGTTATCTAGCAGGGTTTCTCTATGTGGTCTCCAGCTTATCTAAAATAAGGGCTGAGATTTCCAGAGGGGTTGCCCAGATGCCTGCCCCAGTTGTAGAAAATCCTAAGTGGTGTGGGTTATGGGAGGACATAGGCCAGACCCTGAAGCAGTTTTCTGACCCAGGAGCCTGGAACTTCCCCCCTGAATAAATTCAGAATCCAGCTGAGGTGAGGAGGTATCTGAAGGAAAGCTGCAATAACAATACGAATGAAAAGAAAAAGCTCATTGCCATGGGCTGGGTCCTGGCTAACACTTACCACACGCTGCTAGATACTGTAGGGCAGCCAGAGGAGTAGGAGAATAAGCCAGTAAACACCCCAATCACTCCAGCTGCAGCTAAAGCAGATGGGGAACCTAAACCAATAACAATTGCCCCTGTCCAGAGAAAGAAACATAGAGCCAAATCCATTCGCCCAGTGGATGATGATGGGCAGCCAGGACCTTCACAGCCAGCAGAGGAATTGGAACCTGAAATCATCACTGAGTCCCTGTCCATAGAGAGCCTTTGTACCCTGAGGAAGGATTACACCCGACGGCCTGATGAGACTATATTAAGTTGGGTCGTCCAAATCTGGGATGCTGCAGGCGATGGTACAATTCTGGATGGCACTGAAGCAAGGCATTTGGGATCCCTGTCACGTGATCTAAGTATCGACCAGGGATGACAAGCTCTCAGTCTCTGGACATGGCTCTTAAGAAGTGTGAAGGAAAGATACCTGTGCCGAGAAGATCTCCAGCTGCAGCTAAACCTCTGGAAGGCCGTGGAACAAGGGATTCAATGCCTGAGAGAGCTGGCAGTGATAGAGATCATATTCTCAGGTGACCAAGCAATTTGGAGCCCCGACATGGTAAAATGCACACCGATGATGTGGCTGAAATTTGCTGAACATGCGCCACCAGAATACACCCCTGCTTTAGCAGTGATGATGTGGAATGATGGGGATGAGACAGTGAGTTCTATGGTGAGGAGGCTCCGGGTGTATGCAGACATTGTGCACAGCCCAACACAAGCAAGAATTGCAGCTGTGGAAAGGAGTCTGTCAGAGACCATACAGAAGATGGAAGATAGGAACAGAAGATGGAAGATAGGATGGACAAGACTCATCAGAAACTCAGGAAGGAGCTGAAAGAGGGCCTTCTCCAAATCACATCAGTGCAGACCAGAGGCCCTGTTACCAGAAGCAGACGTCCCACAGCTAGGGAGAGAGGGTACACCCCAATAGCTGAACTGTGGTTCTTCCTGTGTGACAGTGGGGAAGACATGAGGAGGTGGGATGGAAAACCAACTTCTGTCCTGGCAGCGTGGGTGCACGAATTGAGGGATGGCAATGCTGAGAGAGGGAGTTCCACCAGAAGGGAAGTAGCTACAGTTTCGAATGATAACCAGGACTAGAGGGGCCCTGCCTCTAGCCAGGGAGAGGCCAGGGAAAATCGCGTCTTTTGGACAGTGTGAGTCCGATGGCCTGGCACATCAGAACCACAAAAATACAAACCCTTGGTTGACATGGGTGCACGGTGCACCTTGATTCCATCCAGACACATGGGGGCAGAACCAGTTTCTATTTCTGGAGTGACAGGGGGATCACAGCAGTTGACACTGCCTGAAGCCAATGTGAGCCTAACTGGACAAGAGTGGAAGAAACATCCTATTGTGACTGGTCCAGGGGCCCCGTGTCTTCTGGGCATAGATTTCCCCGGAGTGGGTATTTCAAAGACCTGAAGGGACTCAGGTGGGCCTTTGGAATAGCTGCTGTGGAGGCAGAGGGCATTTGGCAATTGAACACCCTGCCTGGGCTGACTGAGAATCCTTCTACAGTTGGGCTTCTGAAGGGAGAAGAGCGGTGGATGCCAATTGCTGCCTCGACAGTGCATTGCCAGCAGTACCAGACAAATCGAGATGCTGTGATTCCCATCCACACAATGATTCATAAGCTAGAGAGCCAAGGGGTCAACAAGACCCACTCACCCTTCAACAGCCCCATCTGGCCTGTGCACAAGTCTGATGGAGAATGGAGATTGACAGTGGACTATCGTGCCTTGAATGAAGTGACTCCACCACTGTGTGCTGCCGTGCTGGACATGTTGGAGCTCCAGTACGAGCTGGAGTCCAAAGCAGCGAAGTGGTACGCCGCTATTGACATTGCCAATGCATTTTTCTCCATTCCTCTGGCAGCAGAGTGCAGGCCTCAGTTTGCCTTCACCTGGAGGGGTGTGCAGTACACCTGGAACCGACTGCCCCAGGGGTGGAAGCACAGTCCCACCATCTGCCATGGGCTGATCCAGGCTGCACTGGAAAAGGGTGAGGCTCCAGAACATCTGCAGTACATTGATGACATCATTGTGTGGGGGAACACAGCATTGGAGGTGTTTGGGAAAGGAGAGAAGACCATCCAGATTCTCCTGGAAGCTGGTTTTGCCATCAAAAAGAACAAAGTCAAGGGACCTGCCTGAGAGATCCAATTCATAGCTGTATATATATGTGTAAACATGTATGTTTAAAGTTGAAATGTATTAATTTGGGCATTGAGCAGACAGTATGGAATAAGGGGTGGAATGTCCTGGGGTGATGTTATGAAGCCGCTTTATTCCTTAACCGTCCGCTCAATGCCCAAGGATGCTGTGTCTTTAAGATGGACCCGGGGGCGGGGTCACAGGACCCCAGTTCGGGGCAGTTTAATGGCCGGGCCCAAGGACGGCTTGGGGGCTCTGGGGCTCAGCGGGGCTCAGGAGGGAGCGTGCCAGGAGCGCTGTGCTGCTCTTTGGTTTCCTTTGTGTTCCAGCTAGCTGGGAAAAGGTGCTGTTGGGTTTTATTCTTGTTCTTTTTTTCCCTTTCCTTCCCCTTGCCTCACTGCCTCCCTTCCCTCCTTGCTGGCCCGGGGAGCCCGTGGGGTGGCCCCGGCTGGTCCGAGCCTGCATGTCTGTTCCCTCTCTGGGAATTTGTTGTATTTCGAGGGTTTTTTTCTATCCTGTTCTACCCTGTTTTGTTCTTGTGTTAATAAACAGTTTGGTTTCTTTTTCCCACTTTCACTCCTTGTGACCCATTTGTCTTGTTGATGGAGGAAAAGGGGAGGAACACTCATTCCAGAGTGTTTCGTCCTGAAGTTTTGTCTAAAAAACCAAGGCACCTGGGGAATCTGTTCCAGTGCTTGGTCACTAAACACCGTAAAGAAGTTCTTCCTTATGTTCAGGTAGAACTTCCTGTGCATCACCTACTGCCCATTGCCTCAGCACCTCCAAGCAGAGCCTGGTCCCTCCACTGGCCCCTCCCTGCAGACACTGACAGATGCTGATGAGGTCCCCTCTCAGTCACCTCTTCTCAAGGCTGAACAGGCCAAACTCCTTCAGCCTTTCCATGTAATAGAGATGTTCCAGTTCCTTAATTGTATCTGTTGCACTAAGGGGTCCCAAACTGGGCAAAGCAGTCCAGATGTGGCCTCACCAGGGATGAGTAGAGGGGCAGGTTCAGCTCCAATAACTTGCTGACAATGATCTCTAATGCACCCCAGGATACCATTCTTGGCCAAAGGACACACTGCTGGCTCATGGGCAGTTTGTTGTCCAACAGGATTCCCAGGTCCTTCTCTGCAGAACTGCTTTCCATCAGGTCACTCCCAGTCTGTACTGACGCACCTAAGATTTTGAGAAAATCAGAAAATAAAAACAGAGTAAGAATCTTAATAGTTGTGATCCTATGTTTTTCATCTGTGAAGTTTTCCTTCTGGTTTTCATGCTCATCCTTGGACTTAAAAACACCCAACAGAAATTTTCTCTTATTGAGGCATTCTAATCTTGTACAGGCCTATATTAATCTACTGTTATTCTGTGGAAACCACAGAAAACTTGGTAATCCAGTTGTCATTTACAATAAATATTCAATGCAGAGATAATTTCTGGTAATTGTCATCAGCATTTGTGCCAAAACTCCACTCATTCAATGAATACTAATTTAGTCTGTCTAAATTGTCAAGTAATATTTAGGCTGGAACACTTAAAAAGCAATTGAATACATAATTTCAATTGATTTCACATTGCCATTTCACTTTCATCTTTCAAGAGGACAGGCACCTTTGAAACAGATCAGAAGGAATACCATGAAATTTGTTATCTTATTATTACCTGCAGAATTTCTTTCCAGTAAGTTATTCCATAAAGAATGATAAATACAAAACAATTCAGAAAGCCTTACTGATTTTTCTTTTTTTCTAAAATTAATTGAAAACTTTTACATGAACAGGATAATACTTGAGTATATAGAACATTCAGGAAACAGAAATCCTATCAAGCAATCAAAAAGGAAGAAGTGAATCCTTTCCCACCTCAAATTTTTATTCAAGTTTTGACCTGAGATCAGTTTTTTCATCCATATTTCAGGTTTTAATATTTGACCTATCAGTATTTGGGGAGCTATACAAGCTATAATGAGCACCAAGTTCAGTCTTCCAACACAGCATTAAACATCAGAAGCATTAAACATCAGTTATAAATTCTGTACTGACTTTGTCCTAGGACTAGGACCTATGACTGTTCCTAGTGTTCCCCTGCCAGAAGAATTAAAGAAAAGTCACGAAGACTTTCCCAATCAAGTTCGCTACTAGTGGCTCCTGGCTGCCTTGTGTAATTACCACAGCCTAAGTCATGATTGAATTGGACACAAAGAATTGTCAGCTCAGGTGTACTGGGTCTGGTCAGCTTATTCAGAGTGTGTTCAGAATAACACATTTAATTTTGTGTATTGACCACTATACATATATTTGACCAAATATTTTGAGGGGAAGAAAGCCCTGGCCAACGTCATAGGAAAATTTTGCTTCACAATACAATCAAAATACTTTCAATGGTTGAAATAGAAACATATTCCTTTTAATATCCCCCATGTTTCATATTTGGACTTAAAAGAATCCAGAGCTAAGGCAAAGTATTCTCCTGCAGTGTAGTCCTGCTCCCTGAGTATTTCGTATCTCCTAGTTGTCCACCCTTTCCCCAGGCACCATGCAGAAAGCTTAGATAATTAATCAAGAATCAGATATTTCACTCCAAATCACAAGTCTTAGTTAACTGAAATGTCTAGCTGTTCCATGATGCTTGATTTATTGTAACACTGGAATGAAAAGAGATGAGTCAAAATAAAATGTGAGAAAAAAACTAAACAAATATTTTTTAATCTACACTTTTAAGGAAACTGTGGCAAAAGACAGATGTCTTCAAAGACTCAGACACCTTCAAATACAAGAAGAGTTTTCCTCTATTCTGTTAACTCAGTGTTTTAACAACCTGCAAACAATTTAAAGCCTTCTAACTCCATGTTTGAGTGATTATGCAGAAGTATATGACATTAAAAAAATTACTTATTTTTCTGTCTACATAACAGAATCCCAGCTCTGAAAACCCAGTATGAAAACATTACGTGACCTCATTCAGGACAGAGTAGGTGGCAAGGACAGTAGAGGGTGACATTGTAAGGTCCATTGTACGGTTCGTTAATTATAGTATGAACAAAGCAATACTTAACTTTGAACTAAGTCTTTCTTATGAAGAGAAGTTCTCTATGAGACCCTTGACCTTTAGTTCTGTATTTCAAAGTGTACTCTAACTTGTGACATCTGGTATTCTTATTTTTTTAATCAAAACAAATAGTACAATTTCAAGGATTGTAAATATCAACCAGGTCAAACCTCAAATATAAGAAATAGCTCAAGAGATCATTTTGCATGTGAAAGTAGGTTTTCAAAAGAAATTCTTTGCCTCTGAATATGGAAAATTTCAGCTATGTAGTCGTATAAACTAGGACTATATAGGTCTGGGAGTGCAGCGGCTAGCTCAACTCTGCAGTCACATAAATGATTCCTTTGTGGATTAAGTTTTCCATATTAGCAAGCAGTAAAACATACAACACCTAAAATTCATCTGTTCCTAAGGATTTTAATACTTTTAAAATTGCCATTATCTGAGACAGCTTCCACCAATACGGAAATACATATTTTAGTAGGTTAAGTTTTTCAGTTTTCAGTTTCCCTTCAACAATAGCTTGCAGTGCAGTTATTCCATTGTGCCTGAGTCTTTTCCCTGCAGGTTTAACAAGCTATTTTAAACATTTGACAATGACCAGCCACAGCTGTCTTGACCTATCATACTAAACAGACTGGACAAACTAACCCTGTCTTCCCAAGAGTCTCCTACCAATGGGGTGGTGTCCTCTGGCTTTCTCAGAGGGGAGTGTTGCTTCCTTCCCATTTTCTTCTTTTCAGCTGATCTCTCAGAGACACTAACTAGCCACAGACTCCTGTTTGAGGAGAACTGAACCAGGACAGTGCTATTTTCTAAAGTTGTCACGGACATGTGTGAAAATTCCCTTAAATGGATAAACTGGGGGACAGGACTGTGTTAATTTTGCTGTGTGATATTTAACTGTCAGAGCAATGCTAGGACAGGTAATGCCATACTTACTTTACAGAAATAGAGCTTCTCTATCTTGCTGTTTTTCAAGAACTGTCAGGTATCAATGCATACATCACCTCTAGGAGCACAGTGTAAAGAGTCACCAAGGAAACATCTGAAGGCTTTTACACCTGATATCCCACTAGATTTCTTTGCTTAAGAGAAAAGCCTGATCTATCATTTATTTTCTAAATAAGTGTAACTGAATTATGCTTAGTATAATTGAATATTTCTTAAAGAAATTTCCAAGCTATCACGTAAGTATCACTTGCTAACAAAACAGTGTTAATCCTCTTAAAGTCTACTGTTCTGGACAAAGCAGTAGGAAAATATGAGAGGAATTTCCTACCGAAGATTCTTTTATACAAAATCCTGGCTTCTTGTTAACAGTATGCTACTTCTCTCCTGGCTTTTTTTGGACTCCATTTAGTTGACTAAAGGTAAACATCATCATTTCACTCTGGAATTATAGCAGTACGTATCCTGGTAAGTTTATGCACAAATGTTGAGATCCACCCATCCTGATATATCCAAATATCAATTTTCTAAGATGCCTAGTACTTTCCCTGTGAAAACATTATAAATACTACTAATTTATAGATAGGCAGAAACCAAGTACTTCTTTCTTTATCAGTCCTTAAACTGTCTGCACAATCCTGCCGCTTCTGAAAATTCATATTCATTTTCAGTCTATTTCTATGATCATTTGATCCAGCAACTAATATACAAATTTTCTGAGGTGTAGATAATTAACAAAAAATAGTTACTGCTTTTAAAATACAAAAACTTTTATTCTCTTAATGCCAATTATTGAAATTTTTAAGATATTGGAACACTTTTATAGTATGTTTGGCTGAGAAGTTTACATGTACTAGACTTTTTATTAGAGTTGTGAAAAGACCCATTTTATCTTGCTCATGTAACAAAATTAGTCAAGAAAATATGATGAAGAGATCTTTCAAAATAAAACACTTGCTTTTATTTCCATATCTTTTATCCTTTGCTTAAAATTACATGTATTTAAATATCATCTAGGAATTGTACTTTGCTGTGAGAAATTTAGCATTTTTACTTAAAAATGTAAAAACAAACAAAAAAAAACCCCAAACCAAACAAAACAATAAAAAAATTTAACCTGCATTAATTGCATTTCATCCAGCAAAAATGAATGCCAGTTTTAGTACAAAACCAGAGCTGATTATCACAAGGATATTTCTTTATTAACTTACCTGATCACAAAATCTGTTCCGTTCATTCAACTGTAATATCCCATTGTCAGCACTCTGCTTAAGGAGACTGGAACATATTTTAATTGTAGTTAGGTGCTTCCTCAATCAAGTATATGCACACATATAAGTCAGGAAGTAACATTCACACATGACCAGTAAGATGCAAGTTTTAAATCTGAAATGTGGAGGACAGTATCAATGCTAGTGCCTCTGAAGGTGGGAATATATTCTCTCAGCACATTTTGAAGACAGTCTGGGTTCACCAGGGACAAAAACGAAATGTTCCTCCCATGGATAATTGTAAACACACCTTGTAATGCACAGACATGTACATGCAAAGAGTTACAGTTACAATTCATTAGCATTCCATATATTATTCTGTTAGACAGTTCTCCTACACACAAGTATTCTCCAAAGAAACAATTGTAGACTTCTTATTACCCTAAAGTGACATAATATTAGACTATCCCAAGACATTGATCAAAAGACATGCATATCATTGCTCTTTCAAAGGAAGTCTATATGTATCAGCATCAAATTCAGTGGACTGGGAACTATTCAATGTCTAAATGATATTTAAAGTTTTGGTATTGTATTTCTATTCAGTGATACAACCCATGTGTCTTCCTTTCTGCAAGTCTCTAATAGTCTGTTGCTCAGCTGAACAAGTAAATGAAAAGTCTTGTGATAAAGTTTATTCTCTTTTTTTCCTACTGTTTTGAACATTTAAGAAGTATTGCTGTAAATTATTTTATTTTACTATGAAATAGTAAGAAAATGCTCATAATTGAGATATCTGCAGTTGGCTAGCATCCTGGCCTTCATTCTTACCAACTGCTTTTATCTGAAGGGCTGTATTTTGGGCACAGGTACACTGGCACAGGGCAAAAGTTAAGGAGGTGCTGTCCTCTCCATACCCGTTAGTATTAATTTCTATCATATGTCCCTTTATGACATGGTGGTGTAGAAGAACTTATTTTCCTTCTCTCTCTTCCTATTAAGTCAGGTGGGAAGATAGGAAGTAGATGACTGGTTAATAGTTATTTTTTCCTCTCTCTTGAATTTTTATGTTTAGACTATTTAGAATCATAAAACCACAGTACAGTTTTTATTGGAAGGGACCCATAAAGACCATCTTGTCCAAATCCCTTGCAAAGAGCAGGGACATCTTCAACTTGATCAGGTTACTCAGGGCCCTGTCCAACCTGACCTTGAACTTTTACAGGGATGGAACATCCATCATCTCTCTGGGCAACCTGTTCTAGTGTTTCACCACACTCATCATAAAAACTTTCTTCCTTTTATCTAGACTGAACCTACTATATTTTAGATTAGAAATATGATTTTAAACTTATTTAATTTTTAAATTTTCATAAATTTAACAAGTTTAAAAATATGAGGGACTGCAAGTACTTTAAGCTGAGTGTACATCTAATCCATATCTCTTTTCCCTTTTTGTCATATTTTCATGGGCCCAAGTGCACAGAAGGGAAGAAAGATATTAGGATGGTTTGACTTGTACAGACTGCTCTAGATGAAATCTACTTTTAAGCATACAATTAAAATAATTTATGTTTAATCCATAGAACTGTTCCTGAGGCTAGTTGAAGCCACTGAAATACACACAAGGGTATGTGCAGGAGGTAGGTCATACAAGTGGAACCAGTGAGGACATTTCTCTTCTGGAGTTCTTGGTCTTTTCACAGTAGGTGTCCAGTAAGTTGCTTGTCTGTCTCAGCAGTCCAAGGACATAAATTTTTTCTTTGCAGCCGTTCCTGGAGGCTAACACATTTCACCAGAGCAAGGGCATGAGGTTCAAGCACAGAAAGCTCTATCACAGACAGTGTGCCATGTTCAGAAAGGGAAAGAGCAGAAGAGGGTGGAACTGGTCATTTATCGAAATATCTCTTTGTCTTTTTAGATTTCTTATCCTCATGATGCTGAAGTCCCCTGTAACACAAAGCAGTCTGTGTTCGTGAATTATGCATAATGTTGTCTAATTATTTGTATAGACAGTCCATATTGCTGATCATTGCAGTATCTGGGTCTCCAGAATAATTTACTTCCATTAATCTTCAACTGACTATGTATAAAACAAGCCCTATCTCCTTTGACAAGTGCAGCTAAGTTTGCTCTTTTCCACTTATTCAATATCCAGGCTTCCTGACAAAGCAATACTTTGCTTTGAAATAAAAATGGTGAAGCAGGAAGAAAAGAATCTAGGCTTATACCAGTATGCTCACTGAGAGAGAATAGAAAATGATCACCTGCAACTTACTGTTTTCCATCTCAGTCTTAGACTGTTGACCACCTTCAAGTTGCTTTAATATATAGTAAACATTCAAAGACATACTTTCAGCAGAAGACCCCTGACTCTGGCAGCATTACAGTAGGTGTCAGCTATGAGTTATCCCAGCCCTCTCTGCAATACCTCAGAGATTACTTGGTATCCATGAGTCAGTGACCTGTTTCAAGTAGGAATCTGTATTCTCATCTCTAAAGAATTCTAGAATATTGCTTTTAAAGAATTCTACTGCTTATTAAGAAGGGTTTTTATGCAAATAGATAACCAACAACATTGTGTGCGCAGTTTTCCTGTCAAGATTACGGAAATACTATGTGACTACTACTTGTTGTCGTCCATTTGTTAACCTGCTTCACCGCATTTCACCAGATCTTAGTTTTAAGGGAGAAAAAATCCAAAAATTAAAGATGTCCATGCCCTTTGAAATATACAGGTATCCATCTCTGTATGTATGCAGAGTTCAAACTCATTCACATCCACTTTACCCAGGGTGCTTCGAGCAGTTTGCCACTCTATCTGTAGACAGCAAGTGCTTACAACATATACTGTTGTTCTGCAAAAATAAGGATTGGAGCAATTAGGAAAATTAGTGCTATAAACCTGATTCATTACTATTGTTTTGACTTGAATAATGGTAACTGGGCTCTGGATTCTTGTTATTGTGTAGGAAAAATTAGTCCCACTCATTCTAACCTACCTGTTAGACTGTCATACAAGGATAAAATTTTCAGATAAAAAACACAGAAGTGTGAACAAACTTTTGAGGAGGAATCTGGTAATTGAAAAGTATCTTTTTGATATAAAATAAATATGGGTCCCTATAAAACAATTTAAAAATATTTTGAAAATCTTCAGTCTCACTTTATAAACACATTTTAGGAGTACCTGTTTAAGTCATGAAGAAAAAATAAGTAATGCTATCTATTGCTGACTTCTTAGGAGCACTCACTATTGGGTAGCCATTGTCATTTTAAATGACAAAAATAGATTTATCTGTGCATGCACAAGGCATGACTTTTTCTTGCTACCTGCAGTATGTTTTTTAGGTAGACAAAAGTGTTTTATAGTAGTGGAAAAACAGAACAAAAATGGTTGTAGCATTTTTGTATGAAATAGATGATGGTAGTTATAGAATAGAGAAGTACTTGCTAATACAGATTTAATAAGTAAAAAAGATCTTTAATGAGAAGCATATATAAAAACATTGTTCAAATTTAGATAAAGTAGGGTAAAAGAAGCAATTATGGAACACTTAGTGAAATAAACAGATGATTTGGGCATTTGCAAGTCCTTCAAATTTGGTGAAAAATTTCATTTTTAAAATGGAAGTTGTCTGAAGCTTTATTATTGCAATTACCCAGTTTTGTGGTTTTGGCTATAAGATTTTCCACATCACTCAGATATCTCAAACCGAGTATTATGAGAAAACTTCAACCAGGCTAAACATTCCTAAATGTGTCAAACCTACTTTTTTTCATCCTTTGAACTTTTTAATATCCCAGAAAATTAGAAGGATGGATATATTTGCCATTTTAGGCAAAGTCATAATTTGCAAATAACTCAGGTCATAGCAGCTTGTAGGGGCAAAGAGTTTCAGACATTGTATTTCAACAGCTTCCATGCACTGTGAATCCTGGGTTAGAGCAGGACCTTTAAGGAGAAGAATGTCCGTTAGACAAGGGGTTCACCAATCCTAGTAACTTATTTCCAAACAATGAACATTCAGGAGAGAATTGTAACAAGTCAGGGACTTTGTCTACCAGTTGTGAAGCAAAATTACACATACCTGAGATGAGGGTCAGTGAAGCTTCTTTTTCTCAGTCCAGTGGGCCAGGACACTGTGGAAAAGATGTTATCATATAAGATTCAGTATCAGTATCTTTTCACTGTTCTATGTGTCCTTTTAGATCATTGTCCTGAAGACCACTAAAGACAATGAATTCTCCACTGAGAATGAAGTTGAGGTAGACAGTATATGAAAGGAGTTCAGAAAAGAAACTGGTTTTGCCTGAATGCTACTTTTCCAGAAAATTTGTTTGTTTACATCCCTGAAAGGAATGATCCTTGTTTAACACTGAAGTCAGGTAAGACAGGGTTGATAAAAAACATACCAGCTGTACTGGCACAAAGGCACACATTTCTTTATCTTGATCTTCAGTTCAGAGTTGGCATAAAAAAAAAGCATGGACATAAAAGGATGTTGGCCATTCCTAGTCAGAACAATTATTCGTTAAGATTAAAGTTTAAGAAAAACTCAATTCAAAAAAAAAAAGGAATGACTCTAAAGAAGCCAAATGTGGAGAAAATTGAGGTATTTCTTAGCATCAAGATGTGATCCCTTCCATTAGTTTAGACTGAAAATTGTATGCAGCATATACATCAAGCAGAAAACAATGTAAAGAAAATTAAAGTTTTGAAATACAAGGGATTTTTTCTTCTCTGCACTGAGCTAACACTATGAAAAAACAGCACAAAGATTCTGAACTTCAATGAGCCATGAGTTATTATGGGAAGAAACCACAAGTTTAATTTTCTGCCCTAACTTTTCGTCTGAATTTATGTGTATATTCAATAATTTCAAAGTGAACTTCAAACCGTAAAGGTTGAGTGAAGCCCAATCATGCATCTATAAAGGATATAAAATGAAAAAATTTTTGAGCGTTTGCATTTTTGATTTACAGGATTTCTACACTTTGAAGTTTTTTGAATTGAACTTCAATTAAAAGCGAATGGAAGTATATTTATTGTTATAGTTATAGTTATAGTTATAGTAGTTAGTTATAGTTATAGTTATAGTTGTTATAGTTATAAAAAATGTTTTTACAAATATATTAACGGCAAAAGGAAGGGGAAGACCAACGTTTGTTCTCTACTGGATACAGGAGGGAACTTACTAGCTACAGATGGGGAGAAGGTGAAAGTGTTTTAACACCTTCTTTGCCTCAGTCTTTAGTTGGAAGATGGCTCGTCCTCAGGACAACTGTCCTCATGGGTTGGTAGATGGTGTCAGGGAGCAGTGTGTTCCCCCTGTTATCCAGGAGGAAGCAGTCAGAGAACTGCTGAGCTGCTCGGATGTTCATAAATCTATGGGACCAGATGGGATCCATCCCATGAGGGAGCTGGCAGATGAGCTTGCGAAGCCACTCTCCATCATTTACCAACAGTCCTGGCTCACTGGTGAGGTTCCAGATGACTGGAAGCTGGCCAATGTGATGCCCATTCACAAGAAGGGTAGGAAGGAGGATCCTAGTAATTATAGGCCAGTCAGTCTGACCTCGATACCTGGCAAGGTAATAGAGCAGTTTGTATTGAGCACCATCATGCAGCACTTACAGGATGGTCGGTGGATCACACTCAGCCAGCATGGGTTTAGGAGGGGTAGGTCGTGTTTGACCAACCTGTTCTTTTATGAGCAGGTGACCTGCCTGGTGGATGCAGGGAAGGCTGTGGATGTTGTCTATTTGGACTTCAGCAAGGCCTTTGACACTGTCTCCCACAGCACACTCCTGGAAAAGATGGCAGTCCATGGCTTGGACAGGTGCACTCTGCTGGATTAAGACTTGGCTGGATGGCTGGGCCCTGAGACTGGTGGTGAACAGTGCTTCATCCAGCTGGCAGCCAGTCACTAGTGGTGTCCCTCAGGGGTCTGTTCTGTTCAATAGTTTTAGTGATGACATGGGTGAGGGTATTGAGTCCTTCATTAGTAAATTTGCAGATGACACTAAGCTGGGAGCTTGTGTCGATCTGATGGAAGGTAGGAGGGCTCTGCAGAGAGACATGGAATGGTTGGATAGATGGGCAGAGTCCAACAAGATGAAGTTTAATAAGTCCAAGTGCCGGGTACTGCATTTTGGCCACAACAATCCCCTGCAACGTTATAGGCTGGGGGCAGTGTGGCTGGACAGTGCCCAGGCAGAAAGGGACCGAGGGTGCTGGTCGACAGCAGACTGAACATAAGCCAGCAGTGTGCCCTGGTGGCCAAGAAGGCCAACAGCATCCTGGCCTGTATCAGGAATAGTGTAGCCAGCAGGACCAGGGATGTCATTCTTCTCCTGTACTCAGCACTGGTAAGGCCACATCTTGAGTACTGTGTCCAGTTCTGGGCCCCTCAGTTCAGGAAGGACATTGAGAAACTTGAGTGTGTCCAAAGGAGGGCAACAAGGCTGGTGAGGGGCTTGGTACACAAGCCATAAAAGGAACAATTGAGGGAGCTGGGGTTGTTTAGCCTGGAGAAAAGGAGACTTAGAGGTGACCTTATCACTCTCTACAGCTTCCTGCAGGGTGGTTGTAGTCAGGTGGGGGTTGGTCTCTTTTTCCAGGCAGCAACTGACAGAACGAGAGGACACAGTCTTAAGCTGCGCCAGGGGAAATATAGGTTGGATATTAGAAAAAAGTTTTTCACGGAAAGAGTGGTGAAGTACTGGAACTGTCTGCCCAGGGAGGTGCTGGAATCACCATCCCTGGATGTGTTTAAAAAAACATGTTGCACTCGGTGCCATGGTTTAATTGAGGTGTAGGGCATGGGTTGGACTTGATGATCTTAGAGGTCTCTTCCAACCTGGTGATTCTGTGATATTTCTATTTCTATTTCTATTTCTATTTCTATTTCTATTTCAACAGTAGTCTGAGGTCTTCCATTTCAGTATCCTCAAAAGCCTTTATAATATACTTTATTCTAGAAATCACTAATACATTAACTCTCAGGAAAGTAAAAGCAAGTAAAAGTTGCAGGGTAGTAATCACCTTAAAATGAGTAGATGTGTCAGATATTTCTAATCACTCTCAAAGTTTTGGCTTGGTCCCTAAATTATCTGCACAATAACCTGATATGTGTTGATTATATTCTTCTCCAAGACACTCTTCACTGTGGGACGTATCAGCAAAAGACTATATATGCCAGCATTTTATTTCCAAAATAATCTGAGAAGTTTCTTATCTCAAATAATGACAATGATTACAGATATTGAAGCATATTTAGAGTTATAGGCCACTATAATATGCTCATGTAATATTCTCATATTCTTGGAATATTCTCAAGACCCCCATTAAAGTCACAACAATGCTACTTACAGGACAGATCAAGATATAAATGCAACATACCAAACTACTTTTGTCAGCAGAATGGCTGCTTCAAATTAATGGAAATGTGTTTCCTACCTCAAAGTATTCTGGTTGTGCAAGCCTGCTCATTACAGATTGGTAAAATGACTTGACACATTCAAAATAAATAACTGTAAAAAGGCAGAAACAACATTGCAAGCAAAACTTTTGAATTCTATAAATAAAATATTGCTCTATGGTATTCCAGCTCTCCAAAAATATAATTCTACAAAGGAGAATGTGTTAATAGTTGTCTATGTTCCTAAAACTGTGGATTATCATAAGAATAGGACAGAGGAATAAGGGGACCATTTTAATACTGTAGATGTAGAAGCAGTTTTGGTACATCTTTTCTAACAAGTGCAAGGATTTACAACTCATAATTTTCAGTTCACTATCATCTCACAAAAAAAGAAAATTATTTTCTTGGCAAAATAATGTGCATGCTTTATATTTGCTATATAACTTATCAGGCATATGACCAATAAGCACTGTTCTTGATCGTAAAGTCTTTATATAATAAAATTATGGCGATATAAAATTGGAAAAATACTCCAGAAGTTCATTTAAATCACTCCTTAGTCAAATGGTAGATTCAGATATTCCTTTATCTCAGACCAATGTGATGCAGAATGTGCAAATTTGCAGCACTTCCTATAAAGAAGAGATGCCTGGGAGGCATCAGCAATACAAATAATGTCTTGTTTTACTCTTGTCCAAGCAAGAGAAGTTTTCAGGCATGCTGTATTTTGGCATGATTGGGGAAAAAAAAAAAAGCCCAAACCAAAAACATGTGGTTCAGCTTTGAGTCTGTTCCCTCCCTAATAAGTCTACAAGTGCAGATGTTGGTTAGCATTGGTGGCTAATAAAATGGTGGAAAATAAACCTGCAACATAAATAGATGTTTAATTTTGAAGTAAGTCTTTGGAAACATACTTCTCCAAAAATACCTGCTGTAAATGTCCTGGGCATCATTCATTTTTCAGTAGTTATATTCTTAAGAAACCTTGTTGTTTCTTCTGGAAAGTATCTATCTATTTATTTCAGCCAAGGAATTCTGCACATCCCACAAGGTTGGGTTTGAACTGCTTAAATCTTTTGGAGAGTGGATGCTTTTCTTCTGCTTTCACTGTTCATTAGGTTTGCTTTTTTCCTTTCCCCTGTTTTGAAGTACATCTACAAGCACCAATTTCCTTTTCTTATTATTAAGAAAGAAAGATGTACAAAGTAAAAATTAGTATGTCAGATGTAAAGACAATGGCTTACTATTTTACAGTTGCATTTTAAAGCAAAAAGAAGCCCATGTTATTTTTCTAGCTATAGTTTTAGAAGGAGAGCTGATAGGCAACAACCAACCCCAATCATCATAAAATCATCATAACCAAACCCAAATATAAACCTGTGGGTCATTCTCCTGGTGAGTATATTTATCTTGTCTTTATATTTCTTGAATATATAAAAAAGAAAATACTGGTAAAAAACCAGATCCATTACAATTCCACAGTTCAAGGCATAATCTTTTTATATTTCCAGATAACACTGAAACAAGCAAAATATATTTTTGGCTAGAGATGAGGGGTTTTGTTCAATAAATTCTTTACTGTAATTTTTAGCAGCTTAATTAAATATTTAAATTATCTTTTTAGTTCTATTTAGAACTTAAGCTTTTACCCGATCCAGTAAAAAGCTGTAGGTCAAAGGGGATAATTCTGAACTGGACTGTAACATTTTTCTTTTTTTTCAAATTAATCACAAGCACCTTAGGTGAACATAAATTGAAGGAATGACACCTTGAGATCCCTTCCAAACTTAATTATTCTAGCAAATGAAATACAATAGCTAAACTCCTAAGGGTTAAAGATTATCTCAAGAAAAATGAAAAAAAAAGAACTTTCATGCATTCCCTTTCAGGAATCAACAATGTCAGGGATCTCAAAATATCCGTCAGTATGTTCCAGGGTAACATTAGTGTTCAATAGCAAACCTAGCAAAGGGAAGAAAGGACTGGATCATGACCAGGAGATTTTTATGCCAACTTAAAGAGAATAGAGAGGTATAGAAGTTGCTTGGAAGACAATTTTGTTATAATATGATTCATTCAGAACTTAATAGGGTGAAGTTATACAAAGTGTATTTCCTGGGGGAGAAAAAAAAGGAGAAAATAAAATTTGATAGATGTACTAAACTGTAACAGTAGCCAGGAAACTGCTTTTCTATCTCTCCCCTACTAAGCAGACTGTATTGGCAGTGAAGAAATCACAGCCCAAGCATCATTGCTGAAAATTCAGAGGACTTTGTATATGTTGACTCTTGAGTGCAATCACGACACGTATAGGAAAGTAGTTTGGTATGAGAGCAGGCACACTAACAAGTTTAAGTGCTTTTTTGTGTTTTTCTGCTAGAAAGTAACTCTTTTGAATTCTGAAAGAAATTTGCTTTTATTTTTTTAATGAGAACAACATTTTGAACCAGTATTTGCTGTTCACAGAGAGAGCCCATGAAGGACACTTCACTATGAAGGATTCATAGTAAAAGCAGTATTATCTGGGTTTAAATTAGGAAGCCATTATTTTACAGAAGTCAAAATACTCATGGGATTTTGTTACCTAGTATCTTTTCAAAATCTTCCTTTCCTATTTTCACACTTTAGTAGAACTACGTTAGTGGCATTTTGGATTTTTCTTAAGTACTTTTTTTATTTCTATCCATAGTTAAGCACAGCAAGCATGATTACTTTTATTCATATCTAATTGAACTCATGATTCCATAATATTCATTCTGTGGAATTTTGGTCAAAACAACGCTGCAGATTAATTCTTAATGAAATGCAACAGTCATTTTTAAATTGCTACATTATACAAAAGTATATTAGTAAAGCACAAAAGCTTTCTACAATTGAAAACATGCGTCTTTAGCCTTTTTGCCTTAAAAAACCTGGCAAAGCAGAAATATTTGATATGAAAAGGTTTAACATGCACAGGTAAACACTCACATTCATAACTGTGTGTACATGAAAGAATTCTGTGTAGGTGAAAAAAGTTGAAATTACTTGTCAAAGTGTTGCTTAGTGGTTCTAAGTTAAATGTTGACATTTACCATACTAAATCTCACAGTATATTACATTAACAGCTGTCCTACTTCAACTAGGATAGAGTTAATTTTCATCCTGGTAGCTGGTACATTGCTGTGCTTTGCATTCAGTGTGAGAATCATGCTGCTGACTCAGAGATGTTTTGGATGTTGTTCAGCAGTGCTCACCCTAAATCCAGGACATTTCAGTCTCCCATGCTCTGCAGTGATCAGGTGCCCAAGAGGCTGGGAGAGCATGGCCAGAGCTGACCTTCCCTGGCCAAAGGGATATTCCATACACAGACCAACACGGCCAGGGTATGAACTGGGGGGAGCTGGCTGGGAAGGGGCAGTCACTGCTGGGGGACGGGCTGGGCATCGGTCAGCAGGTGCTGAGCAGCTGTGTGCTGAGCAGCACTGTGCATCACTGCCTTTCTGGGGTTTTATCCCTCTGTCTCTTTCATCACCATACGCATCATCATTATTGTTATTATAATTATTATAATAATTATTATTATTCTACTTAATTTCATTTATAAAACTATTGTTATCTCAACCCAAGAGTTTCAGACTTTTTTTCTAATTTCCTTGCCCATCCCACCAGGAGGAGGGTAGTGGTGAGTGAATGGCTTCATGATATCCAGTTGCTAATGGAGGGTAAATCAGGGCTCAGCAGTCTCAACTAATAATAACAACTAATAAGGTCTTATCAAAATGCAGCATTAATAAACTGTGAGAAGTTTACTAAGACAGTGATTCTTTTTCAGGGCTCAAAAGAACTTTCCAGTTGACAATCCCAGCTTTTTCTCACGTGCTTTTTGAGTTGTGAGGCTTCTAGAATTTAAAATGTATTAAATTTGAAAGATTTTTTTTCTTATTAAAGTTCCTGTCCCATAAGTAATTCTGATCATTAAACATTCCTTTTCAAACTATTTGGAACTATCAGTTCACATTAACTTTCATAGGAAAAGAACTTTGTCAATTTAAAGTTGAAAGTGACTTTCAATCACTGTGCTGAATGATTTTATTGCAATCTCAATACATGTGTATCCTTCCCTTTCTGAAGATATGTTTAAATTAGGATCTGGTCCAGGTTCCTTACATTTATTAAAACACAGATTCATTCTGAACCAGTTGGAGAATTCCAATTCTGAGTTCCAAGATGGAGGGTGGTTGTAGAACTCCTATGAGGAGCCCTAGTTCTAACAGGAGGAGACTTGGTGCATCTTGCTAAAATTTTGGTCACAGAAGAGAATTGGAGGATAAATTAAAATTGCCTAAAAGTGCAACTTTTTTTTTTTTTTCATTTTTAAAAGGAATTGGGATATTTTATTTCAATTTTTAAGAGTATTGTAAAATTTCAACAAATGAAATGGTTGTTTAATCTTTTGCCTATTCTGCATTGGCTAATCAGAGAAAATATTTTCCACTAATAGCCACAGTATTTATTCTACTATATACCTGATATAGAGCCAAAAAAAGGATCTTGTTTCTAACAATATTTGGATAGCTATCAGTTTCCTACAATCTTACTGGTATCTAGGTTATATCCTGGCAAAATCTCTATCAAGAGTCTGCAGCAGGACATGATAAAAGACACAAAACCTGGTTACTTTCCTGAGAACTGTATGAGATCTGCTGAAATGAAAATGTGATCATCTGTGTTTTGGGAGGGAGGAGATGGGAGGGACTGATGTGAAATTATATTTTCATGAAAAATTATTTTTACCCCAAAACTGAAATACTTACTGAAATAAAGTTTAGAAAACTCTTCTATCAAAAACAAGGTGAATAGACACATATATATATATATATATACTTTCAACTTTTGAAAAAGCAGATTTCTGAGTTCTCACATTTGGTTTGTTCTCCTTCCTGTGCAGTATTATTGTTGTGACATCTGAATACCATATGAACCATTGAGCAACATTTCATTTTCATGCAGAGTTGTAATATCACTCCTAAAAGACCTATAAAGTAAAGAAACATTAAGAAATTTCACAAGCAGTTTCTAATATCTCACAAAAAATAAAAGGTCTACATTGATTGTCATGATATATGTGTCAGAAAAGCACCCTACTAAATGGTGCCCACTGACTATAACTGAAATATTATTCAGTCTCTCATTTGAAGACACAGTGATGGATAAATAATATTTTCTACCCCCATATACACACAAAGAAATAATAAAGATTCATAAGATTATATGTCAGTTCTAGGAAACGACATTGTAAAAAAGCATGTGATAGGAGCCCACCTATTCCAGGTCCTATTCTGACTTAATAAAATGCTCTTGCCGGTATTATCTTTGTTGCCCCCAGAGTACTGCCTGGGAGCTGCAGAACAGTGGTAGAGGAACTGCAGAACAGTGATAGACCGCCAGAAAACCTTTTGCCGGTTGTGTTCTTCCAGGCTTTTCCAAAAGTGGAATTAGGTTTGCATTGGTGTTACAGGGAACAACGCTAGAAAACAAGCAGGTGTCAGAGAGATGGCACTCCGACATTGCAGTGGTTTTTCAAATTTTGTAAACTGAATATTATGCAAAATGGAAAGTCAGATTTAATCTTAATTTCCAGCTAAGATTGAGGGTGAAGAGCAGAATTTTTGGATAAATAAAGCCTAATGAGACTCCTGACCTCAAATTTACTGGAATAAAAAGTATTTTTCATTATCAATCTTTGGATCCACTTTTCAAATATTTTATCAAAAATGAAACAAAGCAAATTTGAGTTGCTGTCAATTCAAATGCATATTCTAATCACTAGAATTAACTGTCTTTTAAAGAAATCTCGGTTCGCATACAAAAGTTGTTAAAAATGTGGTGATAATTTGCTTAAAATAACTGCAAGTTAATAATCAATAATTATTTTTATTGTGCTGTACTTATTAATATTATTAGAGGGAACTTTAAAGATATATCATCAAGCAGACTGGAATGAACCAAACCACCTAAGGTAAGAGTCTCCAATATTCTTCTAGTAGCAGGCTACAGATGACTTGGGAGTAAGCAATGGAAAGTGGGGAAACAAAGCAGAAACATGTGTTTATGTCATCCGTCGTCTCAGCAGCCTGGGACCTTCAAAAAGTTCCTGGTAGACATTAAGTTTGCATCTCCCTGAGAAAAATACTGAAAAAGTTAACATGTGCTCTCTCACTATTAATTCAGTCTGCTGGACAGGAAAAGGATAGACTTGGATTTTATTCATATAAAGCACCTTATATCTAGGAAAATATAATTTTCTCAGCAGAATGTAAAACATTCTGGTTTTCAGATAGTGGCTTCAAAGGCTGAATAACGCAAAAATACACAGTCATATACAATTTGACACAAGAGTACAATAGCCAGAATAAATCCTATGTAATTTTGACTTCACATCTTACGTTTCTTGCAAACAAGGTAAATTTCGTACTGATAAGAATGCAGTAAAACTCTATACCTTGTATTTTAAACCATACGTCTACAACTGCACCAAGTGCTTGGCAAGCCAGTGAGCACAGCCTGTGCTTTTCTGTCTTAAGCTGAGTGACAGGCAAATGTCTCCAGCCATTCAGGCACTCTTTAATGTACAGCTAAAGCCACCACAGCGCAACCTAGAAACAACGCAATGCAAAAATTAGACCTCTGAAAGCCTGTGTAACCCAATGAGCACATCTACCAGGAGCTGTTAGTCAAATAAACATCAGTTCATTAGTTTCTTATTGCTGGTCCTAAATGCATGAAACTCTCTGAGGAAAAACAAGGCACGATAGTCACAATCTGTTTGGGTCTGCTGAATCCAATCAGAAAGACTTGAGAGTACATGTTGGTGCTGTGAGACTGAGGAATGCAAGGGGAGACATAGGGGCTGAGGAACCCTCCGCAGTCTGTTTTGAACCTGCTAATGTGCTCTGCTCCCTTAATGGCATCTTATAAAACACCTGGTCTCAAACACTCAAATATTGATTCAGTATATGGAAATCTGCTATTACACTACTGCTGTTTCTAGGAACAGCTTATATAAACAGAGTTGACATGATTGTGCCATATGGTTTTATTTCTGGAGTGCTTTGACTACATTTCTTAGGGGGAGGGAGTAATTGATTGGAGTGATTTATAGGTCCCCCTCACTTCCTTCAAGGTGGATGATGACTAAGCTGTATAAGCTACGAATTTTGGTGTCCAGGTTCATAAGGGTTGTCAGTTAATAGTTAACCTAATGACAAATCTCTGCTGTGCATTCACGTGTGACTCCAGTGAGTGGGTGATAAGGGCTAAATCCTCCATAGAGTACAAATGTGCAGGCTGAAAAGGAAGTACGTTTTACAGGCTCTGTGTACTTTTACCATGCCACATTTACCACACATTAGTGAAGGCAAATACAGGGAAATTAGAGATTTTGAAGGGACAAATAAGTTGTGGTCCTCTCACAAACAGCAGTAACAACTTCAGTATTGTATCTGGGTAAAGAGTGAAGCTGCAGGCTCTAGATTAGGTGCAAAATTCTGAGGAATTTGGTCAGTTTTGAAGATGCTGTTTGTCCTGACATTCCTTCCTCATCAGCCTGACTTTCAGGCTCTGCTATATCAGATTGTCTCAAAAAACTGCCATCTTCCTGACACAACTCTTTTATCATTTGGTGGATTCAGTTATATCAAGGATCTGCAGAGTCATGGGAATATGAACATCCTATGTGACACGAACTGGGTTGCAAGCAATCAAGAAGGAAGTGAAAAAGATGTAGCAGCTGCTTGACTGTCTTCTTCCTTTGTTCTGAACCCTGAAAAACTGTTTTGTTCAACTGAGTTTGAACTATTCCCTATTCTCTTCACAGGCCTGTTTGCTCACATAGCTTTCTGGGAGCACTTCATCTCCCTATTTCCTCTAAGGAGTTACAAAATAGACAAGAAGGCTAATCATCTGGCAGAATTACAGAGACGCAGCTGTGCAACTGTCTCCTTGCACATATTGCAAATAAACCATCTCTTAAATATTTGTACCGCTTCTGTATTTTGGATTGGTTGCATTGTATCTCTGCTAGGAACATACTAGATGGTTTCAATTGCTCATCATTTGATGTTATTAATTGTACACCTGGTACTTATCTATTGTCCTCCTACCTTTGCAGTTTGTCAGACGTGGGGAGGGATAAGCAGGAACACTGTGTGGAGTTGCTTTGTCACACTGGCAAGGTTAAACCCTTGACTGGCCTGTCCCTTTTAACTCTCATATGTAAGTTGTAAAAAACCCCAGAATGCCATATTGCAAATATGTAAATCACCACATCAGATTGGACTAAGAGTCCATCTCATCAGAAGCCCCTTAGTATAGAAATATCAAATGTTTTGACGGAAACAATCCTGCAATAAACAATTTTCCATGTTTAAACAGAACATTTCAGTCAGCTCAGTGGCATTTATATATTATCAGGGTATATCAAGTTCTGCTGACTCATTTTGCTTAGTGAAGGCTATTTCCTTGTCTTACCTCGGAATGACAGATTTATTTAATTGATTCAGTGCACTTAAATTTATAGAAAAGATTGAAAAGCACATGTTACATGCTTTGCCACTGTTCACCATTTTACAACTTTTGCCTTTCTATCTTTTTCCCAATGAGAAGATCTCTCCTTTTGGTTTATTTCAGGTTTGCGGGTTTTTTTGGTGGAATATTTTTCTAGTTTATTAGTCCTACTTTGGGATTCTGCCAACTAGTAATATATACTTTTCAGCCAAAAGTGGTAAAGGCTGAATCCAGTATTAAATATTAAATGACACTTGTCTTGTACAGGGTACTATGGATTTTAAAGTGTCCTATATCCTTCCCTGTGCTTCCCTTTAGTTATAAAATTTTTAAACTGATATTAATATATTCTAATATTTTTAAGTTCGCACTATATACGGAGTGGATTTAAAATGCAAAGAAAACTATTTATTTTCACACTTCTTGTGTTTTAATATCTTGACTATAAACTCTAATTAAGGCCTTGTTTTCTCTTTCCCACTGCCTAGCCACACAGCTGGAAAAACAACAGGGTTTTCCTCTACCCTACATCTAAAAACAGTTTACAGATGTAGAGAGTCTGCTGACTTGCCCTGTGTGGAGGTAAAAAAAGAACAGTACTTCCCCATTAGGAATGCCCTCCTCTCTTAAGGCTAAGGGGTTAGAAATACCAGTCTCTGACATTTCTTCCACAAAACTGTATCTCATGGGCCAATCCTTCATATACATTCCTACCGCTTTTCTTTTGCTCCACCTTTCCGTGGCTAACCAGCTGTATCTGGTGGGCTTTCTGTACTGAGAAGGAAGTGGAGAAACCAAGCAGGGAAGCTGAGAAATCTCAGTTGCAGCCCGTCTGAGGGGAGTCTGATATAGGATGATGCACTCTGCTAAGGGTGATAATCATTTGAGGTGTGAGGAGAGGGACAGAGCAGACTGTGATGCTGCAGGGTCAGGACAGCTGTTTTATGTGTGTGGCAGCGGAACAAGCCTGTTCAAGCTCAGGCTGTTTTGTTCTTCAGCTACACCTGGTGCCAAGCACACTTAGCTCAGCCACTTTGTGGAACCACAATATCAGCAAATTAGTATCTCTCTAACAAAGCTTGCCAACAGGAAATGCAAGGAAAACAGCATTTACCCTGCACAGAGGTTCCCACCCTGCTCTTGCTAATCCCCAGGCCACTACTGAGGAGCTTTCTACAGCAAAGAGAGAAAGCAAAGCAGACATATTAACCTTAAAGTTTTGTGGTATATAAGGACCAGTATGGACAGTGAAATAATAAGAGAAGTATTAGCAGAGCATGAAGGGAAGCACAGAGATGACTTGAAGTGCAGTAAAATCAGGTGGCCAGAGGCAGACTGGGTGGAGAAAGACATCCTCCTGGGAGACTAGGCTCCTGCTGGGATCCTGCTTATTCTCAAATACCCATTTAGCAGGGTCCAGAGGTCACCCCCACCCTAACCATCCCTACCAGGCACCCACCTTACCCCTGTCCCATGACAGGCCAGCCATGCTATATGAGTTCAGTGGGGTTCAACGAATCAACACATCCAAAATGGCACCTGGGCTTTAGCATTTGGACTAAGCACCATCTCCTTAGCTATCTTTCACAAAGATAAAATAATTTGAATTTCCATGAAGGTGTAAATTTTACCAGATGACATCTCAAAGCTGTATCCAAAATTTAAAATGTTTGTAGAAAGCCTGATGATTTCCTTTTCAGATATAGCCTAATGGAGTCACAACAAGATCTGCCTCAGCCAATTCTCTCCCTTCCTTATCTCTCAGTGTTTCTATTTGAGTTGATAACACTCAACCTTTGAACTTTTGGTCTCTTTTTCCCCGGAATGCCCTGCATCTGTATTTTTCTAATGTTTTCACCATTCCGCAGGTATTTCTCCTGCTTCTCTCTTAGACCTTTGGTTTCTGCAAAGTACTGTGGCTCAGACCGTGACTCTCTGTGTGGCCAAGAAGCCCACAGAAATCTCAGAAATGAGATTTCACAGGACGGGGAAATAAACAGAGTTAAGTATGTCTAGATGTGCATATAAGGGAGAAGCATGAAAATACCTCATTCAAGACTCCTGATCATCTAGATATTCAAATATGAGGATCTTAAGCACCTTAATTAGCATAATTGCAAGCAAAATAAATTACACCTGAAACATTTAATACAATAAAAAGAATGTTACATTGGACTATGAAAACCAGATGAGCCTAATCAAACCCTAACATCTTATCTTGGGATGTTTTAGAAATCCTTCGTCCTCTGTGCTTGATGTGGTTTTAGTTTAAATAGAAAAACAGATGGAGGCCACTGTTTTGTATTCTGTTTAAATGTGACCCAGGGGTATTTCAATCTCTCTAGACAAATTGATCTCAAAAGAACCTAAGTGTTTAGTCAATATCTAATGGTGATTATTCATGGGCTTTCTGGTACCAGCAATTCTCAATATAAAATTTCCCATCATACAGGCTTGAATGTGAGTTCCAAACAATGCTTATTGCTATTTAGAGGTTTAGGATTGATAATACTCAACACAGGATTGATGATTTTAATCAGTATAATTCTTTTCATGAGGGCTTTGAGAAAAGCTTCCTTTGGCTGTGGAGTATTCCATCTTACTCTTCCAGAGTATTTCACCCAAAATGAACATAAATTTACCTTATTAGAAATAAACCAGTAGCTGATTTTCTTACGTAAGAGACCCAATATAGTGATAAACTTTTACATAAAATAGTATAACTGACAAAACCCTTTTCTTGCATCAGTTGAAAGAACACTCTCAAATGGCTGTGTGTTGTACAGAAGAAAAAGAAAAACATTTGAATTGCTAGCAGACAACCTCCAGTACTTCTCCATTAATACCATTAATGTTCACATCATTTTGCTGGTACAGCTTTCAGCTTGTAACTGCAAGGCAAGAATCCGAGTTCTGTGAGATATATTGAAATAGGATACATATCTGGTGAGGGAAATCTGCCTGACTTGGGAATTTATTATTTGCCGAGGTCCAAGTCTACAAGTTTACATAGGTTTAGATAACTTCTACAATATACAAGTGAAATACTATATTCACGCTCAAACTTTAAAGCGGCTGAGGGGATGACAGAGAACAGAGAACAGGTGTAGGCCTACTTTACTACAGGGGTAGGCCCAAACTGCCTAACATATTAATCTGGATACTGTGTGCATCTTTTGAAATTGGAAGGTTTGGCTTCTGTAGTGGGAAAAAGTTTGTAAAATATCACTTTTTTAATCTTTAAAAAGATGCCTTAGCTTCAGAACCACATTGTGTGTTTGGCAAGGAAAGAACAAGCGACAGCAAAGCAAGCCTCAAATCACAGCAAGCTGCTCTCCAGTCTGCTCTGTGGTGATCAGCCACAGGAGATCCCAGGAAGGACATCTACACAGCAAAAATGCTTTGTGTCAGAGCTCCGTCCTCCAGATCAATGCTCTGTTAACAATGATTATGTTTCTGTGTACTTTTTTATGCTGTAAATAACATCATTCCCCTCTATAATGATGGAGCATAAGGCCAGCAGTGGAAAGCTCACCTAGCGTTAGATCAGAGACCTAGAAACTTTCTAATCACAGGTGAGAGTCTGCATCCCTGTGCGCCAGTTCTTTGGTCTAAAAATAGGATAGTTGAACAGACTTGTTTGTGAAGCATGATGGAGACACCAAGAGCTTACTGACAAGGCTTCTGAGAACCTCATCTGTCAACATGAACATTATAACAAAATATCATATACCAGGAGAAGAAGGAAAACTTTAAAATAATCAAGGTTTCAAATCTTGTGTTTCTCACATAGTTACTGATATATTTATTTAATATCCTCATGGTTTTACTTTAAAAACTAATTAAAAATACATCTATCTGGAAAATAACAGCTAAATTTCATTTGAATATGGAAAACTAAACCCATTAATTTTCTGGGTTTTGTCTCCAAAATGCTTTCCCTCTTTGCAGGTTATATTTAACACAGAAATACTGTAATATTAGTATAGCAATATATAATTTATTAAATTGTATATCAGATTGTAATCCTTCCAATAAGTTCTGTTTCTCATCTAGATTTTTTGATCACTGTTAGCTCCCAAAATGCTCTAGGAAAGAAGAGACTTTACAAACACCATAAAAGGAATATTCTCACAGCAACTGATAAAAAGGACTAGAAGTGTAATTTAAAACATGTAATACAGTAAATCAGAGTTAGACAGTGGTGTAATAAAATAATGCTTGAAAAAGGGGAAATGAAAGATAAATATGAACAAAAACTTTGCCAGTGGAGTGTTTTATGTTGCTAGAATAAATGTCTCAGGGAAAGTAAGGAAACATACCCTGTGTGGTTTTGCACCATGAATGCACAAACTCTTCATGATATCATTGCATGGAGTGATTAGAGATATCTTTAAAAGGTGCTTTCAATATCCTGCCTGCTCTGCCTGTTTGTCACAGATTATATATTTCTCAAAGATTGTATTAAAAATTATGCAAATTTCTTAAAGTCAAATTTTTCACCCATGGGTAACCTCATTTTCCAACTTCACATTAAATGGTTGAATATACACACAAATGCAGATCTAGCCATATATATAAAATGTGTGATATTTGTAATCACTGTGAGTATATTTGGTTATATTGGTTAATTCAGGAAAAATATTTTAAATTGGGTAATTGCATCACAGTGAACACCATAGCAATAAGATGTAAAATATTCCTCACCATTAAAAATATTGCCCTTAGTAAGCTGTCCTTAATGTCATGTTGTTCAAGTAATTAAAATAGAAGTCATACTTAATTTTTTACAACCTTTACTGTGTTTCTATTAGTATTTTTAGAAGTTTTTACCTTCCTATGCTACTCAGAAACTAAGAAAGAGAATTCATTTATCATCTGCTAGTTTATTGGTGTACTGGTTTGAATTTTTTACTATTTCTTTCCCACTGCTATAAATTTGAATGTAGAACCTTGCTATAATCTGGAAACAAAATCCATATGCAAAAAAAAATGTGTAGAGGATGACTTGTGACAGAAAAAAAATCACTCTAAATCCATCCATTTTTGCCAGTTTTCCCTAAAGACATGAAAAGTTCAAGGGCAATGAATGAATCACTAAATACAAAGCCATATAGGCCATATATTAATCAGTATATCTCATCTAAAAATTGTTGCTCTGTGTTTCAGATGCTTTCAAATTGAGCAGCATTTTGCTGTTCCACGAGAGTGAATGAGTAAAATTTTTTGCTTCTGTTAGCAAAGACTGCAGTATTTTCTGCATATAAAAGTAAGAATTGTACTTTAAATATAAATTATATTCCAGCATTTATGCTACATTATGACCCAAGAGATGTGCATTCCTTGGATGTGACATTTCCTGGGAGTCACAGAAGGCTCATGTGTGCGTAAAGCTGTCGTAGAGGTTTCCATATCACTTCCAGGAGAAGCAGGGCACTGGTGAAGTGTCGCTGGAACCTGGCGCAGTCCTCAGCTGTTCCCTGGGGACACTCTCCTCCTCAGACTTGTGCTGGAGTACTCAGTGGCATACCAACAGCTGAAGATAACAGGATCACAAAGAAGGCTTCAAATCAATCTTGAAGGTACACACAGAATACAGCAGAGAATCCACACCAAAACCTGTGTGCTCATCGTGTAACTGCAGATGCATCTGGCAACAAGTGGAGAACAGAAAGTCTGTCACAGACTTAAAATCATGTGATTGTGCCTATGAAGAAGCTCTAGTTTTGATTAGAGATCTTGTGTTTCTCTCAGTGTGCAGGGTCAAGTCTTACACTATAAATACTTCATCATGGGTACCCAGTCTTCATCTGTTTGGAAACCTGAGTTCAGAAGCAGTGACTGAGAGGGTCAAATTTATACTTGATGTAACTCCCTGGCAGAAAACCAAGGATAAATTTGGCCCATGTGTACAAATAGAAGTAACTAAAAATGTACAAGTGTTACAGAGCGAGATAAAGCAGCAAGTCAAGGGAGAACAGAGGGCATCAGCTTGAGAGGTAATCAATATGTGTGGGAGGCTGGAAAAGATAAGCAACACCAATGTCAACAGAAAGTCAGAAGCAGGGGGAAGAAAGCTATCACTGTGTTGTATAATAAAAACTTTCTCTCTGCAACCATCAGAGAAGTTTGCCTTTCATTATTTAATTGCTTGGGGTTATATTAAGCACTTGACTACACTAACATGCAAAAGCACAAGTGATGAGACCTCTTCTTAGGCTTTAATATGAAGTTTAAATATCCCATTTTAATGGAAAAAACTTGGGTTTCAGCTGTGATTACACCCCACCACCCATGGCCTAAAAAGCAGGCATTGTTTGTTAGATTGTGTGTACAGTAAGGGCAAGGCAGCTGGAGGGATAATGTGTTGCCCCCAAAAGGAATGGGCAAATAGAAAATCAAGGCTGTAACCGTCCCGTTCCAATGTCAGTAATTTCTAATAGATGAAAGATGCTTTTTCGTTAATGAATAAATATCTAGACAGATCCCAACCATGGTACACATAAGACCTTGCAAGTCCAGAAGTGCAAACAGATAAAATGTTCACTTGTCAGGGGAAGACTTGGCCTGAATATCGCATGTTTATTTCAAGTAAATGGGGTTCCATTTATTTTCTCAGGTTGAGAGTGTGGTGTAGAGTATAATTTTGGAAGTGGAAAGGCCAGCTTACTAGGAAGGAATCATTATATAAAATGAATATCTGGATTCATCATTGCCCAATATTCTGTGCAGACATTTATTCACACGAAATTAGGAAAATGCAATATAAACACGGTATTGACTATGAGAGTTTACATTCCCTAACTCCGAGGCTTCTATGCCTCCTTATAATGTATTTTAGAACATATGAAAAAATGGTCTTTGTTATTTTACGTGACAGAAAGGTGCAGATCCTTTCAGATCTTGACTGTTCTACCAGGTGCTTTGAATACATGTACTCACTAAACCAATGTTTGGTAATCCTCCAAACAATAACTGAATTTTCTGATAGTTTAAATGTGTGATCTACATGGCTGGTCCTTTTAGATACATTCTCTCTTTTTAAAATGTCTGACCAGTGTGTTTTCCCATGTACAAACAAAAATATTTTAGATGTTGTTGGTGTTTTTTTACCAGTGTACTAGCAAAAAACTACAGTGTGTATACCGAAACAGGTAAATCCGCATTTTAGCTCACTTTAGAGATGCTTGATTAGTAATAGCTGTTAGTGTTATGATAGCATATGTGCATCCTCCTTTTTGAAATGCATTGTCTAAACAATAGTATGGTTTTATGTACCCACATGCAATCCAAACTCCGTGTCTTTGACTTCCCCAGTTAGGGGCCCAATTCAAATGCATTAAAGTCTCTGTTTCCTTGTTTACTCAGGTCTTTTTTCAGCAGGTTGTGGTGCACAAACATTCATTCCAGTAGCCAACCTGCATACATTTGAAGTGAGATATGGCAAGTTTTCTCAACTCCCTCACTTCACTCTTGCAGTCCAGCATCTCTGCTACACTTATCAGCAGTGAGCTGTTGTTTTATGTGTAGCTTCTTAACTTCATCTCAGAATAATTGGAAAGTTTATGGAAAGCATATGTAAAGGAGAAAAAATAAAGAGAGATGAGACCCTAAAATGTTGTTTGCCAAAATCCTTACAAGAATTTGGTTTCTCTTAAGATTTAGATACCACTTATTTCAGTGCCTCTACTATGAAATTCCCCAGCCTCTCTTCTCTCTCCTTGGTGTCACTTGGGAATATATATGAACACATCACCTCCAAAAGAACATGCTACACCCTGATTGTTTCCTACCGATGCACTTCTAAACACTGCACAGTACCTGTTTTGTCTTGTATACTGTTCATTTCATCCTGAAACGGATTGATTATAGGGTGTTGCACAAAGAGCAAAAAGGATAAATGGATCTTGAATTTGCCAGTCTTTTGGGTATCCATCAGTTTGACTGGCTTCAGAATTAGACACTGAAGGTTCATTTCAGTCTGATTTACAGTCAAGAGTTTGTGGTGCCTCACAGTGTATTTTAATTATTTGTCATTATCTTAATTTTTGACATGAAAAGGGTTCTTTAGTCCCACATGCTATTCTGAGATGTGAAAATTTGTTCTCTTTATGAAAGAAAACACTAAACTGTTCTTTTTTTGGTTTTGAGGGGGTGTGGGGAAGGGGGTGTTTGGGTTTGGGTTTTTTTTCTGTCAAGAACATTAAGGCTTAAAACTACTCTGTGTATGTTCAGGCTACTCAGAATCTAAATCCATGCTTATTCTCTTTAAATAACTACTAATTCAGAAGAACGTAAATAATTTTCATTACTCTGTCTGCCACAGCTCATCACCTTCAACAAAACTATTCTGAGGTATTTTTAATAAAGTGAAAATTTTATCGTAGGATCCAGTTTAGACTACGGAATTGCAGAAGAAACCCCAAAATTACGTCTTCAAGACCTGTTAAGATGTATATAAAAAACAAAATCACATTTGCACGCATGATATTTCTAAAGAAATTTGTTCTCCCGCTACAAATTTTTGAGGGGGTCCCCAAATCTCAAAACACTAGTACTCTAGCATTTGTGGCTTGTATTTTCAAATTATTCACTGCTAAATTAAATTCCTTTCTGCTAGAGAGAATCCCACTTTGGCTTTGTCATTGACTTTACCAGGAACAGAGCCAGGCCCAAACGTCTTAACAATTATATTCTAATATACATAGGTGGCAGTCATCTTCCTACTAGTGTTTTAACTTTTTTATCCCATTGACTAAGAACTTGCTAATTTAACTGAAAGCATCTCATAGAATATTTTGGGTTTACCCTGAGAGAAACAAGGGCATTAAAAGAAAGATCACTCAACAAGACAGATTTGTTTGATGAGCAGTAAGTAGTTTCTCATTGACTGGCACAGGAGGCAAGAAAGACCTTGGAAATGTTTGTACAGGCAGAGAGCTGCTCTATGGGACCTGGCAATCTAGAGTGTATTGCTTTGAACATTATAAGGACTTAAGATTCACTAGAAATTCAAAATGCAGCAGCATCCAAAAAAAAAAAAAAAAAAAAAAACCCAAACAGAAAAACAGTGGAAAGAAAGCAAGGCTTTCTATCTGATTGGTATATGTCATTAGCATCAGTCTAAAAAAATCAGCAGACAAAATTGAAATTGTTGATTTTAGGGAGCTATTGGCACTAAACTACTTAGGAAACAACAAAAGAAAAGTAATTATTTCACAAAAAAAACCTCTTACTGTGTAGCAATTGCCTTTATGCTGTTATATGACCTCAGGAATAGGTTCTTCCTTTTTCATATATTTTAATAGTTATTTCATTTACCAGAAAAGGCAAAGTTACAAAAAGGAATTTTAATTCATTTCACCTTAAAATAAAAATAGGATACCTGGCATCTAATTTATAGCTCTTCCTTTGTTTATATTTTATAATTTTTCTTTTGATTCATTTAAAATCCTGTTGAAATGTTGAATATTAGACAGGCAGCACAGATGCTGATTCTGTTTGCAGTGGCCTAAAAAAGTGCAAGCTTTAATCTGATGTCTAGGCTGCATTAAAAAAATTGGATTGAAAAGGATTAGATTAGATTAGACCTTCTGGATTTAAAAATGTTAAAACTCCATTTATGCTTTAACATAATCTCCTTCCACTCTTGGAAGCCATCAAGCTGAGCTCTGTCCCTTGCAAGTATTTTTTATTATTATTATTATTAAATTTGCTTCTTTTTCATTTTAACATCCTAGTTTCATATTTGTAATAGCAAGAAATCCTCTGAGACAGATCTAAAAGTTCTTCCTGACCTGGTGAATGGAAGGGCAGGCACTTAAACCCCTGGCTTTTATGATGATTTTATGTATTTGTGCACAGTCACAAATGTAAATATTAATAGCTAGTTTTTAAAAGCCAAATAAGAGTGAGTGCTTTTAAGAACTTTAGAGGCTTGTGAAAGAGTGGCAATGTTTTACAGTACAACAACTTATTTACAATGCATTATTATGAAGAAATGCACAGTTTAAAAAGCAATCATGCACTTAAGTAAATCTGAAGCACCTATTATCAACAGCATCTGTAAAAAAAAAAAAAAACAACCAAGCAATAATATTGCAAAGCTGCTTGTGGTACTTCAGAATTCAGATTGGCTTTTATTTCTCATATAAATAAAACCAAGACATTGTTTGGAGGTTAAGGGATAGCATGTCTCAGAAGCAAAACAGAGGAATGAATAATAATCTTGGGATCCATGCAACCTTTACAGTGATCAAGATGATGATAATACTGCTGAATTTCTGAGCATTCCACACTAAGGGTGGGGCTATCAGATTTTCCAACATCACTTACTCCGTACTGAAAATACTTCAGGCAAACCAAAGACATTTAAAAATATTAGATAATATTATCTGATATGTGTGGAAGATTATAGAATACTAACTCATATGTGATTATATTAAATCACTGGTACCATTTCTGTTCAATTGTGGTGGAGCAGCCCTTTCTTTTTGCCCACGGAGCTCTGCTAAGTCATGTGATAGAACATACCACCACATATGCCTTAATTTCTGCCTCTAGACACAGGCTCTGGTCAACATACAGAAGATCCATTATCGTGATTTGGTATGACCTAGCAAAACAAGTAGATGAGTGCTGCTATCAGAAGAGAGGTGCTTGCTGAGCTGGTCTGGAGATTCCTAGATTAATTCAGGATGTCTGGAGGAACTAGCAAGGAACTGTATTTGCTCTAACTGATGCGTCCCACTGACTGATGAATCTGGTTCAGGATATTAGAAGTGAATTGTCCAATCCAGATTGTTGTGACACCAGCATAAAATGAACAAATAATCTGATCAATAATGCCAATTCTCAATGTAGACACCTCTATAATTTCATCCAATAACTAAAAAGATGCTTATCACATCCATATTAAAGAATAAGGGTAACTAGGTAAAATTTTTTTTATCCAATCTTCTACAATCTTTCTGAGGCTCAAAGCTGTCAAGAAGGTGTAACTAGCCAAACACCATTTTCCCATAGCACCATCACAGAAACAGAAATATTTTATTACTTTGGTAGGTGTTTTTTACCTTAATCTTTTTGTTTTCCTATACTTTTCTGACAGCCACATTTAAGAAGAGAGATAGTTTACGATAGCACACATTTGAGCCAGATTTCCTCTAATAAAGACTGGTTTGATTTCAAGTGCTCATTTTCATCATCCCTCAGACATGCCTCATTACACACTGCCCACATTTTCTCAGTTTCTTCAGCTAAGAAAGAGCATTGCTTGCTATGTTGGTTAGTACAGAAATCCTGTACTGCTGGCTAGACCATCAAAATATGAGCAAAACTACAGTGGCCCATGAGGTGTTATCTCCTATATAAAAACCAGCTATCAATTAAAAGTTGTTAGGATTAAGGGTCATAGTTCTCATTAAGAGAGTTGCACTTAGTCCCTCATAAAATGTACAAAAAATACGGCAAGAGCCACAGGAAAGCTGCATCACTGTTCATCCAAACATGAGACAAAAAAACTCTATGAATTGAAGACTGTAAGTTATCATTAACTTATTAAACTCATTAACGTTAATTCAGCTCTGATAACTGGTAAATTGGTACAATTTGAGATGCATTAGTTATAGGAAATTTATTTCTTGGTGGTTATCATAAAATCTGAAAAACAGTCAATATCTGCTACCAAAAAGACCACAAAAAGCAGTTTTAAAGTCCTTTATTTAGGGGCTGAAGCTATTAAAATCTGGATTTTTTCACCTTCTCTTCAACCCTGCAGTCACGGTTACGACAGAAATGAACTGTCATTAAAGGGTGAACCAAAACACTTGTCTGTAATTAACCATTGGTCCTAACAGCAAAGACTGAGGCACTGGAGAGACCTGGACTTCAGGAAACTGAATCATAGTCCTTGTAGTCCTTGTAGTGAGAAATGTGGATTATGGATGAAATGCAAGTACACTATTGTAAAGATAGTCGAGAAGACTGTGCTGCTTTAGGGAAGAGTACCAAGCCTACAGTGCTTTGCACGCTATAGAAGTAGATAACCACACTTTTTTTTTTGATTAATTTTCTCTAGTTTCACGCTTATAGGGGTTGTGTTGGGTCCATTTTGATTGCTCTAGACTGTAGCAATTTCAGTACTGATTTTCGTCAGTTTAAATTGTAATTGTTTAAAATTCTCACTTAAAAGATAATTTATCAACCATAACGATATTCTATGAGACAATTCCAATTTTATATTTCAATTAAATTCTGACTAGATATTAAATTCAATACACTGAAATTTCCATTGTAATATAAAGATTAGAAAAACAAACAAACACCACAAGTTAATAGCACAATACTGGCTATTGATGGTTTTGATCATATTTTTTAAATTTTTACAATTGAAATTGCAATGTTCCAATTTTGTCCTTTTTTCTGAAAAAATTTCCCCTTTCATAGTAATTGAGCAGAGTCTCTTTCACTGACAGAAACACCAGAATGGTATACCACGTTCTCCCAAGAATCTGTGTACCAAAGCCTTTGGCATTAGCTGTTCCTGAAAATATTTGCAAATGATACAGTACTACTGACATAGAGTACAAATCACTAGCCCAGACTTTTCTTATTAAATTTCTTCAATTCAATTTCCATGAGAAAAAATTGTCAAGGTTTTGTACCAGGCACATGCAGTGTGGAAGATGTGACAAGTTTTATAATTTTTCTACACTAGTAAATAGTTTTGAAAGTCCTTTAGATAATTGCACAAGTGCACCTCATGGGATTTTGTGAGTGAAAAATACTTTATATAATCTTTTTTTTTTCCTCTCATATGCTGTTATTTCTGATTAATTGCACAATATTTACTATCCAATATTTAAAGTAAACTGATCTATACTGATTGTCTACATGCTGAGTAAGAAATAGGATACAAGGACTATAAGTAATTTTGTGGAATTTCTGTAACATACTATAGCCAATACCAGCTCAGTATTAAGCCCTAAACTGGCATGGTTATTTGACTGGATAGCCTTAAATCTATTAAGTAGATAGAAAGGCAATATACCAATATACACTCATACCAGTATGAAGCACTGCTATTCTGATTTGCAAGAAAAAAACTATTTTCAAAAAATTTATGGAAAAATTCTAACTCCTTTACATGGTTTCTGCAGGCCAAGTCAATCGGTTGTCATGAGTTAGCAAGCATAGCTCCAGATTTTCCTGCAGAGGTACTTACAGCCTCCTTTATGACCTCACAGAACCTATCAACTGGCTAGTTTGAATATTGACAATTTTTTAAGCCACTTAGAATTTTGACCACCTCTGTGGTCCACATTTAAGAATGGACAAACCCTGGGAAGTGCTGTCTCTTGCTTCCAGCTGGAGGACAGGTAACTGGATTGGGCCCGTACAGGGCCCAGCGGGCCCGGCCCGGGCCCTGACAGATCCGGGCCGGGACCTGCTCAGCCGGGCCCGGGCTGGGCCACAGCCATCCTGGAGCCGATGGGCCCTGTTCCACCCGTGGCCCCCCCTGCCCTGCTACGTGCAGACGGAGCGGCCCGGCTCCCCCTCTGCAGTGCGGCCGAAGATTCAGCTGAAGCTGCCCCGCTGCCCGGCAAAGATCATGTGACCAACAGCGATAAGTGACATTCCAGCTGCAAGGCCCGGGTGAGATTAACCCTTTTAGTGCTGTAAGTTTCCTCCAGAACAGATGGAGCCTGCAAACATAAAGAAAGAAGAGCTGAAACCCTGAGGGAGGAGAAAGAGGAGATGCTTAAAGCTGAAATTCTGTTGTAAAGCTATGGTGGTGATAGACTATGATATATCAGAGTACCTGTTGTAATTTCATGAAGGCATGGGGGGTGGAGCGTTCAAACTGCACTTGTGAGCAAAAGCACCTGTGTTGGAATAAGCAAATGCTGAAGCAGCTGTAATTTGATGAGAAGTTTGAACAGGGAGAGATGGAAGTGATGAGGACTCTTGCTCCGAATCAGAAAGAGAAGACCTCTGTTCCTAGAGATACTCCCAGAGATAGTCCTAGAGATGAAGATGATGAAGATCCTTTTCTCCCAGGAAAGGAGAACGGCCTCTGTTCCTGGAGCTGAAGATGCTCCCAGAGATAGGTGAAGAGAACCTTTATTTTTGAACAGCTCAACCTTAAAATGGTACCCCAGTAGCTCAAGATTGAACCCTTGAAAGCAGTTGTGGGGAAAGCTGTAAGTCAGGGGAAGGGACTCTCACATGCGAGCAGAGAACCAACCCAGGCAGCTGTCTCGTGATACTGAAGCCATGAGAGAACCTCTTGTGGAGATGTCTCCATAGTATGAGCAAGAGAGACTCCTCTCCCTAAATGAACTGAACAAGGTTATTATGGAAGTGGTAAACAGACTGAACATATCAAGAGTTGTCTTTTTACAGCAGGAGAAGGGGGAAAGGTGGGGGAAGGAGAAGTGTTCTGAAGGTGTGGTATGATTTTATTTTTTTCTTTTTTCCCTTCTTTTAGGTCTGTTAATAAACTTTATATTCTTTTAAGTTTTGTGCCTGCTTTGCTTTCTCCTAATTCTTATCTCACAGAAGGTAAATAGTAATGAGTATTTTGGACCAAACCACTACGTCGGTGTAGACCATAACCTTATATTTTAGTATTTCTATACAGACTGTATAGAACAACACTTTTACTTGTATATAACCTTGAGGCTATGCCCTAAGGCAGACTGTCAGAGACTGTGAATAACTCTTCTTTTCACACATCCTTACAGCAGAACAGCTAGCTTGTTGAGGACTGCAAAGTTCAACAGGTTAAAAGGCTGAGTAGGTCTTTTCTGAGAAGGAAGACAAAAGAGAAAGAAAGGCTTACAGAAGGAGTCTTAGGAAATGCCAGCACCTGAGAATGTTGTGCATCAAGTCTGAAAAAGCCACATAAACAACTTTCTCTCAGGAGTCTCTATTGACTCTTTCATGAAATCTCAACCTTAGTCACAGAAGTGGGGAAAAAAACTGACTTCTCTTTGTAAGTGGGTCAGTCTAGCACAGAAGGCACCTAACCCCCAGGGAGATATTTTCCATCTCAGGGGACTCTTTAGGCTGTCATGGCAGGTTTAACATCATCTCTCTGCAGTAACAAGTCCAACTCGTTCCCTTGAGCTCCCACTAGTTACCCTGACAAGAAGCTGAGTCCAGTCAGCTTGCAGACAGACACCATTCAATGAGGAGCCTGGGAACCACAGCCAAGGAGCAGTGTATGGAGGCTGCAGGTGAGCAAGACTTCCACCTTCCAGCCATGGAGAGCCATAGGATCAGCAGACCCCACAGTGAAAACAAAGCTTTTGTACCACCACTCTGCTCAGTTAAAATGTTGGAATAACACAGAGAAAGGAACAAATTTTAGTGACAGCTTGGGTGTTCAAGAAAAAATTTAGAAATGTCCATGAGCTACATGGTTTATTAGGGAAGCAATCTCCCCAGCATGAGCAGCCCTAGGTATAATATAGCAGCCTATTAGTCAATTGCATGTCCAATGGAAATGGAGAAGACAAAGTTTTTTCTGATTCTGTCTCACAAAAGTAGATAAAACAAAATATTTTTATAATTTTTCAGTGATGTTTCCTGGTTTTAATATTTTTTTTTTTCTTTTGTCTTAAATGAAACAACAAGTTATTTGGAGAATTTAAAAACCAGAGGCCTGTGATCCTTCAGCAAACATCCAGACAATTCAATGTATGACAGACATATTAGAGGGTCTTCCCATTTCAGCTTTCTGAGGCTTATTGGAGAGCTATTATCGCAAAAATCAATAGAGGAAGAAGTACCTTCAGTCAATGCTGATCACCATGATGGATCTCTGGAATAAAGCAGATTTTGAGGAGAACTCCTGAGTGCTCAGGGTAGTTATTGACATACCACATTTTTTGCATTTACACTTTTACTAAGCTGACTTTTTTTTCTTCATTCACATTATTTCAATTAAATAGAAGTCCTAATCCCAGTTCAACATGGGATTTTTTCCATTATAAAATGGCAACAAAGTAAGCCTAGCAGTTTTCCCTAAATCTTTGGAAAGGGGAGTTCACAATGGCTTCACACAGTCAGACTTATTCTAAGTGGGTTTAATAAGGAAGAACAACTAAATTGCAAAACATAAGCTCAGCGACATAAACAGCTGCTGTGTTTTTCTCATAGTGAAAATTTGTAGTCATATCTGCTACTTCCTTCTCTAGACAAGTCTTTCATTGTCTATTTCCAAAAGAACCTTCTTTCTCTGTATTAGCTCTACTGTTAATTTATAATTACATTTTATTGTCTTCCTGTCTTTTATGCATATGTATATGTATTTATGGATGTAGTTATATGTGTCTATAAATATTCTGCTGAATTGTCTTTAACAAATACCACTATGATCTGTGGATATGTAATATTCTCTAAGACAGATCCCATGCTTTGGACCTAAGTGTGTTAAATTAACACACAATAAATCAAAAATACATTAATCAGTTTAAAAAATCTTGTAAATGAGGACAGTGAAAAATGCATCTTATATTTTGTCCTGTGACTCATTCTTTGACAATAATTCTTTGGTGAAAAGAACTAATGTACTGGAGAATCAATAAGCTTTCAGACATACTGCATGAGTGTGTTTCCTTTGTTGATCCGTATTTTCATTATTAACAGTTTATGTCAAGAGTGGCCTCTGTGTGGCTGGGGTATTTTTAATTTACTTCATCACTGTGGCATTCTTGACTGTTTGAGGGATCTCAGGTAGGACAACAGAGTCAGAAACCAAAATTAAGACTAACGTACTGCAATAAAGATTGCCCAACTAAATCACTTGGGTGCTGGATTTAATTGTTCTTTTGGTTTGCAAAGAATTTTTTGGGTTTTTTTCTTCTGTGTTAATAAACTTGATTGAATTTCTGATTCCCATTTCATTCTAGTTGAATGTTTTCATTCTAGTTGTAGGTTTTTTTATGTTTTGTCAAGTGAATGTTATTGATTTGTCATAAGTCATAAAGCCAGAGGGAGTTTTGTTTGCTAGAGAAACTCCTCAAAATCATTGTTCTTTAATAATTACATTGGAATGGAATCACAATTACCAAGAAATTATGTTGTTTGTAATTTAACAATATTGCACTTACAGAGCAAAGAAGCACACACTGTAGCAGAACTAATAAGCAAATTTTACAGATAAGTAGAACCCGATTTAGATGTGTGGATCAGCCTTTTCATTTCAGTATATGCTGGGATTATAGTCTCTGAAAAATAGTCACAGTGTTCGTATCGTTTAGCATTTTGCCAAAGCAAACCACAGCACAAGACCCTTCTGTTTCACATCAGTCCCTAGTTTGACTGTACTATGCACATCTTGCAGCTGAGGAATCTGTTATAGAATCACAGAATTGTAGAAAAATTTTATTTGGAACAGACTTTTAAATGGCTATCTAATCCAAATGCCTGCAATGACCAGGGAGTTCTTTGACTAGATGTTCGTGTGCTCTACACAACTACTGAGACAGGACTGCCTTTTACCCATAGCACAGAACTGCAGCCACCTCTTGCCACTGATGATGTCTTGTCTTCTGCTGTGGTGCAGCTGAAATGCACACTGCTGGGATGGGCTATGCAGGCTGCACTTGCCTGTGTTTATGGTCACTTTATGTGTAGGATTTGGTAGGATAAAATACAGTTGGTAACTTCTCATTCAAGGGAAGAATTTAGTTTATTTATAGGGAAGAGAAGGCAGTGGGTGACTTGCACTCTGCTGCAAAATGAGGTGTTTCCAACTCACTAGTATAAAAATAGCCTTTCCTTGTCGGTGTCAGGCTCATATCTAGTGCAAGAAATTATCATCATCCTGTGTGATAACTTTTACTCAATACTCAATAAGGACTAAACCCTGCAGTTTACTCTTACACCAACTCTTTGGTGATTGCTCAACCTTGCCTACCATCATCACGTGCAGAGAAAGCTCGGTTTCTCTCTTTCACTGGCCGAGCAAAGGTGCTCTGAGCTGTTCTCCCAAAAAGGCTCAGGGATAACTGTCACAACAGTAGAAGAAGGGCTGAATTTTTGTCTAGGACCAAGTTACTCCCTGGTGGGTTGTTGCAATAGTTCAGATATTTACTGCTCCCTATCAAAATCATTTGCAAGATGATAATCTCTTACTCTTCAAGAGATGGATCCTAAAATACTCCTGGTTGCAAGCTCTGAGATCAAATGACTACCCATACAAAAGTTCTGACAGATATTTTTTTGTGCGATTTTTAGATTGGTTATTCTGCTACATCAGAACTCTGATATTTGATGCTGTGCATTCCTTGTTTGGTGGGAATTTTATTATTTTTGTGTCCTTGAGCTTACTCTTCCAAATTTCCCAGAAGTCAAAAATCAGTGAAACTTGCTAATGCATGCAGATATTCATGAAATAATAACCTATTTCGCTTTGTGCTTGTCTGCACTTATGCTAGTTTTCATTCCACAAACTCTAGAAAGAGATCAGTGGATTGAAGCACCAGTACTGTAAGCCTACCTATCATTTCATATTTTGCAAAGATTTAGAAAGAAAGAAATAAAATCCTTTCTTAACTCAAGATGAGTTATTTAGCTGCTTCTGTTAATTCCAGTCAGATTTGTGGGTTGTAAACAATTCACTTATCAGGTCTAGTCTGACTATGCATAAGGCCAGGACTTCCATGGTTCTAACTGCTAGAGTAATAATGTTATTTTCAGAACACCACACTCCCACAAGTAACACCCCTGGCCTTAATTTTCCAGTCTTGGAATTTAAATGAAACATAAACAGGCTGGACGGAAAAAGGAAGCATTAAGATAGATGTGAAGGTAGAAGAAAGTGACAGACCAGTTGGGGAAAGAGTGGGAAGAAAACATAGTGGTTCACATTCCAGTGGCATTTTTGAGAGAATAGAAATGAATTCTATTCTCACACAGTCCTTTGATGTAAGCACTTTATATAAGCACTTCTTCCTTAGGGATAGTCATATTGTGAAGGTTAGAAATACATTTAAGGTTCTATTTCACAAAGCTTGCAATCCATCATTTCTTCTCCCTGCATCCTTTCTCCTTTCATTAGCCCCTAGTAACTAAATCATCCTTAAATAACTAAATAGCACCCTAATTAGATGACATAAAATGTCTGAGTTGCCCCCTAATCCTGAAAGCAAATAAAGTTTGGAGGTGACAGGATTTTGAGCATAGAACTACAATTTCAGCACTTCTACTCTTTGGAACGTTTTAGCCTTGCTAGAATGAGATGCCTCTGTGACTAGCAGAATTAAATACCTCAAGCCACAGTAAGATTCTAATATGAACAATCCTCTGTGCTCTCACAGGCCCTCCTCTGAGAGCTGTGCTCAGAGTATAGAGTAAATTTCAGCAAAAATTTACTTCAGCCATGGCCGTAGCAGTGCCTAGCATGAGTCAGAGGTTTAATTGCTCACCTCAGGTAGAAGCAGGTTCAATTTCTTTTTCTGCATGAGGGTTCAAAAGTCTAGAAGTAAATACTGACTAACAGGAAACTGGCTTTCATTTCAAACATTGACAGTTGTCTCAATAGCATGGCAAAAAATACAAATTAGGGAAGTAGAACTGACCACATGTTTTAGATGGCCTAGTTAAAAGGACTCTAATCCTTAAAGTAAATTTGATGTTATTTTACATGGACTATTATTTAGGCATATGAGCACTGACTTGAGTAGAAAAATGATTTAAATTATGCAGGAATTAAGATTTAAATAAGATGAAATCAATAAGAAGTAGTTTATTAAAAAATGCCAGAAAATAGTTCATAAAATTTGTGTCCCTTCTTTACCAGTTTTCTTACTAAATTTTTAATATGTCTTCATCTTTTTTTTTCAAAGTATTTACTACTACTTTGACAAACATCTATATTGTTGTGTAAATGCAATATACAAGTTCATCATATTAGATTAGTAGAACATGGGGTTTTTTGTAACTCCCACAGGATTTAACTTTTTAAACAGAGAGTGATATACTGCAATACAATTTGTGTAAATTTATGAAATTTCCCAACATTCTTCAATGAGTCTGTGAAAAGGACAGACTGTAGAGTCATCACTACCTGTCCTAATGAGCTTAGCTGAAACACATTGATATAACGGAACAGTTCCTTTCCTGCCAAAATTATCAGTTTTCTATTGACATCAAAATGATTGCAGAACTTGTACTTGATTGGAAGTTTTGCTAAAATGAAAAAACTGAGAAAACACTATGCTGAACCTTGCAAGGTAAACTGTGTCAGCAGGCACATGAGGAGGATATAATGCAGAAATCTTACCTTTTTCTAAACAAATCTAAATTCATGGAAAATCAGACACTTAGAAAATACCTTTAAGCAATGATCTCTCTCTAATGCAAGGTACTGGAAGACCTTATAGTAGGGTTTTTGTTCAGTCCTAGATTCTCCATATCAGTAAAATATCTATAGACTTTAGAAAAAGATATATCAAATAAAGGATTTTCTATTTTTTTCATAATCTTCTTAATATTTATACATATCATGAAAGAAATAAAATTTATTGAATCGCCTAAGATTTATCAAAATAATATACTTTATCCTCACTACAAAAGAAGAAAAACATGGTTTTTAAACTTAGGCTTAAACAAGAGGAGTTAGAGACATGCATGTGCCTGCAGAGCTATGATCTTCCTGGCATAGTGGAGATGTGGTGGAATGTTTTCTGTGGCTGGAATGCTGAAATGGGAGGATACAGGCTCTTTAGGAAGGACAGGCAGAGGAGATGAGGAGATGGTGTCACCTTCTACGTCAGTGCCCAGCTGGAGAGCACGGAGCTCTGCTTGGGGGTGGATGAGGAGCTGACAGACAGGTGATGGGTCAGGATTAAAGGGAGGGCAGGGACAGGGGATATTACAGTGGGGGTCTGCTACAGGCCACCTGACCAGGAAGACAAAGCAGATGTGACTCTCTACAGACAGATATGAGCAGCCTCATGTTCATAAGCCCTGGTGTTCATGGGGGTCTTCAACCTCCCCAGTAGCTGTTGTAGGTATAACACAGCAAGGCATAAACAATCCAGCAAGTTCCTGGAATACATTGATGATAACTTCCTTCTCCAATGAGGAGTATAGGAGAAGAAGTGCTCTGCTAGATCTTGTTCACACCAAAAAGAAGGGATTGATGGGGAATGTGAAGTGTAGGGCAGCCTAGTCTGCAATGATGATGAAATAGTGGAGGAAGCCAAATCCTTAGAGCAGCAAAGAGAGTACACAGCAAGCTCACTCTCCAGAACTTCAGGGGAGCAGCCTTTGGCCTCTTCAGGGATCTTCCTGGTAGAGTACCATGGGATAAAGCCCTGGAGGGAAGAGGGGCCCAGGAACACTGGTTGATATTCAAGGATCACTTCCTTCAAGCTCAGGAGAAATGCATGCCTACAAAGAGCAAGTCAGGCAAAAAAATCCAGGAGACCTGTGTGGATGAACAATCAAAACTAAAAAGGAAGCCTGTGGAGAATGGAAGCAAGGAAAAATAGCTTGTGAGAAATACAAAGAAATTGTCCAAGCAACCAAGGATCAGGTTAGGAAAGCTGAGACACTGATAGAATTAAATCTGGCCAGGGATGTCAAGGTCAACAAAGAAAGCTTCTTTAGGTAGGTCAGTGATAAAAGGAAGACAAGGGAAAGTGTGGGCATTCTCCAGAAGAACTCAGAAGATCTGCTTCCCCAGGACACGGAGAAGTCTACTTGACTTTTTCGCCTGTGTTCACTGACAAGTGCTTCAGCTGCACTACCCAAGTAACAGAAGGAAGAGGCAGGGTCTAGGAGAATGAAGAACCAGCTGCTGGAAGGGATGCCATCCAGAGGGACCTGGACAGGCTTGAGAGTTGGGTCCATGCAAACCTCAGGAAGTTCAACAACACCAAGTGAAAAGTCTTGTACCTGGACTGGGGCAATCCCAAGCACAAATAAAGGATGGGCAGAAAATGGATCAAGAGCAGCTCTGAGAAGGACTTGAGGCTGTTGATGGGTGGTAACATCCTCTTGCAGCCCAGAAAACCAATTTTATCTTGGGCCACATCCAAAGCAGTGTGTCTAGCAGGATGAGGAAGGGGATTCTGCTCCTGTACTCCATTCTGCTGAGACTCCACCTGGAGCACTGCAGGTCTGGGATCCTCAACATAAGCAGGACACACACCTATTAGAATGGGTCCAGAAGAGGGCCATGAAGATGATCAGAGGATTGGAGCACTTCCCTATGGAAATAGGCTGAGAGAGTTGGGGTGCTCAACCTGAAGAGCAGAAGTCTCCAGGTAGATCTAGAAGATGCCAACAGAAAATCTGAAGAAGGACTTTTCATTAAAGCATGTAGTGACTGGAAACAGGGGAATGGACTGGAAGAGAGTAGGTTTATATTAGATATTAGGAACAAATTCTTTACGGTGAGGGTGGTGAGGCACTGGAACAGATTCTCAAGAGAAATTGTGGATGCCTCATCCCTGGAAGACCTCAAGGCCAAGCTGAGTGGGTTTTGAGCCACCTGGTCTAGTGGAAGGTTCCCTGCCCATGGCAGAAGGTTTGGAACTAGATGATATTTAAAGTGCCTTCCAACCCAAATAATTCCATGATTTTATGGTTCTCTGATTCTAATATTGAAAATTGATTGCCAAAATGATGAAATTTCTTTATTTTTTTTTTCTTTGAATGTAATAAAAACAGGGATATCTATTTAAGAGTCCCTGTATGTCTTTCTGTCATGTGAAACAGGCATATGAACTGCATGTGTCATCTTGGATTTACATCATCTGTACACATTGCCTGCATACAAGGAATGACCACATTTTCAAGAGGTGTATATGCCAAATATTTGGAAATCTCAGGCGTTTGCCTGGAACTGGGCAGTATCAAGAGCAGTTGTCAAAGTCCTTCAAGCTTTAACTTCATCATGGAGTTATTAATGTGAGACAGTGTTCCTGAATCACAAGTAGCCAAATTAAAATGTTCATTCAGACAAAAAGTCACAGATAAAGTTAGAATCACAGACTTATAAAATTTTTTGGTTTTCAAGAGACCTTAAAGATCACATAGTTCCATTGCCTGCCATGAGCAGGGATAAAGCTGGTTATCAATATTCTGATGATGTGAAAGTTCATGTGACACTGAGGGGCTGACATCAAACATGAGTAATGGAACCTGGACATCTCATACAGAGCCATCTGCCATCATCCTCTCATCCAGCACTTGGAAAAGAAAATGCTTGAAATGCTTTGCTAATATACATATCACAATTGGAATAACAATATTTTCTTATTTGCTCAAGTCATGTTAATTTATTGCATTTGTTTATTTTAAGTCGCTCTTGCTCTTGGTTGAATACAGTGTTTACCAGAATACATTGTCGTCAATGGCGTCTTGCGACTGGACTGGTATAAACATAACATATTTAAGCAGTATTAGAAAATACATTTCTACTCAATTCCAATCTACTCATTAGGACTTAACAACCTTGATTGCAAGTACTACTTTTCACTTAATCAATGATACAGGAATTGGTTTTTCTTTAAAAAGAAAAGAAGTGTACTCAGTTCTAGTGAAAACTTACAGGACTACAGGGATTAAATTGTATGAATCCATGTCTTAAAGAGTGATTTTTAAAATCTATGTGAAACACTACTAACAATAATTCAGATAGGAACATCAAGAAGGGATTTGTTTATACCTACCTTGTATATAAAAAAAAAGTGTGGCAGTTGTCTCCCTAAAATTAACACTTGGGAACAGCAACAACTTTAATTCAGATTGCCATTTACAGTTGGAAACACAGCGCATTAAAATAAAATTGCTGATGTTGCATCTCTGAAAGGATTATTGAACAGGAAGGATTTTTTTCATAAAGTGTTTTAACTGCTTTTTTTCTATAATTATCCATAAAAGGAGAAAAAAATTATAGCCAGATATATTGCTTAAAAATAATTTTAAGTATTGATGGGAAATATAGAAATTCCATGTAGATTTCATTCCAGAATTAAAGAAAATAAAAACTGAGAAAGAGTGTTGGGATTTCCATTATTTATATTTATATAATAATTTATAAAGGAAAATTTATATTTTCCTTTCCATAAAGCCTGGGAAAACCTGTATCTTCCACATCTTTTTGTGGTCCCTTTTCTTCTTATGTGCAATGAATAACTCTGCAAAGATGGCCCTATGGGGAGGAGCACACTGAGGTGCAAGATGCTGCTCCATTTTTGTGCACACCTCTGAGGAATTCCAGGTAAATCACTCCATCTCTGCTCCAGTTCCCTTTGTATGAAGCACTGACTGCTTCTACCTGTCTTTTTTCCCTCTAGTAATTTTTTATTCCTAAATTATCACCTACTGCATCTTTGTGCAAAATGTGATGAAACCCGGACTTTAACTGGACAGTTTGCATTCACTGACCAAAGATCATACTGATGCCATGATGATTTTTTGCCTTTTCTTTTATACCCCTTTTTTATACCTTTTTACAGCTTCTGTATTCTTAGTGCTTTTTGCCTACATTCTTGGACTTGTTTGTTCAGCTAGGAGACTAAACATTTTAGAAGCTTCGTAGCTAGGGAACAGTATGCCCCAGACCCCAAGGTCCTCTCCAGAACACATTCTGTAAACTAAGAACCAGCCAGGGGAAGGTTCCTTGGGGAGGGGGGCTCATTCGAGCCTCTCTTTGGGGAATTTTTTATGGATATGCTAATTAGTAAGATCTATAATGTTATACCAGATTTTTTGGGGGTGCATTGTGGTGTGCATTTCAGTGCATTCGATCTGGACGTGGTGCACCTAAGGATCCTTAAAATAAATACCAAAGTAAAATCCCTTTTTCCAACCATGTTTGACTCTTGATTTTAAGACCAGGTGTAGGAACCCAGAGTGCCAAAAATATTTCTATGCCTGTTTTTAATGGTTCTTACTCCCCTGAACAGCACAGTTTTAACCTCCAACCTTGGAAAACATTACCAACGATCAGACAGGAACTAGAAAATACAGAGGTGTGACTTAGGTGATAGACTGCTATGTAAGATTGTCACAGGGTGAAAATTTTTAGAGGTCTTGGGCTTCTCATTGTAGTAAATAGATAAGAGTAAAAAATATCAAAATGGAGGATTGTTGTTGTTCTCTAAACCTTCTTCTCCTTCTTCTACTACTCCATGTTCTGCAGTAAAAGTAGTTTGGAATGATTGGATAGAGAATTCTGCAGTTCCTGCCCGTGTTACTGGATAATTGGTAGGAAAGTGAAAATAATATATGTTTTTAGTAAATATTGGTTAAATTATCTTTAAAAGGCTGTGTAAATATTGATAAATAGACTTCACTCCTGCTTTCTGTGCTCTGTGCTGTACCTGGGTCATGCTAGTGGCTCTGTTCCTCTGATAAGACATAATAAACAACTATCCGGTAGCGTTGAAACTCAAGGAAAAGTCTCAGTTTATCTTTGAAACTCCTTGCAAGGACTTTTAGAAAATTCTCTCCAATCAGGAGAGATTTGATTTATGGTACGGTTCAGTGTCAACCAGGAAAGGTGTCAGTTGCTGGTGACCACGAAGGGACACTGAAGACCTTGAAACTCGCAGTCTTGGGTTGGAACACATCTTGCTTTGCCCCTCTCTCTGCTGGCAAATTACAGAGGGGCCAGAGCAATGATCCAGGACTGTGACCAGGACTTTAGGACCCAGCAGGAAAAGACATCAATAGCTGGCAGCCACAAAGGGACACAAATCCTCAATCTTCTGATACTTACCTGGCAGGGGAGATACCATGATCAGGCAGGTGGTTTTCCCAGGGCAAGGCTCATCCCTTGCACTACAGGTGTGCTGACCCCTGCGATTTCCCCAAATATGGGAAACTTGACTGCATGATTTGTGGTAGTGGGGGACTGCGTTCACACTCTCCCCTGATTTTAGCAACTGATGCCTTTTCCTGGTCTTAAAATCAAGAGTCAAACATGGTTAGAAGGGAAAAAGGGATTTTACCTTGGTATTTATTTTAAGGATCCTTAGGTGCACCACATCCAGGTCGAATGCACCGAAATGCACACCACAATGCACCCCCAAAAAATCTAGTATAACATTATAGATCTTACTAATTAGCATATCCATAAAAAATTCCCCAAAGAGAGGCTCGAATGAGCCCCCCTCCCCAAGGAACCTTCCCCTGGCTGGTTCTATCTTAGTTTACAGAACATGATCTGGAGAGGACCTTGGGGTCTGGGGCACACTGATCCCTAGCTATGAAGCTTCTAAAATGTTTAGTCTCCGAGCTGAACAAACGAGTCCAAGAATGTAGGCAAAAAGCACTAAGAATACAGAAGCTGTAAAAAGGTATAAAAAAGGGGTATAAAAGAAAAGGCAAAAAATCATCATGGCATCAACACAGCTGTCCAGATTTGCCAATTTTAATTCAGTAATTTAGAGTTTTGTCAATAATAAAGATTAAAAAAAAGAAACAGAATTTAAGCTCAGATTATTTGCCAATAGTTTTACAATAAGTAATGTGGTTCTCTGATTGTTATACCTTAATCTAGTAAATTGCCAACAATTGATAATACTGTTATGAAACAAATAGATTTATGTTTTCCACTATTTAAAGGTTATTAATCTTTCTTTAGTCAGTCCTCTCTCATTTATGAAGTGAAACCATCAATACTTTCAGCAGTGATAACAATATTTGAAATGTCCATGCTCTAATTTGTCACCCAGATCACAGGAAACTGAAATTTGGAAGACTCGGAACAAAAACGTCAATTTTCTCCCATCTTCCTTGGAGAACACTGTTTTGAAAAAAAAAAAAAATTAAGATGGTTTCAAAAATCAAATAATAAACAGTCTATTTTTCATGCACTAATCATCTGTACAAGACCGCTGTCAATCCTAGTACTGTGAAAGAGGGAAAAAGGCAGAGGAAGAGAAGAAAAGACAGCCTAGTAAAAACTCCGTGCACATAGGTTGCCAGTTTTCCAGGACACTTACCTCTCAAGTGCATGCTACACTATTTCACCATCCTTCTAGCTTTTAAACTCTCACTCTTTGTGATGATAATGAAGAAGGCAGGCAGCAGATGCTTCATCTTAACCATGAAAGAGAGGGTAAAGTGTGACTCTGGATATTCTTCAGAAAATGAAGATCACGATCAACAGACACTTGGGAGATTAGCTGTGTTCAAAGCACATTCGAAAACGTGGAGAAACTCATTAATGTTATATCATATGGCTACTCTCCAGTGTTAAAGGAACAAGGTAAAGTTTATGTTAGTGTAGATACAAGTGGACTACTAAATAAATAACTTCATTAGTTCAATATGTCTCTCTCTCTCGTACTGTAAAGAACTCCTCCTTTTTTCCTGATGCATGTCTTTTTTTTTTTTTCTTGCTGCAGCAAAACAAATATCTGAGTTTGCTGAGCAGGTTTATTTGTTGCCAGCACCTGTTATCTGCAAGCTAGGATACAGGCTCTGTGAAGCCGAAGAACATTAAAAGTGAGCAAGCTCTTCAACTCTCATGATAATTAGAAACAAGATAGAAGAAGTGCAAGGGGGAAATAGAGAATGGCAGGATATATTTTGAAAGATGAAAGGAACCTAGAAGAGCAGCAGTCTAATTAAACCAGAAGTGGATATGCTACAACCAGAGCACTCTTCTGTAAATGACACATCATTATAAGACATTAAAGCTTCGTTCCTGAAGAAAATTTGTTACTACTAAAATAAGAGGAGAAAAACATGAGAGAGAGACTAAATTGATGTTATAAACTCCAACCGTCTAAGAATAAAGAAAAAGGGTTGAAAGAAAAATACCACTTAAATAATCTAATTCTGGAAGACACCAGAGAAAACAAGATATAGATTATTAGAATAAAAAAAATAGCTAGCCATAAGAGCTAAAATGTTGATAATAATTATTTTCATATCTGGTATTATACTGTTCATATGATCAAAACATTACTCATTAATTTTACCAAGGTGTCAGAGCACCCACAGTTTATTACTACTAAACATAATAATAATTTATTGACGTATGGGGGCAAAAGAGGTTTACTTTTCAAAAGCAATCATTGTGTTTGGTACTGTAACTTTTAGTCACCCAGCATTTGACTTATAACGGGCCTGCTTTCCAGAGGAGCTAAGTACTCCCTATTCCACCTGAATTCTGAAATATTTCCTGTGCCATTTTTTTAAGCCTGTGTCATTACTCTCTGGTCAGAAAAAAATAGATGCATCCACCAGCAGTAACCAGTCCTTTAGCAGGGGCTCTAAGCTGTGATACACACAAGCCCATGGAAAGGTCTGAAGTAGAAGGATTTATACCTAACTACCTATTTTTGTTTTTCACATCTTGATCAAGCTACTAGGCTGTGTTATGGACAGCTGCATCAAAAAATTAGGAAATGGGTTCAGTGAAACTTTGCTGTGAATATACTCCAGTAGTGACATGATGCTTTTGCTTTCTTTTAACAAGCATGTATTAAAATACAAATTCTCAAGTGTGACTGAACAATATGAGATACAAACATGTATTAGCAATGTGCAAAAGACTAGTAGTTTGCCTTAAAATCCACAATAGAAATAGCAGCTATTATCTAACAATATAATAGTAGCTAAGGTCATTAGTAATTTGGGCTGGTACCTTGAACAACCCAGACTAAATAGTGGTTCATCAAAATTCCATTCCAGAAAGACAGAAATAAATTTTCTTCCAAATTTGGTTAGTTGTTTGGTTGGGGTTTTTTCATTAAAGTAGCTGTTTTTGCAATTGGATTCCATTTGCTTGGATGAGGGCTTGCATTGCAGAGCAATATACACAGTTAAATATGCTGAATGGAAAAACAATGGTGTAAAAAATTGTGAAAACATACTAGATTTTTAAAAATAAATTTCAGCATGCTTAATTGATATGTGTTCAACATTCAAAGCAATCAAAATATTCTGGTCCTTAAGTCAGTACAGGAAAAAGTGTAAACAAAGGACAGAAGACCCTAGTCTTCCCCAATTTGATCTGTTGCAACCTTACACATCTCAAGCAGTCCTTTCACAGTTTCCACTAGGAAAAAAAATTAAACATTTTTAAGAAATGACTGTGTTCTTCTTGCTTATGGCAGCCCAATTAATGAAAGGGTTTCTTGTGCTATGTCTGTGTAACTGATAAATAAAGAGTTGCATTTCATTATTTAAGTTAATGTAAAAATAAAGAATATTGACTAGTAGAAGAAGTAACTGTGAAGTTGACGTTAAAAGAGAAAACTTAAATATCCACAGATTACTGCTATGGTAGATGGTGTTTGAAGAAAGACTAAACTCAAACTGAGTTTAGACTTTTTGGAAGGGCAATATTCTTGCTGGGAGCCAAGTGTCAGGAGAGGTGGACATGAAACAGCTAGTTCAGAAATCCTTTGTAAGATCATGAGCATAAAGTTAATCCGTAAGCTGAAATAACATTTTTTAGATAGTGTGATGACCTATTCCATGTTCAGATCTTCAGAGGGTTTGAAGGAAGCAAACCCCCTAATTTTGTCATATTACAGGATAAAGTGCAAAAAAAGAAGGGATGTAGGAATAAGCAGAAAAAAAGAGAGCATTACCCTCCAGAGGAACTGGAAGAAGTCATATACATACCTTTTCTGTGCAGTCATTATTGGAAATTTAATCTCTTTTGTTAATTACAATGTAAATTCACTGTTCTGACAATTTCCAAATAAACTTACTTTCAATTGTTATTTCATATTCAGTTTTAGCAATTCTTATGAAAGTACCAAAACTTTGCAAAATACAAGCTTGGTCAGCTCTCAAGTATTATTCATTATTTTAGGATTAGTTTCAAGACACTGATTTGGTAATTCACCCTGTGTTAAACAAAAAAAAAAGCTCTAATACTTACCCAGGTATGAATGGATACAGTTTTATGAGTTTGAGTTCTGATATACTCCTTTGAGAAGTTTTCTTTTGCTTTTCCTAATAGTAGTTATCTGCATAACTGTCACAAGAGGGTTTATTGTTAAACTGTCAGATAAGACACAGGTAAAAATCTGGGTCACAGCTGATACACATTTGAAAAGCACAGAAGCATTGTCCAGCCCTTTTGAATTTTGGTGAAGTGGCAGCAGAACACATAACGCAATTTTTAGGCCTCTAAAATTTGACTCTACCAGCCCTCGAAGGAGGACTACTCACTACCTACCAGGAGGCCCGGCATAACAAAGGTAGGAGAATGGAAACTGTCAGGCAGAGCCTTGGAGAGGAAAGGGTGCAAAGGAGAGAGGAAAATTTTAGCAAAAACACAGGTGGGCAAGAAAGAATAGATTTTAGACAGCACTTCCATCACTAAACAATACCGGGAGAAAAAAAACCCTTTCTTCAAGACCAAATGGACTCATGAGAAACCCTGACAAAAACAATGGAGACAGCAAATCCAATAGCAATGAAGAAATGTAGCTGGGGTCAGTTTATATTGTGCAACAAAGGTGAAACAGGCCATGGCACAGACTGAAATTGCAGTCAATTGTGGGAGGAATCAATTCCTTCAGTGCTGCACTTATTGATATTAGTTCATAAAAGTAAAAGGAATTTGTTCTCAGATAATCCATGCCTCTGTTTTTTTAATGTAAATACTGAGCTGCAAATGTTACTATTTAATACTTTAAACTGGATGCAGAACCTTTGCCCAAAGTAAGCCTCTTCCTTGCACTATGGTGTAAGGAATCAAGCAGTTTTCAGTGAAGCAGTTCTGTGTACATAGAGGTGGAAGTGAAAATAGCATTTGGCCCAGGAGTGTATTTTCCTGGGGATTCATAAGGATTTTCAACAATTATGATATTTTCCCCAGATCAGTAGTTTTAGTCCAGCAGAACACTCTCTTTACTCTTGTGTAAAATGAATGCTTAGTGAAGATTAAAAAATATTATTAAAGGTCAAAAATGTTCCAAATATTTAGCTTTCAGAAATGCTTTCAGAGAACTTATATTGAATTAAAAATAGATGGCTTGATTAATTTTTTAACTATTTTTAAAACCATTTTTCTCCAAAGGAAAAAATACTTTCTTGCAGGATTTATTTATAAGCTAGTGGAAGTTATGGAAAATGAAATAAAATTTAAAGAAAACCCAAAAACAGACAGAAAGTTAAGTCAAATTTATGTGGCCTTCAGTCTCCTCAGAATGTGCATCTCCTGTAAATGAAGATCTTTCTTATAAGAGTGGCATTTTATTAGATAGAAGACTATATTATAAAATATCATTTTCAAAAATGTTATATTTCAAATTCTATCCCTTTTTCTTATTCTTGAATGCAGGGGGAGGTGTTGATAGGAAAGGTGAGCTGGAATACATTTCACGGAAGTATATCATAATCTAAAGGACATTACCAACTTGGGGAAATCTAAAGGATTTGCACCTTAAAATGACACCTAGTAAGTTTTTCAGTCTAAAGTTCTTCATGAAGTTTACATTTCTGGTATTAAAATCTAAAGTTTTTCCTGGTGTCCTGTTTCACTCCAATACAAAATAATACACAATTGGAGTGGCAAAGGTGGTTGGTGTTATAAGTGACTCACTTGCGCTGTAGTTATAGGGCAATCACTACATAGTGTATCTTATCACACACTCATAAATTGGCCTGGTTGGGCTTTAAATATCACCCCTCTGCCATGGGCAGGGACACCTTCCACTAGACCAGGTTGCACAGAGCTCCATCCAAGCTGGCCTTGAACACTTCCAGGAATGGGACATCAACAACTTCTCTGGGTAATCTGTTCCAGTGCCTGCTGTCAGGCATTGTCACTACGTGTTCTTGTAAACAGTCTCTCTCCATCTTTATTGTAGGCTCTCTTTAGGTACGGGACGGCTACAATTAGATCAACCCATAACCTTCTCCTTTTCAGGCTGAACACTCCCAACTCTCTCAGCCTTTCCTCACAGGAAAGGTGTTCCATCTCTCTGATCATCTTGGTGGCCTCCTCTGGACTGGCTCCAGCAGGTCCCTGTCCTTCTTGTGCTGGGACCCCAGAGCTGGATGCAATGCTCCAGGTGGGTCTCACCAGAGCAGAGGAGCAGAATCCCCTCCCTCCCCTGCTGCCCACACTGCTCTGGATGCAGCCCAGGACACATTTGGCTCTCTGGGCTGTGAGTGCTCATGGCTGAGTCATGTCCAGCCTCTCACCCACCAGCACCCCCAAGTCCTTCTCAGCAGGGCTGCTCTCAGTCTGTTCATCTCTGGCCTTTGTTGATACTGGGTACCAGGTGCAGCATGCTATACTTGGTCTTGTTAAATCACAAGAGATTTCCATGGGCCCGCTTCCTGAGCTTCTCCAGGTCCCTCTGGATGGTATTCTCTAAGCACTTTATGAAACTGTACTTTAGAATTGATTTTTATAATCAAGTAAAAAAGAAACATAACCATCAGCAAAATCTATTGTTCAAAGTAATTAATGTTGCCGTGAGGAATGCAGTGCTACAGATCTGTGTACAGTGATTCTGATTCCTTATTTCTTTGTGGATTTGCATTTGGCCAGTGCTGGTATAAATTTTGGGTCATGCTGACAATTAATATTCACTTTCAGCTGTTGGCTGCTTTTTCAGTCATCACAGTTAACTCCTGGTTTAATCTAATTTATGGAATGTTATAGTCTCATATATATGTATATGATAAGAGATAGATAGATAGATAGATAGATAGATAGATAGATAGATAGATCAGCTGCCCTAATAACAGCACTTCTGACTAATACTATGTACATTATGTTTCTATGCCTGGTCAACAATCAACTACTTTGGGGTATAGTGCTGGAGACTATGGCTCCTGTCTTACTCTTCTTGGATTGTTCTGTAAAGGAATAAACATCAGTGGCCCTTCAGTTGTGCTTGCGCTCTTACCCTTTGGGGATGCAGCCTTCAAGGAAGCAAAGAAAAGATCACACTCAGCTGGTGAGACTTTCCACTTTGCTGGATGAAAGCAGGATATTTGTCAGTCATCAAGCGAAAAAGGAGCTAAGATCATGAAATGGGCCCAGCTAAGTTCTTTCATTAACTCTGCTCCAAAAAAGGACACAGAGCATGAGCAACATACTGTTTTCCTGATGGATAGGTGAAAGCTTGGCATCTGCATTAAGAGGGAAGAAATGAAATGGAGAGGAGAGGTACTTACAATGCCGTATTACCGTGCATTTTTTCAATAAATTGTATTGTTTCTTTGCGCAGCTAGTAAATGTTATCTCATCTACATTTCTTAATTATGAATCCAGTGCTGATGTTCATAGCATGTCTTCTGCAACCATAAGGCTGGACAATTTGTCATCACATTAAGCCCTTTGGACAGTTATACCTCAGGGGGCTCAGTCAATCAACAGCAGCAGAAAAGAGTTGCATTTCAAATTTTCTTATTTATAGGACTTGAATAAGCAATGAAAGTGGGTACAAAACACTTTAGAACTAAATGTACTATTATCATCATAACTTGCAATCTGAACATATGACATTCAAAGTTGAGAAAATTGCTTATGTTTCAGGAGACTCAACAGAGTTAATCGGCAATCAGAGATCGCTCCGCTGATATGCAAAACAGGAATGGGGAAGAAGCGCAGCAAAATGCCTAGGAAAATGGTGGAGATGAACAACAGAAAGAGCTCGTTCAATCAGTAATATCAGCAGCAAAAGGTGCATTAATGCACTTATCATCAATTTTCTCGTGTACATCAGCAGGGGAATGCCCACAGAGACCATGGCTGGGCCATGGTTATACCCTATCCCAAGAGGTATCCAAGTACTGCATCTAATGTTCTGTGTTGCAAAAGGCAAGACAAAGCACACAGTGATTTAAATTACTAACATACATGTGTGATACTAGGATGACAACCAGAAGGCTAAAGAACATCTGTATATGGGATAATTGACCTGATAATTATGAAATTGTGATCTCAGCTTCTACTGACAGATTTAACTATGTCTGTGTGAGCTTCAAGGCCACAGCACTAAAAAGACATTGAGGCCCTGGGTTTCTGGCTCCTGCAAGACCATTTTAGTCTGTATTTTCAGTGTGTGTTGTATGAGAACATGCTTAATATTATAAGATATAAAATTTGTCTTTTTGTACACATTGTCTCCCCTGTGCTTGGCAAAACATATATCTAGAGCAAATATATATATATGTATAGGTAAATATGTATCCAGAGCATAACATGCTGTGAAAAGGACAGTGATCAATGTAAAGCCTTTGCTGCTGCTGACACTTCAGTGCTGCCAAGCGCTTCCACCCCGTTTCATAGATCAGTTTTTTATTTTGCATTATTGTGACCACATAAAAATGGAATGGTTCATTTTTATTCATTCACAGTTCTGCTGCACATGGTTTGCAGAGCTGAGGTGGTGAAGTCAGGAAGCAGTGGGTCACATTTTCAAACAATATACATCAATATAGCTCTAGGGAAGTCATTAAGCAAAACTTTTTTTACCAGACAGAGAGCAGCAGTCCTTATCCGAAACCTGTAGCATGTGGATTGTGATTTCTGAATTGACAGCAATAACTTTTCTACTCAGCTTTTTTTCCTTTAAAACTTAGCCCATCTTAATAAAACTTAACGCATCGTAAATCACATATGTGTGTGTATCCTTATAATTTTAAATGCTGACATCTGCCATTTCTGCTATTGATTTGATCCTCCCTATATACAGCCTCAGTAAATTATTCTTGTGGAAATTATGTTTTATGACATACCTTAAGAGCACACAGGACAATCTGGGAATATTAGTGTAGCTTCTCCTAATTTGCAAAAATCAGGCACACATCAAAGGGATTAAATGTTCAAAGCCCAAAGCAAGGGGTTTTTTCTCTATTTCATTTGTGGTTTAGGTTTCAGTATCAGAAATTATGTCTGAATTACATCTGTAAAAATTAATTCTTTCAGTAATATGCCTGCAGATCACCTCAATAGAAAATCTTAAAATTCCACAATTAATCAGACCTCTCATAAAAATCAAAATTTCGATCCTCAAAATGAGAAATGTAAGAAGAAGTGCGATTGTCAGCATTGTAATATATATTTCCAAATTAAATAATTTAAGATCAATTGTTTTGGTTTGTTTGGTTTTGGGAAAGGGAAGGGAAGGGAAGGGAAAGGGAAAGGGAAAGGGAAAGGGAAAGGGAAAGGGAAAGAGAAAGGGAAAGGGAAAGGGAAAGGGAAAGGGAAGGGAAGGGAAGGGAAGGGAAGGGGAGGGGAGGGGAGGGGAGGGGAGGGGAGGGGAGGGGAGGGGAGGGGAGGGGAGGGGAGGGGGAGGGGAGGGGAAAGGGGAGGGGGAAGGGGAGGGGGAAGGGGAGAGGGAAGGGGGAAGGGGGAAGGGGAGGGAAGGGGGAAGGGGGAAGGGGAGGGAAAGGGGAAGGGGGAAGGGGGAGGGAAGGGGGAGGGGGGAGGGGGGGAGGGGAGGGGGGGAGGGGGAGGGGGGAGGGGGAGGGGAGGGGGAGGAGGAAGGGGGAGGAGAAGAAGAAAAGAAAAGAAAAAAAGAAAAGAAAGAAAAGAAAAGAAAAGAAAAGAAAAGAAAAGAAAAGAAAAGAAAAGAAAAGAAAAGAAAAGAAAAGAAAAGAAAAAGAAAAGAAAAGAAAAGAAAAGAAAAGAAAAGAAAAGAAAAGAAAAGAAAAGAAAAGAAAAGAAAAGAAAAGAAAAGAAAAGAAAAGAAAAGAAAAGAAAAGAAAAGAAAAGAAAAGAAAAGAAAAAAGAAAAGAAAAGAAAAGAAAAAGAAAAGAAAAGAAAAGAAAAGAAAAAGAAAAGAAAAGAAAAGAAAAGAAAAGAAAAGAAAAGAAAAGAAAAGAAAAGAAAAGAAAAGAAAAGAAAAGAAAAGAAAAGAAAAAGAAAAAGAAAAGAAAAGAGAAAAGAAAAGAAAAGAAAAGAAAAGAAAAGAAAAGAGAAAAGAAAAGAAAAGAAAAGAAAAGAAAAGAAAAGAAAAGAAAAGAAAAGAAAAGAAAAGAAAAGAAAAGAAAAAAGAAAAGAAAAAAGAAAAGAAAAGAAAGGAAAAAAGTTAAAGAAAAGAAAGAGAAGAGAGAGAAAGAAAGAGGAAAGAGAAAGAGAAAGAGAAAGAGAAAGAGAAAGAGAAAGAGAAAGAGAAAGCAGAGACAAGAGAAAGAGAAAGAGAGAAAGAAAGAGAAACAGAAACAGAAACAGAGGAAAAGAAAGAAGTGGAGTAACAGACACATAAGGTCTCACACTCTTTTGTCTTACAGGAACCAATATCAAGTCTAAGTTAATGTTTTACAGGAGTCATGTAAGTATTAAACAGTTGTGATAAAACAATCAGCCTATTGGTTAAGTCAAAATAGTTGTATTAAAAAAGTTAAGACTAAATACATTGAAATTGAAATTAATTAAATTACCCTGTTGTAAGATTGGAATTTAATCAGTTGTGAAAAAACCTGACTGAATATATTACAAAGTCAGCATCTAATCACAGTTTTTTATGTACATTAAAATAATTTTCACAGTTATTTACAGAGGTACTACTGCTAGGATATATGCTGCTCTATGTCAGTATAGCTTCAGGTATTAGCAGATAAAAATTTTTATCTTTGGGAAGATGGCCTCTATATTACTGCAGGACAATTCTTAGTTTAGAAATAAGAAAATTGCATTGAATAATTTAGAAAATATTATGAAAAAATGCATTTGAGCAATAGTGAACATGTCTTATATATGCTTTTCCCCATAGAAACTACAAAGGACACGTCTGCTGATCTCACCTATAGTGCACAAACATTCAGCTCAAGACTTCTTCCCCAAATGTGTCTTTTGGTCATGCATTCAACACCTGTGTCAACTGCTATGATAACAATTATCTAAATAAACACTATTATCCTTTTATTTCTGATGGAAAAATTATTTTCCTTGGATAAAACACCGAAGCACAGGAAGCTGGGAGAGAAAGCACAGAATGTATAGACATAGATCATACCAAACCAAACACAAAAGACAATTTTCTGATGCCTACACTCTTCTAAAGGCTGACTTCTGTCTATCAATATTTTCCAGCTTACAAACTGTACTCAAACAGATCTGATAGCAATTGACAGGGATTTGCAGGTGTGTCTTTTTTTTTCCTTTTATTATTTCAACTTGCATAAGGTAATACTCCCATATGGAAATCAGTTGTTACCACTTATTTTTTGCAGTCTTAAAAAGTAAGTTTCATAGATCCCACATGCAGATCACATGAAGAAAGTAATGAACACCTAACACCAGGCATGCTCTTTTTCCCCAACTCTTTCACCTGCACAAACATGCACAGAGCCCAGAATTGTGTTTCAGAGAGCAGACTTAAATTAATTCCCAACAGTACTTGTATGCCCATAAGTAATCTTAAGATTTTACTAAAGCAGCAGCAATAGGTTCAATGCTGCACTAAAAATTGTAGCCAAAGCCGTGTTGCGACATACCCCAATTAATGTAATACACCATATAATCTCTTGAAATAATATTTCAGTCCCAGACATGGAATAATATATTGTCTAATGGTCTGACTGTCAGAAAAGGAATCCAAGTTTCTTGTCAAGATATCTGAGGTAACACCATAGCATGAAAATATGGCCTTCCATTTATTTTTCTCCTCTGCGTGCAATGAACATCTTTCATTCTTATTTAGTAGGGAGGTATTCCCCAGGCATTCAAACCTCCTAGCCTAATTCCAGTTTGAGATTTGATTATCCACCTTAATCCCATTAGACACTGATCTTTTAAACAGCAGGAAAATTGCTGACAAAATGCCACCAAGAACATTAAAATTCCATTCACAGGGGGAATTTAATATTACAATTAGTTGCAGTAGCAACATAAGCATTGTAATTGTTTACATTTATTTAGTTACTGAGTGAGAATTAAAAAATGCTGAATGAAATGAGCAATTGTTCCATAAGTGAAAAAAAAACTAAGAAGGAAAGCAAGAAAAAATTTCAAATTTCCATTCTTCAAATTCTAACCAAGCAGACTAATTTCCATTTGCTTAGGTGGTATAGATAATTTTGGTCTAGTTTTAAAAAATGGATTTTTTTTCTTCTCTGAATAAATTAAATACATGCATTTCTTTTAGAGTTATATTTATAAGAAAGAAACATTTCCTTGTGGAAATGTGTGGTATAAGGAAATCTGAAGTTTTCCGTCACTTGGGAAATCAAACTGATGGGTCACTTAAAAAAACAGCTGTTCTGGAGGGGATCTCATTTGTGTTTCCCTTTACTGAGCCCCTGGTCTTCTAAGGGACCAGTTTTGGTGTCTCACCCTCTTTAATACTTATCTATATAGCAACCTATGACTGTAGAGCAACCTGGGCCTCTCTTGCTACAGTTTAGGCCATGACCTCTTTTTCTGTCCATCATAGTTATGGACAGTACATTTCTCCTTCTTCTGTACATATTTGAAGGTCATTACGCTCAAATGATGGAAGGGGCAGACAATAACCTCATGAAGCTTAAGAAAGGCAAATGCAGTGTCCTGCCCCTGAGGGAGAGTACCTTCCTACATCTGCGCAGTCTGCTGCCCAGCTGGCTTGGTAGCAACCATACAGAGTGGGACCCAGTGGATAATGTCTTAAAAAAAAGTTCATCATCTGTTTTTCTGGTCAAGTCTTTCCATGGGTGTGTTTGTGTATGAAAGGGAGTTACTGAGAAGACACAGATCCCTCTTCTGGGGCATGCAGAGTGGAATACAAAGGTTCAACAGATACAAAGTCAAACATGGGAAATTCCAGCTGGATGTACAGCCAATTCTTCCCCATAAAAGTGAACAGGAACACCTGGAACAGGTTACTTACTCAGAGACCCTGTGAAATCTCCATTGTTCCTGCGAAATCTCCATTATTCCTGCAAGTTTTGGAAGCTCAGCTGGACAAAGTCCTAGGGAAGCTGATTTAAGTCCAAATTTAGCCCTGCTCTGAGCATTTCTGAAAGGTAAATGAAGTCTTAATCATAAACTTCAGCAACTAGTATCAAGTGAATTAAGAGACAGAAAATCCAAATGCTTTTAAAGGAGAGATAAATAATATTAATACAATGAAAAACAGACTAAAAATGGACAGGGTGAAATCCTTCTTACAATACTGAACAAATGCATTGAATTCAAATACTACAACACTACAGGAATTTATCAACATATTTCAAGGTATTTTATTCTTAATGCACCATGTATCTTTTCACATTAGCTTATAACTGCACCTTCTATCCTTGCTAGCCCTTCCTACACACTTTTCAATAAAATGTATTCCAAATCTGAAAAAGACAGCATATTGTATCATCATAAGATTCTATGTTTTTTTAAAGAGTCCGTCTAGCTTCGGAAAAAAATCAGAGATATCCTAGAGCTGTTAAAAACTCCAATTTTATTCTCCTTATTAAAAAGAGAGATTTAATTATTTCTATAGTCTTATGTGGTAGTATATATTTTTTCCTTTTTTATCTACTGTGTTTAAAGACTAGCTACTTTGGTAATGAGCATCAATGCAAACAAGTGGAAAATGTAGTAGTTGAAAGGAAATTCACAAAAGCATGCATAAGCATGTGCAATTGTGAACGTAACAATACACATTCACAATGATGAGAGTTAGTAAGCCATCTCTAGGTGGAGTAGCAATGTGAACAGTAAAATATTCAATAAGTTATATATGTCTCTGTTATTTTTCAGATTTTTCTCTGAGAAGAAACATTTTGGACTCAAAGTATTAAATTATAATAGGGAAGTTTTCATTTCCTCCCTGCTTTTTCTAGTCAGCCTTTCTGAAAATGCATATCAGTTCTACAAGCCCCTTACTGTACTGTAAATCCAATTCTATATTGCAAATTATATTTTTGTTTGTTTGATTTCTGCATGTATCTTTGTGTTGGAGAGGACTGGCTATTTATATTTATATAATGTTTTCACTATTAGAGGAGAGAGCAAAAGGGGAAATTGCATATTGTTGTAAAAGAAATTATGAGAGTTTTTATTCTGAACTGCAAAGATTATTTTGTTGTGTCTGCTCTGAATTGTATTTCACCAGACCTGGAATAAGATAAAGAAAACATCTAACATGCAGTGACTTTCTCTTGTTAGCATTTTGAAGGATTGTGCAGATGAGCCAATCAGGCTTTCATTCCTTCCCCGAAAAATCCTTCCTGTTCATAACGAGTGCTTTAAGACGTGAATATAGGAAAGGTTTGCATCAGCCTGCCATCAGTGACCACTGCTGACCAGAAGTGGAAAGCACCAGATAGGCAGACATTTGCTGCCCTCTTTTGGAATATATAAGTGAAGATTCAGTGGACGATTCAATGTGGTTTTGTTTTTATCAGATGTTTTTCTTTGCCACGTTCCTCATAATCAATGGATTTTTAGTCAGCTTCTTGTCTTACTGAATTAAAAATTCATTGCTCGGTTAGGTACTTAAAATTCCACCAAAACAAAAAAAGGATTATTGAGATGGATTTTTTAGGTATACGAGTCATTTGTACACTGAACACATTCTTTAATAACCGAGTAATTGAGCATTTATTCCAATGGATAACTCTCATATTTTTTCTTTTAATTTTAGTAAAATGGTTTTATGCAAATGTGTGACGTGTGTGAAGTGTCCTTGAAAAAATTGGTCTTTCTGTTGTAACAGAAAAAATAATTCATAAAGAGTGGAAATGTCTCCTTATGTGTAATAACTCTTTATTCATTATTTATTCTTTATTGATTCTGCCTTCCCTTTGACCTGACATTTCACTAAATATTAGAACTAATAAACTAAGAATCAAATGAGATGCCACATAAAATTTTAATCTGAAATACTACAGAAGTCTAAGTACCTTATCAACATTGTCATCACCTACAAACACAGCAAGGAAATTATCAGCAACCCATCAGAGACCTTAAGTGGGGCATTAGGACAATAGAAACAGGATATAATACCCATCAAGGTCATCAGAACTGTACCAGAAAAAAAATGGCTGTTTGAAAAGAAAGCAATGAGGAGTGTTTTGAAGCAGTTATGATAGTAAATTAAGGAGCTTCTACTAAGCAACATAGGTTGCTAAAGACAACATCACTGTATGCACAAAGGAAAGTCCATTTACACTACAATCACTGTACACACAGGTTAATCTGTAGCAATACTTTTTCCTGGCCTTTTTTTTTTTTTTTCATCTTTGCATCTTTTCTGTATATGACAGAAAATATTTTGTCTTTGAAATTTTTGGGCAGGAAAACCTCAATCAAATTAAATGAACCTTTCTTATTCTTAGAAAATACTATCCTATACCAATTTTATACATGATAATTGTTTCATTGCTGTGCTTTAATGAACAAGCTATGTTGTAAAAACAGAATAGGACAATTCCTTTTGTTATCAAAATCTCTATAAAAGCACTTTATAATAGACATCACTAAAATAAATTCCCTGTGTTTCATGACAATCAATCAATCTTAGAGCAAGATCCTGAGACCACTATTTCCTGTGTTTAGGTAGTAGCACTTGGACTTTCATGCAATGTTTGTTTTACATCTAGACCTAAGCTCTATGAAGCTCCAAATTCTGATTCTACTGGGGGCTTAAAATATGTAAGACATTTGTGAACTGTCTGGTCCTGAGTCAGAGAATACAGTTACTAAGCTGTGTGAATCTAGAATTAATTACATTGCTTGGTGTGATTTCTAGCATTGAGACTACTAAAGTAACTTTAATGTTGACAGTGATTTATCATCATCAAATTTGAGGAATGGGATAGTAAGGAACTGTAAATCTTTTAGAAGTTAACTATATATTGACAAATTTGGCACATTCAGTGCAATGGCTCTACAGCCCCTATTCAGTGAAATATCATTAAGCAAAGCTCTTACATAGTACCTTTTCAAAACAGGGCTTACTTTCTAGAGAACAAGTTAAAAAGATACACAGAACTCTAAAGCTTTCTTGGATTATTTACAGTGCTGAAATATTTCTTTTCCATTACTTACCAGTTTGTTAAACTTTCAACTTTAGAAGTGTTTTGGCCTTAAAATACAAAACTACAGGTATACATTATATGGTTTTTTGCTGTATAAATATTTTTCTCATTGCTCAGAGGGACCCAGGAGCCAAATCAACCCTTACAATTATCCTGTAGTTTTCCTCGTTGATTCTGGACATAATAGGAATAACAGTGTTCTTTTCTGTTCACCTTAAAATTTTTGGATCATTTAATCTCTTCCATATTTTGTTTTTGCCATAGTTTTTTTTGCAGTTCTCAGCTAGCAGGCTTAATTAAACTAGAACAATCAAATCCACATTGAGGATATCCCTAAAATGTTGTTTTGGAAAACCTGAAATATATTTCTGTTGTCCACTACATCCCCATAAACTGTACTTCTTTATTATTTACTTATTTCCTAGTATATTATGCATACTATGTGTGCATATATACCATAGTAGAAGCAATTCTGACCAAACTATTTAAGTCCATTAATAGTACAGGCATTTAAAAATCAGTGTGGTTTTTTACATCTTCGACAGAAACTCGGTGAATAATGTTAGTCTAAGCCTACCAAACAAAAAAAAAAGGAGGATTTAATCTACCACAAACACAGTTCACTCTGATTCTGTTCTAGTTCTTGAAGTCAAGAGAAAATTTCCCTACAGTTAGAGAAATCTAACTGGTTTTAAGTGGAGTCTGCAATGATTTATTAGTTTTTCAGCCATCAATATCTACAGAATCTACTGAAGAAGATTTATCACCTGCTATCATAGAAAATTATTTTTATTTATTTTTTATTTCCATTTCACCATCAGTCAGGAATTTGAAAACTTTCTCAGCCATAACTAGGGCATAATTTCTCAGTGGCACTTCCAAATATACAATCAGTCATTCTCATCAATAAACTATGATGACTTTAGAAAGTGGTATATGGGCAAGAGAGTATAGAAGCCACAGCACAGACAATCTCAGACAATAGATCATTACAATGTCCTCCAAGGCCATCAGTGGAATGGCTCATCTACTGTCTTTACAATTCCCCATGTAGCTATTCAGCAGAACTGATTGTGATAAAGAATTTGTATAGGTGGCATTAGAGTTTCCATGAAAGATCTTAATAGCTTATATTGTAGTAGGTGTTATAACCCTATTTTGAACATATCTTTCCAGCTGTAATGGCAAAAATCACAGTTACATTGGTAAAAAGCATACATTTGTGTTTGCACATAAAATCTGAGTGTCTATATATCTACAGCTAGAGATTTTGGCTTTTTCCTAAAGTGATGATGCATGTCATAATTAAAGCAACAGCATCTATAGCCAGAATAGCTTACTATTAACCTGACATGTTCAGATTTTATCTGTTTTCTTCCATTCAGTAACAATAACACAAAACTTTTAAAACATGTAATAACTATTGTATCATAAAATTATATTTTTTATTTATGTAGCATGTAAGACTTCCCTGTTCCTATCAAGAGCTTTCTTTTTTTTCCATGAAGTAGTTAATTGGCTTCACAGTTTAATTTACTTATACCATAAATTGCACGCTTCCTGAATACTATACTAAAGCAACAAGATGTCAATATTCATGAAGGGACAAGGATACTATATACACTATAAACTTGCACAACCTTAGTGCTTTCAGTAATGTGTTCATATCTTTAGGGTCATACCTTTTAGTAGTCTCAATAACCTGAGAGAAGTAAAAAAGACATATATAGTGCACTTCCAGGGGGCACATGATGAGTGCTGTTTCATCATATGTGCAGTATGAGCTGTGTCTCTCTCCAGAGATCTTCAAGGGTTTAGGATAATAGGAAGGCAAAGAGAGAGAGAGGTGAACCACAGCTGTCAGCTTTTTTATTCCTAGTTCTGGTTTGCTTAAGGGTTTTAAAACTGTCACTAAGATCAAAAGCCGAGCACTTAAGACAGCCCTCAGGCAGTCAAAGAACAACACTTTCATGTTTAGTGCCTCCCACCAGAATTCATAATATAGAGGCTGCCTATCCTTCCTACAATTGCAGCATTTCCTAATTGGTTATAAAGGATACTAGCAAATGTGTATGCCATCAGATTTCCTACAAATCTTCTGTATCTGAACATTAAAAATATGTGAAAATATATGCCAATATACTGTGGAATATCATATACATGTACTTAACTTCCAAATGTCTAGTTCTGTCCAGCTACCCTCTGCAAAGGAAACTTCGCAGGGCTGCAGGTTCCTCTAATCCGGAAAAAAGTCATGCCCACAGTATGACTTTGCTATTTCTGTATTTGAATTTTTTCTGTATTTCCAACCTGTCTTAGAAATTAGCTGCTGGCCATCCCACTTTGAAACATAACTATCAATCTCCATAGGAAGATGAATCTGGATATAAACCATAGATACGATCCAGACAGATCACTTAATAAAATCTTTGAGACATTAGCGAATGCTATTTGTAAGAACTCTTCCTAACTCTCTTTGATTTTCTAGTTTTATGTTGAGTGCTACTCACTCTGACCGGCTTCAAGACAAAACTCACATTTAAATAGTGGTAAATCATATATGTGTTCTCTTACTGTAACTAAACATAAAGTAAGATGGATAAGTAGAGAAGGTTGATCATTTCTTGGAGGCTTTTTTTGGCTTGTATTTCTGACCCATTGTCAGAAAAAAAATGAATTTAGAACAATATTCCCAGAAGGAACATATTTTAATTTGCTTCTGAAGTAAATACAAATCACTAATGTCAGGAACTTCATCTGCACAAAATTATTCCAAACAAGATTATTCCAATACCTAAAATTCTTAGAACTGCGTAATATTTTCATAGTATCATAATTATTTTGGAGACCCTTACTTGAAAAAAAAAATTTAAAACAAGAAAATTACAGGCAGCAAGCTTTAACATGTGACGTTTGAGTACATGTTGACTATGTTCCCAGGAACATAATTCCTAGGAAAGTGTCTTCATCAGAAGCCATAGAAAGTGCACCCCACAGAGCAGACAAAGTAGTATTTATTCAGCCCTATGATGATATTACCATTGGTCTAGCCTTGGCTGCTCATCTCCTGGGTGATTCTGAACAAATTAATCCATTTTTGTCCTTTTCAATAAAACAGAGACAATGACATTACCTCCTTTGGGAAGCTCTCCAGCATCTTCTGATAGAAAAGGTTGTTAGGCTGTAACTTACAGACTCATCACAATGAAAAAACATTTTTTATTGATTGTCAGTAAAAGCAGCTTTTTCAGGACTTCCAGCTTTCTTTTTAACACTTTCAAATTTCAAGTCATTTATGCTGATTCGTATTATATGTCTTCCTGTATATCTGTACAGCACCCAGTACTGAGATATATGCAACCTGATGGGAGTGCAACAGAGATCATAATAACAGTAAAGTGTAAGTTTAGAGAGGTTTTTGAAGTCCAGTACTAGGGAGAATATTTTTTTCAGGATTCTGACTTTCAGAGTAATCGTTTCTTAAACAGAGCAGGTTTCCCCATTTCAGAGAGATGCTTAACCTCTGTCTGGAACCACAGTTTGGATCACGACAGCCTTTTGTCAGTGTAAAATTCTAAAGTCATTGCATGAAAACTGTTGGTGAAAACGAATCTACTCTAATTGAGACACAACATCTATTTCAGTGTCATTTCATTTTTAGTTTTGTATGCATTTGCCAGCCCTAAGTGTTGTGGTAGCTTGCATCCTTATTGACTTATTTCTGTCATGAGATATTAGTTGCAATGCAGTATAACGAGCTGTGGCACAGTAACCCAGTACAATCCAGTGAAAAACGTTATGTAGGGAACTTCACTGAAGTGCTCTTCTTCCCTTCTACAAAGATCAGACCATCTGACACTTACAGTCATCTCAATTTGTGTGAGTAGATGACTCAGGGCAAATGGAACTATGATGTTATTACCGGATTTGAAATGTGAGAAGTACATTTTTCTAGTTCTACACAGACAAACAGAAAGCAATAAACTATTCTAGTAATATGTGAAACAGCCAAACTGTAAAATTTTCACAGAAGTTATGTAAGAGAACTTTCTTTTAAATTGTGATCTTAGATTGATTTTATACGACCTTTAAACTAACCAAAATCATGAGAGAAAAGCTCTGAGACTGTCTTTTTTGTGCTCCATCATAGTAAACCACAAACCATTATTCCTGTAATAAAATCTCTAAAATAATCAATCAAATTATAGAGTTTCCAATTAAAAACACCCCACAAATATGTAGTTTTAAGATAACTGTGTGAGAAAATATTTGTAATAAGTGCCGTAACCTTTGAATCAAACTTATGAGAGTTTATCATACTTCTAATAATATTAATAAAGTACCAAGAGGCTTATGCATTTTCACTTGATTAAAAATAAATCCATGGCTTTGTAGATCTGGGTGCAGTTTCCTGCCCTGCTCTAAATTCCAGACATGTAGTCTCTTAGTGCTTCTAATGTCTACTGCTAAAATGGAAGAAAAAGTCTATAGTGCTGCTGTCAGAATAAGTGGGTTCTGAAGGACCAAAGTTTCTCACCCCTCCTGCTTGGTACAGCCTCAATTGCTCTGAGCAGTGTGCCCTCTGAGTCAGATGACAAGAAATGGACTAGAGCATAGCAATGCTCAGCCTCACCCTCGCAGAATCTTTCTGCCATACTGCATGACTGAGAGAGTTACATAAAGCCAGAGCCTGGCCTAGTTAAAAATCAAAGCCAGGGAGATGCCCTTATTAAGGTCTAGAATTTGCAAGCCAGCTGGCATGGGAGTCTTGCAAAGTATGCTGTCTCTCACCCCTGAAAACAACAGGAAGCTGTTCTCTACCTTTCCCAAGTCCTAAGTGACTGATCCTAGCAAAACAAGACTCTCTATTGCAAGCCCCTTTCCCGCTTATGCTGAGTCGTTTGGATATTGATTAATTTGAGTTTGATATTTGCATTTGGTAAGGAAAAACTCCTTTCTTAATGAAGGGTGTCAACCCTTTATACTTCAAACATTCCTCATGGCATTTCCTAGTTTTTCAAGACATTTGGATCTCACTATTGAGTGCACTATCAACAGTCTGCAGTTATTTTATTTGTGCATGTACAAATAACAAGGCATATAAAGAAGGAATCTGGTTTTAAGCTATTCAAAGTACTCATTAAAAACACCTACTGTAAATCTCTGAGAAAGTATTGCTTCTTTCAATTCTCAGAGCCAGAAAATTCTGGACATACATGAAGTGAGTGAAGAAGTGTCCATCTTAACATTCTAGACAAGAAGTCTATATGCATTTTTTTACATGTAAGTTGAAAGCAATGTCAGGTGCATTAGACTATAAACTCTAATAGAATTGTGAAGTTTAAAGCTATTATATCTGGAAAATACCCAGGCTATCTATTGATGCCTTTTATCCCTACTCATTAATATTACTGCAGCACTCTGTGTTCTAAAAGTTCTGCCTGATGGTTCAGAGCCTTGTCATGGAAGGCACTGTACATGCAGTGCTGTAAAAGCTTCCAGTGGAGACATGTGAGAGGCTACTGGCAGTGCTAAAGACTACAAAGAAAGACAAAATGGGAGAACTGGAGTGGGAGCTCTGAAGAAAGAACATTGTGTCATGTGGCCCAACTGTAAAATAGAAAAATTGCATGCAATTATTTTCCAAGCTGAGTGTGATGATGTGAAAGGGACGAACTAATGATGATGCACTCTGCTTGTTAGAGGTATTTCCTTCCTACAGCTCAAGGTTACAAGTGCTCTTCACTTGGCTTTTTTTTCTTCCTTCCACTAGAAATGTGATGGTTACAAATAAATTCTGTAAACAGGGAGTTAATAACACTCCAAAGATATTATGAAATAATTTTAGTTCCTAATACCAGACATACAGTCTTGGCAATATTTTTTCTTGACTTTGAGCATCCTGTATTGATTGATTAATTATTCTACCAATGAACTAACAAATATTGACCTTATAGAGTTGAGCATCATTTAGCCAAAAGTCAGTAATCCACATCGATCACTTAATGGAACATCAAAGCTCAGCATCTCTGACAGTTTTATGTCATTCAGCAAAAATCTCTCTATGTTTCGATGATACCTTGACCTTTCTTATTAGACATCCTTGGAAGAAAACTAAGAGCAATAATAAAATTAAACCTGTGGATAATACTTTGTTATCTAGAGTGAAACAGTCACTCAGAATGCTCCCTGCAGATTTACCCACAATCAGAGTCAGCCTGTCTTTTAAAAACTAAAAATACCCTTTTCTAGTTCTACGATCAGGCATCACAATATACAAATGTGATTTTACGACATCAAAGTATTAGAAAAAATAAGGGGACAGTGCTGGTGCATGTATTTTTTAAAAAAATAATAAAACTCAAACCTACAATTTTAGAGTAGGACTGTGAAACCCTCTTAATAGGTAGGGATCTGTCTGTACAGCTGTCACGGCAGCAATTCAGTTCACCCTGCCTATGCACAAGAGCTATTACTAACATCCCTGGTCAGGTACACAGAACAGGGTTACTGCTACAAGCCCTGAGCAAATGCAGAGAACACCCTTGCTAAGCTTATTTACTCTGCTTCTGGGGTATGTTTTCAATCTCTAAACCTAGCTAATGTGCATTTTCACACACAGCAAACATTGCAGTCACATATGACTGAAAGCATAGATGTACCCTGAGGGGATTAGTGAGAGGCAGTAGCAGCTGATGGGGAAGGTTTCTCACACAGCTTCCCTCTGCAGAGAAGTAAAGCCTCTAGTGTTTGCATCAGCGGCTAGCACCTCAAGCCAGCTCACCTCACTTCTCCAAGCTAATGCCACTCATTAGGATAGTGAAATATCCCAATAAGTAGCTATCCCAGTATTACTATAGTCAGAAGTAAGCTTCAGTTTATACAAAGTAAATCCCAGATCCCCGGGTGACAGGAGCAGTGGAACAATGACAAAGCAAGCATCAAAATTAAACTGGGATAGAAGGAGAAGGTAGAGGATTATCACTTCAGTTTCTTAACCCCAGCAGCTGAAGTAGTTCCTCCCATTGCAAGAAACAAGTCTAGGAAATCTCCTCCTTCTAGTTTTAGACAGGGCTTACTCTAATCTTCTTGTCTTTATTATTCAAGTATCACCTGCCTAGAACAAGGTGCTGTAGAAAGCACATTCTGCTGGTATGTACTTATCTAAATAGCTCATGGGACTCAGGCAAGAAGAGTTTTCATGCTCTGAACCCATTGCGTCATTAGACTGGTTTACAGACAAAGTTAGTCCAGCCATCCCTTTCCCTAACTTTCAAAGCTGTTCTTTTTATCCCAGCCTAAAATGGAAAAATATACATCACTGTGATGTCTCCTACTCAATACTGCTACATAAAGAAGTATGTGAGTAGGGTCCATCTGAGAAATGGTAGAGTCCTACTGGAAGCCAAAAGAGACAATGAAAAGAATTTCAGTCCCAAACCTTCAGAAGGCTTTGATAACAACAATCAGGGTATAGAGAGCTCTGATTCAGCCCCCTGAAAGTGTTGCTACTGTAAGTGAAGACTGCTACCATAGAGGTGTCTTAACAATGGTTATTTCTTAATCACTGACTTAGTAATTTATCATTTCAATTCTCCGAGTCATTTCACTGGGATCTCATGAGAAAGTCCCTGGGTGTGTTGAAACCTTTCTTTTTCTGATAATGTTATGCCGCATCCAGGTTGTTTTTTTCTTTGGGTGGCTGATTTTTACTGAAAACAAAATTTTTCAAGCTGTATTGGTGAGCATTTCAAATATTTTGCCAAGAGAACATTTTAAACTGGTTGCCAGCTAAACTGCATGCATGAATTATGATGAGAAAATGGTGCAGTTCAATATTAAAATAGACTATGCTTGTGGTTCAACAGAACTCTGAGCATTTAACTGTTATATCTGCTAATGATATAGCCCAAGTAAGAAACCAGATTTTGAAAACTGTCCAGTAACCATCAAGGTTTAAAAAATTAACCTTAAGGGAACCTGAGATTTTTGAAAATGATGGCATTCAGTGTCTAAAACCCATGACACATACTTAGAAAATCTACCTCAATTTCCTTAGTGAAAGTTATTGGATATAATATTTCTTTGCAGCCAGTAAGTGTTGCAAGGTAATTAACAGTTTATAAAAAACTACTGTAGAAATCCACCTTCTGCACTAATCAAGTGTTAAACAATCTCACCATTTCCTACATTCTGACTTAGGGTATAATTGTGTCTTACAAAACCTTTTCTAGCGGAAGGAAATTATAGATAAATGAGCTGTAAGTTCATAACACGTGTATCTCCTAACCTTAAAGCACAATCAACTCTAACTGGTATTATTATACATAAATTCTAGGGGCTAAGGATACTGGTTTCTTTACAGAAATTCTGATGTATTCTCTGTTAGTTGTTCAAAACCATAAATCTATCTCTTATGATATTCAAATTCATTGTGTGTGGAGACATACAACTCCCCATTTGTTTGTTTCTATTATACTAAATAACACACCTTATTTAAGAGTTTCATCTGAAATTACGGCATGGAGCAGAACTCTGGAAACAGACAACCTGACTTCCTAAATTGTCTATAATCTAGAATAATAACTAAGCATTTTACCACACACAGTATAGATGAAATTGTATGCTATTATCAGTATCTGGAATAAAGGACACTATTTGTCTGCTGCCCTACAACAGATATTCACGTCTGCACATTCACACAGACACACACACACACGCACTTCCATCTACAGGACTGAAGAGATACATTATTTAAAACCACTTCCAAATGATGGAGGGGTTTTTTTTTATTGCCCTGCCACATATAATATATGCTTTGTGGACAAAACTATATCAAGTAGGGAACTCAGTTGAAAATAAATTGTGCTGTTGTTCTTTACTTGAGTGTTAATTTGCTTCTAAATTTTCTATATGTACCCTCTTTAAAATGGTACATTCTGTTTCTATTTTACTGTATTCAGCAATCAGTGTCAATTACTCTTGGTAACCATGGCAACAAGGCAACTAACTGTTCTTAAATCTTCATTTGTCCACTATTTTTACAAAATACTATACAGTTAAGAATATTTTCTTAATAAATACAGAGGGAAAAGCTGGAAGGGAGAAATGCATAACCTCTTTTAACAAATAATATGTTGACAATATATTCTGCAATACAAATGTATTTTGTCTTCTAGATTTAAAAATTCTTTAGGAATGAACCCTATAGTAACAGTAATTTCACACTTTTCAGGATCTTCAAGACTATACTCTACAATTTTTCATTTCTTGTCTGTATCTAATATCTTCCCAGAGGACCTGTGGAATCTTTTCTGATATTAGGAGTTTACCTTCTGTAATAGTCTGCTTCTGGACTACCACTAATATCATAAGAAAATAGCTAAAGACCCTAGCACAAGCATAGCTCTCCAACTTATTTTGGCAGCCTCAAAGGTTAGTAAAGCATGTAATGGTACAGAATGATTTCAGCTGCTTCTGTGATTCTCATGAGCTCCAGTCCAGACATAAAAAAGACTGTGATATTTGTGTAAAGAATCAGGGACTTGATATGGGCAGATCAAGGCAGATCAACATGCAGCAAAACTAAAATGTGTCATGCCATGAAGTGAGAAGACTAGAAAAAAGGTTCTGTTTTCCTGTAACCACGGAAATCTGTACTGAGCTATCAATGCAGCAAACTATGTGGAAGGAAAAAATAAATGAATGATTGTGTCCGTCTCTTCTGTTTGGAGACAAGAGAAACCCCCTTTCTTTTTCAATAAAAAGCACTGAAAAATGTGACATATTAAAAGGATTTCATGACCAGTTTTTAGGGGGGTGAACTCCTAGGAATACACTGGTTTTTATCACTAATGATACAATAAAGTAAGCAAACCTTGTTGTGATGTGTGAAAAAATATTTCCTTATCACAACATTCTATAAAATTACAAGATTGTACGCATTTATCCTGTTTAATACAGGACAGTTTGCATTTAATGCTGAAAAGTGTGCAGCCCAGTTTTACTTTTCTGTTCTTCAGACAGCTGCTTCCAGATTGTATCCTTCTCCTAGCCACACACTTCATACCACTGTGAATTTCTCTTAAAAATATTTGGTTTCTTCTCATATAGTGAGAACTATACACACACACACACACACACACACACGTCCTACCTGCATTACTTGGAGCAAAATTGTTGCTTTCTGCACATGAATCTAAAAATATCAGTTTGCCAGATAAAGGACTGACAAAAACTACAAGGAATCGAAGTTGGCCTTTCAGAACGGAACTTTTTTAGCTCTAAGTGGATATTTCTATACTCTGTCCCTAGTAAATCACACAGAAGTTTGGATTTTGTTAGCAAAAAATGCACTTGTTGTTGCAGTGTCTCATGATACCCTCAAGTACATCTCTATAGACAGTGTCATAACTGTGCAGCACTCTTATCTACAGTCTCATTTTACCCATACAATATAAGCAAATGGAGAGCTCTACACAGAAATGGGACGCTCTGCATATGTTAGACATGAAGATTTAGTTCCAGTTATTCTCTCTACTCCTTCAGATTTGTGTAAATCTTTTTTTGTGATTATTGAAAGCAGTGGTTAAGTCGATGAATAAATGCTTTCTACAACAAATTCCCATCTTATACATTTTTTTACATAAATTTGGGCATGAAATAAGATGTGTTAAGTTTCACAATTGCTTTTGATAAATATGCAGTCTAAGTACAATCCAACTCGGAATGAGCACCCAATTTTTGCAAAACAGACACTGCTTTCCTACTTCAATAGTCTTACCAATTGCATTGCACTAACCATTTCCCAAATCTAGATGTGACCATGTCCCTCATAAGACTTTCTTGAATTTACCTTCATCAAAAATTCTTTCTCTCTGACACAAGGGTTAAATAAAAATGTATTCTGACAATATATAACTTCTACTTTATGAAGATAAGTTTTGTTTTCCCTATTTTTTTTCTTTTTTTCCCCTTTTTTTTTTCCTTTTCCTGAAGGGAAGTGAGTATCTATGATGTTGTGAGGCTGGTTACCAAGATTACTATTCTACATTTGGTGAACTGAAAGCAATATCAGTATTTTCCATCTATCAAGTGTTCCCTTATGTAACGTTTCAAGGAAAATTTTACAGCTTCTGGTGGGGTATACCTGAATCTCTTTCTATCACTGCATCTGAGCCAAAGGAATGAAATTTAATGGTAAAATGTACATTGGAACCAAGAAAAAGACCACTATAATACTGTCATTGTCATACCATTACAAGGATTTTATAATGTACAGCTACTGCTTTTCTCAATTGACATCATATAGGGCTCAGCTAATGAAATGAGACATGGAACATAATGCACCAAGTAGATGCTGGACAGGAAACAGTAAATGGATCAGGAATCTAGCCCCCCTAGCTAAAGCAGTCAGAACTCTGAATAGCAAATAGACTAATGTTTTTAGCCATTTTGCCTTCCAGAAATAAGCCATAAAAAACCAGCCCTGAAGTGTTTCTGTTATCTGGCTGCCGACCCTATGGGAAAGCCATGCCCAAAAGCCAGGCATGCTCAAAAGCATTTTTTTTTAAATGAATCATGGCAATACAATAGAGATGCAATATGCATATTAAGTTCAAATCCCTCGCATAAGCTGTGGCTCACATCACTGTATTCCAAAGTACAAGAATTGCTCACAGTCAGGGAAAGTTCATCCTCTCAGAAGAGAAGAGACACAGGGAACTACAGGTCAGTGTCACCTCAGATCCAAGCAAGATCATGAAGCAGACACTTCTGGAAATGATGCTAAGGCACAGGGAATACAAGGAGGTGATTGGTGACAGCCAGCATGGCTTCACTAAAAGCTAAATCATGCCTGATATATTGATGGCCTTCTGTGATGGGGTTACAGCATTGGTGGGCAAGGGAAAAGACATCATCTACCTGCACTTGTGTATTTGTCACTGTCCCACACAACACCCTTGGCTCTAAACTGGAGGGAATTGATTTGATGCATGGACATCATGGAAATGGAGCTGGATGGATGGCTGAGTACTGCATCCAATTCCGGGCCCCTCAATTTAGGAAGGACGTTGAGAGGCTTGAACACATCCAGAGGAGGGAAACAAGGCTGGTGAAGGGCTTGGAGCACAAGCCCTATGAAGAACAGCTGAGGGGAGCTGGGGCTGTTTAGCCTGAAAAAAAAGAGGCTCAGGGGAGACCTTATCACTCTCTACAACTGCCTGAAAGGTGGTTCTAGTCAGGTGGGGGTTGGTCTTTTCTCCCAGGCAACCACTGACAGAACAAGAGGACACAGTCTTAAGCTGCACCAAGGGAAGTTTAAGTTAGACATCCGGAAAAAATTCTTCACTGAAAGAGTGATTGGGCAATGGTATCATCTGCCCAGGGAGGTGATGGAGTCACTGTCCCTGGGTATGTTTAAAAGAGACTGGACATGGCACGCAGTGCCATAGTTTAGTTGATAAGGAGGTATTAGGTCATAGGTTGGACTTGATGATCTCAAAGGTCTTTTCCAACCTAGTTCACTCTGTGATTCTGTCATGGTTTAGGCCCAGGTGGAGATGAAACACCACACAGCCCCTCACTCAACCCCTTTCCTCTCTTCTCCCCCACCCTGATGGAATGAGGAGGAGAATCAAAGAAAAACTTGTAAGTGCAGATAAGAACAGTTTAATAATTGATTGATACTAAAGTAAAATGCAATAATAATGGTGAATAATAATAATGATGATAATAAAAAGGAAACAAACAGGTGATGCACAGTGCAATTGCTCACCACTCACTGACTGATGCCAGACCCCCCTTCCCAAAGCCAGATCTGCTGTGCTTCTGGGTAACTGCCCCCAATTTATATCCTGGGCATGACTTCTGTGGTGTGGAATATTCCTTTGGTCAGTTCCAGTCACCTGTCTTGGCTATGCTACTTCAGAGTTAGTTTTGGGATTTTGGGGGTTTTATTTGCATACCTCCTCACTGGCAGAGCATGAGTCAAAGGATGAAGGTCCTTGACTTAGGATAAACACATCTTAGCAAAACCCCAAACATCAGTGTGTTATCAACACCATTCTTGTTCTGAATCTGAACCACAGCTTTTTAACACCTACTGAGAAGAAATTAGCTCTACCTTAGCTGAAACCAAGACAAGTTTAAACTCATTAAAATGCTTGATTTTTCAGTGGTGGTGAGAATATAAAAACTCTAAAAAATTATTTGTGCAATACCCAGTTCTAACCAAAATGCTTTCAAACTTTGAATCTAAACTAGAAAGAAGTAATGATTTATGTAGAAATAGTAATGGCACCACTGGATCATCCTGACTTACATATACACTGCACTTTACTGAAGGCTATAAACTTTAATTTGTCCCTAGAGCTAATTAGGGGAGAGAAAATACCGTTCCTCTGTTAATAAATCTCTCTCTGAATAGTGTTTTAATATTAAGATAAATCAAAGACAAGCAACACCCTCATACTTCTTTAGAATAAATGTTTTATTTTGCAACAGAAAAATGTGTCTTTGTAAAACAAGGGAAGGTTTTTCTTTAGAGAACTACTGTGTTTTCCGATGCTTCTGAGTTATTTGTTCTGAGTTTACGCATCTACATTGGCTTTTACCCTTCCAAAACATCAGCACAGTTAGCTGTGTATTTTCCATAGTATAGGTAGGATTTTTCATTGCTTGTGTTAGTAAATATTACTTCAGCTGAAAACTTAAGTAATTGACTTTTGCAGTTTGCATTTATATTTTCTAAGTTATATTTATGACACATTTGCAGTCACTTCACTGAAGTCTAAACAGAAAAAATATTCCCAGGGTTTGCAGGGTTTTTACATTTACCTATATTAAAAAATTTCCACAATGAGCAATTTCGTACTGCTTTGAAGAATGCAGGATAATCGAATTTCCCTAATAGTGTTTTTTTCTTTTTCTTTCTACTCCTTATATATTGTTATTAGGCTGAAATATAATGTCATTTTGTAGTTATCAATATAAAGAGCAAACCCAAATTGTGTTTCAAAGCATGGAGTTCCAATGGTTCTTTTAAAATTAAACTGTACCACATATACGAACATTATATAAAAAACACTGGATGAACACTGGCTGTGGGAAGGGTGAGTCACATGGGAAAAGTGATTCTCTTTTTCTTAGAATAGTGGTTCTCATTTTCGTAGACAGGCTGCTAAAAGGCACCAGTGTCTGATCACAAATCTATGTAACATTAAAACCTGGTAAAAAATCTCACATTGACTCCAATGTCAATGCCTTTTGTGGTTTATGATTTCATAAATATAAAGCAAATATGAAATTATAAAATGCTTGGAATATTCATTCTTCAAATTTAGATTATAAGAAATAATGGATGACTTACAGTGCCTGAACAGTTTATGACATACTGCTTACAAATAAGGTCTGTGAGACTTGGAAACCTCTAATCTACAAATAAAAGTAGGGTTTTTTAAAAATGAGGAAAATCTTTATAAAATTTTTATAAACAGAGGAATGCAAGTAAGTGGCATGGAATAATAATTCTCTTTTTTTTCCAGATTGTATTTTAGAATATTCCAATTTGTTTCTTAGTTGGTTATGCTCATGCATAAAAATAAACCTATTAAGATTTTTAAAAGGGATCAATTTGCAGAATTCTCTGTTTATGGCATGTTTTTTGTCTTCTCATGTTAGCAAGAGTACCTAATATCTTGATCTTAATTAGCTCTTAGAAAACTGTAACCGCTTCATGAAGATTTCCTTTATTTTCTCAAAATTGCCTGTATTGTGTAGATGTCCTTTTGGGATTTAATGATCATTATGAAGAGTCAGGACATATGGCACTTAATTTTTTTCTGTGAGTACTGACCTAATTTCCCCTTATTAAGAACTCCTTATCAGATTGAGATGGAGTCTAACCCCACCACTGAAAAACACCTGTAAGATGATTTGGAGTCATATTACTAATAAAACAGCAGACAAAGATTTCCTCCCTAGAAAATTAGCATTCCCATCCATCTCTGAATGAAATGACAGGAGGTAACTCCTCTGCATATCAGATATGCCAAACAGAAAAATCCTACTGCAGTAAAACTGGGGAGTCACCACTGAGCTAATTGAATCAGGGTTGATATGATCATAAGAGATAAAAACACATTAAACAAATTAGGATATTTTACAATACCCTATATGATTTAAAATTCACGTTTTACAACAGAAGGTGATCCATGATGCCTAAATATGGATAGCAAAGTTTTAGATTTCAAAGTGTAATTAAACTAAGAGGAAATTGCTTTTGAACAAATTATGAAAAAAAAAACTTTAAAACCTTATGCATCTTTCATGTTCCTTTTCTTTCCACTTTTAAAAATTTTTATTATTAAATCAATCTAAAGGATTAAAAAAAAAAATTAGCCTACACTTCTGGAAAATTACAATTTTTGTGATGATTGAAGGCTGAAATTTCCATCCCATTTTCCCTTATTCTTGCACTAACCAATTTCAATTAATCCTTCTTTTTTTTCTCACATTTGCCTCAGAATGTATTTATATTTTACAGATTATATCTCTCTTAGTTTTTTCTCCAGTACTATCACACCTTCTGTTGTTTGGCTTTTGGTGTTCTGGTCCAGACTGGCCTCTAATAAAACTCATATCATGCAGTTTAAGGACCCCAGCCATCTGCTTCACTGAGTCTTCTGAGTAAACCCACAATACATGGAAAATGCAAGCACGCAGAAGATGGCTCTTTCTGGTGATAGAGAGGAACACCTGAAAAAAATTTAAAAAAATAAAGATTCCTTTCCCATCATTCAAGAAGCCCAGTACTCCTTTGGATCATCATAGTTTTGACTGTTTCATTTCAAAGTGAGAACCATCACTGGAAGACAGACTGTGTTAGCAGGAGCCTAATTATAGGGAATTGTAGGAAATATCTTGAAACATCTACAATATTCACACAGGCTGTCCTCAGTTTCATTGTCTCAGCCCACTGAGTATTTCCTTTTGGTAGTTAGCCCTGCACAGATTATGAGGACAAAATGGGAAATTATTTGGCTCATAATTGTGTTTCTCTGAAAGCATCAGATTAGAGATCTCTGGTTCCTTTTCAGAGGTTAAGTTTTAGGTGCTCCTTCTCTTCTGCTTGGGGTTTGACTGTATGGTAGGATCGTTGGTTTTTTTCTTGTAAGCAAACACATTTCATACTACATATACACTAATTGCTGAGGAATTAGGATGCAAAAACTAAAGGGAATTAGACTTATTTATAGTTCCAGATAGTTGATGCATCCTGTTTTAATATGCATCCGTGTTAAATCCAGAAATAGACTACAGTTTCACAAATATCTTCATGTTTCATTCTGCACTTAAGAGTCAGCAGAAACTAAGGCAGAATTGTGACTTATTTCTTATGTTGCAGGTTGCTTATATGTTAGCAGGCTGAGGTAGCTACAGAACAAATAAACTTATATTCTTAAAAAGCAAACTCAAGGACAAAAAGATATGATAAAATAACAATAAAATGTTGTGTTTCTTGGACATAAAAAGCATAATAGAGTTTATTTTCAGAGTTAAGAACACCAGTTGATGAAATAATAAAGAAATACAGCCACCAAAGTGAGCGATTACCTTCACTTTTGGCTACTTCTATCAGGAATAGTAAAATTAGAAAAATCAGGAAAGAAATAGAAATAGTATCTTGATGATAAGGTACCGTAATGTTAGGTGGCAAGAGTAATTGCAGTTAGCATTTGTTTTGTGCTTATCTTTATATGAATTAAGGATAATGAAAAAATTAAAAAATAATAACAGAACCATTCTGAAACGGGAAATTGCATGATAATGGGCATCAAGGGAACATAATCATCCTTCTGGTACTTTTTCCCAGGTTCTATTCTCATGATATTACAGTTTCCAGTTCTGTGCCTGCTGATGCAGTTTTAGTCTAGTTAATAGAAGAATTCAGTTCATTCTATGATGTATGGCACAATTCATATACATTTTATTTGCTCTGTGTTTGCTCAACTATGCAAAGGAGTAGAGTGATGATCCAAGAGAGAAAGCAATCAAAAGAAGGCTGATATCACTAATATCTCCAGTATGGCCTAGATCAGAGCTGAAAACTTCTCAGGAAACAAATTTTTGGAAGTTAATGATACATCACATAAGTTCTTTTGGCAAGCTGCCTGAGGCACTCAGCTTGTAAGCTGAGAAGCCCTGTTTCAAAGAGCAGCCCATTTCCTAAAAAAAAAGTACATTCATAGAGCCTAAAGCTTTGCATCATCTCCAAACTTGATGACTCTCAGCTGTCATATCTGACGATCCACTTATGCCTTGGTCACACACAGTGGAGTTTATCCATGCTTACAAATTTTTGTGCTGAGAAGTATAGATATCAGGACTGTGTCAAGACTGTGTGTCAGTCTGCCATGTCTCTCTTTAATTTTGCTCAAGTTTGAACGAAGTTCAGACTGTCCTGGAGCATGTGACAAATAGGTATGTAGCAGCAGAAGAAAAGGAAGATGTTCAGAACTAATTATGCAGGAGATTAAATCCTACTATTTCCCTCTAGTTAGATGGTGTAGTTTCTATAGTGATCATCCAAGAAGCAGAAAAGTAAATAAAAATGTAATCCATATATAATTCTTTTTTCTCTTTTGCATTTTATTCTGGCATTAACATCTCAGTTTATATAGTCAGAGTACTTTTGCAATCTCTTTATCTGAGTAGATTGGTCAAAAAGTACTTTAATGCAACTATGTATGCATTTTGAAGAAAATGGTACATTGTGAACACACTGTAATATTTTCTATGCACTTTAAATAAAAAGCAGTACAAGCAAAAAGAGGCATATATGTGTTTCCTTGATGCTACAAACTTCTGAAAACACATCCTCCCAGAGGACACAAGCACCTGAGAAATAGGAAGGAAACTGAGTGTCAAGGGAAAAGGAAAACATCAGTTGAGGTTTATTTCCAGGCAAAACAACACATAGAAGGATAAAACCCAACAAAACCAACAAACAAAAAACTCCAGCTAAGATAGACGACAAGAAAAACAGATTTCCCCACATCCTCACCTCCCCCAATTCTTTCTAAGGACCTTGAGTACAGGACAGAAGTGATTATGTGCAAATTGCTGAATATTGGTGATCTGACCCACCTGAACCCAAGCATATGGTCTTTTTACTCTTCATTCATATTTTAGCATTGCAATGAAGACTAAACTGTATTATAAATAAAAATGGACTAATATAGATTTAGAAACACAGAAAAGAAAATAATTTTGGAGCACACTGCCTCCTCTATCACGATATAAACCAGCTAGCTGCCTTGATGGTCCTGAAGGTGATACAGAAAAATATTTCAGAAATGGTAATGAGTCATGTACAGTTAGTCTAAGCTATAATGTTATATAATTTTCTTCACAAATTTAAACTACTATGTTTAAACTTTGGAATATACCTTCTATGGTATTCAAATTCAGGATATAAATATGGACCTGTGATTTAAAACCTTTACTGACGGTCCTTTCTTATGTACTCGGGTGAAATTATCATTCTTTCCAGCAGGATAGGGAAAGGACTAAAACATTTTTCTCTCTTATTGACTTCCGCTTTCTGTTCTGTGCCAAAGTAAGGCTTCAGGACTGGTCTACTAATGTGCAGGAATGTGTTAGGAGCTCAGCACAAGAATTACTGTGTGAAATTATAAGGCTTATGTTATACAAGAGGTCAGACTAAATTATCATAATGGTCCCTTCTGGGTCTTAAAACCTGTGAATAATCGGTGTCTCCATCCTAGCGTAGACTGCTACTTCATCTAATCTAGTCACCATCATATTTCCTACAAAGGCTAGCACCTGAGATTTCAGTGGATATCAAACCCCCTTTCACCCTCTTAATGTAACTAGATAATTACATAAGGGAAGAAAAATTTCTTCCCAACTCTTGTAAGCTATCATACTATAAATGAAAGTAAGGTACTTGTTTCCTTTCTGCTATAAGAATGTTTTATCCCATTAAAAATGTAACATTCTTGAACTTCATATGTAATTAACACGTACAGCTGCACCCAGTACCATTTAGTTGATACTATAGGGCATTTATGAACCAAAACTTAATTGGGAGTTTTGTGATGAAGGAAATTTTCAGCAGCAAAGCAGCCAAGAGAAGTTCAGCCATAGTTCATGCAATCTTTTCAAAAATTCTTATTAGAGTATAGCTGCAAAGAAATGGCAGCCTGAATCTGGAGAAATGTGTCTTCCCTGGTGTGTCACAGGGTTAAAAAATCCTGTACCAAATAAGAATGCAGAGCTTTGCTCTAAATATTTGTGGTTTTCCTTTTCATACAATCTTTTTACCCAGTGCTGGAATGCTGCCATATCACACCTTCAAGATGAAGTATATAAAAAGACATGTGTTGAAGTAAATTTTAGCATTTAGAGAAATGCAAAGATAGGAGATACTGTGAGACCCATGACCATACAAGAGGCTAGGAAGAGGTATAAGAGGCTAGGAAGATTTATAAGGTGAGCTACCAAATTAGTCAATGAAACAGGGAGAGAATTAGTCAGCCAAATGAAGCAAGATCCCAAGACAAATTCAGGATGAGTGATTAGTTCTGTAAAGTCCTTAGTTCATTCGCTCCGTGTGTCTTAACCCCAGGGATTAAAAAGTGTAATGAACCTAGCAAGCTTGTTCAAACTGCACAACCCCAAACATCAGAGCTGCAGTGGAGCAGTTATTATTTTTTCCAGGAGCCTTCTTACAACAGCCTGATCTGATCAAACTGCTGCTGTTGCATGATGGAAGGTCCCTTCTCTATGGTACAGAAAGACTGAACCCATGCCACATGTTCAGTAGTAGAAACTCTGTTTTCATTATTCTTTGTTTTCTTGTTTCTCATAACACAGCACTATTCAGAGCAACGGTGTTTTCTTTACATCTAGAACGCAAACTTTTAATATAAAAGAAGTTGCTGCTTGCACTTCCCTATCATTTTCACTGTAACCACTGAAAAATCTGTGATCTGGAAACCACAGCTAAACACAGCTATCAGGTGTCAGGAGATGTAATTGGACTGACACCTGCACACAAAAGGGACTGGAAGGTAGGGATGAGATGGGGGCAGCCATCTGGACAGGGAGAACCATTTCAATCTTTGTATGAAAGCCTGTGACATTAAGTCATAATAACAATTCCTCAATTCATAAAGTGTAGTGACTTCTCCTTCCTAAAGCACATGTTTATAATTACCACAAAGAAAGCATTTCATTTCCATAGAATCTGCAGAACCACACCAGGAACCAGGTCTGAGAATTCAGAGGGTGACAGGTTCCTGTAACACATTTCTATTGCTCTCTGAGCACCTCCGAATGCGGGGTAACCTCCCATTTCCTTTGTAGGAACATGGTGATTATAAAAAAAATAAAGAGACTGTCACGGGAAAACATAAATCTAAAATTGCTTTCATTAACCTTCAATAATATATACATTTTTTCTAACTCCAATGTGGGCTTGTATTTTCCAACTAATATTTTTTTCCAAAATGTTTCTGAAGCTAAACACTTATATTGGTAAAATGTCTCATTTTCTCCAAAAATCTACTAAGAGGTATGGAATCGCTGCAATGTAAATAGACAGATTTAACCTCTCTTTTTTCCCCTTTACAATACAAATAAAATTTGGATTACCCATCTTCAAAATACGCATTGTATGTGAGTGTGTGTGTATTATTTGTCTATCTGATACATATTAAAATAGCAATTTAAGGTCTTTCTTGGAATTTATACTGCAACAGTTGATTGTGAGTTATCATCTTTATGTATTTTGAAAAACTGTAATTTAAAGCATAAGTGTTTTCTCTGTATACACATGTATGGAAATATATAGATTCATACACATATACTGTCACAGAGATGAAATCCATATTTCCATAATCTCCTTAACAGATCCCTGAAGGAAGTGAACATATTTAAAGGTAGTTATTGGTCATTAATACAGTTTGGATATTGATGAATTTGTGTATTTTAGTGTGAAAAGCTGCCTACCAATATGCCAGGAGACATAAGATAAAAGCATCTATTCTGTCTAATGTCAAGACTAGTGATTCTGTGTTCCAAAACACCCAAACTAAACCAGACCACTTCCCTGCAAAGCACCTTCAAAATTATCCCCTTTAACAAGTGTGTACAATGAGTCATTGACCTGATCATCTTAGAAAACCATATGTGCTAATGGAGAAAAAAAGACTGGTATTTAACTGGGGAAGTGAGAGAGATGGCCAAGAAAGCACAGCTGCATGAAATATGTAATAAGGAGCCTTGGTCTCTTCTGGAAACCACAGAATCAGTGTGGTTTCTTTCTGCCTTCAGCCCAGAGTTCTGGGAGAGCTGCCAAAAGCAAAAAGAACTGTAGGATGCTAGTGAGGCTGACTGGAAAGGAGGAAGATATTTTATTAAAATAAAATGTTTGGGTTTTTCTCTGACAGGGGAAGCTGCAGAACACATAACCTGCTGGTAGGGTCATCAGATGATGAAGGAAATTTCTTGGGCCTAAAGCACCTCTCCTCCCAGATGGAAACTGGGGAAAGATCCCATTTCCTCCTAAGTAAACAGTGGTCAGAATTGTTGATTTTCTGTTCTCTGTCCTGGAACCAGGATTTGGCAAAAAATAACTTTGGAGAGGAAAAGCTTTGGATAAGTATCTGGAATGAAGATAATTAGTGGAGGAAGTCCTTTTGGAAAATGAATTTGTGGTGAACTGCTACATCACAACTGACCATGAGGACTCGGATGCGGTGTGTGACCTCTTGAGTGCTGAGTGAGGAGGCCACTGCTCAGAATATACCACCCATGCTGGAGGTAGCAAACTTCCGCATGCAAAAGGAATTATGAGCAATGGATTTGATGATTAAAAGCTCAGGGAGGCTGAGGCTCCAAAAACAAGCAGAAAAAAAATCTGCATAACTAAATTAATCACCAGAAGACAGGTGATTATTTCAAGTAGAGGAAAGCAAGCCATGGTTTCATTCAGCAGGAGGAAGGGCAGATTGCTTGAAACAAACTGAGCAAGATGAAGACTGTAAGACTACTGCAGCTTCTACTTCACTTGTATTCCCAAATAGCAAACTATGGGAATAAACCATACTTCCACTCTGAGCAGTGATATTTGTGCACTCCTGGAATGAGGATTTGGCAAAAAGTATGACACTAAAGCAACAATGGAAAATAAAAGCTATTAAGCAGTCATGCTGTTATGACTATTAAAGATGTTATTAGATTCTAGAAGATGATTTAGAGAACGGGGTAAATGTTAATTTACTTTATATCTTTTGAATATAGGAGGAGAGAAGGGTCTCCTTTTTTTGTATTTTTTATTTAATTCCTTACTCCCAAACTGGTGCCTGGATCACAGCTCTGTAAGAAATTGTGCAGCACTGTAAGATTGAATCTGCAAACTCTATTCCAGAAGCACTTAGTAGGTGCATAAATCAGTTTTTTTCTCTTACAAACAACCTTCTATGCTTCACCTGCAGGACTTACATTTAAAAAAATTCTTCAGAGAGGAATTTGAAGAAGAATTCAGCTGCTAATAAATACAAGTATTTTTAAATAAAAAGTAAGAAAAGTACATTCTATTGACTAATACTGTATAAACCACAGGTACTCTTCAAAGGAAAAAAAAATTTAAATAATAATTTTTAAATAAGCATACCCAAAATAAGCAGATTTTTTAAGTGTAGATACTGCAGGTGTGTAGTAGGCAAAAAACATCTATTAAATGTAAAGAAATAACTCTGATTTAAAATAATAGAAAAGGAAAGTAGTAGCTGTCCAATTACACCTGATATCAAAAATGCCCATAAGAAGTTTTCTTCATTCATAATTTCTAGGGGTTGCACCACAATGCAAGCACCACTTTAAGCAGAAGTGCAGGCAGGGAGACTGAAGGGGAAAGGGAACTGCAGGTGACCTTGAAGATGGAGGCTTTTGTCAACCATTTACTGCCACAATCCTTTTTCAATATGGAACGCTTCTAAAAGCACAGAGGTTTTTTCGCTGTGTGTTTGACAGAGGAAATTCTGAACATATGTTTTTTGATAGTTATATTGGCTAAATTAATAATTTTAAAGTATTCTTTAAAAAATTAAAAACTTTCTTAGTCTCAACCCAATACTCCAGCAATTTCTCCCACTAACCTCATTTGTTTCCCACTGTATAACAAGTGGCAGTGCTCTTATCTTTACTTAATTAGCTTCGCTTTCTAATGTTAAACTCCTGCTTAAGATTAAAAAGGCCATGGTAAGCCACATGCTATCTGTAAATAAGATGAGTCTGTTGTGAAATCTTCATATGTAAATGCATATTGTTGATGACTAAAACAACTATGAGTAACTATGTAAATATGTCATTGTGGTATACAAGAAATGCTTAGCTCCACACTTAGTACAAGGGTAAATATGAAAGTGGAAAATTTGTAAGTGAGTATTATGAAGAAAATAATCAAATATTTCCACACACTAGTTAGAGAGCACTGTTTAGTTTAGAGAAGTTAAACCCTGCACCTAAAAATTATCAACACCCATTCATTGAAGATATTAAAAAATTCTGTGATAAATCATTCGTCTGTTGAGAATCACTATCAAAATTGCTACTGCTAGACAACCAGCTCTTCAGAAAAAGCAAGCATTTCAGTTGCAGAGATTGGACAGACACTGAAAGCTATTTTGTATCTGAAAATCTTTGCAAATTAAAGGAGTGAATTTCATATGATGATGTTCCTAAAACCTTTTTCTTTATGATATATGTACGCCTTGGCTGGGAGAATTTTGCTGTGCACTCCACTTTTGTGCTTGAAGTAATGGCTGTCTACTTCTGTCAATCCTACTGGATTCATTTGACTTTTATTAGAGTTTCTGCAATATAGATAGAGCTAAGTAGGGGTAACAGGAAAGGCCAGCTCAGGCCTTGTACATGTCACAGAGCTGCATCTATACAATTATATAAAGTCATGTTCAGTGGCTGGGTGAACTGCACAGTGTATCCTCTGTTAAAGGAGGTAGAGAAAGTTGAGATTTCTGCAGAGTGAAAATCTTGCTCTCCAGCAAGCTGCTGTATTTTACTACACAGCTTCTAAAAAAAAAGTTATCATTTTATTTATCATGATAGCAGTAAAAATCATAGCACTAGTAGCCACTGAATCAAAGAGTTAAAGCTGAAGTTTTATGACACCAAAAGAATTACCTGTAGTAAGGTAAATCACCAAGAAAGGCAGGATTACTGGGATCTAATAAAATGTTTTAATGTGAACCTACCTCTGGTCCCCATGTCTTTTGAGGGTATTCTTCAGTCTTCTTTTTTTGCCCAGCATCTTTCAGTTTGTTCCCAAATTCACATGGGACTTTTTGCTGCCCATCCAGAGGCAATACAAGTATCAAACAGAGGTAATAAAAATACCTACAAAATAAAAAATGAGCAAAATTATTTATTAAAACAATCCATTCCCTTATTTGATGCACATGGTCTACACACATACAAGAAGAAACAACTACGGAGTAAATACTAAAATCTACATGACGAAGACTGTCTCACAGCTCAAATAATTTTACTGATCTCAGTGTGACCGAAGGTCCCAGTCTCAAACCAGTTTTTACTGCTGCTATCTCACGTAGTCAGTTTTATCAAAAACTTTCATGATAGCGTGCTCATACTGTCCTTTGTTCTAAATTATTGGATCTCTTCATAATTCTTCAGGCAAAATATATGAAGCAGCTATTAATCATTTTGCCTTTGCAGTTTTGTTGAGGCAGGGGAGAAGCAAGCTTTCACAAGCATTCCAGCTTTTGATTTATATGAGAAGAGAAACGGATATATCTGATCTTTCGATTTAAACTACAACCTGATTTGAATACCACAGGTCACTCATGTTGTTGTCTAAAATTTCAGGATTGGTATTCACTTTGAGGAGTGTACACAGAAAAACTTGCCGTTGACATATAATGAATAAGTACTTCTGCAGTGACCCAGTTTTGACTGTCTCTGATGATTCAGTACATTCATGTGTTTGTAGGGAAAAAGAAATAGGTCAAAGTCAGAGGAGGTTTGTTCCCAGGAAAGACTCCTGCATGGATAGGGGAGCATGAATTTCTTCAGATCAAGCAGGCATATGAGATTTTCACCATACTGACAATCTAAACTAATCAGATTATAATTTTTCTGCCTTTTTCTAAAAGCAGTGGCATTGTAGGCTGATCTCTTAGGAAAATCATACCAAATTATCTCAGATCTGACAGTTCAACAAATAGGTCTTCCTGCCTCTGCACATCTGTCTGAGAAAGATACTTCATTCTCACCAAAATGTTATCTTAGCCTGTCCTGAGACTCTGAGTGTACTTAAGTGATACCAGTGTTTACAGTGCAGTTGCATCCCTAAGACAGCTGCAAAAGAGTGATACGACAGATCAAAGCTCTGTGGAAGTTTTCAGGTAATCCTAATCAGAGCCTTTTATAAGAAACACAGTCCTGTCTGACACATGGAGCAAATGACCTGTAAATGAAGCTGCCTCACGAACTATATAGACATTTCTCTGTTTTCCACACAACTTTTGCTTCAGAAAATTTAGGTCAAATAGCATTTCAATTTTTTTTTTCTAGCAGATTAAATTGGGTCATGTTCCTAGAGAAGTGGGTCATTTTTCCTTGTAAATAAACAGTTTCATGCCTGCATATCTTTAGTTCAAAGGCTCTATTGTTTGTACTCAAAACTGCATAATTCTTTTGCTTAGCCAAGAGGCAGTGATTTTTTTTTTTTTTCCAAAGGGCAGTCTTTAGCCTAACCCAGTAAGACACATGATTTTTCTCAGTGCATGACAGTGAAGAGTCTTTTTTCTGCCTTCCCATCAAAACACTGACTGGGGACAAAATTCTTAGCCAGTATTGATTGATTTGCTCCAGTGACTTCAACAGTGCTGTTCTGGTTTATATCAAGTGGGAATCCATGCTAAAAAAATCAGTGTCCGGTGCATAAATATAGAAAAGTTATTGCCAATTTTCTAACACATCTCAAAAGATTATTTTCACATCTGTTCAGGTGAGAATAAGGACCTTTATGAAGAGAACATGGTGCAATTCCCCAGCTTGAACCTGTAAAGTCCAAGACAGATGATCCAGCAGCTCAGTGAATTTTCACAGGATGGTTCAGTCAAATGTTATAGAAAGAACAAAAAAAGCTCAACAATAATATAACCTTCTGTCCCTTTTTTTTTTAATTTAGCCTTATCAGTGTTGTTATCATTTATGTCATCATGAATGAAAACATGAAGAACTCTCATACTGCTTAGATGAGTTTTCAAAGGATTGCATATTGATATAATTTCCATAAATACAGACATACATTTAAAGTTCACATATGTGAGTATGATGTAAGGTCATTCTTATGCCAGCCATTCCCCAATCCTTTGTGGGCTGTTTCACAATTTTTTTCCAATGTTTAATGTCTACAGCAATTTTTTCTCACTGTCCTTAACCTTTCATTGCATGTCTTACAGAAAACTCAAGGATTTAAACATTCTTCCTTTTTAAATTCACACCTCTCTTGTTCTCAAATTGACATTGCATACATATGCCTAACAAACCTAGAACACCTACTGTCTTTGCAAGTTTAATTCCTCTTCACTATTATTTCCATCTTCACTATCAAAAGAGGAATGAGTATACTGGTATGCCAATTTCAGCAAACCTAGGTAAAATAAGAACTGTAAAATTATTGAACAAGGAGTAATGTTTACTAACTTTTCTGGAAAATCTAGTCCCTTTTTATTGATATTGTTTACTCCTTTATAGTGCTCTGTATTACTCTACATGCTTCAGGAAAGACTATATTTGAAGTCCAACAGCAACAGACATAAAAGTTATTCTTTAGTCACAAATTTAGTCTAATATATGATATAACTTCTGTATATGTAACACAGAGTTCCAGTCTGGTCTTCTGCGGTATTTGGAATCAAACCTTTGAATAGAGGCATACCAACACTTGTTGATTTGAAAAATCTTTTCAATATGATCTAGAGATTCCCTACTTCAGAAGTACTCCAGAGATAATTCACCATTTTTTCAAGAGATTTGAAAGCTACATACAGATCTGACACCATTTCTTGACATGCTAAGATTTTGCCATATGAATCTTGATATCCGTGGTTGTATGAATAATGAAGAAACTTTTTCTGGCAGCAATATTTTCTAAAATAATTTGAATAAAACTTCCAGCAGCTGTGTCTTTTCATCAATTTTACTCTTAAAACATCTGTTCAGTTATATAATGAAGACAACACCAATGAAAGTTGTTTTGTTCATATCAGGAGTGAGCTTCTGAAATGCTTCTGAAAAAAAACCAAAACTAAAATTATTGTCAAAAGAAGATTGTAGAAGAATAGCAGAATACAAAGTCTAATATTAAAAGAGTAAGTGAATCTGTTTTATATTGCTTTTATGATACTGATATTATTCTAGGGATTTTTACTTAATTTACTTATATATGAAAAGAAAAGATCACAACATAAACATAAATAGTTTGTGTAGATTAGATTGAAGGGGAATTGTTGTTCAAGAGGAACACAGCATATCCTGCAGAGATCTGTATCATGCCTCACAAATAGAGATTACCCACAAATAGATACCAGGGCAGCTGTGTTCTCAGGTGAGGTCCTTGAAAATTGTTTTTCATTACACACATTTGTTTACTTTGAAAAATGATTCTACAGTATAAAACAGATTTTGCAGGTTTTTCTTAGTAACACTGGACCTTCTCATATTATGGCTAGGTTGAGATGTGTAGATCAGATATGTGAGAAATAAAGCAGCCAAAAAGCAGAGATCTCATTCCAAAAGGATACAAAACAATATTTTTATCTGAAAAACGTCAGCCAGCACCAATACGAGAAAAATAAAGAAACAAAATTCTGCACATTAAAAAGATAGAGAGGGAAGCTGAGCAGCCCTAATGGATAGCACTGGATTGTTTTTTGAACTTTGGGGTTCTCTGCATATCTTAAATAACAACTAGTAAATTGAAAAGACATTGGTATGAACATACCAGCTCTTCAACAGGATGCAGTGAAAGAGAGTGTGAATAAATTAGAGGAAGGAGATGTAAAAAGTAAAACGTATGAAAATGAGAACAAAAAAATTGGTCAAAATTTTCTGCTGGTTTGTTTGTTGGTTTTTTTTGGGGGGGGGGGTTGGTTTTTTTTGTATTGGGTGAAGTTGCTTGTTTTTTTGGGGGGTTGGAGATTTTTCAGTAAGAGAATTGTAAATTCTGACAGTCTCTTCAGAATGTAAGTAGCTAGAAATGGAAATAAAAGCATAGTAATGGGAGATAAAAAAGCTGAAAAGAACAACTTAATTAGAGATACTGATAGAGATTTAAAAATAAGTTCTTGAAATTCTTTTTAAATTGTGGGCAATATGTAATAGGAATTAACAAGTATGGGGCTACATGTGCAAAAAGGAAAATTATGACTTTACTCTCCCTTGTACTTTCAAAACTGGAACAAGCAAGACCACAATCAAAGTAATCTCAGAATATGAGAAAAGCAAAAGAAAGACATATGAGAATTGTATTTAAAAAAAACTTATTGACAAAGCAAAAGAAGTTACTGAAAGAGCAGACTGAAGTTACTGAAAGAGCAGGGATGAAGTCATGGGCATGGAACAAAAATTTCAAAAAGTTATTAGTGCAAGAGATGAATACTGCTGAGAACATAAGAAATTAAAGGGCTGGTGTAGGAGAGATTTGGTAACTATGTAACTACTTTTCCAATTCTTAAAACACAGTGACAGTATGGTAACAATTGTGAGGTTTATGTGAGTATCAACACAATACAGCCCAGTGTTGACCATGACCACTATTAACCAAAATCAAGTTATTTAAATAATACTAGATCTCTATTTAACAGACTATCATGAAATTTATTATAATAGTACTTTTAGTCAACAGTCTTATCATGCTTTTACCAACAGTGTGATCAATATAAGCATTATATCTAGCCTACAATTTCACCCACCACTTCAAAAGCTTCATAAATCATCAACTTTTATAACTTCTTGATTACCTCCTAATGTTCATACAAAACAAGGATAAAAACAAAAATCACCCTCTGATGAAAGCATGCTGAGCACTTGAAAAACTTTTATTAAATGATATCCAGTTAGCAACACCCTGTTGGGCCATTGCTGTGTAGTGATGATTATGGAGTGCTCTTTCGCATAAACTGAATAAATCTCATAAATTGTTGATGGAGGTGCTTTAAAATATCATCTATTGACCAACTTTACCCCAGCAACAGAGCAGAATTGATTTACTTTGCCTCTCTTCTAAGAAATTTTATCCATAGCCTGGGGCTTGGGGACTGTACAGCAAACAGATCAATCCAATGTACTTTCAAGGGCTGGAGAAAGCTGTTCACTTCATGTCTGGGTTCCCTGAAAGGTCTGTGTCTTGCTACCCAATTTACTGAGGCTTGCTCACAATATGACAAGAAAGGCGGATGAGGGTAACCTGTCTTTAACATCAAAGAGAGTTCACAGAGGTACGATTAAAGGTAAAATTGTCAGGCCAATTTTTACAATGAGGTTCAGTCTACAGGAGACATGTAATTGAATTTCAGTTCCACTGGAGCCCCAGTTCCACAACTCGCCTTTTCCCTTCCTTGTTCTGCCTTGGCTGTTACAGGGAGTGTGGAAAGGCAACAGGCCATGCTTCACATGGCCCATGTGATCTCTATCCATCAGACAGACTCCTTGGGCAGTACAGCTCCACGCAGATTGCAACCTGATGACAGAACAAAAACAAAATAGAGGAGATACTAAGACCAGCAATGCCTTATGTTTCTGTTCCACCTCTAAAAGATTTGCAATATAGATCTCTTCCACAACACTTTCTTAACTTGTACAAGATATGGGAAATATTTTTGTTTGTCTACAGCCTTCAGTGAACTAAAAATGCCCATTAGCATTTTAACCCACTTGCCTTTAGACCTTTAGGGAAAATTCTTTTTTGCTACTTTTTAGTCACACTGGTAATGAAGAAGTGAATTACTCTAGAGCTCTTTGCACTATTATGCCTCTCTCTTTCATACTTTTGTGATGCTGCTTTGCTAACATACTCCTCACCATACTGAAAAAAACCATGAACAAACACTACTTGAAGTTCATTTTGGAAAGATAACTAAACAAAACCAGGTGAATCTAACTGCAGTAAAGAGTCATATATCTCATCAATATTGCCCTTGCAATAGCATGATATCTTACATTTGGGTGACATCTCAGGAAAACAGAATACCCTTTTGGACTCTATATCTAACAAGGACCATTGGCTTCTTTGGGACTGCCAGTGCATTTGAAATTAACGGATTCGTATATGAGATAAAAGATGGAAGTCATTTAATACCTTACCAAACTGTCTCATAAGCTCTGAGGCAGGCATGGAATTGTTTTCCTTATAATAAAATCCACAAAAGATCAGTAGAAAATCCCCTATGTGAGGCAGTTAGAAACATCTTCTTAAATCCCCCCAAAAATGAGGTGCTCGTTGAAGCCTCTCATGGTTATTAACTGACCCAGACATGGCATTGCCTATCAACTTGCATCTCCTGTCTCACCTAGCTTGTAATTCTCCTTTGGGTCCGATCTTTCACAGAGTGTGGAAATAAGACTTGAATTCAGCCTTCCACACCTGGGGACACATATGAACATGATTTTCGTAATTACCTTCAATCTTACTGTATGTAGAAACCACTAATCCCACTTGAAGTCATTACAGAGGTAACACAGCCTGGTGCTATAAGGTGGTTCCTTCACTCAGATAACATTTTTAAATAAAGTGGCATCTCCAATATTATATTTTCTGGTTAAGTGTTTTTACATTTACTTCCAAAGTGTTCTCATTTAAGGAAAACTATTCATATATGCCTTCGTACCAGGCAGTTTAACAGCCAGGAACTTAAAATACCAATTAAAATATACTGTCAAAAAAGAAAAACCAGCTCTATTTTTCTGGAGGTGTTCCCAAGATGCAGCCAAACTAACAACGAGTTTTAAATTTTCTGTACTCCGTGTGCTATGTCTGCTGCTCACCTGGGAATTAGTCCCTCTCCTGCATAAATATGCACCAGATGGCTGAGGAGGGCCTTTGGAAGGCCTGAAAGGGCACTCTACAGAAGAGCTGTAGTGTCACACTCAGGAGGCACTGAACTAGTCTTTTGTGAAGCATACTGTCAGCCATTTATCATAGTACTACATATTCAAGGAAAAAACAGGCAACTAGAGAAGGAGGGCAGAAAGTGTACTCTTCCAAGGTCACTTCTGCCAAACAGACATCATGCTATTTGCCATGAAAATGCCACACTTCTTTTCCTCCTCTCTTAGTGAGACTTCCTTTTTATTTCCTTAAATGGGGGTCTAAGTCTGAGGTATATTTCCTCAGCTATTTGTGTATGTCTGTGAAAAGTTTATTTTATCCTTGTAGAGGCCAAAATATCAAGTTTCTAACAGGATCACAGTGAGGGAAGACAAGGCTTCAGATTTAGCAGGAGGCCCAGGCATGTGGGGAGAGTATGAACATATCTGCTGCAGTTTTGTAATTGCTTGCCACAAGTCAGCTCAGTCTTTGTTTTTGTTATTGTATACACATAAGGAACATTAGCACAAAATATCTCAGTGTGTCTACAATATAGGAGCAAGAAGATTCAAGTTGTCATCTTGTTAAAATGCAGACCCATGCTGGCTAATTATTTGTAGCTAGGTACAGATGTCAAACCCTAAAAAGGTGGCATTTACCGAGGCAAAGTGTAATGGCTAAACTGTTTTTTACTCGCATCATCTATACAAAGAAAAAACCTAACCAAATAAACAAGGTGTCTTCTTTCCTACTATTAATAAACTAGTTTAAAACCAGCATAAATTTTAAGAGTTTTAATGGAAAAGAACAAAGCAGAAAGAAACATTAACATGCTACTTAAAAAAATAAACAAACTAACAAAACACCAAGCACTACAGTCTGATTTAAAATTTCTCTGTGGCTTCTGAAAAAAACCCTACTTTTAATTATTTCAATAGGAGTCAAGTTCTTTGGAAAATATATTAGGATATTACTTGTTCATATCACACATCTAATTATCAAAACTGGAAATTATATTTTGTCTGATTACTTTTAATTCCTGCACCCAGCATGCAATGGTGAAGTCATTTTCTCTCTTCTTTGTAGCAGGTGGATCACCATAAGGACAATTTTTAAAGCTTCACATTTTTTCAAGGCTGTTCACAGAGTTCTGAATACATATACAAACTCCTCTAACAGGTAACAAGGTATCCAAGTACCTCCTACACACTGCTTTTTAAAATACTTCCCTCTTTAACTGAAGGACTAAGGGGAGGACTGGTGTGACAATGAAAAATTGAAAAAAAAATAAAAGGCATCTTAGATGATGATGTGTTTCAGAGGTAAGAGGGGTATGGGTCACACTCTGTGCAGATAAAGTTTTGAATGCTTTGAGCACAGACCAAGGATGTTCATATCTAAACTTCCTCAATGCTCAGAAAATTTTGAACTGGTCCATTTTCCTTTAGTGTCCTCATAGGCTCTGTAGGCCATATGACAAATAAGAGGACATCTCTGCATGCTCAAACCTTCCAGAAATAAGCCTAAAGGCAGAAAAAGTACATGTCCAGTTGCCCATACAATAACATTTAACTGGAATTTTCTTGTTTTTAATGTTTTCTTAACATAAGCTCTCATTCCCCAAATTACTCAGAGTTGGTCGTTTTATCACATAAGCTGTGTTCTTTCAGACTTGCAGACCTTGCACCTGTAAATGCAGAAAAAGTGTTTTGATCTGTTGCTCCACTTATCCTTACAGCCTTGTGAGAGTACTATAGGGAACCCATTATCTGAAAAGGTGGCAGATCAGTGCAGAACTGAAAAAGAACCACTCTGAAACTCGAACCAGAGAAATGTGATGCTTAGTCTCAAGAAACTCTTTTAATGTACACACGACATTTGCCTCCTGGATTCATGTTGGGAATAAGGCTGACTAACACTCTCTAAACTTCCCAGAAATTCTCTCCAGTTTAGTTCATTTCAGCGAACTTGTTCAGGAAGGAACAAAACATTCTCTAAGTCTCATCCTGGCAGAGCACAACAGTAAAAAAGAAAAACCAAAGAACAGAACAAGAGCTTGAAGGATCAATACTCCCATCTTGTGGCTGCTGAAGAAAATGCATATGTCTAAGTAAAAATGGAAAAACTGTTTCATGTAGATAGTTTATAAATATTAATTTACTTGAAAAGACATTTTCTTTTATGTTGCAATCAAATTTGGATCTTAAAATTACCAGTGTTATATTCAGAGAAGGAAGTATGTGGAAAAATTTTCATTCAGCCACAACAAATTAATAATTGCAGCAAATTTCTAATTGCAGGAAGGTGAAAGGATGAAATCCACTTTTGTGATACTCTGAATTCAAAGTATCCTGAATGAAGGCAGGGAGGTTATGGAACTCCACAGGCTGGGGGCAGTAGGTCATGCTGAAATTTAAGGATACATGATGGAGGAGTAACAAGCACTTAATTCACAACATCTGGATGCAATAGATACAACTCTCCTTTCTGTAATTCTGTGAACCTCAGAAGAAGGAGCAAGTCTCACTTTTCCTGGGTCTTCCAACAGATTTTTCTTCTTGATTTATTAGTTACCTACATAAAGCTGAAATGAAGAGCATGTGGCTAATATGCCTCATTAGAGGCCCTATATGGTTCCTGTGTTAGGTACCTACTTACTTACACAAATCAGTGCTGAATGAACTTGTTTCCTCTATCATTTCCCTGCATCTGCACAAATTCTAAGATAGTATGCATCCTGACCCTTGATTGGGATCTCAAAGAACGCTTAATTTATGATGTGTGCTAATACCAACACCACCATGAGAGTACTCCTGTGCTGTTTGGAAGACACTGACAGTGAGAAATTTGCTTTAATATTTGGCCATAAAAAATTCCTGGAAAACACCAAACACACAGTTTCAGAACATAAAGCTCTCAGTGGAAACTCATCTGGAAACATGGTTGTAAAGTTGAAATGAATGACAGTTACAGAGATGATAAATCAGATATTATCACCTTAATAAGAATCAAATATGGAAGGAAAAAACTTTTCCCAGAAGCTTGAACACATTTTAAATATTCTGATTCACATAAAAAATCCTAAGTATATAGACTGAGAAGATTTAAGGAATGTTGAGGCCCAGGCTCATACAAACTGTGTGTTTTTCTCACCTGGTAGATCCATGTGACTGAAATGAGACCAAGGCCCAGCCAACTGAACTGGAAGTGGGATTTCTAGGAAATACATGATCTGTGCATGAAGAAAGGGGCTGTGTCTTACCAAAGTAGAAAGGACAAAACATAGTGAACCCTCCTGCAGGTCAACAGCCTTTACACCAGGTGAAATTGGCCTTGAGAGCAAGCTGATTCATTATCAGACATTTCAAAGACAGAAACAACCAGTCAGGAGGACTCTGTTCTCTAACAAGCCTACTGGAAAAAATGTGTCAACAGAAGTTCTCACCTGAGGTTCCTAGCAGAGGAATTGCTACTCCACAGGTGAATGCAAGTTTGCTCATAAATCAGACCCCCAAAGCAGTGTTAAATTATGAGGGAGCACAAGACTGAAGTCAGAGCCTGTGAGCTTCAGGTTAATAAATGCAGTAATCATGGGATATAGACTGTAAAAAGGGAGACAAGACACAAGAAGAGCAGCAGCAATAGCATCTTCAAATCTACACTACCCTATAAGTACACAGGTCAAAACACCTAGCAGTGTTAAGTTAGTGCTTCAATTTGGTTTTTTTGCTGTAGTTTGAGGGGGGAAAAATAAAGAGGATTCTCCCTTTGAGAAAGAAGCTGTTCATTGCTTATTAAAAACTGTCTCATAACAATTAAACTGTGAATGAGGGATGTTCACCACAGTCAAACATGAGTGAGGAATGCAGTATGAAAATGAAATATATGTTGGGCTGTATTAATAACAGTGTGACCAACAAACTGATGCAAATGATGACACTGCAGTACTAGAAACCTGTTATGCTGCCTGTGGAATATGGGGTTTAGTTTTAGACAGCTAACCTTTAGTGGCTTCAAACTGAAAGAATTTGGTTTAGATATTAGAAAAAAAAATATTTACTGTGAAGGTGGTGATGCAGTGGAACAAGTTTCCCAGAGAAGTTGTGGATGCCCCATCCCTGGAAGGGTTTAAGGCCAGATTGGATGGGGCTCTGAGCAACCAAGTCTATATCCCAAACACACAGCAGGGGAGTTGGAACTAGATGATCTTTAAGGTCCCTTCCAACCCAAACCATTCCATGATTCTATGATTTTTAAAAAGTGGTAGTGATAAACCTGAGAGAATCTAGAAGAGGACGAGCTGCTAAGATGATCAGGGGCTGGAGAACCTGCTGTTAAGAGTGTCTGAAGGGACTCTGTGCATGTGTCCCTGAAGAAGAGAGGACCTGATTGCAGATTCCCCTACCGCAAGGTGCATTCTAGCCTTTTCATCTGAGAGATGCATGAGGGGAAAAGATAGGGGTCAGAAGGTGCAACAAAGGAAATTGTAACTGTATATTAAAAAAGTGGTTCTCCATGATAGCCCTGAAGGACTGGAAGAGGTTGCTTGGAGAGGGTGTGGAATTTCCATTCTTAGGGATTGCAAAACTCAGTTGAACATTGAATCTTACACTGAGGCTTGATGTGAGTTGTGCACTAAGAGGCCACAGCAGAAGACCCACAGAGGTCCCTTTCACCTGAATTTTTCTACAACTGTATATTTTAAGAGATGAGGCACAGTGTGGTAAGAAATGCTGGAAACAGAATAGAGCTTAAGCCATAGCAGGGAAATTTGGCTACAATATAAATACAGCATCCTCAAATGCAGTTTGCACAGCTGCCAGCCTGGTCTAGTCACATGTAAGATCAGCAGAAATTATATCAACTGCATCACAATCCAACACTATAACATTAGTCCAATGTGACAGATGTAAAAGATAAACTGTAGCTAATTATTTACTTGCTGACTATAGGTTAAGAATGGAACCTTAATTAAAATGGTTTTGTGGTAAACAGAATCAGTGAAGCTTTGCTTCAGAAGAATCTTTATTTCTTTTCTCACTTGTATAATTCAACACACATCTTTTCTATCCTCACCAGGAAAACAATCAGCAGTACTGTGGCTCTCTTCAGGACTAGCCAGCAGCCATCTGCTGTCAGATAAAATGTGTAGAAATTGAGTTCTGCTTCCACTTTGTTCTGGGGATAAAATACCTGGGTTCCACCCCCTCACCCACCTGGTGTATGTGTAAATTCCACAGAAACAATCTTCTTGGTAAGATTTCCTTCAGCTTCCAAACGTGGTTGAAATTGGGTAACAATTTAAAATCCTAAGGTGTATGAGCAAACATCTGGCCTTGTTTTCTAGGCTTAATGCAAATATTTATAATAAAATATATTTAATAATTTTGATCACGGCGTTCATACTGTGGAAGCAGGTAAGAGGGAGCTGACAAGATATTCTGACCATGATTTTTTCCCCATTAGAAATCAGAGCAAAAACCAGTTCTGGCATGAAAGAGAATTTTTTTTAAATTTACTGTCCGTCAGACAAGCTGTATTTATAGGCTGTAATTTATTTCAAGTGACAAATAATTTAAACTGAAGAAGACTGTGCTTATTTTTCATATAGCTGGGAAGTACAGAAAAAAATACAGAAAAAGTCACTGTTTTAACTCCCTTCAAGCAATTTTTTAAAAAGTTTTTGTCAGGATAAAATATCCCTACAGATTTTCAAGAACAGCTTTTCCTATAGAAAACTTACATGAGATAAATATTGTGCAAATGTAATGTGCATCAGATAAATAGATATTTTAGGATGTAAATGTTGTTAGAGGTAGTAAGCATGCTGTTTCTCTAGTAGTGCAATAGATATAATGGTCTTCAGATTGATGCAGCTCCTGAGATCATGTCATCAAAATTTATGTACATGACTTTTTACTCCAGCTATTGTTGAATCATAGGTACCAAATGTGAATATATATAATCACCATATTAGAACAGACGTGTTTTCTACAGAATTCCAAAAGGCTCCTACTTACTGAATTACATCACTAACTTCTCATGCTAAGAATAGAAATTGAATTTAATCATTAAGTAATACCATAAGGTTTAAGATCTTTGAGTGCACCATGTATTCTACATTACTAGATACTAAACCATAGTATTGATACGGACACAGTGTTAAAATAAATGTATTACAGAAGGTTACATTGATCATACAGAGACAGATGGTGCTTGAATGGAAAACATGGAAGCAAGCCTGATCCAGTTACTAGATCACCTGCCATTTGCTTATCAGTTATGAAATCAGGGTCTTAATAATTCAAAGAAAAATTTGGAGTTTGATAAAATCTTAATGGATTTTGGTTCTGGTGAGAAGAGTGGGAAATTTTAGTAGCAGTTGTGCTTTTTACCTTGCTGAAGAAAGAGAACAAACTGGAGAAGTCAATGACTTATAGAGTAAGAATTTTGAAATGAATGTGCCCTTTGCATCAAAATACAATTACAATCAAAACACCTCCATTTGGAAAACTTCTGATCTAAGCTGACTTTAGCTTACACTGATGAATATAACAAAAACCTAAGAGAATTTTCCAATCACCAGACAGTCACAAAGATGTTATAATAAATAGGCGCACAATTTTCATGGCAGACTACATGTGTAATTAAAATAATGGGGCATAAAAAGAAAATAGCTTTCACTTAGCCATGCAAAGATGATTCTATATATGAAGAAACAGCTGAGTGTAATTTCTGTTCAGCTGCTTAAAAGATGACATATGGGAAAGTCTAGATGAGAGTATTCTCTAGTTCTCTCTTTCACGGTGGTAATATTTTAATCTATGATTTGAGATATGCATCCAAAAAAAAGCTGTTCAGTCTGCTTTTTTGGAATACATAGGTCTCATATCTAATTCACAAACTTAAGCTTTGTAGTATTTTCATCCAATACCATCCACACAAAAATAATAGTCTGTTTCCCTGCTAAGGAACTCTTGCTCTAGACTGGACAAAGAAAAGTTAAAATGCTGTCAAAAATCAATGAGACTCATATATTTCTGTACTAATATATCTCATCAATCAGAATGGGACAAATACACATAATTAGCAAACTTAAATCCAGTATACAGCAGTCATGTTTTAAGAAAGACATTTATTTTGAAAGTTTGGAAAAAGCAGTTGCAGATTATTTCTGTTACCCTGCTATTATGGATAAAGTCATCCTAAATAATGTACATGTCCCTCATCTCTAAGATTTCTTTTCTACATTACAGAACTATCTAGCCACCAAAAGTCAGCAGTGAGATATATTGTGAATGGGATTCCACAGAAAGGTAAAATATATACTGTGTGCTTCCTACCAGAAGATAAAACAATAATTTGTAGGCCAGACGAATATCTCCTATGTATAATGATATAAAACAATGTTTACAAATGTATATTCTCGTACAAATATGGTGCTCAGTGTCTCCACATACAAATCTACAATTATTTGTCTTCTGTTTTACATGATAGTGTCATTCCATACCTAAATGCCTTATTTGTAACATGAATGGAAATTTCTCCCTTTTCTATCAGCAACTTCCCCAGATAAAAACACTTTCTTAAACAACTTCTGGTGCAAAATGTTTCTTTAATTTCTTGCTGTATGACACTGATCTGTACTTACATCTGTAAGATGTTCTTTTGTTGGTAGAGAATGGGGCTTTGGCCTTCAGCTTCAAAACCAAAAATTTTTAAAATGTTTAAAGTACAAAATAGTACTAAAATTAGTATTTAGAACCTCTAATGAAATTTTGAACCAATAAATCAAAAATTGAGGCTTTTCTCTTCTCTTATGTTAAACAGCTCTGTCTCTAATGGACTCTATCCAGCAGGATGCTGAATATCTCTAAATATAATTTAAAACTCTTGCAGGACAACAATGTTCTGTTGAGAAGTTTTGTTAAAGGATTTTTACATAAAGTACAAGATGAAAACAGTTTGTCCAGCAAATCTAATTCAATGCAACACAATTTGAAGATTATGATGGAATGATTGCTCTGCATATATGGAATATCATAAGCAATAATGATTCATTGCGCTAATTTATTATCATCACTGATATTACCACAAATAAATTATTGCTATAAAATGTGGCTTGAAATATAATGCAATTAGGATGCTACTCTGTCACTACTTTACACTATTGTAAAAACTGATGATGTTACTCAAACAGTTCCTGCTACAAGTAGCTACAAATAGGACAGATCTAAAGTTGGTTTCAATGCGAGTAGATGTTTTGAGGTCATCTGAAGATAGAGTAACACATAGAGTTATATAAAGTATTTTTCAAAATACCTAGAGCAGAATGGGACCCTGAATTATCTTACTGTTATTGTTATGGTTATGAGGCTCGTCTCACTCTTTCTACACTATTTAAGTATTATGTCAGCAATACTTTAATGTTAGCACAACCACAGTGGGGCACCACAAGTGGGGCATTCTGAACACTTAGAAATTCAAATATTTGCATAGTCTGTTCAGAATTAGCTAATTAGAAAGGTCTAGAGACTCAAAGTCTCAACACAGCAATTTTTATGATAAGCAATTTAAAATAATTTTAATGTATTTTTTTTAATGAAAAATAATTTTAAGGAAAATTTTCAGTTAAAATGGGTTATACAGTCTTGTTTTACTCCCAGAAAAATGTTTATCTGGGCATAGGATGGACATCACATTAAAAAGCCCTCAGGAAAAGGGACAAGAAAGTAATGGATGAGTTCAGGTTTCCAAAATCACATCTTTCTCGCATCTAAAGTAGCACGTAAAGAACTTTCCAGAAGCGTCTTGAAGAGCTCTATGGATCAATTATTCACTCAGACTGGACAAATGCTTTAAACTGTGTATTGTCCACTGTTGATAAAGAAATATAACAGACATGGTCACTGCAAGTGCCTAGCAGATGATTCCTCTGAACTAAATGTTTTTTTTATTTCAAGAAGAGTAAAAAATATTCAAAAGAAGGATAGGCGTATAGAGTTTTAAAAGGGTGTCTTAGGCAGGATCTCTGCAACACTATGGAGCATAAAGTTCTGATCCTGAAATAATGCTGTTCTTTCTTATTTAAATATTACAGCTGTCACAGATTGAAGTTCTCCAGGATTATGTATGACACTCTCCATTGACCTTGGACTGCTCTCATCAAGTTTGAGATATGTTCAGGCAGAAGAATTGCTGTAGCGTGCAAACTTTCCCTCCATGCTCTGTTTCTGTGCTATGTGAGATTGAAGAAGGGTAAGGAAAAAGGAGAAGTTACCATCTCTGACACTCAGTCTTTAGTAGAAGAAAGTTGTCTCTTGTTCTTGGGAAGGGTCTAAATTCCAGTACAGTGTTCTGGATGCAGTTTAACAAATGGTATGAGTATCATTATAATGGACGATTTTACAAATTAAACCACTGAACACATGATATTTCAAGCTACAGCCACAAGGTAGCAGAATGACTTTAATTTGAGCCACTTTTATGATGTAATAGATGTCCAAACAGATAAGAAAATCACATATTAAAAAAAAGAAACCACCACACATACCTCTGTCCTCCCACTCTTAAAAAACAGCCCCCAGACATTCCTTAATGACTTATATGGTAGCATTCAGCTGTGTCTTGAAGTTCAGTGAAAGGAAAATTGGGGTAATGTGTAATGCAACCTCATTAAAGATAAAGACTTAAAAGTTATTTCACAACCCAGGAACTACAGTTCTTTTTCTCTCTTTAAACTCTTATGAGAGAAAGAAAGTTTTTGGAGCAGAATATCATTATCAAGCAATTTTGTCACAGAGTTCTAAGGGATGATAGCTACCTTACTGTCTGTACTTGTGCAATATATTGCAGAGTGAAGAAATACTTTCATTTAAGTCATTTTTTCTCAGTTTTATTTTATGGTTTACTTTATGTTACCACTGAACTTCAAGAGTAGGCTTCCTCTAGGGTTTAAGCTCTGAGGCAATTAAGATCTTAAGTATTTAGAGACAGATCTTAGCCCCCATATAGAACATTTTTAAATCCTTCACTTATATGGACAGAAGACAGTTCTATGACATATTAAAATTATAATATTTGATACAGGATTCTGAACTTTTAACTTGCAACCTTGTTAAACATTTTTTCCATATTCCACTAATTTCTTGGCATCTTCCCCAGCTCCCATGACTTGGACTGAACAGGCCATTAGTTTCATTGTGTTATCAATCTCCACAGGGTCTCATGAACCTCTCACCTACAGGAAAGAAAAATTCCTGAGATTTTTTTACGGATTATTTCTCAAGTGCAGTTTCAGGCATAGTCAAATGGGCCAATCCAACCTGATCCTTGTGGTGATGATGTTTTATATGTATTACACATAGGATAAAAATCCTTCTATAGTATTTGGGCGTGATAGCAAGTAGAGACATGGGGAGCAGAAGGGAAACAAGATATAATTACAGACCTCATGTGAGACTAGTTCTAAGGAAAGTAATAGGGAATTAAATTTTAATTTATTATCATTGCCAAATGCTAATTATTCCCGCAAGAGATAATTTCAAAAGATATATTGCTGTTTCTTTGTGTGATTTCCCATGGATATATGTATTTAGTTTTGATCCACATCTTACATGGAGGATGAGATTAAGCGCTTTTGTCTCAGGTAGGGAGGAGGACATTCAAGGCTGAGAATCCCTTAAGGCAAATTCATAAGTTTTGATACACAGTAATGTCATTGGTATGCCAAAATGCATGAAAACACCACTCTTTTGTAATTATAATTACAGTAAACTTAAATTAATACCTGAACTTAAAATTAAATTTATATAATTATTAAACATTTTCAACCTACTCTGTGTTGCTGAGTCACTACTGCACCATGCTTCACAAAACTTCCAGAAAGAGTTGAAAAGTTTTGTTCAGTTATTTACCTTACTTATGTTATCACTTTTTTTCAGAAAATCAGATACTTAAATTTTATCAAGGGTGGCCACAAAAATAGAGGAGAAAGCTAGAAAACCTCCTTTTATTGACTGGTAGGCAGAGAAGAGAGATAAAGTGGTGAAGGGTTATACTAACCAGTCTAGGAAATGGAGAAATAACTGCTGATTAAATACAGATGCTGAACAAAAAGTCACTGCTAATCACACCCGCTGGATACTGCTTTAGCAAAGGAAAGAGTAAAGACGTGATCTCCACTCACTCATCATTTACTTTACTGCCACATAATTCCTCATGCATAAATACTACAGTGAAACTACTTCGGTATTCCACAAATGTTTATACACATAAACAGGGTATTACAAGGAAAAAACGGAATTGACTATTTATAAGAAAGGAATAAATTGTAAATAGAGGCATTAAGGTCATGAAACATCAGAACCCTAGTAGGTATTAGAAATTAATAATTAAAAAGACAATAGAAGAAATCAATTTAAACACAGAATGCAGAATAAGCATTAAAATAAAATTTATGTTAAAAGATATCAACATAATACTAAAATACAGAGTTAAATATAAAGTCTTGAGGTAATATGGCCTGATTATATTTATTTTATGATTACTAAAAGGCTGATCCAAGACCAACCAAGACCAAATCAAAGTTCTGATTGATTTCAAGATGTTTGGACCAGGTTTCAGAAAACAATTAAAGTTGACATATGTTTTCTTGTAAGTTTCAAACATTAAATCTCAATTTTTCAATGTTTCTGGAAAAAAAAGAAATGCAAAAGACGCATGAGCTTTTCTAGAATTCGTTCTTGCGTACACCAAATTGGTCCTCTGAAATGCTCATAAATCAATGAGTTCTCACTCCATAATGCATGGTGCTGTTTTTCATACCAAGACAGAAAAGTTGATAAAGGGTTTATGGGATGCCATCAGAAAGGTATCCAAAATGATATATCACAGACCACATTTTGTGTTTGGAAAACCTTCGGTGTGTTCGTGGAGGTGGCAGGGAATATTTGGAATATATTTGGAGATAGAGAGATAGAGAGATAGATGGATAGATAGATAGATAGATAGATAGATAGACAGACAAACAATATCTTACTGCCAAATATATTTGGAATGCAGCCTCGCAATTTAATCTGTATGGGTAGATCCTTCTGTCTGCACTGATTTTCGCTGTAAAGGAACGTATCCATATGTATTTCTCTTTAGGCTGGAAAAATGTTTTTCTTTAAAAAAAGCATTCATAACACCACCAAAATTCTCTAGTGCTTCTATTTCAGATACCCCAGTGAAGACATCTTGTATTCAGAGAAGTTTAATTTTTCACTCTGGACAAATGAAGCCACTACAAAGCATACAGATTCATATATGAAAATCTAAGCACCTTCAGTTTAAGCTTTCCTAGTCATTTAATTATTGTTCATGTGGAGATACCCAGTGATACAATGAGATCAATATTTTTAAATGGAGTATTACATTAAAAAAAATGAGAGTCTATACATGTTTATGGTGTACATTTATTTTTCAGCTATGGGATATTATATATATATATATATATATATGTATATAACATATGGTACATGAAAATTATTTACTGTATTAGTAAATATTAAACTGCAATTCCTAAAACATAGGAACATTATCCACTGGATAACAGCAGAAGTCTGTTGAGCCCACAATCTAATCTCCAGTAGGGCTGACAGGCAAATATCTGAGTATGGGTAAGAGCACAGTAAGGATATACAATGTCTCTGCCTAAAACCTGAGCGTCTTTTCAGCTCTTCATGAGTTAGAAATGGTTTCTACATTATTTAATCTTCAGTGAATTTCTATTTCATCAAGTTTTCCATTTGCCTCTTGAATCCATGTAGATTTTTATTGTTCACAATATCAGTTGGCAGGGAGTTGCTCTAATCAGCTGTCTTTTGGATGAAGAACTCTCCGTTTTACTTGTTTGAGTCAAATTTATTTTCTCTCTCTCCTTCCACTGCCTGCCCTAAATCCTGCAGTGTTACCTACATCATCATCTACATTCTACAGCATTATCAAAACTGAATTAACAATCCATAACATCGCTGTACCACAATATTTTATTATATATCATCTCCTAAGGACTCATTGCTCTCATCCTTCAGAGGTAGAAAACAAGATAACATTACGCCAGCGTACATAGCTGAACATTCTAACTACCCCTACAACTGGCTACATTTTAATCTATTACTATATACCATTTTGTAATATCTATAAAAAAGAAATGGCACATCGCCTTTGTCAGGAAAGCTTCTGACTCTTTTTCACTTATTTCAACAGAAATGTAAATTAAAATACTAGATGAGAATTCATTCTGCAAAAGCATAGCAATTCAGTGAATGATGACCTTATTCTTCTACCTTAATCATTTATAGGAACAGCACTGTATGGAACAGAAGCTTGAGAGAAATTAATTCATGTGATAAAGTAGGAAAATCTCCAAACCTGAAATTACAGAGCCTGATAGACCCTGAAAAAGTTGGATCCTGCCAACAGTAGGATACTAAGCCAAAGGCCTTATTCTTCAAGCTGATAACTTCAGCCAAAAATCTATGATCATTTGGTTTGTTTCCCCAGAATTTAATGTTTCTATTTGCATCAAGATTTTTGTGCTATTGTTGCATAAGAAATAAATGTTCTAAGGCCATTTCAGATCCAAAATGTGTTTAGCATACAATTTTCCTAATGTCTGGAAATATTGTCCATTGTTTTTCAGGCCAAAAAAAAAGGGATATATTTTTCTATTCCAGAAAACAGCATTAACAATGTAAGTTGGGAAAGGATAGCATTATACACAAGGACTGAAGGAAGTGGGGGTGGGGGAAGCACAAAAAGAAATAGTTTGCTGCGTCGCAAGAGTAAAATGCTCTTCCCTGTTTGACCATATTGAAACTGCTTACCTATGCAAATAGAAATCTACTTTGACTAGTACCTGATGAAGTGATACTTTCAATAATAGCATTGGGTTTGAGGGTAATTTTATTTTTTGCTTATTTTACTTTGTTTGTACAGTTTTGCTTCCATTTTACAAAATCCATAGATTTTGCCTTGGCTATCTAAACCAAGTTGCCTTGTGCTAGCACATCTGGCTATGTGATAAGCAACTGAAATGGCTTTATCTGGCAGTGATGGAAAAATTAATTTAAAAAGCAGCAAAGGTGAATTAGTCTGCTAGAGAGATCAGCAACTACCTTCTCCCACATAGCCTCTTCCAACTCCTGTTTGGAGCCAATGGGAAACTCAAATCGCTTCAGCAGCAGAGAGATAAATTTTTCTGTCAAGTAAATCAACAGCTTTTGAATTTGTGCCTAAATACGGACTTCATGATGTGAAGAATGTCTCTGATGCTGAAATCTGACCAAATTCTCCCCACAGATAGAAGCAGAAAATTCTCAACAGTCTTTAAAAGACCTACATTCTAAGACAGGATTACTGTCATTAAAAACCTTTTGTATTTCTATCAATTGCTTATGCTATTTTTTCATTAGCTCATAGTTGCCTTCACATGAAGATTTTTGTCTTGATCAATCCCAAACCTACTAAAGCCAATGAAAAAACCAGCAGAGTTATCTCCAAAATTTCCATATCACTTTTTAGCATCTTTTGCATTACAAAATATTACTGTATTCTGAATTATTCAGATGTATAAATGGTACTCTGGCATCTTGTGGAAGAATTTCAGTTTATCACATTATTTTATTGTTGTGCAATTTTTAAACCTGTACCTGTAAAAATTATTAAGGTGAAGCCCCTGAACCAGTGGTACACATTTTCACAATGCACCAATTTGTTTTATAAATAGAAGTAAACCCTCCATTTGTTGGCAGAAATTATAACTTTTATCCGAAAACCCTGAATTCCAAAATGAATTCAAAGCAATTTTTAATAAATCATCTTATTATTCATATTCACCTTTTGTGTTTGTTTATTGCCAGCATGCTCTTTTTTATGTCATTATTTTTCTTTCCTACTGACAGTAGTAGTTCTGATTTGCTCTTCAGAAAACTAATCATAAGCTACTGTTACAGCGGGGATCCTGCAACACGCATATATCAAACCAGGAGTCCCGTGGAAAGGAAATATATATGGACAGACAGATTCTTGATAGCTGTTTCAGAGATGTTTATTTCTCCAGCCGCATGGCCGGGGCTCTGCCGAGGAACTGTTCCAGTCACGGGACCAAGGGTCCTTCTGCCCGCGCAGGGAACACAAACCAACCCATGGGAACGAGGCTGAGCAGGGGCAGGGAAACCCCGTGTCTGTGCCCTCAGGGCCCCTCTCCCAGGGCTACACGGCGGGCTGAGAAGACCCCAACAAGCTACCATGTGTCACCTCAGTAGTACTTACTAATTGTAATGTCTTTGTCTTTACTATCTGTCTTTTACTATTTCACCCAGGATTTTCTGTTTTCTTCGATCTTTCATCCCACTCAGAGTCCCCGCTTTTGTTAGCCTGAAATATTACAACACAATCAGATTATTAACCTCTGCTTTAAGACTAGCTTACTGCCACTCCTCAAAATAATAGGTTATTCAAAAAAGAAGGGGTAATCTCAGACTAAGGCCTTGGGTAATGTTATTTCAGACAAGAATGTTGTGTCTTCACTCTAACGGAGAGCAGAACACATCCCTGTGCAAATGTAAAAATTACTCTGAGATTTATATATGATGTTTACACATGCAATCCTCTGGAACTTCAACAATGTAAAGCGAAAGATCCTGCACCTGGGTCAGGGCAATCCCAAGCACAAATACAGGCTGGGTGGAGACCGGATTGTGAGAAGCCCTGAGGAGAAGGACTTGGGGGTATTGGTGGGCAAAGAGATCAACATGACCCAGTCATGGGCGCTCACAGCCCAGAAAGACAAACACGTCCTGGGCTGCATCCAGAGCAGCATGGCCAGCAGGGCAAGGGAGGGGATTCTGCCCCTCTGCCCTCCTCTGGTGAGATCCCACCTGCAGTGCTGCATCCAGCTCTGGGGCACCCAATGCAAGAAAGAATTTGACCTATTAGCACGGCTCTGGAGGAGGCCATGAAAATTATCACAGTGCAAGAGCAAGTCCCCTGTGAAGGGAGGCTGAAGGGAGGAGGCTCTGGAGAGACCTCACAGTGCCTTGCATTACCTAAAGGGGGCCTACAAGGGAGCTGAAGAGGGACATTTTACAAGGGTATGCAGTGATAGGACAGGAGGAATGGCTTCAAACTGAAAGATGGCAGGTTTAGGTGATGTTTCAGTTGAATTTATAGTTGCTAAACTAAAATTAAGGGAGAAAACTTTTTGAAATTTCACCCCCAGTTTTTTCATCAAGAAAGCAAGGATAAGGTACTACATGGTAGACTACAGGGATAGTTCACAAACTATATACTTCTTGTCATGCTCTCAGCATGGTGACTATTAAGATCTGATTAGAGAGAGATGCCTCTGCCCAAATTAAGGTGTAAAGGAGATGATATGCCAAATTCAATAGTACAGATTTTGTTTAACAATAAAATAAGAGGTAGAGAAATAGAAAGAAATAGAAAAGAAAGGGGGAAGAGAGACTGTTGGTGGCCCATAAATTGGGTGTTCTTTGTGTTCATTATCACCGATATATACTTCTCCCCCTGCTTTGCTAACCTCCCCCTAGGCCTGAGATTACACTCAGACAATAATACCACCTTTATCGTATCTCAAGTTCCCAGTGTGGGGGCTTATCTTACAGTCCAGGTTCCAGGTGCCCACGGAGGCATATTTGAGAGGTCTTCAGTGGTCGTTGGTGGTTGCACAAAGTGTCTGTCCCAAAATGTGGGGTGATCTTTGTTTGACCAGTGATATACATACCAGCAGTTGCTTCTTTACAATTTGCCAACTTTGAGTCTGCTCTTACTGGTCAGAAAAAAGAACCAACAGTTTAAATTCTCTGAAAAATGTCTATTCAATGATTGGCTGATGCATTAAGTACTTTTTTTTTTTTTAAAGAAACAAAGAAACATAAACACACACAAATAAAAACAAAGTTAGAAAATAAATGGAAACTAGAGGTATCTTAGTGAATAAATTAATACTGTAACCATATAAAATGTTTCAATGTTTTCCTTTAGTTCTAATATTCCTGAAGTAAATGTCCTAGATGGACCATGGGCCTGATGCAGATTATCTCTCTGTTGTTACTGTCCTCTTACATACTAAGGTCCCCCACAGAAATAATGAAACAACAATTGAAAAAATTTATCCAAAGAAGGGTATTAGAATAACTGCATCTTAACATGTGTGCCTTCAAATCAGGCAAAATCTGTCATCTGTGTAACAAAGTTAATACCCCTGTAGCGGGCTTCAGCTCTCATCAATAGTATACCGTCTTTTTATCTTTCACATTTAGATGTGGAACATGGTTTTCTAGATTACAATGATGTAAAACATGATCTGTTTGTTTCCTTTGTTTTTAGTATCAAACTACACTAATTATGATTTAAATTTTTGGTTCTTTCAATTTTTTTTTGCAAACTCCTTTGATTGTTTTGTTTAAAAAAACCTCAACTCTTTTATTAATTTTTTTATTCTGCTTTTTAATTGACTGCTGAAACAGTCCATACTCAATTTATTCAATTTCCCACATTTTCTTCAGAAAGACAGTCATCTTAAATGTTTTCAAATACTGATACTCTTAACTGCACAATACCCATTTCTACTTTGTGATCATTCTTCCCTCAAAACTCCTCTTTCTATTTTTTCTTGTTTCCTAGATCTGTTTCACTACTTAATATAATTTTCTGTCAACCATTTTCTTACTTTACACAATGCTTCCTTCCTGTTTTCTCTCACTGTATATATTACCCCCTTGTATCTTCACTTCCTTTCCCATTTATTAAAGACTACCTGCATAGATTCCAGCTACTGTTTAATTCACTAAAAACCCCATGATTTCATTTAGCTGTTTCTCTCAAAAAAAGTCAAACTTCTAAACCACATGTTGGCGATAAATCCCTTCAGTGCAGCACTTTCAGCTTATTCATGCTGGTAACACCGTCCACTTAATTACCAAAAAAAAAAAAAAAAAATTACAAAAAAAATTAGGAAAAATATTTACTATCTTCTCCATTTAAGATAGTCATCAACAAAAGTATTTCTACTGCATGCATTATTTTGTTGTTGCTTGGTGCTGTTGGTGTTTACCAGCTCTTAAGAGCCCTGCTGGAATCCCAGCTCTATGTTGTTTACAAACACAGAAGAAAATTACGACCCTGCCTGAAAATGTCTTGCAGTCTACAGGAATCAACAGATGGAAAGAGCCAGATGAAGCAGTACAGGCAACAAAGATACTGTCTTCTCATCTTAATACTCTGCATATCAGTAACATAACTCTTGCAGAAGATTTTGGAAGCATCACAGATGAAAAAAAATGCATTTGGCTGGAGAGAGAGGAATTCTTATCTTGGGAATCTGCTTCCAAATGCAGGATGGAAAAAGATCTAACAGTGTTTGAAAAGTCAGCGGTAGGATAATGGCAGCCCATGGAGCATACGAAGGTGGGGAGAAATACCTCAACTATAGAAGATAAAAAATAAATTATAAACTGATGTAAGGTGGTGCAGGTGTGCCAGTCTGCCATTCTAGCAGCTGAAACTCAAATGCCTGATGAACAACTGTCATGGGTTAGCATAGCTACGGAAGTGATTCTCTTGCAAAGAGGTGCTTACAGCTTCCTCTATGACTTGACAGAACCTATCAACTGGCTAGTTTGAATGCTGGCAACTTTTTAAGCCACTTAAGGAGCTTGACACGCCTCTGTGATCCACATTTAAGAATGAACAAACCCCGGGAAAGCTCTCTCTTGCTTCCAGCCTTGAGACAGATAACTGGGGGTGGGGCCGGGTGGCCCAGTGGGGCCAGGCTGGGCCCTGCTCAGCCCGGGCCGGGACATAGCCATCCTGAAGCCATGCGGCGCTGTTCCATCCACGGCCTCTCCCACATCCTTGTTACTTGCAGATAGAGGTGGCCTGGCTCGACACCGCCCACCCCCCGCCCCAGTGTGGCTGAAAATTCATCTGAAGCTGCCCCCGCTGCCCAGCAAAGATCATGTGACCAACAGCCATAAGAGAACTCCAGCTGCGGGGCCTGGGTAAGATTAACCCTTTAGTGCTCTAAGTTTCCTCCAGAGCAGATGGAGCCTGCAGACATTAATCCTCTTCTGAGTCTGAGGAAGAGGGAAGGTGAAGAAAACACCATAGAGACACCAAGTCAGTGAAGAAGGAAGAGCTGAAACCCTGAGGGAGGAGAAAGAAGAGATGCTTAGAAGCTGAAATTCTGTTGTAAAGCTATGGTGGTGACGGACTATGATACATCAGAGTACCCGTTGTAATTTCATGAAAGATTGGGGGGGTGGAGTGTTCAAACTGTACTTGTGAGCAAAAGTACCTGTGCTGAAAGAAGCAAATGCTGAAGCAGCTGTAATTTGATGAGAAGTTTGAACAGGGAGAGATGGAAGTTATGAAGACTCTTGCTCCGAATCAGAAGGAGAAGACCTCTGTTCCTAGAGATGAAGATGCTCCCAGAGATAGTCCTAGAGATGAAGATGCTCCCAGAGATAGGTGAAGAGAACCTTTGCTTCTGAACAGCTCATCCTTAAAATGGTACCCCAGTAGCTCAAGATTGAACCCTGGAAAGCAGTTGTGGGGAAAGCTGTAAGTTGGGGAAAGGGACTTTCACATGTCAGCAGAGAACCAATCCAGGCGGCTGTCTCGCTGTGACATTGAACCCATGAGAGAAGTGTTTCTTGTGGAGATGTCTCCATAGCATGAGCAAGAGAGACTCCTCTCCCTAAGTGAACTGAACAAGGTTGTTATAGAAGTGGTAAAATGGCTGAAAATCTCAAGGGTTTTCTTTTTACGTTGTCAGTGGGAGAAGGGAGAAAGGTGGGGGGAGGAGAAGTGTTCTGAAGGTTTAGTCTGACTTCTTTTCTTTCTTTTAGGTCTGTTAATAAACTTCTTTATATTCTTTTAAGTTTTGTGCCTGCTTTGCTTTCTCCTAACTCTTATCTCACAGACGGTAAATAAGTAAATAATGAGTATTTTGAACCAAAAGCACTACACTAATTTGGTGTTTCTGCCCGCTTCAAATTGAACCCACTACAACAACTTATATCATTCTGCTTTTCTTCTAGAGGTTGTAAGGTTGTTCTTCTAGTGCTAGTTTTATAAGCAAGGTAATAATTAGATATGCTATTGACACTTCACATGTTCCAGATGCAGTTGTGGCTTATCAGTTCTTGAAGAATTCAGTTGTACATAAATTTCATATATATACATCATAAAGGCAGAAACAACACTAGCAATTAACACTGGGCTCACTGCAGCCCAGTGCTGCATGTTATGAAAGAACAAGTCTTCACACTGCAGCCAGTGTTTTCTTTCAGAATGAATTTGCTCTCATGTGTTTCACGCAATATTTACATATTTTTATTGTCCACCCTGTTCCAGTAAATATTTTTATGTTTCTTCTTTCTTTATGCATTGTTTGTCACACTGCAGCATTTTTTTATTTCAGTTTAAACAAAGACATACAATTTCACCCTGCTTGAGACACACAGTGGTGGGTTGACCTCGCCTGGACACTGGGTCCCCACTACAGCCATTATATCTTTTCACTCCTCAGCAAGACAGAGAAAATATAACTAAACTCCATGGGTTAAGATAAGGACAGGGAGAGATCACTCAACAACTACCAAAAGAGGGAAAACAGATTCCATTTGAGGAAAATTAATTTAACTTATTACAAATAAACTCAGAGTAGCAGAATGAAAAAGTAAAAACTAAATCTTAAAACACCTCTCCTTCCCTCTTCCAGGGCTCAACTTTGCTCTGACTTTCTTAACTCCTCCCTCCACAGCAGCGCAGGGCTATAGCGAGTGGGAACTGCAGCCGGTTCGTCACTGGCTCTGCTGCTCCTTCCTCCTCAGAGGGAGAACTCCTCACCCCCTTACTCTGCTCCAACTTGGGATTCCTCCCACAGGAGACAGCTCTCTATGAGCTTCTCTAATGTGAGTCCTTCCCATGGGCTGCAGTTCTTCATTAACTACCCCAGTATGGGTCCCTTCAACAGACTGCAGTCCTTCAGGAGCAGGTTGCTCCAGCATCAGTCCCCTATGGAGTTATAAGTAATGCTAAAAAGCCTGCTCCACAAAATTCCTCTCTCCAAGGCTCCACAGGTTCTGCCAGGAGCCTGCCCCAGCATGGCCTTCCCACGGGATCTTCATGGGTTGCGAGGGGATCTCTGCTCTATGAACCCCCCTGGGCTTCAGGGACACAGCTGCCTCACCGTGGTCTTCCCTATGAGCTGAAGAGGAATCTCTGCACCTGGAGCACCTTCTCCCCCTCTCTCTGCACTGACCTTGTCTGCAGAGTTGTTCCACTTATTGTCATGCATTACTTCTGACTGCTACTGCTGGTATTGGACCGTCGCCCTTCCCCCTTCTTAAATACTCCAGAGGTGCTACCACCATCACTGATGGCTCAGCCTTGACTCATGACCAAGTTTTGGAGCCAGTTAGAATTGGCTTTATCAGACACAGGGGAAGCTTCTAGCAGCTTCTCACAGAAGCCACACCTCTAGCCCTCCTGCTGTCAAATACAATATGCACATCAAACCATGACTGGGTAGGATTATAATGACAACTCTTCATGCTCAGTAAACTGTGAAGTATTCTCCATGCAGAGACTTCATATGTACCAGAAACTCTAAGAGGTTTTAGGAATACATACCTCTTCTACTCTGTGATTCAGAAAAGAAATTTTCTTTTTGTGAATCACATTTCCACAAGATTTAAGTTCATTTTCTGAACTTTCTGCTTGCAATGCTGTGGTCACTCTATTTATTCATAGAAATTTTTTTTTCCCCTCCTCATGACCCCAGTATTAAGAACTAGACAGGAGCTTGCTGTGTATGCAGGTCATTGTCCAATAAATTGTGTCATACGGTTTCTCAGATAAATGTCCTTTAGAGTGTTTGAACTGGCAACACTTTTCTGATATTCTAACAATCAGAAACAATTTCCCTGATGATCTGTTTTGGGCTTTTTTTGGGAGGGCCTTGATGTCATTTAACCTTAAAAACCTACAAGGAACTTTTTTCATAACAGGAATGTGTGTGATGACTCCTGAGGGTTCCCCCCAGGGATAATCTTTTCTGCAAATTTGTTAGATATCTCCATGTCTGAATGGTTTGTTCTGCAGCTGATTGCCTGGGATCACTTTGACATCACTCTGCAGCTGGTATCCACATGAATTTGCTGTGACCCTGTACAGGAAAGTAAATCTTACCTCCTCCTCTCCCCATTTGGAGTCACTGAGAAGAACCCTCTAATAGAGTTTTGCAGAGATTTCTTTACTCATTATGCTGCTCTGCAGGTTTTCATGTAGGAGAGGCCTTCAGACTCTCTTCTTTCTGGTTTTAGTCAAGCCATCTGTAACAATAGCAGAAAGCTGATGAAATAGCTGAGAGTGGGGAATGACTGCTGTTTGTTTAGTTTTCTGGTCTGTTACGGTATTTCCTGCACAACATAAATCGTATGTTTCCAAGATATGTAACACAGAGCAGCATGGTCATGTAAGCACAAAGATTTTTCCCACAAGATGTTCAGCTGGTATCGGTGTCTTCAAAAGGTCCAGTCTGCATGCTTTCAACTTCTGCTGTGTTTGGTTGGAGATAAAAGAATTCAGCACCCTTTAATTCTGCTCACTAAAATCAATACTGCGGTAGAAGAGGTCTTGAACAAAAATAATTTTGAACCTCACACTAGTGGCTGTCAGAACTTAGAAATGGATATGAGATGGCCATATAGCAGCTGCAAAATAGAACATATTCATCTGACCAGTAACTGTAAAAGGAAGATATTCCACACCCCAGCCTCAAGAGGCTCCAGTTCATTTAACTCCCAGGACTTTTATCTAAAGTCCACCCATACCATCCCAGGCAAATGTAAATAGATCTCACAAGCCTCTCTTCACTTTTCATGGACTGGGATCTAAAATACAGCCTACCACTATGCCAATCCTGGGAATGTGTTTGCCACCATTTTCCACACTTTGATATCCATCTACAAATTTAGGTGCTTTACATGGCCATAGAACATTGTTTTCTTGTTGCTAGCTAAATATTAAGTCTTCAATATCATTCAAAGAGGAATTGCAAATAATATTTTTTTCCTCAATATTCACTCTCATTTTTCCTTGAGGTCTTTATATAGCCTAAAAAGTAACACATTTTGGAGTACGAGGTAATTTTATTTTGAAGCTGATTTAATTTTTGTCATGCTTTTTCCCTTCTTCTTTCTATGATACAGCCTTATTAAACTTTATCCCAGCCCCTAAAATAGTGACTGATGCACTATTACAGAGAAGAGTGTTTTTAGATAGACATACTATCATGACAAAAATCAATCTTAGTTTTTAAGCCATATTCATTGTCGTATTTCTGAAGTTGAAAGGAAATGGCTAGACCAGCTGCAGCTAAAATCTTGGTCATAAAATCTATAGCACAGGCCGTGAGGAAGAGTCTCTCTTGTACTTTCATATTTTGAAGTAATCATTTTGTAGTGTTTATAGAGTTATCTGAAGAGCCGTCTTAAGGCATCATCTCTTGATGAACTACAACAATAAAGGATATGTTTAGTTCATGAAGTAATGCTATTTGTTAGGTTTGGCAGTGTCACACAATTTAAACACAGTGAACTCACAATTCTTAATTTGCCAGGTGCAGTTTGGAGGGAATCTTCTCATGAAAATGAAAGCTGCTTCCTGATTACTAAGAAGTGCCTAAGGCTTTCTTCAGTAACGTGGAATATGTGCAGCACACTGACATCTCTACTGAGAAAATATCTGAGCCAGTTGGAGGCCTGTCCTCACTCACAGAGGTCAGCCAATGTGAAGTGTAACAGCTATTATTTTGGGCTTTCAAAGACTGGGAAGTCTGTACTCTGTTTTTTCCCTTCTCTCCCTAGAGAAAGGATAAATACCAAATGGGCCCAGCTGAGATCTGTAAACTTAACAGCTAGAGATGGGGAATAAAGCATCTCAGATCAGTAGTCACCACAGATTTTTGCTTTAAGATTAATATAGGGGCACCTCTTCATGTCAGTCTGTTTTTCTTTCTCTTTTTCCCCTCAGAAATATTCAGCTGTGGGATTGTATGCGGCCTCTTGCCCTGCATTTCACATCATCTTTCTGTCTTTTTTTTATTATCAGAAAAGCAACCTTAATTTCAGCCTTGTTTTTAGAAGCTTTCTAGCCACTACACTGAACTAACACATCTCATAACACAGTCAAAACCAGAGTCTACCCTCAGTCTTCATCTGTGGTAGCTGTGACTACTCTCAAGATTCTGTGTACATCAGAACACAAGATGTGTCTTCTTACACTCACGGCATTAGGCAAATCTTGAAGGGTGAGTGAGTTTCATTACCCTCTTACTACTCAAGAAAAATGCTGCAGTAGGTGGTCCTGAGTCTCCTTTTTGGTATGCCTTGGGGCTGATGCTCTCATAATGCTTGCAGTAGTAATTTGCTATGGAGACACTATTTTAGCTGTACCTTTGCATGTAAACTCAGGTATATGTGTATAACACAAAACCAGGTTTGCAAGCAAGGTGGATAGTTTTTGTGCTTTTCCAAATGGGTACACAAGTCATGCACAGAACATTCACTTCTGTGTCATTATTTAGACACAGCTTCCAACAAAATTAATTAGAAATTAAGATTTAGTTGTAAACTACGCCTCCAAGACCCAGTAAACTGCCGTAAAGCAGAAATCAAGCTATTATACTAGGTAAGCAAGGTATATTCAGTCTGAAGGAATAAGCACAACCATGATTTTAAGCTGTGTCTGCAATGCTCCAAACTTGACTTGCAGAACAGTTTTGTTTTATTCTATATATTTGCAAGTATTGACATAAAGGAACTTCTTAAGGTCTGACCTTCAAACTCATCACTTCACCACCGCTGAGATGGAGCTGAAGAAAATGTGTTTCAAGGAAGGCATTTACTGAACAGAAAGAAAATTTATGATTCAGTCTACAATGGAAAAGTTTGTCCTGATTTAGCGACCTAAAACTATGTTTTTCATTCAATTTTCCCACATTCTGTCTGTATAGCACCATCTACTTGAGACTTTTAACTATAAAATTCTGGTATGATGTGAAGATTATTGTTGTCTAAGTAAAATAATGAATATACATCGTATTATACCTATTTATCAATGTTCTGTTGGGCAGGGACCTACCTAAGTACCCTAGCACTCAAAGATAAGTTTTCAAACAGAATTCCACAAGTAAGCAACTGCTATTTGCTTGTGACATGGGATTCTACCCAATGTCACTGGCATTCTGTTCCATTTCTTTAGGCTTTGCCACATAGACCACTCAGTGACTTTCATCTGGAAGACGTTGCATAAAAGACATTTCTTCGGGGAATGTCATCATGTGAAGAAGCAGAGGTTATTGCTGTTAGCAGAGATAGCTTCCAATGGAATAGGAAAGAAACAGAGCTATGGATTTCCAAATCTCTCTTTCCAAAACCATCCCTGAAACTGTGTGACATGCTGAGGGAAAAGGCATGCTCTTTTCAAAGGCACAAAGGCTCTCATCCTGCAACAGAGAAAAAATTTCTGTCTTCTTAGTGCACAGGTAGTCATTATGAAGCTAAATACCCATAATAGCTTCATAAAACAATTACACTGTGTTATTGCTACCAAGTGACTTCAAGGATTGCAAAGAAGAAGAATGAAAAAACTTACTCAAATGCAAGCTCAATCACTTTTTATAACAAAAAGCACCATGCAATTTATATTCATATGTATTTTTTACCTGTCATTCCTTCAGCTTGATGGATGGCAGAATACTACATTTTTAGTAGACTTGCAATTGCTGTAGAACTTAAATACACCCTGTGATTATATGCAGCAGGGCCGACAGCTGAAATGTCAAATGGTCATTGCAAAGCTCCTGGCAACACTCTTCTCCCTTTGTGGCAGAAATTCAGGTGCTTTTCTTTAGCTGCAATTAGCATTTGATGTTTGGAATAGGCTTTGGATTCTCTTTCCCTCCCTCTCCTCTTTTTTCTTTCTCTTTTCAGGCCTACTGAGACAGTCAGAAGACTGCATAAAATATCTTTTCAGCCAGGTCAGAAAGGAGGTTTCCTACTACATTATTTAGTGTTATGAAATTGCTGATCCTTTTTCTATTGAGAAAGAGTATGGCAAACTTTTCAAAGTCACAACATCATAAAGATATCTAGGAAGTACAGGCAGTGTATAAATATGAAAGAGTGACATTAATATTTGATCAGTTGTGAGAGCACCATTATAATTACCAATAATGGCATGACTAAAAATAAAATTTTGCAGAATCTTAATACCCAGATTAAACATACATTATATCTGTAGATTAGAAATACAATGAAAATAACTGTTTTCTACTTACAACTTCTGCGAGTTACTACATAGAATATCACAGGAAAAAAAAAAATTTTTGTTCTTTATAAATAAAAAGACGACCAGTGGTTGGCAAAATAAGCATCTGTGGTGTCTGTATCTTTGTATGTAAAGATAATACCTGGACCCTTTTATCTGAAGAAATAAACAATCTTCATTTGATTTTTAGCTTAATTCCTTGGAGATGCATGAATTGCCTTCTGGTGTAAGAGGAGTGGACATGGCACTTCAGGGTGATCAGAAATGTCAACTACAATTCCGGAGGAGCTATTTTGTACTGCAGTGATATACAGAACTAGGCGTACCACGCCCAGAGATGTTAGAGCAGTTTTGCTGCCATTTGGACAGACACTAATGAACTCTACAAGTCCCACTCAACCTTGTGCACATTCTTGGAATTTCTGTATCCCATATCAACTGACTAAAATCTGAACGATATCAATTACATATCTAATACTGTAAGAGTCACCTAATCAGATTAGACAAGCATGTCTAATCAGAACTCAGCAGTGTTTTACTGTTTGCTGGTCTGACAGCAGGTCTAGAATATTTTAGTGCTCTAAGAGCACCAGCATGTGGTAACTAATCATTTCTAAGTCTAGGAAAAACACAATAAACTTAATACTATTTTGATTTCTTTGCCACATGCATTCTCACTTTATTTTTAATGGAAAAGCTAAAATAAGGAAACAATGCTGTATAGAGAGTGAGTGTTTAAAATACAGCTGTCAGCTGTAAAGCAGAAACTACAAACATTAAAAATGAGTTTTAAGATGTGATCAGACACAAATAGTCAAGAAGATGTGGACATTAAACACAGTCTTCTGTAGTTTTATGTATCCCAGTTTGAACCAGTTGGTTTTAATTAGAGATTGGACAGTGACATGGATTCAGTGGAGCACTGGTCTGATTTAGCTTGATGGTTCCCACATTCATTTTTCTGGCTTACTGAAAGGCTGGGAATAAATATTGTAATAGTTCCTGGGGATCTGTATAAAAACAAACACAACTATGAATGACATAAAAAATCAGGGCCCCTTCTAACATTTCAAAAATAATTGCTTTAAAGTAATTTTTCTTACAAATTTTTCTTTTCTAGGATTCTTGTGTAGAATAAAAGAGATAAGCTGATTTTTAAAAAAAGAACTAAAAAAGAAAAAAAAGAAATACAAAAATCAATAAAGTAATGGCAGTGGTATAGAATGGGCACTGGATTAGCAAGAGTAATTTTTGTTTAAAATCCCTGTTGAAGCTGATGTCAGTTTGAATAAGGACTACTGCAGAGTCAGTAATAATAGTGCCACTATATTTAGTCTTTTAGACATACAGTGTGCACCTGTATGAAGCCTAGATGTAATACAGTTGCCCAAAGCACTCCTATTCCAGGTACTTTTTATTCTAGTCCATATTCAAAGCTGCAAGTAACTAGTGAATCAAGTAAAGTTGAAGGACCAGTAAGGATTTGTGTCCTATCTGTCATCTCCTGCATTGACATTTTCATGGAATGATTAACAGAATTCCTGAATAAACTCTTTCTGTGAACAAAGCACAAATTAAGATCAAACAAAATCTTACCAGTGGTTAAAACTGTACCTGAATATCCTACAACAATTTGATTCCTGCACTTTTGCACAGAAAGGTCTGCTGCTGCCCATGGCTTGTATCAGCAGCTTGGTGTATAACAACAGGTTTGGGAGGGAAATATCTAAGTCATATTTTCTACAAAAGCCAAGGCTGTCAGTTCACGGCCACTGAGGAAATCCTTATCAATATTAAGACATTTAAAGGCAAAAGAAGAATCCACCATACTATTCCTTTATGTAGTTTCATGCCTGTATTTTCTTGGCAAACCCCAGAAATGAAACTCAAATTCATATCCAAGTACTTTCCTGTTTCAAGGCACAGGATGTGGCTGCACTTGTTGTACTGTGGGGTTTTAAAAATAAGGGCAGAATACTGAGTAAAAAACTGACACACATTCTGAAACACACTCATCTGCAGTTTTAGGGCACCTCAGTGCCCTCACTGCCATTCCAGGATAGTAACAGTGCTATTGAAGTGCCATTACACCTTTTTGTTTGATTTGGGTTTTATGTCTACATCTCAGGAATTTTCTTGCAACAGGTAAAGAGGAAGGACAAACTATTGTAACTGCAGCTTCTCTGACATAAAGTGTGGAAGAAAGCAGTTAAGAGTAAGCATACTTCTGAACTCTCTTTTCTGATATAATTTGCAGAGGAATTCAAATTAAAATTAATAACTGGGTTTTGCTTTATCTTTATGTTACACTTTAACTCATATCTGAATGAGACAAATTTTCATGCGGCTGCTCTGAGAAAACATTCTAAAAATCCCACAAATTTCCAGTTATTTTAATACAGGTTTAAAACAGGTACTAAGAACATGAAAGTGTGGACAGGCCATTGTGTAAAAACAAATGCATAATACACCAGACAAATACTTTATATGTTGCTCTTGCTTAGCATTGTGATGTCTCAGCACAGTGAAAATAATTGGCCTTATCACAGAGCAAGACAGTTTGAAAAATAACTGGATATTAACTTCTGTTCCTCAGAGTGATTCTGGCTATGAATCTTTAAGTAAGGAGTCTCTTCCGATGCAGAGAAATATATATATGTTCCATTGAACAGTAAAAAAAATTCCATTTTCTAGTTTTGTGGTATGGAAATTGCTATTGTAACTCCCAGTAGAATTACCTTGTCATATGCTTTCCAATTAATAAAAGCCAGGAAGCACTTGTAAAAAGTTGAGCACTTCCTGCAATCTGCAAACTGTTATTCAATCCAAGTTTATACATTCCAGTATATTGCTGTTTGATACCTGAACAGATCTGCTCTCCTGCTCAGCAGTACAAGTAGCTGGGAGGTGTCCAGGAAGTTCTGGAGGTGGGCAGGAGTCTGGGAAATGTCAGTGAGAGTTTTAGCAGGTTGGAATAGTTCAGTGGAAGTCAGGGTAAAAAAAAGAGCTGGGAAAGCTTGAGGAAGACTCTGGGTAATAAGATAGGGATAAGGGACAGCACAATTTCAGAATGTCTCCAGGATGGGTAAGAACAGAAATTATTGCATTAGAATTTCAGAAAGAGGTGGGCTTTGTAAGGAGTCTCAGAGAATGCTACACACATTACTCAGTGTTCAGCATCACTCACCTGTGCCTAAGCCTGTCCCTAGGTAATACACGAGTAAATGTAACTAGGTAATACATTAGTATGAGCAATAATGCAGAAAATTAATGTTGGTGTAAATTTCCAAATTTGTTTTCCTAACATATTTGTTGTTCATACTGGAAGTGAACATCATCTGGCAAGTGAGCATAGAAACTCCTAGATTTTATAACTGAGGCTAAGGAAAATGAAGCTGTATGCGAAAATGAAGACAATGAAGTAATAAAAAATATCTTTGTTTATAAAAGCCAACTCTCTTGCTAGCAACCAAAACAAGAGTTAGTACAACTCAGCAGGCATTCATAGTTACATTAGGTTCCTCTCTTAAGTTACTGGCTGGATCCAAAAGACAGGTTGTAATAATAGGAAAGGAGTGGAACAGATTGCCTAGATATTAGCAATATTGGTTTCAGGCCTACTGTATTGTGTTATTTTTCTGGGAATTCACTGTCAACAGAGAGTGAAGAAGAAATAATGATAAATAATTTTTGTTACTCTCTTGGGTTACCTGGAGATGTATTTAGATTTTCATAGCAGAACTGGAAAGAAACAAACCAATAGAGTTCATCAATCAATATAGTCCCCACTAGTGTCACTGATTATTAAAGTTGTCCAAGAAACTGGCTTGAGACCACCTAGAAGTGACAAAAAATTTGACTTGCTAAAAACACTGTTGATATTCTAATGATAATAGAGTCTTCCTCAATTTAGTGGATTTTTGTTCCCTCTTTGCTTCATTGGCATCTATATTTTAAATCCCATTATGTATTATTGTATCTCAAGTATTATACCTATGTTTTAAAACAGCTAAAAATAAATTATACTTTTATCTAAAAGAGAAAACCAAAGAACAGCTGACTGACATTCACTACTAAGTCTTGCAATCCAGCCCACATGAGCTGTTATTACTTTTATTAGCAGCAATGTTCCTGCTCAGGTTGAAAGCTGTTGTCCTTCAAACAGATTAAAGCGCTCCTGCTGCACAGTCCAGATCCTGGGCTTTTTTTGGTCGGTTGATCTCATTTGTTTGGTTGATTTTTTTTTCTGGTTTACAGGGTGTCTGGGCTCTGAAGCTTCCCTGGGCCCAGAAAGAAGGTATTACTGTTTCTCCCAGCAGACTTGCTCGTGTGCCTTCACAGAGCAAGGACTCCACAGCCCTCAGTGAGTGCCTCCTCACTGGAACATGCCCTTTTTCATACAGTCCACATTGACAGCAGTTTGCACTTAGAATTTATTAAACAAGGGCATTAGGCAGCTATATAGCATACTTTGTTTAAGCTTCTGAAACAAATTTAATTTCCTATCAATTTACATTTTAAAAAACCCTTGTGGTAACCCACGCTTTCTTTCCCTACCTTGCTAAAAGGCAATTTGAGGGCAAAAAAAGCATAAAAAACCCAGATGAGTGATTTGTGGTGGTCAGGATGGCACCACGCATATGGCATCTCCCCAAAATTCTGTCTCTCTTCTGTCTCCCCTTCTCTCTCTCTGCGCCTCCCTCCTGACTCCCCACACACCCCACACACACCCCAAAGTGTTATTCCTTAAGTCTCCATCTGTCAGTGGAGGAACTTCTGCAGAGTTACATCACATAACATTCTCATCTTTTTCTGATTATAAGGCTTTATGATTGATATTTGTAGGAACAAATAACAGCCTTGTCAGTTCATAGTAGATTTAGATATTGAAGCACTTCGTAATATCTCTGTCATAATATCAATTAGAAACTCCTAACAGAGTTCCTGAACTGTAACAGGTTCCTTCAAGCTGAAGGATGGAACCACTATTCATCTCTGAGCTGAGGGAGAGACAAAGAGAGGGCACAGCCTTTCTAACACCCACAGCCAGAAATAAAGCAAAAATTTTGCAACAGACTAAATCTGAAGGAATGGACCTGGGCCCCATCACTGTTGGCACAATGGCTGTCCTCAGGTTTGGTAACTGCACAATTTCTTCTCATGGGACTCAAAACACTCTCTTCTTTATTCAAAACACTGTCCTTTATTCAGAATGGTATTTTCTTGACAAAGATATCTGGCAAAGGACAGAGTGTTTTGTATTTTTATTTTCTATTAAATCTAGCTAAACTAGAAACAGCCTGGCTGTCCTTTAGCTTCTGATCTGTTTTCTTAGGAGTTAAATCCTAGATTTATGATTTCTTCTCATTAAAATTGCCCTCTGGTTTTTATCAGCAATATCTAGAGCTATGTATCAAGGAGTGAAAAGTTTTACAATTTTATGGGGGGTTGGGAAAACTGGGATTTCTTCTTTGTTTCAAGTTACTCCACAACCTAGGGAGGTAAATATAAATGGTACTTCGCATATTTCTTCATTTAATACTTGTATTCTTCACTAAGATGATGCTGCCTGCCCTTACAGTTAATTTCAAAACCACATTTAATTACAGCTTCCATCATTCCAGCTGATGCTGTGTTATTTCTGTCAGTGTCCTGCTAGAAATAAAATTGAGTGTTAAAGCAGCAATACAAAGAAACCTAGCAAGTACATTACTCTCAGAAAAACAAAGAGGAATCAGAATCCTGCATTACAAGGTTATTGGATATAGAGAACTCCAGTGAGCTTACTTTCTCTGTTCTTCTTCCAGCAACAAATTTTTAAATGCAAATGAGAGATTTGTAGCACATTTCTCTCAGTTGGGTCATAGTGAATATTGGTTCAGGGGAAACCTCAGGGAATTGTTGTATCAGTTCTGTCCCTTACCAGATGACATACCAATACAAATTTGGTCAGAATTGAACAGATAGCAAAATCAATCAGTCCTGTCTCTTGGAGGAGTTGCCTTCTCTCCTGGTACTCAGACTGCTTCTTACTGACAGTGCCTACAGCAAGAAGTAAAGCTGGAAGTTCAGGATTGAAGACAACCCCAAATAAAAATTCCTCTTCCATTACCTTTTTCCTCACTCTCTACCTTCTCAGTGCACCTGCATCAGAAGTAATATAGCCTTGTTTAAGTATTGTACCTGCAGGAAGCAGGGTCTTGGTGGAACTGGGGCAGTCTGTTACAGTGGAAGGCCCAGTATTTCTCTATGTCCACAAGTTCCTCCTGATCCCTTTGTGTCTGACAAAGGGTTCTCCACATGACTGGCTCTGGTATTTCTTGGTTCTTTCAGATTCTAGGCTGATGGGATGAGAAACCACATTTTGGGAGCGTCTGCACATCAAGTCTCTGGAAAGAAGGTGATTGGTCTCGATAGTTCTCAAGGTCCTGTATATGTTCATATGCTGTATTTTTGGCCATAGCTATCGACTCTAATCTTAAGACCAAAGCTGAGTGAAGCAATCAGAAAAGCAAGGGCTACAAAAGTGGTGGGACCACCAGAGTGGGAAAAACTGAGGGAGAGGAGATGTGTCAATTGAAGACTGTCCCTAAGCACTCTCTTTACCTAGAGGGGCATGAAAGCAACATGTCTATGGGTATTAAAATTGTGATTTATCACTCAGGATCTGGCAACTCAAATTAATCTCACTTCATTACGAGCTCATTTGGGGTCAAATTGTTGACAGTGATCATCACAGTTAAAAAATAACCTCTGCTATTTGGATAGTTCTTAATTCAGGACAACTGTGGCTGATGGTGCTTTCCTCACAGAGAAATTCTGGTTTTTGTCATCCAAAAGCATTTCTGGTTCCACTTGGTCCTTTTAACTTGCTATTCTGTGACCTTGACATTATAGCAGAGGTGACTAGGGGGCTCCAGGAAGCATAATGCAAACAATGACTGAAAAAGTTCAGCTTCCAAGATTTTCCAAGGCTAAAAGCACACTCCCAATTAAAAAAAAACCAAAAAAAACAGTACTACAAATCTAAGATGAAGATGAAAAAAGAAAAGAAGTAGCTAACACAAAATGGAGAGAGAGAAGAACATGTTGTTAGATCATACATTCTAGACATCTGTTATCTGTTTTAAGGTTCCTGGCTCCTGGAAGTCCTTGTCATGCCTCTTCCCTCAATTTCACTCCTTTTGACTCTTCTACTAGAGATACTTCTTATTCTAGTTTTCCTCAGTACTTCCAGCAGATGAATACTGGTCTCAGAGATCACTCAACAATCTTCCTCACACAAGCACCGGTGTACTCCACTCTCACAGATATTATTGTAGATGGGCTCCCTTTTGACTTCTGACTGTTCATTGTTGCCTTCAATAACTAATAACTAATAACTTCAAAAGACACTATTTTACTTAGAACACAAAATTACACGTGTTCCAAAAAATTACTTTCCATCCAGATATTCCTGCCCACATTGAAAAATATCTATAGTTCCCAGCTGGGATGAGAAAAATACTTGGAGGAATGCAACTTATGATTTTGATGTGTCAGACTTCAGCTCAAAATAAGCAGAAATATCTTTTTGCCAACATCATGAATCCAAGTGTTCCAATGTGAGAAACTGGAAGGATTGTTGGCTCAAAACATTTCAGGTGTGAGGGCAGGGGCCAGTCAGGCCTTGCTCTGGTGAGGCGATGAACCGCCCCATACACTCTGCCCCAGCCCAGGAGTGCATCCCAGCCCCGCCAACCACTGGCACACTGGAGGCGATGCTCCATACCCCACCTCTGAAGCCTTTCATCCAGCTCCTAAGTGGTCACCAGACCAGAAATCCCACCCGGGCAAAGGACCCAAAAAGCCAAAGGGTATTTAACCTGAGACATGAGGCAAGCATGTGTCTTGACCTTACTTCCTCTTGGAATTTCTATCAGCTGAACACTACTGGAACCAGGAGTGGTAGTTATGTTTGTTCTTTTCTATGTCTCTTCTGTCTTTCTCTCTTTCTCCTTCTAATTCCCTCGTCTCAGGATTTTGCATAATTTAAAATCAGACAGTCTTAGAGTTTGCTAAGCTGAATGGGATAAGTTAATGTTCTGAGAAGTGTCTTATGTTGACTGAATGTTGCTCTAACCATTTGCCAAAGTTCTTTGATTTTCTAAAATTGCCAGTAATTTTTGTTGTTGTTGTTTTGACCTCTTTAGGATATCTTGCTGGTATTTCTCCCATGCATCTCACTCAGAGTACGTGAAAAAACATAAGCCCTTTTAAGAGTCTCATCAAGCGAGGGTTTTGGGGCCTTACATCCAGCTGTTTGTTAGTGGGACAGAGAACAGCCAGAATCAAACAAATGGAAGGATATTCTATATGCATGCCCTAGTGAAGATGTAGGACAAAGTACTCAGAACAGAAGTGGTGCTTTGTACTAACAGATCACAGAAATTGTCATGGAGCTAGGAAAAGTCATATATACTCAAACCATGAAACAGGAAATTAATCTAAGCCATCTATAAAAGCGTGACACCCTAAAAAGAGATTTATTAGAGTACTTGGGTAGAGCTTTGCTCTGTCATCCTTCATAAGCTCCAAGATGGAATTTATAGACAAAGAAATTAATTTTGTGCTAATACCTAACCACCACATAAATTTAATTTTCACCGATCACAAGAGAATTTCATAGTCTTTAAAGCCACCTAAAGAAAAGGTTTAAGATGTATCCCATCACCTATAATTTTGGCTGTAAGTATGGATATAACCTTGTTAATTATATATATATATATATCTTCGGGTTGAAGTTAATAGGAACCAAGTCACATTGTAAATTGTTTGGTTTCTTTTGAATGAAAATAACAATACATAAAATCCATCATAGGAAACACAAAAATCAACATGTAGATCTGACAAAATCTGGCTTAAAATATGGAAATTTTAAAATGTTAGGTTGCTTCAATAGTCATAAAGTAATCATTGATTTATGTCCTATATAGATCCAAACTAAGAAAAACATTTGCTGTTTGGAGTTCAGTCATGTAGTATTTGATTACTAAGATAATATTAATTTAAGTGAATAAATTCAACTGGTCTCAAAAAACTACTTCCATAAGCAAGAAGTAATTCTCCCAAGTCTAAATGCTGTGAGAACAAATATTTGTTAATTACACAACAGAAAAGACAAGGAAGTATATTGTTGTTGCAAGCTTGAAGGCCAAAGGGTCTTTTCCACAGTAACATTGCAAAATTAGGTTCATCTCTTATGAACTTTCTTGTAAAAGGAAACTAGAGGTCATTACTTGACTCAGCAAAGAGGAGTCCTGCTGCAGTCAGCAGTCATCTAAAATGGTCTTGTTGCTTTTAAAGTTCATATGCTATTTCAAATTTTTGTTTTTTAAGAATGTCAGTATTTTCAACTATGTAGAAAGATAATATTGAATTGTTATTACAATTCTCTAGAATAAAAGTCTGTTTAGGACTGAAACAAATATTTTCTTATTAGCCTACCCATATTTCTAATGATTTGACTTAAGAGAAAGACTGAAGGCTAGTGGTTCCATTATTTAATGCCTGAAGTTGTAGCAATTGGCAAAAATATCAGGACTAACTCTTGGTGGTTTTGGGGGGTTGTATGGGTTTGGGGTTTTTTTCAGTCACAAATAAAAAAATGCACCAAAAAAAGGGAGTCAAAACAACAATTTAAAAATCGCTATAATTTTGCATTGCAGTGGTCCTTAAAACCACTAGAATTTTCTATGAAGCACCAAAAGAAATTGTTAGGAAATCATCAGCCAAGCTGTAACAGATCCAGTTAATCTTTAAAGAAACCCACCTAAAGTTGTAGCAGCCAAAGCAAACTATGGCAATAAAACTTAAAGCACAAATTCGCAGCAGTATCACAACAGAAACTGACACAGGTTCTGAAGATGAGGCACAGACCACACTAGATTTTCATAGTAGGAGCAAATAATGATTTGCTGAAAGAAACAGCCTCTGTGATGTCAGTTGTGAATGCCTACTTATATTAAGATGGAGACAGATGTTTCTCTGAAACTGGCCTTAAGGGACAATAGTTTTCTGCCTTATTGGGTGAGAACCCTCACAGATGGGTATTTCATCTCTGAAAAGTGCATTTTTTCTGAACATTCACAAAAGTAACTAGAGGTTTTTCAGATACTCTAAAGATACATGAGCTGGCAATGAATCACTGTGCTCCCGCCAGAGTGATGTAATGCACACATGAACAGGAAATTTTTACTATTAAGTTCTCTATGGAACTATTAACAGAGAGAGTAAGAAAGGATTTATCAATGTAAAAATAATATTGTAGCAAAGTTATTGACAGTTTCCAGGGAAGAGAAAGGACTTGGCTGTCTCTGGTAGGAGTCCAGCAGCTCTGAGTACAATTCCTCTGAAGTGGCTGGATTCGTCTGGGGACAATGTTTACATGTGAAACAGACTTGTTTTCTGAAGGCAGGAGGAAGATTCTCACTGTCAAGTTACAGTAGCACCTAGAACTTTGGGGTGCAAGAAATCTTACCATGTGCAGCCATCTATATGTCAGATGACTTCTAAAATTCACTATTTTACCTCCTTCTGCATTCACTAGCAAGAGAGAACTACTTGACAACACAGGTTCCCATAACCACTGCTGTAAGGTGGGTAGAATCAGTTCCTAAAAAAACTCTCTTTCTGTTTAACAATAGGGGAAGCCTAAAAAATAGCTTTCAGCACATTCCAGAAGTCAAAAATTGGATACATTCAAGCCCATTTTTGGCAAATATACATAGAATCATAGAATCACAGAATCATTTGAGTTGAAAAACACTTTCTGGGATCATTGAGTGTAACCATTAACCTAGTGCTGTCAAGTGCACCACTTAAACCATGTCCCTAATATAACATAGAACACTGACCCAGTTTGAGAACAGAGAAACCTGGGGATTAAGGAATGTAGTATTTTACCATATCAATGTCAGAAAATATTCTTCACATCTATGCAAGCATTGAAACAGAAAAGCCAACATTGCAAATTCTTCATCTTAAATGAGGAAATTCCTTTAATTTCAGTTCAGATTTCCTGCTTAGCTGCTTGAAAACCTCTCAAGCTCTCCTACAGCACATCCTTCCAGGGCAGACCAGACTCTAATCACCCACAGATTAAATTATAGTTCCAGGCAAAACCTCAGTGGATACACTTTTTATCTCATTTCATCTTCCATATATTTGCCCAGCTAGAAACATAGCAAGTAAGACCTCTGTTTTTATTTAATAAATCATTGCAGCTCTCCTACTGAAGGAAAAGCAATGAAATGTCTTTTTGTATCCCTGACAGATGAAGCACCTAGGTGCAAAACATTTTTAACCTGAATGTTCAAATGTGGAGTTATTCATACAGAGCTTTTTTAATGATTAACAGAATATGTTGTATCATTTCAAGAAATTACCACATTGTTTATTTTGGATGGGAGTTTTTCTCACACTGAGTTAAAATCATGTTGGTTTATTCAAGGTCTGGTATTGTTTAGCTACTTTCACTTCCAAGTTAATTAACTAGAACAAAACGAAACACATCCGAACCATTGAAAAATTTCCAATAAGACATTGGTCAAATTTTTATACTGAAAAAAGGATTTGATTGGAAAAAAAAGGGGCTCAAAATCTATGAACTAGAGATGCAGGAAACAAGCAATAAATAAAAATTCCCATCCATATCAAATTATGATCTAGCTGATACTAAATGATATCTTCTTAATAATAACAATGGTAATACTTCCACATAATTCATAAACATAGAAAGGTAACAGAAGGTAAATTTCACTGCCCCTTCTTCTGACCATTTAAACGTTATACTCTTAGCTTAATTTGGCAGTTAGTTTCCCTCTAGGGTTGGTGGAAAAAAAGAAGGTACAAGAGAGCTACTGTAGCTGATCTAAGAAAAGTAGATAGGGTATGGCTATGGGGGAACTTCATTTTACTGACTGTACAATGAGCCTTGAGAAATGGCTTAGATTAGACAGATACATTTAAATGCAGAAGATGTATCTTAGCAAAAATGTTATTGCATGATTTATTAAGGAATCCTCTCCACTACTGAATTTGAGGGTCTGGACTGCTTAGAAATGTGAGAGAAATGAAGATTAAAAATTCTGTATCTAATATATAAATATTCATATCTAATATGAAATGCATTGGCACTAGATTTCATCCAAGGATGAATCTAATTTATTTGTGTCTGCCTTTCAGATTTTATATCCCTTTTCAGCCTTCAAAAGAATATATTTTTATTTCACTTGGTTGCATATGAGAAACCTGTTGTCAGATAATTTTATGATGCCAGATAAAAATTAATCTAAATGAGCTTTTATAACAATCAAATTATGCACATTTTAGACATATTTTTTCTTAAAAGATAAAGAACTACCTAAACTGTTTAATACAACAAGGGCTTTAAAAAGCTAAACATCTTTTGTTGTACTGGGGAAATAAGAAAAAAAATTTATCTGTCTCAATAAAAAACAAAGCCAGGGAAATTTCATTGGACTGATTTTATCTCTTATGGGAGATATTCTATGAACTTAATTCAGGAAAAACACTTTTATATTCCAAGAAGTTCGAAAAACTTGCACAGTCCAGTACATAAGGAGCATGAGATGCAAATATGAGTGCTCAGTGGTCTGTTTGAGAAAGCAAATTCCACCACACTTCAAGGCACACTCTGAGCCAACTCCTACACTTTGAGCTGACTTCTACACACAGTTTTAAATCCAACCGTCTTACATGTAATACTCCTCAGCAATTTTTATTTAAACAAAAAAGACTAAACCTTGACCCTCCATTTGTCTAAGATAGCTATAATCCTTGTAAGTGTTAGAGCTGGGATAAAGAACTGTGGTTTCAGAGATATCATACAATGCATTGTCAGGAAAAGGCGTGGATAGCTTGCATACGAAATTTCCTGAAAACTATGTTTACAAGGAATTTGCTTTGTTATAAAGTGTTTAAAGCCTTTCCACCACTTACTAAATGTTATTATTTTACGAATATACATCTCCCAATATTTTTACCTCCTACAGAAAAATATAGTATTTGGTTTTCCCTCAAGTATTTCTGTTCTAGATAGAAGTTAAGCTGGTATGAAAATTTCCATGGCCTTTCATAGGTGGGAAAACACAATCTATTAATTATTATAGCATCTGCTTTAATACTGACCTCTGTAACAGGAAATAGAGCACAAATGACCCAATAAAGCTGGTGATAAAAAATATAAATAACATCTTGCCTTCTTGCTATTGTGTTGGCTTTTCTGCTTTTCTGAATGTCCTGTATCACAATATAACTCACTAAGTCATGCTGCAGAGAGACATGGGAGAAAATCTGTGTGATTTTGGGCAAGTTGCTGGAAAAAGAAGCTGCTAAGTTGCATCTGAAAATTAGTTTTAGAAAACTACTTCATTAGTTTATTCTTATAAGCAAATAGTACACAAATATTAAATATTATCTAGAAATAAAATCGGTACATATAACTATGTATTTGACTCATTAAAAATACCTATTAGATTTGTAAGCCTGATTATGTGTTGTATTCCAATAATAAAAGTACTTTGAATTCAAATTGTGTATCTATTTTAAAAAATCATACTATGATCATACTGTTAAAGTTACCATAGATACTCTCTTGTGTTACTTGACTTCACAGTGTTTTACTCCCTATCTCAAAAAAAGATCAACAGAAACAAAATCATGTATTATTCTTCAATTAATAACTGTCATTTAAAAATTGCATCATAGAAATCTTTTTAGATATAATCAAGTATTCAAAGTATCTGATTTTTTTCAATATGGCATGTCTAAGCAGGAGGTATATGTCTCTTGAAAACAGTAGAATTTATCCTTGTTTTCTACAACGGTGGCTAGAAAGTTACACCACCTTTTTTTCATAAGTCTACCAAATAGTTTGGTAACCTTGAACTGTTGTGTCGTCAGTTGGCAAAGAATACCATTACATTTAGTTTCTGTCTTTTAACTGGGTTTCCTATAAAGGGAACAAATTTTTCCCCTTTCAATATTTAACTGGAAGTCAATTTTAGACCAAAAAAAATTTTAATTGTATTTTTAATTAGAAATTAAGTGAATGATTTGTAATCTGAAAGAAAAATACTGTGAATAAGAAAAAAATAAAGTAAAAGAAAAGAAAAATGGCTATTTTTCTGTGAGTTTGCCTCAGAAAGAAAGCTCATTACCTACTATGACTTCTTTTTCCCCTTTACCCACATCTCTTATCAAAAACCTTTCCCCATGCTGTTGCTATGCTGAACTTCTAAGCATGATAATTAGCTGTCTGGTATTATGTATGCAGCCTGACTGAGGCTCTAACATCATCCCACATGGGAACTGGTGGAAAAGATGAATATCTAATTTAACACGATTTGACCACACTTCCCAGACTTGAGAGACCATAGTCTGTCCCCTGCTTCTCCCTCAAATGGAATCATCTGAAACTGACTGCTAGGTTCAAAGATTACTTGGGACAATGGCACATATGCAATAGAACTGATAAGCTGACAGCATAATTGCACAATCTTCAACTCCAGAAGGGTGATTAAAATCAGCAAATTAAAAGCTGAATAGGGAATATGTTTGTTATCTTTTGAAAACACCATTTCCTTGACCAAATGGGGTCACCACAGGTACTCAAAATTATTCTCTAGCATTTTAGCAGGGCCCTTGCAAGGACAAAAGAATAGAATGAAAAATATCTCCTTTAAGGGATATAACAAAAGATTAGGCACCGTGACTGTGAATTCTCCGTGTGTCATGTGTTCCAGTCTATCAATATAGAAAATAAACATGTGAGAGAAGTTGAAAGGAAAATCTATTTAGTGGATTTCCAGTGCCTTTTCCACATCATGACACCCTTTATTCCTCTTAATTATTCGTCCATTTTCTTTTTCTCTTTCTGAGACAGGAGAGCTCACTTAAAAACAACATTTGACCAATACCCATGCAATCCAAACAATGAACTGATACTATCAGTCATCACAAAGATATGTGAAAAGAGTGTGGGGTTTGTAGTCTGTCTTAGAGAAAGCGGAGGTTTTTCTCCCTTCCTAATTATGCTGACAAATCTTCCTTTGTCATCAATAGATGCAGAAGAGATTGGTGACTACTACAGACACACATTGAGCACATTTATCTCTCTGAAAACGCCCACTGACATTCTTTGAATAAATCAGGTCAAAAGTGGTTTTCTTTTTTCATGATTCTTTGAACAAGGAAATCTCCACTTTTTATTTTCCTATGGGCCATGATGCAATGTAAAGGTGTTCTCCCTACCAATGAATCCGTAATTAGCAGTTACATCAATCATGTAGGTGGAAAATTGGAAAAACAGTCTTTGCAGTCCTAGCTACCTTCTGTATAATGTGCATGTTCCCTTCAGAATATGTGTCAACATTCTGTACCTAATGAAGCTATCATTAAATTAGTCACAGATTTTTCTAAATTAATGATTTAATTTCCAGGACGGATCCAACTCTTTAGTTCATACATCTATGGTGTAGACATCTACCTCTCAGTTATCCACCAGAATGCCTTATAGACAATAGAGAAGAAAAGGCTGTTTCAGGACAAGAGTTATCTAATATTTTCCAGACCTCTTATCATATGATACCTTTCGCACACTGGAAAAGCTTGATTCTCTTCAGTGGTTATTAGAAAAGCTTAAACTAACCAGCTCAGGAAATATCACCAATTATTTCAATAAATTTTACCACCAAGACTTAGTACAGCTGGAGGTAAAGACAGCCAGCACTGAGTCCGTTGTGAAATACAAGTAGCATCTTTCCATGTAAAGTGCATACTTTGCAGCTGGCATTCCCTTCTTCAGGAAAAATGGTCACAGTTTTCTGCTTGTAAAACCATTTTAACTGTCATTCCCAAGAAAAATTTGTCATTCAAACAAACCAATAAAACAAAAAATAAATAGAATTCTAGTTCACAGGTACTAAGAAAAATCTTTTCTGTTGGTTGCTATGACTCTGTAAAGGCTCAGATTCCAATTTTTAGGAACTCATTTTGTGAGGTCAAGACAGGAAAAAAAAGTTATAGAGTGTCTGTTCTATGCATCTCTGCTACCCTATGTCCTCAGCTGCTTTAATAAGACTCATTTGCATGTGGAATTCTGATAAACATTAACAAAGCTTAAGTTAATGTTTACAGATACAGTAGGTGTTTTTTGGTTTGGCTTGGGATTTTTTAATATACTGGAGAGTGGATAGAAAATAGTTTGTTAACAGGAAACTAGCTTGAGTTTATAATTGACAGATTCATGTCGTTACTATTTATAGTTTAACCCTTTACCTCCTGCTATGCAAGGTTACACTACTTTCTCCTTTTCTTCACAATATCCCTCATCTTCTGAAGATTTTGCAAAACTTATCCTTTAAGCTCCTCTCATTTTCCCTCTTGAAATTCCCAAGACCTACTCAAATCCAGTCAACTTGCACTTGTAAGCCAAAACAGAGTGTCAGCATTTTATCTGTAAATAGATATATGTACATATATATATATCTGTAAAATCTAGTTTTGCATCACACCTCCCAAACTTGGTCAAAATACATCCATGGCTGAACTCAGTTTTTAATAGCATGAAAAATGCTGAGCCAGCTTAAGGACTGGTTGCAATATTTTCTTGTAAGGAGCCGCATTTCATTAATGACATACTATGCTTCGTTATACCTTTAAGCACATATTCACTCTCATAAACTGGCTGATGCTTGTCTAATGAAATCTATTAAAAAGTTGAAAAAATAGACCTAAGTTATGCCTAACCACTGCCCACTTACACAAAAGTTATTGGCAATGTTCAAAGCAAGGAAAATCCTTGTTTTACTGTAAATGGGTATGAGTTCTAATGCCGTTCCTTTTCTTTGTTTTTCTAACTTCTCTCTCAACCTTACTGACTTGAAGACCCATATGAAGGTTCTAAACATGTTAGAAAAAAGCAATATTTGATAGCTTAGGTAGATCTAAGACAACAGAATTAAAATTTATTTCTTAAACTGGTGAAATGGTATTTTGTCTAGTACTATATAAATGTATATTTTTATCTGACCTAAAGAGAATACTTTCCTTTCTACGGGTTGGACTAAACAACCATAACAACCATAATAATTCCCTTGGCTTTAAGGCCTCTTCACTCTAAAGTAAATTTATGGCCATACCACTAGAAATTCCTTCATTAAGACAGGTCGTCTTATATAATTTGCAGGCCTAAAGATTTGGAGAAAGTCAGTAAAATGTGCCCTGAAACACATGCAGTAACTTACCTTTTTTGTAATATAAAATCTCGGAACTGAGGACAACATGATATGCAAAGTATTAAATCAAACTGATTGATTTAATAGCTTAGGTTATTTTAAAATTATAATTTTTTTTATTTTGAATTGATTAAAGAAAGCACAAAACTGAGCAGTTATCTGAATTTTAAAGTTTCTTTTCCCCTCCAAAATAGTTCAAAGAATACTAAAATAATGTAAAACAATTATTTTAATAAAATTTATCAAGAAGGGTTAAATTAAATTATAAGAAGCCATTTTTATTTTTTAAGACTTTCATCACAATGCTTTCATCATTATCTGTCTTACATCAGTAAACTGATTACTCTAATTTTATTTCTACAAAATGTATGAATTTACTATCAATCTGATTCACAAAAAAATCCCTTGCAAATTTGTCAATCAAGTGCTCTGCACAGCCAAATTTTGGAAAAGACAATAAAAATAATCAAGCTAAGAGTATTCTTGACAAACATTCATGGATTTATTGGTTTACAAAATACCACGTGCTGATATCATGTGCAAAATTCCAAATAGTAAATTGGGTTTCACTATCTTGGATGCTCACACTTTGTAGAAAACCTTACTATGTACCTACACTGCTACATAATTTCCTGCATAAATTCATTTTGCATTGTACATATGACTAAAAACAGTAAAAAGTTTGATCTCAAAGTTTATTTCTCTTGTAGCTTGAGTGGCTGTTTTGAACAGCAGAAATCCTGTGACTTTTCAAAGCCCACTTCTCCCCAGCCTTGCTATTTCCCATGTGAAATACTCAATTCTGATTCAGCATTGCAATCGCTACTGGAAATCTTTTTGCCATTGTTGCAGCCGAGATGGCTTTCTTACCTTAAATTAGATATTATGACTACAGGACACTTATGAGTGCAGTCTAAACTTCCCTATTTCTATACTTCTTCCTTTATCTTGCTAGTTAGAAAGATCTTCATGCTGCTCTATATACTAGCTGGCTACATGACCCAAACACATTAATAGAGCTAGTTGAAATGTAAGTATAAAAACTAGCTAGAAAATAATTCCAAAAGTTTCTACATGAGTTATTGGAATGGCTATTAATTGAACTCATATAATCTACATATGTTCCTTTTCCAGGTTAAGTACAGATGGCCCATCCACCCTGGTCAAAATCAGTAGAGTTTTGTTCCAGACTGATGGTAAGTGACGTATCATGATACAAGTCCGTTGTTGTTCCTGTGTACTATCCAGGCCTGATGTTAGCTGCCCTGCACTAACCACATTCGCTGAAAATTCATTTTTAATTAAGATGATACAACAGTAAATACTTTACTCGCAAACATATGTACAACATCTACAGAAGCAAGGATCTTCCTGAAGGCCTGGGCTGTCTTCTCTTGCTTTGATCTAGAGAGACTCAGGGCCCTCAAAGTTCATAATTTCTATGGTACCTCTTCCCCCACGTTCCAAGGGGAAAGCCCATAAATACAATGCCTACTATATTTGTTAGTTCCTGAATTAGTTTGTGAAGATGCTGGTATTTCTTCACTTTTTCCATCAAGGCCTCTTCTAAAGATGTGTCAGAATACTCGTGTCACACAGTCACAGCCACCACGAATGCTTGGTTCTCCTTCACAAAAATTATGTCTGGTTGTTGTCAGCTCTTATATGGGGTTCCTGAAACACTGTCCAATCTGCCTTTTTAGTTTCCTTTGATAACATTTCACAGATGTAATCATGCCTTTTAATTCCTGCATCCCGTATGATTGAGCAGTTCCCAATGATATGGAAGCATGTTTCATTCTCAGCCTGGAAGCGCCTGAAGGATTTGATGTACATTTCTTATCTACCTCTTGCCAGGAACTCTCTTGTGGGGTAAATGTTGACAGTGGAATCTTCTCAGATGAATGTGAAGTACAGTTTCTTCGTGTTCCAGTTTGCTACCCAGTTCTTATTCTCTCCAAAGCAAAAGAAACACTTCAGGGAAACCAGCTCATATCATCACACCACTGCAGGCCTCTCTTTCCTAACTGGCACTGCATCTAGAAACCTGCATGCATCCACGTACACCAGCATTCATGTCATTCAGGTAATTATAAACCTGGAAACTAGTATTGAAATCTTTAGCTCCTTGCCAGACCATGAATCCAGGGGCCTAGGAAACACATTTGATAAGGTGCTCTGAATCTACAAAATACTCTTCCTGGAGGTTTGCGATTACTGTCCCCAAATCAGCTTATAAAATGGGCTAGAAATGTCAGATAGACAAGCTGGTGAGATACCAACTTTGGACCATTCCTGAAAAAAAACATCATCTGAAGAATACTTCAAATTCTCAGCAAAGACCTTCCAAAATATTATTTGGGGAAAAAAAAATCTATTTTTTTCAAGCAGCTTTAAAGCAGTGATAATGACTTAGCTGAGTACTGAGGAAAGAAATTACTAGAATAAATACCTTTTTGATATCTGAGATATGTATTCCTCCCTGGCCTAGCAAAATACTTATAGAAAAGGCTGTAAGAAAAGACTGTTCAGAGAAGACTAAAAAGCAGATGAAATAGGACTGAGAACAAACATGGTCAGTGATACGACCATTCATTTTATTTGAACAAGAGCACTCAAAGAGCACTCTTGAAAGCAAACAAATATGGTTCTTCCAGCCAAACTCAACTCTCTTCTGGTGACACAAGACCTTCCATTAGAGCCTGGAAAACTTCTGAAGAGGTTCAAGATGTCAGGCAGATAAATGTATGTTAGGTGCACAGGTATTTGATAATGGTGCCGCACTGAATTAATCAAGACACTACAATTCATGAGTTCTGGACAAGGTCAAAAAGGCTAGTTTGGCTGCAGAGTTTGGGGAAAATATTGTCCTGAATTGCTCCACAGGGAGTTATTTGGATTGCTGAGCTAACTTTAAAGCCTCTGCAAAATGTGCTGACCCGAACCAAGGTCTTGGCTCTGAGCCCAGCCCTATTGTAGAAATAAGATTTCCATAGACAGTAAACAAAAAATTAATCCAAGCATAACACTCACATCCAGTGCCTCATCAATAAGCACACTATTAATAAAATTAACTCTGTCTCTGGCATATATGTTGGTTATTTTAATAACCCCCAGCATGGTCACTGGATACTTGGACACTGATATACTGTAACAAACCAACTTTGATGAAGGTAACACAATTTCTTTAGAGAGAAAACAGTTACATCAACTGCAGAAATACATTGAATTGTTTGTGCTTATTACACTGATTAAAATCTTGAAGAAAAATTGTTTCCTTAGATGCTATGAAATAAGGTTTTTTTGTTGTTTTTTTTTTTGTTTGTTTGTTTGTTTTTAGCAACTTCTGTCTGTGTACAAATCCACCCCCAGGTCACTCTGAAACTGCCACTATTAAAGTTGCATCATCTGAATAAATGCTACTCCACAGTAGAACCCACAGTAAAACACCCACAGTAAAACACTGAATCTTTGGGATTCCTGGTTTGTACAGCGTTAGACATGAATTCTGAAAACTTCTCTGTAACAAACAACTTGCCTCTTGAATTTTGAGTTCATTCTGGTCCCTAGAACCAGAATTTCCTATGAGCTGAGGAGGAAACATCTGCATCTTTATTTTTTCAAATTATACTTTTACAACATATAGAAAGTCTTTAGATATGTAAATATTTAGGCATATTTAGACATGCCAAATGGCATAGCAATGACACATGTATCACTTCTTCTGATTTCTAACTCAGTAGCTGAGCAGCTGAAAAGGAGAATAATACAGCATGAGCAACTTTTTTGTTTTTCACAGAGAATAAATTTTCAAACTAACAAAATCTACTAATCATTAACTCCTTATATCACAGCAGAACTTCCTCTTTCATTATGCCTGTATAATTTAAACAATTTCTGTGAATTGCTAAAGTTATATTTGTTACACTCAAGGATCATTTTGCAGAATCATTTTTACAGATTTTTACATTTTCTTGGTTGGGGTTTTTAATCTGCAAATATTGCCACCATTTGATTAAAATACTGTAAGAAATCTCTTTTTAAATTATAAAATAAACCCAAAGCTATGCTTGCCCCATGATCTAGAATCCACTGATGCTGTAAAGTAATTCCTAATTTTAACTGCACATTTAAATTCAGAATTTTGATCTAAAAATTCTGTTTTCACCTCTTCTCTGAACTTAGAGTTACTCTGTTTTGGTGTTGGTCTAGTCATGAGATTCTCCAGACATTTAGCATTTTGCTTTTTGCATGGCTAGAGCTGTGCTTCCAAAGCATTTTGGTGTCTGGATCAAACCTCCAGAACAGACACTCCTCAGTTTCACTAAAGAGCCTGATCCTGTAGATGCACTCAGAGTATGCTTAGCACTAATTGATCCACAGTGATTTACACTGCAAGGAAAATGTCCTTTTGAGTCCTTTGACAAGAAGGCTAAGCTATCATTCTGGTGATGAGTCCTGGTCTCTGGTTCCCTCTTCTAGGACAACACACATCCGATATGATGCTCAGGGCATTCCCATCTAAGTGAATTAACCTAGAACAGCTGGGTGTATCCAGGTCACCAGAACAATTCAGTCACATTAAAGACTCTCCTCCTGGCTACCTGAAGGCTTACAGCGTATGGTGATGAAGCAGGCAGAGTAGTCCTGGTATGGATCATCTTGGGAGCCTTACCTTTTGTCACTCCTTATCATGCGTTCCTGGAAGCATCTTTTTCATACACAATCATATTCATGCCTATCATATCTAAAAGGGCTGATATGCAAAAGTACAATGTCATGGAATATCCGCATAGTACTCATCTGACAGGGCTTATACACAAGTGTTCAGTCGTGTGACAGACGTGTTAATATATTGGTCACTCGAGGAGAGCATATCTCATGATATCAAGAGCTGCATTATTCTCCCTGCATGGGGAAGAAAGGTGCATTGCAGCAGTATCCAGAGTCACAGTTCTGCAGATTGCTTTTGGCCTGAAGAAATCTTAGTTCTCCAGTACACACTATTAGTTTCAACAGAACATTACAGTTAGGCAAAAGTCTTCTAGTTTTGACATGACTCTGGAAAATTGGAGATGCTTTTTAAAAAGGCTTTCAATGTGAAAAAGAATAGCAATTTATAATTCTGTCTTTGAAGCTGAGTGCATTATTAATCTTCTAACAAAATTATGGATATTACCTTCTCTGTCAGCTGTCCCCTATCAATACGATCCACATTCAGAAAGATCCAGACTTCCAGACCACAAAAACCATTTATATAGACAGGTAGATGGAGCAGTGGGATCTGAATTACAGGTCTCTGTAGGTAAAACTTATTGTAGCATCCCTGAAACAGTTACCACAATCTACAGGAGTTCAAATCCCAGCAGGAGCCTGGTTTACAACTCCCACTAAAAAAGTAGGAATGTGTTCCTCATTGTAGAAAGACCGTTGCAAACTTTCAGTTTGGCTGAAAATCACATAGTTAAAAAATATGAGGTAATTATTGCAAAAGCTGGTTTTTCCACTATCAGGATCTTTTTCTTTCTTGTGTGTGTGCTGTTTTGCCAGGGGGGAATTTTTTGTTCAGTTTTAGCGTGGGTTTTGTGTGTTTCTTTGTGCTGGGCTTTCTTCTGAGTTTTTAGTGGGTTTGTTTTGTTGGTTTTTCAGGGGTTTTGTTTGGTTGGTTGAATTTTGCTGTTTTGTTTTGTTTTGTTTTGTTTAATGTCGGCCATAAAACATAGGCTGTCATCATGACCAGGTTTGTGTTGCTTCAAAAAAAGCAAGGTTTTTTTCTCCTTGATTAAGAAGATTAAAGTAAAGCTTCGACAGTGATCTATATTTAAACATTGCTTTTGCATTAACAGCAATACAATCAACATGGAGGAAGAATGTGTGCATCAAGGAAAAAGGAGAGAGACAATGTTTTTATCTATTAGGAAAGGAAAAAAAAACCAGAATAAAAAGAGTTTTCACAGGGTTATTACAATCAAAGCTACCTTTTTTCTGTAACCAAACAGTAATAAGTAATTATATTATGCAGACCAGCTGTGAAGGTAATGAATGCAGTGCAATGCAATACAATGTAAGATTCTGCACACTATGTAATTATTTTGAGAAATTAGTGTCATCAATTAGCCTCCCTTCACAGCATGTTCTCAGTAACTTATTCTTTTATACAGCTTCATAATTGAAATCTATCTGGACAATAAATAATATTGGTTACACAACACACCACAAGCAGCATGTTAAAAAACAAAAGAAAAGAAAAATAAAAAAAAAAGACAGAAGAAGCAGTAATAAAAAGAAATGTGTGTGGACTGAAGAAAGCCCAAGGTATTATCGAGAATAATTAACCTTCTACACCTAAATTCTGGCCTCATTGCAAATCTTCTTTGTATAATGCAGTGGAGCTAATGCACTGGTGGACCAACATTACCTGAGTTGCAATTTCTAGGTCCTTGATTTTGTATAATACAATATTAATTTATTTTTTTCATCTCCCCACACTTGAAGTCACCAGTTTCATTCCCGTCAGACTCAATGCCATAGCTACAGTGACTTCAGTGCCACAGAAACAGAGTTCCAGCACATAAAAAGTTGTTACACTCAGGCCAGAGAAATCAGTACTTCTTTCATGTTCAATAGATTGTGTTCTGTAGTGTATAGTTTGAAGAAGTATATATATACATGTTAAAGTTTGGTGTATACTACAGAGCTCAAAGATAATTTACAAATAGGTACATAGATAAGTTAATAAGCAAGCAAAAAATCTCCCTCTTGCAGGAAAAAAACCACTTAATCGGGACTAAATTTGTAAGAAACTGACTCAAAGGAAATAGAAATAGTATAAGGAATTATGAAAAGCATAAGCATATAATCTGCAAGAATCTTAAAATCTGTTTTAATATAAAAATCTTTCTATATGAGTATAAAGAAACAATGAAAAATTAAAGAGATTGGTGGAAGATGTTTAGCAGTAAATGATTCTGTACAAACTCATCTCTTTCTGGTCTTCCGGTACTTTTGTGCTACACCTAATTTTGGTCTCTAAAAATTTGGAATGAATATTTAAAAACTTGCACCTAGAGGAAATGCATAAAGAAAAGCAGCATGGCTGAGGAAGTGAGACACTTGATATCTGTTAAGGATGAAAATCAGAAATCTTATTTCAGTAAAAACATGGGCTGTATGTTCACAATTACACTATGATATTTGATACATAATCAAAAAAAAAAAAAAAACCAAGAAGAAATAAATGATATTGTAGAGAATAGATTTAACACAGAAAACAAAGGGCATTTTCCATAACATTTCCTACCAACATTAATTAAACTAACACAATCTGCAAAACAAAACTTTTATGAAGATGCTATTGTATAGCAAAAAGGATTTTTGGCGCATTTGTACCACTGGTTAATACAGATGGAGCAGAAACATGGGCATTCTCCAAGAATATCAAGTATCAGTTAAAAGCTGAGCTGTAAAACATGAAAAGATTTATGCATAGAGTACTTCTGGAACCATACCAAATCCTGCAAGGTCTTAGTTCTGGTACTTGAAGAAGAAGCCCTCGAGTATTTCAGACATAATAAAAATAAGACTACAGACCCACAAGTTGTGCCAAGTGAATTCTACTATGGTCTAGAATCAGACAGGAAAAAATGGAGACTATGAAAATGAACAACAAAATCATCGAGGTGAAAGACATGTAGGAGACTGTGAATAAGCAAGTGTAAGAAAGAAACATAAATGTAAATTACTACTAATCTACAGTGCAATGTAAACTATCCAAGATTATAATAAGTGCTGTCAATGATAAATATTCACTTAGAAGCTATATGAACAGATTCTGTAGTATTTTCCATGCAGGGTATAATGCAGTGTAATAACAACAGTGAACACTGCAGAAACATGTTACATCTCTCTTACAATATTGATGCTGTCATACTATTCCTTTAATGGAAGAAAGTTAGACATGCTTCTGGCTATTTGAAGTCAGTCTTGCATTATGCATTGCTCTCTTGTATTACAGATCAGAGATCCTTTTTACATAACAAACAAAATAAATTGAAATTCCTCATAGCCTCTTTAGGAGTGAGAGAAAAACATCCATGAAAAATGAGTTCTATGTAAATTATAGTCACACTTCTTAGAAGACTGCCTGCTTTTGAAACTATTTGAAAAACTTTGGTTCCTGTTTCTTCAACCCTGACCTTTGGGACAGAATGTGTTTCCACTGGTTGGGGGTTTTTTGCAGGAATAACACCCCCTAGAAGGGAGAATTGTGTCTCTCTGATAATTTTAATTGTTGTTGTCTTTTCAAAGTCTAGTTTTTCAAAGTCTTTAAACTAATCTTTAGTCACAAATACTTCTGTCATATTCCATGGAACTGCTAGTGTACTTATTCTATATCATGCATTCTAAAAGAAGTTGCTGAAACTGAGTTGGGAGGCACAGTTCAAAATGACAAATCATGTTTAATTTATAGCACTAGGAAAAAATCCTTCCTCTGCATTCTGTGACACCTTAGAAAGACATAAAATATGCAAGCCAACTATATTCTTTAAACTAATTTGACCTTTTTCTTTTATTTGTCATTATGGATAATGGTTTTGATATACTATTACAATCCACTGAAACTAATAATATTTGTTTTTCTCACATTAAAATAACCTAGTATCTTAACTACTTCTGGGCCTGAGTGAGCATCATCTAGAGATTCCTGCTTAAAATAGATATACTCCTTACTACTAATGTATGAAACTTTAAATTCCAAGAACAGAATTTAGCAACATTAATCGCTTGAATTAATGCAAATAAAACAACATGAACTGTGAAAAAGAGGGTTTATGGTTTTTTCCAGTTTGACATCCCAAAACAGATAGTTGTCTGTAAGTCTATAGTGTATTTTACTTTCTTTGTGTTCAAATAAATAAGAAATGCTAGCTCAGTCCAGCAATTCATCTTTTCTAATATTTTCCTTTTGACATTGCCTGATGCAAGACACGTAGGATACCATCACAAAAAGAAATTAATAAATCATAATATAAAGAAAAATTTGGTAAAAATTAGGAATAACTCTTCATCAGAAATGTTTCTTTTTATTCTCAAGAAGTGCTACTCTCCTACATGATGTTCAACCCCCACATGTATACCAAGTGCTACCTAAATTTCAAATAGGTTTGAATTTATTTTACTCCAAGAGTCCTTCATTCCCCTGCTTCTTCCTCTGATGCAATACATTTAATCACAAAAAACCCCTTCACTATGATTTGAAAGCAAGTTCAACTCCTTCATGTGCCTTTAGTTGAAGTATAGTGACACAGGGAATGCAAAGATTAGGTTGTTTGGTCTCGTTGTTTGGTTTTTTTGGTTTTTTTGAAGAAAATACAGCAGTCCATCTGTATTAGGTAGGTGGAATACATTACTAAAAAGGGTAAAAAAAAACCCCCAGCTTTGTGACCCAGAGGGTGCTGACTTTTGTGAATTACCACCCAGCACCCAGACTTTTAAGTCTGTAATAAACTACGACATCAACTCTGTGTGCAATTGGCCCTAGCACACTGGGTTACGAACCCTGTTTCGGAATAACGGTAGCAGTAACACAACTGACTGGCAAAAATGAAATGACAGCTTTTTCCATAATCTCAGCCTTCTTTTAGTTTGGATGCCATTTTCTATTCCTTTAATTTTATGCATAAAACCTTTGAGTGGAAAAAATGTGTCTTGTCTTTTAAATTGGCACCAATGAAGCTAAAATTTTCATTCAGCAAAAGTTACACATGTGCTTAATTTCATCAGCTTTGAGTAGTCCTACTGAGGACCTTTGCCCTTAAAACCAGCTTTAAAATTGTGCAGTTTTCTAAAATTTCCACAGATCTACAAGTAAAGGTGCACCCTAAATGGTCTCATGAAATTAAGACAGAAGTTTGAAGATGCAATAAGCTATTATAGCACTTATTAAAAGCTGCAGTTTATTAGTCTCAAAGGAACTTGCCAAAATTCCACTAACTTCCACTTACTCACCAAATCCTTTGCTCCAAGTCAAGGAAACTATAGAGGATCTTTCTAGAAGCACCAAAATTTCCAAATCCTTATGGATTTGGTTTTCCTTTTTCTTGCTTGAGGGACTATGGGTTCCCTTTTAAAATAAATAATAAAATGATTTTTCACCAAGTCCAGTGTGGGAACTCATACACTGCTGAAGGGGTGCCACTCCACTTGACATCACTAAGTCCTGCAAAACTGCTCTTTTCCTGAGTGTGCAACAAACCCTAAAAATCCCCGCTCACAGGCCTGAATCTGGCTGATTATTACCCTTGCTATTTATTTAGTTATTTACTAGTGAAGTCTCTTTGGGGGCAGGGAGAGTGGGAAGGGATGCCACAGTTCGATAGATGAGGGCAAAGGCAGCTGTCTGGTATTTCCTCTACGCAGCAAAGCACTGGAAGACTCAAAGACTCGAGAAAATCGCCCACTGTCTGAAGAGTTACTGCGTCTCCAGAGCCGAGAATGGGGAGGGGGTGGCTGGCTTCCTCTTGCGGGCAAGCGACCGGCCGTAGAGTGCGTTTTTAAGGGGTGATGTCAGAGAAATTAAAACTGAACAGTCAAACACTCCCCCCTACTTCAAGGACGTGTTTCTCCTGTTGGTAAGGCGAGAGAGGTGGCTGTTTAGCACACCCAGCTCACTCTTGCCCTACTGGGACAGGGGCTGGCCGGCGGGAGACACTTATTAATTATGAACGGGGAGATGTCCCTTTAAGGTCTGCTGTGCTCTCTGAGAACTGCAGCCGGAGTGTTTAGTGGGGGAGATTTGGCTTTATTTGTACATCCTAACGCTGGGCTAATTCAACGGGGAGGTTTCCAAGGCTCTGAGATCTTTAGGGGGGTGAGTCGGGGGAAAACTGTGTGCGGTGGGAGGAAGCTAAATTCTCCTTAATGCGAAGAAGCAACGTAAAGACTGGATAACAAACAGGAAATGCCTAACTCGGCTGAGAGGCGGACGGGCGGTGCAGAGCGCTGAGCTCCACCGGCAGCGCAGCTCTGCCGGGCGCGCCGGCGGCAGGACCGCTCCCGCCACCCCTGCCCTCCGCCCGGGCTCCTGGCCCCCGGCTCGCAGGAGCCCAGGCATGGCTGCCTCCTACTGGATGCTGACAGGTGAGGAAAGTCCTGTTTCTGCCTTGCTTTGAAGACTCAGGTCCCTAAAGCAGCCCTGCTCCCGGCGGGAAGCGGGTGAAGCTGGTAGGGTCTGGCACCCAAGGCACGGCGTCCTCCCGCCCCGATCCCTGCCTCGGGAGTGCCCTTCCCGGAGCTGCCCTCCAGCCGCAGCCCGTGAGGGACCTCCTCGGTTTGCTTCTCTCTGGGAACTTTAATCCCTAAACCAATCTTAGAATCTGGGGGGCCAAGGGGTGGTTGCTAGATGAGGATGAATGGCTGAGTAGGCATACTGTAATTGAATCTGGCTTGGAAGAAACAAGTTTGTTTGGTTTTGTGGGTTTGGTTTTTGGTTGGTTTTGATCGTTTTTTAAATTAGGATAGCTTTTTTGCTTTCCTCTGTTTGGCTTTCAGACTTCTGACTGGTAAAAGGGAAGTGAGGAAGCACTCACTCCACAGAAAGATGAGTTTATCCGGAGATGGAATATGTAATACTCTCTTTTAGGGGTTCATTGATTGTAAGTGACTTACTTGTTTTCCTAGAAAAAAAGAATACTGCAAGTAACAATCTCCCTAGTTAGTCAGTCTGTAGTAACATTTTGGATCTGAAATCAGGGGAATCCAAGAAGTGGGAAAGAAGCTCAGGCAACGCTGGGATTCATGTGCTTGGAAACTTGGACATTGAACTCCCCAGCAGCTCTTGCGCAGGCAAGTAGCACATAGTGAACCTGAAGCAGTTCCCCCTGAAAGAGGCAAAGAAATCAATTTCATAAGAATTGTCCAAATGCAGGCAGCAGCAAGTGGGGAAAAGGCAAAACTAGAGTTTTCCCCTCTTCCCTCTGTGCTTATTGTGCAAGACGGAGCAAATTCAGGAAAATGTGAAAATCTGAATATAGCATTTTGGCATGCCATATATAGTTGTTGTTCTTAACTGTCTTTACTACTATTACACAGTGACATACTCCAAAACATGCTTTTGTTTGTGTTCCTTCAAAGAAGAATGCTTTGTAAAGCAGCAACAATTTAGTGTGTCACAACTTCCCTTCACAGTTGCAAAGTTGCCACAGTACTGCTGAAAGATAATTCACCAGTAATGGCAAAAAGGTTTACTGTCAGATAGGAAAACATTTCAAGAGCAAGTCTCATCCAGATTTGCCAGGTGATTACTTTTTTGGTGGTGGTGGCAGGGGGGTTTCTCTTTTAAAAGGTTGGTGGGAAAGAGAATAGACTTAGAAATAAGAGGAGGCATTAGAGATACCAAGAAAAGGATTCAAATTGTCCCTGATAAATAAGCGAAGTAGTCCTACATAAGCAAGTCAAAATGTCATAAAGATATGGACAAGGGGTTTTCTTCGCAAGGAGAACTATAGTGGCATGAAAAATTAATTGAAAAATAAATTACATGCTGCTCTTCCTGAAAAAGAAAAAAAAAAGGCAAATAATCTGGCAGATCCTAGGAGACAGAAAGAAACTAGAAGGAAGGAGGTACATAGAGATGTTATGTACTTTTGTGTATTTACATAGATCTTTGTTCTTTTTCAATTCAGCTTGATTTGATGAGATCTCTGAGAATCTTGACCACAGAAAGTCTGACATGCAAACAGACAGAAGTGCACAGAGAATTGAGAAACTCGATAAGGGCTGAGGAAGATGATCTATGACAAAAGACTGAATGAGTTAGGCTTGTTTATCTAGTAGAAAGAAAACTAAGGTCAAAATGTTGAACATTTCAAATACAACTATTTTATCCAAGTATTATTACTGAGGATATTATTCCAGATGTCAATATTTCTTTGTTTTGTGAGAGCGCTCAGTCATGATTTTCCATATTGCATATGTTGGTTTCCAAAGATATTGATGAATACTTAGTTCTCCATGTCCAACAAAGGACAAAAGAAAATCAGTGTAACTGACTATGCAAAAATTTTAGGGAATATTCAGAAGAATTTTCTCACTCTCAGGTAAAGAATTGCTAGGCTACCAAAAAAACCCCACCCCTGTATAATTTCCTTCACCAGGACTTTTGATGAAGTTGGATGAACAGCTATAAGGGATGGCTGAGTTTACCTCAGCTGTCCTCTGTGTAAGTGGTTTGACTAAGGATCTGCTGAAGTTTTCTCCAGCCCATTTCAACAGATGAGGAAGGAAGAAGTCAGTCTAAAGGGTTCCATTACCTCTAAATGCTTCTTCACTTAACAGTGTTATGCAAAGCCTGTTCCATCCTGGACTTCTCTCCTTATTGGTGATGGTTTTGTTGTACTTATCTTTATTATAGAAAAGATAAAGATAAACAGATAAAGACAGAACTGTATGCAGAAAACGAAGTGGTCTTTGTACAGAGCCTTACAGGCAGGACAGCCACAGAACAAAGTCAAAGCATGCAAAGAGATGTTTTCCCAAGTTTCCCTCTTGATCTTTCTCTTTCATCTTCCTTTGCTCTTGCACAATAATGTCCAACATTTCTCAGCAGACTTCCCCCTATATTAGAGATTCTTTCCCATTAGTTTTTCTTTTCCAGGATGTGAGCATGTTTGCATGAATTCTAGCTGAAGTGGCTATAATATGGAGGAGAGAGGATTTCCTAAAAACATGACCTCTCCTCTCTAAAATCTGTAGATAACCCATCTCCATAAAATAGATGACCAAGAATTGAAGATGTATGGCAGTGTGTCTCAAACATTTTCAGAATAATAAACTTAGATTACCAGCATGGCTCCAAAATCCCTGTGAATATACACTATCACCATTTTCATCTTATCTTGAATTGTACTTAAAAAGATCCAAAAATGGATGACAAATTACTGCAAATATTAATACCTAGTGATTTATTGCAAGAACTGTTAGGTCCTACACATAGTCTCTCAATCTTTTACCAAGACAGGAACAGGCTATGCAATTTTGTACTTTTATGTTAACACTGTATGTAGAGTTAAAACTACCCACTTGTTTTGGCTCTACTATGGTCAAATTCATCTCTCTCCCTGCCATGAGCAAAATTAGAATGAACTTAGAAACTTATATGGTTCTTAATTTTTTTGAGATGTTTTTCTTCTACTGCTCATACTTTTGACATACTCAAATAATAATACACACTATTTACATTTTACCAGAGAAGGCAAAGCATCATCACTAGTAAATATTTTCCTTTGTAAGCTGACAACAGTCTTGCTGATAGTGGATACATCATTGAAGTTTACAGTTGCCAATAAATATTTGTGGATCAGTGTTCATAACTCTATAAATCTTACAACTTGCTGTTTGAGAAGAGGCCCATATCAAAATGTCTCTTTCTACCACGTAAAATTTTGAGTGGAAATTTTGTTACAAAGTTTTTTTTCTTTGGTTGTGGTTTTGTTTGTTGTGAGATTTTTACTTTTGGGGTGGGTGTGGGTGGATGGGTGTGCGTGTGTGTTATTGTGGGGGTTTTTTAATGCAGCGAGCAACCTATTTTTCTGAATTGAACATTTATTTTCTACTGGATGGTACTGGATGGCAACTTGCAACCTTTATCTAAAATATATTGCATCTCCAGGGATGTGAGGCTGCTTGTAAAAATTCGATTGGAACGAATAAGCACGGAAAATTTTGTAAATACACAGCAGTAAAAGAATAAAAAGTAAAATACATTTTAATGTGGAAGGTAAACATGCACAACTATTTTTTCTTGAAAGAACAGCATGAGGTCAACCCTTGCAATTTTATAGTTGCAAAGAACATAAAGAACATGTGCCATAAATTCACCATTAAGCATTTATAAAGATAAGTGAAAGGAACTCCTAAAGTAAAGTTGAATGCACGCTCTCTCCTGAAGGAAAGCTGAATGCAGAAGCTCTCTGCCTCTGTTTTTGCACTAAAACATTAATGCAAAATTATTAGTATGTACAAGCTCCAGTTAAACAAACAGTTACTTACACATGTGGTTATGTTATATTCCCTTGGGTGGTCCTGCTTGGACTATTCATGCTAACAGAGTTATGCATGTGTACTCACAGGAAGAGAGTCTGAGGTCTGATAAATAAGTCCTATTATGTAATATCTGATAAAGTTGTTTTTACACAAGTATCAAGCTTAGGGAAAAGGAACGCACATTACTGGGCCAGATCTGAGTTCACTGTCCTGTCACAACTGTCTAGAGCTAGATACTTCAGAGAAATTTATAGGTACACCATAATGGGAGATATGGATTATTTTTGCTCACAGTAGCCTTGTATCTCAATAAATTCTTGACTCCAAAGCCTTTCCAAGTCAGCAAATTCCATAATCCACAGTGGGTTGTTTTTTCATTAAAAAAAAATAGCTAATAGAAACCAGAAACTTCCTTACAGCCACCTTCTCATCTGTAAGAAGATACCCTCATGCTTTTCTGTTACCAGACTGAGTGTGTAGTCGTTCCAAACTTAACGTATCTGTTGCAACTGCCCTGACACACTTCGCATGGCACATTAGTGTGCCTACTTTGTCAACCCTTTTTTATTTAATCATTTCTCATGCAAGCATTTTTTTTATATTCTCCATTCATTTCCTTGTTCTACATTCATTCTGCAATGGAGTTTTAGTGCCATATTCTGTTTCAAAAATAAGCCACAGAACTTAGAATCACAGAATTACAGATTTTTAAGGGGTTGGAATGGACATTAAAGATCATCTAGTCCCAACCCACTAGATCAGCTTGCTCAAGGTCTTATCCAGCCAGTGCTAGGGTTGGGGCAACGAGAACCTCTCTGGGCAACCAGGGATTAGACATTATTCTAGTGTCTAACCACCCTCAAAGAAAAATTTCTTCCTATTACATAACTTAAATTTCCCCTCTTCTAGTTTGTACCCATTACTCATTGTCCTGTCACTACAGCTCCTGATGAAGAATCCCTCTCCAGCTTCCCTCTTCCCCTTCAGAGACTGGAAGGTTGCTATGAGGTCTCACATAACCTTCCCTTCTTCTCCCATATTCCTCTCTTCTTGTATAGTAATACAACTTTTTATTATTTCTGGTTTGTTACACCTGTCTAGAGTGCAAATTGAGCTGGGTAGTGATGGTTCAGGTCTGTTTTCTTTGCAAATATCACTGATGTGTGTTTTAGCAAGGCATGTTACTTCTCTACGTGAATATCAAGCTTCATCTGAAATGTGCTTATCTGCCTCTCTAGGGTGTCAGAACTCGAAGGAAGCCAGTCAATGTTCAGTACTGGCTGAAGTGTAGCTTGCAAATTTAACAAAAACATGTTAAACCGGAATTCAGTTTAAGAGCAGGGTCCAAGTTCAGGTTCTGGTGTTGTTTGCGTCTGGTTTTCATTTCCACGGGTGACGGCTGCCTCGGTCCGCCTCAGCCAGGCGGCGGCGGCTGCTGCCGGGTGGAACTGCAGTCCCCTGGCCCCTTGGCACTCGCTGAACCACGGAACTGTAACTCTCGCCTCTTTCGCCATCTGCACCTGTGACTTTCCACAGCTGCTTGGCTTTGGCAGTTTGGTTTTGGTTTGCTTTTTTTTTTTTTTCTCTCCTCTTTTCAAACACAGTGTGGCACGGTGTTAGGAACCTTTAGGAGTTTGGACCGCCGCTGTAAAGCGCTGGAGAGGAAGGACAAACGCGGGGGCAACCCCCTCCCGGCGAGGCAGTAGCCGACTTCCACTGCTCGCAGCACTCGGCAGCAGCGCGGCTGCTTCCCAGTCCCCCGCCCTCACACCGCCCCGGCACTTTTCCTTCCGCAGGATGAAGCCTCGCGACGCGCCCGCAGCTTACCGCGCGCAGCGGCGCCCTGCGCATGCGCCGGGCCTGCGGTGACCGGGCGGGGTGGGGCGGGGGCGTCCCGGCGGCGCCTTAGAGGGGAGCGGGCTCTGTGCTCATGCGCCAGCTGTGGAGGCCGCGCGTGCGCGTAGGGGCCGGCGGCGGGCGCCCGGGGACCGCGGGCAGGGGGTGCTAAGGGAGGGCCGCTTGGGTGTCCGTCCGTCCGTCCGTCCGGGAGTCTGTCCGTCCGGGAGTGTGCGGCCCGCCGGCTCTAGCCCTCAGCGTGTCCTCCCGGGGCAGGCCTGCTGCCCGCTGCTGCTGTGACACAGGAGAAGCCGGAGAGCGAAGCGGGGAACCGCCAGGATGAAGCTGGTGAGGAAGGACCTGGAGAAGGATAATGCGGGGCAGGTGACGCTGATCCCCGAGGAGCCCGAGGACATGTGGCACACTTACAACCTGCTGCAGGTGGGTGACAGCCTCCGCGCCTCCACCATCCGCAAGGTGCAGACCGAGTCGTCCACGGGCAGCGTGGGCAGCAACCGCATCCGCACCACCCTCACCCTCTGCGTGGAGACCATCGACTTCGACTCGCAGGCCTGCCAGCTGCGGGTTAAGGGCACGAATATCCAAGAGAATGAGTATGTGAAGATGGGCGCCTACCACACCATCGAACTGGAGCCCAACCGGCAGTTCACCCTGGCAAAGAAGCAGTGGGACAGCGTGGTGCTGGAGCGCATCGAGCAGGCCTGCGACCCGGCCTGGAGCGCCGATGTGGCAGCCGTGGTCATGCAGGAAGGGTTGGCTCACGTCTGCCTGGTCACCCCGAGCATGACGCTTACTCGTGCCAAGGTGGAGGTGAACATCCCCCGCAAGCGGAAGGGGAACTGCAGTCAGCACGACCGGGCTCTGGAGAGGTTTTACGAGCAGGTGGTGCAAGCCATCCAGAGGCATATCAACTTTGAGGTGGTGAAGTGTGTACTGGTGGCTAGCCCAGGCTTCGTGCGGGAGCAGTTTTGTGACTACATGTTCCAGCAGGCAGTCAAGACTGACAACAAACTTCTGCTGGAGAACAGGTCCAAGTTCCTACAGGTAAGGAGCTAAGCAGTCACCAGAGTGGGTAAAAAGAGGTTTGAGAGTTGTGTGTGATAGTAAAAGGTAGTTACATGGGAAATAAGTCAGTAAAGAAAACAAATTTCTGAGTGAGCATCATGAGGAAATTATTCTCGTGCCTCCCAAACTATAAGGGAGTTGTGTGTGGTACCAGGGATGGTTCCTGTCTAGGATACCTTAATGTGGTGTAGAGAAAGTAATAGATATTTCAAACTCCCTGTAAAGATATACATACTCCTCAACTAAGTGTGAAGTGCAAGTTGGAAAATACTTTGCACTGTTACTCTGTCACACTGTATAGCATGCATGTTTAATAACAGTTTTCTTGAGATTTTTTTTAAAGTACCTGGATGTGGTATAGGTTAGTGAATTTTGTTGTTAGTTTTGTACTACATAGTTAAAGGCTGTGCATTTTGCCTTGTTTCTTAGTCATCTCGCTGATTGGGTGGGTGGGGGTGTTAGCCTTATACTGAAATAGGCATATTCAGAGCCTAAAATAAGTTTTCATAAGGATACTTGTATAATTTTTAGGTTGGAGTACCCCTGTAATCTGGGGGCAGGGGGAGTGAAGTTGGTCCCAGTGCTTAATGGTCCCAGTATTTAGGAGACCCAGTGCACCATGTGTAGCAAAGTGATAACAGTGAGAAGTTTTAATGTACTTCACAGCTTTGCAAGCATAATAATTATGCAGCTAGAGCTGATGCTTTTACATTATATACCTGCAGTCTTAAGGGGCCTTCCTTTTCTTGAATGCTTTAAAAAAGAGACAACCTTAGATCTTAGTTTCTTAGTAATTTCAAGTAGCCTTACCTTGGGAACTGTTGAGAGCAGCTCGCATATTTAACCCAGCCTTTGAATAAGAGAGACAGTTGTCTTGTGCTTCTTGAAAGACAGTTCATGGGATTTCGTATAGGCTTCAGGTTGCAGGAGAGATTCTTTAAGAAAACAGTTTTGTGTTTCAAGAAGGAGCTAAGTTCCCCAAATAACTATCAAGATTATTATTACATATCATAGAGGATGTTTGTGATTGGTTAATCAAGAAAATGGTCCTTTTACTTTAAAAACACCAAACTTTTGACTTTGTTTTCACTCTAGGTCCACTCTTCCTCAGGACATAAATACGCACTGAAGGAAGCACTCTGCGACCCAGCTGTAACTAGCCGTCTTTCTGACACTAAGGCAGCTGGCGAGGTCAAAGCCTTAGATGACTTCTATAAAATGCTGCAGCACGAGCCTGACCGGGCTTTTTATGGGCTGAAACATGTGGAGAAGGCCAATGAAGCCATGGCCATTGATACCCTGCTGATCAGTGATGAGCTTTTTCGGCACCAGGATGTGGCTACACGTGCCCGATACGTTAAATTGGTAGATAGCGTACGGGAGAACATGGGCACAGTACGCATTTTCTCCAGCCTCCATGTGTCTGGAGAGCAGCTGGGCCAGCTGACAGGGGTGGCAGCCATCCTGCGCTTTCCTGTTGCTGAACTCTCTGACCAGGAAGATGAATCTAGCTCTGAAGAGGATTGATAACATTGCTTTCGTTCCACAGTTTCTTTTCCATGTCATGTTGCAGTGACGTTAAAGGCCCTCCCAACCTGAGTACTGTGTGCAGATGTACTATGATATGTAATTAGAAGGTTTTAATAGTAAACATATGCATACATTTATATAGCTTTACTCGGCACACTACTTGATACCTGATCTATGGTAATAATTACTGGTATGCCATGCAAAGCTGACTGTTCTTGCAGATCTGGATCACCAGCAGTACAAGAAACTAATTTGGCTCCCCCAATGCTGCTTAGTCTGCATGTTAAGGCAGACTGCTAACTTAGTGAAATGTGTAGGAAAAAATAGTAAACTAACAAGGACAGATTCATGTTATTTCTGTTCAAATGCTTGAAAAGAGTATTGCAAAACAAATGTAAACTTCTTCATGGAAGACCTGTCAAAAATGTGCTTGATCTTCATAGGAACTCCCTCTTCTTAGTAGGATGTGTCAAAGGAATGGGGTCAACATTATCTCTTAGAGCTTTGTGTGGTGGTGTTGTAAGTCTAACCACTTAAATACTTCTGTGAAACACTTGACACAATCTTTTAGGAACTAGACCCTTTAAGTTAACCATTTCTTCGCTAACATGATAGTAGCATCTGCAGGACAAATAGTGGATCTCAGTGCACCAGTTTAATTATCTTTTTGAATGCTGTTACCTGGGGAAATTGTCCTGAAGACTAACAAGGTGTCATTGACTGTATTCTGCTGAATTGGCATTATTTAGCACCCAGTTCTGAGAAAGTATGGGAAAAAGCTTAGAAAATCAGGACTTTAGTTTCCACTAGGAATCTTTTGATAGCAAGTAGTTTAGGTAGGTTTCTAACCTGGTATTCTATTTGCCTATCTCTTTCAAAACATACATAAGCTGGGATACAGAAATAAAGATGACACAATTATAAATCAAACTTCAGCTTAAGATTGTGGTAGCTGTAAAAGTGCAAATTGCCTTTTCAAATATTTGATCTGCTCAAAGTACTGAGAGCCACAAAGAGTTTTGTGTCTTCACCAGGCAGTAAATCTTAGGCTGAGGAAGCAAACTGTTTTCAAATTCAGACATAACCTGTGGTTGTATTGTTTCAAGCCAATATTTGATGATGTGGCTTGTGTGTGTAAATAGGCATTCCTTTTTTAAAACGTGGTGGAAGACAAGAACAGGAACCACAGAAGAATTCTGTAAAATGGAAAGTGTCAAAGGAGTGGAGCATTAAAAAATAAAACCACCAAAACTCCTAGTCTAGGCAGAATATTTCAGGAAAATCATTTTTAAGGGTAGTCCCCTATGTTCATGGGTGCCAATCCTTTGAATTTAATATTATCTATTGGTAGCTGAAACATTAGTCTAAACTTCTTGATAGAGAAGTATTTTTGAATTAAAGCCATCTCCCCTTTTCTACATTATCCACACAGTCTAAGGAATTCTTGAACAGAACTTATATTAGAGCTGTAACACTTCGATTCTTCTTCCACTGAAGACAAGGAAGCCCATTGAGACACTTGTTTACAGTCAGCTTGCACGCATAAATTTTATTATTTGAGCTTTGCATTTTTGTCTTGAATGATGTTGGGTGCCGCAAATCAAAGAAGGCTCAGGTAGGCTTTCTTTACCAGTTAAGACTGCTTAAATTAATTAATTTTTTTTTAACTTGCCTAAGTTGATTATACACTTTTCCAGCTAGAAAGCACCTTGATTCCTGCTGTATCTAATTTAATGTAAAAAATATAGGAAACAGGAGAAACTGACCAGGAAATAGTAATTATATGCAGCAAATTATGGCGTTAAACTCATGTCTGAACAAGTCATTAATTCCTCCAGGCTGTTATAGGATGGTATAGTAGTATATTCCCTTTTTCTAAGTAAAGCCAGTTTGTTGCGGTTGTACACAAATGACACATTCAAATTTGTAGTACACCAGAAATTCTTAATTTATTTCTCAGCAAACTCTCTGAAAGACAAATCAAACTGTTCTTTGGTTGTGGGATGGATGGCTATTTTGTCAGACCAAGTTGGTTCCAATTATTCCATTTTAAACCAGAAATTATGAAGAGGTTTTGCTGTGTACTGCATGATTACAGTGGCAATTTTGTGTTTTGTTCCTGTAGTTACTACCAAGGAAAGAAGTGGCCTTTTTTGTGTGTGTTTGGTTTTTCTTTCATCTGCTAAGAAAATGTGAAAATAATGATTCTTTGAATTATTTACACTTAGAATTAAAAATCTGCCATGACTTTATATTTGGTGTATTTTTATTTTCTTTTGGCTATTGCTGTCATGTTGTTAAGTCTCTGAAGGAAATACACATGGAATTGCCCAAACTATGGAAGGATGGGATTTCTTTTTTTTTTTTTGGTAAGCATTTTTGTAGTAAAATAAATATATAATCACTATATATACAAATGCATCCTCTTTCAGGAAACAGCTTAAGGGCTTGGTATTGAAAGTGGGCTGTGTTCAGTAGTTGCAGATGCTTGACCTGGCCAGGTTCCAGGGTTGCTAGTATCTTCCACATGTCAGGGAATTTTGATTAGTTGAAAAGTCCATATTGACGAAGTTGCTTGCTCAATGCAGACTTTAGTTGGTGTGTGTAGATAACACTTGCACAGAAGATGCATGCTATCAGTAGATCAAAGGAGTGAGTGCTGGAGCCATGGGAAAACATCTGTTGTGTCTGTTGTTTGGAACTAAACATACTTGAACTAAAAAATATATTTTAAAGTGTTCCCATTTAGTTTAGGATTAAATTCGGACATAATTCTGTGAATTAATAGTGTGATTTAGCTTCCAGTTTTTCAGTTCCCGAAATGAATAAAGACACATTGTCGGACTTCTTAAACCTTGTTACATTTGGTAGGAAGAAAGCTTTAAAAAGTATCATGAAATCAGATTGATCTTGAACCCTGCTGTGCTATACAATGAGTCAAATAAATTTATTCATTTATTCATTTGCCTCTGGCAAACTTGCATTTTGGAACAGGCCCCAGTTTCTTAGTTCTGTCACCTTTAGCATTTAAATCCACTTATCATACACGTTTTTGTGGTTATTTATCAGCTAGTTTGGTACAAAATGCAAGGTCACCACCAGCTAGAAACCAAAACAATCCTACTAATTACAAGGCAAAACAAAAGATAACTCTTTCAGTAAAATTGTAAAGCATTTAACCGTACTTGACTAGAGAATTCCTCATCTCCCTCCTCCTGTCTTCACCCCCTCTATAAGTACAAGGCCAGTAATAAATGATCTTGGGACCATCAGTGTAACAAGAGTCCATAGCTCTGCAGTTTAATTTGTGGTGGGACTAGGCACAATGTTTATAAAGCCATGTAAATGTCTAAAGTAATTTTCATTTGCTACTGTTCTCATAGGTTAAATAGCTCTGAACTTTAAAACTAACTTACCCTTTGAAAATTTCTTATAACTTCTGAGCTGCTGACCTTGGTTTGCTTTCTTTGGTGAAGGTACATTATAGCTCACTTCTCATTGGACTAATATATCTCTTAAGCCTCTCAAATTTCTTTCTGGAAGCTAGATTATACATCCAGAAAACTGTACTCTTTATATAATAATAATAAGTGTATAATAAGAATAAGTGTAATGTTTAGTCCTGCCACATTTTTTATGCTTGACTCAAGTAGGGCATTGACTTGGATTTGAGGATAACTGCTCTTATGATACAGAATATAAAGGAAAGAAATGTCTTCAGTCTAACAACCAAACTGTGTATCCCCTACGAACTTGTGCACTTGACTGTTTTAGAAATGCTCTATAGCTTTTCTGTGAAAAAATTGACTCCTTAGATGTCTTACCCTAAAATAAAGTGTGAGGAAAAGGTTCCTGAAATCATAGTTGGTTTTTTGTTGTCTGAAAATAATTCTTCCTTTTGTCCCACTTGAGGGCTGTATAAGAAACAGAGAAGGGAGTGGTATCCGAGCAGCCCTTTCTTCCAAATCAGTGTCTTCTGGGACACGCAACATGAAGCAGCAACTTTCAAGCCCTGCCAGCTCTTGTCAGTTTTTGCTATATCAATCTTTAATTTATTGCTGTCTTTTTGGGAAATGCTACATTCACAGCTAATGTAATTGCTGTCATGCTGCTCTAATAATTACTTAGAAGTCAAATTAGAGCTGATCATGAATCCTCTGGCAAAGTAGCTGTTCCATTAGAGAATGTTAATTAGTTGAAACCAGTCCTCTTTTTTAGGAATGTTCATACCAGACATGATGGGAAGTGTTTTCTCTGGTCCAAAGTGGAATTCCTAGTCAAAGCCAAGCCTGGAATAGCAAAGAAAGAGTGTGGGTAGGGGTTTAAGAAGTCATATGGAGCAGAAGATACAAACCTTAAGACCATTTTCTCTTTCATAGTTAACACTAGGCTAAAGGTGCTCCCTTTTCTGTTAGTGTCATTGGTAAGTACAACTTCCACATTGAGCAAATAAATGTTTTTATATCTTGTCTGAGATATCTAAATCACAATTGGCTCAGACATGATATCTATCTCATGGGATGAAGGAGACAATTTTCAGAGTTCTGGTCTGAATGTGAAAGGAAAATAATTGAAAGCTAGGACTGTTCCTGCCAAACACACGTCAGCTGTAGTCTTTTCAGAAAAAAGCCCTGAATAGTGTTCCCTGGTTCAAAAAGATTTTGGACCTGATGGCAAATCTGCTTTTAAAGATGGGCAGATTCTTTCCCATTCAGTACTTTTTGTTTGATTAGAACAAATACTTTAGCACACTTTTTGCTGAAAGGGTTTGTATGCAAAGATGTGTGTGTGTGTAGTAAGAAAAAAAGTTAACTTGACTCTTGGGTTGTAGTTGCTTTGGTAGCTGAATGATTGGCTCAGGATGCAGGATTGATAATTATCTTCAGGACTCAAAGATTTGTTTACTCTAGGAGGAACTTGGTAGCAAATGATATATTCGGGAAGTCTGACAGTTGTATGCTCATGGATGTTTGTTTCAATGGTTTCTGAAGCTCTGAAACCTACAGCAGGTTTTGCTGAAGAAAATTGACTTTTCTTTGACCTGCAGTGTTCAGTCTGGTGACTTCAAGCATTTTAGATAAATAGTTTAGTTTAAGTGTGAGAGAAGTTAATTAATTGCATTTGTTTATCTTGCCCAAACAGATACCATAAGACCACTTCCATTTGGTAAAGAGAGCTGGTGTATCCCATATGATTTATTCCTCTTTTGGGTGGAAATTGCCATTCTGAGATAGGCTGTCTTAAGAGAAGCTGAAATGGATTTTGCAGAAACGGTGCTGGGTGAACATTGGCTGTCTGCCAGAACAGTCAAGTCTCCTGGGGCAGTGGCTGCAAGGCTGTGTGTAGGAGCTACTGGGACAGCAGTGGTGAGAGGCAGAAAAAGAGCAGCTGTCTCCTGAGGGACCTTTTCCAAGTTCCAGAGCTGTGAGGAAAGATAAAAAGCTATGGTTTAATGGAAAACATGAGATGCTGTTTTGGGTATGCGACTTCTTCCCCAAAGGGAGACACAGTGGATGTTTGAAATATCTGTACTTAGTTCTAACAACTCATGCTCAGTTGAGGGTAAGATGCCAGCTGATGTGATTAAGCTCTGTGTGTGTGTCTGTGGGAGAGGAGCTTTGAGCCTGAGATGGAGACTAGAGATATTGAGACCTTGCTAATCCTCCTACTATGGAGCAATTTCTGGCCACCCGGCTATTGCTGTATCTGAGGCTTATGAAAGACTGTCTTTGTTCTCCTTTCATACCTGTCTGAAAGCCACCTTCTTTTTCAAAAATACTGCTTTGTGAAACAAACACCTCAGCTGTGTTGTGTTGCCAGTCTGTGTGATAAGCAAAGGGAAAATTTCTAGACAGACATTAAAAAAAAACCCAAACCAATTGAAGCTGATTGAAATAAACCTTACAGACTTTTTGAGAGGGTACCTAGTAAGAAGAAAAAGAGAAAGACAGATGAAACAGTATGTAACAAGGTTTGTTGGTGGTTTTTTAACAGTTTTTCAGGTCACTTCAACTAAGATATAAAGACTAACTAGTAAGTCAAATGACAAGTTTTTAGACCTTTTCTCTAGAAATCCCCAGAAATCAGTTATTAAAACTCCATTAATACATAGTCAAGCATTGTGATCTTGATAAATGATGATTGCCTAAACTGTTTCAAGCTGTCTGCATTTATCCAAGTGTAGATTTGCATGGTCCTGTGTATTGTTCTTACGAGACAAAGTGTTTTGTTATGAATAAAGATAAGTGTACAGAAAAAACAAAATCTTGATAGTGCTGACAACTGTGAGTCCAGCCTTTCCTAATTTTGAATACTTGTCTAAATAGATTATACAAATTTATAATTGACTTTTTTTTTTGAAAGAGTATGGAAATTGTCACTGAAAAAATGCTTAGGGCTTTAGGCAATAGTAATTTGAATTTGAGCTTTTTGCTTATTTCTAGAACATTTTCAAAACTGCTTTGTTCCCTACTTAAAGCACTTTTATTTTGACATAAGAACTGGCAAGAAGTAAATGTATGTTAGAGAGCAGAAAGTTCCTACTACTGAAAAAATGAGAAATTGGAACAGCCTTCCAGTCAGAAAAAATCAGAGCAAAAGGTCACTTTTATATGGAATTTGTTTACCCTGAAAAATGTCATGTAGTTGCCAGCAACAGATAGCAATCAGTTTAGCAGTCCTGTACCCATGCTTGGAACAGAAGCAGAGCACTTGCTCTTTTTATTTTAGCGGAGCATTGTGTTGCCCTGTTTATATCTGTTCAATTCTTAGCACATATGTTCACACCACATCTCGACAATCACACCAGATTGCACCGCAGCATTGACCTCCTGTCAGACAGGGGTTAGCTGTCTGAGCTAATGATGCAAAAATGCTTAGATTAGGTATCTGATAAGGGTTTAATGAGTATTTTCCATCTCTGCTAGTTAGATGTCCTCCAGCAGCTCTAAAGGTTATTAAAAAATAATTTTTGAGTGTTTTATTTGTAAACAGGCATTACACTGAAGTCACTGATCATTAAATGTGTTTCCTTTAGAAAGCATGTTTTCTCCAGTAATTCTGAAGTGAGCAGCTGTGAGTTGGTCCTCTGTATCTATCAGCACAGCTTGGAAAAGTCTGTTCCATACAAAGACAACTGTGATATCCAAAGAGCTGTAGACCAAAGATGAGTAAAAAGAGCTCAACATCAGTACTGTTGTACTGCCTCATAGCTAGGCAGGAAGGAAAAGCTGGAAGTTATCTGCCAATCTTTGCTGCTGAAACTGTAGTTGAGGTGCTACTTGCAATTGACTGATGTTAAATCTGTGGTAAGGTAGCACATATTTGCAAGAGGAGTGTTGTGGGATAGAAGCTGGTGGCACAAGGTTCGTTTGTACCTTTTTAAGAGGTCCTTTTTTTAACACTTGCAGCTCCTCTTCACTTTAGAAGACTGAGTCACTCTTAAATGACCCCAAAACCGGCCTTAGTTTTGCAAACTTCAGTTTAGATTGGACAATTTCCTCGCTTTTAAACTTCTGTGGTACTTGTGTGAGGGTGATGCAGATGTTTGAAAGAAAGAGTAAGAGATTCTTTATGGAACTCCTGGTGTCATAAGGAGACTTTCAGAATAGTCCTGGTCCAGATAGATATCTTTAAAATCATGGGTGTACTTCAGTGCTGTGGGTGGGAAATGAAAGTTATTAGTGCCAGTAATTCATGTTGAAAACTCTATCTTAAACTGCATCTAAAAAACAGGATGTTTTTCTACCTCTAGAATCCAGTTCTAATTTTTGGGGGGGAAACAAACCTTCCTTTTATAATGCCTTCATGGCTGGTTCCAAATTTCCCTGAATTGTTTATTGACCAATAAAAAAGAACATTTGCAGTAAAAAGACCTAGGATTAATTTTGCAGTTCTTTCAACTAGTTTACCAGAAAAGTCCCTGCAGCAACGGTACAACAAAAGAGATATTAATGCTCTTACTGATACTTGAGTGCCAGAGTCTTTAAAAATTAGTAGATATGATTGGTGATGCATAATATGCTAAAGTTTTCAGTAAGTTGCCAATCAGAATTGGTAATTCATGATAAAGTGGCTTTTGGAGAATTTCTTAACTTTTTGCTTAAAAAAAGTATCTTGACTAAAAAAATATACCACATAAAAGAAGAAGATTTAAAGTCAGTAAATTTTTACTGCAATTTTAAAAATTGCTTTATATTCCAACTGCACTGTGAAATGACAATGAAATAGTCACCAATCTCAACCATATCCTATTCCAAATATGTCACAAACATGTCACATAATTATTTCAAGGAATAAGTTTCTTGCTAGAGGTGCATCTTTTATTTCAGCTGAGTGATACTGATGGAAAGCTGGCATTTTGATTTTGTCTTTTTTTCTCGTGATCTCAGATGAACACTGTATGCCAATTCTTGGTTTACTGCTACCGGAATCCATTTACGGAAAGTTCAGTTTTATCTCTTTCCTCTAAATTATGCTCACCTCACAGGTAGACTGGAGATGAGCTACTATCATATGACATACCAAGCTTGTGAAAGTCCTTGTGATTATCTTAGACCATAAAATGAGCTAAGCTGCAAACTACCTTTTGCAGCAGTCTTACGAATTGACTAGTGCAATAGCAGGTGTTTCTTTGACCAAATTAATAAACCTTTCTTTCTTAGGGTGCAGTGTCTTTCATGATGTGTATGTGGTTTTTTGTAGCCCTTGCTAGATTAGGCAGTTATTTTTATGGTTAAATCCACAGAAGATTGGATTTAATGATCACTGTGGTAATTTGAAGTCCCACGTTCTTATCTGCTTGGATTTCTCAGTTAGAAGTGTAAACTTTATGTTATCACAGAGCCATGTTCTTTAAATTGTCCAGTGCAAGAAAAGATTTCTTATCATAGTTAATTCATAGGTAGAGACGAGTAAGGAAACAGACTGGCTGAGGATTATCTTCTCTTTTAGCAGTGTACAGTCATAAATTTCAAACCAGGACAGCTCTGTATGTCTTAATAGAGAGTTGCTACTGTGATTACCCGTGCTGGCGCATGCTTGAGACAGGCTCAGGATTTTGCTGTGAGCAGGTAAGACCTGATCTGTGCAAACAGGCAATGCCTGCTCCCTCATGCTCTTGCAGGAGAGGCTGGCTTTCCCAGCAGGCATTTCAGTTCTGTGCAGTTGGAGATGAAGAGGCATTTCCATCTGACCTTGTGTGAGAGTGCTAACATCTGGGGACCATTCATGGTGAAATTCCAGCATTTCAACAAATGCGTGACTTCTTTTCCATTATTGCCTGTAGCAATCTCTTATCAACTATATTTTCACTGTAGTAATTTTCTGGTTACCAATAGGAGAAAAAGTTAAAAAAAAAAAAAAAGAATATTATTGACAATACATTTGATGCATTGCAAAGAATTAACATATGCAATAGGGAAAGGGAATTATTTGGATGGTGGTTCCTATTTTCAGTCCAAGCTCCATGTCTAGCATTTTGCCTTTGGCAGCAGTCTGTTTTATCCCTTACTCTCCAGTTCTGCTCTCAGAAAGCTGCGCATACAATTATTGAAATTTTTTTTAATGGTTTAAACTTTACTAGTATGCTTAACATTAGTAAAAGTGTTTTCTGTGTTAGACTGTTGTAGTATTTCTCTGTGACTTTTAAATGGAGTTCAGTTTTGTGAATATTCTTTTGATTTACATTTTTTCTGGAACCTGTTAGCTTTATATAACAAGTTTGTCTGAAGAGTAAACTAAGTCTTAGTGCAAAGAAGCACTTCAAAGTTTGAGTTTTCAGGTCTCTGCCATATTACGGGAATACATATTGTAAACAGGGAAACAGAACTCGATGTAGCCATGACATGAGAAGCTGCAGAAACATAGTGGTTTCCTCTTACTGTACTAGAACATGTTCAGGTAAAAATGAATTTTATGTTGTGTTACAATGAAAGTTATCATAGATGCTTTATTATGAGAAATAATAGGTAAGTTGTCTCTAAACATCTTGACTATAGTTTGCAAGTTGATTTTTTCTTTTAATACATGTTTCTGGGATTTTATTCTGAAGTGTGTCTATGCCCCACTTGTCTCTGTCATTTTTGTTTGGTCAAGCTTTCTGCTTGCTTTTGGGTTTTTTTCACCCCCAAATTTCTGCATAGCAAAATTGTATAAGACCAAAGGAAAAACTAGATATTTGTAAACTTCCATCTTTTCCCTTCCATTGCACTCTAAAAGAAGTTGGATCACAGCTGAATTGATATTGATGCATTTTATAGAGACAATCTATGTTTTTGTCATATTATGTAAATACTGGCTTAGATTTAAGTTCTGTGGTGCTCTAGCTAGCTGGGTGTGAGTGGGTCATATCAGGATATTTTCACTCCCTTTTGAAGGATTTCTTCTGTTACTGGAGCCTTGAGTGATTTGGTTGAGAGCAAGCCAATGATTATGCTCAGCCCAAGGGGATGAAAGACAGGAGTTTGTAGTCATTGTGAAGTAAAGAAATTTAAAAAGTTGTGTTAGCCTTAAGACTTTGAGAAAAATTACCTGTCTCTGAAAAAAACTGCGGGAGGAAACGAAAGAGTAAAGGAACCGAACCAGCTAGGCAAAAAAAAAAATTGTCCTTCATCCATGTCACAAATGGAGTGATGTACTTCACTCGTATATGTGATACACCAATATATATTATTGACATAAAACAGTAAGTTGACGAAATTCAGTGGTAAATGTGATGGTAGTTTAACAAGATTTGATGACAAAGTACATGACTATTGACAGCGTAGAGGGCAGAGCCCAGATAAAGCTGTCAGGGAGACCCTTCTGTTGTGTCATCAGGTTCAGAAAGGACTCCTTTGCTTTCTAAACTCCTCTCAGAGAGTAATCAATCTAGGTGCAGCTAGGTCCTCTTCTGGTTCTAGACTTGGTCAATGTTGATGTCTAGAGGATTGTATGTGCACAGTCAATCCTTTGTATCACTTAGGTAAGATGTCAGAGTTTAGCATGCTATTAATCACTTACTGAGAATGTGCTGCTGCAGGGAGTCATTCAATTCCTCAAGGAGTAACCATGAGAGGTCCCTTCTCCAGGAGAGAAAGGAGCACTCTTGCCGTCCTGGCAGGGAGATGGTAGCATGAGTTTTCAGTTAGGCCTTATTTTTTACGTCAGTTCTCAGATGATCACATTTCCCACAATGTTTGAAAGGAATTTCTGTCCTGGGGCATTTTATAGACAGTTGGTTTTAAATTTGATGGAGTAGACTGGTGAAGTGTAGGCTTATCAGAGTGACTTGTCTGGGGGCCTCTTCTGGTGCAAAGGTTCATATTGTCTGAAAATCTATTTAGATTTTTTTACATGTAAATAACAGCACAGTGGCAATATATCTACCCTCAAAAGTGCATTAATTTGCCTGCAGTGTTTAGCAATTTTTTCTGAGTTTTGACAGATTTTTTTGTCAAAGATAGCTTGCAAGTTGCTAAGGAAAGAAATAAGTACAAAGCATGGATTCAAAAGAAACTGAAAATACGTAGACAGTGTCATTTGCAATTCACATTTGAGCACTGACAAGCAGTAATTTCCTCAAATCAAAGAATTCACCAGTGTCATGAGTATTCAGGACTTTCTTTTTCCTTAGTCCCTGTATTAGCATACTAAAATTGTGAAAGATGTAGGCCATGTTGCATAATGACAAAAGTCACCAGTTTGCATCTTCTCAAAATAAACCTCAGTTGAACCGCAAATTACACTTACTGTTGAACACATATTACATTTAACATCTCTGTTATTTCTGACAAAATTCTACAGCCTTGCATGTGTTTTTACCATGAGGTTCCATTCTGAAGTAAACTCTGCATTTTAGACTCTATATTTAAAATACATCTCTGATTCAAAGATACATTTACGATAACCAATTGCTTTCCATAATAAACTGTCATTATGTAAGGATGGTCATATCATTTTTTTAACCAGATAGAAGTGGGTTGACCTTCTCAATCATTTGTGCTACCTGTTGCACACACCAGCTATATCTTTGGATTGAATCATAGGCAGTACATTAGAGGAACGATTGTTCGAAGTGACATACGTGATTTGATAAGATAGGAAAGGTATGGCAGATATTTGCTTAAGAATAGAAAAAAAGATTAGGTTTGCTTCCTCCCATTAAGCAAGTGTTACAAGATTTAATTTTGTAGGAAACATGAAACAAATACTTAGAAATATTCAGTAATTATTTCACATGATAAGAAAAATAATTCACTCTTGAAAATCAATTACCATCATACTTGTTTAAAAGACTGAGTAAGGTTCATACTGGATCTACTTAGGTGGGGTTTTTCTAGGCTAAGAGCAACAAAATTAACCTGTAATACATAAAGTATACTTGTGTGGAAAAATGTTCTAGTTAACAGTGTGAAGTCAAATGAAAAATTGCCATGGAAGAAGTGACTTTGGCGCTTGGTATCTTGTGTTTCCTGAAGCATAAGGTGTACTTGACCTACCATGCTGGTTTCACTACACAATGGAAAGCTTGCAGGACAGCAAGAACTGGGATTCATCATAACTGAACAAGTGGAAAGCTTGTCAAAAACCAAATGAAATGTCCTACTTGACTCTTACTGATGGGTTTTATTTCAGAAAGTAAAAATCTTCTCATTGTAACTATGGTTTCTGCCTGAAATACAGGGCTTACATATAAAGCTGTATGGTAGAAAATGAAAGTTCAGTGGAGTGTTCATAAGGAAGTGGTCTTTGATAGCAAAGGAGGATGGACACTGAGGGCAACACAAAGATTGTAGGGACTTGTGTGAAGGGTTGATAAAACATGGTCTGGAAATCACTGGAGACAAGATGAAATATTTTATAGTTGTTTCACTTTCATCAAGCTGCTAAATTTGCTAAGACTTTGTACATCTGCAGAAATCAAGTAGCAGACCTTGTGAAGTTTTTTGTATGTGACTGCATATTTCTAGGGCTTTTTTCTTTCTTACATGAGAAACTGCAGAGTGCTAAGGATTGTGATGATGAGAGGACCACTTTCCAAATTTTGAACAAAATAGTTTTATTCTGATGACTGCTAATTGAGTGGGGGACCTATTCTTGGTCTCTGCCATTATATTTCCGAAAGTTTTGCCTGCTGCATCATTATTCACTTGGGACCATATTACAAAGCGTTGATTCAGTATATTTTCAGGCTTGACACTGCATTATAAAGCTATTTTCCAGCACAAAATATTTAGTACAAAACCAGCAAAGAGAGCTTTATTTAATGGGTTGTACAAAGCATTTAATTGGTTTTGAAAAGCATGTGGCTACTGAATCTGGAATTACTTTCAAATATATATTTCTTGGTCTTTTGGGGTATTTATCTACTTTTAATAAGAAGTGGTTAAATAATTATTCAGTCTCTTTCCAGAAATTCAGTCTTTGCTCTTCAAAGGTTAAGGATTAAAGAAAAAATGCTGGAGGCAAAACTATACAAAAGTTCTTTTGTAGCCCAGAAAAACAAAAGGCTTGATTTAAGCACTACTGAAAAAGTTTCTGAAGTTGGTTTTTTTTATATATATAGCTTTATTTGAAATATGTTGGTATTTAGCCAGGCAGAACTGAATGCAACAAGAACTTCTGCTCAGCCTCCTTGGCCTTCCGCAGTAAGACCAGAGCATTGTGGCCCCTGAACTCACAGACAGCAATTGTACAATGCTGTCGTGTTTTCTTCCACTTGGCATGTCAGTGGCTAAATCTTTTTTTCATAGGAAAAGGCTGTGTAATCCTGCAGTGACATTATCACAAATGAAGCAAAAATAAAATGTGTAGATTTGCTGGTCCAGCAAATAATCCACTTTCACATGTATGAGCCATTATTTCAAAAATAGCACTTCCCTAGGTATGTCTTTGCAAGTAGATGCTCGTTTAAGTTTCCATGCTGCCAGCCAGATGCAGTCCAGCCCTGACCCAAGTCCATGGTGTTGTGTTGGTGCAGCTAAAAGATCCAGCTTTGAGGAGGTTTTATTTCCTGAGGCTCGGTGCTGCATGTACTGAACGACACAGTTTGTTCTCTGCAGCTGGCTTGATTCCAGCTAGCTGAGAGCTGCAGCTCAGGCTTGCAGGTGCCAGCACACAGTGCTATCTATCAATTTCCTCAAGTGAAAGGGTTTTCAAACTGCAGAGCATGATACTATTTGCCACCATTTTGAAAATAAGCTTTTGTGATAGGCCACAGCAATGCTCTCCTCGCTGAGTCACATTTACCAGCACCCCCCTTGCATCCTTTTATGCTGATTAGTTTCATAGGTTTTCTAAGATGACAAGACAGGTAGTTTTTGCTGTGTCGATGTAAAATACTTTTGAAGGCAGTCAGTTACTGTCTTAAAATTAGCACATCTTTCCTAATATCACTTAGCTTTCAGTACATATGATCCCGTGCAGAGTTCCCTGTTGCTGTATTGCACACCTGTGTTGTTTGCAGATTTTTAAAATACCTTTACAACACCATAGACTGCAATATATGCTGTACAATATATGCTGGACATTGAGGCAATTTTTCTTTTAATTTCCAAGATGTCTAAATATATGAAAACTCCATAAAGCATTTGAATCTTATTTTAATCTTCATCTTTGATTTCTGCATTCTCTCTATATTCCAGGATGGAGGCAGTCTGATTTTTTCAGCTTTTTTTTTTTCTTTTAATTTCCCAGTGTTTTCAGGTTGTGCATACTTATGCAAAATATTTCTACTTGTTTTGGTGTGCTCCTTGATGCACCTAGACCTGCTTTATTTCAGTCTCCTGCAAAATGCAGATGAATTGATAAAAACATCTGAAGTGCTGTAGCAGTAATGAAACAAAAATAACTTTTTGACCACATACTGGCAGGGAGAAGTAGTGCACAGCCAATGTGTTAGCCTTGTCCAATGCTAAGTGTAAATTTGTCCTTTCCTGTTTATGAAAGAAAACATTTGTATTTCTCAGGATAACCTCTATTTATAGAGGATGGAATTGTTATTTGCCACAGACCATACCCAGTTAAAATATCCTCACTCAGTTTATTCTCTTCTCTTGTCTAAGTTGGTCTTTGTGATGTCATTTATTGTGGGTGTTTTGTGGTGATCTATTTTTCATCAGTAAAGAACCAGGTGTTAGGCTTTGTTCTACAGTTTGGGTTATGTTTATATCTGCCTTTAGGAAAATAAGGGTGCTGATTCTGCATTTGTAAGGTTAGAGTGGCCAGGCAGGCAATATGCTTGTGGACAAGTCCCAGAAAAATCTAGTTTTGCATGGTTTGGAGGCAGAATAACCATCCAGACACACAAACGTCTAGTTAAAAGAACTCATTAAATAAAACAGAAAAAAATTTATTAGTGGCTACTGGACAAGTATGAGCTACTACTCTAGGTTTGCAATAGAAATAATATTTGTGTTGTCGTCTTGGTGACTGAGTGTTAACCTTTCATGTATAGGTACAGGCTGTTCTAAGCAAAGAATGGCGCATGCATCAGCTCATGTTCTGCTCGGTGTAAATCAGTAGTGAGAGGGACATTGTCCCAGGTTTTCTGCAGTGTCTCGTTTCTTGTAGAACATGAAGTTAAAACTAGAACTTCAGTTTTAACCTTTGAGAAACATTTATATTCTGCATTTCTGAACTGTGTCAGTCAATTTTGATTTGTCTACAGTCATTCTGTTAATGGAACATGTTCACAAACTTAATTTACCTACATTATGTGTGACTAAGTCAAATACTATGTACCTTATGAAAAAATGTTTTTTCTCCTTAATACCCATAGCTCTGAAGAGAATCCTCTCCGACTTCCCTGTAGCTCTCCTTTTTCCACTGCTTCTGCCAATACTCTTCTTAATTCATACACAAGTTAGCTAGAAACAGTAGAGAATGCATGCTGTCTTAAACAGAAACTGGAAGTTTGAAAGAGTTCAGGCTAGATATTATTATTATCAATACCATTTTCACAGTCACAACCAGTAATATTTGTAAATATTCTGAATATTATTTAAATATTCTGAATCATTAGCTCCTGTGTACAGTGTTCTCTGTACTAAAAAATGAAATAAAGCGTTAAAGCCAAGTTGCCATAAATCAGTAGATAATTGTTAGCTAAATGTGTAATGTAGGTCACCATAAACTCCACTTTTCCATTTACCATCTGAAGATTTGAACGTCTTTTTGGCTTGTCAGATTTCTTTTTACAGGATCTATGGAAAAAGCAGCAAGCTACCTTTAAATACATTAATTATTTGTAAGTTAATTTTACACTGCTTATCACGACCCTTACTTTAATGCAAAAACATTATGCTCATGATGTTTCAAAGCACATGGAAGACAGAGAAGGGCATGCAGTACATTTACATATTAAAATATGCCACACAGTTTGTGTATGAAGTCAAAGTGTCTGAATTCTGGCTAAGATAGAAGGGGAAGAGAAGAGAGCAAAAGGACAGCCATACTGGAACAAATCAAGATGGTGTTTTGTCCAGAATCACATCTGAAGTACACGTAAGCTGATAGCTACAGACAAAAAGTAACCAAGCAAGCATATGTAGTGTTCCCTCTTCCAGTTTCCAAGTATCTCGAGCTAAGGGGATTTCCTGAGCCAGATGTGCATTCTGTGTGGGTTGTAAACTGCAGTGGTTTTGTTTTCCATTGAGTTATTCAGATGCCCATTGAGCATGTTACATTTAGCCTCCAAAACATTCTTTACCAACAAGGTCTACAGGTCTGTTCTGCTGTGTGGAGTCACCGCCTCATTTTTATTTCTGATCAGTCTGGCCCATCTAGCTTGTTTTGGTTCCTTGAGCTTTATTTTTTTTAGAAGAAAGCACTGTTATTGTTGATTCTTATTTGACCTCACTCAGGAGCATGAGGATTTGGGTGGTTGATAGCAAATAGCTGGCATTTTTTATTCCTCTTCTAGTTTGCTTGTTTTAGCATTTCGTATTTTCAGCCGTTATAACTATGAGGATTGGAAACGCATGCATTAAAATTATGAGATTTGAGAATGTTACATAACCAATTCAGGAAGCTTCAAGACCATTTCCTGTAATGACTACAGAGTAAAAATCAATAGTTTTCAATACTACGTCACTGTGATGGAACTCCTAGTCTATCAGCAGATGATGAAATGATGGTGGAGGATATGATGAAGTGAACAGAGCACAGAGTGCACGTGTAACGTTCAGCTGCTTTAGGAGAAAGCAAATGGGCTGGAATTTGTGGCCTTTAGTATTTCATATCATGATATGTGTTGAGCATCATCATAAGGTGAGAAAGGGGAAGAGCATGCCTCTAAAGACCTCTAGAAGGATATTCTGTTCAGAGGCTAAAGTGAACAGACTGCTGGAGATCATTAAGAGAGAAGTTGACATGGGTAGATTTTGCTTCTACCTTTCTTCTTGAGGTAATTAATGAACTTAGTAACTTTAGCAGGTGACTCATTAGTACTGTTTCATTGTCTAGCAGATCGACTGTTGAGTCTAAGTGACACAGTTGCAATCCCTTATATGGTTTGAAAAGTAATAATAGCTGTTGTTTTTACTCTGAAATGTAACAAAAGAAGATTTGAACTGGTGATAACTTGACTGAATTCCCAAAAATTGGGCTTGTTCATTTTAATTATACTAGAATGACTGAGAGTAGGGGAGGAAAACACCTATTGCACATGAACAGGCATAGCAGAATTTCTTTAAATATAAATGTTTAAGGAAGACAAAATTATTTTCCAACAAATTATTTCCCATCAGGCTGTCAACGATTAGTTTTTTCTTATCACTTGCAATGAATATTTTCTGAAGAACTAATCTCTGTTTTGGTTTTTTTCACTTCTTTATATTTCCTGACTCTGACTGAAGGAAGAAAAACTAAAATAACACAAATTAAACTTTTCCTTTTTTTTGCTGTCCAGTGAAACTGGAAATACCTACTGAATGACAAATGGTCTTCTGTGATAATTTTACTGCTTTAAGCAGGAAATAAGATGCTGAGAGAGACAGATTAGCATTGACCACTTGGGAGCCTAATTATAGTAACAAGCTTTCCATGAGAATTTTGTCAACTCAATGGTGAATAACACAGATGTGGTTTAGTAACTGAGCATTATTTAGATGTTTTGACTTGCAGCAAGTATTGAATATTTGGGTATTTTTGTGTGACTAATAAATGTCAGCAAATGATCGCGAAATGCTTCTTTAAAATTAAATGAAACTTGTGTATATTTGTTTTTTTAAGCAGTCTCAATGTTCTACAAATTCACCTAATTTTTGACTCTTGCGAATTAAATATACACCTCTGCAGCAGCAGACTCAGTGGTTACTTTTGAAACTGACTTACAGGACAAAGATGGAAGAGATCACTATAAGAAATAGTAAATAAAGAAAAAATAAATAGCCTTATTTTTATATAGAAATAGTGGTTTTTTACTTCTTAATGAGCCTTGCAGTTGGTTATAGGTATCATTTCAAGCTGAATTTTTACCCCATCTATCAAATTTTTCTGAAACTTGCTGTACAGCCAAACTTCTGCAGTGTCTTCCTTGACGATGATCACTGAACTCTAGGCTGTGGGAAATCAGTAATAACAAGCATTTGCTCTCCCGATTCATCTCTTCATAGTCCAAAATCACCATTGTATAGCAACTTTTCCTAAATGCACAAGTATCAGAGTTCTGCAAATAATCATATGTAAGTACTATGGCGATCAGCATATGGTTGCGTAGAATATTTATTTTATTATTTTCCAAAAATAAATGGTTTACAGGAATTAAGAGAAAACTATATACTTTTTTTTCTCTAATATAAGTTAAAATTAAATACATCTGAAAGATTTTCCTCCTTCTTTTCCTATGTGTTTTTTCTGCAAAGTGTTAAAAATTAGTTAATTCTCAATTTAAATAACCTTAAGAACTACTTCCTTGAATGAGTGAAAGAACATTTTGTTTTAAATTCTTGCATTAGAAATGAATGGAGCTAAAAAGAATAACTAAAAGAAACTAAATTAATAGCTAAAAAGTTAATGTTTTACTTACTGTCATTTGAATTGTGATTTTAAAATGAGTGATGTCGTTTGAAAAATATGTTTTGGATACAGAAGTCCAGTTGCCAACAACTCTGAATTTAGTTCTGTACCTATGTGTGAGGAAGTATGTTTTAAATCTCTTGCAAGTTGTGGTATGTAAGCCCCAAATGCCACTTTCAACATGTCTTGTACCTTCCATTAAGTCATAATTGAGCTTTGATTTCTTAGAGGTATTTGAGTTTATTTCTACTGCTACATACTAATTTTTTTTTAAATACTGGTTTTTTTTAAAGCTCTCTTTCACCTTGTTCGCACTTCCAACGTTGATGTGAAAAATGCACTGACCTTCAATGGGCCTCTGGAAGACATGTTCGGGTACACAGTACAACAGTATGAAAATGAGGAAGGGAAATGGTAAGCTCTTTTTCTTTTTTTAAATGAACACTCTAAATTACCAGGTATTCAGTGACTCAAGTGCTGTATTTTTATTTTCAAGTTAGGGTCAGATTCTGTCATGCATATTTCTTAAAATTATGCACAGTCCTGAGGAAATCTGGAAAGACTGGGAGAGAGAAAGGTCCACATATGTACCTACAATTATCTCCTCATATACACAAATGACTCCACAAAATGGGTAAATTCCCTCATTTATGGAGCTGAGAAAGGACTGTGTTTTGCCTGAGTTCTGTTTTTTCCATTGACCAAATGAAATCTTTATCTTTTCCTTCTGTTAATGTATTCACAAAGAAATTATCCCTATTTTACCTAAATAATCTGTATTACATGGTTTTTTTCTAAAGTTTTCTGTCAGAGGTTTTCTGAACTGAGTTTTTTAATTCAGTTGGTTGGAAGATTTACCTGTCAAAATATTAATTAGTACAGTACTCCCTCTGCCTTCCCTTTTGGAGGACTAAATATGTCTTGCAACTGGTAATATATTTACATTTGGGACTTGGAGCCTTTATCTTAACCTCTCTTTTCTTTCCTGTTGTTCTAAGTAGAGGTTGTATTTTGGCATGCTCGCTCATGTCATTGCTCGTTGGTCATTTGATAAACACCTGCCTCTGCTTTTCCCTTGTTAAAACAAACCCCAGAGGCTAATGGCTGGTCTGGAGGACTGAAATAACAATTGCATGGTAAAAGGTTTGAGAATGAGATCTCCACCTTTCTTTGCAGATAGCTCTGGTTTTCCCAGAGCTTTTTTGAAGATTCTTGGTAACCCCAGGGACTCCTGCAGCCATGCAGGAGTGACAGGCAGGAGGAGGCTGTGTGGCAGCCAGGCCAAACTGTTCTGCAGTGCCTGAGCAATCCCCACTGCAAGTGTTGGGTCTGCCAAATTCTGAGAGTGACCACTACTGCAACACCATGCACAGAGAAGTGGAATTACAGAACCTGCTTTTGAAAGTGCTAGTTCTTGATTGCTGCAATTGCAGGATGTTTAAATACACATTTGTATGAGGGTCATGAGAGAATAAGAATAATGACCTTCTTTGAGCTGATTTAGACCTTCAGGAAATGGAATCCATTCTAAAAGCTGGGATTTTGCAAAGTAAGCTGTATTTTTGTAAACTGTCCTGAAACCTTTCAAAAGCAAACAATAATATGAGCTGGAAATGGTGGCTCTACCAGTGGCCAGACAGCAATATATAAACTAGTATGCTAGATCTGAACATCTCTGAAATTGAACTCCAGAGATCCTATAAATTTCAAGCTTTCAGCATATCAGTATTTAAAGCAGAAAATCTGTAAGCTGATAATTAAAAATATACAAACAGCCTTGAGAGGATTTTTCTGCTGCTAAAACGCTACCTGTATGGCACAGATATAGCTTTCCAGCAACAGATGGTCTCTAATCCTGACTGCAGCTGTTTCTCAATAAAACTGGGATGCCCTAAAATTCTGGGATTCCCTTGTGCAAAAAGACAAAATAGCCTTTCAGACCATGTACCACGCTTCATGGAGCTCTTTCTTTCTGAGAAAGTAACAGCACAGGGGCATGAACCTGATGACCATTGATCTCCTCCTAGCAGATGTCAGGCACACTCAGCTCCTCTCCATTTCAAAAGTTGGAAATTTCTTTTAATAACATTTTATATTAATTAGAGGGAAGAACATGTCTTTTACAGTGCTGCTCCACATTATTTAAAACTAAATTCTTCCTCTGAGTGCTTGTGAGCCTCTCATTTGGCATTTGGTCTCTGAGCATTGAAAATAGGTTTTCATCTAAGATCTTGTAAAGATCAAGGACATACTAAATAAAGCATATCTTTCCTTCTGTATTACTTCTAATACTTGTCATCTACCCACCTATATTGCTTTTATTTCCCACTGGAATTTTTTAAAATGTTATTCTATTCCATAACTGGGTATATAGGCACATTTCCTTTCCGTGTCATTATTATTTATCTTGCATCTGAACTGGAATAATAGATACTTTTCTTTTTGCCCATCCTGTACTGCTCGTGTGGAGCTTGCTGCACCTGTGTTCTCTCTATAAGTTTTATTTGCTGACTTTTGTGCCTTGTTAGAAAGAAGACATATCAGGTAACTTACTTCATTTGCAGGGTACTTATTGGTTCACCACTAGTTGGCCAACCTGAGAAAAGAACAGGCGATGTCTACAAATGCCCTGTAGGAAGGGACAGCCCGTCACCCTGCACAAAACTGAACTTACCAGGTATGCAAGGCAATAAAGCTGTGTCACATGGAGGAATAATAGAGGTTACATCTTAGGAGATTTTTAGCTAGTAAGTATGCATTATAAATGTTTTTCTAGTGAAAATTTACTTGGGCATCCAGAGCTAAATGTAAAAGAAGTTGTATTTGTAACATTAAAAATAATTTTATTTTAAGGCTTCTCACTGTCCTGTGGAAAACATGCTCATAATTTTAGAATGTGTTATCAAAACTTTATTATGACTGACATTAATTGACTGTGGTTGGCAGTCCTGGCCATCGAGCCAGAAAGGTCTTGGAGCATAATTTCGATTACTCTTTCCAAAGCTGTCTGAAGCCAAGAGCCTTCTTGTAAAGGCTCTTGCCATCAGTAAGCTTTTGATGAAAATGTAAGTAGGCTGATGCATCTTAATATGACATAGGTAAATATTAATGGTTTTCTTGCTCAAAAGATACCTGATGTAGACTGGAAAGAAATTCCTGTTAATATGAACTTCACTAAATATACCTGTTGTGATATTTTTTATCTGCCTGTGTTCCTTGAAAACCTAAATGTCAGTAATGTAACGTAACAGTAAGAAGTAAAAAAGCTATTCAGTCAGTCATAGCAAGACAAGGTAAAAAATGAGGGTTTTTTTCCTAATTAAAAAAACTCTGTGCATAGTAGTATCTTGTTTCCATTGTGCTGTTATTTTTACTTTTTTTCTTTTCTCGCGGTTCAAGCAAACTATTTGAGACAGCAACCCAGACAAATTTTCTGGGATAAAAGCCAGTCTCAGAAATTTTTCTTGATTGTTGCAATTGAAGAAGGAGGGGGAAGGGTGCTAAAATATTTGATGAAACCAGTGTCAGTCTGGGTTTTATTTTAGAAGCTGGAAGCTCTATACTAGGGGATATATAATTTAACATTTTGTTTTTGAAGTTTTCCCAAATACTTAACATTTTAATCTATTTATAGCTTCTACTTCAGTTCCTAATGTCGTGGAAGTAAAAGAAAACATGACTCTTGGAACAACCTTAGTGACTAACCCAAAAGGAGGGTTTCTGGTAAGAAAGGACTTTTTGCTAATTTTAAAAGTCTGGTTTTTTCTCGGGTATTGTAACAAAAACATTTCACCCTTTTTCATTTTTTAAAGGCGTGTGGACCACTTTATGCTTATAAATGTGGACGTTTGCATTACACAACTGGAGTTTGTTCTAATGTCAGCTCCACTTTTGAAACCATTGAGGCCATTGCTCCGTCAGTGCAAGGTATGCATGCCACAGGAATTTTCCTGTGTGTCTGAAAATAAAAAGTGCCAAACAAGACAAATGTATACGCATAGGCATACCAAAAAAATGAACTGCTTAACTTAGCTACCAGCATTACCAAGTTAAGTAAATGTTTTCATTGTCCGTATATAACCTAAATTCTTCCTGCTTTTGGAATTTATCTCAGTCTAAACAATCATTACAGTGCTATGTAACATCCAAACACAATTGCTAAAAATAGTTGCTTATGTTTTTAACTTATGGCCAAAAGACTCCTTTTAAATAATGACAGCATATTGAGACCTAATACAAACCCAGCTTAGTAATATACATACAAATCTTAAAGACCTGGTCCTTTGAAAAAATTGTAGGAGAATAGATTGACATTGAAGAAGGTACAGGGTCACTGGTAAATACTCCAGTTATGTGATCTCCTCCCATTCTTAAAATTCTGCTCCCAAGAAAGCCCCTTCCTGATAAAAGGAACACAAGCCATGGGAAACACAATGCAAAAGTTGAAGAATGGTAGTTGGCATCAAACATGTCAGTTCAGCCCCACTGCAGAAGGATATACATTTGTTACAAATTACAAAAGTAGCTGGAGCTGTGAGATAAGTCTGATCCTTGTTAGTGTCAATTCTTATGTGGCAATTTGTGTTGCAGAGTGTAAAACCCAGCTGGACATCGTCATAGTCCTTGATGGGTCCAACAGCATTTATCCATGGGAGAGTGTCACAGACTTTCTGAACAGCCTCCTGAGAAACATGGATATAGGTCCTCAGCAAACACAGGTAACATGGTAGATATTTTATGTTTTTTTAATTTGAGAGGAAAAAACAATTTACAGGAAATTATATAATAGTGTCATCTATGGACCTCTTCAATTCCAAGAACTTACAGCAGCAGTTACTAAAGCAAAATAGCTGAAACCACAACTAAGTCAGTACTCAGTCATCAAGCAGCAATGTCAGGAAGACTATCCCTCCCCCCACTAGTCAGGCAGTCTGGAGAAACCAACTTTCTAACCTAGAGACAAAAGTTAAGTGCATTAAGTGAGACTGCTTGAACGCTGTCTTGTCCCACTTCCTTCCTCTCCACAGCCCCTTCTTGTCTTCCTTTGTACTTCATTGCACAAAGGTCATTTCTGCTCTTCGGAAGCACACATGCGTGGTTTGGACAGCCTTTGATTATAAGCTTTTTGGAGCAGTGTTCTTAGTACTGTGGAACATTGGGCACACAGCTTTTAAACCCTGAAATCATAATTAACAAGTGACTGTTTAGCTGCATGTTATTAATGGCAGAAGCTGCATTTATATAATGAGTGGAGAGGGCCAAATTCCCAGCTGCTATAAATCAGAGTGGTTCCATCAGAATTAATGGAGCTACAACCAATTACCCCCCTGAGGATCTGGCATATGTCCCAGAGGCTGCTGAACAGATTATGTAAATATCAGTTCTAAGAGAACTCTGGGAAGGGGGAAACACTGACTCTGGGATACATATTAACACAGAAAGCCTTATTAACATCAAGAGAAGAAACTGTTTCTTCCTTTCCTTTCTCTATTTTCCACCTCCCCAAATCAAGGATTTTCCAGGACCTCCTGTAATAAGTTATATGCTACAGGCAGTTTTGCAGCTTCAGGTTAACTCCTAACATTCAGCTCCTACCTTTACAAAGGAGACTGTGAGAAGATGTGAAGGATACCTCTGCCTGCAGAGAGTATTACCCCCATCATTTTCCATATTAATTGGGGTTTTCAAGTTACCAGCCAGGTCGTCTGTTGGCTACACTGAACACTGGCTGATAAAATAACTTATAAACTGTCAACTTCACAATCATATCCTGTTATTTTAAACACACTGTTCTTTAGATATTGTGAGGAAGAAGGAAAAGCACTTTGTGAAATTTAGCAGAAAGGAAAAAATTCCTTCTGTTCCCTTAAACAGATGATTACTCAAACATGTACCATCTTAAAATACTTAAATCTGAACTTCCCAGTATGGGGCAATGGCTGCATGGAAATCATCACTGCCTTCTGTCCAAAGGTCTTCATGGGAGTGGTATGCAGGGCAACCAAAGCTACTGCACCCTCACTCCTCTTCCTTACCCAGCAACTCCTAAATTTTTACAATGCCACACCTCTGTTATGTTCAGTTTTGGAATACTGCCTCATCTGTGTGGCTCAGCTCATGCACAAAAGATCCCTGGCTGGCCTGCACTCCAGCAGCCTCCCATTTCCACCTACAAAATCCTTTGTGCCCACAGTTTGGCATAGCTACCCCTCTTCTCACACGTACACATATTCACTTGAGAACGTCAGCTTTGGCATCTGGTTGCTACAGAGCAGAAACATTTGAGAGGGAGATAAGAATGTGATAAGGAGTAGAGAGGCTGAAAAACTGGAAATGGACGACAAAAGCTTGGTGGAATTTTCTCAGTCCCTCTTACCTTCCTCCTTCCCCAGAACATATCTCATCTCCTCCTCTCCTCTGAGCCCCCTGCTTGGGAACCCTGGCACATCTGAAGTTCATAATGAGTTTATACTCTATCCCCGACCCACACTGTCTCCTTTCTCAGAAAAAATGTTTAAATGACTATACAATGGGGAAGAGGAGAAACAACAGAGCAGACTAATTTATCCCCTCTCTTCTGGGAGCACAGAAGAGAAGCATAGGAACAATAACTTACTCTCTGTCTGTTTAAATTGATTTTTCCATTTTAATTTTTTATTACTGAGCATGTAGAAATCAGTGGACTTTCACTGACTTAAGACTGTTTTGCACAGGAATGAGGTGATTACAGAATAACTCCTTAGCAGATTGGGTGTGACTTGTTCAAAACTGTGTTTTGATTGGAAGCTTTTGAGATTATTTTTTTTTCCCCACTTACCCCCTCCATGAACAATGGTCATTATATTTGCAACAAGTCAGGAGAGAAATTTCTCAGTGTCCCATGTTTGGCAGATTTGAAAATGATAGCCTGAAGTTTCAGATGCAGAAAGTCAAAGTTTATGGTATTTTTTTTCCAGTATTTCCTTCCTTCCCTCTTTCCCTTCTCCAGATAATCTACAACACCATACTGATGATTAAGCTGCATATCTTGAGTTTTAGGATAAAAGAAGTAAATGGAAGTGATGATATAAAAGTGGAAAAAGTAGGAGGAATTATGAAGAAATAGAAGTAGAAACAAAATCAAAATATTTCTCTTGGCCTTTTTTTGCCTCTTTTTTAACTGTTGTGGAGATAATTGTCTTTTTAATATGTAGGGGTAGGTTTTTTAATCATTTACATATGAGTAACGTTCTGTGGATTTCTCTCAAAAGAGAAAGCAGAATACTTGAATAAGTTCAATTCTGGCTTTAAAGCTATGCTGGAAAGGCCTTCAAAATCTTCAGACAGTTTCTATTTTTACATTAATATATGACATAGGCAGTTATAGATGTTTGGCCTGTACCTTATTATGTCTCCAAAGGGACTGTATCACACACTAATAAGTCACGCCATGTCATATCTTATGATTAGTTTTGTCTTCAGAAGAACAGAAGTGTAATTAAAAAGTATTACAAAGATTAAGGATGTAGAAAGATCTTTGCAAGAGTTTACAAGTAACTTGTATCTTGAAGTAAACAAAACGTGGGAGAATTAATTTTTTTTTGGTTCACATACCTTTAAAAAGATCTCCTTATGAAAAAATGTATTATCCATTAATTCTTCTTCCCAAGGCATCTCTGCTTTTCTTTTACATTAAGTATCAGTACATCCAAAAATATTTCTGATTTCTCCTCACATCCCAATGCTGAAAACCCTAACATATAATTTCATGTACCAAATGGTTTTCCTTTCATTTTGTTATTTTAGTTGTTGGTAGTTTTTGCCAAATTGATTGGCTTAATAATTTATTGGGAAAGCCAGAATGCACTTTCCAAATAAGGGTCTGTATTCATTTATGGGACAACAATAAATCGTAGCCCTGAGAACTGCTTTGTTCCAAAGTAGAACAGTCCATCATTTGCCTGTTCTCTTGTACAACACTTCTCACAGGAACTGGGGACAATTAAAGAATTATTCCCTTGTGTAATGTAAAAGCCATGGAATGCTAGGGAAGGGAACATAAGCTTAAGAATTACAAGAATGTTCAATAGATTATGGTCAGTAATGCTGGGAAAAATAAAAGTTTCTCTGGAGTAGAGCAGAATTACTACTGTGTAGTACTATTGCATTTTCCAGATATAAATTAAACAAGCAAATCAAAACATACGATGCCTGTAAGCATCATTCTTAGGGGCTTGCTGAAGTCCCATAAAGGCACGTTTGTATCAGGTAGATGTGCACTTGCAATTTTGCATAAGATGAAAAGGCTACAAAAGCTCAAACCTTCATTGCTCTCTAATAGAATGTAACTCTAATTTTACAAGGTGGACTTCATTCTGTGATCCTGTAGGAGACTGGAGCATGAAGCCTAGTAGCTTTTTCTCAGAGGCTTTTTCTTACCTTTTATTGAGGAATGGTTCATCTTTGGTGCCATGGAATATATAGAAAATGATGATCAATGTTTTCAAAGCTCGTGTTAAGGAAGGTTCCCACATGACAATTGTATCCCATAAGATAACCACATGCCCCCCTTCCTTCCTGATTTACAAGCTATGCAGCACAGTGCAGTTTCAGACTCAGATGTTCTTCCCATTCACTTCCTGAGAAGGAAATGCCCAAAATGTGTACTTGCTGTGATCGTGGACGTTTCCTTTCAAACAGGAAATGATATAACTCAATGTCAGCCTATAATCTTTTTTTAGGAAGATGACAACACCAACATGCGTCTGTAGAATCATGAAAGACTGGCAGATGCTTTTCACAGTGGCAGCAGTCAGTAGATCATTTCATTCTTGGTACCTTAAAAGCTGGAGAGAAGGAGCCATGAATCCACACCAACAAGCTTCCCAGTATACTATAGTGTCTGGCTACACTTGGTGCATGGCCCTGGAATTCTTAAGCCATTGCTCCTCCAAAAAATCAAGCATGATGCAAATCTTTTTTTCATCTTGTTTTTAAGACTAACAGCATCCAATTCAGATAATGCTGTACATCACTTTAGATGCATGCCACAAAATAGTTGCCTTGGAGGGAACAGGTTAAAAATTTTGTCTTCAGCTTGTGATTTATTCAGTGCCCCGAGTGCTCTGAGTGATGACACAGAGAGTGTGCTCTGGTTGGTCCTGTAAACAGTGCACAGGCTTAATAGGCTGCTGCTCACAGGAACATTGCAGCCTCTGCATTCTCTCTGCTGCAGATGGAAGAGGGCATACCTCCAAGAGACAAATAGCTGAAAGGCAGGAACTTGTCCTAACTTTGAATTTACATCAGTTCTTCCAGATTTGATTGTGTTTTCAAAAGGATACGGAAATTCAGTGGGATAGATTTTGCTATCACATTCCATTGTAATTATAGTGCCATAATCATATGTAACTAACATTTCATAATGATCATGTTATTGATGTTTACTGTGAAATATTTATCCAGTTCTAACCCTTCTGCTACAAGCAAACAAATATGGTGCAGAATCTGAGAGGCTATGTAAGTACCTGAAAAAAAGCCCTGTACAGCATTTTTAAAGTACATACTAAGCCACTTCCAAAATAATAAGATGGTAAAAACATCCCAGAGGTCTTATTGATCTTCAGTACCTTAATGCTAGAGTGCTTTTAATAATAGATGAGTGAGACATAAATGCCACGTAATACTGCATTATCCTAAATAACACCTATAAATTGCCATGTGTAACGTAAAATTGAAATATGCTAATGGAACATTGTGTGGCTTCTTCCCAGTAAAAGCTGTCTGGAACCTGCCAAAATATTAAAACTGACAGGGATGAATGGGAGAAATTAATTAATATTTAAGAATATTGCTCGTCTTTTTATTCTGCTCTTGGTTTTGCAGCAGGTTCCCTCAGGCATTTTGTGGTTATTGCACAATCCCATGTGTTGATCTTCCGCACAAAGACTTGTCCTGCTAAGGTTATCTATAGACTTTACGTTACCCTCCCCCAGTCCCAAAGCCACCATTTCCTTCATGCTTTACCCTCTCATACTTGTCAGGTGGTACTTTGACATACCTCCTGCTGGGAGAACGTCCATGTCACAGATGTCCCTGCTGTCTTCATCAAGATAAGAGTAATTGGGTCTTCCTGTTTCTAGGCTCAATTTAGGGTAAATAAACTATTGGATGTAGGAATATTTTATTTGAGTGGAATGAAGACAGCTGTGAGTGAGCCATGACCTTGTATGCTATAAGGAAAACAGCTTTGAGGAGTTGGGACTGGTGGTTGGGACACTGGTCTGCCTCGGCCTAGAGGAGCGCAGAGCTCCCATCCAGATTGCCTCAAGCCAGGAAGACCAAGGACTTGAGACAGCTTTTGGCTTTATTCCAGTTCTTAATAAAAGCAATTTAGAAACTTCAAAACGTTTCATGAGACTGTCATCTAGCTAGTCTTGCTCAAACACATATAGGTTACTGCAGGAGACACAGTAATATTTTCTATAAGTGTAGTTGATTTTTAGCATGAACTGTGTGTTTCAGGTTGGAATTGTTCAGTACGGACAGACTGTAGTCCATGAATTTTTCCTGAATACATACTCAACAACGGAAGATGTGATGGCTGCAGCCTCAAGAATACGTCAGCGGGGTGGCACACAAACCATGACAGCCCTGGGAATAGACACGGCCAGGTACGTACACAGGATGACGTCCCCCTGTTTCCTGGGGGAAACAAGCACACGCAGGGTGGTTATTCTGATTTTATGTGTTAAAAACATGGAGTGGCTAACATCTGACTTGATTTCAGCTAAGCAAACATCATATAGGAGGAAGGTGGATAAGCAGACTCTATCCAGCACCTAGAGCAATTGTGTATGAGCCTCTTGAAATGCAGCCATCTCATGAATAGAGGAATTAGGAAAAGATAATAGACGTGGAGCAAGGTTGTAGGTGTAAGCAAAGGGCTGACAATATCTGATGTCCACATAGAGCAGGTAGGAACTGTGTACGTAGAGGGATGAAGAAAATCAAGTTTTACAGAGGAAAAATGAAAAAAATAGATTTTTTAATGTTGTTTTAATTCTGAAGTTGATTATTACAATGTTAAGCCCACACTTGTCAGAAAGCCTAGAAATTTTATATCCTAAGTCTTTGAAGCTTCTCGATCACTGGGAGATTAACAATCTGTTGTAGCAAGAGCAATATTAAGAAATGCTTCTTTTATGAGAAAAATGAAATCTGACTTTCATAGAACAGACAGTAAATGCAAAATCTCTCCAAAAATTGCAAACTGTACAGTGTTGTCCTGGTATCTTTTTTCTTTTCTGGTTTTTATTTTCCCCATCACAAAAGCAAGATTTTTTCCACAAAAGACTGCCTTCACTCTTTCCAAACAACTGTTTAGTGAAATATGCAACATCCTTCTGATGAACAATTTGATTATCTGACCAAAGTTTTGTTGATGTGGTGTACAATTGAATTCTGATCTATTAATGTTTTCCTGAGATACGAGTAGAAGCTTGAGAAGTCCAAACAAGTTCATGAAAGCAGAGCCAGTTGAGAATTGCCAAGTACTCAGAAACCACATCTAGTTCAGAAAGCCCCCGTGTACCACAAAATGCTGGAGGCTTGTATATACAGAAACTGTCAGCAAAAGCTTCCTCTGTTCTCACAGTCATCCCCCATTGGCCATTTTCAGTGGTAAATTCCAACTTTCACTCATGTGGCCAGTTCTAGAATTCTGTGATACTTTTCTGAAAAGAGGAAGCCCTGCTTCCTTCCTTCTCCTCCAGAGCCCTAATCAGTCTTGCCTGCCTTGTCAGGTCCAGAGTCTGGGTAAACATCTGCCCAAAACCTCAGAGCCTGTTTGCCCATCTGCAACTGTAGAATTCAACCGGGTGCCCCAGCCTGCCTCCACTCACCTGCAACCTATCTGCCTCATCCCCAATACCCAGTGTTAATTCACATAGGTATGCAGAGGTGTGCTGGTAGCTGAGTAAATACTTTGACCAGTTGGAATGCTGCAGTAGGCTGGAGATAGGTGAGGGTTTTCTACATGGGTTTTTGGAAACAGAGGGTGTTGGCTTGGTCTTTTTTTAAGATGCCAAAAGCTGTTTTAAGGTGCCAGAAGTTTATTTATAGAGAGGAAAAGTTTTTCACTGTCCAGCTTTATTTTTTCTCCTATTGCTCTCAAGTGAGTGAATAATGAATGAATGCTTGTAAAACTTTGGCTGTGAACTGTCATGTAAGTTCCAGTTGGAGATGTTTGTATTTATTCATGGTTAACACTAATCTCCATTTCCTGCTTCCTAGTTAATATAAAATCTTTTCGTTTATGTTTAGCTATGCAAATATGATGCATGTGCTAAATGCTGACATTGCCTTTCTCCAAAATGCTTTATGGTCACTTTAGGGAAGAAGCTTTTACTGAGGCTCATGGTGCACGAAGAGGAGTACAAAAAGTAATGGTTATTGTGACTGATGGGGAATCACATGACAACTACAGATTACAAGAAGTGATTGATGATTGTGAAGATGAAAACATTCAGAGATTTGCTATTGCTGTAAGTGAAATTTAATGGGAAAATTCAGAATCTTAAAAGCATGTTTTATCTTCTAAATGTAATTTCAGTTTTAGAAGTTCATTTCACAGAATCTTTATGGAAATACAATTATTTCAGAGAGGAAAAATGGAAAAAGCTGAAAAAAACATTAAAAATTTGCTTTCTGATGTTATAGCATATAAGAAAAGCAATCTACCTGTCTTCTGGATGATGACAGGTGCGCATCTCTGTGAAGAAAAAGGAAGAAGAGTTTGAGGGACAGTTTTATATCAAATCCATTTTTTTAAAAGCAATATTGAGCAGAATGGACTAATACAATATTCTAAGCAACTTCAATAGAAATATTACCTATTAAAAAAAAAAGCAAATGTAAACCATCAAGAAGATGCATGTTCATTATGTTTGTTTTGTATGCTTGCGTTCTAAAGCTGTCATTTTCATGTTAAGCAAACTTAGTAGCTGAATGAGAATAGAGGTTCACCCATGTCAAGAAATTTTAAAGCATTAATTATAGATTTGGTGTTAATACTCCCCTACATTTGTATATTTTATACACAGATCTTCTATTTTTTTGTTGTTAATTTTGAAGGGACACTGGTTTGTTGCCTCTCCATTGCTATTTTTCTTTGTTTTGCTATCTTATTTTTGGCAAAATAAGGCATTATGAAACCATTAAACTTAAAGAAAGATGCTATACTTAATTTAAAGAAAGACATAAAACGAAAGTTGAGTCCATCAGCACACAAATTTTCAGTGGTTTTCCTCATAAAATTAGAGATAACTAAAGAAAAAGTTCTCCTTGACACTGCAACAATTTTTAGCAATAAAATCCCTGTTTAGAACTAAATTTGAATTGCTCCAGTTGGCTGAGATGCTAGAACATGGGAATTTGTTTTTTGTCTCCCTCTCAAATCAAGTTTAGTGTATAGAGCCCTTTTTGATGTGAAAAATATCTGTTTGTCTGGGAATTAGAGAAGTGAGGTGTTTTTTTCTGAGGTATCCTGAATTGTTACAGTAGTGGTGGTAAAACTGCAAACCATATCTGAAGTCTTGTATTGTGTTGAAATTGTTAACACTGAATGCAAGTATTGTTGTTACAGGTATTTAAAGGGCAAATTTTCACAGAATAAAGAACTACTCTATGCCTAATCAACTTGTAATTAATTGCATGTATAGCATGTTATGATAAGAACTGGTGATTATGCAGAAGCCAGTGTAATTGTGTACTCTGGTTTGGGAAGTGTTTCATTGGTTTTTTTCCTAAATTATGGCCCACTTCAACAAATCATAGAATAAATTATTAGAATTTTGTGGAGAAGGGGTAAAAGTACAGTCGAGGATATCAGACATCACACCACACAGTTACTTTGTTTGCTGTCAAATGCTATTTTCAAAAAAACAACTGAGCCCTCATACAGTTCTGTTCTTTCATTGGGAAAGACTCAAATCAATTTGAGTGAGGTTTTAACAGAATAAATTAAGGTCAGAGATGATTTTCCACCATGCTCTGACAACCTACGTCATGGTAACCTTTTTAAACAGGTTATGAAATATATGCTTGACTTTTGTTTTGCTTTTATTCTCTTTAGATTCTTGGCAGCTACAGCAGAGGAAATTTAAGTACTGAGAAATTTGTAGAGGAAATAAAATCAATTGCCAGTAAGCCTACTGAAAAGCATTTTTTCAATGTCTCAGATGAATTAGCTCTTTTAACCATTGTTGAAGCACTTGGAGAGAGAATATTTGCCCTGGAAGGTATGCCATTATTTAAAATTTTACTTTATGCCTGCATTACAACTGAAACAACTAGAAGAGCACCTGTTTTTATCCTCCTTTGAAATGCATTGTGCTGCATAAAATTCATTCTGCAGGTATTTCTTCCATGGTGATTATGAAAATATTTTATAATAGACATCAAAATAGCAGTTAAAGATTTGACTATGTTCAGAGGAGTTAGAGCCTGTGGAGACAATAGCCTAAAAGGGTAACCAGAACTGTTTTAACTGGTGTAAATAGGAAGCTGCCCTCTTTTAGGTAAAAAACATTGCCAGATCATACCCCAGTTACCCCACGATCATCTGGTTTTCTGCCTAAATATTTAGGGTCTCTTTTTTGTTAGTTATCGATTACAGTGTATTACTTTGCTATACAAGTTAGCATGGACTTGCTGTATAGAGTTAACAAGATATAATTTTCCTTTGGGAAGGTTAACAGTACTCAGATTTTAGCACAGAAAAGTCATTCTCTCATGATGTCTGCTTACATTCTCCATCCAAATGAGGCAACGCTGTCCAAACCACTGTTTGTTTCAAGTAACAGGAGACAGAGTTTATTAGTTATAAATTATACTGGCCAGCTCTGAAGGGATTTATGTCATACAAAGAAAACATCCATCTATTTGGACTATTGTTTTCAACACTTCAACTTTCCAAGTAGCTAGAATGGTGTCGTTTACAGCTGAAACAAAAGAAAGTATTGACTTGAATGTACAAAATTGAGAAAATATTTTCATTTTTTCATATTGGAGTTGTATTTCTCAGATGCATTTAGGTTGGGGTTTCTTTTAGTGTATTGTTTAGTTTTATCAAATATTACCATTTTCAGCTATTACTGAATATTTTCAGCAATAAACAGTTTATTAAAATATCATTTATATATTCTTCTCTTTTTACTTTCTGGACAATTTGGTTTCCTCAGCTTCGCAGCAAATTAATTTGAGGAGAATCTAATCTCTCTAAAGCTCAAACTTTAGCCTATTTAGGCTCATTGCGTAGTTCGAAGTTCACTGAATAGCGTGCTCTTTTCTTAAGTCACTGTTTACTAGGAAGAATACACTTTCAGTGGAAAAGTAGTTGTTCAAACAGGAATTGAAAACTTGGTCTTCAATTTGTCCTTTATACTTCTAAAAAAGTGAGAAAAATATTTGTGTTTCATTGTCAGAATAAAATGTTAGTTACATCTATTAGCTATAATGAATATAGAATAAGAAGTTAATTAACATGATAACAGGTGAAGGACCTAAGCCCAAACATGACTGAGTTTCTGGAAATCTTTGTGCTCAAAGTCAAGGTTTTGTGCCTTGCTCAACCCTTTGAGCAACCAGATACCACTGGAGGAGATGGTCTCAGTTTGTCACACTCCACCTTGTCCTTTTTATCAGTCAGCAGCCATCAGGCATTAGGTAGTACCTGTCTGTCACATGAAACCCCAGCCTCCACGCAGTGCAGTAACTTGTGCTGGCTTGAACTCCATGCTGGTGAGGAATGCTTTATGTAGTGAGCTCTAATCCTTCCAGTGACTGTACTAAATCGTTCCTCTAATAATAAGAAAAAAATACAAAGCATTTGAACATTAAACAAGTTCTGTAGCTTAGTAAAATACCCAAACAAATCCAGTTATGTTGATGGTGGTGAAACTAAGTGTTTGATTAAATAGTATAAATTTTATGTGTTTATATGATAGTTGGCTGTTGAGACAACAAATCGTCTTCTTCATGTCCTTCAGTATCTTGGTTTATAAAGCATATTGTAGCTGTTTAGTATCAGCAAGTTCTGCAGTACTCCCTGAACTCAGTTGTAATTTTCTGCAAATGAAGCAGTAACAAATATGTGTCTCTTGGATATTGTTACTTTATATTTAACAAAAACTTATTATAAAATGTTAGGATATTTATGCCTTGATTTTTTTGCCTTATTTACAATTTTTATTTTATATTGACTTGACTTTATTACAAAAAATACGTATTTGAAATGAAAAATGTGGAACATTACCTTCATCCAGACCATAACAGACAAGCTAATTAATTTCATTACTGCAAAACTTCTTGGTTTGCAGATTTTCTGTAGGAACTCGAGGGTGCACTGAGATTTCTATATAAGGCACCTGCAATATGAAACAAGAAATGTCTCCTCCTCCACCTAAGTCCCAGAAGTCATGTAATCTATCTGCAAGAGAATCAGAATAGAAACTGAAAATGGGATTTTAGCTTTTTGTCAAAACAAACCAAGGTCAAGCTGCTCCAGTGGGTTACAGCTAGATGATGCTGACTAAATCAAATATGCTGATTATTCAGGCCTTTCCTGTCCTATCCCAAAGCCTTTCAGTTGTATCCTGAATTTGCAACTGTGTCCATGCATCTATTTTTTTGGTGGTGGTAGCAGGCAGATTAATTCTGCCGTACCGTGCAGCTCTTGGGTGACAAGCCAGTTTATTGGATGTGTTTAATTGGAGATTAATTAGGTCTGTACATAGTAGCTTCTGTGCATCACGAGAACCTTGATTGTTGAAATTTGGTATCTGAATCAGTTTAAATTCTCAATCTAAATTGCTCCTTGCTGTAGTAGTATACTTGATTTTTTTTCTTGGATTTCTTGTTTTCGTTTTAGTTCTTTAAAAAATTCAAAGGAAAATTGAGAGAGATTTGAAAAATCAAATCCAACAAAAACTCCTACTTTACAGCCAGTGGATTTTTACACATAATCTTTTTCATATGCCTCTGTGTCTCATGGCATGGACATTGCTTTTGACAGCAATTTTATATTTTATCCAACGCGTAGGCAGGCACAAGTGTTTTTTCACAAAATATCCTTTGTAAGATGCTTGGCACCTTGAAACTGAATGGAAAGTTGGGCTAAGAGCCATTATCTAAGCAGTATTTTGAGCTACACACACCAACAGTACCAGCTTTGTCCTCTGCCTCAGGCTGTGAGAATCCTGTCTTTCTCAGTTCATTAAGGAGCATCCTTTACTGCATGAAAATACTGTTTATCAGCAGATGTGCAGCTTAAGAGTTTTATGCCTAAAAATTATTTTTTCAGACTTAGAAAAGCAGCTACATCTTGTGAAACATGATAGTCTTCGTTTGTAAGTCAAACACTTTGTGTTTGAGATCATGTCTCCTTCCTATGACTGGCTGTAAATTGCAACAATTAGGACAGACATCATGTCCTAGGGAGCAACTGCTGTGGTTTAGTTGCTGAGTATCAAAAGTTCAGTATCATTTAATAGTCCAAATGCCTGAAAATCGTGCAACCATGGCTTGCTATGGCTCAGTTTCACACAGCTGAAGGTTTGCTTCAGCACTCAGCTGGTAGCAAACTGTGAACTCTTCCTGGACCAGTATCAGAGCATATTTCATAGCACACCTCTACTGCCTGTTAGCATATCTTGCTCTCAAGGAAGAATCAACATGCAGAATATAGTTCCCTTACTTGGCCACTTAAAATGGCAAAATAGTCCTTGACTATTAAGGGCTGTTTATCTTTCTTTTAAGTAGAAGAAAAGGCAGAACTTTTTCTTCCCTGATGATATTTCAAGTTTACCTAGGAGCAAAACAGCCCGTCAAATTTTAATAAATAGCATATGACAACTTGACAAGATACTGAAGCTAGTACAAAATCACCTGATACCTTTTTTGTACAAAGTCATTTAAGAAAATCAGATCTTCATGTAATTTTCTGGGCAGGATTATCATTCCCGAGCACTTCACTGAGGCTTATGAATCTTGGACAGCAGAGATTTTCCTATGTTGTTTTTGCAAAGGTTCATACAAACATCAAGTGTTTTTCATTTAAAGTTCCTCCAGCTGCCTACAAAACTTTAGTTGCTTGAATACAAGGCCAAGGTTACATGGCTGGTGTTTTATTGTTCACTTAGCTCAAGTGGAAAATGGCTTAACCATATTAATCAAACATTCCAAACATACTTACCATCAGCCTGAGTTCAAATCTGGTCAGTTTTAGCCCAGAAAGTTTGTTGGACAAGTTCTGAGACATGATCTTAAAATGGAAATTCCCATACTTAATAGTAGCATTCAACACAGGTCTTTGTTTCTGTGTTTATTATAAAAATCTATGGTAAACTATATTCACTGAATAGATTAGTTAATTATGCTATCCTTGACTATCATATGATCATTTTCATAACACTCTTCAGTTACTTTTTCAGATTGAAACAAATTTATTTTTGAAACTTAATGTTTTCTGTTCAATAGCAACAACAGACCAGCAGGCCTCCTCTTTTGAAATGGAAATGTCTCAAGCTGGCTTCAGTGCTCATTACTCTCAGGTAAACAAACTGTTTGAAAATAGAAGTTATTTTACAAGGTAGGTTTTTGCTGGTTATTCTATGAATTTGGAATAAGTTTTTCAGAGTTCTTTGTATAGTCCTTTTGCTGCTGGATGTTTTAGAGCATCCTGTAATCCAGTTACCTTTTATGTAAAATGTATGTAAAGAACATTTATGAACAATGAAAGCATGAGAGAGTACTCACATACTTCACATGAACTCTAAACTTAATGGTCCCATAGCACTTTCTATCAGGAAAATAGCCTAAAAATATGTTAAGAAAGATGGAGAAAGACTTATTACTAGAGCCTTTAGTGATAGAACAAGGGGCAATGTTTTAACTTGAAAGACAGTTCCAGAGCAGGGCCACAAAGATGACCAGAGTGCTGGAGCACCTATCCTATGAAGACAGGCTGAGAGAGATGGGATTATTTAGCTTGGAGAAGAGAAGGCTTCAGGAAGACCTTACAGCAGCATTCTAGTACTTAAAGGGGGCTTATGAAAAGGAAGGACAGTGACTTTTCACATGGGCAGATAGCAATAGGACAAGGGAGAAAGGTTTTACTAAAGGATCAGAGGTTTAGATTAGATGACAGGAAGAAATTCTTCCATGGAGCAAAGTGAGGAACTGGAACAGATTATCCAGAGAAGCTGTGGATGGCCCACCCCTGGAGGTGTTCAAAGCCGGGTTGAATGGGGCTCTAAACAAGCTGGTCTAGTTAGTGGCATCCCTGCCCATGGCAAGAGGGGTTGCAACTGGGTGATCTTTCAGGACATTTCAACCCAAGCATTTTTATGACCCTATGATTGTAGGGTCCATACCATAATAGGAAAAGCAAGGCTAAATGTGTAAGCACACAGGAAGCATTATCCATCCAAATGTGAACATCCTGAACCATGGATGACTAAAGATGACTCACATAGAGAACAGGCTTTTTGCTTTACTCTCCTTAAGGATTGGGTCATGCTTGGAGCAGTTGGAGCATATGACTGGAATGGCACGGTGCTCATGGTGAAAGACAGTGTTATTTCAATGCCAACCAATGACACCTTTCGTGACAGGCGTTCAGAAAGAAATGAACCTCTTGCAGCCTATCTAGGTAAGAGAAATAGCCCACCTTACAACACTTTTCAACAAATGCTACAAGACGTCTCTCAAAGCTCATTCAAAATGAGTATCTTACAGAATATCTTATATTCCAGAAGCCTGGGAAAGAGTCTACTCTATGATTTTCTTGTTCTTGAAAAAAAATAAATAACAATCTCTACAATCAGAAAGCAAATCCAAACATAAACCTAAGTATATCTAGACTTTTCCAACAGAGATGTTAAATCTGTTCAAAGAAGATTTCATGGATTCCTCTAGTATTCTTACCAAGTTTTTCTATGCCTTGATAGTTAAAAAGTCTTACACAATATTCAGTCCAAGTATTTGCTTAAAATTAAGCTTTTTTCTGTCACTCAATGGACAAAACCAACAAGACCAACATCTTTTTTCTATAATAATGTTTTGCATATTGGCAGGTTATTTTTCTACCAAAAAGCTTCAGTAGGCTTGCTTTCTCCTCTGGGTCTTGCTTTCTACACTTCATGGTTCTGTTTGCTCTGTTATCTCATTTAAGTCGTAATTCCAATGACAAAGAATCAGTGCTAGAATATTTTAATGTTTTTCCCTAAGTACACTTTCTTCATTGCCAAATGTCTTTACCTGCTGCCTTTTATTATAACTCCAATTTGGTAATTTTCAAAATAAGATCCTATCCTCCCATAATACTTGCAACTCTTCCACAGTTCTGATTTCACTGCATATTTTTTAACTCTTCCTTCACCAAAGTTGTTGAATTGTTGTTAATATTAAGCAGAACAGAGGTAGGTTCAAAATGCCCCCCAGAATCACTTTTTGAAGACTCCATCAGTTTGAGAGTGAGCCAGTGACAACTGTTCTTTGAAAGTAACTTTTCAACCAGATATTCATGAGTTATTTCTTACACTGTGTGAGAACAGCAAAGTGAACATGGCTCACCAGCCTGTGAACAGGTTTAATAGCACAGTGGTGCTCCTCACTCTGAGACTGTAGACAAAAAAAAAAGTCCTTTTAATTAACTACTATTGCTGTCCACCATGAATAGGGCTAAACATCTAGTTATGGAATAAACCTTACAAATGCTCTGAATCACAGCAAGTATTTCTGATGCATTCTCTTTGTGTTGTATCTTGACTTCTTTCTGCTTCTTAGGATATACTGTGAATTCAGCACTGACACCTGGAGGTGTGCTGTACATAGCAGGACAGCCACGATACAATCACACTGGGCAAGTTATCATTTATAAGATGGAAGGAAAAGAGGTGCAAGTAATTCAGAGATTAAATGGAGAACAAGTAAGTATGCATTCACAGTTAACATACAAAAGGAATATAGCAGAAGAAATAAAAATAATTATTCAAATGAGAACTCATTTGAAGAGCACATGAAACTGGGAGTTGTAAGCAAGTTAGGCAGATCCTCTGATACTATTAGCAACAGTGAACTGTACAGTAGATCCTTGGAAATTTTGTCTTTGAGGGCTAAGTCTTCACCAGTTTCAAAGTGGTTGTTGCCTTCTCTGTACATGCAATTTTCTTTGTCTGCTGACTGGAAGAGCATGTCACTGTCAGGAAAGAGTTTTGACAAGCAGAGTTCCATGCAAGAGCATCTTCTGGGATAGATTGAAATATTGAATAGTTGCTTGTTACACTGAGTAGCAGCTCACTGAGAGCTATTGCTGCAGGAAGAAAAATCCCCATGTAATTGCATAATTAAGGATGGTATTATTAAGATAATATTATGCTTATGAGAATTGAAAGACCTGCCTACTCTCATTTCCCCAGGCTGCAGTACCAGCTTCTTTCAGGAGCATTCAAGTTACCTAATTTTCACCTATAGCTGATGTCTGCAACTCAGCTAATCAGTCAGTCAATCAATCAATCAATCAATCAAACATTTTAGAGTCAATGAGCTAAAGTAGCTATCAAGGATCTGGGCTTGTTCAGCCTTGAGAAGAGGTGGCTGACACGGCACCTCCTCTGTGTCTGTCAGTGTCTGCAGGGAGGGGCCAGAGGATGGGCCAGGCTCTGCTTGGAGGTTCTGATCCTCCGTGTCCTTGTCCTCCAGTAGGACAAGAGACAATGGGCAGAAACTGATGCACAGGAAGTTCCACCTAAACATGAGGAAGAAATTCTTTACTGTGTGAGTGACCAAGCACTGGAACAGATTGTCCAGAGAGGTTTTGAGTATCCCTCACTGAAGATATTCAAGAACCATCTGGACACAATCCTGTGCCCTGTGCTCTGGGATGACCCTACTTCAGCAGGGAGGTTGGACCAGATGACCCACTGTGGGCCCTTCCAACCTGACCCATTCTGTGATTTTGTGCTTTTTAAGATTTGAGACATCTGGACTACTTGAAGCATTTCTGTGAGAGTAGATGTATCTTTGACTAGAAGAGGCTGCTTCTCGTGTTAAGTGTAAAGGAAATGCAGGGTATCTTGCTTATCTGTGAAGTGAATGTAAGCAGATAAATCCTATAGCTTGTACCTGGTCTATGAACGTATCCATCTCGTCATGTAGATTTTGTTCCTCTGAAAATAATAACAACTTGAGAATTTTGGTGACTGTCTGCACTGACACAAAAGCTTTTGTCCAAGCTTTTTTACTTGTTTTTTGAAAACTAGCTTCCCCAAGACAGTCTTGTTCAAATGCTGTCTTAGAAGGTCCTACTTCCCATAGGAGGTAGAAATTACCCGTTTATACTTTCAAACCCAGAAGAGTTGAAAGTTGAAGGGCCCACTTCTTAATAAAAAAAATCAGACAACAAATGCTAAAACTGAAAACAAGCTTCAAAGACAAACAGACCAAAAGAATCTAGCTAGTAAAGAAAAGTTCTGCCTAATGGTTAATATTTGTCACTGCAAGCAAGAAGTAAGTTTCTGAAAAGAAAATGTATCATGATGTTGCTGACTCTGTCTCTGATGTACACTTTATGTTTTCCTACAGATTGGATCATACTTTGGGGGTGTTATTACCACAGTCGACATTGACAGGGACTCATTTACAGACCTTCTTCTTGTTGGAGCTCCTATGTATATGGGAACTGAGAAAGAGGAGCAAGGGAAGGTATATGTTTATAGTCTGAACAAGGTAAGGCCGATGATGTTTATTGACCAGGAATAGAGCATGCTCTTTGCTGTCTTCTTGTCCTTATTTTAAAGAAATACAGTAATTTGAACTGGGGAAGATGACCTGTTGAAAACAGAGAAACATGGTTTTGACAACTGAGATTATAAAGCAACTGAATTTTAAATTTCATTCTCAAACTCTTCTTTGAGAATGGAGTGTATTATGTAGATAAGTACTACATCCTATAAGCTGCAGTATGGCATACATACAAATCTATCCTTGTGACTTGCTTAGTAACCTAGAATGAAACCCCATACATCCAACAGGTTTTAAATGTCTGACTAGATTGAGGATTATACCAGCTACACCTCACTTTATTAATTTGCTAAGTCTGTTCTTCCAATATCTGTGCATTCTCTCCTCTCCTCTCCTCTCCTCTCTCCTCTCCTCTCCTCTCCTCTCCTCTCCTCTCCTCTCCTCTCCTCTCCTCTCCTCTCCTCTCCTCTCCTCTCCTGTTTCATTTTCTTCTTTCTTTTCATTTTTCTTTTCTTTTTTGTTTTTCTCATCCATTACCCTTGTGTTCTGTTATAACAATTATCAAAATATATCTTAGCAATGATGGTCTCCTAAAATACTATTTCAAGAAAAATTGAAATTTTTGCTTGCTACTGCTACTGTGGCATGGAATTCATGGGAAAGATTCGTTCCATGCCCTAGGGTCCATGTGTTTTCGGTCCGGGATACACGCTGGATCAGAATATGTATGTATGTTAGGCCACCAGTGTATGTGTCTACTGGGGGCAGAATTCAACTACGTAAAAGAAATGCTATCTTTTGTTCTGGAATAACAGCATTGCCATCTGTGTTTCGTAAGAAACTTGGCTAACTTTTCAGATTAAGAGAATGCCTTTAGAAAAACTCTACACTGCCTAAAGAATGAAGTGGTTTACTTACAATACCATCCAAATATTGTTATGATACTGTGCTTTTCTGTGAACCTCTAACTTAGAGAAATATGCAGAAGCATCTAGAGGCAGAAAGAGAGGGAGCAAGGATGTTTTTGCCACATACTGCTCAGAAGGAGCACTTGAATTATAGTTGTAGAATCACAGTTTCTACAGTGCACTTAATCACTAAGAATAGTTTGTAATTGTTTTGTTTAATTCATCCATTTGTCTTCTGGACAGGACCTCTTAAAAGTCTGCATTGCTGAAACATTGGTGGAAATTCACAAACTCTAAATCTGTCCTTCCACAGACAAAGTTTGAGTATCAGATGAGTCTTGAACCCATAAAGCAAACGTGCTGCTCACCGTTAAAACAGGACACCTGCAAAGTTCTAAAGAATGAGCCCTGCGGTGCGCGCTTTGGGACTGCGATTGCTGCAGTGAAGGACCTCAACCTGGATGGGTACAATGACATTGTAATAGGCTCTCCCTTAGAGGATGACCATCGGGGAGCTGTTTATATTTATCATGGCCATGGCAAAGCAATCAGTAAAAAGTATTCACAGGTATGAAGTAAAACTCTGCAGATTGCCAGCTGTTTTAATGTATATAATGTTTATAATCCTGTCTTCCCAACATAAGATGAGACTGTGACTTGACCAGTTGTAACAGCTTATTTTTTAAATTGCTCTATACTTTTAAACTCATAGTTATTTAACTGAATCTGAGTCTTAATGTTGTTTAAAAATATATTCGCATGCTCTATTAGAAACCTTCTGACATGTTCTGTACAGCCACAAAAGCAGATATTTTGCAATCTGAAAATTTATAGTGTGTTCATCACCATGGTAACTGTTTTAGGAGTATTGTAATGAAAATTTAATGTAGTTAAAGAGCCTAAACCCCATCTCACTGCAGTCAAATGCATCTTGACTGTTACAAAACCCTTCAAAGTGCACCGCATTAACCTCTTCATGCATTTCACAGCGTATTGCATCAGGTGGAGACGGGGAAAAAGTGAAATTTTTTGGCCAGTCTGTGCATGGAGAAATGGATTTAAACGACGACGGGCTGATTGATGTTACTATCGGAGGCCTTGGTGGGGCTGCCCTCTTCTGGTACGGAGACTCACAGCAGCTGTCAGGACACAAAAAAACCTTTTACTTGGGCTACCAGTGTAACTTGCATGCATGACTGTTTGGACTTTGTAGGGTTACTGGTTTCATCTTATGTTTTGACACCGACTGCAAATATTCTTCTTTTTACATCTCTCTAGAGGAATGAGCATAGAAGTTAAAGTATACCGTTATAAATACAGGAATATTATAGAACTCTTGCTGGCCTAGAATGAAGAACTTGTCCTCGTAGACCTTCTTCAAAATAGGAGCTGATTCCATTTGTGGCACTAAGTAAAACAGGAAAAAAAACAGAATTTCTCTCTTTTTCATGGTCTATTGCATATTATTTTATTAACAGTATCAAGAACAGATTCAAATCTAAAGGCCTCACGAAGAAAACTGATTTTATTTCTTAATAGCAAAACTGCAGTTTGACTCCCTACAGAAAATTTGCAAAATTAAACTAAGCTTTCTGCTTAACATTGACTTCTTTTTCTTTATTGAAGAATACTATTCAGATGTAATAGTGAGCAATATAATTGCTAAGGGAAAAGAGAAATAAACAATGTGACATTAATTTCCTCATTTCTAAAGCACAACTAAAATTATTTCTGTCTCTGGTAAGGAAATTGCTAACCCAGATCCTTGCTTTCCCTGTCCTCCTGTTTCACCTAACTCACCTAGTAGGTGATCAAGTTTGTCAAGGCTTGCTACTATCCTGAAGCTCCCAGCTTCTTCTGAACTTCACCTAGTAGTTTCTGTCTAAAGGTTCCATGCTTGAACACAATGTGGTGCCCTTCACTGCATTGCTGAGACCACAATTCTGACGAAAGTTGCTTTGCCAGCTAAATTTTTTGCTGGTTTAGTACACTGACATGCTTGCATATCATGGCCAAAATGGAACTGGATCAGGGAGAGGGATGAGACAGGAATGCATTTCAGTGGCAAAGGAGATTTAAAGTGAAACAAACTGGGGACAAATATTAGCCTGTTTCTCTACCCACAACCTGAGAGATGGCATGCTACCCTCCAGCTTATGTATAATATTATGTTCATCTGTGATACTCTCAATGATGGGCCAGGGCCTTCAGTCTCTTTTAAAATGGATCTGGCTCTGTAGAGTTGCCTAAATGCTTTTGGAAGTATTTCACCTGGTGTCTTTTCTGAAACCAGTACAGAACTGTGGAGAAATCCTTTGACTGTTTCCTCTGTAATTTCTCTTTTACTGGTCCTATGTATAGGATATGTAGTTAATTACTCTGCTAGACTATCATGTTGCTCTTGTCCCCAGTTCTTCAGGGGCTTTCCCTCCTGAATGATAGTTGAGCTTTAAAAAATGCTCTAGTGCTTTATAGGTTTTTGCTGCTGAGGACATTGTTTCCCTCCTTTTTTCTTGCTCACTTTTATGTTTTCAGTAGGATGAGTTCTCTCTGTGATGGCACTTAACAGGCATGCAGTAATCTGCTGAAATGGAGAAAGGCAAATGCAGACTGAAAATGTGCCAGAGAAGTGCATTGCAACTGCCAGTTGTTTTCATAGTATCAGACAGCCAAGACAGAAGACATGAAATAATAGACGGCCTCTTAATTGGCATAACATGGCCAACGCTGTGTCTGCTACTGTACTGCAGCATGGTACCATCAACATGTGCCACAGGAATCTCATTTCAATTGTGGATTTCATGCTTCTGTTATTTCCCAAAGGACATTAAGGGATTTTTGCTTTTTAGCTATAAGCCTTTTGACAGTTGTACTCAATGATCTTAAAAGTCTTTTCCAACCTGTGTCTGTATCCAAATGTTGAGTGCTGCATATTTTGTTAGTTCATTCTTAAGTTTAAAAAAATTACTGCTCTTATTTCCAAGCACTTTCTCTGTGGTTTCTTTAAGGTCTCGCGATGTGGCTGAAGTAAACGTTTCCATGCAATTTACACCTAAAAGCATCAATATTCAACAACAAAATTGTCAAATAAATATAAGAAAAACAATATGCATAGATGCCACAATTTGTTTTAAGACCAGACTAAAGTCAAAAGAAGATATATTTGAATCCAGTAAGTAGATAAGCACTAAGTTATGGAAGCCTTAAGCTATAAAATTCCTATGCTCTCATGCATTTATTAAATAAAAAATGGAATTCAGCTTTTCTAAATTCAGTATTCCAAGTGCATCTAAGATATTTTGGGAAAGAATAATGTGTAGAGGCAAAGTGCTTCATAATATTGATCTCAACCTCCTTTGCAGGTCTGCAGTATTGGATTACTCTTGATGCACAAAGACAGATATCTCGGAGCTTGTTCACAGAAAGCCATGAGAGGAAAATGCAAAAAAATATAACTATCAAAGGGTCAGAATGTACAAAACATAACTTCTACATGTTGGCAAGTAAATCATTTAAAGTATTTTTCTCATGTTGATGCTAGTGTAACCCAAATATGTATTTCATTAATTGCACATTGGACAACAAAATCTGTGTTCAGAATTAATATTAAGAAGTGTACATGAAATTTGTTTAAAACTTAGATTTATTTATTTATACACATACAAACTATTTACTTATATGTACAGTCTCTTTAGCTATGTCTCTGTGTCTGTCTTAAGAAAAGCATGCCTCACTTGTTGGAACCAAGAAGTTGTCATGGTTAGCAGTTTAGGTGCACTCAAAACTCAGCAGGAGCATGTGAGATAGAATTTTAGTTTGCATATTGGTGCTATTCCTCCTGATAAAATACAGTAAAAAAAACTTTCAGGTTTGGAACAGAGAATATTTATTCACTGCAAAACAGAAGCATAATTAGCAACTGTGAGTATGCATTTGCTCAGATTGCACCTAATGTGTGGAGTGAATGGACTTGCATCCTGTAAGCCACCCACACTTGAAATGCTTAGTGACTTCACAGTTGTATCATAATGCAAAACTAATGGTAAATGATACCCAGAATTTTCTTCACCGAACAGCAGGCCTAAGTTTGACTTCACAAAAGGTGGTGCTGCTGATGCTTATCTTACTCATCCTCTGAGCACAACTAGAAGAGAAAAGTCTGTGAGTTGTCAGTTGAGATATTCTTAAATGAAACTATGTGAGACATGCTCAGACTATGTGAAGTTTTGTGATAAGATGCACAAAAACCTTGGTAGATGTTTATAAGGAATGCGTGGCACATTAAATATTTCATCATCAACTGCAAGCATTCAGATACTTCTCTGGCAAGAATGGCAACAGTGTGACAGAAAGGTATTTTACCTTAGCATTTTTTGGGTCTTTTTAACCTCCTTAGATATGAAAGTGAATTTGTGTAACCACAGTTTTGTTTTCCTTGTGTTCTAGGATAAGCCTGATTTTCAGGACTCTGTAAAGGTTTTGCTGGAATTCAATTTTTCTGATCCAGAGAGCGGACCTGTTCTTGATAGCAACTTGCCAAATTCAATAGCAGAATATGTAAGTCAGAAAGATTCTGTATAACTAACCAAAGCATTCCAGGTAAAAATCATAGCTCACAGAAGAGCTGAAACGATTGCCCACAAATTGGCTAGAGAGGAGGGGTCTTGAGCCTTTCCTGGAGATGTTCCCTCCAAATGAGTGTTCAGGAGTAAAAAGCTTGATTCAATGTGCTTGTGAATCATGCTGGGGTTTCAAAGCTCTCTGTAGCTGACTGAAGATAGAAGAGAGTTACCAACAATTTTATTGTCAGGCTTTACGTAGATGGAGCAGAGGAGTGTTATCCATTTACTTTGGTGGTGCTTGCTATCATTCATACTTCTAGTAATGCCTCTTTTCAGAATGCAGGTGAATCATTTAGAATGGAATTATGAGAAAGCTTATGTTTCAACGATACATCTTACAGGATATTGGCATGTTTAACAGTTTAATATTAGGGAAGATTTCTTTGATTTTTAAACAGAAGACCTTACATAAAGTTACATAGTGTATTAAAATGCAAGTGTTTGACAATAAATGTAACAAAATTAAGAATAAATATACTATTTTTGCAGATTCCTTTCACAAAAGATTGTGGAGCCAAAAATAAATGCATTTCAGATCTTGTTCTGATTGTAAAAGCAAGCATAGCTGGAGACAGGTAACTACACTGGATTTAATGTATTGCTTGATATCTGTACAAAGTGTCTATGTGAATTATAAATTCTGTAGTCTAATAGGATAACACTGGGGCTTCCTTTCCAATTCAGAAACCAGATAGTCTGGAGACTGAAAGAAGTTTCTCTTCATGTTAAAGACAAATTCAACAGTTAAGATGTCCAACACTCTTACTCTATTTTACAGCTTGTCTCCATTCATTGTAAAGTCACGCAATGATAAGTTCACCATCCAGCTCTCTGTGAAGAACAAAAAAGACAGTGCCTATAATACCAGAGTTTTGGTTCAATATTCTCCAAATATTATATTTGCTGGCATTGAGGTAGGATTTTTTTCACCTTATCAATTTTATCATAACCTATATTGCTAGAGAGATCAAGGAAGCCTTTTTACTAAACCTGAATTTGACTCCTGGGGCATCATCTCAGTTGATTGAAAGAGATTCCCCAGGGCTGCTCTCCTTGCTTATGCCTCTAAAGGAGTGTATTAATTTTGACATGAGTGGACTCTTGCCTAGCCCCATTCATAAAATACAGATGCAAATTTCACAATGGCACTCAGAAAAAGTGACTGCCTCTTAGACAAGTGTCAGCACTATGAATCACCTGTACACCTGTAGAGCAAGAAATGCCTTGTTATTTAACAGTAGAACTCCTGAGCCCCTAGAATTCTCCTTTTGCACATGTATAGAAAAAGCACTGTTGTAGTAGGACAGGATATATCAGCGCATGCATCTTTCTTACCTCAGACATCATTTCCAAAAGTGGCTCTTTTCCTTCCTGCCTCAGCAGATATGCTACAAATACACCTCAGTTCAGATGAGAAGCACTTAGAGCAGTTTGTTTTCTGTCAACAGTCCTGATACTGCACATTAGGAGAAGTCAGGGAACCATCGCACCATTGCTGATCCTATGGCAATAATTGATGGAGTATGAATGTCACTTTTATTGCTACGTTAGCAACACATTTACAAAATTTGAAAACTGTGTAATTATAGATGTGTTGATTGCTAGATCCCATGACTAATTTGCATGATGCCAAGTAGGCATATAATTGTGAATGTTCCAAATACTGTAATTGGAAAGGCACAATGGCAAGTAATTGCTATAAATGTCCATAGGTGAAAATCGTCTTGCAGAATTTGTGGCTTCCTATTTTTGTTCTAGTTCAGTTAAGGCTTTGACTCTTACAATGTATTGACAGTGAAAAGTGGCAATGGTATATGTGTTCAACAGGTCTATGATGCCCAGTCAAAATTTAAAAAGAGTTTGCACAAGGCCATGCTTTCATTTTCTTTTTCCCTTTAGGATATACAGAAAGATAGCTGTGAATCTAATCACAACATCACCTGTAAAGTGGGATATCCATTTCTAAAACCTGCAGAAGAGGTAAAAAGTCCCCCTGCATGCAAGTTCTCCTTGCCCCTTGTTGTTCTAAAGGCAGGGCAGTCCCTATCATCTCTGAAATTCTTTTCTCTTGTGTTCATCCCAAAAACTGTCCATGCAAGTTTCCCAAGCTATCTTTGATGTCAGCTGCACAGAGCCAGATGGGAAACCATCGGATATTTAGTACCTGGGCAGTCAGTCGTGGTATGTGAGGAAATAATAGATGCATATTGCCGTCCTTGACACTGAAAGACGGCAAGTGACACACAAGTGGGACACCTGGCCAGAGGTGTCTGTCTCTAGGCTTTCCCAAGCCTATAAATTAAGTTATTTTGTATATAAAACGTCGTCCATTGGTTGAAGACAGAATAAGATGGTATGTGGAAGTGCTAACTCAGATCTGCCAAAGTCAGGTATCAAGACTTCACCTCTGCTCAGTGGGGAATGAGAAGCCTTTCCAGCAAGTAGTCCACTTAAACTCCATCTTGAATAGTTCCAGTGATGTCTGTATCTCCTGTTGGAATGGAGAGAGAGCTTTAACTAAACTAGGCCTTTGAAAAAACATACTTAGATCTTGATCTTGAATTGGGAAATATCAATTTGCATGAAAATAAGGCAGTCTTTCCTGGCAGTTTCTTGTTTGCCCCTCTATCTTGCACCAGGAGGATCATGAGAGATGTCTTCTTACATTGCCTCCCACACAAACTTTCCAGCTTGTGTCTTGGACTTGTAGGGATTAATTCAGCTGTTACCTTCTTGAAGCCAAATAAGTGTATTGTCCAATGCCTCTGCCCACCATGTTCCATTTCCAGCTTTACTGAATTTTTCACATTTTCCTTTCATGCTTTGCGTGTTAGTTTGTCTGTAGCTGTAAAGCCCTAAATTTAGAAATTTCACACTTTTCTTTGCATTCAGAAATCAATCTCTGATTCACTGATAAGCATCCCTAATAAATTCCTTTTAAAATATGAATATTTTTAAAAATATATAATATTTAAATAGGAATATCTAGGACAACTTTCTGTGGACCACTTTGTAGTAAAGATTTGTACACATAAAAGGAAAGATAAAAGTCTGAGCTGAAAATTCCATCCAGTAATGAATAGGAAAACTTTTGCTTCATATAAAATTACCCTTAAGTGTCAGGATATGAAGAAGAACATTGGGGACAGTGTTCCTAAATTTTGAGTAATTCCAAGTGATGTTAGATTTGCCCTGGTTATAATACCTATGAAATTTTTTTGAGACCTAGCAGTCTCTTCTTTATTTACATTGTAAACATTTCTTTTTGGTACTCTAGGTGTTCTACTATATATTGAGTGATATTCCAGCAGCCTTCTACAGGCAGCTCATCTCCCCTGTAATAGCTAGGCTTTGAAGCTTTGTTTCCTCCTCATTGGAGGGAAAAAAGAGGTTTTGATAAATTGCTTGTAAGACCAATTGCTTTCAATTAAGAACTATTTAGCCATGTGTTTCTAATATACTATATAAATTTTTGCTTGAGGTTTGTGAAAATTTGAGACTTCTGTTTAATAAGTGATAACTATTCAATTTGGGAATAGTTGGGACAAATTCAAAATAGTGGATTCATTCAGATTTGTGGAAAATTGGTAAAATACGAATAAGGATTCCCTAGATAAAAGCAAAAATTTGTACATTTTTCATTATATCAATCCCTATTAGTGTGTGCTTTTTGGTTTTCCTTTTAAAATGTGTAATGTATTTTTCTACACAGATTTCCTTCAAAATATCATTCCAATTCAATGCATCGTATCTCCTGGAAAATGCTACTATTCATGTGTATGCAACAAGGTTAGTTGCAGTCTTTGCCTTCTGATTTTTTTTCTTTGAAAGCTCTACAGGTTTGTTTCATAGTAAAACACAAGTGGCTTCTGAACTCACAAGCCCTTAAATCTTCTGTAGAGCTGGCACCCTTACAGATGTATTCAGTCCAGCAGTGGATTGAGTGGACTAAATGAATAGCTGTTACTCTCTACAGCCTGAGAGTTACAAGTGAGTCATAATTTCCGGTTGTTTTACCTTCAGCAAAGGTTTATTCTCCTAGAGAATTACTGTATACTTTAGCATGAATCACGGTTAACAAAAAGCTCTGGCCTTCAAAGAGTAAGAGCATTGCCAAAGTTGTCCCTGATAGGGTAAAAGAATGCACTTGCCCTCAGTGTTTCTGTCCCAGCAAAATCCAGGGATAGTGTGGCTTTTAACTGATCCGTTTTCATTCAGTCACCTGCAATCTGTAATTTTAACAAAGATGCATTTATGAGCTGTGACTGGTGCAGGACTTAAATCATTAGTTACTGGAAGAAGTATTTTGAATTTATTTTTAGAAGACAGTACTTAACTGGAAATGAGTAGTGTCCTTTTATACCCAGAGCTATAGGTAGTTCAGTTTCTAAGGTCCCTTTCCACCCAGTAGTTGTGTTGTATCTGCATCAATCTGATCTGAGTGACATATGTTGTTTTGTTTTAGTGACAGTGAAGAACCACCTGAGACCTTGAGTGACAACAGAGGACATGTTACAATTCCAGTAAAATATGAAGTAGGATTAATATTTGTAAGGTACTGACACTTCTCTGTACTTTATTTGCTAGCACAGTAAATTTCAGGTGTTCAAGGAGAATATAGTATTGTTTTGTTGTTGAAACGTGCTCAGTATCTACAGAAAACAGCTTCAAAGCTCATAAAGCAGAAGCACAGGCTTCAGTGAAAAGGAAAGTCATGAAATAATGGAGCAGTTACTGTCCCTAACTTGCTGAAATTTCATTTTATCTATATAAATTTGATCTGCAGTTTGCAAATACAACAGCAGCTTTTGTTGGTTCCTGTACTTTGATATATTCAATCAAAGGCATTTCAGATACATAAGAAAACAAATACTTCCAGCTTCCTGATGGCCATGGGTTTGTATCACTATAATATTGCATGGTGTGGTGTTTGATTTCCATCTTCAAAAATTAGCCTTAATTTTAAGTTCTTGGGCATTTGGGTTTTTTTATGTTCGGACTTACACTTTAATGCTGGTCTTGTAGTACACTTTGTTTTCAGAAATAGCCAGAATTCAGTTAGATTCCATCCCTGAAAAGCATTCTGTATAATATTGATAAACAACATTTCATGGTGTACAGGTGTAAATAATTAAGCCAAAGTTATTTTGGATGCATTTCATGTTTCAAATCCAGCCTTTGTTTGTCCCATAAGGGAGTAAGGCTGAATTTGTAACATGCTGGCTTTGTTCTGTTTTTCCTGATTCTGTGTTTTACAGTATCCTGCCTGTTTCACATGGCAATGCCCAGGATAAGGGACTGCACAATTAGAATAAGGACCGCAAAATCAGACCCTAATGTGTTAATTTTGGGAATAATATTTGCCTTTTTTTGTAGTTATATCTGAACAAAACATTCTAAATGTACGTAATAAAAAGTGGAGCCTATTCAGAGAACAGAACAGTTCAACTTCAGTGGATGCAGCAATGCACTCTTAATGGCAAAACTAGTCATGAATTTCATGAAATAATGAAAATAACTATATTATTAACTCCTAGGGGGTTTTATGAATTTTGTGTGCTTATTTTTTGGTGGTTTTCTTTAACCCACAGTGTTTTCAAAGAGCACCATGTTATAATTGCTGCAAATGATACTGTCCCTACTGCTATTAACACAACAGAGCAGATCGGGGATGAAGTGACTCTACATTATAGGGTAAGAAACAACTAAAAATGTATTACATAGGTACTGTCTTTTTTTTTTTCTTTAGGTTTGCATTACTTAAATAGCAGCTATACAACATGTTAAACCCTCTCCATGCATTTTGTGCTTAAAATCTTTTTCTTCCTTCCTTTTTTTGGAATGCAGGGAGTCAGAGGGTCTCAGATGGCCCATCTCCTGCAGAGTAGTTCTGGTGGGTTTTAGACCTTCTGTCCTCAGCTGGGGAAAGAGACCATGCCCTGTTAAGTAAGAACTTGGACTATCCTGGCTGGTTAGAACAGCCGTTTCCAAAATCCAGACCAATTTATGGTAGGCAAATGCCATGTTCCAAGAATTTGGTCTTCCTAGTTGAATGAATACTGCGAAGTAAAATCACGTTGGAAAGATATTTAATGGACTCTGCTCTTGTGAGATCCTTGCTGCACTACTACATCCAGCTCTAGAACTCCCAAAATAAGGACCTGGGACTGCTCAAGTAGGTCCAGAGGAGGGCCTTAAAGATGATCACAGGGCTGGAACACCACTCCTGTGAGGACAGTCTGAGACAGTGAGGGCTATTCAACCTGGAGAAGAGAAGAGTCTGTGAAAACCTCGTCGGGGCCTTCCAGTTCCTAATGGGAGGCTACAAGAGTGCAGGAGAGGCACTTCTGACAAGTTATCTTGAGAGCATCCTGTCTCCCAGTGTCAATTCCAAAACTGAACAAGGGTCCCGTATAAAAAGCATAAAAGTCTCTGAATCAACTTCTATCTGTAAAAAATGGGATATTGTAAAATTCTTGCTCTCACTAAATAACAATGACAAAGGGGTTTTTTTCCTATTTTTATAGGCCATACAGTGTTTTACTCAGCTACCTTTTTTTTGTCTACTGTGAGTGTTTAAGGCATTACCCATCTAATTTGCAAATCTTTGCTTTCTGAGTCAAAAAGCTGCTGGATTGCAGAGCATACCGTTTATGATCTTGTAAGGTAAAGCTCATCTCTGCAAGCAGCTAATCACAAATAAGTAGCCAGGAGGAAAAAGTTTAAAAGGCTCTTGAGCATTTATTAAGTTTGTCCACTTCAGAGACAATATCACCAATTCCCCTGCCGGCAATTCCAGCTAGGTGTTTACCCAATCCTCAGCCACAGCAGGCCTTTCCGGGAAGAGCTGCTGATTACAGATATGTCCTGTTGTCTTCTCAGGGAGAACAGGAGAGAGGAACAGGTGAGCAGGAGAGCAGTTACCTAGGCACAGCTGAGGAGGAACCAGCAGGAGCCACTGAAGGAGTGGCTTCTCTCCCATATAAAGCACTTTTTGCATAACTAAGTGTGGAAATGTAAAAATGAAAAGAAGGAAAGGAAAGGGAAAGGAAAGGGAAAGGAAAGGGAAAGGAAAGGGAAAGGAAAGGAAAAGGAAAGGGAAAGGAAAGGAAAGGAAAGGAAAGGAAAGGAAAGGAAAGGAAAGGAAAGGAAAGGAAAGGAAAGGAAAGGAAAGGAAAGGAAGGAAAAGGAAAAGGAAAAGGAAAGGGAAAGGGAAAGGAAAGGCTCACAATCAAATATTTACAAAATGAGGAAAGTACTAGTCAAAACATTTTTCTTTTTTTATAGATTGAAAAAGGTGAACAGTTTCCAATGCCAAACCTCACACTGCAGATCTTATTTCCCAATGTAACAGCTGCCAAGAACACTCTTCTCTACCTTACTGCATTGTCACATTCCCAGGTAAAATAGAAATCTGTATTTTTATGATAAATTTAAATTTGAAATTTATGTTGTAAGGAACATTTGGGATTATGCATTGCTTTTAGTCTAAATAGCAAGATGTTATTGTTTTAAGAGCATGTACAGATGTGCAAAAGAAGACAGAGGGAAAAATTTTCATGAAAGGAAACAAGCAGATTTAAAATGGTGTTGAACAATAATTGCACTATAACAAGGCTGGTTTGTTATGTTGCAAGTGCTGGGATGGCCAGACTCAGATATGAGCCTCATATTCTCTTCATTGTCAGCAGTGCTTATTGCAAATGCTGGAATCCTGCTGTGTGCATCTAGAGCCCAACCTCCTGTCAGTTCTCTTCTTTCGGGTACTGAAATTAACTTTCCTGCATGTCTGCTCTCCAGCACTAGCAGTCCTCTGGCTTCTTCCTTCTCTGGGGCACTGAGACATCTTGAAGGGGATGGTAGGTCATATGTTTCAAATGCTCTTCACTGCAGCCCTCATTTGAGTTTTCCATTTCACGCTTCCAGTGCAACTGGCAGAGATCACAATTCCAACAAATTCCATTGTCCTCTATCTGTAGATACTACAGCTACAGCTGTATCGATAACTACATGGCTGAAAAACCCAGCTATCACTAAATGGTGACCTAAACCTGTTTTGTTTTTTTTTCTTTCACTCAGAGACATGTATGTGCACCTCCCTGCAAATAATTTCACCTAGTTTTGTGGTGTTATTCAACTGAAAAAGAAACCAAAATATGTGAATGAAAGTTCAAGGTTTACTTTGAAACAAAACAAATATCAAACGAACAAAAAAAATCCTATTTAGAATGCAAAAAAAGTTGTGTCTCTTCTTGATTTCCTTTCCCCATTATTTTCATTCCTAGTCAATCACCCTATTTGACAGAAGTTTGCACATAAACTCAATAAATCTTGTTTTTTCTAAGGCAGGTTTCATGTCCTGCTAACTACACCCTAGTGATAGTAGTGTGCCAAAGTGCACTATGGGGATTTGTAATTCTTTTCATGCTACCAATGTGAAAGTCAACGACCTGACTGAAAAGAATCAATTCCCCCACACTGAAGACACCAAAGGATTTCCTAGCTGCCTGTGGAGGAGTCACAGAGTTCCAGCAGTGCTCCAGCATCTGCTCCCCCTCCCTAGACATTGCAACTGAGGATTCTGCATCCTGCACTTAACCTGCCTGTCTGCTTGCTAGGGCAGAACCTCTGTGGATTCCCCTGCAGAAGCTGTTTAGTTCATTTAATAGCCAGCTCTTGCTGGTTCACATATTGGTCATCTTGCAGGAAGCTTTTGTTTGCTTCTGCAGATGATTAAGTAGCTGCATACAGTTTAGGTTAAATTATCTCATAAATATTTCATTTGCTGTTCGAATAGTAATACTTCAATACATAGACCATCTGAATTTCCTATTCTGCACTCTTGCAATATGCTATTTTATTGCATTTAGTGGTTAGTAAACATTATAATTGTTATTAAATATTAAATATTATTAATGTTGGCTTGTTTCCAGATCATTTATGTAATAGATCACATATCTAGACAATATTATTTGTATTTCTGCTTACAGAATGCCATCTGCCAAACTAGTTACCCTGTAGATCCCTTAAAGATTGGCACTGGGAAACCATTTGTGTTGTCAAAAATAAAAGAACCTACAAGGGATACAATTATGGTAAGCCTACTCATAGTATATATATTCCCCCCAGATATTAATCCAGATCTTGGAGCTGAGTACTTCTGAAAAAGATATATAAAAGCTGCTCTCAAACTGTATTATTTAGAAACTCGTTTTAATAGCTTAGAAAACCTTTTTTATGTAGACTAGACTATTGATTTTATTTGGCTGCAAAACTCTATATGGAACTGAATTTAGATAGTTTGAGGTTTCTTTAATTTAAAAAATATGTAAATAGCAGTAGCACATCTGACAGCTGAATAAATCATTACCATCTATGTTCCCACTGTGATTAATAAATAGTCATATTTTAAATGTTTCTTATCTCCTTTTCAACTTTTTTAGATATCCAATAGAAAATACATTCAAATGCTAGAACTGTGACCTGACAGATTTTCCATGCGACTGTAATTGATGATCCCATTTGAAAAGGACTAGCCCTTCACATTTAGATGAAAGAGTTACAAAGTAATTCCACTGCTGTAGTTAAGTTAGCATGTCAGGGGGAAAGTGTACAAGTGCAAGTGGAGCTTCTGGTGCAAGTGAAACCATGTCATGGGAAGAGCATTTTGCCATGCTTATCATTGTCCTTCACAGATGTGACAAAGGTCTAGGCTAAGTGACTATTTCTGGCTTTTTACAACATAATCCTGCTGTACTCCCAGCTAGGAAGTGATACTAGGAGGTAAAGATACTTGAATTTTCACACACACATGTTGCCCTGCTTGAGAGATTCAGGTGTCCCAAGATTTGAAAAACACTGCAGAAAAGCCATAGCTGTGTTGGTAGAAAAGCACTTGCTTTTACAAGCTGTGCCTCCTTTAGGAGATCTGTGATGACTTTTGCTCCATAACTGCAGCAACAGGTTTTTCTCAGGGCTTGCCAGCCTGCAAAAACTGAGTTCTACCACGGCATGAATATCTCAAGCTGTTTTATATACTGCAGTGTCATTTTTACATAAAAAGCTGCAGTAATTAATACCAGTTTATTATTGGTGTCATATCAAGTGATCTGTAATATATTTTACATGTTTTTATTTTAATGATGTGAAAAGTCTCTTCCTATTACCTCATGCTGGTCCCTTTTAAACAGGACTGTGATACATACAACTGTGCCGCTATTAACTGTGCCCTGATCCCATCTGACATATATCAAGTGAATGTTTCATTAAGAGTATGGAAACCTACCATCATAAAAGTAAGTAAATTCTATTTTTGTTCAGAATATTTCGGAGTTGAGAAACTTAATCCAGTGTTTCTAATGTCTATTAAGATTGTGTCTTTCATTTTCTTAAGTGGCCCCTCTAATATTTGAAATTTTTTCTTTTGCTATTTTAAAAATTTCCTTAAAACTGTTGTCACACGCACTTTCTTATCCTTAAAGTAAGTACTTAAAACTTAGCAGGAATTTAAAACCATGGTAAGAAGACAACCCTTACTTATTCTGTATTGATGGTCCTTTTTCAATAGCTACTTATCCATCCACAAAGTCTAGCCCAGCAGATATAAGGAGGAGTACAAGGATGCATATGTTTTTTTAACTAAGTCTTAATCTGGAAAGATTTCTCAACTCTAGAAAGGATTTTTTGGATCACAAAGAGCAGAAGAGAGACAGTAGCATTCAAGGATTAATTAATATTTCTTTGATATCTCTGCAATCTACCCTTTTAAGGCAGTATTGCTGTCTTGAAAACAATAATGTGTGTGATGTGTGTGCTGAAGGTGACATACATAAGCAGTTTCACTGACTTGCACATTTTTCAGCATCTCCCAAAGCATTTTTTCTTTCACCCTCCTCATTGCTACAAAGTTTTCTACTTCAAAATACCTAACTGTAAACCATAGTACCTACTCTCTTCTTTTAGGCCAGTATTCACAGCTTAACCCTTGTTGTGAAAGCATTACTTAGGAGTGAGAACTCATCACTGATTTTGAGAAATGACCATCAAAAACTAGAGGTAAGGACACGATAATTGACGTATTTGTTCTTCATAGAATTTATTGTGCTATGGAATCATTCATTTTCATTCATTACTAATGAACTGATTGTTACCTTTAGTGATGCATTATCTACTCTAAAAAGAAGTGATTTCATATTATAGTAGAAGTCTCAGAATTAGTCAGAAAATAACACCAAAAGCCCAATACCCAACAATGTACCTGGGTAAGGATACTGTCTGAATTTTTTCTGCTTGCTGCAATATAAATAATTCCTGCAGCTGTGTAAATTAAAAATATAATTAAAATTCCTTTAAAGAATCAATAGGATTTAAAAATTGTGCTGGGTCAATTAAAATTGATCTTACTTTGTATTTCTTTATTATTGCCTTATTTATTCTTTCTTTCCACTTCATTACTCAGGATACATATTTGAAACAGGATCTTTTATTTTTCAGAAGTTCACTATCATTTTCTTAGATAAGGAAGTATATAACATGATACTAGTGGTGTCACATATAAAGAGAAATGTCTTAAATTTTGTTAGAGGTATTATTTATCCTTTTAGTACTCTTAATTCCAAGCATTTATAGTGTTTGAACATTGGTCTTTTGTGATAACTTGTACATGCACGAGCTTATTTACTACAATGTCAATTTTTTAAGGAAAAATCTTATTATGAGTTTATATTGATAGTACCACAAAATTTAAAAAAGTAAAATTCAGTGTGAATTACATCTTGCACAAAATATTTTTGAAAATTCAAAAATCAGAGGTCCACTGTTATTTAGAAATTTCTTTTAAGTGATAGATTAAAATTCAGTCCAGGAGTCAAAACACAGCTGAGAGGCTTGCAGATAATGAGACAAGGACTTTCAGATTTACCTTTTTCAGGCACAAAATTTAATGGTTAATGTTCAGCTCTTCAATGCTCTTTTGAACTATAAAGTTAGTCTCTAACAAATTCTTCAGTTAATTCAAACTCCTACACGGTCACATTTATTTAAATGTGAATATTACTTATTCCTGTATAGTTTACACCACATATGCCTTGTTTAAAATCAAATTAGTATCTACACAGCCTTTTACACTTTTGCTTACCTCCATCTTTCAGGGAGGCAGGCACTGAGTGAGGAAGAGTGTACTGAAGAAACTCCTTAGCTTATTCTTCCACTACTCATGATTTTGGTCCTGTGTCCTTTATAACAATGACTACTGACTTGTAGCAGGGACACCCTCGTGAATGAATGCACTTAGAAAGTGCTAAGTATTGTGTAAACACAGGCTTTCCTGCTGGAGATTATTTTCTTAATTCCTTCCTACAAATTCCTGTAGTTAAAATGAAGTGATACCCTGGAAAATCACTGCATAGTGATCAATCACTGCTGCTGTTTTGATATTTTAGAATGACAAATTATTTATTGCTTACATTCCTAACACTTTGCAGACCATGATTAAGATTTCCAAAGAACATCCACCAGGTACAGTGCCCTTATGGGTTATCCTCCTGAGCATCTTCGCTGGACTCTTGATTCTTGCTCTGCTTATATTTGCTCTGTGGAAGGTAAGCTGCACATCCTTGTCTTCATGAATATAAAAAAACATGCTTAAATTCTCTGTCATTTCTTTCTCATAGAACCTCAGAGACAGTAATATTATCTAATAAGTAGTGTGAAATCTTGTAGAAATTACAAAATAATTAATTACACTGCATTTTTCTGATGTGTAACAAGCGGTGCTATCCGATTGAAACCTGTAATGCCATTATGTTAGGGAAAGAAAAATAAGATATTTTAGTATGAGTAAGGGTTTATTAAGGGATTTTTCTATCAGCTTTGGCTGTGACCTTTGCCAGCTATGTTTTCTCTGTGCAAGAGATGCTAGGCCTGTGGTGTAAGTTTTGCCGCAAGTGGGCACTCTTCTCCAGGCTAAATATTTTGTTCCTGATTGCATTTAGACAGTTGCAGCTTATAAATTTAAACATACATGATCTCTTGAAAATGTTGACATTATAAAATTAAATATCATTTATTCAATTGAGTAAAAATATTACTATTAAGCGCTTTAACCTTTGACAATATGTGAGCAAAACAGTGGTTCACCAATCACTCTGCTATATATTAAACATATTTAGTTTTTCCATTCCAGGAAAAACACTGTCATAGTTCAGTGATAGAATATTAACTAACTTTGTACAGTAGTGTAAGTATTAAAATAGTAGTAAGAACCAGCTCATGAATGTAGCCAGTATGGTTTGTATGCTTTGAGCAGTTCTTAGGCACTTTTTTTTCTTTTCTTTAGGCTGGATTTTTCAAAAGACCACTAAAGAAGAAAATGGAGAAATGAAAAAAAAAAAAAAAGCAGAAATTTTTGCTCAGATCTGCCTCCAAAATGTTACTGTAAAATTATAAACTTAGATGCAGTGGTTACAATGCTTTCTAAATGCAGGTGCGTTTAAAAACCCCAAGAAACAGAAAAACAAGAAGAAAATCAAGCACACATGAAAAAGAATGATGCAAAAAAAGAATGAACAACCTTGTGGCATTTTGTGATCTTCTAGTATTTACCTTTAAGCGTTACTCATTTTTGGAGAGTAACTGAGTTCAAAGATTCTAATGGCTTTTAATATGGAAAATTTGTAGTTATATTTTTATATACCTGTGTCTGTGGAATAATTTTTCATTCCAAATTACACAACAAGTCAGCTTGTATGTAGCAATCCCAGTCTTTTTTATCACTTTATGATTTTCAAAAGGAAAATGCATCATTTTCAATATTCCCTCCTAATGTCAGTTCCCTGGAAGCAGATTCTCAATTCACAAGGCAGAACATGTAAACTTTGAGAATGCACCAAATACCGTGTGATAGCTGATGCAATGGCAACTCAGAAGACAGAAGCACGTCCAGAATACTGGGTGAAAATTACTGAAATACCATGGATTTCTCTTTCAACTCATTTTAGCATGTCAAGCTGAACCAAGGATACTCCAAGAAAGAGATTTTTATGGTCAAGTGGACCATAAAGGGTTGATCCATGAAATCACATAACTGTTTGAACTTAAAATATATTTTTGGCAGGCCTAAAAATGCGCAAATCATTCAAGCCCATCTGATTGCACACTGTACTCAAATAAGCAGGGGCATAATTTTTACCTGCAAATTGAAATGTCCATATTTATGCAGAAAATGTTTAGAGTCACCCTGAAAGTTTGACTCTTGCTGTATATCTTGGAGTAGCCAGCAGGGTGGTTCATAAACTGTCACTGTAAATTTCTTGTGTAGCTATTTAATCCAATGAGTATAACGTGTACAAAATAATAATTATCAGAAGAGCACAGATAGGAAATTCAGCACTGGCAAGCTTCTTCTAGTATTATAAATCACAGCTCATCTTTATTACTTATGAGTTTAAGAAGTGATGAAGAATTTGCATACTAAATAAGCACTTAACAAACGATGTTTATTTTGTGTCAAAGATTAAAAGTTTATATGAGAATACACTGAAATGTAGATAGCAAAAAGTTTCTTTAAGAAATTTTTTTCTTTCTATTTAGTTCATTTAGTTTCTTCCTTTCTTTCATGCACTTGTCTTCCTCCCATGAAGATCTCTCCCCAGGGCTCATGGCTGTGCTGTGACCTTGAGAGCTTCCTGTGTTACTTGGAGCCACACGAAATTAACAGGAGAAAAAGGATGCATGCTCGCCAAGTGTGGTGCTGCCTCAGCATGAGTCAGTATTGATTGCCAGTAGATCAGAAAATGCTGAGGAGGTGTTCTAAGTTCTGCAAGACATACTTGTTGGCAGAAAAGCTTTACCTTTCCAAGGAAGCCAGGAAAACTTGTTCCTCCTCTTGGAACAAACGTCACTGAAATACTAAAAAAAACAAATATCAAAGCAATTTTCCAAAATGTTTTTGCTTATCATTGTCTTTATAGTAATAGCTTAAAAAAAGAGTAATAAATTTTATAAAGACTTACTTTTCAAGAAGAGACTATAGATTGGGTTGAGCATGCTGACAGGTAAAACTCTGAAAGTGTGCCAGAAGGTACTTCATTGCTTGAAAGATGCTGTCACTCTTCAGTCCCATCTATTTAGTTCCTAAATTGGAGAAAGGAGTTACTGGAAAAGGCTGACGTTTGTGAATGCACCAAGTAGGATTGAGTTTGAAAGTGTTTGCAATTTCTTCTTGTGTCTGTGGGAAAGGTGGTTATTTCACAGCAGCAGTCTGCTGAAGGTAGCAGTATGACTCAGAGGAGAGGGCAGAGCCCTCCATGGGAACACTGTGGGTGGCTGTGCTTCACAGAGCCTGGGAGAGACGCTGAGACAGTAGACATGGTTGCTGTGCTCGTCTGGACAGCTGGAAGTGCACCCCGCCTGAATGGGATCTGGGCACAGAATACATGAATGGAAGCAAAAAAGTGTCGTAGAGGAATTGTGGATAGAATCCCTGCATCATTCATTGTGAAGGAAGCCAAAAATGTATTTGTTGAGCTGTGAAGATAAATTAATATAGTGGTGTTTTCACTCCCAAGCCAGACACAGGTTTTACTTGAAGAAAATTTATTATTTTGCTTGAATATATTTGATTGAAAGGTTTAAATGGCACTTGTGACCGTAGCATTTGAACATGTTGGAACTGTAATTTTTTTTCTCACAGTATCTCTGAAAAGGCATAGCAGTGTTGTTAACCTCTTATGGTTTTGTCAAGGAACAGAATTATGAAGGAATTTTGACTCACCTGTGCACATGTAGAAAGTCTATGGTGGCAGAGGAAATACTTGTATTTGTTATTATTCATTCAGTTTGTTAACAATGAGGTCACTTTTCCTGGCTTCATAAAATTACTCACAAGTTGTGTAAGACACACATAATTCTTATGCAGCATACTTCTAAGTGTTTCACTATTTAGTTATGATAAGCTGTTAACCGGAGCTTTTCATTTTTCTCGTGACATTTCATATCTTATTTTAAAGCATCAGCCTAACTGCAAAATGTCTAGGTCAAAAGAGCAGTCTATTTCCCTAGATAAACTATGCAAAAATAAATCAGTAGTATTTATCAAAGTAGAGTATGTTTAAGATCAGTGTTTCATTTTAGACCTTTGCACTGTAAAAACAGTAATAAGCTTAGTATAACTACACTGCTTTCCTCATTCATGATGCTTTCTCTCTTTTCACATTTTTCCTATTATCACATTTTCAATTATAGTATCTATTTAAAAGATAAGTATACATACATACTTACAAGTATGTCAAGGGGATAGCACTATAGCACATTATTCTTACACGATTCTTAGTGATTAGTAAACTATCTGTTTTTATCCTTACTAGCCTTTCCACACAGCACTGGAAGAGCTGTACTTTACTGCTTTTCATGATATACAACAGAAAAACCTACTGAAAGCAACATTGCAAATATCAGGAACATCTCACTTAAATTTGGCAGGCGCTAAAGGTACCAGAATCTAATTTTACAACATGTAAACAATTTTATTCCTAAAAATAGACACATTAGCACTGTAATGTGGTTCTAATAACTAATAAGATAAATAATTTTTATTTCAACAAAAGCATGTAAAAATTCATAAATTGGGTGTGTAGCCTGAGATTAAGTAACAAAAGGATTCTGGCCCTCACAGCTCAGTTCCTAACTTCAGCATTGAAGTAGGTAGCTTAGTGGGAATGGACAAGCTACTTTTCTATAGGGCAGGAATTCTCTGCACACTCCTGCTTCAATATCAGGTTGTTCTAGAGTCTGCTGATCCCATACATGATTTTAGAAGACTTAAGAAACAGCATCTGAATTAGACCAATCTCCCTGAGCAGCTGCTTGGGCTCCCTGGGCAGTTCCTTGCTTGTCTGGTTTCCCTCTAAGTCATTATTATGAGCCATTACTATGGACACAACCCACCTACCCTGACCCCTTACCTGAACCCTCTAGTACATATCCTGTCCTGAGTCTTTTTGAGCATGGTGTTCCTCTTCCTCAGAGCTTGAGTCAGGGGAATCCACCTTAAACTGAAGCCAAGGGTTTTCATCTCACGTGGCACCAAGAGGCTGGAGTTAGGGTCATACTCATCTAATGAGTTCCACATAATCTAATTGGTTAATTTCTTTAATTGCCTATTGTATAGATGATCACCCATTCAAAAATAAAAGCAAATAAGATAATCAGAATGTACTGCTCTTAACTATACCACTTAACAGGAATAAAAGGGGATTTACGTACTTTTAAATAGAACCACAACATTCTGCACAGCATTTTCTTTTTCCTGTAAAAGTATTCTATGTGCTTTATTGATTAAAAAGGAAATTGAGTCTAACAAATCTCCTGTGTAGTTTGTTTGCTTGTTATTGATATAAGAATAATATAAAATCATCTCAGTACCTAAAAACAAATTCATCTAGCTGTCAATAGAAGGGCATTGTAGAAACAAGTATTCTTGCACAGCATAACATCCAGGAGAGCTTGATGTGGTCAAGCTGTCATAAATGCATTGTCATTAGATTTATGGACTTTGTGCTTACACCCATGTTTGAAAGCTTTTTAGAAGATCATATGACTTCCTGGCACAGAGTTGTTTCCATAACACTAAATAAAGTTGGAAGACATATTCATTCATTCATCTAATCATTCTTCCTGTCCAGAGATTCTTCTGTAAAACTTATTCCTGTAACCCAAATAGTCCACAGTCTTGCATAATTGTGAATGATTCACATTAACTTCCTTAAACCTAGTAAACATTTGTATCAAAACTTCCTAGAAGATAAAGATTATACCTTTTATATCAGAGTTAACTTTTAGAAAACTTCACAAAATATGTAATAACTGTTCTCTCATCAGAGACTACTTTGATGATGAATCACAATTCTCTAATAGCAACATCCTGTCTAGTCATGGGGGAGTGCTTACCATAGTAACTGCTCTGAAAGTATCTGATCATTAAGAGTTTGCTGGACATTGTCCATGGGAGCATTTCAATGAAAATCAGGGAGAAAAAATCCATTTCTATTTTTGTTTGTTTGTTTTAAATTGCTTTTCAATTGAATTAATGAATAACTAGAATCACTTTCTCACAGCAAGAAGTGTAATATGATGTGTGATTTGCACAGAACTGGATTAGAATTCATTGCATTTATCAGAAACAGCCCTCAGCACTACACAGTTCAGAGATTAATATCACTTCATGCAGTGGGTGTGGTTTGAGGTTTGAGCCCTGTAACAATAAAGAGTCATAAAGATTAAATTGCTGATGAAGTTTTAGTAACAACTGGCTGATACCACAGTTTAGACAGCACAGCAGGATTATGTTTAAAAAAGTGGATGATAAAATGAGCTATCATCAATGAAATCATGTTTTAGTTACAAAGACTGAGGGCTGACACCTCAGAGATAATGGATTTTGTTCATTCAGTTTAAAAAATTGAGTGAAAGACTCAAGGTAGATTTTGATTCTGACTCTAGCAGAGTGGGGCATAGAGCTACTTTACCGTTTTTCCCTGCTCATGCACTCACCCTTCTGCCCTTCTTTTCCCACTTTCTGAGCATTCTCGGAAAGGACAGAGATTCCTCAAGGGCTCACTGAATGTTGTGTCTCCTGGGGATTTTCAAAGAAATGGGAGAGGGAGCAGAAGCATTCAAAGTAGATTGGAGTAGATCTAGTGAGCCAGTTGTCTTGATGGACTTCATCAACCCCTTTGCCCACTTGTTCACTTTCAGTGCTGGTGAAATCACTCTTCTTGGTTATAGTTCAGCTTGATTTGGTACTGGAAGTTACTACTTATCACAAAGCTTCACATATCTGTTTCATATACATATGGTCCTTAAGGTTTATTCATGTTCAGGGTACTGTTATTCTTCCCGGGGTAAAGAAATAGGATTTCTTTCTCTAGTGAAACTTTTTTTATATTGTTTTCCATTACAACACATTTTCACTCTATCAGAGTGGGTAAGATGAAAAACAGATGATGTCCTCAGTTTTCCCTGAAAAGCGGTTGAAGTTTAGCAATTCTGTGACAGTAATCTGAGAAAAGTAGATTACTTTGTATCATTTTGGTGAACACACAGAGAAATTTTGCTCAGTATTTTCTCATGGTCCAAATTAATAGCCATTCATAGCTCACTTTCTTGTGTGCCAGCTCATAAAATCTTCACTGACAAAAGCCTTACTCTGGCCTCAGCCATTTTACACTGTGCCAGGATAGATGCTATTACATCTCAAAAATTTTAGGGCTCAGCTAAAATTTCCATTTACCCTGATAGTCAGGAAAAAAAACCTGTTCTGGTGGCACCAGTGATGAGGGTTTTGAGACTCTCAGGAACTCCACAAACTACTAAATTGCTTTTTGGTTTTTTTTTTTTAATTTGAGGTTCAATTTGAGGATCTGCCAAAATTAACTCAGAGTCCTGGCTGCTGTATGTCATGAATTCCCAGTATTTGGAAAATTGCCTACAGTTCTCATTGAACAGACAATTATTAGAGAGTAATATTTGCCTTATAACATGCTGCTATGACATAGTTCATAGAATCATTAAGGTTGGAAAAGACCTCCAAAATCATCAAGTCCAACCTTTGACTGAACATCATATCAAACAAACCACAGCATAAGGTGCCACATCCAAGTCATTTCTTGAAAACCTCTGTTCATCCTCTGGGGATGCTGATTCTACCATCTCCCTGGGTTACCCACTTCAGTGCTTGACCATACATTCACTGAAGAAATTCTCCCTAATTTCCAACCTAAATCTCCCCTGGCAGAGCTTGAAGCTATTTCCTCTTCTGTTGCTTGTAACCTGGGAGAGGAGGCCAACCCCCACCTGGCTACAGCCTCCTTTCAGGCAGTTGTAGGGAGTGATAAGGTCACCTCTGAGCCTCCTTTTCTCCAGGCTAAACACCCCCAGCTCCCTCAGCTGCTCCTCACAGGACTTGTGCTCCAGACCCTTCCCCAGCTCCGCCGCCCTTCTCTGGACTCCCTCCAGCAGCTCAATGTCTTTCTTGCAGTGAGGGGCCCAGAACTGGACACAGCACTCGAGGTGTGGCCTCACCAGTGCCCAGTACAGGGGGACAATCCCTGCCCTGGTCCTGCTGGCCACACTATTGCTGATCCAGGCCAGGATGCCCTTGGCCTTCTTGGCCACCTGGGCACACCCTGGCTCATGTCCAGCTGCTGTCACCAGCACCCCCAGGTCCTTTCCGGCCCCTCTGTCCCAGCCTGTGCCGCTGCCTAGAGTTGTTTTTACCCACAGGTAGGACCCAGCACTTGGTCTTGTTGAACCTCACACCATTGGCCTCAGCCCATGGATCCAGCCTGTCCAGATCCCTCTGCAGGGCCTTCCTGCCCTCCAGCAGATCAGCATTCACACCCAACCTAGTGTCTCCTGTGAGTTTAGTAAGGATACATTTAATCCAGATCTTGATATTGAACAGGATAATAAAGATATTGAACAGGACTGGGCCTAATATTGAGCCTTGTGGAAGCCTATCAGTGACCGGACATGAACTCGATGTGGCCACCACTTTTTGAGCCTGGCCATCCAGACAGTTTTTAACCCAGCAAAGAGTGCACCTGTCCAAGCCCTGGGCTTCCAGCTGTTCCAGAATGCTGGGGGAGTGTCAAAGGCTTTACTGAAGTCCGGGTAGACAGCACCCACAGCCTTTCCCTCATCCACCAGGCAGGTCACCTGGTCATAGAAGATCAGGTTGGTCAGGCAGGACCTGCCTTTCCTAAACCTGTAGTGGCTGGGTCTGATGCCTCTGATCCCCATAGGCTCAAAATGATCTGTTCCATAACCTTCCCTGGCACCGTGGTCAGGCTGACAGGCCTGTAGTCTCACGTATCTTCCTCCCAGACCTTCCTGTGCATGGGAGCCACACTGACCAACCTCCAGTCATCTGGGACCTCCCCAGTTAGCCATGACTGATGATTAATGATGGAGCACAGCTTAGCAAACTCTTCTGCCAGTTCCCTCAGTACCCGTGGGTGAATCCCATCTGGTCCCACAGGCTTGTGGGTGTCGGAGTGGCACATCAGGTCACTGACTACTTCCTCCTGGATTGCAGGGGGTCTACTCTGCTCCCTATCCCTGTCAGACAGCTCAGGGGGCTGGTTGCCCTGATGATCACTGGTCTTAACAGTTGAAGACTGAGGCAAAGAAGGTGTGAGGAACCTCAGCCTTTTTCTCATTTTGGTAACTGTATTTCCCCTACTGTGTTCAATAAAGAATGGAGGTTTTCCTTCATCTTCCTGTTGTTATTAATGTGTTTATAACACATTCCTTACCAGATTGCAAAAATCTTATTCACCTTCTAAGAAAATATGTCTGGGGAGAACCAACATGCCAGCCCACAAAAACTGGAGTAAAATCTGAAAGTTCTTTGCATGAAGGGCTGGCAGGACGGCCATGGAGGAGGAGGTCATGCCATGTGATGAGAGAGGTCATGCCCCCTCTCTGGGTTTGTGACATGTGACTGAAACTGTGCCATTAGGCCATGTGCAAAGGTGGGCATGTTGCACTTTTCAAAGATTTTATTTGGTCTCTGGTGCTGTTTCTCCAGCTCTCAGTACTGGGGCCAGTTCTGCTTGGTATCTCATCAATGACCTCGACAAGGGATTGAGTGCATCCTCAGTCCCTTCACAGATGACACAAGTTGGGCAGGAGCGTTGATCTGCTGGAGAGCAGGAAGGCCCTGCAGAGGGATCTGGACAGGCTGGATCGATGGGCTGAGGCCAATGGTGTGAGGTTCAACAAGACCAAGTGCTGGGTCCTGCCCTTGGGTCACAACAACTCCAGGCAGTGGCACAGGCTGGGACAGAGGGGCCAGAAAGGACCTGGGGGTGCTGGTGACAGCAGCTGAACATGAGCCAGCGTGTGCCCAGGTGGCCAAGAAGGCCAAGGGCATCCTGGCCTGGATCAGCAATAGTGTGGCCAGCAGGACCAGGGCAGGGATTGTCCCCCTGTACTGGGCACTGGTGAGGCCACACCTCGAGTGCTGTGTCCAGTTCTGGGCCCCTCACTGCAAGAAAGACATTGAGCTGCTGGAGGGAGTCCAGAGAAGGGCGGCGGAGCTGGGGAAGGGTCTGGAGCACAAGTCCTGTGAGGAGCAGCTGAGGGAGCTGGGGGTGTTTAGTCTGGAGAAAAGGAGGCTCAGGGGTGACCTTATCACTTTCTACAACTGCCTGAAAGGAGGCTGTAGCCAGGTGGGGGTTGGCCTCTTCTCCCAGCTAATCAGTGACAGGATGAGTGGACATAAGTTTAAGCTGCACCAGAGGAAGTTTAGATTTGACATTGGGAGGAATTTCTTCACAGAAAGGGTGATTAGACATTGGAATGGGCTTGATGATTTCAAAAGTCTTTTCCAACCAAATTGATTCTGTGATTCTGTGAACACTTTTTTACAATCAACTAGACAACACCTGATCACGTTACCACATTTTATCTGCCACCTTTTGGTACTTCATCTTTTACTCAAGGTTTGTAGTTAATTCTAGATAATGTAGCAAATGACCAGGAGAGAATAGGTCAAGTTAAGCAGTTATAGATATACCAAAAGTGGGGTTTATTTTATATTCAGTGTTATTTTTTATTAGAGTCACACACTTAAGTTGCAAACAATCTAAGGAAAAAATAAGAAAATAAATCCCTCACAAAGTAATGCATTAAGACTAAAATATTTCTCACATAATTAGTTAAAAATTCAGTGGGATTCAGTAGAATTTGTTAAGGGAGTCAGGTTTGCTAAAAATGCCTACCAAATACTTGAGCAACTTTTAATGGCAGGAAAATAAAAATGAAGAATTTATGGATCTTAATTCCAAAATACGGAAAACAATTACGATGTTTTCAAAATAGAAATGGTCAAAAATGTAAACAAGAGCATATTCTAAGGAAATAGAGGTTCCTGTCTTCTCATTGGGTACTTTTAAATCCTCTCTGATAAATATTTTAAAGATATCCACTATTTTAAAGAGTTTATGTGATTATTGGAGCTGTATCAAGGTTAATACTTTGGTAACTGGGCGGAACTTCCTGAAGGAGTATATCAGCTGCTCTAGAGACCCTGAAATTACATATGTTGGGTTAGGCTCCCCTATAGGACCTCACTTTTGGGATCACAGGTGAACGGAACACTTCTTCACGGGCTTCATTAAGTCCCATTTATATAATTTCCCCATGACAGGTATAAGGTTTCCTAACCTGAAAAAATAATTGGTGAAAATATGTGTACATATTCTGTGCTGGGTAGAACAGTTCAGTCAAAACAGCAAGAAACAGGTAAATGTGTGTCGGTACATCCAGAGTAGGAAATGGTGCTGTGCATCAAGAGCAAGACCGGAGAATTCCTGTATAGCACTTTGAGATGATCGAACCAAAGTTGCAAAAGAGTGTTAAAAAGGTGGGGTTTGGATAGTAGCATAGCAAAGTTCTGTTTTGTCCTCTACTCGTTGCCTATGGATACCTAAAATGCCTTTTGCATATTTTTGACCTTTTCCAGTTTTATTTCAAAACTGAACTATTACTGTCTAATCTACATCCTCACAGCTAATTTTAACATTTCCTTTACAGATTTGAGTCTTTTAAGTAGCTTGTTCTTTTTCCTTTCCGAGCAGCCCTTAATGTAACATTTTTGCTACAGACACCATGTTTCTGTTAAAAACAATTACTGATATTTGGAGGCTTTCCCTCTAGCATCTTCAGACAAATCAGAGTGACCTGGAGCGATGCATCTTGGCCTCCTGTGGGTAAATTAGTCACTTTTCCAAGATTTCCCCCCAGAAATACATAAACAGAGAACTCCTAAGTTTTGCATACCACAGAAGCTCTGATTCTGTGGTCAGCCCTTGCAAATGACAAAAATGCAAATACCTGCATATTTCTCTGAGCAGGTTGGCATTAATTTGTACATTTTTTCATCACATTAAAAAGCTAGAATAACATGCATAAACTGTAAAATTGATTGTTAAATATGTCTTCACCAGAATAACTTTTAAAAGCAAATATTTGTTCATTATCTTCACTTCACAATGTTTATTTTTTCTTGAAAATGCAAAAACTATATTGAACTTTTCGTGGTGATAAAGCGACCTACTTCACACAGTCCTTACTGTGAAAAGGGAAGTTTGTTTGGGCCTTGATAACAAAATAGATTATTCTAATGTGCAAGTAAACCATATTTGCACAGAACCAAGTCTGAAACCTTGCAAATCAGCTCAGGCAGACATGGTGGTTTTGGCAAGAGTCCCTGTAATCGATGACAAGCAGACATGACAAGGTGCTATAAAACATCATTAAACAACAAGCACGTGTACAGCAAAGGGTGTATCCGACCCCATTTTATAGCGCAGAGATAAGGAACACTAACCAAACTGTTCTCTGAGTAATTTGATTATCAGTGTAGGTGAACAGCAATAAATAATAATTTCTCTGAATATGTGCAATATATGTATAAAATTTCTGAAGTGAGTCAGAAAAGGTGAAATATTGCACAACCTAAAAACTTTTGTTTCCCATGGTATGCAAAGTACAGCTCAGGATTATATGAGAACATTGTTATCAAATGGCTTATAATAATTTAAAACAAAAGCATTCATCTAAGGGAGTATTGTTAAAGAATACAGTAATTGTCACAGTGTTTATTCTCCTACAACCTATTCTTTGTAAACACAGAAGAATGTTGCTCTAAGAAGCAACACCCTGGGAGACACCCTTAGTGTGTGAGAAATTATTCTTCAACATTGTGTCTGGATGAGAAAGAAAGTTTCATATCCTAAGGGTAAATTTATAATGAGAATGATGTAACTGAATCAAAGACATTGTTCCTTAGGAAACTGAGACATTAGTCTGCAGAGGTTATTTTAGGGTGGGGAAGAGGGTGATTCTAGGTTTATTCCATTATTAAGAAACCATTTTTCTCTATGCTGTGGATTTTTGTTTGTTGTTTTTTATTGTCCTTTCATTAGTATTTATTAATTTGTGTTCTTCTTCATCCTTGTGGAAGTATAGTTTTTCCTTCTTGTTCCGGAGTGGCACACACATGTATACACTCAGTGCAGATAGAAAGAAAAGCTGCCATGGCTGCTCTTCCCCTCACAATTTGCCTGCTGGTCGCTGGATCAGTCTGTGTGCTGAAGCTGGTGTTACTACTTCAATAGCTGCACCTTGAAGTGTCTGCAGGGCTTCTGTGACACCGTGCAAAGGAAACACAGTGCTACAGTGCTCCCAGAGGCTTGCAAGTCATCGCTGGTGATGACTGACCAAGGGTTTTGGAGAAGGCTTTGGACTGGGCTTTGGAGAGGGATTTGGAGTTCAGCAGCAACAGTATCTTGGGAAGTGCTCACAGTTCATGTACAAGATCTTGCACTGGAATGGGTAACATGCCTGTGTGTCCTGTAAAGTAAATACATGGAAGAATTCAATGTAAGTTAAGCAAAGGCAGGTCTCTGCTGCACTTCCATCAAGTGGATTTTAACATCCTGATGGAAATTTCTTTAACCACATGATGTCTACATAAAATACCTGCTGAATAATTCCACCTGTTGACAAGTTTCTTCATTTTAACTTACAACTTATTTTCCGAACGTTAAAAACAACTAAGAAGCTGAGAGAATACATGTACGCCTTAAATAATAGCTACGATGTGTCACACCTAAAGGGCCGTGACCTAGAGGCTGAGACGGGTGAAGGAAGGAAGAATTTCTATTTCAATTTGCCAGGCAAACTGTCTTTTTCATTACACGATGTTATGCCAAGAAGTTCAAATTATTCAGCAGAATTCATTGTACAAAATGAAATACATTCCATATGAAAAGGTAGTCCCATAAATTTTGATATTTACTGGAACAGTGGGATGGAGAAAATGCATGTTTCTCAAATACTCTGCACATGCAGTACTCAAACAGTGCTGACAAGGCTAGGTAGGATGAAAGCTACACAGCACTTTGCATAAGAATTCTTTCTGATTTCTTAGGAAGTCAAACTTCTCACCTCCCTATTTTTACTGGCTTCGATTCTCTTTGTCTTCCTGGATATTGGCCTGGGACTTAAGACAATGTAGGCAGTTATTTTGCCTAGGCAATACATCCTCACCATCATTGCCAACTTCGAGACAGTTTTGTGGCAAGGTTTCTGGATCCTGTTGCACTACTGCATAGCTGGGGGCATATTCTGCAGGAATTTCATTTGAAGAAGAAGATATAGATTCAGCGTCATTAAACATGCAATTTAATACTTGAGCAAGTATTAAACAGCCACTCTACATTGTTTAATAAATACAGGTTTAAAGACTATTCTGCAAGTTTCTGCCACCAGAGAAAAAGAGGCATTCCCACCCCTCCACAGCGCTGTTGTCCAGGGTGCCCCGGGCGTGAATCAGGGGGATGGGAAGCAGGAGAATTAGTTTGTCAGGAACAATATATCCAGCTTGGTAAGCATACCAGGGCAGGAAGAAAAGATAAGAGAACTCTGATAAAACCAGGGGGGTCTCAGACAGATATCCTGCAAACTAGCTCAAACCAGTCTCAAAGGCCAGTGATACAAAAGAGCATGCGCGGGGAAGAAAGGTTAAAAGTTAAGGACGAGGAAGACCGTCAGCCTTCCTCCAAAAGATCCCCGAAGACCCTTACCAAGAAAACACCAAACCACACTGCGCAAGCGCAACGCGGATGTAAATGACTTTTGGGTTCATTATAATACGAAGCGAGTCTGGGCAGGGCTAGGTGATGAATATGTATAGGCGTGTTGGGAAACTTAATGAATATGGAACTTGTAACCCGGTAAATACCGAGCTGAATGCAGCTGTCGGCACGCATGGCTTTGGAGGAGCGATCCCCCGTGCGTCCCAGGTGGAAATAAACATACCTACTTTACTACTTATTTAGTAGTGGAGTTCTGTCCGCTCTTCAGGCGGGGGTGGTGGGTGTCCCGATCCCGGAGCCCTCCTTCCACTGCAGCGATGAGCAAAGGGTACGCAGCCTTGGGCAGCGCCAGGCGGGGCGAGCGCGAGGAGTTCTCCTCCAGGGAATGAAACTAAGGGAGAGCCGCTGGGAGCAGCCCGGCTGCAAAGCCTGCAGGGGACAGCACCGCCAGCAGCGCCGCGGGTGTGGGGCGAGGGGCAGGGGACAGGAGGAGCTGCCTCCGGCCCCTCCACGGCCGTGGACCGCAGGGGGCGTGGAGGAGGAGGAGGAGGAGGAGGAGGGAAAGAAGGAGGAGGAGAAGGAGTATTTGGGGGCGGCTCGGAGCAGGTGGCGCTCAGTGTCGCGCTGGGAGGCGGCCAGCTCGGGAGCGGCACCGGCCCGACCTCGCACCGCGCCGGACATGGGCTCCGCGGGCGCGGCGCTGCCCGCCCTGCTTCTCGCCATGGGTACGTCTGTCTGTCCCTCCGCTCCGGGAGGGAGGAAGGAAGGGAGGAAGGAGGGAGGGAAGGTCCACCCGCGGGTGCGAGGTGCGCAGCGGGGGGCGGCCGCGGCCCCTCCCGTGCTGCCGAGGCCGGGCAAAGACGCGTGGTGAGTGCGCGGCTGCGAGCCGGGGGGCTGTGGCTGCTGCGAGTGCGATGCATCGGCGGCGATTTTAAAGCAGGTTAAACTCCTGGAGTGGCACGGATTTCACTGTCCCGTAAATGGAGTGTGTGTGCGCTGGCGGTGTGGCGGGAACGGGAGCAGTCCGATGTGTGAATTTAGGGTTACACGATGATTATATCTTTTTAAACACGAAGATGTTATTCTCTTTGTGAATGGTGTTCCTAATTTCCAAGAGTCCTCTAGGTCTGTAACCACCCTGTTGGGCAGATGTCGCTCCTTGGAAAAGGATAGGGAAACTTGAAATCTCCTTCTTCTCTTGGCTAACTTAATTACCATTACATATATTTTCCTGGGAACTATAAGCAATCATAGTCACTTGCCATGAGCAAATTCCCAGGCAGTTTCAGAGTTTTAATATTACTGTATACTCTCACAAACCCTTAATTAGCAAGTCACCGAAGAGGCAGCATGAAAATGAGTTTTCACTGATGAGCTGTTCCAACTTGTTCTTTCAGTAACTATAGTGAACACTGCAGTGGAATGTGTGGCTGCAGGGTATGAAATAAAATACAAAAATATTAACCTGTGATGTGATATACAGTACACAAACAACCTGGCATTTTTAAAAAAAAGAAAAATTCTGAAAAGTACCAGTGGGCAAAACATTCCACCCTGTACTTTTGCTTAATCTATCCTTTATTCTCCTGGTTACAGCTACTGCAAACCAGGACCATCAACATTCCCTGTAATTCATGGGGTCTTAAGACTTGCAAAGGTTTGTAGAGCAGTGCTGAAAGCAGAAGATAAGGACTGATTGTGAGAGGAGGATTCCCCTGGCATTGCACATGACAGAAGTGGGATAGGTCTACTTTGTTCAGGCATTATCCATGATTTATCTTAATTCATACACCTGAAAGCTGTCATAATTTTGATTTCAGATGTGTCACGACATTTGATGTCAGCAGATGTAATTACCAAGTTAATACTTGCTCAGGCCTTTTTGATCTTTTAGAATTGGCAAGGAAAATAAAGTTTCAGCACAGGAGGGTTTTCCCTAAGTGTTTTTGGAGTTCTGCTATGGTGGTACTCTTGTAGCTCCTCCACAACAATTTTCAAATTGCTTGAATTTTAGTGAACTGGTTTACATTCAAAGGCGATATTCTTGAATTTAATTGGGATATCTTAGCTGAGTTAGTCATTACTTCAAGAAAATATTCCAAGTTATTCCAGACTTGATTTTATGTCACTATATTAACTTCCCAAATATCATCTATATTAAATGGATCACATGGGGGAGCTTTGTTGTGTCTCCAAATTCAACTAAAATTAGTGCAACAGTGAAGTAGTGGGTTACTCTTGGTTGATGTGTACTTTTGTGTCTGGAAAGTCACTAAGACTTCGTAGATGCTACAAGAAGAAAAGATTTGAAACAGAACTACCACTTTGATAATATGACTTTGCTACCAACCTTGTTAATTGTTGACCAAAAAGTATACAGCATAGAGAAGTAGATTATATTAAAAGGAATAAATGGTGCATTAACAGGGCAACCCATGCAACAGAGCACGAACATTTCTGTTGTTAAATGCTGCTGATAGGTTTGCCATGTCCAGTTCTTTAAATTTACATTTTAAGTATCTATTTTTTTTTCCTTATCCTGTTCTTAAAAGTCAAAGCCAAAACCGCCCAGCTCTCTCTGAGAGTGAGGCCAGTGGAAAATACAGTAGCTTTCCTGGGCTCAATTCTGTTAACATTTTCTTTGGAAAGCTCTAGTGCCCTCATACTTCAGAGGAGATATTTGAAATTTGGCAGGAAGGTGCTATTTGCATTGTCTACCTAAATTTGGCCAAGTAACAAGTCTTTGCAAAACTGTATTCCTCTGGAAAGAAATGTATTTTTATCAGCTAGATTCTAACTTAATTTATCTCCACCTTGTTGTGCACCTTAGTCAGATATTTCTGTGTGAGGTCTTAGGTCTACACCTGCAAACACAAAAACATTCTCTCTTAACTTCTCATGTTATTTTTACAGTAATATTCATTGTTGTTTAAGTCACTCTGCTTTCCAGTTTGCTTCTGGATGGTAGTCTGCTGACTGTACTGCACACTCTTAACTGCTTCCTGGGCTTCAGATGAATCAGCTTGTTCTCCTTTTTATGAGAGTCATTCACTTCAGAGTGAATTATCAACTGATAGTGTTGGAGGGCCATACCTAGGGGAGGAAGTAAAATTTGGGGTGGCCTCATCTATACTATCTCAGCAGGCCTTCATGTTGAAGCCTACTATGCACCTTCCTCCAGCAACCCAGGCTGTGAATGATACGACTCTTAGCACATCTGTAAAATCTCCACTCTGTGAAGTACACATCCCTTGAACTCTTTAACTCTGGAATGAAAAATTGCAGCGACATAAGGGTTTTGCCTTTTGAACTACAGGTGTACCACAAGTGCCATGGATTCTCAAATCTCCCGGTGGGACCCAGGCAGACTGAAGGAGAAAACAGGTCTATCTGAAATTGGGTGGTGTGAGTGTATTTCTCTAAAAAGTTCAGTAGAGTAGAGGATTTCCAATGATGGGGACCTTGTAAACAATGAGCAGTAAGGCTCTATAGAGGAATAGGAAACCCTACTTACAAACTCTTTTACTTCAGTACGTTTTTGTTTAAACTGGGATGGAAGCTGTGATAATGGCATTTAACATGCAGAAGTTGGAAAGTGCCCAAAATTAGCCACCTGGATTTGTCTCTTTTGCACATCAGTGCATCTTGCTGTCACCGCCTAAAAACAGAGAAAGATAGTGTGACCAGAGAATGAGCTGGAACCTCTGCCTTGCTTAGTTTTGAGATTAGAAAGTGGTCTAATGAATGAAGATGAAACATAGGATTGAGAGAAATATTTTTTTTTCTTACAAAAGTGGATTCTTTCTCTCTCTCTCTTTCTTTTATTTTTTTTTCCACAAAAGCTGAGTACAATTTCAGATGAGTCATTTAATTCAAATCTTTGACATGTGGTTGGAGCTTTTGTGTTCTTCTCTTTCTCTTTGTTCAGCCAGGGGTTCTCAAAACTGAAGCTGCGTTTTCACGATCTGGTTAAGCTGACCTGAATGTGGAGCTGACGCTGTAAGGACATTTCGTCCACTCCTGGTTGCATGTTTCCACCAGTTACTCTGTGCTATCGTTATGGCTTAGGCTGGGGAACAGGTCAGGGACCCATTTGCTTGATTAATTTTTTCCCCCTTTTGAGCCAGGTTAGTTTTGGAGATGAGCTAAACTGATCCTGCTCACTGGAGCAATTTATTTGTTAGTGCTGGCATAGGGGACAGTCAGAACTCATGGCCAGAGGAGGGAGGAAAGCTGGAAAAGTCCCTTTCACTGGTAGCTGTCACTTCCACTGGCTTGAGCTTTTTGTGCAAGTACATCTTGACACGCAAACTGCTCTGTATTCACAGCTGTTTCTGAAGTCAATGGAAATGTGAATTTCAATTTGAATGGGGAAAAAAAGGGGTTCTAGCTGTATCACTAGATATCCAAAAGTGGTAAGTACATTTGGTTTGTTGTTTTTTATTGTTGTTGTTGTTGGTTTTTTAATGGAGCTAAGGATGATCTCTCATTTCACTTGAGGGTTGAAAAATAAATCCTCTGTCACTTGCAAATACTTAAATGTTTGTGGTCAAGATATGTAGGCAACAATCCACAAGGAAGATGATAAGGTTAAAATCATACATAAAAAGTATATGGCAATGTACAGAGCAGGAAGTACTAAACTGATAACTGAAAAGCAAATGAAAATTGAACATTTGGTGCAATAAATGAAGCTAAAAGTGGGGGTGAAAATGCAAGACATGATTTTAACGCATGCACATGCACACTAACTTAAGTCTGTACAGACTATTTTGATTTCTGCCTTTCTCCTTCTTTGTGATCACCTTTTGATACCTTGCTGTCTTATTATCATATTTGTGAGTAATGTTAATGTTAAAAATCACTCTATAATCTGGAGATGGATTGAAAGCAGGACTCAAACATGAATTCTTCTTAAAGTAAAGCTGTCTCTAGCTTTTCCTTTTTTCTGAGGTAGCAAGTAGTGGGAGCACTACTACGTATTATTTTTGGAGTTTTGCCTTTCACAGCATTGCAGACTGAAGTAAGGCTTCATTCATACTGCATTACAGGACTTGTATTTTGTATTATGTTTATTTTAGAAAGCATACAGGGTATTACCATCTGACACCTAAACACATTAACGGTTAATATTTATTTGTGCATAATTTGGTCAAAGTCAACACGAGATCCTACCAAAAAGTTTTAACTGTATGCTGCCTCTCTCTGGAACAACCTGTGAATTGTTCCTTGCTTTTTTGATTCAGTGTCACGGAACTTTAATTTAAGAAGTTAAGTAAAAGTACAGCTACTCCTTGTTTTCATTGTGCTTCCTAGCCACTATACAAATATTATTCATTGTGGTCTTTCTTCACTATTGTAATTTTGAATGAATGAAAGTGGGGTTTGCGTGTACTTCATGTAATGTATTTTCTTGAGGGCTAATAACTGGAGTTAGTAAGTGTAATGCCTCAATGTCTGTAAAGCTAAGTGTGAAGAAAGTACTTTCCTTTAGGATTAATGCAGGTAAGAGGGAGTTTCTGCATCTTCAGATGAGTAAAGCAAGTAGTTTTCCCCAGCAGAAATCTTGTGTAGCCTCTATCTAGTGTTGTTATTTCCATTTAAAGGTTTCCTTTGTTAGACTCTGTGCAGGCTGGTTCCCATTTCCATGGTGACCATGCTGAAATGCAGACAGGACACAGGCTGGATTCTCATCGGCATAGCCATGCACTTGCATACCAACACATGTTATCTGCTTGGCTTAGGACATTTCCATTAGCAGTTTTAATGTTTAGAGCTTTTCTCATAGAGATCTTTGGCCTTGCAATACTACACAGTGTTGGGATTTCAGACCCTGTGCAGCAAGACAGAACAAGTTGATAAGCTTATTTTTTGTGTAAATAATTTGGCTCTACTGTTCCAATTTAAATTAGTCAAGGACATCAGAGAACTTTCTGAGCCTTAGGTGCTTTTTTTTTCTATTAAAAATGATAACACAGAAGGATTTTTATTTATAAACCCTTAGGTGAAAGACTGACGTATATCTGTGCTAAATAGTTATAGGGACATACCCCTTCTGAAGGCACTTATAAAAGGGTAATAAAAATAGGTGAGTGTGAATTAAGATAAGTGATACCTTCTGTCTATATTGGTTGAGTGTGAGCATGTATCTTTGTGAAGCAACATGCAATAATCTTCTTGCTGCTCATACTGCCCTAATTTTTTGGAGGTGGAGAATACTAAAGGCATCTAGTGGACTCAACATAGGCATTTCCCTCACTTCCAAATCAGGCTGTGATTTCTGACTTGACAAATAATCTCAGTATTCTGAGTGCTGGTAATTGTTATTTTGAATTATTCCCTGAGTAGCATTTTGGGATCTTTAGAGGAGAAAATTTTATTTTCTCCTGGAGATGCATATGCTGTAAAAATAGAATAAGGCTTGCATACCATTCAGAACTTAAAAGAGCAGGCAAAGAAGTAGGATCAACGCAGCCTCTTTGAATGGAGGATGAGCAAAGACATTTTGTGTGCAACTGAATGGCATCTGCATGGTTGAATGTCACACATGATGAATGTCACGGATTCTTTTGTCCCTTTCAAATTGCTGTTAGACAGGGTGAAGGGCTTGGAAGTTATGCACAGCCCTGGTAGAAATCTTGCTTTATTCCTGATTTATTTTGCCCTTTACAACCTGCTTCCAAGTTCATAATTCTTCTCTTATTTCATACAGTTTTATGCCTTTTTTTTTCTTAATCACACAGATCTCCTTGGATAATGTAGTTGGTTATTTCTAGAGAATAACAGACAATGAGGAAATATTGAGAAAAATTACTGTCAGCAGTACACTTCAGGGAGGGAGCATATTGCACAGCAGAAATACCTAAGGAAATACTGGAGTTTGAGGATGGGGAGGTGAGTGGGGGGTGGATGGCTGTGAAGGATTGAATTAGATTCTTACCTTTTATGTATATGACAGCTAACCCATCTTCCTGTCTAGCTATATGTCTCAAACATGAGTGACCTTAAGCAAGAAAGCTGGCAGTGGTTGATGCTGTGTTAAGACTGCAATACAAAGCTGTGTGTAATGACAAGACTGCAGACAACCAGGCTGCTTCACCCATTGGATTACCTGGTAAATTACTACCTCAGCCAGCTGCAAGATAAATCTTCTTACCTGACAGAGGAGCAGCTGACTTGCGCTAGGCCTGCATGTTTAGTGGAGCTAAGGATACTGTCACTAGAAGTTGTTAACCCAGGACTTTCTGGGTGTTATTGCTGTGCCGTACTCTGTGCTGCCTGAAGTAAGGCAGCTGCATGCTGGTAAACCAGTGGAATGAGCTATCAGTGTGTCTAAATTTCCACATGCACAACAGTCATAATTCCTCAGTTTCTGAGACTGTTGTATTCGTGTTTCCCTTCAGCTGTGAAAACACACTGGGTAAGAAATTCTACTTCATTGCATATTTTGATAAACCAACAAAACCGTAAATTACTACATTTCAGGCCTGCATTTATTCTTGTCTGGTCCCGTTCTCTTAGTTGAGTAAATGTCTGTGTAGGTGCCAAATCAGGGCAACCTATGTCAAGAGTTTGTGTCCTGGTATCTTAATACCAACATGCTACAATAAGAGTAAAATACAAAATAGTCTCCTTGAGGCACCTGTCCAAAGCAGCAGCAAGTGGAATATTCTGTCCTGAGGCAGCTAGCACATCCTAGATACCAAATATCACTGCAGAGGAGGGTGTGTGACTCAAATGTCTCTGTGCCTGTATTCTTATTTGAATTTCTATTTGAAGAGAACGTTAATTGTTAACTAAAAAACTAAAATTTTAATAAATAGTTTTTCAGTGATTCTGTTTTCTTAACAGTAAACTCTAATAAGACAATGATAGCAGTCTAATAATAATGAATTTGAAAACTAATCCAATATTCCTACTGTGTAGTATAAAATATAGTATTCTTTATATCCAGTACTATAGATGCACATAGAACTGATTGAATTTATAGACATTAAACTCAGATTTAGCTGAAATTCCTCTAATGATAATTTATCTAACCTTTTCTGAGTAGAAAAAATTTAAGTGAGATGACATTTCCTTTAACTATGCTCACCAAATAAAATTCCCATTTAAACATGCCTGAAATACATATAGGTCAAATATAAAATAGGAGAAATGACTGAGAATGAGCTCTTACTAGGATGGG